>NW_026526969.1:12007500-13392500 GCF_024362965.1 Panthera pardus | reverse complement strand
ATAACGTTCATTGTAAGAACACCGAAGCATACTTAATGTTCATTTTTTTCAAGGAAAGGGAAAACTGTTAGTCATTATTTGGGAAAACACACACGTGCGCGTGCGCGCACGCGTGCACACACACACACACACACACACACACTCACCCCTCAAAGAGTATCAGGTGGACCATTGACTTCTCCCCAGGTCAGAGTTTGATGATGGTATTTAGGAGGTAATGTAATCATTTTTGTGTTTATGGATCTCTTCAGACTTTTCTCTGTTTCATTTAAGGTGTATAAAAATTACCTGCTTTTTAAAGAGTCTATGCAGACCTGATACCAACCCTTCTGCATCTTTTTCTGTTTCCAAAGCTTTTGTGCTCTGCTACCTTCATGCCCTCTTAGTTTCATGATCTGCTGCATATATTTCAGTGGTAAACAGTGCTGGGCTCAGAGATAACTCTGTTATTCTGCACACCGGCTCAACTGTGTTAAAATACTTGTAATGACGGTAATTTAGGCACATAGAGCCCAGAGCCCTGGCATATGTACCTCCCTTCTTTCTGTCATAAATGTTAGTGTCTGCACTGACCACACTCCTGTGGTCATTTGGATCACGAGATATTTGCTCATCTGCTGTGTGAAACTACTCTTCATGAAGATTTCTTTTCCTGCTAGACCCGAGTACGCAGAATAATTTGCATGGGGTATAGGCATGTTTAGTAAACTATGAATTCCAGGAAAAATTGAATTATGGAATCATTTACATTCAAAACAGTTCTATAATATATTAAATCGATGATGCTCCATCAGTTGTAAAAACCGAATTCAAATTCTTGAGTGTCTGTTTTCAAGCTTTTTTCTTTCAAAAGACTTATTTTTTATGACTCATTCTTGTAGGACACAGGACCCGTATGAAGTGGCATTTCTTTCTCCATTGTTAAGCAGGGCTCAGATGGCAGGGCGTTAAAGCCCAGAGCTCGGTCCATTCTGAGCCTCCAGAGCCACAGTCACTGCAGTTCAGCTTCATGAGGCCACTTGGGTCATGACAGTGGACGGTGTTAGCCGAAGTACGTAGCAGAGAGGGACGCCAGACACGCTTTGACTGCTGGTGGTCACAGCCGGAGGACACCCTTGCGGCGTGGCTCAGAGCAGGCGGCGTGCCGCAGCCTTGGAGCGGCGAGGATCGGCCGCTCTCCTGTCTCACAGTCACCAATCTCGCTCATGGTGGCTGACGCTTTGCCGCTTCTGTCCCCGCGTCAGGCAGAGACGCTAACCTCTTACAGGACAGCAGCTGGGGCTCATTCTCACTGCATTCTCGGCACTGATAACAGAATCGGGGAGCGGGGGCGTGGAACACAAAATCAGGCAAGTCGGAGACCTGAGACTAGACTCCTTCTCCCTCGCCCTTACTCCCGTATTCAGTCCATCACGAATTTCTCTTGCCGCCTAGATGCCGTTTTAAAGCCGCCCATCTCTGTCCGTCTCCACCACAACCGCTGCGATTACCTTGACCCAAACCACCGTCTCCTTTGAATGCATTTGCCGGGATCACCACAGCGGCCCTAACTGGTCTACCCCTTCTGCTCTGGCCCCTCTTAATTCCTTCTCTGTGGAGCGGCCAGATGAACTTTTAACAGTACAGCTCCTTCAAAGGCTGTCTCCTGCCTTTTTATAATAATGGTTAATCATACTCATCGTCAACATCACGCTGGCAGTGCTTTGACCAAGGCCGATGGTGGGGTGGTCACATACTTTACTGTTCACACAAGGACTTTTTTTTTCTAGCAATATCTTCTCTATTTTTTGTTTATTTTTTTAATATAATGTATCGTCAGATTGACTTACATACAGCACCCAGTGCTCATCCCAACAGGTGCCCTCCTCAGTGCCCATCACCTGCTTTCCCCTCTCCCCCACCCCCATCCACCTTCAGTTTGTTCTCTGTATTTAAGAGTCTCTTATGGTTTGCCTCCCTCACTCTCAGTTTGTGTCTCTTATTTTGCCCTTCCCGTCCCCCACGGTCTTTGGTTAAGTTTCTCAAGATCCACATATGAGTGAAAAGATATGGTATCTGTCTTTGTCTGACTGACTTACTTCACTCAGCATCCATGTTGCTGCAAATGGCATGATTTCATTCTTTCTCATTGCCAAGTTGTATTCCATTGTATATATAAACCGTGTTGTCTTTATCCATTTGTCAGTTGATGGACATTTGGGCTCTTTCCATAATTCGGCTATTGTTGAAAGTGCTGCTGTAAACATTGGGGTACACGTGCCCCTGTGCATCAGCACACCAGTATCCCTTGGGTAAATTCCCAGCAGTGCTATTGCTGGGTCGTAGGGTAGTTCTATCTGTCATTTTTTGAGGAACCTCCACACTGTTTTCCAGAGCGGCTGCACCAGTTTGCATTCCCACCAACAGTGCAAGAGGATTCCCGTTTCTGCACATCCTCCCCAGCATCTAGTTTCCTGATTTGTTCATTTTAGCCATTCTGACCAGCATGAGGTGGTATCTCAGTGTGGCTTTGATTTGTATTTCCCTGATGAGGAGTGATGTTGAGCATCTTTTCATGTGTCTGTTGGCCATCTGGATGTCTTCTTTGGAAAAGTGTCTATTTATCTCTTGTGCCCATTTCTTCACTGGATTATTTGTTTTCAGGTGTGGAGTTTGGGAAGTTCTTTATAGATTTTGGATACTAGGCCTTTCTCCGATACGTCATTGGCAAATATCTTTTCCCATTCCATTGGTTGCCTTTTAGTTTGGTTGATTGTTTCCTTTGCGGTAAGGAAGTTTTTTTTATCTTGGTGAGGTCCCAATAGTTCATTTTTGCTTTTAACTCCCTTGCCTTTGGAGATGTGTCTAGTAGGAAATTTCTGCGACTGAGGTCCAAGAGGTTGTTGCCTGCTTTCTCCTCTAGGATTTTGATGGTTTCCTGCCTCACATTTAGGTCTTTCATCCATTTTGACTTTATTTTTGTGTATGGTGTAAGACAGTGGCCTAGTTTCATTCTTCACATTGCTGTCCAGCTTTCTCAGCACTGTTTGCTAAAGAGACTGTCTTTATTCCATTGGATATTTTTTTCTACTTTCTCAAAGATTAGTTGGCCATACATCTGTGGGTCCAATTTTGGGTTCTTTATTCTATTCCATTGGTCTATGTGTCTGTTTTTGTGCCAATACCATACTGTCTTGATGATAACAGCTTTGTAGTAGAGGTTAAAGTCTGGGATTGTGATGCCTCCCACTTTGGTCTTCTTCTTCAATATTACTTTGGCTGTTCAGGGTCTTTTGTGGTTCCATACAAATTTTAGGATTGCTTATTCTAGCTTCGAGAAGAATGCTGGGGCAATTTTGGTTGGGATTGCATTGAATGTGTAGATTACTTTGGATAGCATTGACATTTTAACCATATTTATTCTTGGAAACCATGAGCATGGAATGGCTTTCCATTTCTTTCTGTTTTCTTCAATATCCTTCATAAACTTTCCATAGTTTTGAGCATACAGATCTTTTATATCTTTGGTTAGGTTTATTCCTAGGTATTTTATAGTTCTTGGTGCAGTTGTGAATGGGATCAGTTTTCTTGATTTCTCTTTCTTTTGCTTCATTATTGGCATATAAAAATGCAACTGATTTCTGTAAATTGGTTTTGTATCCTGCAACTTTGGTGAATTCATGTATTAGTTCTAGGAGTCTTTTGGTGGAGTCTTTCGGGTTTTCCATGTAGAGTATCATGCACACAAGGATATTTTTGAACGTGAAGTGGCACCGTTGAAAATCACACCGCGGGGCGCCTGGGTGGCTCAGTCGGTTAAGCGTCCGACTTCGGCTCAGGTCACGATCTTGCGGTCCGCGAGTTCGAGCCCCGCGTCGGGCTCTGGGCTGATGGCTCAGAGCCTGGAGCCAGCTTCCGATTCTGTGTCTCCCTCTCTCTCGGCCCCTCCCCCGTTCATGCTGTGTCTCTCTCTGTCTCAAAAATAAATAAATGTTAAAAAAAAAATTAAAAAAAAAAAGAAAAGAAAAGAAAATCACACCGCAATGATGTGGAAACCATGATGTTCATTTACCTTGTCTGCAACTCCCTGTAAGGCCTGGGCCATATTCACCCTGCTTCCATTCACTCTCTCTGCACCTGCACATCTGCTTGCTTTTCAGTCTTTTGTACTTTTCAGGTTCACTCCCCATGTTTGCTACCACCACAGGGCCTTTGTGCCTGACATCACTCAAGTGTCTGACTCCTACTGATCTTTTAGCCCTTAGCTTCTGCATGGCATCTCATTAAGTAGGCTAAAGGTTAAATCTTTTTTATATGTTCTTACCACAGTGACAAGTACAATTTAACATTTAATTATTTGAATGAATACTAGTAATAGACTGGTGATATTGTATTATCGATACACCAGTCATAGAATGCAGTGGTCAGCACAATGGCAAAACAACCTCTACACAGCTGGCCCTTGACCAACATGGGTTTGAGCTGTGGGCCTGCCTATCTGTGGGTTCTTTGTGGTGCCAAACTGTAAAGGTACTTTCTCTTCATGAGAGTTTCCTAACCTCTTCTCTTCTCTAGCTCACTGCGTTACAAGAAACAGTATATAATACGTGTTAAGCAACTGTTGATATTATCAGTATGGCTTCTGGTCAGCAGTAGGCTATCAGTAGTTAACTTCTGGGGGGAGTCAGAAGTTGTGTGGGGATTTCTGACTATTGAGGGGGGGTTGGTGCACCTACTGCCCATGTTGTTCAAGGGTCAAATGTATATTTAAATTCTGTATTTTAAGTACAAAAGAAACTGGCTATATGGACTCCAGCTTACTGTAAAAATACAGTCTCTGTCTTAGCACTGTTAATATGCTGTTTATTAATTTATTAAAAATACAGTAATTTAATACTCCACTTTAGCAATTCCACAGAGTAACCCAAAATTTGAGGTTAAAACATGGGTTCGTGAGAAGAGGCTGTCCTCAGTGAGAAACCCTTGGCATTTTGAGTGATAATATACAGAATTGGTGGATTCTGGAACAGATGATCTGGGTTTTAAATGATTTTACCACTCACTGTCTGGGTGGCCTTGAGCAAGTTACTTAGTTTCCCTGGGTCTCCCTTTTACCCATCTGTAGAATGAATATAATAATGGCATCTGGTATTTCATAGGGCTTTTAAGAAAATCAAATTGGGTAGTACCTACAAGATACTTAGAACAGTTTTTGGCACATAGGAGAAATTGAGTGACTACTAGCTGTTACTCTTATCTGTGTTATTGTTACTCTGTTGATTCATTAACGAGATATTTATTCAATATCTGCCTTGTTCCTGGCATTGTTCTAGGTGCTGGGAATTCAGATGTGATCAAGATAGGGCATATTGTGCATTGGGTGTGATCCATTAATACTTCAGTTTCATTGTCGGAGAAGTATCCTGACTGAAATAAATGTCATGGTTTGTTGGGGCACATTGGTGGGGAGGAGTTGGGTCCACTTGAAGGTTGAGTCTGCAGTCACAGAACTGGGGAGCAGTGTAGGGCTGGGAAAGAGCACAGAGAAAGGGCCCCGAGATGGAAAGGGCTTAGCCTGGTTAACAGTTAAAAAGTGAGCATGGCTGGATTGTTTATACGTGAGTAGAGAGGGTAGGGGGCCTAATAGAGACAGGAAGCCGAGGAGGCAGGTACGTGGGGGGGGGGGGGGGGTGGTTTGTATAGAAAAATGACAAGCCATCTAATTCTCCTTAATTTACTGCTGAAGAAGCAGAAAGCCATGTGCCCTGAGCAGGGTCATGTAGAAAATTAGTGATGGGGCTGGAACTAGAAGCTAAGTGTCCCATGTTCATCTATGCATGTGTGTGTGACATACATGTGCACACACATATGTTTTAACTATTGAAGCATATGTATAAAAATTGCACACGTTACATAGAACAATTTTCTGTGAAGTTTCACAAAGTGAGCCCCCCTGTTACACGCACCCCCCCAGCCCGTTACGCCTCCCTGTTACACCCCTCCACTGTTCTATCCCGCAGAGGTAAATTGGTCCTGAACTCTAACACCACACATTAGTTCTGCCTGATTTTGAACTGCTATGAACTTTTGGATGGAAGTGTATGCTGTAGTAACTTCTTTCTGTCTGGCTTCTTGGCCTGCACATGTCTGAGATTCATGTGTGGGGGTGTGCGTGGCAGTAGATGTTGTGTTCCCACTGCTCTGTAGTCTTTTACTCTCGGAGTACGCGGGGGTTTCCAGTTTACTCGCCCACCGGAAGTCCCTAAAGAGACAGGTTTTGTGTGTGTGTGTGTGTGTGTGTGTGTGTGTGTGTGTGTGTGTGTGTGATGAAAGATGGATTGTAATTCCTGTCATTTACGTGTGCATGTTAATCTTGCTTGTCTTTTATTTTTTTAACCAGTTGAAGTCTCTATGGAAACATTTCTTTTAGAGCCCACTTTGATACCAAGTGGGTATCCCTTGGTCACTTTGAAAATATAATGCCTGGTTGAAACCCAGACTTGCATGACTAGAGATCACCCACTATGCCCCTTTGTTAAAGAGGTATTAATCATAAATGGAAATAGGTTGGATGAATTTGTCACGTTTTCAAATGGTGCTGATCATTGAGCTTTTCAGCCTTTTGAAATATTATCTAGGGTATTACATGCTTCCAGGAGGTCAAGGATGATTGGCTACTTAATTGGGCCAAATAGCCATCATTTATACTTGTTAAAATTAGGTCTCTTTAAATAAGTGATTGATTAATTGGATGTATGCCATTTTCATGTGTATTTCATTCAATTTTTTTTCTTTGTCTCTCTTTTTTTTTTTTTTGAACATTTCAGATGATGTCGTGCCGTATTTTAAGACAGAGCCAGGCCTGCCGCAGATCCACCTGGAAGGCAACCGCCTTGTTCTCACTTGCCTCGCTGAAGGGAGCTGGCCTTTGGAGTTCAAGTGGATGCACAATGACAGTGAGCTCACCACCTACAGCAGCGAATATAAGTAATTGATTGCTTGAAAATAAGATTCCGTTTCAGGCTGATGTGTTTAGAGTATTTGCCTTTTGGGCCATAATAGCACAAGAGGTGAAAATATTTGATTGAATTTCTAATGCATTAGGATTAAAGGGTTAGATTTAATTAGAATGTGATTTAATATTCTGATCGACATTGTATTTATACCTAGGAAGTGTATCATTATATTTGTAAAAGGAAGTCTGTTAGCAAAATTACCAGACTGAAAAAAGTTGTAGTTACAGAGGGATGCAAGTAACAGGTTTCGCGTGATAAATTTGCACTCTTGTGGCAACGGCCCCACCCGCCAGTGTCGTTCGTATTCAACGAGCATGAATATTTAGACAGAGATCTTTAAATCAGGAGCTTCTGGAGCTCTGAGGCGTCAACAGAAAATTTACCTGGCTGACTTTCAGAGTCAGGACAGGGAGGATGGAAGTGTGGGGGAGGGGCGTGAGCACAGCATCTCATCCAGCAAGGATGTTCACTCGAGTCCTGGGTGCGGCTGCAGTGAGCCCAACACGGGGCAGAGAACAAGTAGTGAGTGGGGACGAGGACGAGATGCATTCGCGTAGGAGGTGTGGCTTCACCCAGCACTAGTGGCACCAGCTCTCGAGCCTCCGTGTCTCCTTGTGGTGCCAAGGTCTTTCAGGTTTGAATCTCAACTTGAGCTTCCGTTTCTGTGTGGGCTGGTTATACCAGATGCAACAGTTCTGAGGAGGATGGAGAACTAGTGACTTCCTAAAAAGTCCAAAAGGTCCCCAGATCAGCGCAATCAGCAATGTCATGCTCTTATTTAACTAAGAGAATTGGCTGTTCAGAGGTGTTTTAAATAGAGTAATGAGTTCTCAACGTGGGGCATAACCCATTACCCACTCTCTTGAAAAGTCAGAGGTTTGGGGCACCTGGCTGGCTCCGTCGGAATAGCATGTGACTCTTGATCGAGGGGTTGTGAGTTCAAGCCTCATGCTGGCTGTAGAGACTACTTAAATAAACTTAAAAAAATAAAAGAGGGGCACCTGGGTGTCTAAGTCCATTAAGAGTTCGATGCCTGATTTTGGCCCAGGTCATGATCTCATAGTAGATCGAGCCCTCCTCAGGCTCTGCTTTGACATCACAGATCCTGCATGGGATTCTCTCTCTCCCCCTTTCCTCCTTCTTTCTTCCCCCCTCTCAAAATAAATAAGCTTAAAAAAATAAAAACTTACCTGCTATTTACCTTTTGGGATGAGCACTGGGTGTTGTACGGAAACCAATTTGACAATAAATTTCATATATTGAAAAATAAATAAAATTGTAAGATTTCATATAAAAATCCACTCTCTGATCCCTGTTGATCAGTCAGAAGGCCTGGCCACTCAGCTCTGCCTCCGCAACCCTCCCCACCCCACCCCCAGAAGCAGGTGCTGGCCAGTGCTCCCCTTCAGGAAGGGCACAGCCCTTCTGGCTCTCAGTGCTCTGGTCCCCACATCATCTGTATGATGCCACACTTGCTTTGCTCAGTTCTCTTCTTCCCCTGCCCTTTGTAGACATAAGAGTTTGTGACCACCTCTCTCATGATCAGGCCTGTACTGTCAGACTATCTGCTGTTGTAGGAGCAATTTATCGTAATAGTTACGAGCATGTTGACATCAACAGACCCAGGTTTGAATCCCAGCTAACTACCAATTAGCATTAGCAGTGTGATCTCCTGCAAGCCACTTATCAGTTCCACTTTTAACGTCTGCAAAATGGGGCTGATCGTATCTCATTTGTCGTGTTGTGAGCGTTAAAAGGCTCTAATGTAGGTAAAACAGTGTATGTTCTGGCCCACAAGCAATCTGCTAATAAATCCTAGGTGATACTGTATATCATCATAATGAGACGTTAGAGTACTTGGTTTGTTAGGAGGGGCAT
Source organism: Panthera pardus (assembly GCF_024362965.1). NCBI lineage: Eukaryota > Metazoa > Chordata > Mammalia > Carnivora > Felidae > Panthera > Panthera pardus. Next base: position 13,383,627 of record NW_026526969.1, on the reverse strand, counting down.
AAGAAAGAAAAAGACAAAAAGTAAGCTTAGAAATGAGAAGCATGTGTGAGTAATGGGCTTTAACAGCAGGTGCCTTGAATTCGGATACTTCTATTCAATTTACTATGTGTGTGACTTTGGACAGGTTACCTAACCAGTTTGATCTTGCTTTTCTCATCTGTAAAATGGGTATAATAAAACCCAATTCAGAGGGTTCTCATAAAAATGAAATGACATAATGTTTTGTCTGCCCCTGGGAGAAAGGGATGAAGTCTCAGAAGAATCCAGATTGTTCTTCCATATAAAAAATAGTAATGTGGATGATCTATAATGATGGTGTTCAGATTGGGGTATGTGGTCATGGATAGTGGCAAAGGAATTGCTTTCTAGATGTTCAGTTTCCATATGTGTGTTTTCTGAGGTTGAGCTGACTGAGAACATGCCTTTTTGCAGACACTCGGGATTCTGCCCTTTTGTGCTGTTTCCCCCAGTTCGCCGAAGGAAGGCTCACTTTCCCCATCTGAGTCCTCCTGTGGAACTGCCTCTCAGGTGCAGGACGAGTGCCTAGGTCCAAATATTTGGCTTGAACAAAATGAGGGGCTCTTTTAAACAACCCCTGAAGAGCTACTTGGCCTCTAGTCTATACATATTCCTTTTAAGGAAAAGTAGGGCTCTAGAAATGGGATATTTTGACCATTCTTGGATTTTTTAAAAAAAAAAATTGGGACATGTTGTATATAGGTAGGCAGCAAGAGCTGTACCATTTTTTTGACACAACCCCGCCATTTCCATTCTCCAACTGTCCTCAGAGAATATATTGTGCCTCAAGGGACGTGTAGTGAGAGCAAAGGAAAGAGCGCGTGCAAGTTAGATCCCCACGGCTGAGGGCACCTTGTCTTCTCCGGGCAGCATGCTCACAGCGGCGCCCCGGGGTGTGTCCACTTACACGAAGCAGAAGCAGAGTATTCCAGAGCTGTTGGAAAGAAGAAACAAGCTGTGAAATGCTCTTTAATGAAGCACACTGTGTCTGCATTTCACCCTCCTCTGTAATGAGGCTGAGGGCTCAGTGGCACATTTCAAGGAGGAGGAGGAAGAAAGTTCTGTTTACTTCCATCAGAACCATGTTGTATCGTGATGTACGAAGAACATGCATGACAGGAAAGTTAGGGCTTTGTATTTTCTCAAACACTTATTCAGAAGATACTTTCATTAACTTCTGCAAAAAAGATGATTTGAGATTCTAAATCCATATCCTTTTTCATTAATTTCCTGTGTTTTGATTGTTGCTATGCTTCAATCTCTTCTCTAGTTTATTTCCTTCTTCCGTGTACTCTTTAGATTTAAATGAACTGTATGCAAATATGTGGTCAGTACTTTCTCTTTGTTGTTAATTTGTATCCAATTTTATTTATTCTAATAGTAAATAACTTGCCATTTAATGAAATAAAAAGTAATTGAAAAAAAAACCAACCACTATCCTCCCATTAAGAGACACATTTTCTAAGTTTTTAATGCTTAATAATTATATTTCAAAGTTTGTGATACATTTATGTTTTTTTGATAAACTATGTAATATAATAGTTGCCGTGACCCTGTAATACAGGAGAATTTTTTTAGCACTTAGAATGTTTTGATCAAAGGACATCCTTTTTAAATTGCCATTTGTATGTGTTTTTTGTATTTCAGAGAAGTATGATGGATAATCAAGAAGTATCTTTGAAGCATAACAATATATTACATTAGAATAAAATTCTTTGGGATAAATAGACCTACTAATTAAGTTCAAAGAGTAAAAAGGAGCAGTATGAAGGTTCCTATCTGTTAAAGAGTTCATTATTAAAGAAGGGATGATGTGTACTTCAAAATCATTATATTGTTTATATTCCATTGGATGCATGTAAAACAGCGGTGTAATAGTTTTATTCTAAAATGCTAAACCATACACCATGCCACGGTTATATGTGCAGCTGTTTAGACTTAGGATAAAACAGTTCTGCTGTCCACTTGAAAATGTGCAAGGAGGTGGAGGTTTTTTTGGCGTTGCTCTTTGCACTAGACATTTTACCTGTTAATTTGACACTCCCTGGATAATCCTCAGGAAGGCAAAGCATTGTGGGTCACTGAGGCAGGATTGCAGGGGCAGCTCATTATACGTGGACCATTACAATGGGGTAGATGCTTCCTTCCCATTTCCCTGGAAACTTAGTAGGAAGAGATGGGTGGTTCTAAAGCACCAACAGTTTGGGAACAACGTGGTAAATTACATTCTGTTCACTGAGGGCTTCAGACACCAAGATGGGTTGTCAAGGATCCATAGTATTTTGTCCTCCCTTTTTTCAAGAAATAAACGCTGCCCAAAAAGCTCATGCTCTTTTTTCAAATTACTCTTTCATCTACTTCCTTCCAATAAGCACCTTCAGCTATCATATGTTAACCTCCATTAGACATTCTAAGACTCAAATTGAAAAACATGGCTACTTTATGAAAATGGTAGCAGTTTTTTCTCTGAAATTGAGTCCCTCTCCCCCCCCCCCTTTGATGTCAGTATGAAAATGCTAATCCTGTAAAGGAAAATAATATAAACTCAGCTTTTCCAGCTTTGACTGGAAATAGCATTTTCTTTGCTGCTTGTGTTACAAACTGCCCCCCAAATTTCAGTGAGTTGCAAATGTTATTCCCATGGATGCTTAAATCCACATTCAGGCATAGGTGATCCTGTAGCCACAATTGTAATAGTTAGGTCATTAAACCAGGTTTGCATAGCTGTCAAAGGCAGATGGGTCTCTTTTTTTTTTCCCCCAGAAAGTATTTATTCTCAATTACTTTCTACTTGGAGATAAAAAATTACATTCGAATACAGGTAGATAGATGTCTAAGCCAATAATTTCTTAGTGCTAGGCGTACTATTCATTTTGTACCAGGAAGGATAATTGGATACTGTGAAGTGCTAAAAATCTTATATCTCCTTACGTGACCCGTCTCTGTGGTTCAGTTTCTGTGACAGTATAAACAATACAAACTTGATGGATGATTCTTTTTTTTTTTTTATTCCAGTAAGAAAATAGGGGTGGTTAAGGACAAAGTAACTTTTTTCTTATGTCTTAAGAAGAAAAATTTCACAGTATCAACAAAAATTATTAAATACCTGGGAATAACCTTTATAAGAACCTACACGAAGAAAAGTGGAAAGCCTCACTGGGAGATATAAAAGAGAATCCTAGATAGGAAATCTGCACAACGTAAAACTAGACAAAGTATATGAAACAGTTGTATCCAAGACAGAAACCAGAAACAGAAACCAGAAACCAGAGACAGAAACCAAGCGAGCCCTCTGACTGGCCCAGCTTTTCTTCTGTGCCAGAATTTCCAGGCTGTGGCTGTGGGGGCGGGGGGCACTAATACCCAGAGGACTCCTGAGTTGAGGAGATTGGAGAATCCAGAGGGATCAAGGCCGAGTGCCCGAGAAAGGGAATCTAGAGGTCTACAGCGGTTCTGTGTTGAGTGTTTGGCAGAATATTTATCAGCACGTTTGGTGGGGAGACTCCCCAAGGCCAGGGAAAGGGCTGCCCAGAAGTGATGGCCGTACTTCCCATGCTCGCCACAGGGCTGGGTGGACGACCTGTTCTCACCAGCCATACCCCAAATTCTCATAATTTATGGGGTTATGGGATAGAGGATTCATAAGTATCTTGGGTCTGTAGTGGGAATTATTAGCCCTTGACCAAATGCAGTTCTGATCCTGCCTAAGATTTTATAAACAAGACCAGGAAGGATCAAACGACTTTCAAGTATCTTTGAAGCATCAGAGAGCAAAGCCCAAGGATGTTTATAGGAATACAAAAATATCTAGCACCAAACAGGGTAAAATCCACAATGTCTAGAATGGAATCAAAGATTATTAGGCATGTAAAGAGGAAGGAAGGCATGACCCTTAAGGAGGACAAAAATCAATCTATTAATCTATCGAGCCAAAGCTGGCACATATGTTAGAATTAGCGGAGAAAGGCACTGTTGAAACATCATAACCGTATTCCCTGTGATCAAAGCTAAATACATACAAGATGTTAAAAGGCCGAAATCAAACTCCTGAGGATGAAACCTGTGATATCTGAGATGAAAAACACACTGGATGGGAGAGTAGCAGAGTAGATGTTGCAGAAGAAAATGTTAGTAAACTTAAAGATACAGCAGTGGGATTATCCACAATGAAAGGCAGATACAAAAAAAAAAAAAAAAAAAAAAGGAATCAAACACAATGAAAAGAGCATTAGTGACTTACAGGACAACTTCTGAGAGTCTAATGTGAGTGTGTTTGGAATCCCAAAGGAGGCAGGAGTGGAAAAATTGAAGAAATCAGATGGCAGATGCTCTCCAGTTGATGAAACCTACAGACCCCCAAGTGCGGGAAGCTCCTCTGGTCCCTGTAGTGGTGTTACTGGCCAGTGCAATAAGGAAGAAAAGTACAAAAGAAATAGCATCTAGATTGTAAGACATAAAAATGTCTTTGATTGAAGGTCTTTATTTCTACATCGTCTATGTAGAAAATGTGACGTTGTCTATAAACAAGCTGCTAAAGCTAGTAAGTGGGCTTAGCAGTGTTCCAAGACGTAAGATCAGTGTTCAGAAATCTTCAGACTCTGAGACAAAGCAGCTAATTAGGCTTCATTACTACATCATGGGAAAGACTCCTCTACATGTTTTTTGTTTTGTTTTGCTTTTGATCTGCTGTGTCCCCCAGTCACCAAGAGGAAAGGTCTGTTTAACTGAGAACTCTTCCGTTAGGTGACATGTGATGACCCACTGGTTTCTCCATCATCTCACTGAACTGAGTGCAACACCCACCCGCGTCTTTGCGCAAGGGCGTGGTGCCCCCAGCTGTCTGGTTTCAGTTTTCCCGTCTTGGTTTATAGTCACTCTTTTCTGCTGCTTAATTCTCCACTGGTCCTGTCCTCTTTGAACTGCCCAGCTCACAATAATCACAGTTATATTTTGGCTCAAATGAACTAGTCTTACACAGTTTGGTTCCGAGAAGTAGAATCCCTTATAGGCCCATGCTGCTTACAGCTCTGGGTCCTAAGATCTCCTTCTTAACGTGTTTCAGTCTGGGGTTTTCATTTCAGTATTTTGCTTGTGAAAGAAGCCAGCTATAGACTCATTCCACTTGTGATTATTATTTTTTAATGTCACATAGGAAATTTATAAAAAAAAGAATCGAAAGCCTAATTATTTATCATCTCCTCTCACAAAAGAAGAATGAAAGTAATCCCAAGAAAGGTATAAGTGGCTTACAGTTTTTTTTTTTTTTTCATAACCTTTTTTTCCCACTTTGAATAAGATTGGGCTTTGGGCCAAGATAGGAAAGTTTATTATAGAACTTGGTTGTTTATTTTCATGCAAAATAGATATTTTTATACCAGCATAAAAAAATTAAATTGTGGGGGATAGTCTTATCTGAAGTGGCCTGAAATGAATGTAGACCCCCCCATTCAAAGAAAAGAGCCTCATATCTAGTTTTTTTTTTTTTTTTTTTTTTTAATGTTTGTTTATTTTTGAGAGAGAGAAAGAGTGTGAGCAGGGGCAGGGCAGAGAGAGAGGGAGACACAGAATCCGAAGCAGGCTCCAGTCTCTGAGTTTTGACGGCACAGAGCCTGGTGTGGGGCTCGAACTCGCAAACTGTGAGATCATGACCTGAACCAAAGTCCAATGCTTAACTGACTGAGCTATGCCAGTGCCCTGTGCCTTAGATCTAGTTTTAATGGGCATGAGAGTTCTGTTTTGTGAATTGAATTATGTCACCTGACTTCAGAGGGAGAAGCACGGATGTGCCTTCGCTATTCTGAACCACGGTGGGACTGTTAGACCTGTGTCCTTAGAGTAGCTCGCTGTTGTTGGAAGAACCTCTCAACAGTAAGTAGCCAGTCTACAACCAGGCAGCATTTTGTCAGACACTTGCTAAGCTTTTAGCGCTGCACATTCAGGAAAACTCAGAACAGGTTTATTTGTCCCAGTTTTGGGGGGATTGTTTATCGCCTAATGGTTCTTAGTGGTTTGCCAGGAAGCCATGAGTTCTAAAAGAGAGGATTCCAAGAGGCATTATTTAGGGTTTTCTGTGGCCACGGTGAGTGCTTGGTAACGTGAAAAGATTTTCCAGCCACGGTTATTTTGGCTGTGCTCTGGAGGGTAGGCCTTGGGGGGTTCTAGGACGAACCACAGGGGCAAACTCTCTCTGATGGAAATGGAAAGGGAAGTTGTTGCCTGGACGCCGGGTTGGTCCCCGAACCACCGGCAGACTGAAGGAGCCTTCAGAGCCAAATCGGCCCAGGAGCCGTTCCCCCCGGGGCTCCTGCCGCTGCTCCCACTGGGCCCGGGATGCCGTTGTTTGAGCCTCTGCCCCGACTGGCACTGGACACCGCGCTGTGCCCCTGGTCCAGGGCTCTGCTGAGCACCAGCACCGATGCCGTCCGACTGCTTCTCCATTAGCCCCACTCCTCAGCCTCAGGTCTAAAAACCCAGAGTACGTGTGTCCAGGGGTCTGCCTCCACTGAGACCCACAGAGTGGAAAATTCTCCAAACACAGGACAGTGCTCTAGATCCTAGGCAGCCCAAACCAGGTCACACGTTCACTCCAGGCAGGGCTAGTCAGGCCATTGTTTACGGGTCGAAATGGAGCTCAGGTTGCTTGTTAGAGAAACCCTGAGATGGTTCATGTGGCCCACCCTGAGAAGCACTTCAGAACTGAGGTATTCTCCTACTTGAGCAGAAATGGACGTTTAAACCCTTGGTTTTATTGTGATTTTGTGCTTGATTTTCTTTAATTTGCTCTTCCTGATAACGAACTGGCCCTGGAAAATGTTCTGTTAGTCTAGTAGAAACTCTGCCTTTATCCAGTGAATACAAACATTCCCTGCTGTGTTTATTTGAAATAGGAGCAGGCATTTTCTATATTTTGGTGGCATATGGTGCTAAGATTTTATCATACTTTCTTCTAAAGAGCCAGGAAACTTTCTCTGCTTAAAAATGTGTGTTTATAAACAATGGGCTTGCAGTGAATATTCCCATCTGTTAGGTGAACATAATTTGTGTAGGAATTCCTGTAATAGGTGGAGTACTTTGCAACTTTTTTGTATATTTTTTCCCTGGCGAGACATGAGACTAAAGAGTTGGTACGGAACAGCATATGCCTAATACTCAATTTTGTATCTGCTCCTCCCTGTGGTTTGAAAACACTGCTATTTTCGTGCATTAGTACATACGATTACTGTAGAAATTCATAAGAATTTAAAATCTATTTAGGACCCCACAAGAGACAGAAAATGGAATGGATAACAATTATATAATCGTGGACACGTTGCAGAGGTGACACTGTGCGTGTGGTTTTTTTCAAACACGTGCTCCCGTGACTCGTGTTATTTCATTTCAAAACACCCATGTTGGCTTTGTGTCAACTTAATCTCAAAACCCCTCCTTATTATAATCACAGTTTTGTAACCATCAAAGCTGCTCATCCTTCCAGTCTTGACTTGTCATTTAAATAAATGGCGTTGACTCTTTGTGTTCAGTTTGATCTTACTCTGATTATCCACACTAATTAATTTTGTGTTTGAGATGAGCCATTCCTCAGAATAGAATAAAATTTTGAAGATTAAAACTCAGCGATATTTTTTCATAAAAGATTTTATTAATCTTGTCATGGGACTGTCAAGATGGTTATCAGAGGGAAAACATACTTTGATTAATATTTGCTTAGTGCTGAATTACCTATATTGTCCAAGTGTTTTATTCACTTAAAAATTAGGCCTTTAAGTTCCTTTTTCAGGTTGACTAATTGGACATACTTGAATAAAAAGTTGAGCAATCAGTTGAATATAAAAGTGATTTCAAGCTATGCTTAGGAACTGAGCCAAGAAAGCTTACCATACGTGGTGCTTTTTACCTGAGTTTTAAAAGTTTCTGGTTATCCTTTGTTAGGAGAAGTAGTTTTAAATTGATGATAATTATGTACGGAACCTCTCTGTAATGAAGGATAGCATCACTCAGTTTTCTCTTTTTCGGAAGATAGGCTACCTTTAGACTGGGTTTTAGCTCTCTGTTTTCTTTTTTGTAGTACACACCTTCCCATGTGTAAGAAGTAGCCAGGACTCAGCCTCATTCTTGGTTTGTTTGTGAACATGGCCTAGAAACCAGTTAGTGTACTCTCTCAGGTATTGTGAAAGGTTGGGGCTCCAGAGCTATAAAACCCACTTCAAGTGGTCCTTGGTTATGAATCTTATTTGCTTATGGATTTCAAAACATCCTAAGTTATAAAACTAACCATAAACCTAAAGCAGGGCTTTTATGGAAACTGTATCTTCTAAGTACATTTTTTTTCTACTATGAAATGTTACTGAAGTTTTTAGAAAGACTTTGATTTGAAGGATGACGATTGCTTACAGCCACAACAATGGAAAATACAAGTGAAACCACCTTTCAGTTATCCAAAATGTTTTTAAAGTTAATGTCAGACCGTGTGTGGGGAAGTGGGCAAGGGAAGTGTGTGAATTATGTTGGGGGGGTGGTCTGCAACACTGAGTGTCCCTGCTCTCTGCCTCGATGACACCCGTGTCTCATCCTGAAAGTGTTGCTTGAATTTTTATATAGAGTGACACAACACATTATATAAAGATGGTTTCCAGTTCTAGAAATAACTTTTAGAAATTCCGATAGAATTATAACACTTTTTGTTGAAAGGTCTAGTTTACATGTAATGACCTTCAGCTGTTTCACATTTGTCATGTGTTCAGCTAGTTGTGCGTGATAAGTACTCCATGCATGGCATCGTGCTGGGTGCCAGGGCACAGTCATGAGCCGGGCAGGTCTAGAGGCTGGTTGCTTGTGCCAGTGACCGCCTAGCTGGGGAGACAGACATCGATTATGTAGTGTCACAAGTAAGTTGCATTTGGGGTCAGCGTGTTGGCCACGGAAGGATTGCATAGACGGTTCACCAAAAATGCTTGTTGAACACTTGCAACATGTGGTGCCAGAACTGCTCTAGACACAGAACCGTTAATACTTCTTTTTGGTGTTTGGCAGGTACATTATCCCGTCCTTACAGAGGCTTGACGCTGGGTTTTACCGCTGTGTGGTGCGAAACAGGATGGGAGCTCTCTTGCAGAGAAGATCAGAAGTTCAAGTCGCATGTATGTGTGCATTGGAAAAGTCTCCAAGTGATGAATCACAGAAACAAAGTGTCTGTGGGGAATGCCGATCACAATCACTGTTACCTGTTGTGGGAATTGAGACTGTGTCTCAGATTCTCTTGGGGATAGGGTCATTGCTAAAATTTGTTGGGAGACAAGTAGCCAGTGTAGCTGGCCCAGTGATGGTGTTGGGGCTAATGAGGCAAATAGCCCTTGTGTAAAATTCACCCTTCAGGGGCTCTGTCAGGCACTGTGGAGGACAAAAAGACATAAAAAATGAACAGGATGCCTTCTCTTTTATGAATTAGCTGCTCGTGGCTTTTATTATCATTGTTATGTTGAGATTCAAATGTTTTTCAAATAAAAAATTAAACCCAATTAGGTAAAATTTCTTCAGTTCATAATCAGTTCTTTCCAGCAATTTGTTTAGAAATCCTTTAGCTCCACGATAAAAAGTACATGGATGGTAATGTCCTAGACGGTATTACTGTCTAGGTATTACTGTTGGGGACCTGATGCATCCTCTGTGGGCAAGACTCATTTTAGAGAATGCGGCTTCTGAAAGTAACTGAAGGGGAGATACCAGAATGCAGGGAGTTTGCACGTCGTTAGCAGGAATTGGAGAGACAAGCTGGTCTGCACAAAGCACTTAATACTTTCCTAGTCCAAAACCTGGCAAGGTAGGGTCCTTCTAAAACGGCCTGTCAGCTTTATTACATTTTGAATTTACTACCGAAATGTCTCTTCATTTAAAAGAAAGCAGAAAGTGTTATGCTACTTTAAATTACATATTAATACGTTGTAACGGATTTGAGAGAACTCGAGAGATCCTAAACTGGACTGTGCCAACCAAAAAAGACAGTATTTTCTCTTTGTTATTTTGACCGCAGGTAAGGCCTATAGTTTTCAGTGTCACTGTGTCAAAGAAAACAATTTCTAGTTACTCGTCTGTCTCTACACGTTTAGTTATGTTTTTAATTACTAGGAAGGCTTAGCTTTTCTGAATTGTGGTGAAGTCACTCAGCTAAATCTTACTGCAGGATAATTTGGAACTTGTATTCAATTGAATAATTGAAAACATAATTAATAAATATGAATTTCAGTTCAATACCCCAAACATATTTGAATAAGTTAACAGCTTGGAATTTATGGTAATGTATTAAATTCTATTGAATAAAATTAAATTTTGGACTTTTTCTTGGTTAATTATTTATATCCTTGTTTCTAGAAATTTATCTTTGGCTCTTAGACTTTTTCTCTTCTTTTTGTTAACGAGCTTCACTTTAAAAATAACTGTGACTGTTCACCTCATCTGTTTCATCTCCTAGAATATTAAATGCTGTTTATTACATAGGAAATAATTTCCTCTGAATAAAAATTCCATTGATAATATAGATTTGCTATGGACTATTCCAAATTAAATACATTGAGACAAAAAGACAGCATATAAGTCAAATCTGTGTGTATACACATGTATCTGTCTCTAATCCTAACATAGACATTTTTCAAAAGTTTCAAATGTTACTAATTTAAAAATTGGTGTCCTCTGCCCACATTCTAATGACTTCGTTTTTTCCTGTGACCCCATTTCTTAAAAATGTTAAGCAGTAGCACAAAAGGCTGCAACAGAGCCTACCTGTCCCTAATTAAGTCAACAGTATGGGGTTTGGAGAACCCTGTGAAAACAACTTTGTGGTTAAAAAAAAAAAATCTCTCTTCCAAAAGATCTGTTAGGGAGACAGCACCCCAGCAACGGGAAAGAAGGAGAAAGTGAACCGGGCAGTGGTGGCTGCCTGGGCGGAACTAGCTTGAGAAACTGGGGAGTCGGCGGATAGCTAAGGGCGACTCTACGGTCTCTGTGGCGGTAGGATGCTTCTCCATAGTTTATTCCAGAATTCAAATCAGTTGCAAACATTTCATCGCGTTGTTGCAGCGACAGAGACCACGAAGTTCTGCTGATGAATGCGTTTTGTGGGCACCTTGGAGGCCCGTGGCTTTGCCTCCCGCTTCACTTCCCCACCAGATCTGCCCTCGTCAGCACTGACGCTCAGTCTCTTCTTGTCTTATGGTTTAATTAAAGCACCGGTGGTGACTTTGCTGTAATACATAGTTATTTCCATCTTGGACCCTCCGCCCCCCCCCCCCCCCACACACACACACAAAGTAGTTTTCTAGAACTCAAAGGGTCTGATTTTTCTCTGCAGATATGGGAAATTTCATGGATACGGACCAGAGGAAAACGGTTTCTCAAGGACACGCAGCAGTTCTCGACTTCCTGCCCATCAGCAGCTGCCCCAGGCCACAGGTGACGTGGTTTAGAGAAGGGCACAAGATCGTTCCCAGCAGCAGAATGTAAGTTGCTCCAACTTTAAAATACAACTCCTCGCGCTTGTTGGCACCATTTATGTATCATTTAATGAAGTTCACTGTATCGATTAAGCCCTGAGAGGAATGATGTGGCCTCGTAGTCCTTCCCCAGGCCGTGGTGAGTGGCTCTTTGAGGACCTGGCGGGGAAGCGTGTCAGCAGTTTGAGGAGATCGTCATCCCGTAAAGTTAGTCTGCGGAGTGCCGCCCGCCCTGAGTAAAGCATCCTTACTTGGTCGTCGTGGTCCGTTTTTCCCTTTCTGGATGCGCTTTGTAAGATAGTGTCATCCCTGAGTTGTTTAGCTCCAAGTGCTAATTTAATGAGTGCCGGTATTTACTTAGAGAGCTGTGGGGGTTTTTTCCCTCTTTTTACTGAACCGTGTTCGATACCACTTTCTCTGACGATAAAACAGTAATTACTGCTTATTTCTCTTTATCCTTTTATCCTACCGTGACAGTTTTATTTCCCTTCGTCTAATTAGTGGTTCGGCATCTATTGCAGAATACTGCTTTGTGATTAGTTAAGCATTATTTCAAGGTGTTCCTGCCTATCCCGCATTCAAGGTATTTATCTAATGCCAAACAGATTTTCTTCATTTAGAGCTTTAAGTGATTAAAAGAGAACATTTCATATATATTTCATAAGTGGGCATTTTGCAATACAATTTAAAGTTAATATACCAAATATAAACACTGCAGGGATGAGCATTTCTGAAAGAATCCTGAAATGCTATAAGCTTGGGCTAAAAGTCAAGTACTTACACCATCAGATGGTTGCACTCATACAAAGATTCATGAGAAGAAAATGCTTTTGTTTTATTCTGTTCTTTCCAAAAAGGATGTGTGTGTGTGTGTGTGTGTACATGTATATATATATATATATATATATATATATATATATATATACACGTACATATAAAACACAGTTTGCTGAGTAGGTTTTAAATGTAACTCTGAAAGTCACTGTGGGGTGTAGACTTGCTTTCTCCCCTGCCTGCCCATCCACGGGATCCCTTCTCTAGGCCAGCCGTCATGCTCTCCCAGCCGGGCATCTGAACCTGCTTGACCTTAGGCCATTCTGAATCCCATTTAACAAATGTTTCTACTCTTGTTATTGGAAACAGGAAGACTGTTGAAATGTATAAACACAACATTTAAAAATGTTAATGGGGCATCTGGGTGGTCAGTCAGTTAAGCATCAGACTCTTGATCTCAGCTCAAATCTTGATGTCACAGTTCCTGAGTTCAAGCCCCTCATCTGTCTCTGTGCTGACAGTTGGGAGCCTGCTTTGGATTCTGTTCTCCCTTTCTCTCTCCCCCTTACCCACTCAAGCTCTGTCTCTGTCTGTCTCTCTCTCTCTCAAAAATAAATGAACATTAAACAAATTTTTTTAAATAAAAACAAATTTTAGTAAAAATTCTAATTACCTTAGAAAATGGGAACCTGCTTTCCTTCTTCCTTATTTTGGTAAGAGTTGCTTGTGTGTCCAACTTTATATTGCTTCCATTGATAGCAAATGCCTCTTCAGGTCGGTGAAACAAAGAACAGGGATCAATTCTTCATTCTTTTAGAAACCTGTTAGGTTGAACACAAGGCAGCTGAGATGGACTCCGGCAAAATATTCTGGAGAGTTCTAGCATTGAGCCCAGCATGGCTGGGCCAGTTTGGGAAGAATGCTGGGGAAGAGGAGGTGTGAGGGAGGATGAGGGGATCAAATTAAGCTTCTCCAACACTGGAGCTTCCCTTCATGTCCATGGGGGCACGGCCCACGGTGGTTGCCGTCTGGCAATTCGTTTTTGACTTGTGGTCTAGGTGTTGGCATCTATTGGAGAAGTATGAAAGGAGGTAGAGTGAAATAACAAGTCTTAACTTGATAAGCTTTTCTTGTTTTACTTGCAGATTCTTGCCAAAGACTCTTGAATTCCTGGTGAGCTAATGATATAAAGATGCTAAGTAGGTTTTAACTTGGTGTCACATCAAACAAATGATCTGCGAAGCTATTGATGAATCTCCAATGTCAGTAGAATAATATACCGGTGATCCCTTTTTTAGGAGATGAGATGAGATGAGGCTGATTAGGGGTATTTACACATTTGTAAGGCCCTTCAAGTTTCATATTTTCCACCTCATCATCACCCCCGTATTTATTAAGTACCTGCTGTGCAGGACATCATAAATCAGCATGTGTGTGGTTTTCTCTGCGAGTTTATACATCATTCAGAGATAGAAAGTTCGGCTTTGCATGGCAGTTGGAAGGGCATTTCTGCAGGGCCCCTGTCTGGATGGTTGGCAGACAAAAGTCAGATGGCGTTAGATCTGTTCTGCGCCACCAAAGGTGTCATTTAAAAACAAATGTTCGGCTCAAAGCGTTTCACTCATATTGAAACAGGTCAAGCTTCTGTACCTGCTGTAACCTGATTATCTGTGGTCGGTTCCACCACATGGGTTTGGGGAAGGGGAGGGGAAGGTGGTCCCTGGCCACAGGGAGGAGGAGCCTGGTCTCGCCAACCCCACCCCCTTATTGTTAACATTACCGCGGGATCTTCAAAATGTGAGCTTTCGGCTTACAGTTTAATTTCTTTCGCTTTCAAGGGAAACAACAATTCTAATAATAATTCCTGACTTGAAAAGTTTGTTGGATGGCCTAGTAACAATTTTAACAGCGGCCGTTAATTATTGGATACCTCCTCGAAACACGTCTTCCCTGATCCTCACCATTGCCTTCAGCTGTGCTAGGAGCTCGCGGACTGCAGACGGGATGCTCGATGGCCCTCCCAAGGGCACACAGCTGACCGGTGGCCCTCTGGCTTCCGCGCCAGGCCTGTCTGCATCAGGCTGATCCTTCTTTTCACTTTGTCTTGCCAAACCCTCTTCGTGTCTTTGATGTATTTTTTGCATATGCTACTTTTGTTCCTACTTCTCCCTTTTAGAACGTCAGCCTTCGGTGTGAAACACTATAGGTCGGCGTGAGCCACAGGCCCACACAAACTCTCGTGCCCACGTAGCCCTGAGCGTGCCTGTGAGGGTGTTATTTGTATGTATTCCCTTGTGTTGGGGCTGTAAGTCGCCGACTTGAGAAATTTTTGACAAAAGAGAAGGCAAACATGGTTTTCCAATTAAGGCACGGGCTTTACCACATTCCGAGGCCTAGCGGGGGATGGGGTGGAAATGAGGCCTGTGTAGCACGGGGTGAGGGGCAGCGGGAGACAGAGGGCCGCTGCCGTGTGCCGAGCCCAGCACCCTGTCACCAGCACCCTCTCTGCTCCTGCACCGCATACTTGTTGAGTGAGGAGGCTTCTGTCGTGTGGCAAAAGGAGCGGCAAAACTTCATCACCATCCCGGAAAAGGAGCTGAAGTGAGTGTCCCGGAGGTGGATGTGGGCTGCTTCGCATTCACAGGAGAATGAGGCCAAATGAAAAACTCACACAGTTCCGATGGCAGTTTGGGCTTTTTCTCCCGATTCGTTCACCGAATACGTCCTGAGGACATACTACCTGCCAGGCACCGTTCCAGGCACCGACTGTGCCACAGGAAACCAAAGAAAGGCCCTGTCCTCAGGGAGCCCGTCTCCAAGTGGAAGGAGACGTGATAGGCCAGCTGGTGATAACAGAGAGGAGAAAATAAAGCCGGGCATGCAGTGGGGAGAGGGGGGTCCGGTGGGTTGCTGTTGCAGATGTGCGTTCAGAGAAGCCCTCTCTGATAATAACCGGAGACCTTTGAGCGGAGTCAGGGAGGAGGCCTGGGAGTAAATCAGGGAGAGGAGCAGGTGAGGGAGCAGAATGGCCGGTGCCTTGGAGGCATGGCCCGGGTGGGCTGAGGGAGAGGGCTGGAGGTGAGCTTTCGGAAGTGGCTGAGCCTGAGTCCTAGAAACAGTTGTCTTAGCCAGAGTGAGGACCTTGGCGTTTGCTCTGAGGAGCTGAGCGGAGCAGCCATGCGCTCTTCCTTGTGACCCTTCTGTTAGGAATTATGTTCAGAATAGGGCAGCTCTGGGGCAGCAGAATCAGAGACCAGGAGGCCTGTTAGGCGTTTGCTGCAATGGTTGAGGTGGCTCAGATCGAGTGGTGTGGTAAGTGTCAGATGCTGGTCTCTTCTGAACGTAGAATTGATAGGATCTATGCCGGATTGGACGTGAGGTCTGGGAAGAGGAGGGACGCCGTGGAAAATCTAAGACTTCTGGCCCGAGCAGCCGATGGGATGGAGTTACCGTTTCCTGAACTGGAGAGATGATTGGCGGCAAAACAAGTTTTGTGTATGTTGGGGGGAGGTTGGTGGTGGCGTCTGACATTTGTTTTGTACGCGTTTGAGGTGCACAGTAGACGGTCAGGAGGATGCACTCATGAGATGGTTGGATGTATCAGACTCAAGGTCAGCAAAGAAGCAGAGGCTCTGCGTTCATGACATTTAAAGCTCTCTGCAGCTCTGTGTGACACACACAAGCCAGTGAGCGAAACCCAGAGGGTTCCCTCGTATCTCTGAAATGCTTGTGGCCGCAGGTCACGGGGGATGACTCTGCCTGAGCTAAGAGACCGTGCATTGGAGTGTCAGAGCCAAGCCAGGAGAAGGAGCGGACGGGGTGGCACCGGGATGTTGCCCAGGAGCAGGGAGTGAGTCGGCACCTGATTGGCTTCCCAAGGATGTGAGGTCCTATCCTGGAGCTTGTGACCGCGTCAGGTAACACAGCAGAGGGGCAGTGGAGCTGCAGAAGCAAGAGGGCACTCGCAAGTGGGGGGTGGGACAAAGAAGAAAAGGCGAAGTCTCATGACTGGCGCACCCGGGTTCAGCGCCAGTGCCCACTGACATGGCACGGGCCGGCCGCCAGCAGCGTTCTCGCGTCTCACCTTCAGCCGTGAGCTGGTGAGAGTCACGACCCCGTGTGGCATGTGTCCACCGTCTCCTCCAGCAGTGTCAGCCTCCCCTGGGTGCTGGCTGGCTAAGCCCTCCTTGTTCTGAGAACTGGGTCTGACCCCGCAGATACGCACTGCTGGAATGTCTGGGTGAAGGAGCAAGTGTGAAGGAAAGTCATGTGATATCTGCAAACTTCCTCACCAAAAGCGGGGGGGGGGGTGGGGGGCAGAGCATAGCAAACCTGGAGCAAAATGTTATTGATGAAGGGGTATAAACATATCTTCGAAAGGCAAAAATACTTTGAAAGAATTGAGAGTAAGTTATACTCAGAATTTTGAAGAGGCAATTACAGGTTTTATTTATCTGAGACGCTGCAAAAAAAAATGCATGTTTATTTTTCTGATTTACTGAATCCACACAGTTAGTTTGGTATCTCTGCATGTCAAAGATGAGTATAGCCTTGTCTTATAAATACAGTCTAATTTGATAATAAAATTGTCCTGTGTTGTTTGGGTTTTGATATATGTCCTTCGTTTCCTTTTATTTCTCACAACGCGAAGTGTGAATGCCGATGTCGTGCAGTATTTCTCTTACCTCCAGGAGGTGATTTACGTCGGCAGTTATCAGATTAGGACGCAGAAACTTGTTCTGTGCGGTGCCATTCTTCTGCCTAATTGCGGGCCCTCGTGCTCGGATCGCGTGTTGAAGCCTACCCGACGGGAATGCGGAAACACGGCGTGCTCGCAAGTGTTTTGCAGGGAACGCGAAGCTCACAGGTTCAATATTTCAACCTCCGGTCAGTTTCGCGGGACGGGACGCCTTGGCAGCAGTGATCTGAATTGTGAAGTACGGGCAGTAAACGGCATCCCGGGCGATGGGGAAACAGCCTGCCTCGTAACTGTCCGTGCTCACACGCTTGAACGTCCATTAACTTATTACCATTTCATTTCGATCGCGTCAAGAAAGATTTGTTTAAATTAGCACTTGCGGTGCAAGTCCCAACTTAATGCTTAAATGAAGTAGATCTGGTTGTAAAAATATTTTTATAGTTAACGGGGCTTTCAGAATAATATGCCTTTAAAAATGTTATATTATATTTTATGAGCATTCTGTGAATGTTTATAGAGTATGTCTATACGTGTGAATTGAGCCATATTTGGTGTTAGTGAAAAAGACCAGGAGATGTGGGCTCCAGACCTGCTTCCACCATTAATTCTGACCTTGGGCAGATAACGTACTCTGGTTTGCTTCCATTTTCTCAGGTCAGAATGAGGAAGGTGTGCTCGATGACCACTGAGGTCCTTTCTGGCGCTCACGTTCAAGCGATGCTCGCGGAAGGAAGGGCAGGGCCGGCTCTGCCTCTCCCGCCGTCTCCCTTCACGCCTCCAGCACATGCTTATCGAGTGCTAATTTCACACTGGCACTGTACTAGCTGCCAGGGGTCGAAAGGGGGGTGAGGCACTGAAGGGCCTGCCATCGGTGAGCTGTGGCCTCACGTGGAAACAGGTTAATAAACGGGACACTTTCGCCGTGACGTAGTGCAGGAGAGAGTGACGTAGAGCGCGAGGCACAGATTGCCAGCACACAGGTCGATGAATTTAACAAATATGTGACAGATGCCAGGCACTGCCCGGTCACGTTCCCGGGACACTTCGTACTCCTGTGCCCCCCAGCCCTGCCCACGGATCTAATTTTTATTGCCACAGGATCGTTTTTCTATTCTAGAATTTCTTGTAAAATGCGACCATAGAATATGCAATCTTTTGTGTCTTGCTTCTTTCAGCATTCATTCTCAAGGTGATAGTAACAACAGTTATTAACATTTTTGAGTGCTGGGCGCTATTTTAAGTGTTTTCCATGTAATCACGTAATGATTCAGGAGATCCTCGCAGCAGCCGAGTGAACCATCCTGTTACTATCCCTGCTTACTGATGGGGGCTGAGGTGGACAGAGGCCAGCGGCCGGTCGTGTCAGAGCCCACGCTGTCCCCCCTGTGCTCACTGCTTTCTCAGCCTCTATCGGGAGAGTGAGGAGCCAGGAATATTCTTGGGAGCGATTACTTGTCTAACCAGGAAAGAGCTTGTATTTGCCAAGCTGAAGGGACTGTCATGTGGTCAGGGAGGAGGAAAGGGGGCAGGGAGAGTGCAAAGGGAAGAGACTGGATGGGACATGGGACCTGGAGTCACCAGGGTCTGGGAAAGAACCTGGATTTATTCCACACGGAGTAGGAAGTCTTTGCAGGAGTTGGTGCTTTTTTGGAAAATGTTTTGAAATTGCGGTAAAATGCATGTAACATATAATTTACCGTCTTAACTGTGTTTCTGAGTACAGGTCGGTGACGTTAAGTACGTTCCCAGTGCTGTGCAGCTGTCCCCACCATCCTTGTCCAGAACCATTTCTTCTTCCCACGCTGCAACTCTGTCCCTGTTAAGCAGTAACTCCCCGCTGTGCCCGCCCCTGGCACCCCTGGCACCCGTCCCTCTACTTTCTGTCTCTGATTTTGACTCTTCCAGGTCCCTCTGTAACTGCAATCATACAGTATTTGTCCTTTCCCCCACTTTTAAATCAACTTAGTATGTTGAGTTGATTGTGTATTCACACAGAGTTGCAAGAAAGAACACAGGGTCCCTTTAGCCGGTCTCCCCAAATGGTGCTCTCTTGCCATCCTGTCACACAGTTTCACAACCAGGTTATTGACATTGATACAGTCAAAACACAGCACATTCCCATCACCAAAGCGTCCCTTCTGTGTCCTGTTCGTAGCCACACCGCTTCGCTCCAGCCCTCACACCCACCCCAGACCTTGGAAATCACTGATCTGGTCTCCGTTTCTCTAGTTCTGTCACTTAGAGAATGTCGTGCCAATGGAATCCTGCAGCCTGTCTTCGGGTTGGCTTTCTTCACTCACTGTGACCCTCCGATTCAGTCCGCTCATCGCCTGTGTGGGTGTTCGGCCCCGTCTCGTGTGGTGGTCCTGGTGCGGGTCCAGGTGCCACCGCCCGCACCACCGCTCACCTGCCGAAGGTCAGCTGCGTGGTAGCCACTTTTCCTCCATTGTGAGTAAAGCTGCTGTAAACATGTGTGTACAGGTTTTCGTGAAACACAGTCTTTGCTTTTCTGGGATAAACGCCCAGGAAAGCAGTGGCTTGGCTATGTGGTAGCTGGATGTTTAGTGTCGGTAAGACGATGCCAAACTGCTTTATGGAGCGGTTGTACTCTTTCCGATTCCTCCCAGCAGCGTGTGAGTGATCTAGTCTCAGCCTCCTCACTAGCATTCACTGGTGTCACTGTTTTTTACTTTAGCCACCCTGATAGGTGTGCAGTTATAACTCGCTGTGTTTTTAGTTTGCATTCCCCAGTGGCTAATGATGTTGAATATCTTTTAATGTGTGGATTTTGAAAAGAACCAAATAGGAAAAAACTGCATTTCTCGAAGGGAAAAATACAATCATTTATTTAAAAAGTCCACTGAAGGGCACCCAGGTGGTTCATTCGGTTAAGTGTCCGACTCTTGGTTTCAGCTCAGGTCATGGTCTCAAGGTTCATGGGATCGAGCCCCATGTTGGGCTGCACACTGAACGTGGAGTCTGCTTGGGATTCTCTCTCCTTCTCTCTGCCCCTCCCCCACCCGTTCTCTCTCTCTCTCTCTCTCTCTCTCTCTCTCTCTCTCTTCCCCTCTCCCCCTCCCCTTTCCCCCTCCCTCCATCTGTCCTTCCCCCCTCAATATAAATAAACTTTAAAAAATAAATGAAATAAAAAGTCATTTGAATGGATGAAAGAGCAGAAAATATGCAGCTGAAGTGAAAAATACTATCCTGTATACGTATGAGGAAGAAACTCAGAATAAAGCACAGAGATAAAAAAAGACAGAAAATATAGAAGACAGGCTCAGAGATGAAGAGGATAGAATAATCAGTTGAGCTCTAAGAAGGGTCCAGAAGGAAAGAATGGAAAGAACGGGGTGCGGATAATGTTCAGAGATAATTGTCATAGTATTTCCTAAAACGATGGATCCTCAGAGTCAAAAGGCAGATGAAGCTTCAACTAGGATAAATGAAAATATATCCAAATCTAGACGTGTTCGAGTGTCACTGTGGAACTTCAAAGTCAGAGAAAAAACCTTAACAGCAACCTTACGTGTAATTCAGGCTGCTTCAAAGGAACAACAATTAGATCTCAGCTGACAGCAATAGTAGGGAAGATAGCGGAATAATAGCTTCACCCTTCCAAGGGACGTAACTCTAATCATGGAATCCCACATCCGGCTAATCTGCTCTCCCAAACCGAGGGAGACCTGAGGATATTTTCAGACAAGACTGGGAGTTGACGTTTCTGAAACGTGTGCTAAGAGAACTACCATCAGTGGGCTTGAGGAGAAAGGATGCTGAATCTAGAAGGAAATGGAATATTAGGAATGTTGGTCTTTGTTTGATTTTTTTTCTAGTTAGGAAATGTTTAGTAATTGTAGTTTAAATATATTTAAGTAAGAGATAATGAAACAGGCCAGGTTGAGATGATTCTTTGGGACTTTTTTTTAAGAATGGCTGCTGAAGGGGGCCCCCTGGGTGGCTCACTTGGTTAAGCATTGGCCTTCGGCTCAGGTCGTGATCGCGTGGTTTGTGAGTTCGAGCCCCGTGTCGGGCTCTGTGCTGACAGCTCAGAACCTGGAGCTGCTTCAGATTTTGTGTCTCCTTCTCTCTGCCCTGCCTCCAGCTCACACTCTGTCTCTCTCAAAGATAAGCAAACATGGAAAAAAAAAAAACAGAATGGCTGTAGAGAAATGGTGAGTATCCACAATGGGTACCTGACGTCAAGCGGGTTGTTTTTCCGTTAAGGTGGGAAATACCAAGTGCTCCTGGGTAGCTCGGGCAGTTGAGCATCTTACTCTTGATTTGGGCTTAGGTCATGATTCTGGGGTCTTGGGATCGAGCCCTGTGTCGGGCTCTGTGCTCAGCATGGAGCTTGCTTAAGATTCTCTCTTTCTCAGGAGCCCCTGGGTGGCTCAGTCGGTTGAGCTTCCGACTTTGACTCGGGTCACGGTCTCGCAGTTTGTGAGTTCAAGCCCCATGTCGGGCCCTGTGCCAACAGCTCAGAGCCTGGAGCCTGCTTCAGATTCTGTGCCTCCCTGTCTGTATCTCTCTCTCTCTCACTCTCTCAAAAATAAACATTTAAAAAAAAGATTCGCTCTTTCTGTCCCTCATGCGTTCTTTCTCTCTTTCTCTCTTAAAAGATGGTTGGGGGGGTGGGGGGGGGGGGTACCAGAGAAAATCCGTATGCTAGTGGAAATTCTCCACTAGAGAAGGAGAATGTGAAGAGTGAAGGGAGTGTGGGTGTGACTGGAGGAACAAGGTCTGGAGAAGGCGAGAGGCCAGGCAGCCTGGGCACCCACAGAGGGGGCATGAGAAGGAAGGCCTCGGCAGGGTGGGTCCGCAGGTGTGTGCCCTGTGTGTGGGGGCCCTTCCGGAAGGGGGGGCCTTCGGTAGAGTGAAGGGCAGCTTCCGCTGTAACACAACAGACACCTTATGTGGGTGTGGATGCACGTGGCTTGGCTGATGTGGGAAATTGAGGGCTTGTGGATTTTTTATCTTCTCTGCATATTGGGAAGAGGTTTAAGTTTAGAGTGAAGTGTGGCACAGGAAGAGATGTGAAGATGCTTAAGATAACCGTCCAGAGAGTCCAAGCAAACTGAGAAACTCGCTAGGCTCATGGGACCCTCTGAGCGCACATGTGTAGTTGTGGTTTGCAGGAATGGATCTCTTCAGTAACGGTTAGTAATTCTGGTGTAGTTGTACAGAAGATGGCTAATTGGATTCAGAGACGGTGAAGTCTTGCCTGTCAGATGGGAGTAAAAATAAGGATGTGCAGGGTAGTTTGCAGAGATTTGATGGCCCTCAGCTGTCTGAGGGAAGAAGTGACGGGTGGTCATGCACGGCAGAGTCAGAGGGCTGTGGGAGTCTGTGAACTGGTGGAAATGAGTGGAGAACGGAGGGGAAGTGCTGCATTGGGCCCCCCAGGTCCTCTCATCTTCACCTTGGCTATTCCTTCCAGCCCCAGACAGCTGGTGTCTCCTCCCGCTGGAAGGGAGAGACTGGGTGGTGCTATCCAGAATGGTGGCCAGGGGTAAATTTTTGTGGCGTGAACTTTGGCCCTTAGGGAACCCGAGAATGGTATGTGGGGGAGAGAGGGTGGGCCGACAGGTAAGTCCGCTGGACTGTCCGACGAGACACGGCTTCCAGCGGCCTCTCTGAAGTCATCCTGGGAGTCCACGGTTGCAAAGCTGAGGCCACTGGGTCCCCACCCTCCTTTGTGCTCTCTCCTCCCTCCCTCCCTCCTGCTTCTCTGTGACCTCACCCACCCAGAGTGGGGCCACACAGAAGCTGCTGCAGGATGACTCTGTTCCCCAGGAGACCTGGGCTAGGACCTGAGGGATTTGAGGTTGAGTGATGATGAATGGAACTTTCATAAGGCTTGGCAAGGCTAAGGGAGTGACCCTGGGTGCGGGGCTGACATGGCATGCAAGACGGTGTCAGCAGAAGTGAGAGTGTTAGACACCCACGTTCGCGGCGTGAGGGTGCTCAGCCACCTGGGATGACGGCAGGAGGAGGAGTCCAAGGGAGAAGCCGAACCGGGAGAGTCCTTCTTGGGCAAATGGAGCGAGCGAGTAGAAGCCGAGCAGGGCATGTGTGGAGAGTAAATGGTGGTGTGACTCCATCCCGTGGGGGCAAAGGGCTGGGGTTTGGAAGGAGGAGAAATGGGCACTATAAAAGTGCCCACTGATGGCTCTGGTGGCGCTTGCTCTGTGTAGGCTGGACACCGGGAAGCCCTTCTGGAAATGCTCCTCTGGGTGGTTGGCTCCAACATCTGGCACTTTGGAATCCCACCGCTATAGACTGACTGTCTATGCCCTCCCGCCCCCACCCCCACCCCAGGTCATAGGTTGAAATCCTCATCCCCAGTGTGATGGTGTTAGGAGGTGGGGCCTTGGGAAGGTGCTTAGGCCACGAGGGCGGAACCCCCGTGAATGGGATTAATGCCCTTAAAAAGAGACCCCAGAGAGCTCCCTCCCCGCTTCCGCCTTGTGAGGACAGAGCAAGAAGCCAGCTGTGAACAAGGAAGAGGGCCCCCATCGGACACCAGATCCGTCCGTGCCTTGAGCTTGGACTTCTGGCCTCTAGAACTATGGGAAGCAAATGTTTTTGTTTAAAAGCCATGTATGGAATTTTAGCAACATGAATGGACTGAGACACCCACCCAGGAGGTGTCTATCCTGGGACAGGTCACATAGCCTCACAGTGCCTCTCCTACAGGGAGCAGGGAGACTCGTCTGTTCCTCCTGAGTTGTCCTGAGATTTAGAGTGAGAAGTAATTTGCCAACTCATGTTTGAGGAAGTGACAGATGACCTGTACTATCTGTCACCCATCCTCCCAGATTATGTCCTGGTGCTTACCATAATGGTGCCCTGTGTAGACGAGGCTGTGTATGTAGTTGTCTCCGGGAACCGAATGCTAGCTGGGAGAGAGGGACCCCGGGGTAGAGAATGTGCTCTGCCCCGGTGTGTCCTGTGGGCTTTTCCACGTGCTGGTTCATCCCCTAGAAAGTTCCTTTTGTCGTTCCGACCGCATCCAGGAGGAGTCCCGTTGTCCGAGCCGATGATATTGCAGGCATATTAGTGTCTGTAGAAGCAGGTCAGAGAAAGATGGGCAGCGCGACGTTGCTTCAGTGAACGGCCTGCAGAGCGCTGACTGAGGTTGCACTTGCTGTGCTTCACGTCCACTGTGCACCGTGGGCGGAGGGCCGAGGTTGCCGTGAGAAGTTCAGACTTTCTTTCAGGTTGGCAGGTAGTTTGACACTGTGGGATGAAAGGTTACCCTTTATTTTTTTTTCTTTTTTGTTAAATTTTTTTTTTTAACGTTTATTTATTTTTGAGACAGAGACAGAGCATGAATGGGGGAGGGGCAGAGAGAGAGAGGGAGACACAGAATCGGAAGCAGGCTCCAGGCTCCTAGCCATCAGGCCAGAGCCCGACGCGGGGCTCGAACTCACGAGCTGTGAGATCGTAACCTGAGCCGAAGTCGGACGCTCAACCGACTGAGCCACCCAGGCGCCCCGAAAGGTTACCCTTTAAACGCCGTTAGATCAGGTCTGGGGCCTCAGCCGGTGGCGGCGGATACCGACCTCGAGGCCTGCTCTATCCCGTGATGCGCACGGCTGGAACGAAGGTTGTCACGTATCTTCTGTTCAGTAACGTTTGTGTGGCACGTGTGGGAAGCTTCTGCTCTACCTGCTGCTCTGGGATAAGGGTACCTCACAGGCAGAGAACTGTTCTGAGCAGCGTGAGTGGCCGAAGGGCAGGGGTGGGGGTCTTAGAGTCACTTGGTTCCGTTTGAGTTGGCAGTGTAGTGTTTAATGACAAGACTTGAATATTCTATGTACCAATTTTTCATTTGAAAATAAAACACCACTTCATTTTACAAGAGCAGATCTAGTGACAATAACGCATTTCTTTACAAATATTAGCCTATTATACATCTCAAGTCAGTCGCACATAATTGCATTTCACCAACTCTACATAATACTTTAATTAAAACCAGGATAATTAAAATACAGTTTTAATGAACAATAAATTCTGAAGTTGCCAGGCCTGGAATGTGTTATGTGAATCATACCTGCTCTTTTTTTTTTAGCTCTTAAATCGGTATCCACATTATGTTTCAAAATGGCAACAATCTGAGCAAGAGGCATTTTTAATCGTATGTAATAGTGTATACTAGCAAATCATGTATTTCTTTGTGGCTGTCATGTATCTGTCCATCCTCTTGCATGTATAGGTTGTTCGCTACTGGTTGTAAACTCTGGAATGAAGGAAAAGCTTTTCCTTGTGGTTTTCTTCCCCGGCTTTATTGCTACATAATTAACCTGTAACAATGTATTAGCTTCAGGTGTATACCATGATGATTTGATATGTGTGTGTGTTACGAAACGATTGCCACAATGAATCTGGTTAACATTCATCACCACACAGAGTTAAACCTCCTTTTTGTGCTGAGAAGTTTTTACAACTACTCCCCTAGCAACTTGCAGAGAAGCAGTGCAGCGTCGTTAGCTCTGCTCACCACACACGTTGCATCCCCAGGACTTGTCTTGTGACTGGAAGTTTATACCTTTGACCACCTTCACCCCTCGCCCCCCACCCCCACCTTTGGCAACCAACCGCTGATCCGTTTTCTTTCCACGAATTCAGTTCTTTTAGATTCCATGTACACGTGAGAGCGTACTGTATTTGTCTTTTTCTGTCTTGCTTTTTTTCAAGGAGCATAATGTGCTGAAGGTTCATCCATGTTGTCACAAAATGACAGGATTTCTTTATTGAGGTTGAATATCATTCCATCGTATATGCGCATACGTATGTACGTAAATATAGATCACATTTTCTTTATCCGTTGACCTGTTGATGGACACTTGGCTGTTTCCGTGTCTTGGCTGCTGTGAGTGATACTACAGAGAACGCGGGGGTGCACACCTGTGTTTGAGACAACGATTTCTTTTCCTGTAGATACACACCCTGAACTAGAGTTGCTGGATTGTATGGCGGTTCTCTTTTTCCTTTCTCCGGAATCTCCAAACTGTCTTCCGTCATGGCTGTGCCAGTTGACATTCCCACCAGCAGTGCGTGAGGGTTCCCTTTTCTCCACATCCTCTCCAATACCTGTTACCTCTTGTCTTTTCGAGAATACCCACCCTAGCAGGTGTGAGGTGGGGTCTCATTGTGGTTTTGATTTGCATTGCTCTGTTCGTGAGTGATGTTGAGCGCCTTTTCATGTACCTGCTGGCCATTTGAATATCTTCTTCGGAAATGTGTGTACTCAGTTCCTTTGCCCATTTTGAAATGGATCGTTTCTTTGTTTTTGAGGACCTGGCAACTAGCACAGCGCTTGGCCCTCCTGATGCTTCTTCGATGAGTGGATGAATATCTCCTCAATGAATGAGGACATGGCTCTTTGTACTTGGCTCATTGTGGGGAGATGGTGTGGGACCATGTACATCAAATTAAGGTTCGGGAAACCAGGGTCCCAGTCTTAGCTCCATCACTTAGGAGGTCTGTGAGCTTGGGCAAGGGCTAAAGGGACCTTTAACTGTTCCCAACAAAGGTAATGTAGTTGGGTCTCTCAGCTGGAGATGGTAAGTAGCAGCTACCCTATCAACCTCTTCGAGTTATTACAGGGAACATGTATTTGGTGGATAAAATCACAGATGTGAAAACACTTGCTAACCTGTCAATGTAATGCCTGCTACTCTTCTTACCATTTCCACCTCTGCTCATCATACTCTCCATATACATAAACTCGGATTAGTATTGAAAATCAACTATCACCTCATTTGGAGCTGTGGATTTTTAGGTAGTTTTCATGATGAACTTTTGATCCTTGGTCAAGTGGCCCCTGGTAGTATAGAATATAAGGAGATCTGCCCCTTCAGCCACCCCACTTTCCTTCTCCCCCCGGTTATAATGTCCTTGGGAAATTCAAGCCAGTCTTAATATTAGCTGCGTAATTAGGGAGGCATTACTGCCCGTACATCTAATGGATAGTTCATTACACAGTCAAATTTAAGTGACTTTTATTAGCTTCTCTTTTGGATTATCATTGTCAGTGTTACTCTCTCCCAAATACGGGTCACTTACTCATTCACTTGTCTGTTTATTTGACAAGTACCTAACTGCCCTGGCATCGTCCATGAAAGTTACTCCTGAAGCACCAAACTCCCTAGGAAGGAAATATGCTTTGGACTCTGGCCAAGGGGATACTGCTACAGTTAAGAAGTCAAGAAGATTTGGTAACTTTGTTTCATTTCTGACCCAAACATGGGGCGTGGTCCCTATGGGCAGCTTCTGGTGATGCTCCAGGATGCCTATCGTCTTGTCTATCCATGGGGAGTCAGTGGGCAGAGTGCAGTTCAGTTTATATGGCCACTTTGGGGGCTCTGTGCCATGGCAAGCCTCGTTTCATCTGGTCTTGTCCCAGAGTCCTTAGGCAGAAACTTGGATACCAAAGTGAAGTTCTACCCCACAAAAGGGGAGGGAAAGGAACACTTGGAAGGAAAGGATGTGCTCAGAGCTCAGGGAAAGTCACGTGCTGTGTCCCCTTCTTGGGCCCGTGTGCACTTGAGGGCTAGGACTGGCAGGAGGCTGTGACGTGCAGAGACTGAGGCGGTGTGGGCATGGGGAGGGTCAAGAAAGGCAAACAGATAAGTGGGGGGCCAGCTCAGCTGGGCAGGGGGTGCTGTTGCACTCGGCGACCTGTGTCCCCACGTAGGAAGAGAAGCATTTCCAGGGGGTGGAGGGTACAGTACAGCCTGCGGAGTCCTGGCGGTCACGCTTTTGAAGGCGATCGAGGAGCATGGACTGTGAGTTGAAGTCCCCACACAAATGGAGAGTGTGTGACGACAGGATAGGCTTTGGGAAGCACAGGATTAAGTAAGATGGGCTGACTGTGGGAGCCAGCTGTATTCTTTAGTCGTTTTCTGATTCTGGGCAGGCCTAACTTAATGACTGAGGGGCTCCGCTTTTTCGTGTGTGACACGGGGTAAAGGCAGTTGTGGTGGATGTCTGGTGTGAAACACGTCGCCAGTGTGTTGGCTGGGGCTCTGATGAGCCACGGAAGGAGCTGGCCGCCCTCAGGATGAAGTTCCCAGTGGCAGGTCAGTGATGTGCGGCCAGCGCAGATGCTGTGGAGGGTCATGCGTTGCCTCATCTTTCCGCAAGGCTGCTCTAAATCTTCGTGGCATTCGAGCAAAGGAAGCCGAGGAAGTCTTATCACACCAATTTTGTGGATGACTGAATGGGGGAAGGAAGTGGTTATGTGAT
This sequence comes from Panthera pardus, assembly GCF_024362965.1. NCBI lineage: Eukaryota > Metazoa > Chordata > Mammalia > Carnivora > Felidae > Panthera > Panthera pardus. The sequence goes on along the minus strand of NW_026526969.1, from coordinate 13,355,397 downwards.
TTAAGGTCAACTACTGTGTTAGTGATTGAGCTGGGATTGAGTTCAGCACCTGAATGATGCCTTTCTGGTTAGTTTTGTGAATGTTTATGACACAGTTGATCTTAGGTTGCCCATACGGCATTTGATACGGCAAAGGGGTCCTCTGCTGGGCATCGGTGCCCATGCTTCGGCCCCACAGTGCCACGTGTACCCGGTGCCCAGTGGCAAGTCCACAGCCTCTGCGAGGTTAACTTTTATGTGTAAAATACAGATGATGATAAGGCGGCCTGCCTCCCTCACAGCACTTTTACACTTTTATTTTTGTTTGCAAGAATCAAATATGGTACCAGATAAAAGATACGGTGTGAGTTACGAAGTGTCCTGTCTGTGTAACGTGGGCTCATTTTCTCATGAGGGTTTTTGTTCCTTGCTGGAATCAGATCTGACCTAAGACTAGGTAGATCTAATTTGCGTCCAGGTGACAGTCCCTATTGCAAGGTCAAGGTCGTCTCTCATCCCTTCAGTCCATCAGCTGGTCAGCACTGTGCTAGACTCTGGGATAAAAAGATCAATAAAACAATCCTGGCTCGGAAGGGCTTGTAACCTAGTGAGAGGGTTGTAGCCGTTTCTTCGTAGTTCATTGTGCGTAGCCTCTTTGTTGTTTTTATTTTTAAACATTTTTTTGATGTTTATTCATTTTTGAGAGAGACAGGGCACGAGCAGGGGCAGAAAGAGAGGGAGACACAGAATCTGAGGCAGGCTTCAGGTTCCAGGCTGTCAGCACAGAGCCCAGTGCGAGGCTTGAACCTATAAACCATGAGATTGCGACCTGAGGTGAAGTCAGACACTTCACCGACTGAGCCACCCAGGCACCCCTGTTTTTTTATATGATAGCTTTATTGAGCTGTAATTCACCTATCATAAATTCTTTTTAAAGAATACATCTTTTTTAAAGTTTATTTATTTATTTTGATAGATAGGGGAGGGGCACAGGTAGAGAAAGAGAGAGAATCTGTCCCATGGCACAGAGCCCGACATGGGATTCAGTCTCAAGAGCTGGGAAATCATGACCTGAACCCAAATCAAGACTCAGACACTTAACTGACTGAGCCACTCAGGTGCCCCTGAAGATGACATCTTTTTAAAGTGGTCTTTAGGATATTCAGAGCTTACAGTTGTCCCCACCGTGTGACAGAGCATTCCCACCACCCTGAAGGAGAACCCCAGACCCATTTGTAGCCCCCGTCCCCACCCCCAGGCCCTGACAGTGGTCCTCTACTTTTTATCCTCCTGCATTCGTCTGTTTGGGATATTTCGTATCAAAGGAATAATATGCTGTGGCCCTTTGATACTTAGCGGTCTTTATTGAGTTGATTTTTCTCTCTCTTTTTTTTTTTTTTTTTTACTGATCGTCATTAAATAACTCAATGGTTGTTTTTTTTGTTTTGTTTTGTTTTTTGTTTTTGGCGGGGGAGACCTTTCCTGAGCTGAATTCTACCTGGGTAAAGAAAAGAGGTCCTTCATTTCTTTACCAGACACTTGTCCGACGCCTCCTCTGTGTTGGGCACTCTGGCAGGCACTCGTATGATGTCACACAGGTCCCTGTTCTCATGGGATTCGCAGTCGTAAGGGGGAAGCAGACCAAGAAATGGGCACACGAACAAACACATAAAGAGGATCTGGTGATGAGAAAAGCCCTGTCCCAGGATATAATATGTAGAACAAAATTTTAGGAAGGAGAAGCAGTAGTAATCTGAAGAAATGGGGCTGGGCATTCTGGGTACGGCAGTGACAAAGAAACCGAAGCAGGAAAGAACCTGCCTGGTGGGGTGGGAGACCTGAAAGGAAGCTGGCAAGGCTGTGGCCCCGGGGAGGGGGGAGTAGGGGTTAGGCCTACCTGAAGTCAGCAAGGCCCTGTCTGGTGCTTATGGAGGTGGGCTGCGGGTTTATCCTAAGTGTGGTGGAAAGACAAGGAGGATGCCATAATCAGATTGGCTTGAAGGAAATCTGGCTGCTCTGTGAAGAATGGATCATAAGGGAGGGCAGAAGGAGAGCCAGAATCCTTAGGAGGCTCTTGCAAACATCCTGGCAGGAGGCGCTTACATAGCCTGAATTAAGATGGGAAAGAGGAAATGGGGACAAATTAAAGTAATAGGTTAAATTAGAACCAGTAGTTATGGTATGAATAAATAACGGCAAAGTGGGGATCCGTGAAAAGTAGAATCTACGGGACTTACCATGGAGTGCGTGTATAGTGGAGTCGGGCTCCTTGTTTCTGATTTGAGTCCTTGGGTTTATATGTCCTAGAATGGTGGCAACTGGGTAAAGATGGGTTTGGGGCACGTTTAGTTTCAGATGCTTGTGAAAAGTGTGGGTGGAGAGATCAACTGGACGTTTGGGAGTCCACAGCCTGGAGCTCCAGTGGGGAATCTGACTGGGGATATGAAACTGGGACCCATCCATATGCGGGTGGTGTACGTGTGGTATTGAAAACTGCAGGGGTAGATGAGCCTTTCTAGGGAGAGAGATTTTAGACGGAAGAGACGCAAGCTGAGAATGCCAACATTTAGTGAAGGTTGGAGAAATAAGGTGCCCACAAAAAGAGAGAGCCCGCTAGAGGGGAGGGGGCACCCAGGAGCACTCAATGTCATGGAGTCGCTAAGAAGAGAGCTTTTTACCTGGTTACAGCCCACGTGTGGTCTTGACGTCGAGCGCAGACAAAGGACTAGGAAGAGGAGATCAGCAAAGTGCAGGAGGGGGAGGCAGAGAAGAAGATCTGGGGAAGCCCCTTTGTCCGACGGCTTTCAGCAGCCCTTTGGGAAACCCGTACACGATGGATTCAGCTGCACAGCCTGGTTGGGGCAACGTCCGCTCTCGCTCTCTGCCACAGCCATAGGGTAGAAGGTCCTCCAGATAAAACGTGTCGCGGACAGATTAGCGGTTGGGATCAAACAGCCACAACGGCACTAGTTCACGCGTCGCCCGGGATGATGTTGGTTCAGGTGTTTGTGCTTGCTGTTTGTCACTGCTGATGGAATTGTCCTGTTTTACCTTGGAAGGTTATAAATGGGGGGGCATCCTTAGAACTCATGCGTGAACCTTCCCTCTTGCGTCTAGATGTGCCCGTTCATTATTAGACAAGGTAAATCATCATACCCAGCTTCCGTCACACACGCAACGTGCGTCCTTTACTTTTATAATCAGAGTCCAATAGTTTAACACACGCAGCGGCTCTGTGAATTACCTCTGCTGAGTAGTTCCGGGAGTTTAGAAGTTACCTACATGAAGCCCACCTTCGCTCACCGTCATGTTCACCCATGTCTTTCGTTCAGTGAGATCACTGCCACACCGTGACTGCCTACTCTGACGATGCAGATCACCAGTACCTGTGCTTTGCCGAGCTTGGCATTCTGTCTGAAACCTGTGTTGTGCCAAGTTCTTTGAATAACTAATTGACTGTATAAAAAATAATTTTATTACCCTTCTCTTGTTCTTGTTCTCAAACTTGGTATGAACAAAGAAATCATAATATGGCTTGAAACTGCTATCTGTGGGTTAATATTCTTGAATGACATTTAGTTACAATTAAGCACGCGGTCCATAGCAATGAATGTGAACCAATACTATTTAGTGTTAATTGAAGCGGGGGTGTGAGGACCCGGCAGGCTGCCGCTGGCGGATCCCTGGCCCTTGGTTGGGAGTATGATGTGTGGCTCTTTAGTGCCTGGCTTTTATCTAACAAACTCTAAACGAATTTAAATAAATTGTAAATGCCCTGGATAAAATTTAGTCTTTCTTTTTTTTGCTCTAATGATGAAATAAGGAATTGTGGCAATCAAAAAAATTTTGAAAAGCATCTAATGATTAAAATACAAAAATGATGTTTCTAAATACTTACTGGAAAATGCCCTGGTCTTAGTATTTTCTATGATCTTCTGTTCTGCTTCGTATCTTTAAGAAGGATAATAGATACAACTTGCAAAGAAGCAACATAAAGTGGTGGCTAGGAGTATGAACTCTGAAATCAGACTGCCTGAATTCCACCCTTGATTCCGCCATTTAATAGTCGTGTGACCTTGGGCAAGGTGCTCAGCCTCTCTGTTACTTTAGTTTCCTCCTCTGTGAAGCTGGAACCATATCAATATTTGCCTCATCGGATGGTGAGGATCTCCTCTCTGTGGCGCCTGCGAAATTAGAGGGCTCAGACCAGCACCTGGGTCACAGAAGGACATCATGACTGTTAGGAGCTCTGGTTACTCTCATCATTATTTTTACTAATTTGAATGTTCCAAATGGAGGAAGAGTCAACGGTCTTATTATTCTTTTGGTGTTAGTTCTCTTGAAGTACATCTTGCAAAGCAAAATTGCATTTTGTATTTCTGATTGCTTTCATCCTATCTGGAGGCGTGAAAATGATTTCCTTAATCCTTTATGTGAACAGAAGTCCAGGTTCTCAGTAGCAGTAGGTAAGATGGAGGTGACGGAGCAGTGGGGAAACGGTCTTAGGGGGCGGGGTGTAACGAAGTTGCGCGGATTTTAAAGATGTGATCAGAACCTGTCGTGACGCCCTTCAGGGACACACCTTCTTTTGTTGACGAAACAGGAGGCAGAGACGTTTCTGTCTTCAAACGGCATAAATTTGGGGGGATCTTAGAAAAACCAAGGCTCATTTCACGCATATTATTTCTTCAAGTTCTCAACTAAATAAGATATTGAGGGAAGTTGAATTTATGCCCGAGCCACATCTTGGTTCTGCTCTCCTTCTCCCGGTTCTGTTTGCTTACTTTCTGCGAAGTTGTCCTCTTAGAGCTTGGTGCTGGAATTGAGGGATTTGTACAGGAAAACATTGGATCAGGTGAGGAAATAGAGATACTGTATACATCAGGTAGCGAGCGAGCGTGTGTGACATGTAGGTGACAGCTCTGCCCAGGGCTGCCCCAGCTTAGCGCTCACATTCGCTGGCGTCCTTGTTCACACACACACCGCTTGTCGTTTCCGGCTCCTGTGGGTGTAAGAGTTGCCATTTCCCTGCTAGTTTTCCCTACTAGCGTCAAAGGTTCTGCGTCTGTAAGGAAGCCCAGAGAGAAGAGAAGTAAATCTGACATCAGCAGCTCTCCTGTAGAAGCTAAGCAGGGCAGGAATGTTTCACGGACAGAACCTCATTTGTTCTCACGGCATTTTGCTGACGAATAGATCACTGTCCCTGTAGGACAAACTTGATAGGCTGCATAGGACGCTGCGCGTTGTAGAGTTGAGAAAAAACTCACTGTGAGGTCTTCCCTGACCCCAGTGTCTCATCTCGGGCTCCCAGGGTGGCTGGTGACTAGTCACGCCTTCTACGGCCTTCTAGCGCATTTTCCATCTGAACCGCGCTCAAGCTTGTTGAAGTGCACCTGTGGGCATGAGCTCAGGGAGGGTTTCCCACAGGCTCACAGGGAGACATTTTTCCTTCTTCCTGGTGGGACGCTTGGCGAAAACACGCGTGCCTTGAAGGAGATGCAAAATACGAGGCAAGTCAGAGGGGTGACGCCAGGCTGTGTCTCCGGGATACTCTTAGTCACAGCCACTGTTACGATCAGAGACGCCAGGCTGTCAATGGCCCTCACAGCTCAGGGCGGCTGCAGCTAAAATGCCGTCGTGTTGTGAAAGGTAGGATGAGAAAATGTAGTGTTTGTCCTCTGTTCTCACGTGCCCACTTGATCGGGGTCATTCAGAGCCCGTGCTGTTGGGCCGATAAATTTGGGAAACACAAACCATAGGATTCAGCTTTTGGTATGCTTCTGTTTCTTTCCAGGGAAACGTTTTCCCCTGGCTGTGGAAGCAGGTGTGGTCAGCATGATTTCTAACAACTTGACACCTTGCTTGTGGCTCCCGGACAGAGGAGGGCTGCCTCCGAGAATACAGAATGTCACTTGCGTGTCTTCGTATTGGAAAAATAGCAATGCCTTTAAAGAACAGTCTAGCATTTCAGGGAGAGGAGATAGGAGCCATATTAAAAGCAGAATGATTAGGACCTTTAGAACTTCGAGGGAGTTCTTTGACTCAGAAATCCTGGAGTTTACATAAAAGTGGAGAAATAATGGCACAAGTGTCTACAAACGAGTGGACTTTCTGCTGTTGTTTTCCCCAAACCTATAAAATGGTCAGACGGGCCCCCATCTGTGAAGGCGGCTTCGGGTGTGAATTCCCTGTGCCTGCTCACACATGCCCGTGTGCCGGAACACCGTCTCTGTGCACCCCGGAGGCCTCCGGTCTCCTCTCCACCGGGTCATGGGGCCTCAGCCCCCTTCCCACCGCACCTCACAACTCCTCGCCTGACCCGTGGAAAGCTTCGAGCAAGTTCTGTGAGCTTTCTTTCGCGTAAGGGAGAGCTCCTGTGGATGTATGCAGCATTTGCAGTAATGAGTACCACTGCTTTTAGCCCCGCTGCGCCACGTTGACTCGAGCTGCGCTGGAATTCTTTGAGGCAGGGGCTTCCTTTTTTTCACTCTGCGTGTCCTGCGTGTACATCACGACGACCACGCATGTGTGTCCTTGGGAAGTATTTATGGGTTTAATTAGCGCGTGAGTGAATGTGTGAAGGAAGGAGGCTTGGTGTTGTGCCTGATATCGTATGAGTTAGTCTTTTCTCCTTCCTCCCTCCCTCCCTCTACCCCTCTCCCCTCCCTTTGGCAGGGGCATCAGGCTACAGCAGAAGGCGGCACGAAGCGGTGTGTGAGGTTGTTCTGGGGTGAGGAGCGGGACCGTGGGGAGGTGATCTTTGCGCCAACACTGGCCCCGCAGCAGTCTGTGGTCTGTCGAGCGCTCCCCTTGCCCCAGAGTGGGAGACAAAAGTGATAAACGTTTTACTCACGTTTGAAACATTGAGCGTTGGTGCCTTGTGTTTCCTTCTTCTGTTAACAGACGTCAGTTCATTTTTAGTGATAAAGATGGTTTCTCAGGGCGCCTGAGTGGCTCAGGTGGTTGAGCGTCTGACTCTTGATTTTGACTCAGGTCATGATCCCAGGGTTGTGGGATCGAGCCCCACATCGGGCTCCACACTGAGCGTGGATCCTGCTTGGGACTCTGTTTCTCTCCCTCCCTCCCTCCCTGCCCCTCTCCCCCACTCGTGCTCTCTTTCTCTTAGATAAAGATAAAAAGGTTTCTCAGGTGGTTTCATTAATGAAGGGGCCAGAAAACTCAGACCACTTTCTGCCACATTCCTTGGAGTCCTCTGGTACCTCTCCTTCTGGGTCCCAATTAGTCAGAAAGTTCTCTCCCTCCATTGCCACCACCTCTGTTCGGGCTGTCACCTTTTCTGCTTAGGCTCCTGCAAACGCCCACAACTGATGTCCGGGTCCTCAGCTTTGTCCTGTGCACCGGAGACCCTCGCCAGTCTAGCCTCTGCCCCGGAGGCTAGACAGCTCTTCGGCTAGACACCCGTAGCCCCCTTTCTGTAAAGGACTCTTGTGGTCTCCCCTTGCTTCTAGCTGAAGTCTGAGCCGCGGTCCTCCTGGCCTGGCCCCTGCCTGCCTCTGACCCTCTCATGTCCCCCCCCCCCCCCACCCCCGCCCCGCCCTTACCATTAACAACACAGCCACACCAAACACTCTGGCATCCACCTGCTCCCCAGCACATGCTGCTTCCTGCCTAGAATGCCACTCTCCTCACTGGGTTTTACTTTCGGCTTCAGATGTCATCTTTCATAACCCTTTCTCCGAGAATATTTCTCAGGCCACTTCCTTCAGCCTGACTGCTCACCGAGACCAGGTTCACAGTGATTTGTGTGGTCCAACGTCACCCATACTTACCTCCGTCGTTGGTCCCGTCAGCTATATGATGGAATGGCCTTGCTTGTTGGTTTCTCTCTGTGTTGTGACCTTCTTAGATAGGAGCACCACATTTTAGTCCCCTGTGTGTCCCCAAGCCTTAAATGAGTTCCTGGTGTGGAGCAAGTAATCGGTATTTATTTATGTCTAATATTAGATTTCTTTTCATACTGTGTGTCTGTTAAAGTACATTTGTGGAAATTAAGAAATCCAAGAGAGAGCACATGTTAACAGTGTCACTGGAGAGGTAAGCTGACTTTTGCCTTTCCCGTCTGCGATCTTGCAGGCTGGAAATGAGGGATAAATCTTATGTTTCCTCCTACCTGTATGTATCTGCTGAGTCACTAGCAAGGTTTGCTGGCGGGATCACATCATGCTCTTTTTGAACTTGGAATTGAAATGGGTTTTTAATTTACTCTTCTTTTTAAGGACTTGTGCTTTGTTAGTTTGGGAAATTGTATGGTAGGGATTTGTTTTTCTGTTAAGTGCTCCTAGAAGAAAAATAAATGATACGAGAAATAAAAATCCCAGTGAATTATGACCTTTGCAGCATCTTGTGCATGTCTCTGTACCCTGCCCGGTTATTCTGACCTCATTGTAGGTAAATTTGCATTTGGGAAATACATATCATGAAGGTTATGCGGTTACTCAGAGGTAATTTTATTATAAGTATGTGATTATCAAAAATGCATCTTTGGGACTCTGCAGCTTCTGTTTCTTCCATTATTAAAATGATAACATTTATTTTTTGTTACATGAGTGATTTGTAGAATGACATTTTGGCCTAAAATGAGTTTTTGGAGCTAATTTTTGAAAAATTGGGGCTAAGTGGAAAACAGTAAGTAGCCGACGCATGAGGCCTGGCAGTTCTGGTGAGCACTGACTGCGTGACAGGATCGTGCCCTGCAGTAACTTGGGGGCCTCACATGAGAAAAGAATTCACAGGTTGTACCGTTGTCACAACGAGAGCCGTAGCGCTCATTCTCGCTTTGTTTGGTTAAGACCTAGAGGCACATCGCATTGAGATTTTAACAGCCAATACTTGTAAAGTGTCCCTTAACCGCTTTATTTATTTTAAGTTTACTTATTTGTTTATTTTGAGAGAGAGAGAGAGAGCACGCGTGCGAGTGAGCACCCACGGGGGAGGGGCAGAGAGAGAGAGGGAGACGGAGAATCTCAAGCAGGCTCTGCGGTGTCAGCACGGAACCCCTGAGCCGGCATCAAGAGTCAGGTGCTTAACCAACTGAGCCACCCAGGCACCCTGCGTACCTTCTTGATTTTATATACACTAATTTATTTTAGGAAGGCACTTCTGTGGAGTTAAGATAAACACAATACAGCAAAATTCTCTTAATTTTTTTAAGAGAAAAAATTAAACCTGTCTTTTTCACTGTCGTAGCTCTTACCTTTGCCTCTCCTTCAACATTGCTGTGTCTCTGCAAGTATGAAATTGCTCCCACCTTCAGCTCATTACATTGTAAACCGTCCTCTTCCAGCCGTACTGTTGGTATCCCTGTTTCAACTAATGCCACCAATGTTTTCCCAGTCACACAGGTTTTACACATGCTCCTTCCTTCTTCCCTTTACTACCCACATTACATTCACTGTCAATCCTGTAGATTTTCCTACTGGGGGGGTGCTTTAGTTATGAAATATGCGTCGATGCAGGAAATGCATGAAACGTCACTGTAGAGAGTGAAACGTGATTGTCGGGCACACACCCTCATGACCACCTCTCACTCCCACATTGAACATGACCCGTCACCATCCCGTGGGCTCCTTTTCAAGCACCCTCCGCTCTTCCAGAAGACTTGACCTTTGTGGTCATACTTTCTTGCTGTTCTTTAGAGTTATGCCACTTAGTATCTTCATTTTAAACAAATGGAATCAAACAGAATGTACTCTTTTGTGTCTTCTTAAATTCAACATTATGCTTCTGAGATTCATCTACGTTGTAGTTTATAACTGTGATTTGTTTACATTCGTTGATGTATGGTTTTCGTTGCTCAAATATGCCATAATTTATTGTTCTGTTAGTGATTCCCTTAATCTTGGTTGCATTTATGGTTACGGTGAATGACCTGCTATGGGATATTCTGGCACATGCATCCTGATGCTGGGGCCATCGGGTCATTGGGTCTTCCTATCTTTACCTTCTCTAGATACTCCAAACAGTTTTCACATGGTCGAACAATTCACATGCCTACTGTCATCACAGGAGTTAAAACCTCCAACTCTTTGTCAACAGGTGGAATCGTCGGCTTTTAAATATTTGCCAATCAAGTGGGTGTATAGTCACACTTCACAATGGTTTTATTTTTCAAGTGCCTATTTATTTATTTTTGAGAACAGAGAGAGAAGGAGAGACAGAATCTGAAGCACGCTCTAGGCTCAGAGCTATCAGCACAGAGCCTGATGCGGGGCTGGAACCCACGAACTGTAAGATCATGAACTGAGCCGCCAGTCAGACACTTAACCAGCTAAGCCACCCAAGCGCCCCACAACGGTTTTAATTGTCATTTCCTGATTATTTAATGAGGTTAAGTATATTTTTATAAGTCCATTTGTCACTTGCATTTCCTCTTTTGTGCAGTGTCTGTTTAAATATTCAGATCTTTTGCCCACTTTCTGTATTAAGTTACCTTTTTCTCATTGGTTTCTCGTTCTTTATAGATATTGGGCATAAGTCCACATCTCTTTGGCTTGCCCTGTCACTCCTCTCGTGGTGTCTATTGATGAGAAGAGTTTACTTTTACTACAGTTGTGTTCATCAACCTTTTCCTGTATGGTAACTGTTTAAGATACCTTTCCCTGTCCTGTGGCATGATGATATTCTCTTAAATTATTTTCTTAAAGCCTTATGATTTTGCCGTTCACAGTCGAGTCCCTAATCCGAGTACCTACTGGTGATTTTCAGCTATGGTGTGAAACCCTGTATGTTCTTCCTTTTCTCTCCTGTCTGTCCCTTTTTTGCATACCCACCATCATTTTAGGTTCTTACTGCCTTCTGTCTGGCTGTCAGCTTATTACTTTCCTGCTTCCGTCTTCCGGTTCACCAAGTAGATTTTCCTAAATATCGCTCACTCTGGTGAGTACATACTGAATTAAAAAGAAAACCCTCAGTGTTACCTATTTCATTCATGATTAAATTTCATCTTTTTTTCTGGTATTCAGAGCTACTCAGAAATCTGTTGTTAATTGTAGTTTCACCAAGAAGAGATAACATCTCACCAGGGAAGATTAGCCGGCTCTTACAGTGATTCATCACCACGTCCAGAATCAGTCCTGAGCTCTGCACATCCCAAAGTGTTGTGTTTTCATTTTTGCATTTTTGTCTGAATTCTTGAAATAGATCCTCCTCAGAGGAGGGAGAGTAACGTGAGAGCCAAACATCCATTTACAATGTGGGGTAGCACATTCCAATGACCGTTACATTCATATCTGTTCTCTAGGCCACCCTCTCTCCAGTATCACAGTATCTAGGAAGCCAAGTTGGTATTACACAATTGCTTTCTGTGCAGACAAAAGGAGCTAGGACATTTTAACAAAATATTCTGAGCCACAGTGAGGCTAGACACTTTGTTCTATCTTGACAGCAGTCTACCTGGGTTTTTTTTATATGCGTCCAAATCAATCTCTTTTTCTCTCTTGGATTGGGCCAGAGAAACACAGCCAAATCTTTGTTCTTTGAAGCTGTTTTTTCCAGCCTGCTTGATGGCCTGCCCTGACCCTGCCCCCCTCACTAATTAGAGTCCTTCCTCAGGAAGAGCAGAGAACACCTAAATCAAGTTTGGCCACTGTGCTTCTGCAAGTAGCCTTTTCTTCTGAGTTACTACATGTCTCCTGTTTGCTTGGCTCCTCCCCCCATGTTCTGGTCCCTCTGTCCACCCGTGGACATCTCCTTGAGCTGGCCCAGCTTATCCCTTTTAATCCTGCTCCAAAAAGTATTGTGCTTTAGGCAGAACAGACCCCTTACAATTTTTGAAACATCTTATTGTTTCTCCTGTCTTTACCTCTGGTTAATTATGTCGTTTCTTTGTCTCGGTTACCCTGTCCCTGGCTCCATTAAATCTCCACCTTCTGAAAAATCCCATTTGCTGACCTGTAGTGAACCTTTCCAGCTCATTCCTCTTCCTCTAGGAAGTGCCTTACAATCACATTTCCTGCTGAAGGGCAGAAACTGGTGGATCATGTTTGAACCACATGAGTCCTTCTTCTGAAACAGCAATCAGTCCATCGGCTTGTTATTGATTAATCATAATCTATAAAGAAAGCTGAACTAAAAAAGTCCGGACACCATAAAGCCTGTACAGTTGTTTCTTGGAAAAACCAAAGGCACGTATCATCTAGAGTTAGAGGGTTACAGGGGAGCCACAATAAGCAGAGGACGCACTTCTCCAAAGGGTGATATGCGACAGGTGCTAACAGGGAAGTGGAAATGAGAGGCATGAGGCCCAGGGATAGATGAAGACAGAATGCCGGATCCGTCCCGGGTGGCTCAGCACCTCCTGTTATGGTGCTCCTGCCCCTCCATGTGGCTGTGCTTCATTTCCAGAAGATCTGTATCCTTGTGCTGTGTACGTGCCGTAAATAAAGCGGGTCTTTCTCCCAACCTCTTCCAGCCCTGAGTCTTTTCTGCCCAGAGGTAACATCTTTTTTTCCTTAATTTTAAAAATTACAGTAGAGGGGCACGTGGGTGGCTCAGTCACTTAACAGTCCAACTTCGGCTCAGGTCATGTACTCGTGGTTCATGAGCTAGAGCCCCATGTTGGGCTCTGCGCTGACAGCTCAGAGCCTAGAGCCTGCTTCAGATTCTGTGTCTCTCTCTCTCTGCCCCTCCCCCGCTCATGCTATGTCTCTCAACATTAAAAAGAATAAATTAAAAAAATTACAGTATAAAATTCACCCTCTTCAGTGTATAAGTCAGTGAATTTTGACAAATAGATGAAGTTCTTAATCCACCACCATAATCAAGGTATAAAATACCTCCATCACCCTGAAAATTCTCCTGTGCTTTGAACTCTCCCCCTACCAGCCCTTGGCAATCACTGATGTGTTTTTTGTCCCCCTATAGTTTTGAATTTTTCAGAATGTCATACAGACGGAATCTTAGAGCATATACTGGAGGCTGTTGAGTTTGGAGTCTCTCCTTCTGCATAATACATTTGTGGTTCGTGTGCGTTGTTGTGTGTGCATCAGTACAGGCATATCCTGTTTCAGTGTGTGCTTCACTTTATTATGCTTTGTAGATACTGAGGTTTTTACAGTTGAAGGTTTGTGACAACCCTGCATTAGGCGAGTCTCTCAGCACCATTTTTCTAATGGCATTTGGTAATTTTCACCATATTTTACACTTTTTCATTGTTATTAATTATAGTGATCTGTGGTCGGTGATCTTTGATGTTACTATTACAGTTGTTTTTGGGGTGCCATGAACTGTGCCCACATAAGATGGCAAACTAAATCAATAAATGTTGTGTGTATTCCGACCACTCTATCAACTGGCTGTTCCCCCGTCTCTCTCCTCGGACCCTCCCATTCCCTGAGGCTGCAGATGTGATGGAAATACAGCAGAACTGAAATGAGAAGTGGAGCCTGAAGATGGGACTGAATATTGCAAACTCATGATAAAACTGTAAGGGATGAGGAGTTGCTTGTCATGGGTGAGCAAAGACCGTGGTTTCTTGAGATGGACGCCACTCCTGGTGAAGATGCTGTGAAGACTGCTGAAATGACAACAATGGATTGAGAATATTATATAAATTTAGTTGATAAAGCAGCAGCAAGTTGTGAGAGCATTGACTCCCAAGAAGTTCTCTTGTGGGTAAAATGCTATCAAGCTGAATCACATGCTACAGCGAAATCCTTTGTGAAAAGAAGAGTCAGTCTATGTGGTAAACTTCAAAGCTGTCTCGTTTTAACAAATGGCCACGGCCACCCCAACCTTCAGCAGCCACCACCCTGATCAGTCAGAAGCCATCAACATCAAGGCAAGACCTTCCACCAGAAAAAAGATTGCAACTCAGATGATCATTAGCGTTTTTTTTTTGTTTTTTTTTTTTTTTTGCAATAAAGTATTTTTTAATCAAGGGTATGTACATTGTTTTTTGGACATACTTGTATTGCACATTTAATAGATTGCAGTTTAGGGTGAACATAATGTTTATGTGCACTGGGAAACCAAAAAAAAAATTCATTGACTTGCTTTATTGCAATATTTGCTGTATTGCGGTGGTCTGGAACTGAACCTGCAGTATTCCCAAGGTATGCCCATATTTCCTTTTTGTTCCTTAGGAGTATTTTACTGTGCAGATATATCTCAGTTTGTTATTCTCCTCACCAAATATTTCGGATATTTCTAGTTGGGGCCAATTACAGATAAAACTACTATAAATGGCCACAAAAAAGTTTTTGTGTAAGTATAGTCTTTATTTAACTGAGTTAAATTCCTAGAGTGGGCTTGCTGGTTCTAAGGTAACTGTATGTTTACCTTTATAAGAAACTTATAAGAAATTTCAAAGTTCTCATTGGCAATAATCAGAAACCTATCATTCTATACCTAGCTAACCTATCATTTATCCGTGAGGAAGGAGGGATAATGGCATTTTAAGACCTGCAGCATGCCCTTATTATCTGTTGTTGCCTAATTAACCACCCTGAAGTTGAGTAGCTTATCACAAAACAAACAAATTACTTATTTTGTACCCAAATCTGCAATGTGGGCAGGGATGGGAAGACTTCTCTTTGTTCCACATATTGTCAGCTAGGGTAGCTGAGCTAGTGGCAGCACACTCCTCCTCTTAAATGACTCCTCTCATGCCTGCAACTTGATGTTGACTCTGCATGGGTGGTCCATCTAGGGTTGAGGGCCAAAGGCCTCAGTTCCTTTCCACATGGGCCTCTTCATGTGGTCTGGGCTCTTTGAGAGCATGATAACTGGATTGCAAAGGCAAATGTCCCAAGAGGAAGAGCCATGTGGAAACTGTATTGCCTTTTATGACTAACTTTGAAGTCAGACAGTGTTATTTTCACAGTTATATTATTAGCTGAGATAGTCCTACAGGCCTGCCCTGGTTCAAGGGAAGAGACTTCATCTGTTAATGAGAGAGGTGGCAAGGATCTGGACGAGCATGTCTTGTGGGAAATATTGTTGTGACTCATTTGGAAATTAAAATCTGCCACATAATGCCTCAAGAAGTTTACCACTTACCAAATCTCTTTGAATGTATTAAAAACGGGTACATTCTAGGAAAAAGAAAAAGAATCAAGGGAAAAGTAGAATATAAGGAGTGATAATGAAAAGTAAAGTGGTAAAATGTATTGATTAGTCTTAATTGCATGCTGAATTTTTTTAAATTTAAAATGTGAGACCAAAATCTCATGATAACACAAAAATATGTAGGAAGAGAGGGAAGAAAAAGCTTGTGTAGGTTCTCTTTTTGTTTTATGAAATGATACAGATAATTAGTGACTCTGGACTTTGTTATTGTTTTTTTTTTTTTTTGGAAAAAAATGAAGCTTTTTGAGATATATGTGATGTATGATATTACAGAATTGTTTATGAGAATATTTGGAACATGAACAGGCTCTACAGTGTTTCTTCACCTCCTTTTCACACATCAACTCATGACACTCTGCTTCTGCTCCCACCAAAATGGAGTCATTTTCTGTTCTTATCCTGCTTAAGCTTAGCCAGTTCACTTGACTCTTTGGTTCACTTTCTCTTTCTGTTTTAAGAAGTCTATTCTTCTTGATTCTGTAAAACTATACATCCTGTTTGCTTTCCCTATCTGTTGGATTTTTTTTTTTTTTTTTTTTTTTTTTGGCCAGGTCACCTTCATCTAAATACTGGATTTTCTCAGTCTTTGGTCGTAGCATTTCATTACCCCCCACCTTATTCTGTCTCCTTTGGCAATCTCACGTGAGTCCATAGTTCACATACCAGTTATAGTATTTGCCAGCGACTCACAAATTAGTTCACCAGCCCAACCCGCTGCTCTGACCTTCAAACCCCAAATATATTTAGTGGCCTCTTCATGGTATTTTCCTAGATTTTCTTCAAAGGCACATCGGTCCTGTTTTCCCTCTGTCCTGCTTCACCCCACAAACATGCTGGTTCTCCTCCAGTATTCCTTTCTTCATCTAGATGACACCACCATCCAACAGTTGTCCAAGCCAGAACCAAGGAATTGTCCTTGATACTTCTTTTTCTCCAATACTACATCTGGTCAAACACCATTTTCTTTTTATTGTGCCACCTCATATCCCACAAACCCACTCACATCTCTGTGTCCACCTCTGCCACCATCCGTGGCTGAACTGCTGCTTCTCTCATAAATTTCTCCCTGAGTGTTGTAACTTGTATCCCTATGTCCATTTTTGTTTTCTCAATCCATTCGTCATGTTGTCGACAGAATGATTGGTTAACGTGAATGTGATGCCACTTCTGTGCTTAACGTCCATTAGTATCTTGGTCCAAGTAACGAAATCCCTAATGTAACCTACAAGGTCTGTATAATACGGTTCCTTACTTCCTCACCTGGCCTAATTTCTCAGCTTCTGCTCTCTGTCTCAGAAGCTCTGCCAAGCCACTTTGTGTAATGGTCAGTGTCTAGGGTCAGACTGCCTGAATTTGAATCTTTGTTGTGTTTTTTTTTTTGTTTTTTTTTGCTTACTCTAGCTGTGATCTTGGACAAGTTCTTATGGGATGTTGTGAATTAAATATGCAGAAATGTGTGAAGTGGTAGCATATTGCCTAACATTTAGGAAGCCCCCAGTATATGTTAACTTATTTCCTTGAGGAAACCACCATTCCACATGATTCATGGAATTCCTACTGTCACTTCTTTCTGCCAGGATGCTCCAATCGTGTCACCTGGTTAATACAGACTTAGCCTGTTTAAGGAGGACCTTCCATCCTCCTTGGGCCAGGACAGACCCAGTTCATGTCTCTTGTAGATCACTTAACACCTATTAATTATTTTTAAGGCGTCCCCTTTACTACTGGTTTGTGTAGTAAATTATATGGTCACCCTTCCATGCTCAGTTCACAAGTGGCTTTTTCTATGGAACTTTCCTGATTCCACCAAGTCCAGCCCCTTATTACTTGTTCTCCTAGCACATCCTGCATCTTTCTTTGCAGTAGTTATGACAGTTATAACAAACACGGGTCATTGTGTAACGACTTCCTTATTTATTTCTCCCGTTAGGTTGTAAGCTCTCTGAGGATGAGGATGGGCTGTTTTGCCTCATCACTGATTCCACAGAATTGGTCTTGTTTGGAGTCAGTGCTCACTAAATGTTGCTAGAGGAAAGAAGAAACACTAAGCCAGGAATCTGATCTGGCCTTTCCTGTTGTTTCTGCCATTAAATGTCAAGTCACATCCCCTCTCTGGGCCTCATTCTCGACCTGAAAAATGACTAAGTTGGACTTGATGTTCTCTAAAGCTGCTTTGACTCTACATTATAAGTATAGGTACATCAAAGTAATTTCTTACCTATTTTCTAATATTTAGAATCATAAATTCTAAGAAATACATGGAATCAGTTTAGACACCACCCCCCCAAAACCAGAATACTACCTCTGTATTACCCAGTGAACGTAGCCTTGATTGTTCCCTTTTCTTATTTTCAACACCTGAAATGTACACTGCAATATTTTCTGTTTTTCTCAATACGTCTGAGAAGAACATATAGTCTATATGATTGTATGATCATTACTATACCTGTTAACAAGTTGAGAACTGAGCTAATAGGAAAAAAAATATCCAAGTTAAAATTATTTAAAATAAATTTGGCTTTCTCTAGGTAGTTAACCAATCAAAGACATTTTTTGTTATTGTTGCTGTTGTCATTCAAAAAAACAATCCTTGAGGAGAGAGTGTCATGAAAACTCGAAAGCATTCTTGGGTTTTATAATGAAATTAGGTAGAAAGTAAGAGCAAGAAATGAAATCTATAGCACTAGTGGGAAATCTTGAAACATTTCATAAGGTTTTTGTTTTTTTCTTCTAATTTAATTGGCTCTCACATGTCTGTGGGGTTGGGAAGGTTTTTTTTTGTTTGCTTGCTCGTGGGTTGTTTCTATTTCATAACGTGAGGAAGCATGCTCACCGTCACAGCTGATATGACCCCTGACACGGCAGTCACTTACAGCTAAAGGCAGGAGGACCCTGGAAACTGGGAAATAGCTCCTCTGAAGTCATTGTGGCTTCTGGGACGACTTAATGTTTTGGGATATAAAGTCTCCTGAAGGTTTTAAGAAATTTTTTTGGTAACTCTGAAGCGTGGTGGGTCACAGTGCAGTGACTATGTGTCTAAATTGAAGGGTTGTAGGATTGAGGGACAGAGAATTGTAAAGGTGAGGCCCGTGACTGTGGTGAGAGGAGAAATGTCCTCAAGGCAGGACAGGAATGGACCTGCCATGTGTTATTACACTGTGGCCGGTAGTTCATGCTTTCCACCCCACCCGCAAAACCTAGAAGTACTTTCCTGTTTCCTGGCCATATTGAAGGTAGGCCACTATGAAAAACTACATCTGAATTCATGCTTCTGTGAACTCTTGAGGCAAAAACTGAGGCATCAAGAGAGGATGTGTGGCTGAGGAAGATGAACTGGAAATGAGTGCCCGGGTAAGTCCAGGAGTGATCTCCATGGACTCTAGCACTGCCTCCATAAAGGACATGATACAGAGGGGTGAGAAAACGTGAGAGCACTCTAAGCGTGCAGGGAACACACTTGTGCCCGAATAGACCCCCAGCCTGAGGGACCCGCCTTTGAGTATCTGCAGTGAGTTGGGGGTAAAAGCTCTATTCCAACTCTGAAAACAGTGAAACGTTTCCTAGGTGCATCTTTCACTACACTTTGGAAGGATTCCAAATGATTCCCTCTTCATTTTCTTTTTTCTATCATTTTGAGAGGATAAACTTGTTACTTTGTAAACTTTCTTTGGCTATAGGGCAGCTCAGGCTCGTAGTGAAAAAATACTTAAAGTACTAAGATACCTTCTTGTAGCACTTGACCAATTTGAAAGGCAGCGGTTCCTAAATTTAATGATACACCGAGCTTTTCAGAAAATGAGTTCCAAAGGGGATTGATTCCTATCTGCAATACTTTCATCCTACAGACGGGGCATTGACTACATTTGATAGGATGGAAGTGTGTAGCTAGAAGGAGGCGTTGCGGTCATCAATCCTGTGGGAGCCGTTCCTGATCAACAGAATCATTCATTGGATGGAAACATCTGAGAGCTGGACAGCGTCAATAGGGAAGAAAGATGGGATGAAAGCATTTGCTTTCTGGAAGAGTCTTCTCCCTCGAGTCGTATGGCTTTGGTTAATGGGCTCTTATTTCCAGAATCCTGTCCTTTTTCCGTGTTTATTAGCTCACATGAGAACCTTAAAACCCCTAATCATTTATAATCAAATATTTTAAGATGTTAAAGTAAAATTACTGGTAGCCTGCAGTCCTGCTGGGATATTGTCATAGGAGTTGATCCACAACCCTTGTGAGATGCCTTGGTGTAGTTTTCTTCTTTAATTTCTGACCTACGTTCTTTTGAATTTTATGCTCTCCTAACGTAGTAGGTAGTTTTGTCTGACTGGGGGAAGGTAAAAAGTCCGTCATCAACTTGGAGCTTGTCTTCAGGACCGTATTCCCTGTTGTATTGTGTATGTGGTTGCTGGCAGGGTCACTTCATTTATTGCCAAAATAGTTTTCACCTCAGTATAGGAAAACGTGCCTCAAGTGTTGGTTTCATTTGAGTATTTTACAATAAAGCTCAGTCCTAAGTACCTTTTCTTGAATGTTGATATTATTATTGGTAAGATGATTATAAATCAGTCTTAAAAATAGGAACACAGTAGTTTTATCCCTTTAAAGAGATTATTTTATTTATTTTTTAGAGAACAATAGATTGTATCAAAGAGTTTATTTTTTATTTATTTTTTGTTTTTGTTTATTTATTTATTTTTAAGTAGGCTTCACACCCAGCAGGGAGCCAATGCAGAGTCTGAACTCACAGCCCCAACATCAAGACCTGAGCTGAGATCAAGAGTCAGATGCTTAACCGACTGAGCCACCCAGGTGCCTCTTTTCAAAGAGTTGTAATAGATAACAAGGCAATTTCTTTGATCATAGAGGTTTTTTTTTTTAATTTTTTTTAATGTTTTATTTATTTTTGAGACAGGGAGAGACAGAGCATGAATAGGCAAGGGTCAGAGAGAGGGAGACACAGAATCTGAAACAGGCTCCAGGCTCCAAGCTGTCAGCACAGAGCCCAACGCGGGGCTCGAATTCACGGACCGCGAGATCATGACCTGAGCCGAAGTCGGCTGCTTAACCGACTGTGCCACCCAGGCGCCCCATGATCATAGAGTTTTTAAGAACTTTTGAAGTTTGGACATCTGTTAAGGCAAAAAGGAAAGAATGAGGAAATATCTCTGGATAGCACAGACTGGTCACACGTGGATTAAAAGGACTGTCAGTGTGCATGTGGAAATTGTGAGTCAAGAGATCATAAAAAATAAGGTAGAGACGGCATCAGAAGCTGACTACAAGATGAGGGATAGTGGAAATCAAGTCAGATCACGTGATGTTAGAGACAGAGGCAGGTAAGGAAGAGGTAGAGAGGATTAAACAGAGCAGTGTAGCTAGGGGGACAGTTGCTTCTGCTCTAAGTCCGGTGGTCCACAGCCACAGGAAGTCTAGAGAGGGCTGCAGGGGTGAGAGGGTCAGTAGGAGAGAGCCAGGTTCCAAGTGGAATAAGGTGAAGCCAGAAGCTTTTGTAGAAGAGGTGGACCAGGCAGGAGCCTTTGCAGAGGTTCAGCTGTGAGCCCCCGTGGCATGATGAGAGAGGTTAAGGAGCCTGGGACTGCTGAGGAATGCGGCAGAGCAAGAGATGTGCAGGGGTGTCTAGGGATGGGAGTGCAGGAGATGCGAGATGAGCGGAGATTCTGGGACTTTACCCATAAACAGGGAAAAGGCAGTGATGTGCTGTTTAATGTTTAATAACTAGCTTTTGGCAAGGAAGAGTTCTAATCGGGAGCATTTGCCGATTTCCATGGTGTAAATAGTCCCACTAAAGCAGATTTCAGCTACCACCACAGCATCATCTCTTGTGGAGCTGGATAGAAAAGCACAAAATTGGCACCTGTGAGCCAAAAGAAGTTGGCTTCAGCCCTCACTGGAGAAAGGGTATGTGTGGGTTAATCCTTGTGGGCAAGGCAGATAATCGGGCCCAAAATGTGAGTGGTAGAGCATAGGATGCATTTGGTATCCATTTGGACCTCTGTGGGTAGAGGCACAGTGACCTCAGGTTTCTTAGCTTAGGCCACATAAACAGGCCTGGCTGGGATGGCTTTGGCCCACGGGCTGTAGTCTGCCAATTCCTGTTAGAAATTTTATCATGCTTATAAAACATGTTCAGCTAGACATCTAATAGATACCTCAAATTCAAATCTGATAAGAAATTAATATCCAGAATATACGTATTTTTAAAGGATCCCACAACTCAATAAAAGAAAAACTCAATTAAAAAATGGGTAAATTATTTGAACAGATACTTCCCCAAAGAAAATATGCAAATGGCCAAAAGCATATTAAAAGATGCTCAGCATCATTAGTCATCTGGGAAATGCAAATCAAAACCACAATGAGATACCCACTTTACACCCATTAGGAGGGCTATTTCTAAAAAAAAAAAAAAAAAAAAAAAAATCAAGAAATAACAAACCTTGGGAAGAGGTGGAGAAATTGGAGCCCTCATGTATTGCTGATGAGATGGAAAATAGTGCAGTGGCTGTGGAAAAGTTTGGTAGTTCCTCAAAATGTTAAACAAAATTACCACGTGATCCAGCAGTTTTAGTCCTGGGTACCGACCCCAAAGAGTTGAAAGCAGAGACTTAGGCAGGCATTTGCACGCTCATTCACAGCAGCATCATTCACAATAGCAAAGGGCAGAAACAACTCTGGTGGTCATCAGATGAGTAGTGAACAAAATGTGGTCTGTACATATTTTGAAGGTGGAGAATCCTTCAGCTGTACAAAGGAATGAATTTTTGAAAAATGCTACAACATGAATGAACCTTGAAAGCATGCGAAGTGAAAACAGCCAAACACAAAAAAGGGCCAATATGTCAGGTATCTAGAGCAGGCAGATTCCTGGAGACAGAAAGTGGGGTGGCAGTTCCCAGGGGCTGGGAGACGGGGGAATTGGGATGGTCGGTTAATGGGCACAATTTCCAACTGGGATGTTGAAAAAGATCTCAAAGTCAATAGTGGTGATGGTTGGCCAACTTTTTGAATATACTCAATGCTATTAAATTGTCCACTTAAATGGCTAAAATGATAAATTTTATGTTATGTGTATTTTACCACAATTTTAAAGAAAACAATTCAATGGAGGGAAAAATCATCTTTCCAGCCTATGTTGCTGGAGAAACTGGACGTCTGCAGGCAAAAACCATGAACCTCAACCTAACTCTCACCCCTCATGCAAAAACAAAGAAAACAAGCGAAAAACCCCCACTTTAGATGAAAGTATAACATGTAAGCCTGCGACACTAGAGACAGATGTGGAAGAAAATCTTCAGGACCTAGGAATTAGTGAAGATTTTTTAGACATGGCACCAAAAACATGAGTCATAGATGAATAAATTGTATTTCATTCATCAGCACCGAAAACTTGTGCTGCGTGGCAGCTGCTGTGAAGAAGATGCAGTGAGGCGCTGTGCACGGGCAGGGGGGTGGGCGAGCCGTGCTCTTGTCAAGGACTTGCAACGGGAATGTGTGAGGAATGCTCAGAATTCAACAGTGAAAGTATCCAGCTGGAAATAACCTACCAAATAAGCATGTCCGACATCATGAGCCATTAGGAAAATGCAAATTCAAACCGCCATGAGATTTCACGATGCCGGTCAGAAGAGCCAAAATAAAAACTAGTGACAGCACCAGATTCCGCCAGGATGTGGAGAGGTTGAATCACCCATGCATCGCTGGGGGGTGTGTAAACAGGCACAGCCGTTCTGAAAACCATACACTTACCATATGACCCAGTGATCACACTTCTCGGTGCCTATTCCAGAGAAGTAAAGAATTAGGATCCTACAGAAACGTGCACACAAACATGAGTAGCAGTTTCATTTGTGGGGCGCCGGGGTGGTTCACTCGGGTAAGTGTCCGACTTTGGCTCAGGTCACGATCCCATGGTTCCGGAGTTCAAACCCCACGTCGGGCTCTGTGCTGACAGCTCAGAGCCCGGAGCCTGCTTCGGATTCTGTGTCTCCCTCTCTCTCTTGCCCCTCCCCCACTCACGCTCTGTCTCTGTCTCAAAAATAAATAAACATCAAAAAAAATCGACAGCAGTTTTATTTGTAATAGCCAAATTTAGAAATTTATTTGTAATTAGCCGAAAATTAGACACGACCCCGATGTTCTCTAGTGGGTGACTGTGTAAACCACCTGTGGTCTATACTGTGGAACACTATTCAGCAACAAAGAGGAATGGACTAACACTACAGACAACAACTTGAGTGGATCTCAAGGACGTTGTGCCAAGTGAAAACTATGCAATCACAAAAGGTTATATGCGGTATGATTTCATTTATATAACATCCTCAAAATGACAGGGAGATGGAGGAAAGACGAATGGTTGCCAGGAGTTGGAGACAGAGGAGGGCTTGGAAGGGCCGTGGAGGGAAGAGGGGTGGGTGTCAGAGAGGCGGAGCACGAGGGATCCTCGTGGGGAGAGGACTTCTTCTCCATCTTGATTGTGGTGGTGGTCACACAGGTGGTGCACACGTGCTAAACTTGCGTAGAACTGTGTGCCCACGCAAATGAGTGCCTGTAGAACTGGTGACATCCAAACCCGGGCTGGGGACTTAACAGCACCTGTGCTGGTTTTGATAGTGTGCTGTGGTTATGGAAGATGGTGCCTCTGGGGAGCTTGGGTGAAGGGCACACTAGACCTTTCGGTCCAATGCCTGCATCTTTCTCTGAATCCGTTACCGTTTGAAATCTATGATTTTAAAACCGAGTTGTGCACTTTAACAAATTATTATAAACGAAATATTTGGAGAAGCAGTGTTAAGAAATGGATCACTGCGGCGTTTTGAGAAGCCCCCGGTTTGCCCTTTCTCCCCCTTAAAGGCAGCAGCCCTCCTGACTTCTATATATGTTAGCTGCTCTGTGATTGCTTGTAATTTCCTGCCCCCCCCCCAAGTGCTTTCGTTGAGTTTTGGGGCTTTATATAAATGGAAGTTTACTGTATATACTTTTCTGTGTCTGACCTCGTTCCCTCAACATTATTTTCATGAAACTCATATTTGTTCTAGAAAATACACATTCATTTTTATTGCTACTTAATATTCTGTTGTATGCATACATCACAGTGTGCTTATCCATTCTAGCATTAATAGAGTTTTGAATTGTTACCTAACTAGACTACTGGAAACAGTGCCTCTATGGCCATTGTCACACGTGTCCCCTGGTGTACCTGTGCACGTGCTGTTGTTGCGTTTTGCCTAGGAATGGAATTGCTGGGTCATAAAGACAAGCACGTTCCCAAATTTATGAGAAAATGCCTATTTTCAGTTTTTCCATTACACTTAATTGCCTTTTAATATACTTATTTATGATATTTATTTTATGTCTTTCATTATTAGGGTATAATCTCCCAAGATATTGTTTTGCTTTGTTTTCTCTTTTGTATCTCCGGTACCTATAACCACAGGACATAGTAGGCACTTAAAAATTGTTTGTTGAAAGAATAAATTGAATCCATGGGTGTTACATATAAATGATAGCTTTTTCTTCACTGATTAACCCTCCTTTCACTTGAATCAGGTTAAAATGGATAGAGGTCTGTAATCCCTTTGCTGGACCCCTTGAGACCAGACATATTTGGGAATTCAGAATTTTTATTTTTCAAATTTTGGAAAGATAATATAGTCTATATTCTGTATATTACCTAATTACCATGGGTATGGTATGATTTCTAAGAGCATCTTGTAATCAAATGTATTAGTGTCTCTGCGGTGAAGCTGTGACAGTCGCTGAATGAGATCAGAAAAGCTCTAAATAGCCTTATATCAGTTAAAGCACTTGTTTAATAGAATTTCATGTATTAAAAAAACCTTTTATTTATTTATTTTGAGAGAGAGAGCATGAGCAGGGGAGGGGAAGAGAGAGAGAGGGAGAGAGAGAATCCTAAGCAGACTGTGCTGTCAGCACAGAGCCCAACTGAGGGCTCGATCTCAGGAACCGTGAGATCATGATCTGATTGTAAATCAAGAGTGGGACGTTTAACCGACTGAGCTACCCGGGCGCCCCAACTGTGTGATAGAATTGCAAAGGATCTGCATGTCGCATCGCCTGGTGAAGATTTTGATGCTCAAAATAAACATCAAAATTTTCAGAAATGTTTGAGATTTCCCGACAACTCTGGGAGATGATGGACAGCGTAGATATGATTTTACTCACTTCACAGATGAGACAACTCAGTCACCAGAAAATAAGAATCTTACCTCAAGTCGTACTAAACAGCAGAGCTAAAATGCAAACCTTGTCTTCTGATTCTAATACTTATTCAACAATGCCACAGCTGCTTCTCATTGATGAAAGTGGCAGTTTTTGCGATTCATAAATTAGCATTTCCAGAGGGGGAAAAAGCTCCCTCCTAATGAAGCTGTCATAAATCATGCACTGTTGTCCTGAGATCTGGAACAGAGCTACCGGCAGTGCTCCCACCGATGCGCATGTATACACTGGGCTGTCTAGGGTCAGCCCTCACTTGTCTGTTGCGGTAAAGGTTCCGACCCCTGCACGCCAGGATGTCCGCCTTCAGCATCGCCAACCCCCCCTTCCTGTGCTCTCTCTTACTTGGTTGAGAATCCTTTTCCCACATCAGCTCCACAGTGCCTCCCATTACACTCAGCCTCCCCTCCTCTCTCAAAACAGAGGAGGATCTGAAATAAGGCATCTGGATTTATAAATTAAATAGCAAATTTTACTGAGGGTGATTTTCAGGCAAGGTCTTACCTGGCAAGGCATTGACAGTGAGCGAATTGATTGAATGAATGTGTATTACAGACGTCTTGCGAGTTATGTTTATTGTATTTGCCTGGCTCCTCCAGTAGAAGTAAGCTGTGTCAATGTAAGGCTTTTTATTACTTTGTTCTAGTGCTTTCCCGATACCTACAGTAGGACCCAGCATATACTCTGCACTTGTCATATTTGTTTACTAAATGAATGATCGTATATGCCTTTTATCTTTAAGAGATACATGCCTTTGAACCGGTTAAAAAACAATTTCAGACTAGAAGGAGTAGATACATTTTTGTGAGGAGCAGGTAGATTTTGGCATGCCTTATGAAAGCATTCCTCACAGATTATTCTTATCATTTTTTTGTGTAATCTTTCATTAAGATTTAGTTAGCTTCATGAGGGCGAGAATCTCATGTGTGCCTGGCACATGACAGGCATCCAGAAAGCATTTATTGACCTCAAGTTCTACCACTGACCCTCAAGTGGAGCCGCCCCATTGCCCCCAGATCCTCACCTTACAACTAGAATTCCGGGGACACAACACAGCACATAAGCAGAGGACATCTGTGAAAGGCAGAAGGAAGAGGCTTACCTGGGGATTTGGGTACTTAAGGATCAAGGTGTTTGCGGGTTCCCCCAGTTTTCTTACTGCTGCCCACGTATCCTAGACAAGGAGCCGCAGACACCGTGATCTGAACCACCAACGCACACCCAAGAGCTCCAAGAAAAGCCTATTCGTTCTAGCCAAAGTCTAGGAAGAGGGTAACCTACCGACAAAATCTCTCTTGGTAACCTCTGTGCCACTCTAGCCAAAGGAATGGAAAAGGTATCCCTCCCCTCTCCACCACCTCACCCTGTGAAAGTTGATGTTCTGCCCGTTCCCCACTCCATCAAAACAGGCGGGTTCCCTGCTCGACGCATTGGGTGGTGTTGGCGGGACTGGGCGTGGAACCAGTCCTCCACCCTCTGCCCGGCAGAAACATGTGGTGCTCTGATTCCCCACCAGGCTTCTGTCAGTGGGCTCTACACCAGAGCTGAGCCTCCCTCCAGGTCAGTAGCAGACAGACCTAAGGGGCTGGTGAGAGGTGGGCTCATTACCATTTGCCCTCACACCCTACACTGGGTTCAGCTGCACCCAGTGGGACAGGAGTTTCGGGTCCATTGTGCTGCAAGAAAGCAACCAGCCTTTTTTCCTACTTCCTGGTGGCTTTGGGGCCCGTAGTGGAGCTGATCTTTATACTTACTCAGAGGCAATGACGTAGTCAGAGTCAGTGCCTCGCTTTTGCCCGGGCAGTGTTGGAGGAGCCTGGTACAATGCTGAACATCCACACTCACCTGGCCTTTATGCTACACATAAACCATGGGTATGCTTGCTAAAAAGAGAAGATTACATAGGATGGAGTCCTCACATACTATCTAGAATGTCTAGGATATAACTGAAGATGACTTCTCATACTAAGAACCAGGAAAATAACAAGTTTCATGGGAAAAGTCAGTAAAAAGACACTAGTACAGAGAGAAATCACATGTTGGCATTATCTAGGAAAGATTTAAAAGGAGCTAATCATAAAAGTACTTCAACAAGTAATTATTCTCTCCATAGAAATGAGAAAAATAGAAAAAGCTCAGTAAAGTGTAACAAAAAGAAGACCAAATGGAAATCAAAGAACTGAAAAATACAATAACCAAAATAAAAACTCCATAGAAATGAGAAAAATAGAAAAGCTGAGCAAAGAAGTGTAGCAAAAAAAGGACCAAATGGAAATTAAAGAACAGAGAAATAACCAAAATAACAATAACCAAAATAAAAACTCACTGGATGGGCTCCATTGCAGAAGAGAGGTGATAGAGGATTGAATCAGTGAACTAGGGGACAGATCAAGAATCTGCCCAGTCTGAGCCACAGAGAAAAAATAGCCTGAAAAAAGAAATGAAGAGACCCATAAAGATCTGTGGGACAATAACAGGAGCTAATATTCATATCATCAAGACCCATAGAAGAGGAGAAGGAGGGTTGTGCTGAAAGTATTTGAAGACATAATGTCTGAAAACATCCCAAATTGGGCAAAAAACATAAACCTACAAATTTAAGAAGTTGAGCACCACAAATCAGATGAATGCAAAAAAAATCACACCAAGACATATTATAATTAAACTTCTGAACACTAAAGTAAAGGGAAAAGTCTTGAAGTCAGAGCAAAATGACACATTACTCATAGGGAAACGTGAATTGTAATGACAGTAGTCATCTGAAGCCATGGGGGCTAGAAGGAAGTAGCATAACATTTTTCAAATACTAAAAGGAAGTAACTGTCAACAGCATATTTTATATCTGATGAAAGCATTTTTCAGGAATGAAAGGGAAATCAAGACATACTCAGGTGATTGAAAATTAAGAGAATTTTGTTGTTAGCAAACTTATCATTAAGGAATAGCTGAAGGAAATTTTCTAAACAGAAAAAATACGATAACAGAAGAAAACTTGGAACTTCAGAAAGGGAAGAATATTGGAATACATAGAAATATAGGTAAATATAATTGATTATCCTTGAAATTATTCTTGAACTTCTGTAATCATATATTCAAAAATTATAACATCATCTAATATGGTGCTTAGTATATCTTAAGTAAACATTAAAACGATTACATTGAAAAAGTGGAGAAAGTAAAGAGACCTTAGCAGAAGTCAGGTCTTTAAACTTCATTTGCAGCGGTAAGTTATGTATGTATATTATGATATGTTCATCAACCACTAAGAAAACAATATAAAGCTATTGAAAAGCACTAGAAATAAATCACTGTGTATTCCAAAAAATGTTTACGTAACACGTAGGGAGATAAGAAAAAGAAACAGAGTAACAAGAATTGGATGAACTAAACAGGAAACAAATAATAAGATGGCTCATTTAAGCCCTATAATATCAGAAATTATATTAAATTTAACGACATAAATATGCCAATTAAAATCAGCAGTGATGCAGCACAACTGAAAACACAATCAACACATACAGGACTAACATATATAGAACTCTTCACCTAACAAAAACAGAGTAAACAGTCTTCTCAAGCACACATGGAACATTCACAAAGGTAGGCATTATCTGGAGCCATAAAACAAGGATCAAATAATTAATTGAAATCACACAGAAATACTCTTTGAGCTTAGTGGAATCAAAGTAGAAATCAGTACCAGAAAAACAACAGGAAAATCCCCAAACATGGGGAAATTGAACAACACACTTCTAAATTATCTTTGGGTCAAAAAGAAAACAAAGGAACTTCTAAGAAATGCAGAGAAGTAAATGATAATAATACAAAATGTCAACATTTTTGTGAGGCAGCTAAAGCAGGGCTGAGAGGAAAATGTGTAGCCTAAAATGCTTACATTAGAAAAAAGGAAGAGGGGCGCCTGGGTGGCTCAGTCGGTTAAGCAGCCGACTTCGGCTCAGGTCATGATCTCGCGGTCCGTGAGTTCAAGCCCCGCGTTGGGCTCTGTGCTGACAACTCAGAGCCTGGAGCCTGTTTCAGATTCTGTGTCTCCCTCTCTCTGACCCTCCCCCGTTCATGCTCTGTCTCTCTCTGTCTCAAAAATAAACAAACGTTAAAAAAAAAAAAATTAAAAAAAAAAGAAAAAAGGAAGAGTCTCAATCAGTGAAGTATAAACTCCCACTTCAAGAAACTAGGGAAAGAAGAGAAAAATACACCCAAAGGAAGCAGAAGAGGATAATAAAGGTAACAGCAGAAACCAGTGAAATTAAAAACAAAAATGGGAACAAAATAATATTAAAAAAAGTTGGTTCTTTGAAAAGCTCGGTAGAGTGGACAAACCTGTATAGCAGGATGAACAGTGAAGAAAGAACCAAATCACCAATATTAGAAATGAAAGGAATCACTACAGGCCCTGCAAAAAATAAAAGGAATAATATGAACAAGTCTACACATAAACATTTGGTCACCTAGGTGACCTGGACTGTAGCTCAGAAAGGAAGAACCACCAAAACTCGACCAAGATGAAGTAGATAGCCTGAATAGTCTCATAACCAATAAGGAAATCGAATTTGCAAAGAAAAATTGCCCGAGGAAGGAATTTCCATGCAGTTTCCAATGTCACTGCATTTGAAGTGAGTTTCTGGAGAATTTTACCAAATTTTTAAAGAATACCAATTTCACGCAATCTCTTCCAAAGAAATGGAGAGCAGAAAACACTTTACAATTTATGAAGAGTAGTATTACCTTTATACCCAAACGAGATAAAGGCAGTTAAAAAAAAAAAAAAAAGTAAAATCTATAGACCAATATCTCACACCCTTAGTCATAAAAGTCTTCAAGAAAATAGCAAATCAGTTTCAGCAATGTATAAAACAAATTACATGTCATGACTAAGTAGGATTTGCTTCAGTTAACTATCAAAGGCTGATTCAACATTGAACATCGATTCATGTAATCCACTATATCAACACTCTAAAGAAGAAAAAACATCATATTAATTTATGCAGAAAAAAACTTGTGAGGTAATTCACCATTTATTCCTGCTAAGAACTCCCAGCAAACTAGGAATCAAGGGGATCTTCCTCAAATTGATCAAAAGCAAAAACCCAAAACCCAGTACCGTCACTCACACACCTTGCCAGCAGAAAGGTAAAGTGGTGCAGCAACCATGGGAACAGTTTGGCAGTTTTTTAAATAAAACTAAGCGTGCGATTACATACAACCCATTGAATGAACTCTTGGACTGTTGGGTAAGGTTTAACGATTAGATTCTCGGCCAGATGCAGCTCACTGACCCCGGGGTAGGCGGAAGGGCAGAGCCGGTTGTTCGCAGAACGCCAAGGGGCCAGGCCAGGCCCCAGTCATGCCCCGCACGGAGCTGCGGGCTGCAGCTGTGGGGGGCACATACTGCGGCGAGCAGGGTGGGGCTACTGTCCAGGTTTCCTGGGCTCCTTGGGGACTGGCTAGTGAGAGTTCTTCCAGCGGGCTGCAGGGTCTGGAGGCTGTCCCCGGCTGCTGGCGCCTGGCCCCAGAGCAGTGAGGGCCAGTGCAGTGCGGTCCCTCGGCAGGAGAGCCCTGTCAGGGTGGAGGCCGGGTGTGGACGTGCCCGCGGCTCCAGGGCAGCTGACTGGCCTCCAGGCAGGGCCTCAAAACTGGATCAAGGCAGCATTTAAAACAAACGGTTTCCTATGGGCATTTTTTTTCCCATAGAAATGGAAAGTCATGTTCACATAAAAATCAGTACATGAATATTCATAGCATTTTCTGTTCCTAATCACTAAAGTCTGAAAAAAAAAACCCACAAAAAAACAGAGTCCCTGGACTGGGTGATGTTAATTAAGCTGTGGGATACAGCTTAGTGACAGAAAGGAATTAACAACTCGGGTGCGTCTTCAAGGAATTAAGGTGGTGAAAAGATTCAATCCCAGAGGCCACATGCTGTGTGATTCTGTCTGTGACACTGTGGCAGTGATGAACTTAAAGGCATGCTGGCAGATTAGAGGTTGCGGGGGCAGTGCCAGTGACTCTGAGGGCCAGCACAGGGGGTCTGGGGGCTGTGGGGATGGATGCCCTGCATCTCCACTGTGCCCATGCCGGTGTCACCTGTTGTTTTTGACCACTGCCGTGGAATCAGCCTTTCTCTGGAAAAGGCTGAGTTTGCTAAAGCGTTCGTCCAGCAGATAGAGGAAGGGATGCTCACGGGATGGGGCCCCGAGGTGTGCCCTGAACTCAAGATGTGTGCAGTCACTTGTGAGGAGGCTTCGGAAGGTACGGGAAGGAGCTTTGCCTCTTCTAGATGACAGAGACACAAAGGGGATAGGGTCTTGCTTTTTCTGGCCTCTCAGGATGCATGGGGAGAAAAGGAAAAAGTAGTAATTTTCCCAAGTGAAGTTTCCAGTTTCAGATTTCTTTGAAAACACCATGGGGACCACCCTCTTCTTTTTGTGAGCTGGGTGCCGCACCTTGACGATCAGAGTAGAGAGCCCGTAATAGTTCAGATTAAGGGAATGAGAGCGGAGTCGTGACGCCTTCAAAGATTGTTAGAAAGGCTTTACTCCAAAGGTTAGAGTACTTCCAAGAGGAAACTGCCCTGGGAGCCAATTTTTACTGGATCCAGGGCAGCCCATGTATCAAGAACTTCGGGCCAACCGGTGCTCGCTGGGGTCACGATGCCGCTGCTTCCTGCCTCCTTTCTGCGTGCTGTGTACAGCCGAGTGAATGGTATTACCGCTATTTATAGCCCCTGAGGCGTTCTGTGGAGCCTGCCGAGCCTTTCCGGAGTCCCGGAGAGCAGTGCGGCGCACAGGAGGTGGTCAGGACAGGCCGGCGGTTTGTGGCTACGGCCCGAGTTCTGCGAGTTCAGCGCAGCGGCTCTGCTGCTTCCTGGCGGTGTGACCTCGGGCACGCCAAACCGAGCTGGGATCACTGTGCGCGTATCGAAGGGTGTTGTGAAGTAGGAAGTGCGGGACGTGAAGCACTTCCCGCCCCCCCGCAAATGCCCCACGAGTGTTCCTGTTCCGATGAGAGGCAGGAGCGGTAGCTGTGCTGCAGGGGAATCGGGAGGCACATGTCATCTCCGCTGCCAACTCGCCCGGGGACCTCTAGAAAGTCACGTACGCTCCAGGCCTTAGTTTCCTCCTCTAGAATCGTAGTATGTTGGAGTACACGGCGTGCAGGGTACCTTCCACTTGTCACGCGTGCGGATTCTGAGGTGCACTTTCTGGACGCAAAATGATAGAATCATACAGTGGGTCGGAGCGTGGGCGGCGGAGTCTTCTGGGCCTAGATGTGAGCTCTGCCTCTCTTCCGTGGTGGGTATCAGGCCAGGCGGCCAGTTGGCTTCCCAGCGGGACCCTGGTTTTGTTCTTCCGACCTTGTGTACCTGCCCTCCCCCGTGCTGAGTCCCCGTCACCCTGAGACAGGTCGCCAGCGACGGATTTCCAGCTTCCCCAGGTGGTTGTGACGGAGACCCTGTGGCCGCAAACCTGAAACTTGTTACTGTCCAGCTCTTTACGGAAAACGTGGGCCGAACCCCCCTCTAGGAAGATGATGCCGATCCGGCCCCTTGGTCCCCTATCCCCCCTTCGTCTGTAGATAGATAGAAGGGACAAGTGTGCTGGCCCGGCTCCCCACCTCTGGGGATTTTGTTACATGAGAAGATGAACTGTTTTTGTTTGACAATCTCTCAGACGTGTCACTGTTCTTGCTTGTGAGCAGTGCAGTCCTGCTTTTTTCCTGTTAGTCAAACATCGGACAAACTACTTAACTTCTCCGGGCAGGCCTCAGCTTTCTTATCTGTTTCTCACATTTAATTATAACAAGGATTAGATTCGTGATCAATGGGAAGCTTTTGCTCACTTGTTTTCATAGATTAAGCAAACGATTGGAAGTTGCTATTTTTATTTTTGATGAGTCTATACATAATTTGAAAGCACTTTGAGTCTATGTAGACACAAGCACATATTTGCCAAATTAAATACCTTTTGCAAGAATCATGTTTTATTTAGAAATGTTTTGACAGCCAGAACATGTTTCTATTGCAAACAAAAATATTTTCCAGTGTAAAAATACTTGTTTTGATCATCTATGTGGAAATGGATGTTTTATGTTTGAGCCGTTAAGCTACAAAATATATTTGCTAAATGCCCTTGCAAATATATTTGTCCATTTCTTAGAATGTTGCCTCGGAGAAGCACCTAGCAGCACTTTGGAGGGGTTTACGGTTTATAACCCAGAGCAGGTCTACCCTTTGGAACAGATTAGGAATGGCAGCCGAGACGGAGAGCTTGGTGGCTCTCAGGGCAGCGATGCACATTGTACCTTGTGGCTCCGACGTCGTGGCCAGTCCCGCCTGGGCCAGCCCCGCCTGGGTGGATGGTCACCAGGAATCCAGGGTGAAATGACACATTACGCTTAGGCCTCAAGCACCAGACAATAGTGACTTTTTTTTTTTTTTCCCCTGTAATGATTATTTTTCCTTTGAGGGCTGTGGGTAAGTATCATTTTTTTTTTTTGTTTGTTTGCCCAAATTGTAATAATTCACTTGAGGCTAATTGTTAACGTTCAATTATAGTGGCAAGGGTTTGTCCTTTTATAATTCTCCTCTAGCTTCTGTTTTACATGTAGTAAGCGAAAAAGTAAGCCCACTGGATAGCCTCTGTCTTTTGCTGGCATTTAGGATAAAGAGAAACCCAATAAATCATGCATTGAGCAGCCCCACCGATATTGAATTATGAGATCACAGTATAACTTTTACAGATAAATCACCAAGCCAGCATCACACAGTCAATCTTGTTTGGAAAGTAGGAAAACATTTCTTCTTTTTAAGATTCCATATTAGTTTTAACCCCTATAACATTATACCAATATTTTTTCAACTTGATTATACTCTCCACTGCAAGGTCAAGATAAACTTTACATTAATAAAAGCCATATGACTTGTCTTTTGAGTTCCAAGAAAATTTAATTTAAAACTAGTACTTTGCATTTATATAACACCTTTCATAATGTGTGGTCTCAAAACACTTTGGAAATAAAATACGCTAATACGTTAGCTTGGACTTAGAGGCATTTCCCTGAGCTAATGTTTCCTTACAAGACTGTGACCCGCTAGAAATACTCAAATATAGTAGTGTGCTTGTCCTTGTCAGATGATCTTCCTCTTCAAGGAAGTTATTTGGAAGAAAATATCCTCAACTTGTGAGGTTGAAAATTGAAAAAAAATTACTCGTCTCTCATTTTTTATTATTTAGCAGGAAGCTCACCAATTTATTTCAGGCCATTACACCAACGTTTCGTACCTAGAATTACCTTTCAACGTGAATAAATTCAAATGTATGTGAAGACCAATTAGGGCTTTCTGAATTTCAAACTAGTGAGAGAAAAAAGTGGCTCGGATTTTTCTTAAGTTTTAGCATTATCACAAAGCAGAGTAAAAATGCCATATGACAAGAATGTCTAATGATGTGAAGACATCTGGCTGGTCCCTGAAGTGCAAGGTGAATCACAGGCTGAATTTTGGACTAGAATGGGCGATTGCCCCGCTTCAGCTGTGGAAATCCACAAACAGCAGTTTCACGGAACTGCCAGATGTTGGAAGTGGTTCGGAAAGTGGAACGTCCTCTTCTCTTTCCAGGGACCTGTGTAAGGAGGTGGCGGTATTCACAACAAAAAGTAGGAGACACATGTTCTCTGGTGGTATGATACTTTACAAAGAAATAAAAAGATTGTTATCCGACATGATCCATGTGGACCAATCTTACTGATTTTCCTGTCATGACCTTGGTCGTTAAGCACCAACACGCAGGCGTATCCGTGCCTGTCAGGTCTGGTTTCACTTGTGCTTAGGATGCGTTAAAGTCAGAGAAGAAAGCAATAGGTGCTTGTATATTAGTTCTTGCCTTAATTACAAAGCAAATCTTACACTAGTGGGATATTGTATGTCAATTATACTTCACTTAAAGGGAAAAGGAATGAAGGAAGTGGCTTTGGATATACTGACGTGAGATACTTCCAAGATATTTTAAGTGAAAAAAAGCAAAGGGTGAAAAGTGTGCACAAATGCCTCCATTCGAATAAAAAAAGTACAAATGAGAATGTACGTGTGCATATGCCCTTTGGAAAGATACGCAAGGCACTGACCGTGGGGTTGCCTGCGAGGGGGGTGTGGGGCTAGGGACACCAATGGCGGGAAGATGCTTTCCCGCTACCTTTGGGGGTGTTGTGACTTCCGTGCCGTGAGCACGTGTTCGTTATTGAAAAAATGAGCGCCTAGCCTAATAAGCGTGCGGGTGGGGAGGAAGTGAATGCCACAGGTGGAGACTCGTCTTCCGGAACTGTGGTGCTGAAGGGAGGCATAAAGTCAGGAGGGATCGGGGGGCTCTCCCCAGCCCTTCCCGGCCAAGAGGGTTTAGAAATACTTGTTTTGACATCTGTGTGGAAATGAACGTTCTGTATTTGACCCGTTAAGTTGTAAAACATATTTGCCAAATGCTCTTGCGAACATGTTTGTCCATTGCTTAGAATATTGCCTCGGAGAAGCACCCAGTGGCAGTGTGCAGGCTGCCGGGCGGGGGGCAGAGAGGCCTGACTGGAAACGGGAAAGGAGGGGTGGAGCTGAAGCAAGGGAGGTTGGCCTTGAGGAGGAGAGAAGGATGACTCGGAGGCTTTGGGGGCCTGTGAGCGCAGAGGAAAGGGGCCCTGCCGAGAGGTGAGGGTGGGGGTGTACCGGATGCTGTCGTTCCCACCGCAGGCGTGGTGCAGACACAAGGCAGAAGCTGGGGCTTGTGGGGGCGGGGGGTCCTTGCATGCTCTGTGCCATTGCCTGAAGTGGAATATTTTCAACGACTTTAGGGTAATATGTTCGTGTGGTGATGCCTAGGAGTGAGGAAGAGACAGAAGCAGCAGCAGGGTGCGAGGCCTGTGAAGGGTGTCAAAAGGGTGCCCATTTCGGAGGCTCGCTGCCCTCCGCCCTCTGCCGCTGGACCCGATCCCCAGGCTCATTCCCTGCGCATAAGAACCCAGAGCTGCGGTCTGGGGACACAGCAGTGAGCAAGGGAGACGTGGTCCCCGCTCTTGCCTCGCTGATGACAAAGCGGAAAAGACAGTCATTAAGTGGGTAGCCACAGAATAATGTTGCCGTTGCGTTTGTGATAAAGTGGGAAAGGCACAGGGAAGCCTAAGATGATGTAACATCTAATCCACAGCGTCGTCCAGGCTGTGAAAAATTAGGTGGGAGCGTTGTACTTAATGGTGTCAGTGAAGAAACAGAGGGCCCAGTGCTGAGACCGAGAGGCTGGGGGCGGAGCAGGGCTTATGAAGCACAGGAGAAGTCAGTAGCAGTTGCGAGAGAAACGCAATACGGAGGTGACAAAAGCAACGGTCATTTGGGGCTGAGACCATGACGATGCCAAGCCTCTGTATCAGCGCCGAACAAACCCAGAGCAGAGCAGAGGCCACGGGTTGGTGTTGGGGGTAATTGGGTGTGCTGGTCAGGGTTCTCCAGAGAAACGACCGATAGGATATATAGAGATAGTTAGAAGGAGATTTATTACGAGGGATTGGCTCACACAATTTTGGAGGGTGAGAAGCGCCATGACGTCCTATCTGCAAACAGGGACCCAGGAGAGCCGACAGTCACTGCAGTCCTAAAGGCCGGAGAGCCAGGGACGTGAACGTCCACGGGCAGGAGAAGAGGGGTGTCCCAGTTCGAAGTGAAGGCCTGAGTTAACCTTGCCTCCACCTTTGTGTTCTGTTGGGGCCCCAACGGATTGGATGATGCCCACCCTCACTGGGGAGGGCAGACCTTAGTCTACCGATTCAAATGCTGACATCTCCAGAAACACCCTCACAGACCTCCAGGAATGTTGGACCAGCCATCAGGGCATCTCTTATCTGGGTCAGGCTGACACATAAAATGAGTCATCATGCATGAATTAACTAGATGGGGGTGTCCTTTCACAACGTTCATGTAGATTAAGTCACCATGGTATACCCTTTAAATATCTTACAGTTTCTGTGTGTCAGTCATACCTCAACAAAGCTGAAGAGAAATTGAAAAGAAGTAAATGTCAGTGTACCCACTTATTCACGTATGCATGTTCAGCAGGTATCCTATACCCGGCAGCAGCTGGGCAGGGGGGCATTCTGGAGAAGTTGGTAGACAGGCTCCTGGTCTGTCAGACCCGCTAGGCCTTGCTGTCCCAGTCCCTACCCCTCCCCCCCCCACCCTTTCCTCCTGGTTTTCTTCCTTTCTTTCTATTATTCATCCATTTATCAACATTTATTAACTTCCTGCAATGTGCCAGGCACCCAGAATATAGCTGTATGGATGTATATGACTCCTATTCTGATTTTACGTACAGTTGAGTGGGGGAGACAAACGTTACATAAATAACTGTATAAATAATTTTTAATGTAATTATAATTACAATTCAGAGACCCCAAGCAATTTGACTTCTTGTTTTTTCTTTAAAAATTCTGATTCTAAAATCTTACAGGTAAGTTAGAAAATATAGGAATATAACAAGAAAACATAGTCTAAGATTGTCCACCCTCCTGAGATACCTGCATTAACATTTTGATATATTTTCTTCCCCTTCTTTGTCTCCATTTGTGTGTGCCCACGTGTGTGTGCGTTTGGGGCCATGTTACATGTCCAGTTTTGCTATTTCCTTTAAATGATCATTAAATAGTGAGAATTTCTCCTATTGTTAAATATTCTTGAAAAGCATATTTTAGGTTTGCCGAACAATTTTTGAGTCATGTACCGTAAATTAACTATTTCTCTCTTTGGACACATTTCAGTTATGTCCTGTGATTTTTGTGTTGGTTTTGGTTTGTTTTTACCCGATGTGATGATGACAGTGTAAATCTTTGTCACATTTCTGATTATCAGTCTGACTTACAGAATTGGAGTCAGTGGCTGAAAGGATGTAGATATTTTGGACCCTGTTAGTTAGACCAAGCCAGTGGGTGGTCAGTCCTGACAAGGGGAACAGCAGCCAACTTCTGGCGGATTTTGTAGGATGCATGGAAGGAGGGCTGACAGGTAGTCAGACTGGAAACTGCAGCTACAGACCTGGGAGTCTCTGATGATCGCTGGCACTTAGGTTCGTCTGCAATGGGTGTGTATCAGTTGATGGGAATAGTTGCAAAGTGAAAAAGGTGAAATTGGGAAAGTGAATGATCCAGTAGATGGCCTAGAATACTCTCAGGAAAATGATACTTGGATCTTGGTGTGGTTAGTGTCCTGGGAAACTTAAAAAAATCCAAATTGCTAGGCCATCTCTTGAGATTCTGATTCTGGAGCTTGGGCCCGGGAATCTACATTTTTACAAATTGCCTTGATAATTCGTATTGCCAGGCAAGTTTGTGAAACATTGCACTAGAACAACAGGATTCTTTGTAGCAACACGCAAGCCTTGCTGTGAATCATTTTTTTAAAGTTTATTTTGAGAGAGAGAGAGAGAAAGAGAGAGTGTGAGTGAGCTGGGGGAAGGGCAGAGAGAGAGAGAGAGAGAGAAAGAGAGAGGATCCCACACAGGCTCTGCGTTGACAGCCCCAATGTGGGGCTCGATCCCATGAACCGTGAGATCACGACCTGAGCCGGAGTCAAGAGTTGGATGCTTAACTGACTGAGCCCCCCCAGAAGCCTTGCAAATCATTTCTTTTATGAAAAGTTAACAGACACACGTACAGACATACAAGCACACCCTGTAATGATAGGCATTTCACTGCTCTGGTCTCTCTGCGTCTTGCTCATCAGCCAAACTCTGCAACTGTTTCAGTAGGCAGATCCTTCACCCAAGAAAGCAGGCCCAGAGGTGGCTGTTCGGCATGTTAGAGTCCGAGGGACACTGTGCCATGCAGCTTTTCTGTAGTACTGTGGAACTCACACTTTCCTGATGACGAAGAATATTACCGGCACATGATCTTAGACTCGTTAGAACCTAGCTCTCTTCTAAGGCAGTGTGGTCTGTTCTAGCCGCTTCACACAAATCAAATGGTGTTTCCCTCAAAGAGCCTGCATTCCAAACATACCTGTGGGAAGACAGGAAATTGATTCTGTCCTTAGAGTAGGACTTAATTATTCCTTTTCATGATTAGGGAAATTACTCAAAATGCCTGCTTGTTGTGATACGTCACGTAAATACCGAAGAATATAAGTCAGCGGGGTAAGTCTCCCAAATGCTACTTTCTGTAGACAATTACAAGCATTTTGTCACATGTCCACTCTCTTTATGTATGTTGTTGTTATTGAGATCCTACTTGATCAACTTTTGTAAACATTTTCAAACTAAGATTGTATCGTAGACATTTTCATTCATCAATCAAGAACTGGGTAAAAAATCATTTTAATGGCCAAATAATAGTTTGTCATACTTAGATGTGAGGTCTAGACTTAGATGTGAGTATCCTTACAAAATCAGAGGTATAAAACATGGAGATGTGTTCCAATGCATTATGTGTTTCGACTAAGTGTATTTAATTGCAGTTTCTGTCGTGTATACGCTTCCCGATTTCCTTTGTAAAATGTGTTTATTAATCTGAGTAATATAAACAGAGAAGCAGATATGAGGCAGTAGCCAGTATATGCAGTGGGGACACTGTGGAAGATTGGCACTAACCCCCAATTTCAGTTACCACTGAAATTGCCTTCTCTTGGTTCTTCGGTGACAGCCCCGTTATCAAAGCTAACGGACGGTTTCCACTTTTTACCTCAATTGCCTTCTGCAGTATCTCGAACCGTTGCCGCTTTCACCTTTCCCACATATCTCTTCTGACTTCTCAACATTATTCTTTTGTGTGTCTTCCTTTGTTTCTCTCCATTACTTTCCTGACTTGTCGCCAAAATGTTGGTGTCCGTGCGCATTCTCAATTTGACCCTCCTTTTTCCATTCTGACCAGTCTCCCCGGGTTCTTCCTTCTTGCTCTCATGTCCTTAACTGCCTCTTGGGGACACAAAGGCCTCAGTCACATCCTACCCTCTTCTCTGTGCCTTGGGACTCACAAATAACACGTGCCTTTCATTGTGGTCCTGGTTCCAATCCATCCTCTTGGCCAGCCTTCTCACTGCAGATGCCTCAGGTAACAGGATCTCTGTTTATGCAGATTGTACGACACGCCCACACATTGGCTGAGCCTGACTCCTTGGGGGCATAGACAGCGAGTGAGTGAAGATCAAATGACTGATGGGATCACAGGCCAGTGATGATGAAAATCCTCCCTCGCTGATTCCAGGGTAATTCTTACTTTCTTGACCTAGGACTGGGTGTTGATGCTCCGAAATATGTAGCCCAACTTTCTTTTTCTCAGAGAGCATACTTTTCTCTCTTCCTTTGCATCGTCATCTGGATTTAAGGGTATTCAAAAATTCTTCCTTCCGAGGTGCTAACTTATAAAACGACATTAAATACGTTATTTTGTATTTAATACAAAATAACAGATTTAATTATTTCATAACATTGATTGTCTAATTTTTATATTAAATAGTTTATTGAATTTAGTCTAATTGTTTATTGGAGACTGAAATGTAATTATAAAAACTGATTCACTGTAAATGAGGGGCTTTTCATTGTTTGTGATACCACAGGGTGTCGACACCAGTAGCTAGGAGACTTCTAATACTTACCGTTGCAATTCCTAAAAGAAAACATAAATAACATGGCATGTGCAATAAATTCCTGTTGTATATAGAACAGCTGCGCTGACTGAAGCTATAGTTTAGAAATCCTCTGAGGACCTTGAAGCGATGTATTCTCTCTGGTTTTTGAATAAGAATTGCAATGTGAAAGAAACCTTTTATTTTCTAGATTTTCTTTCTCTAGCTGTCTTTGACCAACTCTGATAACAAAGCCAGGTGGACTGAATGAAGGGAACGTCAACCATTCCTTGTTAGGTTCTTTCTGTTACCTTTGGAAAATAGCAATAGTGATTTTGTACAAGGTGGTTTTTAAATTGCGTGTCTGTTAATTGTGAGAAAAGCCACGATACTGAAATTTGTGTCGTGCTAATTCCTCCTTCCTTTCTTTCTGCTGTAATTCACAGTGTGTCCCTAGGGTGTCAGTCACTGATTTGGAACTTCTGGCTCTGCTTTTCCTCAGCAGTTGGGCTTCATCTTCATCTAATGGAATCGAGTGCTACTTGGCTAATGATACGGAGAACTGCTCTCCCGCTTTGTTGCATTAAGTGTTGACCTGAGATCTTAAAAAAGTTCTGTTTTTCCTTCCTAAGGCTACATGATATTCACATACTTGAAATCCATGCTTTTTCTTTTTTTTTTTAAATATTTTTTTAATGTTTATTTATTTTTTAGAGAGAGACAGGGTGCAAGTGGGTTAGGAGCAGAGAGAGAGAGAGAGAGAGAGAGAGGGAGACACAGAATCCCAAGCAGGCTTCTGCTGACAGCTGTCTGTGCTGACAGCTCAGAGCCTGACTTGGGACTCGAACTCCACGAGCTGTGAGATCATGACCTGAGCTGAAGTCGGACACTCGACTGACTGAGCCACCCAGGCGCCCCATACTTTTTTTTTTTTTTTTAACTTTTTAAGGTTTATTTAGTTTTGAGAGAAAGAGACCGTGTGTGACCCGAAGATGGGCAGAGAGAGAGGGAGACACAGAATCCGGAACAGGCTCCAGGCTCCGAGCTGTCAGCACAGAGCCCGACGCAGGGCCCCAACTCACGAGCTGTGAGATCATGACCTGAGCCCAAGTCGGACACCCAACTGGCTGAGCCCCCCAGGTGCCCCTCCACCCTTTCTCTTAAATGATTGTTGGCTTCTTAACATGCCCCGTACATATGCCCCTTTCTCAGTCGTTCTCTTCTGCCCTAAGCTAACAGATGAGGCAGCTAGGTTTTGTTCTTCTGAACTTGGTGTAAGTTCATAATTTATTCATTGCTTCTTCCTACTTCACTCCTATGTAGGTTTTTGTGTTGTTGTTCCTCTGGCGTTTCCATGTGCTAATGATCCTTGAATGTTATTTTGCTGATCATTAGTCTGTGGAAAAGAAAGAAAAACTGTTGAAAGAATCTTCTCAATTCATGCCTCTGGAGAGATGGAGTGGACATACTTTTCCCTGTTCCTCCCTTCAGAGTACAGCCAAAGCCCCTGAACATTCTGTACGAAAAACATGTATGACAAGACTCTGAATGGTGGAGAGGAGGAGGCGGGCTGCCTAGGGGCCTTGAGACTCCATGAACGACACACGGTGGATTCCCCGAGGTTATTCTTCGCCTCATATTTATTAGCCAGGACGCCAGAGAAGCCAAAAGCCCAGATGCCGACAGGCACAGGAAAAAAAAGCCTCCAAGAAGCCCTGCTCTCTCTAGCTAAAGGACCATAGAAAGGGAGCGGCCTAGCAAGACAGAAACCTTTTCGACACTAACTGCCTTACTGCAGCGAAGGCCACGTGAGGAGTCGAGACTCCAGTCCTGCTGACAGGCTGCCATGAGGTTCTCCATCCCCCACCCCCGACCAGAGCGCTAAAAAAGAAGTGGAGTGTGCAGCCAAGGCTTCCATCCGTGTGGGGTGTAATGAGTTCCCTCCCTGTTTCAGAGGAGACCATGTGGGGAGCCTGGACTTTTGCTCACTCACACTTGGTGCTGTCACAGTGCCCTTCTCTCTTCTCACTGGGTCACGTCAGAGGAGGCCGAGGAGACTTTCACTTCCACCATTGGTAACAAGGCTCCCCCCCCCCCCACCAACAGTGTTAGGTATCAGCAGAGCCCGAACCCCCACCCCAACCCAGCCCTAATGAGGAGCCCACCACCCCCACACCTGCATGTCAGTGCAGGCCAGGTAGGAATCTTAGATTTCCACTCCCATCTGACAGTATTGAGGGCAGGACTACCCTTCATCTACCAAAGCGGTGACAGAAGAGGCTGGCTAAGGTTAGAGGAGTGAAGGAGCGTCCAGAATCTCCCAGCATGATATTCGAGATGCCGAGGTTTTCATTGAAAATCAGTGACCATACAAGAACCAGGAATATCTCCACTTGAATGACAGCAGGGTCAACAGACACTGACATGACACAGATTTTAGAAATATCTGACCAGCATTTTAAAGCAACATTCATAAAAGTGCTTCAATGAGCAGTTACAAACACACTAGAAATAAAGAGGGAGG
Organism: Panthera pardus; assembly: GCF_024362965.1. Classification (NCBI taxonomy): domain Eukaryota; kingdom Metazoa; phylum Chordata; class Mammalia; order Carnivora; family Felidae; genus Panthera; species Panthera pardus. Next base: position 13,311,954 of record NW_026526969.1, on the reverse strand, counting down.
GGGGAGAAGGTCACATGAAAGTCTCAGCAAAGAAATACGAGAGAGGAAGTAGTACAGAATGAACATTTTAGAACTGAAAAACAGAATAATTTAAATTAAAAGGCATTTCAGTGGATAGGCTTAACAGCGTAAAGGAGAGGAGAAGAGAAAAGAATCCAGGAATTGGAAGATAGAAATAGAACAACATAGAAAATAGACCAAAACAAAAATCCAAAATGAGAGCCCCAGAGACTACTGGGAATACAACAAAAAAAATGTAACATTTGTGTCATCTGGATGAGAGAAGGAGAGAAGGAAGAGGGGTGGGGTTAAAAAAGTATTCAAATAAATGATGCTTGAAAGTTTTCAAATTTGGCACAACACATAAACCTACAATTTAAGAAGCCGAGTGAATTACGAATAGCATAAATCCAAAAAAATACACACCAAGAAACATAATAAGCTTCTGAAACTAAAGAAAAGGTCTTGAGAGCGGCCAAGGAGAACAGCACCTTACGTGTAGGGGAAAAACTGTGATGAGATTTCTCATTAGAAACCATGGAGATTATAAGAAGGTGGCGGAACATTTTTCAAATACTGAAAGAAAAGAACTGTCAACCATTAATTCTATATCAGGTAAAACTATCTTTCAGGAATGAAGGGAAAGTTAAGCCATTTTCAGGTGAAGGAAAAATAAGAGTGTGTATTGCTATAATACTTACCATTAAAGAGTAGCTAAAGTAAGCACTCCGAAAACAAGAAACGATAAAGGGAGAAAAAGGGATTGGGCGGAATCTTAGAATATCAGGAAGAAATAGCAGAGCAAAATGGATAAATACAATAGACTTCTCTTTCCATGGGACTTTTCTTTTTTCCTTTGAGTGTAGTTGACCCACGATGTTACATTATGTTCAAGTGTAAAACATAGTAATTCAGCAAGTTCGTACATTATGCTCTGTTGACCACAAGTGTAGCTGCCAACTGTCATCATACTAGCTTTACGACATTGTTGGCTCTACTCCCCATGCTGTGCCTTATACATTCCATAACGGGAAGCCTGTACCTCCCACTCTCCACCCATTTTTCCCACCCCTAGACCCCCTCTCCACTGGCAACCACCGCTCTGTTCCCTGTATTAACTGGGTTGATTCTGCCTTTTGTTTATTCATTTTTTTTAGATTCCACATATGAGTGAAATCATATGGTATTATCTTTCTTAGCCTGATTTATTTCACTTCGCATTATACCCTCTAGATCCATCCATGTTGTCAAAAATGGCAAGATTTCTTCCTTTTTATGGTTGTGTAATATTCCTGTGTCTGTGTGTAACAACTTCTTTATCCATTTATCAGTGGACACTTAGGTTGTTTCCATATCTTGGGTATTATAAATAATGCTGCAGTAAACATAGGGGTGCATACATTTTTTCAAATTAGTGTTTTTAATCTTCTTTGGATAAATAATAATGGAATTATTGGATCATATGGTATTTCTATTTTTAATTTTTTGAGGAATCTCCATACTGATTTTCACAGTGGCTGTGCCAGTTTGCATTCCCACCAGTGGTGTATGAGGGTTCCTTTTTCTCCACATCCCTACCAACACTTATTTCTTGTCTTTTTTACGTTAGGCATCTAACAGGTATAAGGTGATATCTCATTGTAGTTTTGATTTGTGTTTCCCCAATGACTAGTGATATTGAACATCTTTTCATGTTTCTTGGCCATCTGTATGTCTTCGGAAAAATGCCTTTTCATGTCCTCTGCCCATTTTTAAATGTTTATTTTTCTTAATGTTTATTTTATTTATTTTTGAGAGAGAGAGAGAAAGCACCAGCAGGGAAGAGGCAGAGAGAGAGGGAGAAAGTCAATCCCAAGCAGGCTTTACACTGTCAGATCAGAGCCCGACATAGAGCTTGAACTCATGAACCATGAGATCATGACCTGAGACAAAATCAAGAGTCGAGTGCTTAACTGACTGAGCCACCCAGGCACCCCAGGTCCTCTGCTCATTTTTAAAAAGTATTGTTTGGAGCGCCTGGGTGGCTCAGTCGGTTGGGCGTCCGACTTTGGCTCGGGTCATGATCTTGCGGTCCGTGAGTTCAAGCCCCGCGTCGGGCTCTGTGCTGACAGCTCAGAGCCTGGAACCTATTTCAGATTCTGTGTTTCCCTCTCTCTCTGACCCTCCCCTGTTCGTGCTCTGTCTCTCTCTGTCTCAAAAATAAATAAACGTTAAAAAAAATTTTTTTTTTAAAGTATTGTTTGTTTTTAGCATTGAGTTAAGTTCTTTATATAGTTTGGATATTAACCTCTTTTTGGATATATCATTTGCAAATATCTCCTTTAATAGGTTGCCTTTGCTTTGCTGATGATTTCCTTTGCTGTGCAAAAACTTTATATTTTGATATAGTCCCAATAGTTCATTTTTGCTTTTGTTTTCCTTACCTTAGGAGACCTATCTGGAAAAAAATGTTACAACAGCTGGTATCAGAGAAATTACTGCCTGTGTTCTCGTCTAGGGTTTTTATGGTTTCAGGTCTTACATTTAGTTCTTCAAATGCGTTTTGAGTTAATGTTTGTGTAAAGTGTTACAAAGTGGTCCAGTTTCATGTTTTTACATGTAGCTGTCCAGTTTTCCCAGCAAGACTGTTCCCAGAAAAGATTGAAGAGACTGTCTTTTCCATGCTGTATATTCTTTCCTCCTTTGTCATAGTTTAATTGACCATATAATCACGTATTTATTTCTGGGCACTCTTTTTTTTTCCTGTTGATCTAGTATCTGTTTTTGTGCCAGTACAAGCTGTTTTGATTATTACAGTTTTGTAGTATATTTTGAAATCTAGGATTGTGATAATTCCAGCTTTGTTTTTCTTTCTCAAGAATGCTTTGGCTACTCCGGGTCTTTTGTGGTTCCATATGAACTTTAGTATTATTTGTTCTAGTTTTGTGAAAAATGCTGTTGGTATTTTGATAGGGTTTGGCACTGAATCTGTAGATTGCTGTAGAAAATTTTGAGAGTATTAATTCTTCCAGTCCATGAGCATGGTATACCTTTCCGTTTGTTTGTGTCATCTTCGGTATTCTTCATCATTGTTTTTTTGTTGTCAGAGTCCAGGTCTTTTACCTCTTTGGTTAATTTTATTCCTAGGTACTTTATTCTTTTTGGTACAGTTGTAAATGATACTGTTTTCTTAATCACTCTTACTGCTTTTTTTGAATATATAGAAATGGTACTGATTTCTGGATATTAATTTTGTATCGTTCAATTTTACTGAACTCATTACTTCTAGTAGTCTTTTCGTGGGGTCTGTTGGATTTTCTTTTTTTTTTTTTTTTTTTTTTTTTTAGATTTTTTTTTTTCAACGTTTTTTATTTATTTTTGGGACAGAGAGAGACAGAGCATGAACGGGGGAGGGGCAGAGAGAGAGGGAGACACAGAATCGGAAACAGGCTCCAGGCTCCGAGCCATCAGCCCAGAGCCTGACGCGGGGCTCGAACTCACGGACCGTGAGATCATGACCTGGCTGAAGTCGGACGCTTAACCGACTGCGCCACCCAGGCGCCCCTGTTGGATTTTCTGTGTATAATATCATGTCATCTGCTAATAGTGACAGTTTAACTTCTTCTTTACCAACATGGATGCCTCTTATTTCTGTCTCTTCTCTGATTGCTGTGGCTAGGACGTCCAGTACTATGTTGAATCAAAATGGTGAGGAGGAGCTTCCTTGTCTTGCTCTTGATCTTAGAGGAAAAGCTGTCAGTATTTCTTACCATGGGGGTTGGATGTTAGCTACAGGCTTTCCACATATGGCCTTTATTGAGTTGAGGTATGTTCTCTCTAAGTTCACTTTGTTGACAGTTTTTTTTTCATGCGTGGATGTCGAATTCTGTCAAATGCGTTTTCTGCATCTGTTGAGATGGTCATATGATTTTCATCCTTAGTTTTGCTGATGTGGTGTATCACGTTGATTTGCAAATATTGTACCTTCCTTGGATCCCTGGGATAAATTTCACTTGATCCTGGTGAATGATCTTTTTGTATGTGGTTTGCTTATATTTTGTTGAGGACTTCTTCATCTGTGTTCATCAGGGATATTGGCCAGTACATTTCTTTTCTTGTGGTGCTTTTGTCTGGTTTTGGTATCCGGGTAATGCTGGCCTCATAGGATATATCTTGGAAGTTTTCTTCCTCTTCTGTTTTCTGGAATAGTTTGAGCATCCTTGTGAATTATCTAAATTATGTTTAATGGTTGGAGGAAAAAGTATAACACTGCAAAATGCTTATAGGCAAGGTAGGGGAAATGTTTACAACAAACATTATACATGGGGTAGGATAAGGAATTTAAAGTGAGGTAAGGTTTCTGTACTTCACTCAAACTGGTAAAATGTTGACTATAATACACCATGATAAGTTAAGTGGATAAAATGTAAGACATAGAACAACCAATAAAAAGCTATACAAAACAATACACTCAAAAACACTACATACATCAAAATAAATTTCCAAAAATATTCAAGTAACATTTAAGGGGGCAGAAAAAGAAATCAGAGAAAAATTTTAAAACACAGAGAAAACAAACAGCAAACAAAAAATAAATGGTGGCTTAAGCCCTGAAATATCCATGATTACAGTAAGTATAAATGGTTAAGATATACCCGTGAAAAGACAAAGAATTGGTAGTGTAATTAAAAAAAAAAAGGTCGTGACCCAATTATATAGTTTACAATAAACTAACTTAAAAATAATTATGTAGGTACATTGAAAGTGAAAGGACCTAAAAGATAGGCCGTACACACATAAATCAAAAGAATTCAGGACTGGCTAGATTAATATCTGCTAAAATAGAGTTTAGAGCAATGAAGATTACTGAAGACAAAGACATAATAAAGGGCCAGTCTACCAGGATGAGAGAGCAGTTCTAAATATGTATAACAATAGAGTAGCAAAATACGTGAAATAAACCTGATGGAAATGAAAGAAATCATGGTCCACGCTTCCATTTGGAGACCCAAATATTAGCCTTCTCTCAGTATTAGATAGAGCAACTAGTCAGGAAGTCAGCAAGGATTTGAATAACTCGGCCATACCATCAACCAGCAGGCTCTAATTGGTATTTATTTATAGTACTCTTCACTCAGCAACAGTTGAGGATGCATTCTTTTCAGCTCTCGTTAAACACATACCAAAACAGTCATTGTGCCAGGCCAAAAAGAAACCTTAACTAAGCATTTTAAATAACTGAAATCATACAGAGTGTGTTCTCTCACCACAGTGGAATCAAATCAGACATTAATAACAGAAAGATAGCAAAAAAATGTCCAAACACTTGGAAACAATATACTTCAAAATATCCATGGGTCAAAGAAAGTACAAAACAAGTACTTTCAATGACAATTAAAACATAACATAATGTACTTTGTGGGACACACCTAAAGCAGATTGAGGGAAGTTTATAGTATTAACTTCTTACATCAGAAAGGGAAGAAAAATTTCAAATCCACCAAAGCTCTGACATTAAGACACGAGAAAAACAAGAGCAAAGTAAACCCAATGCAAGCAGAAGGAAGGAAAAGAACAAAGAAGGAAAGCAATGAAGTTGAAAACAGAAAAATAGAACAAATCAATGTAAGAAAAAGCTAATTAAAAAACTCAATAAAATAGACCTCTAATGAAACCGACAGATGAGGGCACAGATTACCAATATCTGGACTGAAATGGGATGGCTCTACAGGCAGTGCAGACATCAAGAGGAAAATAAGGGACCACTATGAATCACCCTGCGTGCATAAATGTGACAGTTTAGATGAAATCAATCAGTTCCCCAACAAGCACAAACTACTACAACTCACCCAGTAAGAACTAAACACTTTGAAAAGCCCTATAACTAGTAAGGAAATTGATTTCATAATTTTAATTTTTTTTAATATTTATTTTTTGGAGAGAGGGACAGAGTATGCGTGGGGCAAGGGCAGAGAGACATAGAGACACAGAATCCAAAGCAGGCTCCAGGCTCTGAGCCATCAGCACAGAGCCCGCCATGGGGCTCGAACTTACGGCATGTGAGATCATGATCTGAGCCAAAGTCAGATGCTTAACCGACTGAGCCACCCAGGTGCCCCAATTTCATAATTTTAAACCGTCCTAAAAAGAAATCTCCAGGCCAAGATAGTTCTACTGGAGATTTATACCAAACTGTAAAACAAAGTAAAACAAAAACAAACAAGCAAACTGACCGCCCCCCCCCATACGCACACACAGCAGTTCTGCCCAGTCTCTTCCAGAAAATAGCAGAGGGTGAAATGCTCGTCAATTAATTTTATGAATCAGTAGTATTATTTTGATACCCAAACCAGAAAAAAGCATACACAAATACACATATATAAAAGAAAATTACAGACCAATATCCCTTATAAATATGAACATGAAAGCCTTAAGAAATTGTTAGCAAATAGAATTCAACAATATATCTAAAAGAATTATACATCATGATCACATGGGATTTATGCCGGTTATATAGGGCTGCCTCACTGTTCAAAATCAATCAGTGCAATCAAGCATGCTTGCAGCCTAAAGAAGAAAAATCATGTGATCATATCAATTGATGCAGAAAAATTCTTTGACAAAATTCAAACCCATTCCTAAAAAATCTCAGTAAACTAGGAATAGAGAGAACTTTCTCAACTTGATAAGTAACATGTACAAAAACTATGGCTCACATCCTATTCAGTGGTGACATACTGAGTGCTTCCCCCCGGGCTTGGTCACAAGGCAAGGATGTCCACTCTCACAGCCCCCCTTCACCATTGTACTGGGATTCTAGCCAGCTCGATAGTGGGAAAAAGAAAGAAATACAAGGCATACAGATAGGAATGGAAGAACAATAACTTTGCATCTGCTGTTGACATGATGGTCTACCTAGAAACTTTCAAGGAGTCTTCAAAATAAAACTCTGAATAAGTTTAGTGAGGTTCTAAGATACAAGATCAACATACAAAAATCAACCACATTTCTATACAGTAATGATGAACATGTGGAAATTGAAATATAAACACAATACTTTTTACAATTGCTTTAAAAATGAATAATTTGGTGTACATTTAAGAAAATAAGTTCAGGGCCTGATGCCGAACACAATAAATTACCAATGAGAGAAGTCAAAATCTGAATATATGGGGAGACGTGGCATTTTTGTGGAGTAACAGAAATCCGTTTCCCCCCAAATGATGTGTAGGTTTAATACAATTCCTCTCAAAATCCTAGGAAGATCTTTTTGTAGGTATAGAAAAGATGATTCTCAAATTTATGTGGAAAAGCAAAGGAGCCGAATCAATGTTGAAAAAGAAGGATAAAGCGGGAGAATTCAGTCTACCCAATTTGCATTCTTACTAGATAGCTAAAGTCAGAAAGGCTCTGTGGTACTGGCATAGGGACAGACATGTAGATCAATGGGACATAACAGAGAGCCCAGAAATAGAGCCACACAGGTACAGCCAACCGATTTTTGACAAAGGTACAAAGAGATTCAATGAAGGAAGAATAATGGTCTTTTCAGCAAGTGGTGCCAGAGTGATTGAACATCCATAGGCAAGAAAATAAACCTTGACCTAAACGCTATTCCCGCTACAAAAATTAACTCCAAATGTGTTGGATTAAATGTTAAATGTAAAATGATTAAACTTTCAGAAGAAAACATAAGAGAAAATCTCCGGGGTTTAGGATTTGGCAAAGAGTTCTTAGGCAGGCCACCAGAGGCACGGTCCATAAAAGAAAAAAGCAATAAAATGAGATTCTTCATATTTTAAAACTTCAGCTCTGCTGAAGAGCCTGTCAGGGAATGAAAAGACCAGCTATAGACTGTAATGCAATATTTGCCAGCCACATATTTGACAAACCACTCATGTTCAGGGCACATGGAGGCCTCTCGAAATTTCAAGAAAACATCGAATTATAAAATGGGCCAAAGACACAAGGAGACATTTCATGAGAGAGGATATGCAGACAGCAAATAAGCACATGAAGACATGTCCGACCCTCCTGCCGTCGGAGAACTATAAGTCACAACCATGGGGAGGCACGTCGAAGTCGCTCCGAGAACGTCTGAAATAAAAAGGAGTGACAATACCAAATGCCCCTGAGGATCTGGAGAAACTGGGCCGATCATACATTGCTAGTGGCAAGGTCAAATACTCTGGCCACTGTCGAAAGTAATTTGACAGTTTCTTTAAAACAAACAAACAACTGAACATACACTGATGGTAAGACTTAGCAGTTCATCCCAGACAAATGAAGACCCGTGTCCACACAGGACGTGCACCTGGTTGTTCACAGAAGCAGAGTGTGTACTGGCTGAAAATTGGAACTCGCCTGTGCATTCTTCAGTGGCTGACGATTGAACAAAGTGTAGGGCGTCTGTCCCAGAGAATGCTAGTCTGCATCGTAAAGGAATGAACCATTAACAGGGTGACCTCTTGGTTGGATCTCAGGGGAGTGATCCTGAATGGGAAGAGGCTTGTCGCAAAGGTCACATGCTGCAAGATTCTGTTTACATAACATTCTTGAAATGACAATATTACAACAATAGCCAAATTATGGAAAGATCCCAAATGTCCATCAACTGATGGATGGATAAAGAAGACATGGTTTATGTATACAATGGAATCCTATTTGGCGATGAGAAAGAATGAAATCATAGAATCATCTTAAGTGCAGTAGGATTTTCATCATATTGCACCTAAGAAGTGTCCGTTAGAAGAATCTGGGTGACAGGCGCACAGGTTTTCTCTGTACCATTTTTCTAACTCCCTGTGCATCTATAATTATTTCAAAATAAAGTGTTTTGTCTTTAAAAAGCAGTCTTCTTAGATGTTTTGGTGAGAATTGTCCCCCATCCCAAGCCTGGTGCCTTGGTCGCTGCCTCGTTGTGTGTAGTTTTGTTGTGCTGGTTGATTTGCATCAACACATGGCTACTTTGTGGGATGAACTCAGCCTCTAAGATCAAAGGCAGATCTGACTCACTAGAGTTGACAAGGGTTAGAAATTCCAGGTTTTCTCCTCTCAATGCTTGCCTACCGGAACCTTGGTGACCAGCTCGACTGCAAGCACCAGGGAACGAAGGTGTGCCGGACCGCCTCAGACTTCCATGTTCTCTGCCTTTTTGTAGTTTTGTTATCCCTGGGTAACTTATTTTTAAATTATTTGATATACTATTTGACTTCAGAGAAAGAGATTTCGTTAAAACTCTAAACATTTCTTACTGAACTTTAGAGACTGCTTACAATGTATTCTACATTCTCAATCCCTTCAGGACAGACAGGCAATTGATGTTTGTCTGTCTTTTCAGTGACAGATTCTGTGATGCTTACAGCCAGTGGTGTGCTCTAATGAATTGTTCTGTTGTTTCCCGTGTTTGCAATCTTGTCTTCCCACCTGGGTTTCTCACAAGACGGGGCATGAGCAGTAGCCCTGCACGACCAGCTCGATGCTGGATCATCACATACTGGAAGCGCGGGAACGCGTTTGTTCACTGGTCGTTCAGTTATCTCCTGCCATTTTATTTATTTATTTATTTTTCAACGTTTTTTATTTATTTTTGGGACAGAGAGAGACAGAGCATGAACGGGGGAGGGGCAGAGAGAGAGGGAGACACAGAATCGGAAACAGGCTCCAGGCTCCGAGCCGTCAGCCCAGAGCCCGACGCGGGGCTCGAACCCACGGACCGCGAGATCGTGACCTGGCTGAAGTCGGACGCTTAACCGACTGCACCACCCAGGCGCCCCTCCCATGCCATTTTAATGAGGCCAGAAAAACACCCATTGCTCAAGTAGAATTGTTTTTTTTATTAAAGTCCACATGCTGGAATTATTTAGGACAGAGCTCTGATTGGAGTTGTTGCTAGCTGTGATATGAGAACAGTCTGTCTCAGTCCTTCACAGTAGTTGTTCGGTCCATAGTTTTGCATGAACAGTCTTCACTCACCTACTGTCTCCTCTCAAATGTTAAACAGAACAATGGTCTCAGGCAGACAGGTGGGGTGCTTGCACACCCCACGTTAACCGCGGCTGTGCTAGTGCTTGGACGGGAGGGGCTCCCGGCTCACCGAGAAAGCAACAGAGAGGCTGATGGACCGATAGTCTCAGCAGCCGACCTTCATCTACGTCTTGGGAAATGTCCCAGGAATGTTTGCACTGGCATTTGATTATTTCTGCCTTCAGATTGCCTTATACGGTTATCTAGCATACTGAACGCTGTATCGTTAACATGTACCCGGCTGATACCTTTATCACTGTGGCTTCGTGTAGTAATAGAGAGATTTGTCTCTAAAATATAAAGCATATTTGAAAGCTATTCTTTTACACTCATGTCATTTTCAGACTTTAAAATTAAATTTTACTTCCAGAGAACTCTCAGCAGGTGCTTTTGTGATCTCATCAACTATAATTTGATAGCAGTTTTTATTGTTCAGAGGCTAGAATAGCTTTGTGTCCAAAAGTTCGAATTATGAATTTAAGGAAGTTGATATGCTGTCTCCTTTATCATAGGAAATGGTATGATTTGACTTTTTTGGACAACATAAAAATATTTCTAAATAGTTTTTTAAATTTTCTTTTTTTTTTTCTTTTAAGTTGAAAATGTTCTCCATTAACTTAGGAGACTGTAGTCTCCCTCACCTTTGCTGAGGACTCATTTATTTTGTCATCAAATACTCATTCAGTTCTGGGCTTACACTTCAGGGATGCATCAGATATCAGACAGATAAGACCTGACTTCATATGATTTACATGGGGGCAGACAGGCAGTTAACAAATAAACACTTTGCTAGAAATTATATGAAGGAAAAGGCTTCCTGTAATGAGGTGGTGGGTTACTTGGCATGTGGTCAAGGAAAGCTGCTTCTTGTGTCGGTGACATTCGTGCTGATTCCTGAAGTTTCAGAACGAGCCAGCAAATACCTGGGGTTTGAGCGTTTCAGGCCACGGAGGTACCTGGCAAGTTCAAAGACCCCAAAGCAGAACAGCTGAGTTTACTGCACAAGCAGGAGGAAGTGAGTTGGGAGCGTGATAAGTCAGGGCAAGAGTCCTGGCGGCAGGGACGGCGAAAAGCAGGGACCGGACCCTTTGGGGCCCTTTGGACCATTTATGTCATTTGGAATTCAATCCTGAGCACAGTGCTTACTCTGAGCTTCCTCAGGCCCGGTCCTGTGCACTTGGCTGCTGTGTGAGGCAGAGGCCTGGGGCGGGACGGGCATGCCTGACCCTCCGGGAGACTTCTCTCGGGCTGCTGTCCACCTGGGCCAGTTACTTAGTCTCTGGAAAGCTCAGTTTCCTTCTCTGTGGTTGAGATTAATGACAGTATCTACGTAAGAAGGTTGTTGTGAGGGTTCTGTGAAAAAATGTGTGTGAAAGACTTCCGTTTGGGATAAAACAGGTGCTCAGTGATGTCCTAACAATAATTGCCACCCGCCCCCCCCCCCCACTCCGTTGTTATAAAGATGAGTAAGATTTCGCTGGCTTCGTGACCTACACGGCAGTGGGCACATAAGCAGATGTGCAGTAGTTCCCTTGTGGACACACACACCGCGAGGAGTACACCTGCCCACCAGGGAAAATTGGTTCAGGGGGAAAGGGTCAGAAAAGGTTACAGAGAGAGTGGAGTCTCCCTGTGGCTGCATATGCAGCGAGTGGCCCCGTGAAGGGCCCGGGGGCCTCCCAACATCTCCCCTTTGTTCGTACGGCTCGTTCGCTCTTTGTGTTAGAACATTTCGAGAAGCCTCTGAGAAGGTGCAGACCCACACACTTGGGCACCCAGGATACGGATTGTTGTGTCAGCCCCAAGCCCGTCTGAAGGGGAGAGAGACAACCGAGGGGACGCCTGTGCGGCTAGGGGACCCCTGCTGCCATCTGGGCCGTGGCAGGAGTCCGCCCAGGGACCGGGGGATCTCAGGCAGGGAGAGGCCGCAGAGGGTGCGGGGAACCCCCCGCGAGCCGGGCAGTGGGAGCGCACCCCTGACTTAAACACCTGCTTCAAAGCTGCGTCTGTCTGCTCAGCAAAGCCACTGATGGTGGAGACGTTGTCTTCCTCCATTGGGATAAGACAGAGTGACATTTTACTTCAAAATCATTTGGGAACCGAGGCCTGAGGCTCCACGTAAAGTACGATTGTGGTTGTTTGTCTCTCCATGCCACGAGAAATCTGGTTCTGAGAGAGAGAGAGAGAGAGAGAGAGAGAGAGAGGGAGCGTGGGAGGGAGGTTGGTTTCCACACATTGAAAGTGAGAAAGGGTTTGGAGAGGGAAGGACTATATCACACTTGTCTGCTTTCCCTCCAGAATCTCGGCGGCGGTCGTTCTCATGATCTTAGACATCCCCTACTTCTTTCTCCCAACGCGGTCTTTCATCATTGAACTAGGCTTGGTCTAGACTTCGGTATTTGTAACAGAAGGTACAAAAACGAATCTTTTCAAACCCATGTCAACTCTATTAGAATAAGATCCAGTCACTCATCAGATACCTTTCCACAGCTTTCTGTCACAATGTTCGATCATTAAGCCACAGAATCTGAACTGGAGTTCTCATCTGGAGAATGCGCTAGCCTTGAAAGCAAACCCCACAATTTAATATTTAGCTAATTATTGTGTAGTATTGCTTAAAAGGTGACATACTCACAGCCCGTCCCTTGCTGATGAGTCGAATACCTGGTTACCACTGCCATCAGGAACATAAATGAGAACCGGGAATCAGCAGAACGGGTTTTACACAGCCACGATAGACGTCACAGTAATTCATGGCTTGATTTAAAAGGGAGAGCTCCTCAGACCCTAATTCAAAGGCCGTTTCATCTCGGTCCACAAATACATTTGAAATGTCAGATCAGAAACAGCGAGAGGCCGGGATACAGACGGCGGCAAAGAGTGAGCCAGCAGCCCGTGGCAGCAGAGCGGACGGAAGAATGCGAAATGTGGAACCGAGGATCACACAGCGCACGCATCTGAAGCCACATCATGAAGGTGTGAATAACCCTGCAGATACGGTGCAGCAGAAACAGCTCTGGACTTTAGATCCAAAGGGTTTTAAAAAGCCCCGAACTACAGACAGCTCAGGATCTGCAGGTAGGGCTTTGCTTGCTCCCTCTGTGACCAGACAGTTGCTTAAAATCTCTGGGCCTCAGTTTCCTCATAAAACATGGAGGATAATAATAAGTTTTATAAAAATTAAATGAAATAATATTTAGGAAAAGGGCTTTGGCTCTCTAAAAGCACACTGTGAATGTTAGCTTTTTGAACCCCTTTATCTGCCTTTTGGTGGGCTCTTTAATTTTTGACTAGTCGTTTACCTTCCCGGAGACTTGGTTTCCTCCCAAATTGAGAATGATGACTGTATTCTCTTTCCACATTTCATACCAGTAAGACAGTGCCCTTAAAGGGCTGTGCATTCTGCACACATCATGTAAGTACCTGGGGTCATTATCACGTTACAGAGCAGCATACAGACTGTGGAAATGGCCCTGAGGCATCAAGAAAAGGTTAAATGTCATCAGTACATTTTATTTAAGAAGGAAGAGCCCTGCTGTACAGTTAATTCCAGAAAATTTTGTCTAAACAGTGATTCTAAAACATGTTTCCATCCTTGAAGCATCGGGCATTACATATCTGAGAAATTTGCTCTTGTAAGATATCTTCTTTCCCAGTTGTGCTAGAATGAGCTGTTTTATGTATGTCTCAAACGGGGAGAGGTTCTAATTAAGTGCAAATTATAACGAAATTAATAAATGACACCGTTTTTTAGACTTTAAAATGGGCTTTGAGAGAATGCAGTGTGGGCATAGATTGATTATAATTCTAATCTTTTAGGTTGTTAATCAATATTATGTAGCATTAAAACTCAATTAAATAAAAAATAAATGGAGAATCAAGTAGGGAGAATGCTTATCTCTCAGTTGGTTCAGCCTCTCAGATGATGACTTAAAATCTGTTAAGTGCTAAGACTGTGATTGTCCTTATTGTTCACTATATTCCTAAATAATTGCACAAGTAATTAGCATCAGTTAATGATAGATATTAAACTACACGACTCACAAATATGCTGGATTGTCATAAATTGTCCAATATAATTGCAGACTTAAGGTTTTATTTTACTTTTTGCAGATGAACTACAGACTATAAATGAATTAATGTATGCAATATTACCAAAAATTTTATTAAATTAAAAGCTATTTGACCCAGCGTTTTCTGATCTATCTCCAGCGGAAGAGGGTGGACCCGGTGGGTTTTCCTCCTCAGGTGGCACCAGTCAAGACTGAATGAGAAGCTACCTTGCACCTGATGGCCCAGAGAAGTTCTGCGGTCCACGGGGCCAGGCACCCCTCACCTCACAGCCAGTGACACAGGGCAGCCCACGGAAGTGCCTTCTGTCCCCACAGACAGTAGTATTAGGGATAGAGCAGGGGCCTCAGCACACCCTACAGAGTGGAGGAGACCTGAATAGCTCTGAAAAATAAATTGTCACTGGAACTACAGACGCAAAAGTAGGCTAGATCCTATCCACGAAACCTAGCATTGCCTGCTAAAATATTTACATAGGATTAGGAGTCTCAGCATGATACCCAGAATGTCTGGGATACAGTCGAAAATCACTCACTGTACCTAGAACCAGGAAAACCCTAACCTGAATGAGAAAACGATCAACGGAAGCTTGTGTTGTAATGAACCAGACGTTGGCGTTACCAGACAAGGATTTTAAGGCAGCTTCATAAAAGTGCTTCAACAGCAAATTTTTAAATCTTTTTAAACAAATGAAGAATTGGAAGATCTCAGCTAAGAAGAAATTAGAAAAAAAGAATCAAGAGGAAATTAGAGAATTGAAACATTCCGTAATCAAAATAAGCTGGGTGGATGAGCTCAGTAGCAGAGTGGAGATGACGAGGATAGGATATAGAATATAGAGAACAATGAGGACAGATCAATAGAATTTACTCAGTCTGAACAACAAAGGAAAAATAGAAAGGAAAAAAAGAGAACAGAGCCTCAGGGATCTGTGACGCTGTAACCCAGTATCTCACATTCGAATTGCCAGGACACCAGAAGGAAAGGGGAAGGAGAGTGGGGCTGGAAAGACCTTC
This sequence comes from Panthera pardus, assembly GCF_024362965.1. NCBI lineage: Eukaryota > Metazoa > Chordata > Mammalia > Carnivora > Felidae > Panthera > Panthera pardus. The sequence continues at coordinate 13,296,862 of NW_026526969.1, read as the reverse complement.
AAGGAAATGATGCCCCTAACCTTCCCAGATTGGAAAAAACCCACAAACCTGCAGATTCAAGAAGCTGAGTGAATACCAAAGGAGACAACAGCAAAGAAATCTATTCACGGATGCATCATACTTAAATTTATAAGTAGTAAAGAAATATTAAAACTCTTCGAGCTGACAAAAGGCACTGCCAGCTGCTAATTCTGTATCTCTGCCTGGCAGAAATGTCCTTCAGAGAACATGTCATGACAACACCTGTGTTTGAGGCATGACTGAGGGAGGCCTTCCCAACAGGAAGGAAATGAGCAGAGGAGGAGTTTCGGACTGCAGAAAGGAAAGCAGAGCAAAGAGGTAGGTAGGATGAAAGTAAACAAAGCAGACTGTCCTCCTCCTTACGAGTTTCTTACATTATATTTGGAAGTTGAAGAAGATGTTATAATGCTGCATACAGTGGTGCTAAGTGTATGGAGAGGGGATGCTTGAGACATTTCTGTTTGAACCGTGGGGAGAGGAGGGGGCTTCCTCTGCTTCATCTGAAGAGGTGGGGTGCTGACGCAAGTTACCTGTGTCTACTGACATAATTAGAGCAGCCACTGAGAAAACTACGCAAAATGAGATATCAGAAACCACTGTAAATAAAGATGAAACCCCAAAAATCCTTCAGCTAGACCACAGTAAGGCAACAGAAGAGAACAGAAGAACAAGTCACAAAGTGAATAAGCAGTCTAAATACACTGATTAAGAGACCAAGATTGGCAGGGAAGATTTGAAAAACTATGCAACTACAAAAGCCACTTCAAACATAATGATGTACGTGCAGGTTGAAAGCAGCAAGCGGAGAGTTGTATCGCCCAAGCACTAATTTAGGAAAAAGCAGCCCTGGCTACATTCATATCTGATGAAAGAGACTTCAGACCAAAGACAACCACAAAGGGAAGAACCGGCCACTATTTAAGGATGGATGGATGACTCCACCACAATGACATAGGCTTCCCCATTCTGTGTCTAACATCACATCTTCGAGCACAGGAAACAGAGACTGACCTGAGACAGAGGCACAGCACAGTTCTGTTTGGGGACTTTACCAGTTGACAGAAACAGTCAATGGCAAGGATATGGAAGGACCGAACAACACCGCCAACCAGCAGGATCTAATTGACAGGTATAGGACAACTCTACCCAATACACATTCTTTTAAGGGGCCGTGGGACATTCTCCAAAACAGAACATGTCTTGGCTCATAAAACCAAACCTCAGTACAAATTGCAAATAATTAGAATCATACAAAATACATTCTGTGAACATAGTGGAACCAACTAGAAGTGAACAGAAAGATAACAGGAGAATCTCTAAGCATGTGGACATTAAACAACATACTTTTAGATAATTCATGGATCAAAGGAAGGGTCTTAAAGGAAATAAATGCATAGAACTGAATGAAAATGAAGTAGAAAAGACCAAAATTGTGGGATGCAACTAAAGGTGTGCTGAGAGGAAAATTTATAGCATTTCAATGTTTATATTAGAAAAGAGGAAAGGTCTCAAATCAATAATTTAAGTGCCAACCTTAAGAACCTACAAGAAGGAAAAGAGAGAGAAGACATAAATCACTAATATTAGGAATGAAATAGGAGATAACACTGTAGTTCCTGCAGCTATTAAAACAATAATACTATAGGCAACTTCATGCTCATATTTTTGATTAATTAGACCAGATTCTCAAAAACTACAAAGTATCCAGACTCAACCTATGTAAAATAGATACTCTGAATAGTTCACTGACATTAAAGAAATTTAATTTGTAATAAACCCCCTCCTCCCTAATCTCCTAGCCCAGATGTTTTCATCAGAGATACTTACCAAACATTTAAAGAAGAAAAATCTCATCCAGTAAGTAGAAAAATAGGTAAAAAAGCACAAAAGCAGAAACTATGAAAAAATGTGTCCATTGCATATATGGACGCAAACATCCTTAAGACGTTGACGAATTGAATCCAACAAAGTCTAAAAAGAATTCTATGTCACAACCAAGTGGATTTTATTCCAGGTATGCAATGCTGGTGCAATATCTGAAACTTGATCTGTGTACTCCAGCATATCAACAGGTTAAAAAGGAGAAATCTTATGAGCATATCCGTTGATGCATTTGAAAGAGAAAGCATTTGAAAACATCCAACATTATTTCATTGTAAACATCCTCAGCAACCTGCTTAGGGGGAGTAACTTCCGATACGTTACTTTGCAACTTTTTAATTATTTCAAGTTCAGGGTTTTAAAAATACATTAAAAATACAATTTGAATATGTAAAAATCAAATAACAATAAGTCTCTCAAAGTAAAAGCTTCTAAATTTTGGAGACGGTCTTGCAGTGATCGGCTCACACCTCTGTTGGTCCCCTTATGATGTAAGTCACCCCGTGTTGTCACTTCTGCTCTAACAAGACATCTGCTATATGGAATCTGGAATTTCTAGAGGAAGTTGGAATGGGGTCCGAGCGTGTGCTGTGTTCTCCCTGAGGAAGGGGAAGAAGAGAGAAGAGGAGATACGCCCCATAAGAAAAGAGAATCCCGGGCTGGGAGCTTGTGGAAACATACTCTGCGTCACTTTACTTGGACTCAAGAACATGTAGCAGAATAACTTCGTGGACCGTTTGCCATCCTTTCATCTTCCCCCTCCTATGTCTGTTACCCGATGATTTTCTCATAATTATCTGCAGTAAATCTTGCTAAGAGGATTTATGTGAAAAGAAAGCTCTGGCTGGGTAGGCTTCTGAAGCGACCGTTAGAAACAAGAACCCCCAGAACAGAGAGAATGGCTGAGCTAAAAGTGAGAAACAATCATAAGGCCATCTCTCTCCCCTGACACGGCAGCCACAAGAATGGGGCTCTCCCAGGAAGTCAGCTCGGGGTACGGAGCCTGTACAAAGCTTTTAATCTGCAAAAGCCGCCCTGCTCTCCCAGTCACTGCCGGGGACACCACTAGGGGGCGAGCATGCCAGAGCACCTTGCCCTGTCTGTATGTTGCCTCCATCCTGTATTTGTGTCTATGTGCTGTTTCAGAACCCCAAGCTCCTTACGAATGCACCATACCCTCCATAGCACACCACCCAGTGCTGGGCGCACAGGGGGTGCTTACAAAGGGCCATAACGTATTTGACAGCACCCCTACACCCCACGATGCCCAAATGTGTGCTGGGGAAGCAAGTGTGCCCCACACCTGGTTCAGGGTCCTTGGAGATGGGAATTGTCACGTATCCCCAAGGCCATTCACTGGGGCATGCCCAACACTGGAGTGGATGGGCTTTTGGCTTCCAGGGCCACACTTTCATTCCCCTTTTGGACTTCTCTCCTCCACTCTCAAGAAATATGTATTTCCCCAAGTCAGAGAGGAGAAGCAGCTTGAGTACTTAGTATTTATAAAGTCCTTTCACCTTGAAATTGCTTTACAAATTTTAAACTTCACTATACTCTTTGGGAGAAGAAAGAGGTAACATATAATATTCAATTTCACACTTGGGAAACAGAAACAGTAAGGTTAAGTAACTTTTGCAAGGCCAGATAGCATATCTGTTAGGAAGGAATTTGTGACTATATAATTCTGGTCTTGGGCCTTTTTCAAGTGTGTGCTAAAGTAAAAAGCTTCTGAACTCAAAAGTTAACTGTCCCTGTTGAGTAATAAATTAAGAGTTTAAAATGTGACAATACATAAGTTAGACCAAATAAATAAGTTACCTTTGTGTACTGAGGTATCGACATAAATTTATATCATTACCAGAGAAATCAGAGAGTACTTTCCTGAAATACTAGGATAAAAAATGTTTATATCTTAAATATAAGCTCTTGCAGAGTATACTTGTTGCTAAGATAAACTTGTAAGGGCTGCCACAGTGTCTTGCTGATTTTAACGAGCACAGAAGTTGAAGGAGGTTACGTCAGTTTTCTTTATTCACACGTTAGTAACAGGATGAGGGAGAGATAAGTGAGAGAATTATATCTGGCTTGTTGGGCTAATGATAGTATAACTTGTCATTGTAAAACCTGAATTTCCAACCGCACTCTTTCCATTATTGAAGTTTGAGTATTGTAAGGAGACGTTTCATGCTTTCAGAAAAAAGCAGAGCATGTTAAATCCTTCTCTTGCACCGTCAGCTTATTACGTCTGAGCAGAATTTATTTTTTGGTGCCGAGAGGTGAGGTCAGGTGAAAACTTGTCATGCGGTTGTGTCAGTACCTTCCAAGGGTCCTCGTAGTGTACCCTGTCAGGCTAGACTATGGTGACAGATAGACTTAAACACAGGGAAGTCCTTCTCTTCTACAGAGAAGCTCGGATAGGCGCTCCTGGTCCTTGGATTGCTGTCTTCCTCAAGGTGATTCAGAGACACGGGCTCGCTCCATCCTGTAGCTCCAGTCACTGCTGGCCCTGCCCCAGCCTTTGGAGGGGGTCTGGGCCGGGGCGGGGGGGGGGGGGGGGCCGGGACTGGCAAGGAGGAGGCAGGCCTCCCTAGTAAGAGCTCGGCTTAGAAGCAGCGCATGTCATTCCTGCCAACACTCACTGAAGGGAACTTGTCATGTGGCCCCATCTACCTGCAAAAGGGCTTGGAAATACAGATTCTGGTACAGCTGCTTCCCTAGACATAAATTGTATTTTAGAAACAACAACAAAAATGGAATTTGGTGGGCAGCCAGCCCAGCTGCCACGGAAGCTTTTTGCAGCCACACTTGCTTGTACTTTCCTCTTCAGCCACATTCTTTTTCCCCAAATAGGGGCCTAGACAAGTACTTGAAAGAAAGTTCCAGAAAGTTGAATTCGTTTTCAGTTGATAGAACAATTGGTTTTTCTTTTTTTCTTTCTTTTTTTAAGTTTTATTTATTTTTGAGAGACAGAGTGAAGGAGCAGGGGGTAGGGCGGAGAGAGAGGGAGAGAGAGAGAGAGAGAGAGAGAATCCCAAGCAGACTCTTGGGATTCTCTGCACAGCACAGAGCCTGATGCGGGGCTTGATCTCACAAAGTGTGAGATCATGACCTGAGCTGAAATCAAGAGTTGGGGACTTTAATGACTGAGCCATCCAGGCACCCCAGGAGTCCACCCAGGCACCCCAGGAATTTTTTTAGGTTTATTTTGAGAGAGAGTGTGTGGGGGGGAGGGGCAGAGAGAGAGAGAGAGAGAGAATCCCAATCAGCGTCCGCACTGTCAGCACAGAACCTAATGTGGGGCTCCATCCCACGAACCATGAGATCGTGACCTGAGCTGAAATCAAGGGTCAGACACTCAACCAGCTGAGCCACCCGGGCGCCCTGAGGAACTGATTTTTCTGGTTAGAGTTCAGTCAAGGAAGAATACTCTCTGGGGCATTCTGAAAATTCCAAGAAAATGTACTTAGTTTTACCAGAGAGGTAGGAGACCGCAGGGTCAAGGAAGGGAGTCTCACAAGTGAAGATCTACAATGAATGCCTGGACCTTAACAACTAGGGCCATATGACCTCAGCGTCTTAAAATGTTGCATGGCCAAGGGCAGGGCCAGGTCCACAGATGTACTGTTTGGAGAATAACCCTCTGGTCTTTCTCCTCGAAATCAGAAGATGACTTAGGTTTTGACAAATTTCACATTAGAAAAAGTCTTCTAATTACAGAAGAATCTGTAATTAAGAATCCCCTTAAGTAAACATTAATACTATCAGTAACACTACTGTGATTTCAAAACGCCCATCTTTTACCTTCCACTGTCTCACATAAATGACAAGTAGAGGGATACAGGAGCCCCAGGAACAGAGAGGGCAGCCGCACTGAGGAAGCAGTCAAAGCAGCCTCTGTTCCTGGCGCACTTAGCCTATGTCATTGACCTTTGCTGTTGCCCAAACCAAGACCATTGGAGAGAAGAAACTTGTGAGAGCCAGCAGTAGAGCATATTGTCGTCTTCTCCCCTGTAAGCCTGGCCGTGAATGACATCTGATTTGAAACCACAATTTACTACTGTAATAAAGTTTCTGAAATTACTGCAGAAGGAACTCAATTGTATTGAACAGTCAATTGATTCTGAGCTAAAACATGCTTACATCACCAAATAATGACTGTTTTGAGAAAAATGAGGGTATATTCAGGCACCAGTATCTCAGAGCAAGAGGGACACCGTTAAAATTCTTCAGGGGAAAAGAAATTGCTGATTTTCGTAGTTTGCTTGAAGCCCCGTCACCTTCCGCCATCCCAGCATCCCAGCGAGACGGACCAGGAGTTCCTACTTGCAAGAGGAAGAGTCTTGGTATCTGAGATGTTCTTGGCCAAGAGCGTTTCAGCCTAATACCAGCATCTGGTTTGTAAAGATCTTCACGCTACTTCAAGCAAAATGTGACGGCCCCTCGAGTGACAGAAACTTTTGTTTGAAGAATTGAATTGAGAGGTGTGCTTACTAAAATCCATGAACTCTGATCAGTTAGTGAAGAACAAAGTTAATCCTTCTGGATGTTAAGATAGGTAGTATATGCGAACAGCGAAACTGGAAATGGTAACTCTGCTCTAGGTACTTCTTACTTACAGAATGGTGGCTTTTGGTAGCCGTGTGGCATGTTCTGAGGCCTAAATGTCACTTTTTTTTTCAATTTAAATTCAAGTTAACATACAGTGTAGTTTGGCTTCAGGAGTAGAACCCAGTGATTCATCTCTTAGATGTGACATCCAATGCTCCTCCCCAAAAAGTGCCCTTCTTAATACCCATCACCCACTCAACCCACCCCTACCACCTCCTCTCCAGCAACCCTCAGTTTGTTCTCTGTATTTAAGAGTTTCTTATAGTTCGTGTCCCTATTTTTATCTTATTTTTCCTTTCCTTCCCTTATGTTCATCGGTTTTGTTTCTTAAATTCCACATGTAAGTGAAATCATATATTTGTCTTTCTCTGACTTATTTCACTTAGCATAATACACTCCAGTTCCATCCACATTGTTTCAATGGCAAGATTTCATTCTTTTTCATCGCCGAGTGGTATTCCATTGTGTGTGTGTAGGTATGGATGGATGTGTGTATATCCATTCATCACTTGATGGGCATTTGGGCTCTTTCCATAATTTGGCTATTATTGATGGTATTGCTATAAACATTGGGTTGAACGTGTCCCTTCAAAGCAGCATTTTTGTATTCTTTGGATAAATATCTAGTAGTGCAATTACTGGGTCATAGGGTAGTTCTGTTTTTAATTTTCTCAGGAACCTCCACACTGCTTTCCAGAGTGGCTGCACCAGTTTGCGTTCCCACCAACAGTGCAAGAGGGTTCCCCTTTCTCCGCACCCTTGCCAGCATTTGTTGTTTCTAAGTTGTTTATTTTGTCCGTTTTGACAGGTGTGAGGTGGTATCTGAGTGTGGTTTTGGTTTGTATTTCCCTGATGATGAGCGATGTGGAGCATTTTTTCATGTGTTGGTTGGCCATCTGGATGTCTTCTTTGGAGAAGTGTCTATTCATGTCTTCTGTCCATTTCTTCACTGGGTTATTTTGGGGGGACTGTTTGGCAAGTTCTTTATAGATTCTGATACTAACCCTTTATCTGATACATCGCTTGCAAATATCTTTTCCCATTCTGTCGGTTGCCTTTTAGTCACTTCTTTACATGTTTTCATTTAAGGGAGTAAGTGAATTCTTTGTTTTATATTTTGTTAGTAAGTTTTCCAGAATATTTGTTTTTATTTGGGTTTAATCCACTGCATTGTAGTTGTTTCTGATTTTATTCTTTGTTACTGAATCATTTCCAAGATTACAAGTGAAATTTTAAAAGATGTAAGCTTTTAATGCTTCAAAAACATTAAAATGTTGATAGTGGGGAACATCAGACTCTGGGTTCTCTCTTGGAATCAGGAGCTGGGGGAAGTCGTAGCTCACCACAGATCCAGCAGACCTCCTGGTTCCAAGTTTGTAGGAAATGGTCTAACACCAGACCCAGTCTCCCCTTCACCCAATGTCTTGTCACTAACCACCTCTTTCCTGTGTAGTCCAGAGGGGTGTAAATCACAACAAAAGGTTTTGGCTCACCCACTTTGCTAGATATATTGGAGAGAAACGCCATTCATTACGTGCTAATCAAACTGTAATTGCCTGTCTCCGTGATAAATAGATCATGAATAAGGTAGGTCTCTGAAGTGACACTCTCGGGGACGTGCCTTTCAGTCTTTACAGCCATGACATGCTTGTGACAAGAAAGCAGGCTTGCTGTTAGGGAGACAACAATGTTTCCCTCTATTGAAGGGAATTGATTTTTAAAAATTTCACCTGCATCATAAAGAGGCATTGGAGAAAGTATGCCTCCCTGATTGTTTACATGGCAGATAGAGAAGCAAGTTACTTTTAGTTTAAAAAGCAACCTTGTTGCCATATTGATTTAATCAGAGTTCTATTTGTTTGTGTCTGCTGATCTAATGTGTAATCAGAATCCCTAAATAGGAAATGGTTTCATTCCATTGCTCTGTATTCTGGAAGGAAAGTGTGATGCTGGATTTACCATTAACATTTACCACCAGCTTGTCACCAACAGGCGCCGAAACCCTCCGCGTTATTTCTGTGCTCTCTCTGTGAGGCTGGTTCTGCCCTGCCCATCCTTCTGTTTTTCCCAGGGACAGCAATTAGAAATGAGTGATCAAGAACAAAGCATATTAATCAGAGTACACACTTTATTCAGAATTTCTTAACTTCTCATGTTCCTTTTCCATCCCAGGATATCATACAGGATCCCACTGTTACCACTTAGGCCCCATTTTTCCTTAGGCTCCTCCAATCTTTGGGAGTTTGTCAGATTTCCTTGTTTTTTATGACCTTGACAATTTTAGGGTAGTGCTGGTCATATACTATGTAAAACATCCTTTATTTGGGGTTTCTCTGATATTTTTCCCATGGTTAGACAGAGGCCTTAATAAGTGTGTGGAAAGAGTATCACAGAAGTCAAGTGCCATTCTCATCGCATGATATCAAGGGCACGCCCTGTCAACATGACTCTTCACTGCTGATGTTGACATTGGAAGTGTTCGCTCTGGTGGTACTGTCTTCAGATATTCCTGGCAGTCTAGATGAGTGGTTCAGGGGCAGGGGGAGGATTTTATCCCTTAGGGGACACTTGGTAACAGCTGGGGACATTTTTGGTTGTCACACTGGGTAGAGGGGTGCTACTGACATCTTGTGGGTGAAGGCCAGGTGAAGGGTGAGGGACTCTGCTGGGCATCCTACGATGCACAAACAGCCATCCACCATAACTCTCTGACACAAATGTCAGTAGTGCCCAGGTTGAGAAACACACGATTGCTTATGTTGTCTCCAGTTATTTTCTGGTGCACCTTTGCCTAGACCCTGAGACATGTTATATTAGGTTTTGGTGTAAAAGATGTTAGATGATCCCAGAGAACATCTGTGACCCTGGGTCAACCTAAGAATGAAACTTGTGGAATGACTTCTAGAACAGTGGTTACCACTCAGCATGTTTGAATAGGACCGCCTATTTATTTATTTATTTATTTATTTATTTATTTTTGAGAGAGAGAGAGAGAGAGAGAGAGCGCGCGAGTGAGTGAGTACTAGTGGGGGAGAGGCAGAGAGAGAAGGAGACACAGAATCTGAAGCAGCTCCAGGCTCTGAGCCATTAGCTGATTCGAGGCTCAAACTCATGAACTGCGAGACCATGACCTGAGCCGAAGTCGGATGTTCAACAGACTGAGCCACCCCGGCACCCCTGAAGACTTTTTTTAATGACCAAAACTTTCTAGGAGTCTCACATAATTATTGACTTCTTATTTATTCAGTAAGTGAGAAAACGTATGATGGGGCTAGTGTGCACACACGCCCCCACACACAAAAACCACGGATTTAGTGCAATGTTTGTAGTAATTTCTATTAACCAGAACATCTGAAAAGCAATACTACATATGTGTCTGTGTGAGACCCACTGCGTATTCAGTCTATAGGTAGTGCTTGCATACGTATGGATTTGATGGTCCCTGGAAGAAAATCCTTGTCCTCACAAGGGAAAATGGCTTACAGCTTGGGAATGAGGATAATTAATGAGGATTCCTTTGAGACATAGGTGACCTAGAGAATACTCACATCAGTAGCTAAACAAGTGGTCAGCCTAGGAGATGGGAGGGACATCTTAACCCCACAGGCAGCGACTGGTTACTAAATGTCTGCTAATGCAGGTGGGGATTCTAACATATTTTTCACGCCTTATCGCCTGTCATTAAGGGAATCTGGCAGCTGAGGCACCGGGCTGCTTTCTTTATCCCTAGTCAGAGTAGGAGCTCTGGAGAGAAGCCAGTGGATGGAAGAAACTATTGCCAAGGCTCTGAATCTTCTGGGACCATCTGTGTCCACTTTTTCAAAGAGCAGATTGTGAAATGACAGGAACGTAGGACATGGGGGGTAATAGAGATGTGAACGAGAAGACTCCAGGAAGGCAGAGAGGGAACTGATGCCAGCAGGAAGAGCCCGTCAGAAGATTAAGTGTCCTGGCAGCAGGACTGAGAGGATGAGGTGACAAATGGCCTTTTTCTCTGGGACAGAAGCCAATGGCATGTGAGAGTTGTGGCTTGGGTTCCAGATCTTAGATCATTTTCCCTTACAAAATTAAGGTCCATATTCCTTCCAGGAAAGTAGCTAGAGCAAACAGATCAAAAGGCAAGCCAAGTGGAAGGGCCTCAGATGTGGTAAGAGGATGGAGGGCGCGAGAGGGTGTATAATCAGCTGTTTTGGCAACTGTACCCACCACACTCTAGCCTTGAAGATTTTTACTTTGGCTCCCAAACCGGAGACATTTTCATGGTTATGCCATCAATCTTTGAAATACAGCATCAGGCTTAAGGTCCCAGATGAACCTTAGGATAGTTTTTATTTTGATAATTTTGTTTCTCAATTTATATTCTCTACTTGTCTTTTGAGTAGTGTATCAGTTAGCTATTGCCGTGTAACAAACCATTTCCAAACTTAGTGGTTTCAAAGAATAACTTTTTGTTATTCCTCATGAGTCTCTGGGTCAGTTAGGTGTTCTGTTGATCTGGGCTCACTTATACAGCCATGGTCGTGGAGAGCAGGATGCCTGGGAATGGCTGATAAAGGATGGCCTCACATGGACGCATTTCTCTTCCACATGGCTCCTGTATCTTTCCATAAGGCTCACATGGGCGTGTTTTCACAGTAAAGGGTCCAGGAGAGAAAGCAGGAATTCACAAATGCTTTTTCAAACTGCCACTTATGTTACATTTGCTACTGAACCACTGTGAAGCAAGTCACATGACCAAGCCCAGCCTCCACGCAGGAGGATGCTACTCCACAAAGTGGATACAGGGAGGCAGAGATGTTCTAGAACTGGTGAAATACTAAGCAAGCCAGTTGATACCTGCTAGTTGTCAGAAGGACTTTTCTCCTGCTGATTCTTTTATTTTTGGTATTGTCGTTTTGGAGCAAAACACATTATGGATTTTAGTCTGCTTGCTAGTTGAGATCCACCTCAGCAGACATCTTGACTACACATTTTAAGTTGGTAATTTTTCTGTCTCTTAACCTGTTCCATCTGTGATCATTCTATCACCTACATGATGATGACAGAAACCCCAGGAATGCAAACACTACTCTAATACAGCCTGTTCAGAGAGCTGAATAAAAGAAGGATATAGATTTATGAAGAAACAGAATGGAATCCCCATGGAGAAGAACCTCCTGCTAATTTTATTTTTAAGATGAAATGATGAAGGAAGACGTATGCGTTCCAGTTGGCTTTCTGGTTTCTAGCAGTAGGCGGTGCAGAATCGCGAACTGGGATATCCAGCTGTCTGTGTGTTTTGTCAGGAGGGCATGGGGAAACTGCCGATTTTTGAACTGTTGTGATCAAATGGGTACAGAAGAATTGATAAACATATATGAATATCAAAATGCATTTTTGCACTTTGGGAGGAGAGATATACCATGTTACTTGGAGCTCTTTAAAATAGAATCAAGTGGAACTTTGTAACGTTCCAAGGTAAAGATAAGGAAGATTTTTCTAAAAGTTTACACAGTAAGTTTCTACTTCATGCCATTCATATTTACTCATTCCCATCTGTCCTCTCTCAATCTTAACTATTTCTCTTTGCATATTTTTTGTTCAGTGCTAATAATTATACTTTTATATTCTTACTGGCAACACATTTCTCCATGTGGGATGTTCTGAGACTGAGAGGCAAACACTAATTAATCCTTGCAATATGTCTTCTTTATTTGTTTAATCAAGACACTGAAATGCCTAGGAGTTTAGCAACAGAGAGGATGCGAATGAAGCCTTCAGTTCAGGATTCCATAGCTGCTACAGTAAGCATCATAAGGCAGAGCCCGTGAGACAGCTCAAGGCTTAACCCTCGCTGGACTAGAAGGGTGGTGACTAGATTGTTCGGAGGAGCTGCTCACGGTTTCCTCAAGTGGCCATTCTTGCTGTGGAGAGGGAGCATTTTGGTTGGAAGCCATCCAGTGGAATCTAAGGGGACAACCCCATTTCTAGGAAGGGATCTAAGGGGACAACCCTGTTTCTAGAAACTAACAATGAGATTTAAGGGGACAACCCAGTTTCTAGGAAGTAATCTTAGGAGCTGTGGGCTTGCCTTTTGGTCTATACATTGGCAAGCACCCCATCCCTGGGACTCTGTGTTTTTTTTTTCCCAATTAAATAAAATGGACCCTATGGAATTCAATGATAAGCATAGAAGCGTTTGACAAGTTTCTTAAAAAGAAGGTGTTATATCATATATCACTATGAATGTCTAACTTTGTAATGTGTTTGGTCTTTAAAAGGTCTTTAAATTTATCACCTGGTGTCTTAAATAGGCCACTTGAGTCAAATTCTGATTTTTCAGTGGATACTTAGTCTGAAGAGCAGGGTGGCATGAGAATAGTTACTACATTGGGAAGCGTTCTGAATGTGTGCAGTTAGGTGGCTGTGCACAAGAAATTATTTGTAATATTTCACTCAATAGAGACTGTCTCATGAGTTAGTTTTCACCCTTGATACACAGAGATCACAAGTAGTAGAAACATCCCTTTTAATTCAAGTGGATTCACTCGGTTCTTTCTTCAGAACTGCAGCTTCTGAGTTTCCCTGCTCTGGGGTCAGAGTGTTGACAGGTGAGTGGCGGTGGAGCTGTGGCTTCTGTCCCCGGCTGCCTTCTCGAGCCCCACCCCATTTTATAGGGCAGTTAATATCTGCATCACCCCCAGCCCCTGAGTGCCCAAGGCTTTGTCTGTCTTCTTTGGCTCTTGCTTCCCTAGCCCTTGGTGCAGTGACTAACAATAAAGTGGTGAGGACATATTTATGAAATGAAGGAGTGAATGGAAGAGCGTGGGGGGGCTAGAAGTGGCTCCCCTGAGTGGTGTTTCGGAAACCAGTTGTCTTTCAGCCTTCTCTGCACGGAGTTGACCCCAGTTCTCATGCCCTACAGTGACTGTTGTCAGGACAGATGGCTCTCGAATCTGAATGCCATCAGGATCACCTTGGACCCTTGGCGTGGACTCCCACCCCCCAGTTACTGAGTTAGGTTCTCCAAGGAGTGGGCTCAAGAGTTTAATTTTCATAAGACTCCAGAACGTCTCAGATCACCTACCCTGAGAAAGCACGTCCAGAACTGTTGGTGCAGACCTGCCACGTGCCCTGGTTGTGCCCGTAGTGAAAGTGCCTTTGTAGAACCCATTTTATCTTCATGACAGGTGGTTGGAATTAAGGAGCAATAGCTCTCTTCATTTACCTGTGAGATCATGCTGGTGTTTAACTATAGTTGTCATAAAATTTATTCCAGTCGGGGTGCCTGGGTGGCTCAGTCAGTAAGCATGTGACTCTTGATTTCAGCTCAGGTCATGATCTCATGGTTCGTGAGGTTGAGCCCCACATCAGGCTCCTTGCTGGCGGTGTGGAGTCTCCTTGGGATTCTCTCTCTCCCTCCCTGCCTCTCCCCCACTAGTGTGCCACACATGCTCCCTCTCAATAAGTAAACTTTAAATAAAATTTATTTATTTCTATCATTAGACTCTGCCACTCTAGAGCACCAGCCTAATGCACAGTTGGTGCTCTGTAAGGAGCGGGGGAGGGATGCCTGAATTCTGTGACCTGCTTGAGAATAAATCAACATTGGCATAACTAGATGAAAAAGAATGTTAAGTTTGTCTTCACACATCTATCCAGATTAATAAGAGGTTGTGAAATCTGCTTTCCGACTTTGATTCACTATAGATGATGTTAAAACGATACTTGAATAGATTCATTTTAGAATTTTAATGGAACTGCTCCTTCATTGTTAAGTCCGTAATTCAGTAAGAGGGTTAAATGTATCAGTTAAACATATTACCTGAGATGAGTTAGCGTTTGCAGTTTCGATGTTTCCTTTCCAAAACTTGGTCAAATGAAATAACCCATTAATTAAACACTAGGTCTCTTCCAGTTGGAGGAAGTGAATGTATAATATCAAAGGCTGGAGGCCAAATTCTTTCTGAGATGTATGGGACATTTGTTGTAAGTGTGGCTCATGTGTGTCTAAGCCACTTAATCTACTGTGTGGTTTTTGAGATGAACAGCCTCCCTCTCGAAGACAAATTATAATATCTTTGGGATCAGCCTTTTTTGGGCAAAATGTTTCATCCCCAGTAGTCTGTATTTTCCAAGTTCAGCACAAAACAAGCTCGTGGCAGAATTAGGAAGTAAGCAATGCATCTTTCACGTCAAGTGTCCCCCACTTTCCTTTATGTGCCCGTGTTCGTTAGAGCTCCTGTAGTTGCATGAAAACCACTCAAAGTGCTTTAAGCGCAATGGAGAATTTATAATTAGATTCTGAGACGTATCTTCGGAATCCTAGGGCCGGATTCCAGCTAGAACTCAGGAGGGCCTTGGATTAGGGAGCTAGAAAACCCTCTAGATTTTCTCTGTGTTCCTCTAATAATTTTACTTCACTCATTTATTTCACTACATCTCAGTTTCTGTTTCTTTTTCATTTTTTATTTTTAATTGTGCTAAAATACATATAACTTATAATTTAACCATCTTGACCATGTTTAGGCATACAGCTCAGTAGTGTTTGGTATATTCACACTGTTGTACAACCAGTCCCCAGAGCTTCTCCATTTTGCAAGACTCGGCCTCCATTAAACAACCACCTGTTCCTTTCCTGCCTCAACCCCTGGCAACCCCTGTACTACTTTACGTTTCTTTGGGTTTGACTACTCTGGGTGCCTCATGTAAGTGAAATCACACAGTGTTTGTGGTTTGTTTGTTTGTTTGTTGTGACTGGCTTATTTCACTTAGCAAAACATCCCAAAGGTTCATCCATACAGTAGCGTATGTCAGAATTTCCTTACTTTTTAAGAATGAGTGATATTCCATTGTATGGGTAGACCACATTTTGTTTATCCGTTCATCATTTGATGGACACTTGGATGGCTTCTACCTCTTAGCCATTGTGAATAGTGCTGCTCTGAACATGGGGGTACAAATACTTTCTTGACACCTTGCTTTCCGTTCTTTTGGTATGTGCCCAATAGCATTGCTGGATCATGGGGTAATTCTGTTTTTAATTTTTGAGGAACTCCCACACTGTTTTCCATAGTGGCCATGCCATTTTACACTCCCACCAATTTAGTAGGGTTCCTGTTTCTCCACATCCTCGCCAACACTTGTCATTTTCTCTCTTTTTGATAGCAGCCATTCTAGTGGATGTCAAGTGATCTCAATATGGTTTTTTTTTTAATTTTTTTTAATGTTTATTCATTTTTGAGAGAGAGACAGAGCAGAGAGAGAGAGAGAGAGAGAGAGAGGGAGACACAGAATCCAAATCAGGCTCCAGGCTGTGAGCTGTCAGCACAGAGCCCTATGTGGGGCTCGAACCCATGAACCATGAGATAGTGACCTGAGCTGAAGTCGGGCCCTTAACCGACTGAGCCACCCAGGTGCCCCACATGTTTCTGATTTGCATTTCCCTACAGGCCAACTGATCTCTTTTCACCTTTGCTGCCAGTGCTTCTGGTGTCATATCAGGAAATCATATTAAATCCAATTTCATAAGGCTTTTCTTCTGCTTTCTTTCTAAGAGTTATATAGTTTTAGGTCCTACATTTAGGGCTTTGATTCATTTCAAGTTCGTTTCGTTTATGGTATAAGTTCATGGTCCAACCAACTTCATTCTTCTGCACGTGGATGTCCCCTATTTCTAATACCATGTTTTGAATAGAATGTTTTTTTCCCTATTGAATGTTCATGGCACCCTGGTCAAAAATCATTTCACTATGTATGTGAAAGGGTTTATTTCTGGGCTCTCTATTGTGTTTCACTGGTCTGTATGTTAGTGCTTATGCCAGTACCTCATTATTTTAATTACAGATATGTAATAAGTTTTAAAATCAGGAAGTGTGAGACTTCTGACTTTGTTCTTTTGCAAGGTTATTTTGACTTTTTGGGGTCCTTTGAGATTCATGTGAAATTTAGGATGGATTTTTCTATTTCTGCAAAAACAGCATTGGGATTTTGATAGTGCCTACATTAAAATCTCTAGATTACTTTGGGTAATATTGACATCTTAATAATATTAAGTCTTCCAATCTGTGAACATGGAATGTCTTTCCGTTTATTTGTGTCTTCTTTAATCTCTTTCAGCAATATTTTGTAGTTTTCAATGTGCACGTCTTTTATTTCCGTGGTTGAGTTTATTCCTAAGTATTTTCTTCTTTTTTGATGCTATTTTTTGATGCTGTTTTAAATGGAATTGCTCTTTTTTCCCCCTAGGTTTATTTGTTTCTTTTGAGATGGGGGGAGGGGCAGAGAGAGAGGGAGACCAAGTGAATCCCAGGCAGGCTCTCCATCATCAGCACAGAACCTTATGTGGGGCTTGAACACATGAACCATGAGATCATGACCTAAGCTGAAGTCAGAAGCTTAACTGACTGAGCCACCCAGGTGCCCCTAGAGATAATTTCCTTCTATTTCCACTTTGTTGGGTGCTTTTATCATGAAAAGGTATTTGTTTTTGTTAAGTGCTTTTTCTGTGTCAGTTGAGATGATCACATAGTTTTCCCCTTCATTCCGTGAATGTATTTATATTGATTAATTTTCATATATTGCAACATTCTTGCAGAGGTGAAATTTTACGGCTTTGTCAGGTCTTTCCTAGATATGTGCAAAGTCCTGCCCATGTATGTGGACTTCTAAATTTCCTGGAATGTCTCAGCTTTTCAAAACTCATCTCATTCCCCGGTTTTTCCCTTTTAAGCTTTTTATCAGTCTGTTGATAGCTCCCACTAGTGTTGCTGCCTCAGGCTACTGCAATATTGAACAGTTGTCACGGATTATTTTCAACAATGCCATTGCTGGGCATTGGTTGCAAACAAGGGATAGCACTTGTCATACAGAGTGAGGTCTGAGGCCAAATAAAGGTAAACGCTAAGAATGGAGCTTTTCAAGGGAACTTCTTGACCGACAAACTAGTAATAATTCTCTCTTCTATTCCACTTAGTGGCTCCAAGGCAACTTGGTTTGCATGGCTGCTGTGGTTGCAGGGCTGTTGGTTTTCAAGGATCCTGTGGACGTGGGGAGAGGGATATAGCGATGGGACAAGTAAAAGCACCCACGTTTGCTGGTTTTGACAAGGGTCATCAGTTTTTCTTTAAAAAACACTCATTGGATTAGCCTCTGACTAATTTCCAGAGTTCTGAAAAAGGTTTTGCCACTGTTGTCGTTAATTTAATGGATAATTGGATTTTCGGCAGTTTTTATTCTGCCATTCTGGAGACGCTCGTCTCAGGTGAACTGTGGTTCAGTCGGGTGTGGACGCAGGAAGAGTCACTGTGTACAGAAGAGCTGTCAGGAACCTGACCTTGCAGTTAATGTGCTGCCCACTGCCCCCTGGAATCGCAGGGAGTAGAATGTCTGCAGATTACAGAGCACTTGGCTGCCTTGGCCACATCTCATTGAACAGCCCACCCTACCACCTCGTACACCCCAAGGTGTTCTAGAAGATCAAGTTTTGGGGGTGATGGTGGGGTGGTGTCCAGAGCTGATGGCCAAGAAAGAATTCTTGAGGTATCTTTGTTGCAAAAATGATGATTTCATTAAAGCATGGGAACCCTCTGGAGAGACTGGTTATACATTTGGTAGTTGGGGAGGGGGTTACAAAAAGGGGGAGGTTCCAAAGAGATTTTCATATGCTAAAGAAGTCTTATAGGATACAGGAGGCCTAGCTGTTGTCAAGCTAAGGTCCCCCCTCCCCACCCCTCCGCAACACATTAGCATTAAGATAATAGGGTTAGGGTTAGTTCCTGGAGAAATATTTTACCCTGCCTGCCTCTAGTGTTTGTCAGTGGGCTGCATTTTACAAGGAAATACAGTTTTATCTGCCATTTCCCTCTGCCTTTGTTTCCCACGTCAGTAGGTACTTTCTGAAGTGCCGGGCATTTCCTCCTCCACCGACCAGGGAACTGGTGGCAATGTTTTCAGTTTGTCTAGGAGAGTTTTTGGAGCACCCAGAACTTTGGAAAGACCCTGTCAACCTGATGGGGTTTTGGAGTGATGGTGGGGTTCATGGGGTTCAGAGCTGATGGCCAAGAAAGAATTCTTGAAGACGTCTTTGCTGCAAAAAGGTGATTTTATGAAAGCACGGGGACAGGACCCGTGGGCAGGAAGAGCTGCACTGGGGTTGGGAAGCATGACTGGTTATACACCGTGGAATCTGGGGAGGTAAAGACAAAAGGGAGGCCTCCTCAGGGACTGTGATGTGCTGTAGAGGCCTCCGAAGATACCTGAGGCTTCACTAATGTCAAGCTAAGGTGGTTTTCCCTCCAGGAAGGCATTAACATCAGGGCAATAGGAGGTTTCTGGAGAAATGTTCTACTCTGTATTTGCTGCAAGTATTTGTCAACGGGCTTCAGGTTATAAGGAAATTTGATTTCACCTGTCATTTCCTTCTAGCCTTTGTTCCCCACATCATTATGGCGTTGAAGGTGATGTTGGGGCTCCAGGAAACTGAGCTATAGGTTTCTGGAGATTAGGCTGTTGATAAGATTGCCTTTTTCTTGTAATTTACTAAGATATTTGTAAACTGATGGAGACTATGTCTTGCATGACTGTGATCTCTATCAGCCAGGAGTGCTTGAGCAATGTCACTCATCTCCCACCCGGGAGGGGAGGAGGGGGCGGTGCTGGTGGTGGTGGTGGTGGTGAACAATGCCACACATCTCCCACCTGGAGGGGGGGGGGATGCTACCTCCTGCTTTGCCCCCAGCCTGCCTCAGGCTCCCTCCTCAGCCCCACCTACACCACAGGAGCACCAAGCAGTAATCTACAGCCCATGTCATCCCAGCCCCTGGGACACTCTTCGTCTCTACCCTGCTCTCCTGCAGTGGTCTGTGTGGGAGTTGTGTACCCCGCTGACTGTGCCATATGTGAATGAAGCTTATTTTAGTGATTTTAATCAGGAAATGATTAAAACAATTGGTTTTTAAAACTGTATATTTTGTCTGTGTTATTCTTGAATACTCGATTCATATTAACTAGTAGTTTGCCCTAATTAACTTTAATGTTACAGATTTGTGCCTTTTGAACTCAGCATGCAGATTTATGCAAATTATATAAAGCTTTTAAGCTAGGAGCCCTGGCATTTACATTTACAATCTCATCTATCCCGTCAGTATGTCACTAATTCGCCAAAGAAAGACATCGAACTGTTGGGATGGACAATGCTTGATCATTTTAACTTGACTACTGTGCAAGCCAGGGAGCACACAGTGAGTGTCTTCCCAGAGATGTACCTAGGTACCGATGTAGAGAAACCACCAATACCCGGGTGTGTTGATTTTGAGCTCGGCCCCTGCTCATTTTCTTGAATTGCAGTTTATGTACCTGAACCGTAGCGCATATGTAAGTGTGCTGTATTTTAGTGATTTCAGAATTAGTGTGTGAAATAGAAGGGACGGAACAGCAACATAATTAGACGTGGTAAATAGTAATAACACTATTGGAAAGGAAGAGAGAGAAGGAAAAATGTATCATTGTTTGCAAATGAGTCTTTGTCTCTCCAGAAAATCCAAAGTAATTGATTGAAACTATTAATTTGAGAGTTCCTATTGATGAAGTTTTTGGGGTGATGGTGGGGGTCCTGAGCTGACAGCCGAGAAATTCTTGAAGACATCTTTGGTGCAAAAAGGTGATTTTATTAAAGTACAGGGAAAGAACCCGTGGGCAGGAAGAGCTGCCCTGGGCTTTGATGGGTAAGAGATGATGTATCCTCAGGTTGGGAGGGGTTTAGGGATAGAATCCGTCTCTGAGGTGTTTTGGAATCAAGGACTCCAGGACTTTGAGGGGATAGGCACTGTCGAGAAAACACCATTCGATACCGTTTAGTGAAACCCCAGTCACGAGACCCTTCAGATGTATATCAGGAGGGCATAAGCTTGGAGTATGATTGCCAGCGTGTATCTTGGGGCACTTGAGATAAAGGAAGTTTCCGAAGGAATTTTTATATGCTAAAGTAGACTTACAGGATCTTGGGGCATCAGGATAATGTTAAGCCAAGATTGTCTTTTGCCCCTGGCAGAGTGTCATCATTCAGGCAGCTGAGCTCCTAGAGGGAGGTTGCTCTGCTGGTTTCCAAGACTTGTCAATGGGTTGTAGGCAGTAAAGGAATTTAATTTTTCATTTGCCTTAGTTTCTCACATCACCAGGGCAAGCACTTAAACCCCTCTCTTTGGTCTTGGGGGACAGGAGTGTCCAAGGAACATCACACATGTTCCACCTGGGGGGCGGGGGTGCTGTTAGCCTGCACTTTGCCTGCAGCGTGCCACGCGCTTCCTCGTCACTGCATTGTGGCGATTATGAAGGTATATCCTTGCCGTGTGGGTTTGTATCCCAGGTCAACCACGTGCTGCTGTGAGGTTTTTAGCAAATTAACCTCTCTATAAACGTTCTCTTCATCTGTAAAGTGGGGGTAATAATAGTACCTACCTAAGTTGTTTTAAGGATTAGTGAAAATAATATATACGTATATATTATTTTATATATTTATATATAAATATATTTATATTTAATATGTTTATATATTTAAATATATATATTTATATATATAAAGCATTTAGAACTGTACTAACCACATAACAGTTTAAATAATATGAAGTAGCTGATTTTGTAGATCAAAATGGCTGGATATTGGCAATTTCATCTAGTTTGACCTAAAAGCAGTAGAGAAACAAAACAAATGAACAAAGTTGGGGAAGAGGGAGGACAGAGAGACACCCCAAGAAACAGACTCTTAACTATAGAGAACAGACTGGTGGTTACCAGAGTGGAGGTGGGTGGGGGATGGGTGAATTAGGTGATGGGGATTAAAAAGTACACTTATCATGATGAGCACTGAGTAACGTACAGAATTATAGAATTAGTGTATTGTACACCTGAAACTAATATAACACTGTATGTTAACTATACTGGAATTTAAGTACTTAATAGAATTTTAAAACAAGTTTAAAAATAAAAGCAATGTATAAATGTTCTCTTTTTAGCATTTTTGCCACCAGTAAGATAAGTCAGTAAGAATGATTAGTCAAAAAATGAATATTAAAAAATCAGATGATATCAACCTCTAGCCTCACAGTGTGAAGAGCTCCACTGACCTACTCCACGGTAAAACTAATGAAAATTATTTTTAAAAAAACCCCAGCATTTAAAGACTCTAGAAATTGTCCTGAGCACAAGCAACAAATAAAAATCTGTTGAAGAAAAGCTACAGAAATCCTTTTAGAAAGGTGAGAGTCTGTGGAATTTAAATCAAGCCTGCTCCTTCCTCATCATTCCCAGCTTCATCAAGGTAGACAGTCCACTCCAGAGTGCAAGGCCAGGCACACAGGGCTCCTTCTGCCTCCAGATCCCCATTAGAGGGCTTTTTTTTTCCAAGAAGGGCAGGACATCAGTGTTTCTTATCCTGCTGCAGCTCCCTGTTGGATTGTAAGGCAATGGTTCCATGCCAGGAGAGGTAAGCTAAGAGGACCTCAGGCTTCTACCCTACCCCTCCCCTTGGAGCTCAGCTCCTAGAAGAGGCAGATGAGGCATGACGCTCAGAAATTGGCTATTGTCCCCACTCCTAGCTCCAATACCCTCGCTAAGAAATTTTTCCTGGCAAGCAACGGGAGGGAGGTCCTCGTGAAGTGAGAACAAATGGCGGACACCGGCTTCAAAAGCCCTTCTTCCAGGGACTCCTGGGTGGCTCAGTCCGTTGAGCGTCTGACTTCGCCTCAGGGTCATGATCTCATGGTCCATGAGTTTGAGTCCCGCATCGGGCTCTGTGCTGACAGCTCGGAGCCTGGAGCCTGCTTCCGATTCTGTGTCTCCTTCACTCTGTGTTCCTCCCCTGCTCACACCCTGTTTCTCTCTCAAGAATAAATAAAGATAAAACAAATTTAAAAAAAAAATTCTTCCAGAGAAGCCAGAATGTGATTAAGTTCATTTGTTGACTAATTTAGGCCTTGGGCTATTATTGGAAACAATAAAGCAGTCAACTGGAAATTAGTAGAGTTTAACAGCTGGGCATGTTCATGAAAAGAAAGGAAGAGACCCCTACAAAAACCACTGTTACACCAGGGTGACCATCAGTATCCCCACAGAGCAACATGGAAGCTTATCATTCTTGGGGGGAAATACGCTTTACTAAAATAATGCAGCCAGTCAATAAATAAGTAGTAACAAGCCCCATGGGGCGGGGGGGGGGGGGGGGCGGCCAGTACCCTGAACTGCAACAATATATTTTCTAAAATGTCCAGTTTCCAAAAGAAAACTGATGCATGCAAAGAAACAGGAAAAGTGTGTGGCATACATTGAGGAGGGGTGGGGGGAAGCAGTCCACAGAAGCTGCTTGTGAGAGTGACCAGATGTCAGATTTATCAGAAAAGCCTTGAATTCACCATTATAAATGTGTTCACATAACTAATGGAAACCACAGTTAAAGAAGTTAGGTATAATGAAAAATTTGTACCAAATAGATGATATCAGCAAACAATTTATATACAGGAACCAAGTGGAAATTCTAAAGTTGGAAAGTACAATAATTGAAATTAAAAAAAAAAATTGACTAGAAGGGCTAACAGTAGATTTGAACTGGCAGGAGGAATATACAAACTTGAAAATCTGCTGATAGTGTTATGAAAGCCAAAGAACAAAGAGAATACAGAATGAAGAAAAATGAAAAAAAGCTCAGAGAAATGTGACACCATTAAGCACACCAACATATGCAAAATGGGAATACCAAAAGGAGAGAGAGAGAGAGAGAGAAAGGAGCAGGAAAAAAAATATGAAGAAATAATGGCTGGAAGCATCCCCAATTTATTGAAAAATAACCCATCCATCCAGGATGCTCAATGAACTCTATATAGGATAAAGACCAAAGAGATCCATGAACAGATGCATTGGAATAAAAATGCTGAAAGTCAAAGACCGAGAAAAATCTTGAAAGCAGCACAAGAGAAGAATGGGTTGTTACTTGCCAGGGAAGTCCAGTAAGCTTAACATTTGGCTTCTCATCAGAAACACTAGAAGCCAAAAAAGCAGTGGGTAACATACAACCTGCTCAGAGGAAAAAACTTGACAACCACGAATCTTACATCTTATAAACATATCCTTTAAAAACAAAGGTAAAAACTTTCCCAGCTAAACAAAAATTGAAGTTGTTGGTATCAGGTCTTCCTTATAAGAAACACTAAAGGAACTTCTTCAGGCTAAAAGCAAATGACTCTAGAAGGTAGTTTGAATCCACATGAGAAAACCAATCACACTGGTAAAGATCCATCAGGGAATTAAGGTCACAGGGCAGACCTCCACCCCAGAGGCTGAGAGACAGGTGAATACAGAGAATCACAACTGAGGTCAGGCACCTAAACAGAAGCCACCACACCACTAGATGACCAGAACACTAAGTGGTAGGTCTTGATGTATTATTGGAGGCTGACTCTGCACCGGCTTGAAATTTAAAACTCCTGGAGGCTCAGTCTTAGGGGGCTTCCCCACGTTTGTAGGGTTTATCTCCTGGAATCTCACCTGATTTTTACTGTAAACATGGAAGAAAAGTTCTCTCATTGCAGGCAGGGAAGAGAAAAATTAACCATTCTGAGACACACCCAGACCATTCTCCCTATGAAGTCCAGCTCTGTAGGGAAAACTATCTCATCAGAGCCTTATCTGACCTTGGAACAGGGCAATTAGCCACTCTCAGAATCCTCCAGCCTTCTTGTCTCGTGTAAGAGAAGAGAAAAATGGTCTAGTGTACTTCTATAGGTCTCAGCCCAAGGACTCAGGCCCACTAAACACTGGGACTTAACATTAAGATCACAGAATACTCTCCTTCCCAGGCATCTATCACCACATCAGCAGGGCTGCTACATAACCACTGTGGAGGGCAACTGGGACAGCTGCAAGACACAGACTGTATTTAAGAAGAGTTTTTAAGACCCCAAAGACAACAGGAACACAAGGGACAACAACAAGGGAACTTTTTTCTGGCACTACAGCTACAGAAAATGTTAAATACAGTCCAGCAACTAGTCAGCCTAACATAATACCTCACGCTAAATACCTCCTCACATCAGTTTCTGTTATCCCTTCCATCATTCCTGGCTTTCAAAGAAAATTCTAAGGCATGCTGAATAAAGAGCAGGAAAAATCAGTCCTAATAGTCAAATCAGGCGTCAGAACCAGACTCAGATATGACAGAGATTATGGAATTACCAGATAGAGAATTTATAATAAGTATGATTGATATTTTAAGGATTCTAATGAAAAAAAAAAAAAAAAGATAACATGCAGCCATAGGTAGTATAAGCAGAGAGATGGAAACTCCAAAGAAGAATCAAAGGGAATGCTAGAAATAAAAAACTGTTAAAAAAAAAAAAAAAGTCTTCAGTGGGGTCATTAGTCATGTGGGCATGGATGAGGAAAGAATCAGTGAGCTGGAAGATACGTCAATAGAAACTTCTCAAAGTGGAATGTAAGGAGAAAAAACACAATGAAAAAATATCCAAGAACTATTGGACAATTAACAAAAAGTGTAGCAGATGATAATAAGAATGGGACACCTGGGTGGCTCAGTGAGTTAAGTGTCCAATTTGCAGTTTGCATTCCAATTTGCAGTCATGATTTATGAGTTCAAACCCCACATCGGGCTCCATGCTGACAGCAGGGAGCCTACTTGGGATTCTCTCTCCCTCTTTCTCTGCCCCTTACCCCCTCACATGTGTGTTGTCTCTTCTCTCTCAAAATAGTTAACAAAGAAAATAAGAGGAAGAACCATATCTAAAGGAGGGGTGCCTGGGTGGCTCAGCTGGCTGAGTGTCCAACTCTTGGTTTCAGCTAAGGTCATGATCCCAGGGTCATGGGATTGAGCCTCACGCTGGGCTCCAGGCTGAGTGTGGAGCCTACTTATGATTCTCCCACCCCCCGACTCTATCTCTCCATTCTCTGCCCCACTCCCCCACTCATGCTCTCTCTCAAAAAAAAAAAAAAAAAAAAAAAGAAAAAGAAAAGAAATATTTGAAGTAATAATAGCTGAGAATTCTCCAAATTAATTACAAATACCAAACCTCTAGCTACTCCAAGAAACTCCTAGAACACCAATTAGGATAAATTCCAAGAAGTCTACTATTAGGCACATTCAAAATATTGGGGGAAAAAAACAGACTGAGGAAAATGCATTACTTAGCAAGGAACAAGAATAAGAAATACATTGGGGTGCCTGGGTGGCTCAGTTGGTTAAGCATCCAACTTTGGCTCAGGTCATAATCTCACGGTTCATGGGTTTGAGCCCCGTGTTGGGCTCTGTGCTGAGAGCTCAGAGCCTGGAGCCTGCTTTGGATCTGTGTCTACCTCTCTCTCTGTCCCTCCTCCACTCATGCTCTCTCTCTCTCTGTCTCTCAAAAATAAATAAACATTAAAACAATATATAAAAAAGTAAGATTTATATTAGAAGTCTTGCTGGAAATCATTCAAGCAAAGAGAGAGCAGAGTGTAATCAAAGCATTAAATTAAAAAAAGAAAACTAAAACAGCAACCTAGAATTCTATATCCAACAAAAATTATCCTTCAGAAGTGACTTTCTCAAACAAAAGACAAACAGTAGACTTTCTCAAACAAAAACTGAAGAATTTATTGCCAGCAGACCAGCCTTGCAAGAAATGTTCAAAGGAGCGCTTAGGAGACAAGGAAAATAACTCTGCTCAACATAAAGAATGGAAGAGCGTTGGGGTGCCCGGGTGGCTCAGTTGGTTAAGTGTCTGACTTCGGCTCAGGTCATGATCTCGCGGTTCGTGAGTTTGAACCCTGCGCCGGGTTCTGAGCTGACAGCTCAGAGCCTGGATCCTACTTCAGATTTTGTGTCTCCCTCTCTTTCTGTTCCTCTCCCACTAGCACTCTGTCTCTCTCTCTCAAAAATAAAGAATAAAAAGAAATTTTTTAAAAATGGAAGAGCATCGTGGAGGGAATAAATTAATGTGAAACACTGTATTTTATTTTTTGTATTCTTAATTTAAAAGGTCAGTATCTTAGAATAGCTGTTTTATAATTCCATTTTTATATTGTTCAAAATATGGGCAAAACTAAATTATGTGTAGAGATGAACACATAGATGTATCAAGAAATGTATCAGTACACTTGGGAGCCTTTCATTTTGATGTGAAGAGGAGTGATTCTTGCAGGGGTCTCAGGCAGGAATGTTCCAAGGTTCTGTATTTTGAGCTGGGTCATAGTTCCATTTATTTTTATTTTGTATACTTTTTGATATGTGTTCTTGCACAATGTAAGAATTTTTTTCAGTTAGCTTTCCTGTATAACTCGCAGTAACCGTATTAGAAAACATCTGGAAGGGGGGCGCCTGGGTGGCTCAGTCGGTTAAGCGGCCGACTTCAGCTCAGGTCATGATCTCACGGTCCGTGAGTTCGAGCCCCGCGTCGGGCTCTGTGCTGCCAGCTCAGAGCCTGGATCCTGTTTCGGATTCTGTGTCTCCCTCTCTCTGACCCTCCCCCGTTCATGCTCTGTCTCTCTCTGTCTCAAAAATAAATAAACGTTAAAAAAAATTAAAAAAAAAAACATCTGGAAGGAAATTCGCAAAGCATTGTAATGTCTGGAGCAAGTATACTACGCTGTGTATAAGACCTCTGTGAGGCAAGTCTAAATTTACAAAGGAAGAGAAATAAAATCTTTGGCTATGCAATCCCATTTCCTGATTGGGAAAACTCAACACTGTGAGGTACTGTTTCCCTCTAAATTGATCAATAGATGGGCTTAATGAGGTCTCAGACTCCTGGAAGATACCTGTGGCACTTTGATAAAATAATACTTAAGTTCTGAAGATGCTAAATAATTTAGCAGTAAGAAGACAAAAGTTTGAAGCAAAATAAAAGACCCTTTAAGAGCAACAAAGATGGAACAAGAAAGCAGTGATTATAAAAATGACTTTCCAGTAAGTATTGAGGCAGATGGCTAAGTCCCTAGAAAATGATGTTATATAGAAACTTGGGGGATGGGGGTTGCAGGTGTGGTGACAAACAGGGTGTCACACAAGAACTGCCAGTAGCAGGTAGATGTATGGAAAAAACATCCTCGTTGGTAATTAAAGTTGCAGTTTAAAACATCAATAACCGTATTACCATTGTTACTTTGAAATAAGACAACATTTAGAAAATACCAGTACTGTCATTAGTGCTTATGTGTACTTTTTTTTTTTTTTAATGTTTTTTCATTTTTTGAGAGAGAGAAAGACAAGAGCACTAGTCAGGGAGGGCAAGAGAGGTAGGGAGACACAGAATCTGAAGCAGGCTCCACGCTCTGAGCTGTCAGCACAGAGCCTGACCCGGGGCTTGAACCCACAAACCGTGAGATCATGACCTGAGCCGGAATCGGACGCTTGACCGACTGAGCCACCCAGCGCCCCTTGTGCTTGTGTGTACTTTGAAGGACACGTACTTTGAGTAACATGTTTGCTGTGCTGTTTTCTGGAGGGATACAGGCCACTATTTACTGAAGGCATTTGAACTTAGGTAGCGTTTGGAATTCTCTTCTTAGGAATTTATTCTGAAAGCTGTTCAAACATGCTATGGACTCTGTGTGCTAAGACATTATGCTCGGTCCCGGGGCTCAAGAAGGTACGGAAGGAAGCTGGCTACATGCCGATGAAGACAGGAAGACAAACATGGACTAAATAAGAGAGAAATTAAGTGATCAAAGAGGAAGTGCTAGACATAATGAGCGCCTTCCACCGGAGGGTTTAGCCTGGCCTGGGTGTGAGTACCTGTGTGTGCTGGGGATGGCCATCGGGCAGTTTTCCCTGGAGAAGCTGTAAAGGCCGAAACACGAAAAAGTAGTAAGAGTCAGGGAGAAGAGGGTGGGGGGTGTCGTGTGTGAAGGCCAGCAGTGGCGCAGGGAGGACACAGAGGAGGGGCTCCTGATGGCTCTGGGAAGGCGGGAGGGGTCACACTGCGTGAGGCTTTCCATGCGCATTAAAGATTTGACCCAGGAAACTGATAGGAAAAACAGTGTTTTCAAAGAAGACACTGATTCAGTCTTACAGTATATAATTTTAATGTCTTAATACAAGTGTGTGGTCATTATTATATTGTGTATCATAATGACTATGACTGTATTGAATATCATTTGATAAGCGTATAATTGTGAATATTATCTCATAATACTTAATAACACCTAATGATACAATATATAATATGATATGATATATGATATGATATGATATATAATATGATATGCTCTTAAAGGGTCTTTTATTTTATATAATATGATATGATATATAATATGATGCAAACAGCAGGTGCAGTTTAATCTCAGTTTTGAAAAACAAAATTGTGTGCCTATACATGCAAAAACTGAAACTTCTCCTAATGGCTGTGCCGGAGTTTTCTGTGTGCTGGGATGAAGGTGCTTTTCATATTCTCCTTTATTTTCTTAATTCTCTTAAATGGATAGGTGTTACTGTTTACTTAGAAAAATATGTGTTGTTTCAGGAAAATACTTTTGGTTTTATCTTGGAAAAGTTAAATGAGTGGTCTGTATATATTAAAATGGGCTTAAGACATGATGCAGACAAACACCCATTAAATGGCATAGAGTCTGGGCTCATGCTGGCTTTGTCCCTTTGAGGTCTCCTTCAGTATACGCTTTCCCATTAAGGACCCTGAAGCTTCGACGTTTTTATTGAACTATATTATTCAATCATATGGATCTGAGAGAGACCGAAACCAGCTAGCCCTGGGCTAGCTTTAGAAATTCTAATACATGTTCAGTTTCTTCATGCTTCATGTATTGAACTGTAAAAATTCTGGTTTTGTTACCATAGGAAAATCATAGGGTGAATTAAGTCTCATTCCTGTTTTATTTGACTGGGAGCAAAAACAAATCTTAAAATTCAAAAGTACGTGGTGCAACCATATAATTACTGTACGTAAGCTCAGCCCGACTACTGCATGCTTTTATTTTCAGTGTTATTCACAGCATCGCTACAGTTCAGGGATATCCGATTTGTCATATCTAGATAAATTTTTCCTTTTGTACAGAAATTCATGAACAATAATGATATTCGGGGCCACTGGGATGGCTCAGTAGGTTGAGTGGCCGACTTCGGCTCAGGTCATAATCTTGCAGTTCATGAGTTTGAGCCCTGCATGGGGTTCACTGCTGTCGGCACAGAGCCCACTTTGGATCCTGTGTGTGTGTGTGTGTGTGTGTCTCCCCTTCCCTTGCGTGTGGTCTTTCTCTGTCTCTCTTAAAAAAAAAATTTTTTTTTTTTAAAAAGCAATAATGATATTCTGGTTTAGGTTAAATTTCGGGATAGCGGGGAATAAAGGCACAAACCTTATGTAGACGAAACGTGCCAGTAATGGGAATTTTTTGACAGATCGTATTCTCACTATTCCGTGCCTCCGGAATCTAATCGGACAGTCGAATGGATGAATGCACTAAAGAGGGAGAATACCGCCTCTTGATCTGAAATAAGAAAAGAGAGCAATGTTCTGATTTAATGACAGAAGTGGCCCTGCTGCTTAGTCTAGACCCTTCCCCTGCGCCAGCTTGCTCACAGCTAAACCCTAGCGCGGCGAGAGGAAAGGCACGTCGCGTCCCTTCTGCCCGCTGTAAGGTGCCGGGAGCCATGGCCTGCGCTCCTCTTGGGCTGACGCACGGGGCTGGTGCAGCAGAGCTCCAGCCTCCCACGGGCCAACGGTAGTAACGTGCCCTACAGCTCCCCAGGCTGGAGCCCTCTTGATGTAAAAAGCAGCAAAAAACATTAATTCGGACAGAGTCAGGGCTCTAAAGAAACAAAGTGAAAACAAAATCTCCCCTCTGCCAGCTGGGTGTTCCAGCGTACCTTGGTCTGAGTTGTTGCTAGCATCCGGATTTTTTTCACACTCTTTAATACAAAGCTCATGCGGGCCTTTACAGACTATGGTCAGATGTGTCTTTAGGGACCAAGACAGGATTTATTTGTCTAGCATGAGATTGACCTAATCTATTGAATAAAATTGGCAAAGATGTTTTACTCTCAGAATATATGGTTATTTTGCCTTGCTTCAATTAAAAATCACTTAATAGTATCAGTTTATCATGGCCAAGAAGGACTGGAGATTTAGTAAGATCTTACAGGCATCTCTAAAGGAAGATGCTTGATTCAAGAAAAAAAAAAGTGAGTAGATGGACAACAAGGAATGTGAACGAGGTGTTAATTGCATTGCAGACAAGTGAGTAATAAGGCAAACCGTTTAATTTTGACGTCCCCTTTCATGTGCCAAATCAACAAGTGTAAAAGTATTTAAATGTGTACCTTATAGGCGATGCTGTCTCTAGGTATACTAATGAAATAAAAGATACTTGGTCGAGTCAAATGGGATAAAAGATTCCTGTTTTACCATCTATTCACACCTTTCTCTTCTTCACCTTTTTCTGCCTAAATCACGTGACGATGCCTGATGGCGGTGACCGCAGAGCAGACAGACGAGGGATGTGTCAAGGCTATGCTTCTTTGTGAAATAATCGCGTGCAGAACCTTTCCTTCCTGAGAATTTACTTTTTCCTTCTAGAATGGGCCTGCAGGCACAGCAGTACCTCGAGGCTCCATGTTGCTGTCCCAGAGAAAGCCGTGGGAGCCCCTCTCTGTGTGGGTCCATCGCGCTCCCGCTGGTCCCTGCCTGACTGCCAGCCCTGGGGGCTAGCGTTTCCGACATGCCAGGACTTTTGGGCCCTGACTGACATGAAACTTAAATTTCAGCCACTGGTTTTCATGTGCATTTCAGCCTTCTGAAGGTCTGATATTTCTCAAGGTATCAAATAAAAAGCTACAAAACTAGGATGATGCCCTCTTTATTTCCTGTCCCATAAACCTTGAAGTCGGTGCCTGCGTTCATAATTCATTGCCGTGCCCACAGCGTCTCACCTCAGGATGCTGCGCGCAGCAAACAGAATGTGAGGGCAGGGCCAGATATGCCGGCCGCAAGAAAGGAGAGCTTGGGGGGCAAGGGGTGGCGAGTGCGGCTAACTTCTCAAAAGCCTAAAGCCTACTTAGCCAGCGTTAATTGTCCAGCGTGGACTATTTTCACAGGCCTGAGTCTCGTCCGGTGAGGATTCGCTGACAGCCGTACAGACTTCCTCTTGAAAGGTCCTTTTTCTCAAAAATTATTTAATGCTTTGTTGACGATGGTGCCGAGCTCTGATCAGACATAGCTGACGGGTTCTGGGAAGGGTCCGAGACGGGACATGTGCTGGGGGCCCTGGAGCCGCCTTATTCAGCGATGGACACACCTGAGCTGTGACAGCCCTCCTGGTCACTTTCCTCTGATGACCACTGTCCCCTGAAAGCCTTAGGAAAGTTGTTTCCTACTTCCATTTCTTCTCCTGATTCACTTGTAAAATCCGTGTGGGTATATCTAATTTAAAAACAGACAAAAAAACACCACAAATGATGGGCCAGAGACTAAGACAGTATTTCACGTGAGGCATATTCCCACTGAGCAGAGGATGAAATAAACTCTTTACCAACGGAAAAAGTGTGTCTTTCACCTTGTGTGATTTACATTTCATAACAACCTTTTGGTAGAAAGTTAACTAATTAAACGCTTTCTAAGTTGCTGCATATGTGAATGAATAGAATATATATTGCAACTTTTGTTTTCATCTTACCCGGCCTGATGGTTGAGCCTGAAACTGACTTTGTTAACTTGTCTTCCATAAGCTTTTATTCACTGTTATTAAGAACTGCAATTTATGTAATGAATTTATTAGATCAATTATTTTTATCTTAATGCATGTTTAGGACTTCAAAGACTCTTTTCTTTTGGTTTTCTTTCATTTAAATCATTTCCTGAACATCACAGTTCCAGTGCCTTCACTTTGATACATAATTACTATTCTGCAAGAGCTCCCAATACTTTTAATGTCATCTGACCTTAGGATTTTAATAGAATTAAATGCAAACAAGATGAGAAAATAAGGGTCATGGGGAAACTTTATTTGTGACTGAGCATTGGGAGAAGTTTTAAACCTTGGTCAAAGTGCATTTCTGTGTTTAAGAAATCAAGAAAATACGCCAGGAGATGCCTTCACAAACGGCATTTACAGAAATTGCTTTTTTGAGAGTTCGATTTTAGAATTCTAGCGTGAATTTATATCATCTGGGTCTATATAGGGTTCATTTCTTTCTTTGCATTTTTATTGTTATAAATCAAGAGACTCATCTTCCAAGGCAAAAACCTTATTATTGGAAACAATGTGTGAAAACTTTTGATTTGTTACCTGTAAATAAGTAGTGAGTCTTGTCAACCTTTACAAGAAAAAGGTAAGCACTTTAGCCAGCAAAATCGAGTTTACTCAGGAAGAGCAGAGGAATTAAGGACAGCACAGATCGAGGCAAACCGCAGGCAAGTCTAGAGAGCAAAGGAAGGGAGGGTTCTGTAATAAAGCAGGGGGTGGGGGTGGGAGGGGTTGTTCTGAACAAAGTTTGGAGGGGACTGAGAGTTTGGGGTTGGGGTGGCTTCTCATTGGCCAAGTTCTTGTTTCTCATTGGCTGGGTTATGGCTTCTCATTGGCTGAGTTCTGCTTTGTCATCGGCCGTGGTCTCTAATTGGCTGTGTTGTTGCCGGGCCAGGAGAAAATCTTGCTTCTTCCTGCAGGAGTATATAAGGTATGTTGCGGTGGTGTGGTGTGTGCATGGTAACCCTCCCTTCGTTGCTTCCCCACTCCATTTTGACTTTATTTGTCTTCACAGTCTGTTACATTTACTCTCCCCGTGAAATTACAACAGTATTTGTAGTAAAGAGATAGGAAGTATATTTGAATATTTTTTTGATCTAGTTTTGTTATCTCAGCTTTAAATTCCAACTTTTACTAATTTCTGTCCCCCTACCCGAAAAGATGAAGGTCAATGCTAATGCTGCTCGTTCTCTAACTAAATAAAAGAACAGGCACTGAACTCCCAAGTGGTCTTTGAATTCTGTTGCCATATGATCAGTAGGATGTCTGAGATGATGATCAAAAATTTGGAGAACCCAAGGGTTGGGGGGCACTGTTTCCAGATATACTAATTCATAACTAGGTATCATAACTAGTTTATGATTTACTTGATCTGGAAATAGTCTAGTATAATTTTGGTAGTAATTTTATAGTAATTTCTTTACTATTTTTATAACCTGAATTTATGGACATAAAAAGTATAAACTCTGTCATTTTATGAACCTGATTTCTGAATTCTCCAGGAAACTTTAGATGTCCAGGCCATATTTCATTATTGTAAAACATCATTGGCAGTAAATAAGCAGAAACATCACCATCGCTATTAGTAAGAGAGACAAGGAATGAACATTTTCTAAACCAGAGGTAGTGCCACTTAACCTTTATAGCAAAGGAAGAGAAATACTCGGCCGGAGAGAAGCAGGAATAAACGTGGTGGGGTTGCAGCCACCCCAAGACAGGAAAAGTTCTTGCAGATTATTGTAGTTGGCTCTTGACCCTCCCTCTAGAAAGCTGGAGCATGTGTAGACCTGTTTGTCACAGGGAGGCTCTGAGGACCCTGACTATAGTGGAATTGTTCTCATCCGTGAGATCCTCAAATGACCCTCCTAGGTGCGTGAAGTGGGTTTTGTGCCTGAATATGGCTGTGATTTGCGAATAGCACATTCCTAAAAGGCATGCCTTGAAGTAGCAACAACTGGACCCTTTGCTATTTGCTGCCTTTTTTTTTTTTTTTTTTTAATCTTTATACTATAGTCAATAAAATACTGGTATACGGGTAAACTGGTAAGAATTCAACATCACCTAATAAAATTCTGAAGAAGAGTAAAATGCAAACAAAAAAACATACACAAAAAACAACCACATGATTTGATGAGGAATATCTTTCTAAAAGAAAACTTGCTATTTCTAACCTTCCTCTTGGCTTTCCATTGAAGAGTTCTGCCCAAAGTATAAGCATAAATGACTAGGCCGTATGGAAATTGGTTGTAAAAGATGTTTTAAATTAGCCAGCCACTCCAAGAGTCTTGGAATATCACATACATTGATGTTATGCTGGCTAATGAAGTTGCCTCTTGGAGAGTTTTTATTCAACCAAACTGAAATTCTTTGAGAAATTCATATTACTTTTTAATACAATTGTCTTGGTTCATACCCCAGGGATATATTTAAGTTATAATTGAATATTGCATTTTTAAGAAGGTTCTTTAATTTATTGCTTCTTTCAGCGAATTTTGCTTGGTGTTGTTCTGTCAGAATAATTTAATTTTACATCAGCTAATTTAGCTCATATTAATATTTCCCCTGAAATTCAGATAGCTTGGCAAGCTGTTTTACGTGGTGAGGAAGAAAACTCTTTTATAGGAAGCATTAAAATGTTAAATTATTGTGAAGTGAAATCATTTTATCAGTCCTGGGAGGCAGTCCATTACTACTTCCGTTGTATCCTTTCAAGCAAAGTCAACTTTTACTAAAAAAGCCGATTCCTTTTTCCTCCTTCGTCCTCTTTCCCTGTTTTCCCTGACACCATCCTTCCTTCCTGTCTCCTGGTGCCTCGAAGCCGTCCAGCACTGTGGACAGCAGCCGCAGCCCCAGCTGGTTTCTGACTCCCTCTCGGTGGTTACAACATTCAGTGAAAAATTCGACGTGATGAAAGAAAGCCTCATTTGATGAGATTGTACGGGTTTCACCAGACAGCTAGTGGGCACCTAAGGACAGCGTTAGTTGGGGAAATACGGGGGTTCAAAGGGCTTGGTGATTCTGAAAGTGGATGGCAGCACAGGGAGTGTCCTTTCTCCTGTTCAGCTGTGGCCCAGAGCATCCTGCCCTGCTGCTTGTGTGGTGCCTGGGTGATGTTCTATCCAATTTCTGATAAGGCTTTTGTTTTATGAAGTGGTCTTGCTTCTGTGAAAATAAACCCAGAGCAAAGGAGAAAAGCAGAAGCTAATTGGTTCATAGATTGCTCTAGCAGGGGAGCCCTGCTCCTGGGGGTACACAGAGGCAGGCCAAGGGAAGGCAGGGCTGAGGAGGGAGAGAAGGGGAGGCTGGGTGTCTGGTTGGAGGCTGTTGGCCTGGGGAAGCTAGAGGCAGCTCGCTAGAAGGGGGCATCCCAAGGGCTGCTTTGGGGGCATATTTGGCTTTCTAGGTTGGTCCTGAGCTGGAAAGGGTTTGGGGGGATGAAAGTAAAGAAGTCATGGTCATTGACCCAGTCCCAACAGTCCTGGGCCATTGGCACAGAGGGTGTGTTTGTCTTCCGGACTTTTCATGGGGCCTGGAGTTCTCTTGTCCTCCAGCGCCTGGCCAGGGGCTTTTTGTGTATTCATTCTCTTACTTTGTACTGAGAAATAAGTCTAGCAAAGTGTGAATTGAATATATACTTCAGGAAATTTTAAATTAAGGATAATTGGATATTTTTAAAATTTACTTTTTAATTTGTATCTAGTAAAATTCACTCTTTCTGAAAGACGTAGAGTCTAGTAACCAGTGCCACAATCAAGATACAGAATGTCCCCTCCACAGGTTCCCCTGATGTTCCTTTGTAGTCAGCCTTTCCCTCACCCCTGATCCCAAGGAACCATGGACCTGTTTTCTGACCCTACGATTTGGCCTTTCCCAGAGGATCGTATAAATGGAACGTACAGAATGGAGCTTTTGCTCTGGCTTCTTTGACACAGCACAAGGCATATGACACATCCACATTGTCATATGTATGTCAGTAGTTCATACCCTTAAAAAAAAACAAAAACTTTAGTCTTGATTTCTCTTTCACCACTTTTTCTCCTCACTTCCTTTTCCTGGCCTAGGATCCCCCCAGGGCCGCAAGTTTCATTTTGTTGTCATGTTTCCTTAGTCTCTCCTCCAACCTGTGACAGTTTCTCGGTCTTCCCATATGTTTATGACCTTGGTTGGCACTTCTGAAGAGTCTGGTCGGATATTTTGTGGAATTCCTCCCCTTGGGTTTGTGTGATGTTTTCTCATGATTAGACTGGGGTTATGGATTTGGGGGGAAAATACCACAGAGGCGAAGTGCCCTTTCCATGACATCGTCTCTGGGGGTGCATATCATCGTGACTTACTCCTGGTGATAGGAACTTTGATCACTTGGTGAAGGTAGGGTTTGACAGGTTTCTCCAGGGTACACTTCCTATTTTTTCCCAACATTCTATTCCTGAAAGATTTTTTCCTTATACCAACCAAATATTTGATGTTTTTCCACACCAATTCTCCACTTCTCTGACACTCCAGTTCAGCTCTGACACCAACTTCCAGAGTCAGCACAGACCCTACAAGACTGCCTCTACATCAGGTGGCAACCACAAATGGGGTTCCAACACTGCCTACATTTCCACCCAGCCAATTGCAAATTCAGGGGTTCTCATGACCCCACTCCCCAGGTTTGATAATTCACTAGAATGACCTGAGAAAGTGCTTTATTTATCTATCATAATTGGTTTATTATAAAGGATGCAACTCAGAAACAGCCACCGGAGGAGGGGCACAAGCAAAGATACGGGTCGGCGACTGGGTAGGGGTGAGGTGCCAAGTTTCCATGCCCTCTCTGAGCACGCCACCCTCTTAGCACCTACATGTGTTCACCAGCCTAAAAGCTCGATACACCCCTTAGCTTAGTGGTGTTTGTGGAAGTTTCATTTTACGGGCATGATTGATGAATTCACTGGCCATTGGTGATTAACTCAGTCTCCAGTCCCTTGCCCCTCCCCAGAGGCTGGGGGAGTTGAAGGGCAAGTTCTAAGCTTCCAGTCAGTGCTCAGCCTTTGGGGCAACCAACCTCTGCCCTGTGAAGCTATGTGGGAGCCCTCCAAGAATTGCATCCTTGGAGCCAAAGATGTTCCTGTCACCCTTATCACTCAGAAAATTCCAAGGGTTTTAAGAAATCTATGCCAGGACCCCAGACAGAGAGCAGATGTAGATTTCCTATTATGCTGTAATTCCTTAGAAGCAAGTCACTGGTCCAGCCCACCCTCAGGCGGAGGGGAGCTGTGCTCCA
Organism: Panthera pardus; assembly: GCF_024362965.1. Classification (NCBI taxonomy): domain Eukaryota; kingdom Metazoa; phylum Chordata; class Mammalia; order Carnivora; family Felidae; genus Panthera; species Panthera pardus. Next base: position 13,259,373 of record NW_026526969.1, on the reverse strand, counting down.
CAATGGAGGGGAGAGCATCCGGTCCTCTGCAGGCAGATGCTGATCGGTAGGCATTCCGGGGGAGGCACTTGGAGGCTGTGCACACGTCTGTGTCTCCTAACACTCGCATCCACCAAATCTCGCGTTTGCCGGCGGGTCTTGCTTGTAGCAGTTATCACGGTTATGTTCTGTTTCCTTTATTTCTTCCGCAGTTATTATTTGAAATTCTTCTGTAATGAAGATTTGTCCCTTTCCTCATCTATTTTTTTTATTCAGTCATTTATTTTATCATGTGGACATTTATGTTATTCCCTCGGTTTTCATCTGTTTTTAATTTGTGGCTCACATTGTTTCAACTTTGACCTTGGAGCTTCTTTAGATTGGCTCCTCTGTCCCTTTGATTTTTTCCTAGGAACATCCTCACCCTCTGGCACCGTGAGGTGCTCCAGGTCTCTCTTATATATCCCCTGCACCAGCCCCAGAATCAGCAGTTTCTAATGGTTCATTAACCAGATCCCTGGTTTCTTTTATTGGCAAGTGAGATTAGAAACTAGGATCTGAGTGCCGGGTTCTGGTCACTGCTGGACTGTTACATTTCCAGGTTTCTCCACAGACCGAGCATATTCTAACCTGCATAAACGTGCAAGTCTCTTTTCCTAGCTGTCTGTGTGCACATTTAAATGTATTTTTTTATGTTTTTATTTCTTTTTGAGAGAGAGAGAGAGAGAGAGAGAGACAGTGCAAGCAGGGGAGGGACAGAGAGAGAGGGAGACACAGAACCTGAAGACAGGCTACAGACTCTGAGCTGTCAGCACAGAGCCCGACGTGGGGCTCGAACTCACGGACCATGAGACCATGATGTGAGCTGGAGTCAGACGCTTAACCGACTGCACCACCTAGGCGCCCCTGTGTGTGCACATCTTTCAAAAACCATGAGTTCATGCAGGCATCTCTGATTGTAACAGAGGACCACGGGTTCACTCCGTCTTCCTCTGTTCCATGTTTGTCATTTCTTTCTCTGACAGCGAGAAGTCTACGATTCACTCACTCAGCCCTGTCATCCACGTACACTGCTTCAGAATCGCTACCTCACACCCCTGTGAGAAACAAAGGCACCACCTAAGCCGCGTCTGTAGGGAGCCCCTTTCTGGGCCAGCCTTCCGGGGACCAGACCCTGCTTTGCAAAGCTGTCCCGGCAGCCCCGTCCCCGCCCGCGAGGCCCTGTGGCCCAAGTGCATTTCATTCGGTGGCCACTCCCCGATCACAGCCTGCGTCCCTCCTGCCTCTCAACCCCCCCCCCCCCCCGCCCCGGTCGGGGACTCACTTTTCTTTGTCAGCAGTGAAGTTCTTTCTGTGGCGAGCCTTTCTTGATTTTGTTGTTGCTCGTTTGTTTGTTTTCATTCCGATCAGTTAATGTAGAGTGTTATGCTGGCTCCAGGTGGACAGGACAGTGATTCGAGGCTTCCACACCTCGCCCGCTGCTCATCACCAGTGCGCGCCTTCCTCCCCCCCCCCCCACCTCCCCTCCACGGGGAGCCTTTCCGTGAGACTCACAGAAGCATAGAGTTGCCAGACCAGTTGCGTCGCCCTCGAAACCCCGTGTGTCTTCCCTGTAAGCCAGTCCTTCCCTCCAGCCCCCGGCAAACCACTGCTCTGCTCCTGACCACACGGTACTGCCTTTCTCGTGTGTGTCCTCTAAATGGCATCTTCGAGTCTTTTGTCTGGCAAAGTGCATTTAAAATTGAGTCACGCCCTCGTGTGAATCAACAGTTCATCCCCTTTAGTGCCGAGTAGTAGTCCGTTGTCTCGATGTATCGCGATACGCTCCTATATTCATCTGTTGGAGGATGTTTGAGTTTTGGGGGTGATGATAAATAAAGCCGCTACAAACACTTGCCTACATAATCTTTTGTAAACTTACATTTTTAGTTCACTTGGGCTGATACACAGGAGTGGGTCACGTGTTACACATTTCATTTTAATGTAAGCATTTGCAGAACTTTTGTTTATCTAGAATATAAACATCATCTAGAATATATACATAGTCTATATGTAGATAATGTAGATAATAAATCTAGAATATAAACATATAAAAATATAAAAAGGAATAGCACCTTTCCTCCCTGGGCATTTTGATTGCCAAATTGCATATGGCTTTTTCAAGCTGACTGATTTTTTTTTTTGCCTGTAATTTCTTTGAAAAAGCCCAGTAGTTATTGTATTCATCAAGCACAGTTTTCTTGTGATCCTTGATCCATACTTGGTGATCAATTTAGTTATTTGGTGGAAGCTCATCTAAATGAACGAATTCATGGACCATTGCACCATTTCTTGCCTTAAAAAACTAGGTGTAATCATTGTACAGGGATGATGGGGGTGGGGAGAAGAGAGAGAGAGAGAGGGAGACACACCCAAAGGCAGACAACATCTAGAATGTTGGGGAGGAATGGAGAGGACATAGGAATGACTCAGGAGTTTTTTTTTTGTTTGTTTTTTTTTTTTTTTAATTTTTTTTTTTCAACGTTTTTTTATTTATTTTTGGGACAGAGAGAGACAGAGCATGAACGGGGGAGGGGCAGAGAGAGAGGGAGACACAGAATCGGAAATAGGCTCCAGGCTCCGAGCCATCAGCCCAGAGCCTGACGCGGGGCTCGAACTCACGGACCGCGAGATCGTGACCTGGCTGAAGTCGGACGCTTAACCGACTGCGCCACCCAGGCGCCCCTGAGGAGTTTTGACACAAACTTGATTAGGGTGGGATGTAGCCCGGCAGCAGTTGCGAAGTCACTCGTGGAGGCGGGAACGGTCACATTATGAGATCACGTGGCACTGCAACACTGAGGTTGAATTCTCTGAAAATTGAAAACAAAATCAGAAGAGTAATGTTTAAGGACAAATGTGAAGTTTTTGTATTTGCTTTAAGTTTTGAGTAGTAGAATGTGGAGCTTTTCACTTTCAGCTCAGGGGTTTAAATCCAGCCCGAGGCAGGAATAAGCAAATACTGTTTTCATATGACAGTAATTTTTTTTTTAATTTTGTATTGTTTGTTTATATTTGATAGAGAGCATGAGAGGGGGAGGGGCAGACAGAGAGGGAGACACAGAATCCGAAGGAGGCTCCGAGCTGTCGGCACAGAGCCCGACGTAGGGCTCGAACCCACGAACCACGAGATCATGACCTGAGCCGAAGTCAGATGCCTAACCGACTGAGCGACCCAGGTGCCCCTCACATGACAGTTCTTTAGCTGCTCTTTGAAATGCTTTTTTTGTGGCCAACTACAGTCACAAAATATCAGTAGTGACTGTGTGCCTGAGTAGATCTTTGTGGGGTTGTGTTGTTTTTGACCACAACTTGGCCACAGACTGTTTAAAGAGATTGAAAGTGTTTCTACATGAAATGAGCTGGGAGTGAATACATGCTGGCCTCCTAATTCTGTTTCGGGGAAGATGTCTCTGCTGTTAAGATCTAGATGTTTCTAAAACAGTCCATTATCCCTCTCAGGTTGGTGTTGGTGGAGGTAGTATTGCCTCCCGTTGGGTGTTTATGGGGACATTTCTGGTCGTCCCAGTGATGGCAGTCATCGAGAGGACAGGAGCCAGGCTAGAATACCTGCAGGGCCCAGGATGGGCCTCCGTGACAAAGACACTTCTGTGTCCTCACGTCTTTCGCGTGTCCCTTTGGATGTTTACACAGGTTAAACACACACACACACACACACACACACACACACCTGTTGATCACAGAGCCTACTCTCCCATTTTTTAAATAAAAAGTAGCACTTTTGTAGTGTCTTAACATGGACTGAAATTCTCCACAAATGCAGTTACTGAGTAAATACAGGGAAAATTGTACTTTGTTTTGTTGGGAACTGTACCAGGAGCCACTCACCATTTCCGCAAGGCCCTGTAGAGTCTGGGCTGCCAGCAAACACACCTGTGCCCACCTTCCTTTCCGGCTGTGGCGTGCAACCGTGTGACGGGGCGTCTGAGTTCCGTGGCAATAGACTTCAAACCAGATGCTTTTTACTTAGTAGAGGAACGTGAAGTGTGAAGATGATCACATTTTAAAGGTTTTTTTTTTTAAATCCCTGTACTAACAGTTGTGAAGATGTTATTGTCATCCTCTGTATTTTGTTCATTTTTGCAATATGATCCTATGAAATAGGTTAGAGAATCACATAATTGGGTGGTTGATTTCGGGCGTTGCCTCCTGTTTTTTTCCATCTCCCCCCGGGGTTGCTTGCCCCCAGTAGTCCACAGTGTCATTCCGTCCGTTGTGTCACAGCCCCTCAGTTCTTGTCCTGTTAGTATCGGAGGCCCGATCTGAGCTGTTGGTTGGCACATGATGGGGATTCAAGACGTGAGGTATATTTTCTGAGATACTGTGTCGGTACCCCATCCTGCATGAGCACGGCAAATTGTTTTAACACTGCATTTAAAAGTAATCCTCCTTATTCATATTCCTTTTCTTCACTTTAATAATGTGTAATTTGTCTAGGAGCTTTATTTCAATAAATATTATTTCCTCTTTCTCTCATCATTTACAGATAAGCTTAGTCCATTATTACTTACCCTAACCTTCGTATTTTTAATTGTCTAATAGTTAAAAATTTTTTCTTGAGAAATAACTTACATATAATAAAGTACACAGATCTTAAGTATACACCTTGATGAATTTTTTTCAGCATTATATTATGAACATTTTCAAACATAGAAATGATTATAAAGTAAACACCCTTACACCCACTGCCGAGATTCTGCAATTAATATTTTGCTATATTTGCTTCATCACGCGTCCACCCGTGCACTCTTCTATTTTTCCACCAGTCCGTCAGGGTAAGTTGTAGACATTAGTACACTTTACCCCTAAACACTTCACCACACATACTATTAACTAGTGTTCAACATTTGTTTATCTTTTTTAAGGTAAATTTTGCATGCAATGAAATGCATAAAATGTAAGTGTACCATTCGAGTCACTTTTACAAATACATACTTCTGTGTACAGCAGGTCCCGACTCTATGGAAAATCACTATCGCCCTGATCACTTCCCTGATGCCCCTTTCCGGCCAAACTGTCCTGAGCCCCAGAGAATACCACTTTTCTGGATATTTGTTGTCATTGGTTAGCTTAGCTCTGATCTGGGACGCGTGGGTGACCGTCAAACCCTCAAAGGAGGACCGTGGGGTCCACGTGAGTTTTGTCATATTTAGATGTTAGTTGCCCTTTTCCATCTCATTCTCTGATGACTGGCCAGTGGGGTTTCCCAGTTCCACAGTAATGTTTTATGTGGTTGTGCCCTTGCTGGCGCGCTCTATGTTTCAGTGAGGATGATGAGCTAAGGGAGGAATCAATACTTAAAACAGGATCTAAGGCACTATCTTCAATGCTCCTGAACAAAATACCCGCCCCCTTTTTATACCAAATATTTAATCATGCTTCCTCACTCTCCTGCAATGAAATTCATAGATTAAAAAAAAAAAGCCACACATACAATTTCAAAAAATCAATATAATGTGGCAGCCTTGATAGTATGGAGAAATAAAAGAAAGCAATTCATAATGAATATGTATTTTAATATGTAAATTGAATGCAGAAGCAGATATGAGAATCCAGCTGTCTTCTATTAAGCCAAACATTAAAGAGATTTTCAAAAATGTAAAACAGGACCATTATCTTAACTATTTGTTTTAGAAAATATAATTATCTTTCATAAAATATATGTTAATATGTAAGGTTTGTTATTACCATCTTTAACGAATTAAATATTTGTAAGTGTCTCAGTTTAAAATTTAATATGATAAATAGAAATAGGTATCAACATAAGTCAGAGCTTTGGGGGGTTCTCAGAATTACAGTTTTAGGACTGTATGACAACACTTAGCCCCCAAAAAACTGACAGTCGTTGCTTTAGTCCATACTAGAACTTCATACAAATGGAATCCTACAGAATGTTTATGCTTTGTATAGGGGTAAGGTTTATTTTACTCGACATAATGGTTTTGAGATTCACCCATGTCATTTGGTGTACCAGTAGTTCATTCCTTTTTTATTGGTAAATAATATTCCATTGTATGAATGTACCATACCCAATGAATTTTCAAATATTAATACATCCATGAAAGCCCCATCTCGGTGGGAATGTAAAATGTTTCCATGACGAACTACCCCCCCAAAGGTAACTATTATTCTGACATCTAGGAATCCCATGTGAATGGAACATCATGAATTCGGTCTTTTATATCTGTCTCCTTAGCACAGCCCTTGCTTGGGAGCTTCTGCTGCGTTGATGTGTGTGTGCTCTCCTTACTTTTAACGCTGGGTCTTGCTCTGGTGTCCACCTGTATATACCTCTACTCTCTTGTCCTCCTGTGCCGTCTTACTGAATGGTTTTTTTAAACATATATTTCTACACACAGACATATTCATCCAAAAAGGTACAGGCATCCAGTGCCTCCAGTGTCATCAGGCTTACACATTTACAGATTAAAATGCATGGTCAATGTACATTGTTTCCCCTTTTCCACCCTTTCTATTGCGGTTGGGGCATAATAATGATTTCTTGAAATTATATGTGAAGGCTGGTTGCTTTATCTATGAATTTCATTTCAGAAGAGTAAAGTTGGCGTTGTTAAATATTTGTTTTTAAAAGGGGGCAGACATTGGGTCCAACAGGATTGAGAATACTTCTTGGATCACATTTTAAATTATTTATTTCCTTCTCAGTTCATCATCCTCACTGAAAGACAAAACCTAGTAGCAATAAGATCACAGTGCAAAAAATTAATCATTTGCTTCATAAGAACTTGTTTTTAATAAGTTCATCATTTATTTGAAAATGGCTGTTTTCCAAGAGGTGACATTTCTGGCCAGTTGGGCAAGATTTGCTGTGATGGATAGAAATGTCGTGTTTGAGGATTGGCATTTCTTCGAACTATGTGCAAAATTCTAATATTAATTTATAGAGGGCATTATTCTTGTATATGATTATAATATTTATCTCCTTGGTATCTGATTTGCATTGGTTAATGTAAAATAGGAAAACTAGTTATCCATTTTTTCTCAGTCTGAACATTTTCTAAATTCATGCCTTAGGAAGTTCTTTTATTCCAAGAAAATGATCCAGCCACCATGAATTGCAAAGCGTGTTATCTTATTTTTTACCTTGGGAAATAAGAAGAATGGTAGCTACAAGTGAGGTCTCTGAAGCCACAGTAGGTTGATTGGTATGCTGGCTCTAGCAGACAAGTCATGTCTGTGCCTCAGTTTCCTTATCTGTTAAGTGAGAGTAATTGTACCTACTTCATAGAGTTGTCGTCATTATTAAATGGAATAATATAACGTGAAACACTTAGAATAGTGCCTGACTTTTACTAAAGGATCAATAAAAAGTAGGTTTTGGTTATTAGTTTTTCTTAGAAATACTAGTTAATGGTGAAATTAGGAATTGTGTTGCTCTGATAAATTTTTTGGAATTAGTTTTCTTGGTAGACAACAAGTATATATTGAGCTATTAGGTGAAGACACTTGGGAATTGAAGATATGAAGGGATAATGATTATTCCTTGGGGCAAGCTCAGGTAAATGCCTCTCCAATAATATACCCAAAGGTGGTTGTATTTAAATGTCATCAAAGACAAGTGGCAGTATCAGGCAGAGTGTCTGGTCCCAGGGGTCCTGTTTGGCTTTGGAAATGAGGAGCCTATTAGTAGTCTTAGTAGGAAAAGCCAGAGGAATTGTGGTAGGGAGGAAGTAGAAATAGTATATCCACTTGGGGAAGTTTGGAGAGGAATGGAACAGCATCAAGGAGGCCCCTTGGTAAGGATGGGAGAGGAGAAGGCAGAGGCCATAGGGGTGGGGTGGCCATGGAGGTGCTATGGAGAAAAGATTGGAGAGGCCCGTGGGGGGTCAGGAGACCCACTGAGGCTGGGAATCCCACTTATGCTCAGGGACTGGCATCAGGGAGTTGACCTGGGGGCTCAGTGAAGAAGGTTTGAAATTACCGCCGGGGAGAATGAGAACACAGCAGCCCAGAAAGATGTTTTTTAAAAAGTGCAGGGCAGTGCCGAGAGCCTACTGGGACGAGACCCACAAGGGTGAGGGTATGGTCAGGTTTCCTCCTGTTAAATCCCCATTATTTTCATCGTAACTATTCATGTTAACACAAAATGAAATCCGTGATAGCTAACGCCTCCCGAATGCAGGCACCGTTCTTGGCTAACGATGTGAGCTCCCTTCACCGGCCAGCAGCCATAAGAGGCAGGCGCTCTCCTCCTTGTCACTTTACAGATGAGGAAATAGGGCAACTGAGGTGCCAGGTTGCAGGCCCAGGCACCAGGGTTAGGCGGAGGAGCTGGACTGGAACCAGGCAATCTGAGGCCTGACTCTAGGCTCTAAACTAGGATGTGTTGCCTCACAAAACAATGCAAGACAAAAAAACAACTTTGGAATTCTCCAGAAGGAAACAAACAGTCTAGGAAGACAAAGTTAGGGTTTTCTTCCTTCAGGGTCCTCATTGTCATGGGCTGGCTTCTTAGCAAAGCAACGAGAGATAATTTCTGTGCACTTACCTGGGGCCAGTTACCTTTCTGAGTCATTTCCATGACTCTCCCCTCCAGGCCTCACAACACAGAAGGGTCGGTGTCGGTTGGCACTGCTGACTTCACCCTTGTTCACACAGGTGGAAACCAGAAAGCACTCATCTGCCCAGGGATGCACAGCAAGTGGGAGGCAGAAGGCTGGTGCCGTCCCAGGCTCCTGACTGCCATGCTGGCACTCAATAATGTCCATCCATTCTCTGGGTTGTTAGTTCCCTTCTCTTTAAGGTGGCTGTGGCTGCAGGTGTAGCAACGGTTTCTCCCCTATGGAAGTTTCAACAGACACTTGCTTTGAAGGACATGTGGCAGATCGGTGTACTGGACGTAAAGTAGAGGCGTAACGGCCCCCACATTCGAGGAGAACATTGTAATGGGCGGCGACCGCAGAGGTAACATGCTGACGAAATATTTCATTATCATCTTGTCCCTTACATTTGAAGGACATGAAATAAAAAATCCCTAACCTCGAAGACAGTATTGCATTAAATAAGCAAGTCTTTATATTAAACTCTTGCGTACTTCTTGGCCTAGCGGCAGTCTCTGAGGCCGTCTGACAATTGGTAAGATCACGTGGGCGTGGGTCCTGCATGCGGAATGTCTCGAGCTGCTTTTTGAAAACTCCAGTGCCGCCGAAGGTCTGCAGTGAAGTGTATGCATGTTCTCACGTGCTGACAGGAAGTCTTTACACTCTGCCCCTGCAGAGCCTGGAGCCGCGGTGCACAGCGCGATAGTCACCAGCGATCAAGTCTTCTGAACCTCCCGTGCCCGTCCCTCTGAAGCCTGCTCTCTCTCTTCCTCCGCCCTCTCCCGTGACACGGTGTCCTTTGTCCGCTTTCCTCTTGCCCTTCCCTTCCATCCCGTTGGGTGCATCTGCTGTGGGAGCATGGCAGGGTGAAGCACTTCCTGGGGAGCCAGAAGTCCCCAGGGGCTGTGTTCTATCATGACCACAACTCGTCCCTGTGCTGAGTGATAGATGTGAAATGGCTGCCGTAATGCTGCTTTCTGTCGGTGCCCTATCTGTGGCTTCCCCCGGCTTCTGAGCAGTACAGCTTTGAAAACGAAACCTTGGATTCTGAAACAATTGTTGAATCACACGCACTCGTAAGAAATAATACAGAGATCCCATGTCCCCTTTACCCCATTTTGCACGATGGTGATTTCTTGCAAATGTGTGCTACAGTATCACAACCCGAATAGGAACATTGGAGACATTGACCAATCTGGTTCAGATTTCCCCAGACTTACTTGTGCTCATTGTGTGTGTATTTAGAGTTGTGTGATTTAGAGCTGTGTGATTTTGTCACATGTGTGGGTTCGTGTGTCTCTACCACAGTCAAGATTCAGAATAGTGCCAGACCACAAGGGACCCTCTTGCCCTTTTACAGTCACACCCACCCACACTGACTCCACCTCATCTCCTTTGTCCTCTGGCAACCACAGTCTGTGATTAGGTCATTTCACGGTTGTAGAAATGGCATCCTGTGGCCTGCCTGTAACCTTTTGATAGTGGTTTTGAGATTGGACCTCAGCATAAGTCCCTTGACGTCCATCATGTTGTTTTGCCTATCAGTGGTTCATTCATCTTTATTGCTAAGTACCATTCCATGGTGTGAACGTAGCACAGTGTTGTTATTCATTAAGCCATTGATGGACACCTGGTTTAGTCACAGTTTTTGGCTATTATGAATACAGTTGCTGTGCACATTTGTGTATGAGTTCTACGTGAACAGAAGCTTTCATTTCCCAGAGATAAATATCCAAGATGTTATCGTGTCGTCACCGTATGTTTAGTTGTACAAGAAGTTGCCAAACTGCTTTCCAGAGTGCCTGTGTGTACCATTGTCCACCCCACCAGCCACGTCGGAGCGGTCTGGTTTCCCGGCGTCCCTGCCAGCACTTGGTCTTGTCACTGTATTTTAGCCATCCTGATAGGTGAGCAGTGCTGTCTCATTGTGGTTTTAGTTTGCATTTGCCTAATGGCTAATAATGTGAATATGTTTGCTATCCACATACTCCATTTATGTCTTCATATTATTTCCCCGTTTTCGAATTCACTTTTTTTGGCTTTGAGTTTTAAGAGTTCTTTATGTATTCTAGATACTAGTCCTTTGTTGGATGTGTAGGTTGCAGATATTTTCTCCCAGTCTGTATCTTGTCTTCTCATCCACCTCACATACTCTTTGGCAGAGCAAAGATTTTAAATTTCGATGAGGTCTCATTTATTGTGTTTTGGTTTTTTTTTTCTTTTTTGGATCACGCTAATAGAGTCAAGCCTAAGAACTCTTCAAGTCCTAAGCCCCAAAGAATTTTTCCTATGTATTCTTCTAAAAGTGTTGTAGTTCTACATTTACATTTACAATCGATTTGAGTTAATTTTATATAGACGTGAAGGTTAGGTTGAGGTTAATTTTCTTTTTCCCCATGAGTGTCCAATTGTTCAAAACACTATCCTTCCTCTATGAAATTATTCTTGTGCCTTTGTCAAAAGTTAATTCTTCATATTTCTGGTTTTCTGGGTTGTCTTTTCTGTTTTACTCATCTGTGTGTCTGTCTGTCTGCCACTACCATATTGTTTGATTATGGTAGCTTTGTATCAAGTCTTAACATAGGGTAGAGTGATTCCTTTTATTTTAATATTCTTTTTCAAAACTGTTATAGCTATTCTAGTCTCGTGCCTTTTGGCTTTCCATGTAAGTTTTAGAATAGTTTGTATAGATCTACAGGATTTTTGCTGGGATTTTGACTGGAGTTGCACTAACCCTACAGACCTATTTAGAGATAACCAACATCTTTACCATGAGGCATCCTCCATTCAGTGAACACAGTGTGTCTCCCCATCTCTTTAATTCTCTGATTTCTTTCATCAACATTTTGCAATTTTTAGTGTACAGAGTGTGTACTCTTTTAAGTTTGTAGTTGAGTTTTTCATTTTGTTTGGAGTGAGTGTAAATCGTATTGTGTCGTTAATTGTAATTTCAACATGTTTATTGTTGATGTATGGAAATGTGATTGATTTTTGTGTTTGTCTTGTATCCTGTGACTGTGCTCAACTAAGGCATTTGTTCCAGGAGGTTTTTCTTCGTAGATTCCTTGGAATTTTCTACATACGTAATCATATCATCTGTAAATGGAGATGATTTCACTTTTCCCTTTGCAATCTGCATGCCTCCTACTCCACCTTCTTTCCTTGCCATTGTGGTTAGAACTTCCACTACTGCACAGGATAACGGTGGTGAGAGCAGACATCCTTGCCTTACTCTCAAACTTAAGGCTAAACGTTGTCTTTCACCCTTAAGTATCAAGTTCAGTGTAGGTTTGTGGTAGATATTTTTTATTAAGTGGAGATAATTCCACTGTATACTCACTGTGAGTTTTTATTGGGAATATTGGATTTTGTCAAATGGTTTTTCTGTATCAATGGATATTGTGTGATTTTTCTTTTTTAGCCTGTCTTTAGGATGGATTACATGAATTGATTTCCAGATGTTGAACCAGCTTTGCACACACAATATAAATCCTACATGGTCATAAGTATGTAATTCTTTTTATACACTCTTGGATTCAGTTCACTAATATTTTATGGAGGATTTTAACATCAGAGTTATTGACAGATATTTATCTGTAGTTTTCCTTTTTGTGCCATTGTTGGTTTGGTATCAGGGTAATACTGGCCTCATAAGATTAGTTTGGTGTGTTCTTTTCTATCTTCTTGATGAGATTATATAAAGTTGGTGTTAATTTGTATTTCAGTGTTTGGTAAAATTCTCCAGTGAAACCATTTGGGTTGGGAGCTTTCTTTTTGGGAGTGTCAAGTTTTGTTGTGGTTTTACAAATTTAATTTCTTTAATGGCGTAGGACTATTCACGTTGTCTGTTTCATCTGGGCTGAACTTTGATAGTTTGTGATCAAAGAATTGGGCCATTTCATTTGCACTGTCAAATTTACAACAATGATAATTTAGTTTTCAGAGCCCTTGTGATGCTATTTCAGTCTGCTGGGTTTGTCTGGTGCCTCCAGGTTTCCCACTAGTTTTCTGCTGCCGTCCGATGTGACAGAAAGAGTTCCAGGCTGGGCTGCCTGGTGCCTCCTGTCTGATGGGACAGAAAGAGTTCTGGGCTGGGCTGCCTGGTGCCTCTGGGTTGGGAGAGTATGTTCAGGCTTGAGGGAAAAGACAGAGCTTCTGATACCAGGCTCTTGTTTTGGTTGGGTTCCTTTGCCTGTGGGGGGTGGGAAGCACTTCCCAGGCTCAGGACACCTGGCTATGTGGGGAGGTCTCACTTGTGAGAACCCCCTGGGTCCTTGTGGAGAGAGTCCCCTTGTCTTGGCTGCCAGCCACATGCTATGTCTTGGTGAGGAAAGGGATCTTAGGCCTGCTAAGGAAGAAAAGCCCTTCTTTGGGCTGCTTATTCTCAGTGGGCTCCTGACTGATAGACCCCTTGCTTGTTTATAGGAGCTGCTGGGCTCACCTTTTGTTGTTGAGAGGACCTCTGTTTGCTTCATGTGAGGGAGGAGCCTGCCTTGGCTGCTTTCTCTGCCATGTTGGGGGCTGGGGAACACCGGGGGGGGGGGGGGTTACTTTCTTTTGTTGGCTGGGCAGGTGATAAATACCCCATGTGATCTTTCTCTGACCAGTTTGCCTCCCTGTTCACTGTTAGCATTTCTTATTGCTCATGCGTGTCTGGGTCACCTCTGTGCATTTTCTGGTTTGGGCCGGGTCAGCCCAAACGTGCTGACCGCGTGGTTGTGGTCAGTGGGAGGTCAGGCAGGTGGCTCTGCTGATCTAGACTGGCTTCCGCACACATGTGGGGATTGCTTGGCTGTGGGCCGATCAAGGGTGGGAGGTAGCAGCCCTCCTCCAAGCGTGGTCTCCGACCCCTCAGCGGACCAGCCGGAGCCCGTGTGCGTGGCGGTTACAGCATTGCAGGAGAGGGGACCTTGGCTCAGAACTGGCACACCACCCCTTCCCCTGCGTCGTGTCAGCCGAGCCAGGTCACGGGACCAGCCCAGATCCAAAGAAGGGGAGGTAGGCCCCATCTTACATTGGGAGGCACTTCAAAGTCATTGCAAAGACTGTAGAGACAGGGGAGGAGGAAGAATCAAGGCCATTCTTATTAATAATAAGTTTACCTCATCCTCCCTGTCACCTGTATGAATGACTGAATTGGGTTCTGAATCCCTTTAACCTGTCTGGGGGATGCTGACACAGACTGACGTCTGTGGCATTTCTCTTTGCTTCATGGGAAGCATTTGGTTTTCAAACAAATACAGTTTAAGCCATCCACCATGGAAAGCAATACGCTTTACCTTCTCAGAAACTGGTATCTTTGCCAGATTATTTCTTGACAGTTTTCTGTATTTTCCAAGTTTTCTAAGAGAATTACACATCGATTTTATAATCTGAAAACTAGTTCTCAAAGTTGGAGGTATTTTTCCAGGGTTTCTAATCCTCTAAACTCTCTATTCTTTGAGCTCTTAAAATTATTTTGTGGTATTAATATCTAGGTAACTCTGATCCTCAGAGTCTAACAAACCATGACGGGCCACTAACTGAGATTATTAAATTGTCAAACTCGGGCTTTCCCATCTGAGGGAATCCTTTTGCCTCTGTGGTAATTCCTCTCTGGAGGGTCCACCAGTGGAAGGCTCGTGAAGGCTGGAGTGCCCAGATGCTGGTCGGCAAGCTCAGCTCCGTGGGCAGTCCTGTTCCCATGCCTCCGCTACCGTTCCTGGAGAAAATCCCCTCACGAGTGTTCCGTCCCAGTTACTGTGGAGTTACCTGGGCCGCTGCTCTTCATGTGCTGGTTTTCAGGAAATACAGGTGAAACTAAAGGTTTAGAAATAGTTCTAGGTGTTTGTTCTTATGCGCTCCTAACAGTGTCTCCTCACTGTTTCGCCTTCTTCAGGCCTTCTTGATTTCTGCTGGGCTGAACCGTGTGCAGCTGCCATTTCTCAGGTCAGAGGCATTGAATGTTGGCAGTTGCATACGGTTCAACCTAATGCTCTGTGTTTTCCCTGAAGCTGTTTGTGGCTTTGCTTGGATAGCCTCCCAACCTTCCAAGGAAGCTTCCCTTAGTGTGCACAGGTGGGCTTGTCCCAGGCCTGATGTCTTTCCGTCCTTGACACATACAGGTTGGTCCTGGCCTTCAGGCTGATGTTTTTATTTTTTATTTTATTTTTTTTTATTTAGGGAGGAAATATTTTATTTTTTATTTTATGTTTTTTTTGTTGTTGTTGTTGTTTTTTTTTTTTTAATTTTTTTATTTATTTTTGGGACAGAGAGAGACAGAGCATGAACGGGGGAGGGACAGAGAAAGAGGGAGACACAGAATCGGAAACAGGCTCCAGGCTCTGAGCCATCAGCCCAGAGCCCGACACGGGGCTCGAACTCACGGACCGTGAGATCGTGACCCGGCTGAAGTCGGACGCTCAACCGACTGCGCCACCCAGGCGCCCCTATTTTATGTTTTTATTTTGTATATATATAACTTATTGTCAGGTTGGCTAACATATAGTGTATACAGTGTGCTCTTGGCTTCAGAAGTAGATTCCCATGATTCATTGCTTACGTACATCACCCAGTGCTCATCCCAACAAGTGCCTTCCTCCATGTCCATCACCCCTTTAGCCCATCCCCCCACCCACCTCCCCCCCATCAACCCTCAGTTTGTTTTCTGTATTTAAGGGTCTCTTACAGTTTGCCTCCCTCTTTGTAACTGTCTATTTCTTTCCCCTTGCCCCATGATCTTCTGTTAAGTTTCTCAACTTACACATATGAGTGAAAACATATGATATCTGTCTTTCTCTGACTTATTTCACTTAGCACAATACCCTCTAGTTCCATCTACGTTGTTGCAAATGGCAGGATTTAATTCTTTTTCATTACCAAGTAGTATTCTGTTGTATATATAAACCACATCTTCTTTATCCATTCATCAGTTGATGGACATTTAGGCTCTTTCCATAATTAGGCTATCGTTGAAAACGCTGCTATAAACCTTGCAGTACATGTGCCCCTATGAATTACAGGCTGGTGTTTTTAAAGTAGTTTTCAGCCTTCCATAACATTTTTATTCTCATTTTTTCCTGTTTAATTCCTATGCTTAGTCATTACTACCTTTTAAATGAAATAATTATTTGATTAATGTCTTTGATTCTTCCTCGCCTGTTACCAGTCTTTGCACTGATTGACTTGTTGCTGTCTTAGTCAACTGTACTCTGTTTCCCACCCTGTGTCATCCATCCACAGTGTCCTTCATTCAGCACCTGCTGTGTGCCTCAGGCCACAGTCCTCAGGCCGTGAATATTCTAGGAAACACTAAGAGTGTGTGCTCAATAAGTGTGTGTTGAATGAATAAATATATTAGAGTGAGGGAATGAATGAAAGGTATTTGCTTTGGAGGAACTTTCTGTTCTCAGGGGAGATAAACTCATAAGCAGGCAGTTTCAATTCAGTGTGTAAAGGACAGTTTATTGGAGATGTACATACAAGGGGCTTTGGGAACACAGAAGAGACACTTGTTTTTCATATCTGTATTGTACCCCTGTTCTGCTTCCCAGTTACATCCTGAAAACATATTCTGTCAGGTTCATGTTTGGATAACTTAAGGCCTCTATTTCTATCACTTGAACAAATAGGATCGGTTTCTGCATCTCATTTGACATTTCTTGCCCCTGTGAAGAGCTGGGCCAGGTCGATTGCTGGGTGACCCTTCTCCACCATGCCGCCCCCTCACCTGTCTCACAGAGTTCCTGCAAGGCTTGGATGGAAACGATACAGGACTGGGTGTAAACCACCCAGCAAGGGGCGGGGATTTCTAGGATGCATTTACTACGTATGATAGCTTTTGACCATAGCAAATTATTAATGGCCCACAATAAATAACTTGGGAAATAACCACTAGAAAAAAGAAAAGGAGATAGTTGGCTAACATACTTTGTCTGGAACAATGAAAGCAGAGACCTAAATCGTGTACCCGTGAGATGCTTTCCCGGACAAGGATAAATCTGGAAAGGACACAAAATGGAAACCAACCTTGGTTTTGTTACAGAGACCTAAGAATGTCAGCAGTAGTCTTGCATAACCGTGTAGTAAAACTTCTCAGAGTCTCCATGGTAACACGCAGAGAGCTGTATCACAGAGAGCTGTGTATACCCGCACGAATGCCGATCCGGCAAGAGATCTGTATCCGTTCCCCACTCACCAAGGGCTCATTTTCATCTCTGTGCTTTTCCAGTGCCTCAGACACCTGCCTCTCTCATTGCTAATAATGATGATATTTTTGTCTGAAATCTGTTTCATAGCTCACCCTTTCCAGTGTTGCTCTCCACACCCTTGGCACTTATGTAGGATGAGATAAAGGTGTCACCGAAGGGCTGTAAACTTTGTATTCTGATAAAAACACTTGAGACATAAAATGAATGTTTTAACTGCGGACCTGAGTGAAACACAAGTCTGATCTTCAAGTGACTTTTGTCCCACCCTTTACATTCAGACGGCTGTGCCCTAATTTGCCTTTATTAGTATGCTGCTTAATAGATATCCCTAAGTCTTTTAACAAATAGTCTAGTGTTTAACTACGACTTTGTGGCTGTCATAGTGTTTACTCCTGTAACCCGACTTGATCCTCACCTTGTGTGTAGTCCGGGCAGGTAGTACGGCTGTCATTTTGCAGGAGAGGAAGCGTCCTCCGATGTGGATTAGCAAATTCGTGGCAGAGCCGGCCTGGAACAAGACCCGTGTCCTTGTCCTGATGCTGCCACGGCAGACTTGTCGGGAGCCAGAGTCCTCTCTCTGCCACTTGTATCCGCTCTCGCAGCTACCGTGTCACGTGTTGCCTGGAGCCTGGCGCGGCTCTTTGGAGACTTTTGACTGACCATCGCTTCACAGCTTTTCGTGCCATCTTACAGTGTGTGTTTACATATTATCTTGCAGTAATTGTCTTAAGCTTAGGGACTTCACAGAAATCCTTAAGTTATTGCGACTTTAAGGTGATTATGAAAGGAGATGCGGTCCCCCACCTGGTCAGTTCTGGATAGTACCAACTCTAGCTTCCTGCCGAGAAATAATCACGGAGGATGATGGGCATTGTTATTTGGTAGCTAGTATTTTCAGATGATTTTATTTCACATAAATAGCCTGACGTCTTTCTGGATTATTATCTCCTTTTCCTTTCAGGCAAAGGGGACCTTCTGGGTCTGTGTTCAGAGAACTCAAATGGTGCCACACATTTTCTGTGACATGGCCACCATCTTGGTAACGACCACTAGCATACAAGATGAAAGTCATTTCTACCTTTTCAAGTGCATTTCATTTTTCCTATTGAGAAAGGTTAATCTGAAGCCAGAATTTTCTGTACTAACATGAGTCCACATTTTAATAGCATTTTCCTAAAAGAAATACGTCAGCCTGAAAAAGCAAGGTGATACCCTATATTGTAGAACAAGGCTTCATGGCTTAGATTTTAAAAATAATTCCTTTGTTAAGTGCTTTGGACTTTGAACAAAAGCCTCCTTGAGAAACTCGATTTAACTGGCTGGGTTAGAGTTCACGTTCTTTATCTTGTCGTATCTGACAAAAATAGCCAGAGAATGTTTCTGTTTCATCTAGTCATTCCCACCCATCTGAACAGACGGCCCCCATGTATCTGTATTTATGCATTGACAACACAAGTGTGTATTTTGTATGTCTCTAGGAGGCCGAAGTGTATTTAGATCAAACATGAATCTAGCATGATCCATAAACTAAAACATACTTCACTCTAACAGAACAGACTCAGTGGAGTGGCTGGTTTTAAACACAAGCTTGAACAAAATGATGAGTTCATAATTATTTAATGTAAACTGAGTAAGGTTGAAGGGCCCCGTGGGGTCGATTATTTCCAGGGCTTCAATGATTACACATCATGAACCGCCTCTCCAGTCCAGCGCTGTTCAGGTGGGAGGCGAGCTGGCAGCACCGCAAAGTACCTGGACGGTTTCCGACTCAAGAATCTGTTAGTTTTGTACGTTTAACATCCTTGACACTTAATAGGATTTGGGATCCGTTGAAGCAGCAGCTTTTATGCATGACACTTTAATTGAATGCCTTAGAGTAAAATGAAATTAACAAAGACAGTATTAAATTATGGATGTTCCTTTTTTATCATTTGGCTAAGAATTCTGCAGAGTTTCCTTTGTAATTGTATTATTTTAAATTGATTGATATAAACAATAAACACACTGTCTTTAAGACTAGGTGTACGTACCATCTGGTCCAAGAACTCCTGCCTAGCTTTGGTGTGGAGTTGAAGTTACGCAAATTGTCTGCTGAGCTTGGGAAAGCAACTCTTTCAGGACCAGCAGAGTTTAAAAACGGCCTGCAGCAAATGCCCATTCCTGAGCGGGTGAGGGCCACAGCCACCTGAATTACAAATGATTCTAAGGAGAGATGGGAGGCCCTGAACAACAGCTGGTTTTTGTTCCGGAAGTCACGCTCTTTTAGTGTCGCAAAAACAAGCGTCCCATACGTGTTATGGTCAAGGCCAAAGTCAGCTGAGTCCACCGTGGTTCTGTGTAAACATCCATGAATGATGATCTTAATATCGTATCTCTTTTCCTTTAATGCCACTTAAAACGAATAATCTAACTGAAGATCTGGGGGAAAAATTATATAATTAATCAGCTGAGGCCAGTCTGCCTAGAAAATGTGAAAACAGAAGAGAAAATATGGGAAAGCATTGCAAATTAAATAATAATTTTGTTAACAGGATATTGTTGTAAATGCTTCATAACGTAATTGTCTGCTGGAGGGAAAGGGGGTAGAAAACCGAATATATTTGGAAAACTAGTCAATGAGTGCAGGCATGTAGCTCGAAAAATGCAATTGCCCATGATTACGAGCGCCCTCCCGAGCTCCGCGTTTGAAGGGTGGAAGGAGGGAGGAGGCAGTTTCTCACAAATGTCCTAAAGCGTCCCAGACTCAGAGGCCCACGCCCACGGTTTTTGCTCCCCTGTGACTCACATTACCGTCCTGTTAAAATGACCCCGCGCTTGTTTCCCTATGTAAATCATGAGGTAAATATTGAGTAAATATGGTATTAATCTCAGCTGAACACAGTTTTAGTGAACTACCTCCTTTTGTCAGATTGCGGATCTGGTCATCTGATGTTGTGCTCATGTACGTGACGCACACATGGGATCAGTTCCAAAAAGGAAAGGCTGCTGTGTACTGGAGCCCTCACGGGTACGTTGCTTCCCGTGTTGCGTTTTGCTTCTTTCTTGGGGTTCTGTCTGGTGGTCTCCCTCTCCTCCCTCTCCCCCTTCCCTTCCCTCCTTCTGGGGCGTAGCATTTGCGAGGTTCACAGAAGCACGTCCAAGCCGACTTGGGGCTCCGTCCTCTTGTACAGCTGCCATCTCTGTGCAGAACCCGTCGCTGTGTTGTGTGCTGCTGCAGGGTCGAAAGGTGTTTCCTCGTGACTGTGACTCTGCAAGGGAGGAACGCTCGGAGCGGTTGGGGCAGATCACCGGTTTTGTAGCCTCTACTTAGTAGCTTTTCTCTTCTTTTCCACCTAAAAACATACCAGGTGGTTTTGGGGTCTGGATCTTAAAGTCTGGCCAAATGACAGTCATGTTCGTGGAGCACAAAAGAGGGAGACAGGATTCCAGCTTGTGCCTTTACGAGCCTCTCCACATAGAAGGATGCAGGTAAAAATGCAGAGGATGCCCCTGGATGGATGTCTTGAGATTAGCGGAGCTGCGTCCGTGTCCCAGGGAATGGAAGGAAGCCGTGTGCCACCTTTGCCCTGACAACACATGAACTTTTCCCGATAAATGCTCTTCACGGTCTTTGCTTCTCTGCCATGAGACAAGTGCTTGCATCAGAGCTGCGGGGAGAGAAGGGGTGAGCCCACCTGTTCCTGGGCACTTTATAGTTTGCGCTTCCTTTAAAGTTTTTTTTCGAATGTGCGTAAGTAGTGCTACCCTACGTGTGGGGCCCTACGGGTCCGGGTCCCTCCGGCTCTTCTCATTCCCCTCCCGAAACGCACTAGCTCATCTCAAGTGTATCACCAGAGCTCTGCCTCATCTTATTTAAAACATGACAATGGCAGGAGAATCGGTGGGTTAGAAACATTGTTCTCTCCCTTTATTCAAAGCGAATTGATGGACATCGGTTCCCTTTCGCTGTGGTGGTGGTTGACGTAACATTGCTCTTGTTTTCAGGTTGCAAATAGGAAATGTGACTTCTCTGGACAATATATTCGTTGTCATTAAAATTCTCTCATCCCAGAGAAGACTTACTATTGAAATCATTTTTTTTAAATCCCATAAAGAAAACTTTTCTGCGTGTAGCGTAGTCCTTAATCTTCTTTCCCTGTTGCCCACTTAATTTAAATTTTCCGGCATTGTTTGAATACTAATTATACTTGACAAGATTCTTTTTTCTAACTATGTGCATCTAAATTCTGATTAACTCGGGAGAGGACGAAGAAAATACTGTTTTCATTTGCAGAAATGCAAGGGTGCCAAAGCCCAGCAACAAAGTAAAAATGATCTCACTGAAGACATTCTTGTGTCTTTCCTCCCTCACTGGTCTGAAGAGCATCTTCTTCACCTAGACATGAACCTATATGAGCAGAAGAAATAAATGCAGCAACCAGTTTTAAAATACTGTTTTTTTCTCAGGCATTGGTGCAAAATCTCCTCTGGTTCCCCTAATTTCTGTATCTCAGGGATTCCCCAAGTACCTTTTTGTAAATAGTAAGACTTGTTCCTCTAGATGATGATTCCTTTTTTCCTAGGCCGGCCCTATCCAGTCGTCCTTTCTTTATGGCCAGTTCACCATAAAACAGCTAACTCAGAGACGTGCTCCCAAACCGCAGTGAAGCTGACCGCTTGGCAGAAATGTAGCTTATCTGTCTCCGCTGTCCCTTACGTGTAGACGCTTTGTGAAGCGCTGCATAAAAGCATTTCCAAACCTAAGAGGTCGCGTTGTTGGGCCGCTCCTTCCTCAGGACCACCGGAGTTCTGCCGCTGCCATCGTCGGAGGCAGACAGACAGAAGCCACTGTCGACAGTCCTGTCTGCAGACGCCAGACGGAGGGGGAGCTACGTGCTCGCAGAGCCCTCAGCAGCGGGGCTGGCTCTGGGAATGACTTGGGAATGACTCCCAGCTTAGTGCAAGGGCCTGGCCCCCTCTGGGGAGTGGGGTTCCCGGGAGGAGCAGGAGGCGGGCAGTCCCAAAGCTGTGCCACCAGGGCTGGCCCCACACCCCCTCTGCTGGGCCAGGAGGCAGGAAGCTACATCTGTGTGGCCCGTTGGCTCCGGGAAAGAGCCTCTCAGGTGTCGACGTCTGCGGAAACGTATCCTGCCGCCCAGGAAGTAAAAGACTTAGTCCTCGGAAGCTCTGTGGTCGCTGCTGCCCACAAGGGGACACCCCGTGTCTGTGCTCTTCAGGAGAAACAGACATGTGAACGCCTCTCTCCTCCACCGCCTGCAACGGTGCGTGCAGTCGACGCGTGAAAGCCGGAATCTGCAAATGTCTTCTTGAGCTTTTTGGCCTCTGCCGAGCTGGACGGTCGGCCACAGGGGATGGGATGGAGTTGAGCGGCCATCTGTGCTGTCGGCCACCCTGTCTGCGTTTGAAATGCAGTTAGCTCCTGTAGGCAAGTGAGCCATATTTTATAATGTTCTCCACTAGAATTCTGTGTGCTGCACTATTCTCATGTCATCATTTCTTTACCTTTAGGTTATTCGTATGCAGTTCTGAGCAGTGCTCTCTAAAAGCCCCTCAGAAAGCATTGCTTTATGAGAACATGGCGTCTCCCGGGACGAGATGAACGCATAGAAGCTGGGCCTGCGTCTCCAGGCTGCATGGGCCTCCTCCAGCCCTGGGGGCAAGGCCTGGGGCACAGGCTGCGAAAGAAGCGAGGGGCTGGAGGGGCCGTGCTCCGGGAGCACGGTGGGCTCCTGGGGCACACCGTCATGGCCAACAGCCCCAACGGTTGGCTAGGGGAAGGAGTCCCTTCTCTTCCTGCCTTCGAGTGTCTCTCGGGCCGATCATTGACTGAGCAGATGGTTGGCCAGCACAGGACTCTGCAAACCAGTCTGCAGAGCCCCAGCCCAGCATCCCAGGGCCAGGGACTGTCCCAGGGTAGGGTATGGGGCTGGGGTCACTGGCAACTGGCCCATATGGAGGCAAATAACATTTGCCAAAGCTAAAGGCCGGAAAGTGATTGTCTCTGAGAGTGGGCCCGGGGGCCTGGTGCGAAGTGGGACGGGGGACCGCTGGGGTCAGAGAGAGTCAAAAGTGTGGGGAGATTAGCTAGAGCTTTTACGGTGGTCAGGGGAGCTTTGCCCCGGAGCCTTTGCTTGGGTTTGAACACCGGCTCTACCCCTCATTAGCTATGTCACCTTGGACAAGTTACTTCTCTGAGCCTGTTTCTAGTACCACTGCCTACCTCCCAGCCTGTCATGTGGAGTATTTCACATTTGGGAGATTGCACGATGTCTGATACGCAGTTAAGGTTGCTGCTGGTTAAACGGAAACCCCCAGACCATGGCTTGCGCTGTTAAGTCCTGAGCTGCTAGACAAAGAAACCCAAAATTTAGGTGAACAGGAGCATAAAGTTCTAGATGAGCCCACCTTGTAGGACTACAGCTAGTAAGATGGGAGTTTGGAAGCAGATTTGGCCCTTGGGAAGAGGTTTGAGTGATTTAGATGTCAGGGCTTCAGATATTACAAAGGAATATGGCAGAAACCGTGTCACAGGGACCATGTCATGGTAGAGACCTGAGCAAAGACTTTGTGGCGGCTGTGGTCCGAAGGCCCCTCCAGGCCCATTGGTCATGAGTCCAAAGCACTACAATGTTCCAGATCCTACTAACGGAACAAGGCTGCTGATGTGACCCCTGCTTGGTCTTCCTTCCTTCCAGACCCCGTGTGAGGCTGAGTGGGATGATGCCAACACTGGGGAAGGCAGGCGCTCAAACCAAGTGCCCTCTCAGCTGCAGGAAGCCTCCAGTTCCCTGTCTCTGAAGAGAGTCCGTTTTGAAATCGACCTTAGTCAAGTGTGATCAGTGCAAGGTGTGGAGGGTGTATTCAATTCTGGATCCTTTGGCCAGATATGGAACAAAGGTCCCATATACCTGAAGTAGGCCTCTTAGAAGTGCCTGGCTCTAGACCATCCTGGACCCCCACTTCTGTGCCCCTAACGGCTGGTTCCTGACCTGCAGCTGTCGCGGGGGTTGGGAGCCGGGCACCTGAGTGCCACTTCCTCCTTTCCTTCTTGCGTTCCTGCTCCCTTTCTTCTTCAGTCATTTCTAGTAAACGCTGAAGGGTTAATGCTTTCATTTGCCTTACTAATATTATGTTCTTACCTCTTAAAGATGTATCTTACACATCTTTTTATTCAGTGCTCCCCTGCCAAGCAGGCCCAGCAAAGAGCTGACCCGTGTTTGTTGATGAATAAGTGAGTGATACATATCAGCCTTTTATGCTCTCACTTTCTTTCCCACTGTCCAACTGAATGTCCCTTTCTTCTCTCTCTCCCATTCATCCATACATTTATCTATCCACTTACTCATCGGCACAGCAGTTTACCCATCCAGACACACATCCACCTACCCATCCATCCATCCCCCCACCCCCACCGATCCACTCATTTATCCATCCATCCAGAAACACATTCACCTATTTATCCATCCATCCATCCATCCATCCATCCATCCATCCATCCATCCATGCTATTTGGTTCTCTATACATCTCACTCTGAGTTTGTTTACTTAGCATCAGAGCCTTTGTCGTTCCTGCTTAGATTCCAATACACTGTAACTTCCAGCATTCATTCCAGCCTAGCTTTTAACATAGAAAGCAAAGCTTAGTGAATGTATTTAGTTGTAGCTTTGAAACACTGAAATATTAACATTGCACTAACTCCTCAAGCCTTTCATACATGGGAAGGAAAAACATTCACTTCACAGTGATATACAGAATTGTGTGGGAGATAATGGAAAAAAGGTCAAAGGCTGAAATCCTACAAATGGGATGATGATAAAATTCATACTATTAAGAAGACCGATGTCCTGTTAGGAAACTCTCTACCCAGTGTCCTTTAAAAAAAAGTTACAGTAACGTGTAAGGGTTATAGGTTCAATATTGTGGTCTGTTTCTATATAAGAAAGATAACATTTCTAGATTTGAAGGCAACCCTTCACTATTGTTAAGACCCTAGAAGTGATTCACTCACTTAGCTTCAAATCTTGTCTTCTACTCCTCTTTGAAAAGACATGAGCATTATTAATAGATTAATCAGCTACACATAGGATGTATTTTCTAATGGATAGGAAAGCTGTGTACTTGAAGATCTTCATGCTCTACAAAGAAAACCCTGCCCAGCCGTTGACATGACCGACACTGCATATTTCTGCACACAATGATGGTCACTTTGAGCTTATGAAGGTTTCCTTGTGCTTTCGATAGTCTTGGTTTCTTTGTTCGTGCAGACTTTTAAATAGACCCTTGAGCCTCTGCCCTTTCAGCCTCTGCTGCCTTCTCATCTGCCTGCTCTGTAGCTTTTGTCAGCAACTGAGCAATCTTGTTTTTACTTCAGATTTGGGAAGCTATAAACCGCATCTTTTTTAACCTTCCACTCCTCTGCCCCTTACGGAGCTGTTGAAAGTGAGATTTAAAGTATAAATGGGTGTCAGCATTCAGATTGCTGGTTCTTTAATAGCTGGGCAGCGCTGTTATCCCGGGATCACAAAAAGGGCATGGGCTGAGCCGGGGGAAGGGGTGTGGGGGGGGGGCACACTCTCACACAGCTGTAGTCCCCTGGGAGAGCGGAGCTCCGTCAGCCTGAGCCTGGTGAGGACCCCTCCCTGCCGTGCTCTCGGGAGAGTGCTAAAATCTCCACTCCTGAAGCCTCTTACTCCGAAGTGCCTGCGTGTGGGAGTGGGGTCCCGGACTTGGCATTGGTCCAGTTGTCTTCGTTTTAATAAACGTTACCTCTGTACCATTTTATTTTGTCATGATAAGGGCACCCTTCCACCCATCCCCCATCCCCCATCCCCTCCCCTGTGGGAACCGTCAGTTTGTTGTCTATATAAACATAGTACCAGGGCGCCTGGGTGGCTCAGTCGGTTTAGCGTCCGACTTCGGCTCAGGTCACGATCTCGCGGTATGTGAGTTCGAGCCCCACATCGGGCTCTGTGCTGACTGCTCAGAGCCTGGAGCCTGTTTCGGATTCTGTGTCTCCCTCTCTCTCTGACCCTCCCCCGTTCATGCTCTGTCTCTCTCTGTCTCAAAAATAAATAAACGTTAAAAAAAAAATTTTTTTAAAGAAAAAATAAACATAGTACCTTTGTAGGGCATCTCTAGTATGTTCCTTGAGTTCATTTTGCATATTATAATTGTATCTCCTTTAAAAAACATGTTATAAATTATTTTTAAGTTTTACAAAAATACTTAAAGGAGAATGGCACGAATGCCCACCACCCAGCTTTCAGTTGAAGGCATAAAGCGCTGCCCATGTGAGGTGTCCCGGCCTCAGGTCAAACACACTGGCCCAAGTTTCCTACTTAACATGCCCATTATGGGAATTTTATTTTATATTTCACGATACTTTTTTTAAATAAAAGAAAGATTTCAATACACCAGTTATTTCTCAGTAAGGCTGGAAAACGTTCACAAAGGAAAGAAAGAAAAGAAAGAAGGCAAGAAAACACTATGTAGCAAGGAGACGAGCTCTGGATTCAGGGTCCAGGTGTCACCCTGGCCCCTTCACGCACCTGACCCAGCAGACACCTGCTTTAGACCCTCTGTTGCCTTATGTGAAATCTCAGGCACTCAATTTGTCCTTTAAGGAAACATGACTGGGCTAATCATAAAAGACAATGGCGGGATTGTATCGCTGTTGTCCTTACTCTTCTGTGAAGTGTGGGCTGTGTGCCAGACACTCCGCTGGGAGCGTGGCTGGTGGTGGTTCGTGCCCTTCCCGCGGCTGCCCCGGGGGCCATGCACGTTCCTCTTCTCAGGTGGGTGGTGGGGCCTTGATGGGATTTGGGAACTTTCCCGAGGTGAGCGTACAGCTCACTGACTCCAGAACCTCCTGCCCAAAGCAAGACGTCCTCGCACATGAGGTGGATCCCATCGGTGGGGACTCGGCCACCTCGGCCCCACGTCACACCTCCACTGGACGACGTGCCGTGCTGCGGGGTTTTTTTATTTTTCTGTACAGGAATATTGGATATGGTGTCTCATCAACTGATGTCACCTGGCGTGCCAGGCCGAACGAGACTTGGCCAGTCAGTGCACCCTCCCCACCCCTGCCCCGCCTGTAGGAAGGGCCAGTCAAGTCTTACAGACCGTTTTGTGAGTTTATGACAGAGGGAGCAGTTTAAGGGCCTAGAAACAAACACAGAATTCACAGAATTCCTTCGGAAGTGGAGCCTGAGGGGCACCTGGGCGGCTCTGGCAGTTAAGCCTCCGACTCTTGATTTTGGCTCAGGTCACGATCTCACAGTTCGTGGGATCGAGCCCCACATTGGGCTATGTGCTGATGGTGCAGAACCTGCTTGGCATTCTCTCTCTCTCCCTCTGGCTGCCCCTCCTGCATTTACGCTCTCATGCGCTGTCTCTCAAAATAAATAAACTTAAAAAAAAATTTTTTTTTTTGAAAAGGAAGTGGGGCACGAGAGGGGCATCAGTGTCTGTAAAGAGCAGCGGGAGGAGCACAGGCTGCGCTCGTGGAAATTCTTCCCTGGGGGCAGCTAGTTGTTAAATGTCTGTCTTTCAGCTGCATCCTCTCCTTTCTGGTTTCTGTGAGGAAAGGTGAAATCACAGTAAATTGAAAAGCGACACTGATGTGTTACAACCCATCACAGTAGACTGAGAGCTGAGTCCTGACGTGAAATGTCCCTTTCTGAGGTGTCACCTCTAGGAAGTGGCAGGTGTCCTCCCCATGCCACCTGGCTCCACGATAAAGTCACAGCGTGGGTTTGTACCCATTTGAATTTTTCCTCGAGTCAAGTAGTAACATCTGTGGAATTGACTGGTTACATTCCGCATAATATCAGAGAGACAATGAATCTAGCTGTAGCTCTCATAAAACGTGTTTCTGCGAAGGTAATGACTCATGATCGGACGCACGCACAGACAGCACGAGAGTGCGAGGAAATAGAATTCATAACCTTTGGCTTTAGAACTCACGGACTGCTCTGCAGGCCCAGGCAGCTGGCTGGGGCCAGCAACGCGGAACCGTGTGCTTTGTGCGGCCTTTCTTTCCCTCTCTGGGTTTCTTACAGTCCTACCTTCTGTTTCCTGGGACATTTTAGGAAGAAAAATGAGTAAAGGGATAGAAAATAGTTCTGCAGTTAATCAGTATAGGCTAACAAAGGGAAGGTGAATGAGATCTTTAAGTATGAGCGAGTGGGATGCCCGATGGAAGACCAGATAAAAATGAATGAGGCTCAAATAGAGGGTACTTTGGCTGTGAACAAGCATTTCTTACTCAAGAAGATACTGGAAGGTAGAAATGGGTCTCAGAGCGAGACTTTGAGGCTACTTTCCTGTTTGCAAGTCGGTGTCCTTCGCCGGAAGCAGACCTCCCTGAAGCCGGATACAACTTTGTGCCTCCTGCCCAACTCAGTGCTGGCTCCATTCATCTTGGGCCCCCCTCTCTCTTACACCTGACACCCAGCCCAGAGCACCCCCGTTGGCCCCACCCACACAGACTCCCAGGATGCAACGGTCCCTCACCGTCTCCCCGTGGCCCCTTGGGTCCTAGCACTGGACTGCGCTGTGTGCCTCTGGATTGGACAGCCAGTAGTGGCCCTCCTTGTTTTTGTTTGCTTTCCTGGGGTAATTCACAGTGCTGAGCAGTTTTCAAATGCACAGTATTCATTTTTAACTGTTTAGTGAATTTTGTACTTGTTTTCTACATTTTTACCAGTTTGCCTTTCAATTTTCTTGTTTTTATTTAAGATAAGCTAAAATTACAAATGTTTATGTAGTCAGGTTTATTAATCTCTTGTAATTTAAATGTTATGTAATTTTTACATTCAGAAAACTACACTGAAACTTTCAGCAATTAGTAAATTTTTGTTTTATAATGTTTAATTCTTAAAATTTAATATTTTCAAACACGTGCACATTATAATTTTAAATGTGCAGAAATATGCTCATGTATGTGTTTTTCTGTTCATCTTTTCGCCCTTTCCTTGCTGCTTCCTTTGTCTCTTTTCGTCTGGTCCGTGTTGGTAACCTAAACTGTATCTTCTTTTTCTTTGCATAGTCCTGTAGTCCCGTGATATGCACGCACACACACAAAGACACAGCCACACAGTTTTTATTGCCAGCCGCCATTTGTAAAAATGGGATCCCATTTTATATGCTTTTCTATGTCTTTCCCTTCCTTTTCCTTCTCAACGGTACATACAGAACGGTCATTGAACTCGAGTTTCTATAGTTCAGTCTTCTAAACAGTTGTGGGATATGTGCAACATCTTCATTTATAAAGTCTCTTTCCATTATTTCTTTTCCACTGGGAAATCGCACTGGAGTTTCATGTTGCTGTGTGGCGTGAGGTAAGGATCTAATTCCTTCTCTCTCCTGAGTGGCTGGCTAGCATTTCCCTGATGTTTTGTTGAATTCTCTCTTCCCATTCTGTTGACCTCCAGCTCTTCCTTTTCTGCCTGTTATTTGTGTGTGTATCATGGTCTGCCTGGAGGCTCTCTACTCTGTACAGATGTCCCCTTTTTGTTGTTTTCTTCGCTTTCATTTTCAAACACCTTTTTATTTTTGAATAATTGTAGAATGATAGCCAAGAGCCATAAGAGAGTTCGAAGTCTGCTTCACCCAGCTTCCCTTAACATCAACATCTTACATAACTATTGTGTATTTATCAAAACTAAGAAATTAACTTTGGTACAATGCTGTTAACTATGTTAGAGACTTTGTTCAGATTGTCCTAGTTTTTCTCCTCATGCCCT
Source organism: Panthera pardus (assembly GCF_024362965.1). NCBI lineage: Eukaryota > Metazoa > Chordata > Mammalia > Carnivora > Felidae > Panthera > Panthera pardus. The sequence goes on along the minus strand of NW_026526969.1, from coordinate 13,229,834 downwards.
TTCCCCGGCCGAGGTTCCAATCCAGACCCCATGTGGCATTCCGTCCTCATGTCTCTGGTCTCCCTCAACCCATGACCCTTTTCTGTCTTTTCTTCTCTTGTGTGACCTTCACAGTCTTGATGAGGAGCACTGGCTAGTTGTTTTATAAAATGTCCCACAATTTGGGCTCGTCTGGAGTTTTCTCATGTTGGGGCTGTGTTGTAGAAAAGGAGGAAGCATCCCAGAGGGTGAACTCCTTACTCATCAGATTGGGGCCTGTGACGCTGGCCCCAGTGACGGCTGCAGATGTCAGCCGTGTCACTTGGTCCAGGTGCTATCAGCTGGGTGCGTCCCCTGCAGAGTCACTGCTTCTTCCCCACGTTGTGTTCTCAGTCCAGCCACACGCAAGCCCCACCCACCGGAGAGAATTTGTGGACATAATTTAAACCGCCACAAACAATAAATACTTTGGGGTAGATCCTTTGAGGTCCTACAAATATCCTGTTTTTCTGAAAATTCTGCTTGCTCATTCTGCCATTCATCAGTGGCTCTTGTCTGCGCCAACTATTTCTGTGAACTTCTTGCAGTGGCTGTTATACTTTCCCCATTCTTTCTATATTTATTAATCCAGATTCTCCTGTCAGGAGAATATGTCCTTCCTCCTTCGATCATCTACCATTCGATCATTATTTATGGTAGTATGGATTTATGTCATTCTCTATCTGATAGGAGCTTTATTCTTCCTTTAAACAACAATTTTGCGTCTTTTATTCATTCCTCTTATAAACTTCAAAAATATTTATTTTCCACTTTCAGAAAGTTCACCTGGAGTGTTTTTTAAAATTTTATTAAACTTTTCAACTGAATCTAGAAAGACAATTTATCTTTATGATCCAGTAATTGTCTTGTCTGGAAGCACGGCATGTCTGTCCACTTCCCCCCTTACTCTCTTGAGACCTCTTCTGGCTTCTCCAGGTGGAAGGCACAGGACTGTGTTCGATACCATGTGTTCTAGAATGACAGCTGAGACTCCGTAACTTCTCTCTGCCCTTGCCTGGATTTCCTTGTTCTTGAGCACGGCGAATTTGGAGCTTTCTGCTCTTGGCATCTATTTAGAAATTACCTTACTGACTAAATTGCTATGTCATGACTGCTTGGTTCATGTTTTTTTCCCAACTTCTACACTTTTCTTTTCCTTTTTTGGGTGAAGCTTTGGTTCATTGTCTCTGAGATGGAACAATACGCCTTTCCCAAAATGACGTAGCTAGTAAGGTTTTTACACAGGCTTCATTTGAACCTTCAAGTACGTACAGTAAAAACGGGATATTTTTTGGCTAGATTCCAGCAGGGGTGTGGATTTAGTACTCGATCCGCAACCTTTTATGAGCAGCTTTCAGGACTGTAGGTGAACTGAAGGGAAGAGAGCAATTCTATTTTCTTATTTTAAAAAAAAATCTTGTCCTATCATCTGTTAGTCAGCTTGGCCTTTGAGTAATGGCATATGCATATCTTTATTCTTGTTCTTCATTGGTTAAAGTGTCCAGGTACGTTGATATGCTCCTAACTAGTACTTCTCTTTTTGCAAAGTAAACTGCTGTTCACACTGCTGTCACATACCAGATAATTCATAAAGTACCACAGTATTCAGAGTTACTAGCATCACTCCTACACAGCTTATTCCTGCATCAAAAGAGGAAAGTCCTTTGTGTCCTCTGAGACATCTTACCGCCCGCAGAGGCGTTCTAGAAGCCCAGGTGTACCAGAAGGCTGGCCTCGCTTTTTCTTGGCTCAGCACATTTGTCCTCATCTCGAGTCTGGGTTCTGGGTGACTAACTCCCTTCAACTTTCTCTTCGTATCAGCCCCTTTGTTCCTCCTACCATAACCGAAATGTCCCAAACTCAGGTGTTTGTACAGTCAAATGTAGTTTTTAGCAAATTTCTTTATTTTACTAGTATATTCCACAGCACAGTTGAACTAGCTATACTAAGCAGATAGTTTTTGAGCAAAGGAAGACAGAGATGCTTTTTCATTTAAGAGGCATTAGTGTGTAATTAGCTGTTGCATATGTTGCAGGGTTTAATTAATAGCCAAAAATAATATTTTATCACCGTAACTTTTTTTCTCTGTGGTAGCTTTAATGAAAACTTCTCTAATATGTCTCTACCTTTCTTTGGAGCACAGTGCATGTAATTTATGCTCTTTTCAATATCATTGCAAGGTTATAATTAAAAGCATAAATTCCTGTTTCATGACCCTGAGAGTCTACCGAATTGTTCAATCCCTTTTTTATCTTAGATTTACCGACTGGCCTCAGCTATGCATTTTGCATTCTTGTAACTACATTTATGTACCTTATTTATGCCCATTGTTGATTGTCACCGTGCTGTCAGTATCCCTGTCTCCTTCATTCTCCCTCCTCAGCCCAGACTGTCTTCAAGCTTAACCAAAGCAGGAAGTGGACTTCCTGTTGATAAGATGTGGAAGGTTCTGGATGATGTAGCTGCTCCCACCTCCTTGGCTTCACGGACCCCCTGTATCACACCACGCCTGTCCCACCTCAGGGCCTTTTGCACCTGGTGCTCTCTGTCTGGATCCTCTAACCTTGGTTTCATGTGGCACGTCCTGTTTTACAGTTCGGTTCCCAAACACCAGCATTTGTCTCTCCTAGTAAACTGGCAAGAACCCTGGACTCTGGAGTGCTCTAGGAGGGTAGAACAGCTTGTTGGTTTTAATTCCCCACCGTTCTGTCCCATGGAACGAGTTCGGAGTGTTCCTTCTGCTTTTCTCTGGCATCAGTTTGGTTTTTTTTTTGTTTGTTTGTTTTATTTTTGCTTAATTTTTATTATGAAATAATTACATATTCATAGAAAGTTGTAAGAATTGTATCTTTCCTCAGAGAGTCACCACGCATCCTTTAGCCAGTGGCCATATTTTACATAACTGCCGTGCACTTTTCAAAACCAGGAGATGGGCACTGGTACCGCGTGTGTGTCTAGTTCTGTGCTGTGTTATTACGTGTGTACGTTGTGTATCCAGCACTGCCGTCAGGACACAGAACCGCCCCGCAACCTCAGAGATCTCCCGAGTGGTTGCACCCACTTCTCTCCCTTACAGCATCCTTACCAGCAACCACTAACCTGTTTTCCATTTCCATAAGTTTGTCATTTCAAGAATGACGATATACGTGGAGTCCTACAGCATGTGATCTTTTGAGATGGGCTTTCTTCACTCAGTAGTGAGGTAGCGCCCTAGAGGTCCATCCGAGCTGTGCGTATCAACAGGTAGCTCCTTTTCACTGCCGGTGTCGTGTTCCGCAGTATGGCGGCAGCAAACTTTGTTCAACTCTTCGCCCGTTGAGGGACATTGGAGTTGCTTCGCGATTTGGACTCTTCCAAATAAAGCTGCTGTGAACGTTTGTGTGTAGGCTTTGGTGTGGATGTGAGTTTTTCTTTTATGTGAGGTAAATGTCCAGGAGTGCAATTGCTGGGTCAAATGGTAAGTATATGTTTAAATTTTTAAAGAAACTGCCAGTTTTCCAGTGTGGCTCTAACATTTCATATTCTCGCCAGCGATGAATGAAAGCTGCAGGTTCTCCGTGTCACCATTTTTATTTTTGCTGTTTTAATAAGTGTGTACTCGGAGCTCATCATGGTCTTAATTTGCATTTCCTTCACGGCTAGTGATGTTGAGCATCTTTTCATGGGCTCCTCTGCCATCCGTATATCCTTCCCAGTGACATGCCTCTCAAGTCCTTTGCCTGTTTCCTAATTGGGTTTGTTTTTTTTTTTTTCACTGTTGACTTTTGAGAGTTCTTTCTGTATTCTAGATATGTGTCCTTATGTCAGTCCTGAATATTGGTTTACAGGTATTTTCTCCCCATCTGTAGCATGCCTTTATCTTTACAGGGTTTTTCACAGAAGTTTTTATTTTGTTCATCTTGTTTATTGATTTTTTTTTCATTTATGGGTTACGCTTTCACTGTCCTGTCTGAGGACTCCGCACCAAGCTCTAGGTCCCAAAGGGGTTGTCTTGTGTTTCTTCCAGAAATTGTATAGTTTTGCCTTTCACATAGAAATCTTGAATCTATTATGAGTTAATTTTCATTTAAGGTGTATAAGGCTTAGGTCCAGGATAATTTTTTTCCCTGTGAGTGTCCATTCGCTTTCACACCTTTGTTGAAAAGGCTTTTCTTCCTCCGTTGAATTGTGTCGTCACCGTGGTCAAAAATCCGTTGGATGTTTTTCCATGGGTGTTTCTAGGTTCTGTATTCTGTTCCATTGATCTTCGTGTCTGTTTATCTACCAATATCATACTGTTTTATGAATCTTAGAAAAATCTCCCCTGCATCTACAAAAACGTGTCTGGGATTTTGATAGGTATCATATTAAATTTATTTACCTGTTTGGAAAAAAATGATACCTTTATTATTTTTCAATCTATGAAATTGATATGGCTTTCCATTTATTGAGAGCTTCGGTCTCTCCAGTGATTTTGTACTTTTTCACATAGAAGTCCTAGTCATACTTTCCAGATACTCACATAAGTATAATTTTCCCATTTGTTGAGCAATCGCGAATGATATTATGTTTTCAATTTTTGTCTTCACATGTTCATTGCCATTACATGGAAATACAGTTGGTTTTTGTGTGCTTATCTTGTACCCTGAAACCTTCCTTTCTGATTTGTATGCCTTATTATGCCGAAATCACGCCCTTTCAGGGTCCTGGAAAATTCCTCTGTTGAATCCTGAGCCCTTTCGATGTGACCTAGGCTTTGATCATTTCCAGCCTATGTGATACATGATATTCAAGGCTCATCTTGTACATTTCCTGGCAGAGACCACATTCTGGCATCAGAAATTGGAAACATCACTTTTAACTACTGTGAGAGACTGCCTGACTTCACAGTTCTCTGCTGGAATGTGGCCACTGATTAAACCTCTTGGTACTCCCTTATTTATCAGAGAAGTTCCCAGGAGGGGTTCAATAATTAATTACCAGATGAGGGAATGAATGAATGAGTGAATGAATGAATGAAAGAAATACATCTTGAGCTAGTCTCTGATGATGGCAAAACAAAAAATATAATATGGCCCATCCAAGAAAGAAGTGGTCAGAGCAATTCAGATCACTACCAGTCTTTCAAAGAATTAAACTCCTGCAAACCATAAAACTTATCTTTCTGTCCTCCCTCACAGTGACCTCCCACAGGCCTGGCCTCTTTGCTCTCCCCCTTCCTTTCTGGATCCTTTCCAGACTTTGTGTTTCTCTCCTCGGTGTGAATTCCCAAGACCCTCCTCTCTGTCTAGACTCTGCACCCCCCCCCCCAAACTGCTTGATAAGGCCCCACAGGAAAGGGAGAAGAGATTGCAAATGTTCATGTTTGGAACATCACAAATGCACTCATCGCAAAGTGCACGAATGGTGACACTCAGGAAGCGCTGCGTCCCTCTGCAGTGTGTGAGTGGGACACGAGCTGTTGAATATTGACAGGCCCCAGCCCTGTGCTCAGCACGTGCACATACTTCAGACTTACCTTTTAATACACACGATGGCTCTGTGAGCTGGGTAGAGGTCTCTCATTTCTGTGATGAAGAAACGGAGCCCAAAGAACTAGTTCGTAAGGAGTTTTCTGTGGCTGCTATAACAAATTTCCACAACGTTGCTGACCGAAAACAACACAGATCTGTTTTCTTACCATTCTCGAGGTCAGAAGTCCACAGTGTGTCCGGCAGGGTTAAAATTGACGTGTGTGCAGGGCTCCATTCCTCTGGAGGGTGTGGGGAAGAATCTGTTTCTCACCTCGCCAGCTCTAGAGGTTCCCGGGCTCTGGGACTCGTGGCCCCTCGGCCACCCTCGGAGCCCGCGCTCTCTCTGGCTCTGACTCTCCTGACTGCCTGCCCTTTTGGGGACCCTTGTGATTGTTTGGACCTGCCCACATGGTCCCGCATCGTCTCCCCATCTCGGGATCCTTAATCACATCTGCAGAGTCCCTGTGCTGTGTGACATAACCTATCGACAGGCTCTGGGCGTGAGGACGAGGCCATCTTGGGGGCCATTCTGTAGCCTGGGAGCAGCTGAATGCACTGCACACGGAGGCAAAGAGTTGGGTCGTGCCTTTTCCCACTGCTCCTTGGGGGGGTCTTGGAGGTCTTTACCTCTGGATAGCTCTGGCACAGTTGGCCATGGTCTTTCACTGTGTTCACACCTAGCGCCTGGTTCATTTTCCTCATTTTGGGCCAGGGCGCTAGTTACACACGGCTTGTGGCAGACGGAAGATTGAGGAATGTGGCCAAGGACCGCCAGCAAACACACCCGCGCCTGATGGACAACGGTGCGCGTCTCTAAGACAAGTGGAGGCAATTCTGTTTTATGTTACTGGGCTGTGTCTGTCATGGAGATGAACTGCATGGTCATTAACCGCGGCAGGATGTGGAGACAGTTGGGAAAAGTGACTCTTACCCTTTTTTACTATTTTTATCCATTTCCCTCATTGTGTTTTCCTGGGGGGTATCTAGGCACTATGAGTGATACTACCTAAAATTTGCACGCTGTCTTTATCTCACGGGTGCATTGTCATGGTTAATAATGTTTCAATATACTTAGACTTTCCCAAAATGGTCCTCTTTAAGTAATTTACAGCTATATTTTGGGCATATCACCATTTACCCTCGCAAATCTGAGTTGCCTGCCTATTTTCTCATTTTAGACCCATCCTAATGTCCAAATCAAATGGTTTTATAAAGCTTTTCCTGGGCAAGTCCAAAGTGGGTAGTTCTTGAGAAAAAAGATTGTCTGTCTCCAAAGGAAATGATCACTAATCTTCATAGCCGACCCCAAGCCTCTGATTTCTGCCTCTTGTTAGTAGGAACAACAGTTGGACCTAGTAGGGAAAAGAATTCTTACCAGAATTCTCAGGGAGGCCCGGCTTTGCTGTTCTGCCCCGACCCTCAGAGGGACCCTCACCTCTAGCTTCTCTACCTCAGAGGCACGGGGCTCCTCTGTCAAGATCTGGCATATTGTGGAGCACTTGTCCTCCTGGTCGATGTCCACCCATGGGACTTTGTCAAACCCAAGTGCATCACCAGCTCCATGGCCACTGCCGCATGCTGGGCACTGTCTTAGCTGCTGAGGAGCCAGACATGGGTCCTAGAGAAGTGGGGGAGAGAGAGAGACAGAGATAGCACAGGGAGGGAGAGACAGAGACAGCACAGGGAGGGAGAGGCTTACCCCCGGGGCCTCAACCCTGCTGAATGCCAGGACGAAGGTTTGTGTCAAATACTGTTCCTGGCCTCTTTCCTAACTGGGTCAAGGGAGACTCAGGTGAGGGAACTTTCGGGAATTTGTCTGGGGTGGGGTGGAGGGGACTGGATGAGAGTCTCGATTCTTCAGCTTTCCTCGGGAAAGTCACTTCATCTCTTCGGCCTCTGTTTGCTGTCTGTAGAATGGGGAGGAGAACTTAGCTCAGCGTTTTTGAGTCTGGGGCATAGACCAGGCGTTGGGCCAGTCGCTTTTTCTGTTACCCCATTTGTTTCTCACCCCAGCCTGTGCTACCCCCCACTGACAGACCAGCAGCCTGCTTTGTGTCCGTAGCCTGGGGGGGCCAGTGATGCGTGCCAGGGTGCTGAGCACGATGCCAGGCCCATAGAACATGCTCAGAAAAGTCTGGATCTTCTCATTCTGTGAGGAGCGCAGAGCACCTTTGCGGAGGATGGTCGAAAGGGGCTTACTGCTCCTTCCGCACACCTGCAAGCAGCCCCAGCTGGTGGGACGACTGGGGGTGGCCAGGGAGGTCCGTCCTCAGGGAGACCCCTCCAAACGAACAGGTTCACCGCCGCTGAAATGGAACTCAGAGGAGTCCGTCCAAACTCAGGGGAAAACCCCTCCGGCTGTCTCCTAGCCGGCAGCTGTGCCGGGTTCCCCAGCGCGGGGTCGGGGGCAGTAATACGAGGACGCCCGGGCCCAGCTCAGCCCGTGAGGGGCGGCAGCTCTCCCCGGAGAGATTTTCGTGTCACGGTAGCAAGGGAGGTGGTAATGGTTCCTGAGGGTTTAGTTCAGCAGCCCGGGGTTTAAGTACCTCCCAGCTTTGTGTATAAGTCCGTTTCTCTCTGTGGACTGACCGTTTCCCGCGTTTGTTTGCCAGGCTGTGTGCGTAAGCGCCTTCTGTTTACATGCATATGCCATGGCCCCTACTCGTGGTTTCCAGAAGGAAAGTCGTTAAGAGAAAGTTGGCTATTCTTCTAGATTTATTTCCATCTTCCTGGCTGACAGTTCTGTCCTTGCGCACGAAGATCTCACCCTGTAGTCTGGGGAGCTCGCGTTTTCCAGGAGCGCGGTGCCGCTGAGGACCAGCTGTAGTCCTTGAGGCCACCTGTGCTCTGCGGGCACAGCTTTGTCCCTTAGTCATCAAACAGACTTTAACAAAGAGTGGAACCTTTTTGTGATAATTACGTTTCTCTAGGAGGAGTGATGGTGGCTGACTTGCTGGGGAGAGCATCCCCAGGAGCCGTGTCCCCGGGGGTCCGCCAGCGGCCCCGCCTACCTTTCCCTCTTCATGGCAGCTGCTCCTTGTGATTGATCCCTCCAGGAGGACCCACCCCGCCACGGGCGCCGCCCCCGTGGAGCCAGGGTCAGGTGCTCTCTGTCCAGTGCCCCTTCTACAGAAGGAAGAAAGTCTCCCTGTGCTCTATTCTGAAGAAAAGGAGATGCGGAGAGAAACTGACTTGTCTGATGCTTGAATCGCCAGCCTCAGCCTCCGGACCCAGCCTACTAGGTGGGAGTGGCTGGGTCCGCCCCACGTGCTCACTGCTCTGGGAGGGACTGATTGTCACAGAGGTCACATAAGGGCACACACCCGCTCTGCGTACTCGCTCAGTCACTTGGCCATGGCAGTGCCCGTTGACTTTGGGGCTGACCGAGGTCTTGTTTTTATTATGCCATATATAAGATAAAGTGAACTTAGATCACGGGCGTCTTCGTGGTTCATTCAGTTGAGCGTCCGACTTCGGCTCAGTCATGATCTCACCGTTCACGGGTTTGAGCCCCGCGTCGGGCTCTGTGCTGACAGCTCGGAGCCTGGACCCTGCTTCAGATTCTGTGTCTCCCCCCTCTCTGCCCCTCCCCTGCCCACACTCTGTCTCTCTCTCTCTCTCTCTCTCTCTCTCAAAAATAAACATTTGAAAAAACTAAAGTGAACTCATTTCAGACTTGTCCACTGATGTGGAGGATCTCAGGAGACCCCCCTCTGGGGAGACTTCCCCTGGTGCCTGCCTGGGTTTTAGCCATCTTTCTGGAATCCTTGTTGATGGTTTCTGGTTTGAGTAGATTTTATGTCTGGGTAAGTTCTCCTCTTTGGGGACCTCAAGACTACATGTTCTTGTTTTTTTTTTTTCTTGTTTTAATTTTTTGGTTGTTTGTTTTAGTGGGGGGAGGGGAGAAGTGTGCCTGGAAATGTTTATGCCTAAACTTCAGCACTCTAAAGAGTGCTTCCTCTCCTCATCCAACTCCTCTCTTTTGCATATGACCACACCAGAAATTGCTCCTGGTCACTTCCTTGTGCCTAGAGCTAGAACAATTAGTTAAAATAACAAAAGGCCCTGGATCAAGTATAAATTCACTAAAATGCTTTTTTAAAGTAGCTAGAAGTAAGAATAAAAAGTGAAATGAATGAACTAAAAAAATAAATAAGTAAATAAATCAATGCAGCTAGAAAATTTAAGAAGAGCTGCTGTAAATAGATGTATTTCTCCTGGGCAAAAACCCCTGATGAAATACACCCTCCAGGAATTGTATCAAGTTTCCCTGTAATTTTTCCCTCTCTCTTCCGTCTCTGCTGATACGCGGCATCTTTCCAAGAGGAGGAGGATCGATTCTGTTTACGACACGTCAACATGTGTCGAGAGGAGGCCAGGAATTTTCTGGCATTAAGGTCTTGTACAGTGGGTGTTGCTGCTGGGGCAGTTGATGGATGGAAAGGCCTGGAAATGAGGTTTCCTAGGCCCGCCTGCTGCCGCGTTGGTCCAGCTCCTGCGCGGATGGCTTTAGGTAGTAGCAGCTCTGCATCATTTTATGACGTGAATCTGGTAATTCAGCGACTCGGCCGTGTTTGTATCGCAGTCTGTTAACCAGAATGCTACCAAGTATTTGATATTTCACCCTGGAAGGAGGACATTTGACTGCATTTAGTATTTTACTACCTACACACCGCGCCTGATAGACTGAGGAGCCAGATTCAGGTTCAGCAAACACCGAGTGAGGACGCCGTGTCAGGCTCATTCATGTCGTTGCCTGATTGGTACTTCACGAAGGTCCTTTTGATGGGAGTATGGTCACTCCTGTTGCACAGATGGAAAAACCAAGTAGTGAGCCTGAGGGAACAAATCAGAGCCAGACCTGATTCTGGGCCTGTCCATCCACATGGGCCACACTTGCCTGGTCATTTCGAGGACCTTTCTGCATGTACACAGAGTATTGTGATTACTTCAGCCTGGGTTTATCCATGGAGTTCCTGCCTATCATCTGCCGTGATCTCGTACTGGCGGACAGAGGGGGTGTCTTCTCTGGAGACCGTTGGAGATTTTACCTTGAAGGCAGGCCGTGTTTAATCTCGGGCCGCCAGGAGCTGCTCTTGGAGAAGGTGAAGAAGCTCTGAGCTCTGGTGTCCTTTCTGCTCTCATTCAGAGACAGACATTGTGCCCAGGAGGGTGTCCTCTCCGCTTCTCTTTATGGCACCCGGAAGTTTCTCTGCCACGGCTGGGCCTACTGACCGGGATGCTCACCCCGTGCTCGTGCTGCTGGCAAGCAGTCTGCAAAGCCGCAGGCCAGGCCCACGGGTTGGGAGAAATTCGGACGCATTGTCCTTTGGGACATGTGCTGTCTCACAGGAGCCCTGGGCCAGAGCTTTGGGTCGAAGGCCAGACACGTGGGTAGGAAACCGGTCCTTCCTTCCATGTCACCTCCAGGGGCAGCCCCCCTGTTCCTGAGATGTTACATATGTTTTGGGCTAGAGGACCTGGCCTGTCTTTCTAATGTGACATCTGCATTTTACTTCTTAAGGAGCTGTCACCAGGAAGATAGATGTTAGATCTCCACGTTTTCTGGTGGCTTGGCTGACTCTTTGGCTCCTCCTCCTTTAACATTCTATACAGTACGCATTGGGGACTTCATACGGCTGCCATTTTCTTCTTCTGTCTTTTGGATGTGTTCTTCCCTCCTTGTGTTCAGGGACCATATTCCCTGGTTACCTTCCTTGGACAGTGTCGTTCACACAGCAGTCACTCCATACTGACTCATGGGGTGATTGGATTATCTCTTTCCTGGCCTGGGTTCTGGCACCAAGATGGAGTTGAAAGCTTAAGCATGAAGAGAGAAAAATGAATACCTGTATGTTTTCTTCTTGTTATTCATTCAACATGTATATGTTGATTACATCCTTTCAGTCAGGCTCTGTGCTTAAATACTGGGGGACAAGTGTGCATAAGGCAGAACATGTGAGTGTTGAATATACCTCACATCCAAACAGTTCTAAGGTGGTAATCATCTCAGACATCCTATCCCGTAATGTACTCCCACTTGTATCTGTAATTAAGAGTGGACACTTCATATAGAATAGAAGAATTACGTTGAAGACTTTACCTCTATAAATTTACCTCTATTTCCCCATATACTTGCCCTTATGAAACTACCTGTACATGCTATAGAAAAGAGTCCCTCTGTGGACTAAATTGAAATGTTTGGCAAGGCGTGGACCACAGTGGTAACTAAGCTGGTGGAAAGTTGGCCCAACCCCTCCCTGTCTCTTTCTTCCATCTCTCGTGGTCTTTCTCCTACCACAGAAGGACAGTGTGTGTGTTACCGGACAGCCACCCCTCTCACATTTGATGGCTGCCTTTCTCCTTGGGGGCTGTGTTCCCGGTACAATGGTGCTGAATTGCCATCCCAAGTACCTGGTGTTTCCCGCCATCTATCCTGAGTATTCTTGTCTTCTCAGCTCACCTCGTCCTTTCTGTTGGTTTGAAATTCTAAGAAACAGGCCTCCCACATTCTTCACTTGCTTTCAAAATGTTCTTCCTGCACCCACCGCAAACGGTCAGCAGCACGTGTTTACTTTGTGGCTAAATACACATGACGTTCCGGTGCCTTAACGTTTATTGAATATCCAGAGACTCATTATTGCCAAAACTACTCGAAAGCAATCTTAGGTCTTATAACTATACCAGTAATGGGAGTACATTAATTTTGAAGTTGTCTGCCTTGGAGTAGCTGTGAGGCTGTAAGGCTTGAGATGCAGGCTATACTCAGAACAATAAGCCTTAAACCTTTCCATTCAAAACTTAATTGTTTAATTAACATGGAGAACATTTTAGATGTTTGTGTTTTTAAGGACCTAAAAATAATGTCCTTCATTTTCTTGTGCTCTAAAGTTTTTAAAAAAATGTACTTGAATATCAATACAAACTTAATCAAATGCTGCCTTACCATTTGTGATAGTAAAACCACAAACCCAAGTTATACTTTTATGTTTTATGGGCACAGTTCTTATTTTACTGAACCCTTCACTGAATTTTTATCATAATGTATAAATCAATGTATGTATTACCATCCAGTTTGTGTGAACAGTGTCAAGGATCAAAAAACTTACTGATAATCGAAGACCGTTTATCTTTTTTTGAAAGCCCAAGGATGGGTTGCATTGAAAGTTTTAAGGCACATCATGGAGATTTTTTTGGATGTCCCCCGGGACTGCCACTTTGGGCCCACAGCCACTCTTAGGGGAAAGTTAATGAAGTGTTTCCTATTACTTCCTGTAGTTTGTAAAAACACTGAATCTAGGGGGCTCAGTCCAGTAAGCGTCTGAGTCCTAATTTCGGCTCAGGTCACGACCTCGTGGTTCGTGAGTTCAAGCCCCGCATCCAGCTCTGTGCTGACAGTGCAGAGCCTGCTTGGGATTCTCTGTCTCCCTCTCTCTCTCCACCCCTCCCCTGCTTGCTCTCTCTCAAAACTACATAAACGTTTTTTAATTAAGTTAAATTTTAAAAAGGAACACTGAATCTGAGCTCCTTGGGATATGGGCAGTGTGCACTTGGTTCAGCTTCGTATCTCCTCCACTCCGAGTTAGGCCTGGGGACTCCAGGCTGACTGAACAGTGGACACAGTTACTTACGTCTCTTCCCGTGGCAGTCCGTGCGAACATCTGCCCTTCCATTCCTGCAGCTCCAAGGTGAGGTGCATGCTGGGCTGTTTTCTTCCACCGCCAAGGGCACTTCTGTAATTAATGTATCTGTGCCACAGGTTGGAAAGCAGGTGTTCTTTATGGCGTCCAGAATGTGACGTCCTCGGACGTTGGCAGGTGTGGCGGGAAACTCACTGGTAGCTGTGCCCCCTGGTTGGCTCCCCACCCCCACCCCACACATCACATGCATAAGCCCTTGGGTCTAGGCGCCCAGGGGCGTTTTTCCCTCACAGGGGATTCTGATCAGTGCTGGCGGTCAGAGACCCCAAGGAACTCTCTGAGGTTTTAACTTTCCCGAAATAGAGAATTCTTATTTTGCTTACTGCCTCAAGAAAGTATTGGGAGAATCAAGTGCAGAGTCAAAGGCACTTGGAACGTTCCCTTTAAAATGAGCTCTCTTGTGAATCACAGCATCTCCTCCTTAGGGCAGCCCCACGACGAAGGACAGCTGATAGGTTTCTCTCTGAAAACTCCCTGTGCTTATAGTCAGTAGCAGGTGACCCTTTAACTTGTCCTTCATGAGTCTGACACTCTGGTTTCCCAAGCTGTGGTGCATTTTACCCATACTGGATTACGTTTTTAAGTTAGTGTATTCCTATCTTTATCACTATCCCAAAGAATTAGAATTACAAGATTTCATTTTGAAATGTAGAATTAAAATGGGGAAGACTAAGGAAATCGTTTTATGTAAAACCATACATACGTTTATTTTAATAAAGTTAAAATAAAGGAAGAATCTCTCTGGCTTAATACTATAATTTTCCTGCAGAGTCAATGTAAGTTTTAAATTAGTACTTCGGAATTATGTGATAAAAAAGCCACGTAGTCCGTATTATGGGCAAAGTATTCAGTGCGTGCCCTCGCGTTCATTTTGAAAGTTGTTCTTCAGTAACAAAAGTGATTTATCCTGGAAAAATTGGAAAAATATTTTAAAACACAGAAGTCGAAAGAAAATAAGTTATAATCGTACCACTCAACAGGAACTATTAACATTTTGTGCACCGAGAATGCCTTCTTCGCTTTTTGAACTCTAAAGGGACGCTACTGTATATGCTGTCTCTGGATTCATGTGACTTCTGGTAACAGAAACCCTAACTTACACAAGTTCAGACATGAACGAAGTACCTCATTCCCCGAAATAGCAAGCCCAGAGACGGGATGGGCTGCGGGATGTGGTTCATTGACTGGGGCAGCGGGCAAGGTGCAAGACCCCAGTTTTCTTTTTTCTCTCTCCTGCTGCCGACGTCATAAGCGTCACACTAAGGTGGCTCTCTTCGTGGTCACCCCATTGCCGCTGTGAACATCCGGACAACACGCTTCCTTGCTCGCATCTAGTGGCGGGAGAAAAGCCCTGGTGCCCAGCCCTGGAAACCCTGTCCTTCCACCTGGTGAGAGGGGCCTAGAGGCAGCTGCCCCAGAGCAGGGACAGTCACCACATACATGCCAAAGCCACCTGGTTCAAGCCCGGTCTCCTTTGTCAGTCACTGGCAAGAGGGGTCGGATTACGATGATCGGCTTAGACTAGTTGGGGTCAATTCTGCAAACCACTTTGCTAGTGTAAAATGCTGGAGATGTGGAATCAGTGGTGGAAGTCAGCCCCCACCTCAGTAACCAGACGTTTTCCCAGAATATTTTACGGACACATGTGAGAGTCCTGTTGAAGGATCACTTAGCATACTTCCTCATCATTGCCTTCGGGTTGTTGACCAATTTGCTCTGACTCTCAAAGTTCTGTCCCTCCTCCTGCTCTTATCTACGCACCGCCTTTCCTCTGCATTGCCAGGGTGGCTGCCTGCAGCTCAGGACAGCACATTTCCTCCTGGCCTCCAGGAGGGGCGAGAGCTCCCCGCCAAGCAAGCTCCGCCTCCTTCAGCCGCTGGGCAACTCGGGTCCCGGACCAGCCCCTGACGGTCTTGAGCGTGGCACCGGTACCCGTACTGGCCTCCGATGACCAAGAGACACGCCTGGTGCTGCGAATGGGCCGATTTGCCTGCATGTGTGGTGCCCCACACAAGGTGTGGGCTCAGCAGAATCAAGGTCTGTTGGGGAAGAAGAATGAACGTGTGCTACCTGCTCCACTGTCTTTAAGAATTGCTCTTTTCAGAGGCGCCTGGGTGGCTCAGTCGTTTAAGCGTCTGACTTCGGCTCAGGTCATGATCTCACGGTTCATGGGTTTGGGCCCCGCGTTGGGCTCTGTGCTGACAGCTCGGAGCCTGGAGCCTGCTTCGGATTCTGTGTCCCCGTGTCTCTTTTGCCGCTCCCCCACTCACACTGTCTCTCTCTCAAAAATAAACATTTAAAAAAAATTTTTACATTTTCTCTTTTCGCCACCATTATAACAATTATCTGAATTATCTGAAATTAAGATAACTGTCTTTAGATAGTTTAATTTTCATTAAAAAAATCAGTTTCTTCGTTAGACATGCTCTGTTCAGAAAGAGTTGGAGAGGAAGAAAGAATAAAGTCCTCATTAATCTAATGTTCTCCAAAGCTTTGGCGTTTTTGCGGTGTCTTTTTTGGCATAGACAAGTTTTTCCTCATAAGTTTTGACTTAAAATGGTCTAGAAATTAAAAACTAGAAGAAAAAATGGGCTTAAAGATACAAATTATCATAGATGTAAACTTTAATATTTTTGTTCTTTATGTACTTTTTTATTTTTAATAGCCTTGAGACAATGTCATATATAATATAGAGAATTAATAGGCATTTTTGCAGAATAATTCTGAGAAATCATAGGCATATTTGAAATTACTATGGCAAAAATCAGATGTTAAGGAAAAAAGTTATGACATACTCAGTTTTTAAAGTTATACTATTAAGGTGTAACTTCAGGTGTAATAAATATTCACGTTTAATTTTAGGTGCTGGTGTGACGTACACTAAAATAAAATGGAACAATTTCTGTGGTTCTATAAAGGAATCTATAAAGGAGTCATAAATAATTATAGTAAAGCTTCTTTGAGGTATTTTTATGGGAATAAAAATTGAAAACTTGTTAATAGGGAAATTTTTGTGAGAAAGAGGTGAGTTAGTCTTAGAGACCTCAAGCTGCAATATATCGTATGGGAACCCTGAATAAGCAGTTAACTTCTCAAGATAATCTTGTATAATGTATAAAAGTTGAGAGTTTTTGAAAAAGCTTTCCAGAAGGTAGCAGGAAGGAAAAAATTATTATTATAGTAAAATTCCCCGTGACAGATCACCCAGTTTCTGTGTTTTTTCTGTTACCGGAATGGAGACCTGATCTGGATTTGGAAGGGCTACGACTGCCTAGGATTAAAATGAACAAATAGGGGCGCCTGGGTGGCCCAGGTGGTTGAGCGTCCGGCTCTTGATTTGGGCTCAGGTCATGATCCCAGGGTCGTGGGATCGAGCCCCACGTTGAGCTTCACGTTGAGCGTAGGGCCTCCTCTGCCTCTTGCCGCTGTTTGCGTGCTTGCTCGCTTGCCCTCTCTGTGTCTCTCTAAAATAAATGGATTAATTAATCAAAATAAAATAAACAAATAAACGTATTTCCTGTAGAATGACAACTTGTGTGCAGCCGTGGGATTCACTTCAGGTCCCAAGGTGCTCCCAGCATTGGGAACTAAGAGCCCTTTGGTGCTCAGAAGGTGTCTTACTCTCAGTGGGAGGCCTCCCTTTGTATTTTGTGTTTTGTAGCAAAATCTACAAATGCTAGCAAGAGCAGAGGATACCAGGACAGCTTATTTTAATTAAAAGCTGCTTGGATTTACGGAAGTTGTGTCTTTGTTGTTCTTCGTCCTCTTCTTTTGAATAACCTGATGAGTCTGGGTGTGATCTGGTTGGCAGAGCATCTGTTCATACGTGGGAAGATCGTGTTCTCCCTCTGGTATTGTTACCTTGCTAGGTTACCTTGAATGAATAAGTTAACCTCCCTGTTCCTCAGTTTTCTCATTTCTGAAGAGAGGGTGGCTGGTCAAATGTGTCTCCCAGGTTCTTTCCTGCAGCAGAATTGGGCTCTACGGGAAGTCTCCGTGAGGAGGGGTCAGACTGTGAAATGGGCGGGGCGGGGAGATGGCTGGGGTGAAGGACGAGCAGGCCTGGCATCAGCAGTTATGAGAGAATCCAGTTGAAAGGGCCAGCACCATGCCCACTGGCGACTTTTCTTCTACCCGCCAGTTGAGAAATAGAGGTACAGAAACTCTAATGAGGTTCCTTGAGAGGCGGAGAAAACCGCAGCAAATTCATTTGCCCCCCGGTCTAGGTTTTGGCCGGTTCCGCCTTCCATCTGAGAGTGTATTTATAGTTTGTGGCCATGGTGTGATCTCACGGCCCTGCCTGAAAGAAAAAGACCAGCCCTTCTGGGATTTCTTGAACTTGTTACAAGTTCCCAGGGGAAGCTCTGAGTTTTTAACTAACCCTGGATATGTGAGTGCCTCAAAACCGAGGGTCAGTAGGGAAGCAGAGGGCTCAAAGCCTCCCTACAGGAGTGTGGACGAGGCCAGAGGAGGCTCAGCCACCGCCATGTGCCTCAGCTCGGCCTGTGTGTTTTTGTCCTTCGAGATCTTTTTAAAGCCCTGGCCACGCCTCTCTCGTTGGCCTGATAAACTAATTTGCCTTAGGAACAAGAAGCGCTGTGGAGTGGCTCTGACGCTGTCTCTTGTCTGACACAGAGCCATCACACTGGAAAATCAACTGGTGATCCTTGCAGCGACATCGGGTGATGCCAGGGTTTACTACGCGCAGGCCGTCAACGAACGCAACGGAGACAGCAAGACCAGCCCGCTCGTTCACCTGAGCGTAGCCGGTGAGTTTTGAGACGCCACATGATAATTCTGAAAGCAATAAAGTCTTGATTTAATTAATACATGTCTCACGGGCCCTTTGCAATCAATCTTCTGTCTCTAGGATGGTGGCCATGGTTCAATATTGATCCACTGTCAATAGTTGCTTTCTTTGAAGCTGTACGTGTAAAACGTGAACACAACAGGTGATGCCCACTGCGAGATCTTATTCATTTTGGGGGTTTCAAAAATCGTTTTTAACGCGTATTGTTTTTAACAACAAATCTTGGTTTATAAGGAATTCCATCAATGAACCTTATTTGAGACTAGATTAGGCACAGGTTATGTTAATTTAATAATAAAATCCTTGAGAAAACATAAATATTGTGTTCAAATTAGCAGTGTTTCTTAATCATAATGAGCTGACCATTTTTTCTACCTGATTTAACGGAATTGTGAAGAGAACACACACAATTACCGTTACACCTGCAGTTTATTTACAGAAATGTTAGTCTGAGGAAACTTAGTTTAAACATTTGGACTTTGAAGAGGTCTCTAGGAATTCTCCCAGAGTTGATTGCTGGAGAAGGGGAAAATGACCAGAAGCAAAAACTCTGACCTAAAAGATTAAAGCATGCGTCTCACGGGGCCCGTCGCCAGGCGTTTGCAGCATGAAGCTTCATGGGATGAAATGAGGTGATTTTGTGTTGAGAAAATACAGGTGGGAAATAGTTGTAGACTTCAGAATTCCATGATCACATCAGACAAGAGTGAAGTAAGTGATTTTGTCTGTATGGTAGCAGACGTCACCTTTTTGAGAAACGTCTCTGAGCAGTGGCTTCCCCCTCGGGTTTGAAAAGTTTCCTTTCATTCATGGGTTGGGATCATAGCGTTTGCTGCTTGTGCTCCCCAAGGGATACGATTGCACGAAGCCAAGTAGTGCTGGCCGAGGGAATGTCTGTGGCAAACATGGGGTAGGAGACCCCGGGGTTACCTGGTCGGCTTCTACGTCCCCTCACGTTCCTGGTAAGTGCCCCCAAGTGGCCATTATCCTGCCATCAGCCCCTTCGTTCCTGGGAATTGAAACCTGATCTCCAGATTATAGACTGGGCACAGACTGGGCTGTCCCCATGGCCTTTTTAAGGCTTTGGAGAGTTATGTGCATCGACTAGGTGTGGTGTTCACAAAATATAGGCCAGGCGGGTACTGATATTTAAAGGACCAGAGTGGAAATAAATATGACTTCTCAAGAATTTTTTTCAGTATCGATAACAACAGATGGAAATCACATCTTTAAATAGATTGATTGCTTTAGTGATTTCCAAGTTTTACAATTACAGCCATTTCTTCTATTTAGAAAATAGATTTATCACTCAATTGTGATATACCTACCAGGATAATAATTGGTCAAACTGGTAAAACTCTAGGTCAGAAACAAGGAAATTGGCCGCAGTCCGTTGGAAGAGAGAAAAAAATTCCACAAATGTTCTGGTTAATGTAATGCTAACATCAGAGAGTTATGAAATAGTCTGAACCCATGGTGTTCTGCATTGCCTATTGTAGAAAGGCCAGTAGGAAACAAAACTAATACAGTGATTTTGCAAGTTGCCATATTAATGGATACCGTAGCGTTAGGTAATTGGGATATGTAAATGCTTTTTCAGTAATTCCAGTTTCTACTCCAACCCAGAAGTGTATTGGGAGTAGCTCATAAATATTATAATTAACTGCCTTGCATTTTGCTCCTTGTGTATTTTTATCTTTTCATTGGCACCAGGTAAAATGTGTAGAAGGTGGGTTATAAAGAGGTTGGTGATACGGACGGACTTGTTTTAAATCTCAGGAGAAAAGCTGCCTACTGTTTCCTTATATAGTCTTTGCTTTTTATTGGGTCCAAGTAAAATGTGAAGAATGAGAAGGTTGAGGAACCGGCCTTATTTTGATTCTTAGGATAACATTCTGTTGACATATTGGATTTAGCTGAAAGTTAAATGGCACTCAATTATGCGCTTTCTCACTAAAAATCCTATTTTGAAACCTCTAAAGATCAGGAAATTGATAAATCTGCAGAAACCCCAGAACTGTGTGTTTACATGTTGCTTCCTTCCGGAACAGTGGCAGAACCTATAGTTCAGGACTCCCTGCAGCACCGGGGGGGGGGCTGCTTGGGGATGAGGTGTCCTCAGCACACTTACACATCTTTTGTTTCTTTTTTTTTTTTTTTTTTCTGATGGAGGCTTTGTAAAAACACCAAACAAGATTGATGAAATTTTTTTTCAAAACTTGCCAGCCAGCATTTCTGAAGAATCCAAAGATGCTACAGCCAATTATCATTTAACGAAGATAAATTTTTCTTCGACATCAGGGGAGTAAAATAAAGAATGTTTCTGTAGTGAATACGACTGAGGTTGGTAGGGGTAACTGGAGATTAAGTTCCTGGTGCCTTGTACTGTAACTGATTTGAAATTGGAGAGTGCCCGGCGGCCCCACCTCTCGTGTCCTATCGTAAGAATAAGCTGTTCCTCCTGCAGGACAGCCCAGTGTCAGGTGGGAGAGCACAGGGGAGCCGGCCTTGCCTCCAAACATCTAAATGAGCGATGCCCTAACACCCAGCCCCCCAGGGAGAATGATGTATCTTCCCCAACAACTGTGGACTTGAGAGTTCAAAACCTCACCACCGTTTCGGTTGCCAAACGCTTTACCTACACTGGAAGCGTATGGGAAGCAAAAGATAAAGAGGATTTCAATAGAAATAAATAAATGTTTACAAAAGCATGACAATTAGAGGGGAAATGCAGTCCCATAATGGTGCCGCCTGCTGTTGGTGCATGGTTAGTGGCTGGCGTTCTCATCTCTTCACGTTTCTCCCCCTTTTGTCTGGCCAAGAAGATAAATTGCAGCATGTGCTGCACAGATACCTCCTGTCCTGAAGGAGAGGCCATCTCTGAACTCTCCGTTCTCCTCCCCCGTGAAAGCTTGCTGCCATCTCAGGGGTGGATTTGCTTTGAAGTTGTGATGTGACGTGAAGCCAGCAGATGTCAAGGACATAGGTGGGACCGTTGAAGCGCCCTGCATGAATTTTTCATCGCTGGCTCCCGCGGTTCAGGTGCACGCCAGAAAAAGAATGGGCTGAACTCACCCGAGAGTAGACGTTTCTATTCTGAGGTCAGACCCAGGCAAGCTTTTATAAACCTGTCGACCTGCTTTTGGTTTTTGCTTTGAAGATTTTACATTGAGTTAACTTTTGTGGATCAGATCTTCCGAACTGAATGAATATGTGAATAAGAGCTTCTCCTTAAAATCAGAGAAAAGGGTAGAGTCAGGAGATGAGAGGAATTCCGCACGATGATCAATCCATCATTGTGTGACGGCCGCCTGCACACCTCGACACATCATCACTTCTGACCCGATGCGCAGGACGCCAGGCGTAATGAGAGTCTCTGCTGGGGAGGAGGCTTAGGGGGAGAGAGACACGGCCGCCTGCCTCCTTCCTGTGTTTTCACATCTTTCATTTCAATGCCTGCTCTTCAAACAAAGTCCTTAGCTAGCATATCATTTTAGCTGATCCTCCTTCGGGCTGACAAACCGTTGCTTTTCATTCTGAAGACCACTTAACATTCTTTTGTCCTCTATAATGCTAATTTGACTGCAGACCTCATATACACTTAGTAGTTGAGACCGGATTCCTGAGAATAATGTCCAGGAACAGTCAAACAGTCGTCTGAGAGAACTGCCCAGTAAAACCTGACTTTTGTGTGCCCAGATAAGATTCTCTCTTGTTTTCTTTGTGCCTTAAAATTTCAGGGAGAGAGGGGGCAAGGCATGAGCCTGTCAAGTGTACTCTGACGTGGGTTGGAATCCCAAAGCAATAGTAGCAGTTTGAAATATTACTGGAAACCTGTCTAGAGACTGTGGCCCTCCCACAAATGATCAATTTAGAATCATGCTACAGCTTTACATATTGTATGGACCTTTACTGCCAGAACTTTGAGAAACACATATAGCAAGTGTCGTGTGCTTTATGGTAGAGTGATGAGTTAATCATTTAGGACGGATTGAACCTTCTAAGTAGGGTGTGTAATGAGACGTGCTCTGGCCCGGGGATCCTGGGGCTGGGCGTGAGCAGAACTGAGTGTAGGCTGTGGTCTCTAAAGCCTGTTTGTAGGCACTCCATCAGGAAATAAGCCTTGAGCCTTCACCCTAACATATGCACACTCAGTTGTTTATAGATTATAAGCATAAGAGATACAAAAGAGATAAGTGGTATCTTTAGTGTCTTGCTAATCTTGAACATCTTATTAATCTTAAAAAATAAGAAAAGTAGTTATTTTACCAGTAGAAGTGAGTTTATTCAGGAATAACAGAACATTGCAATTCAGGACAAGCAAACCATGGCAAAACGATAGGCAAATCCAAGAAACAAAGGAGAGGAACGTTGTTTTATGGAGAAGAAGGAGGAAGTTGTATGTGGCGGGGGCGGGGATTGAACAAACATCCATTGGGGAAAGACAAGGATTCATGGTGGTGACAGTCCCTGGTTGGCTGAGTTTCAGGGTGGTTGATTTTGTTTAGGGCACGCATTGCATTATCTTGGCCTGCCGGGCCCTGTAGTTGAGGTTTCTTTCCTGTTGATTGTTCTTCTCTTGGGTCTGTAATAGACATTTCTTCCTGTGAGAGACATCGAGTGATGTCACTCCAGCCTCCTGTTCTAGCCCCCGAGCCGACTTCAGTGAGGTTCCCCTTCATTAATTTTTAGATTCATTCCATCTTTAGTTCATGTCTCATGGCACAATAGACACTTCTTGAGTGGAAATCCATATTTTACGTCGTCTTCCTGCTGTTTAGTTTTTTGGACAAATTCTTGCAACCTCTGTTTAAGGAGGACTATGTATCCAGTATCATTGCCGATGCAGAGCCGCTGTTCGTCGTCCTCTTCTGTGCTGCCTGTGGAGTGACTCCAATCTGTGCCTCTTGCCAGGAACGCTTGTGTCTGGTTATCTATTCTGTGACAGTTAGTTTAGTTAAAACCAAATATAGCTGGTCCTTGAAGAACACGAGTTTGAACTGCATGGGTCCACTTACATGCACGTTTTTTTCCCGATAAACACAGTATGGCTCTGTAAATGTATTTTCTCTTCCTTATGATTTTCTTAATGATGTTTTTTCTCTAGCTTATTTTATTATAAGAATATAGCATGTAATGCATAAAACCTACAAAATTTTATGTTAATCGAGTGTTATGTTATTGGCAACAGTAGGCTATTAGGAGTTAAGTTTGGGGGAGTCAAAGTTAAACACAGATTTTCAACTGTGCGGGGCGTCAGCAACCCAACCCCCATGTTGTTCCAGGGTCCACTGGACACAAATACGTCTATCTGGGCGAAGGTGAAACCACAGCCCATTGGCAAGTTCTGAGAGCAGACAGATACATGAGGGCATCCTGTCTACCTCCTTGAAAGTGCACATTTTTGGTTCTCCCCTTGAGAGAATGTGCATTAATTACAGTGTATGCTGTGGGGCCGTCCCACCAACACACCTGGCATTATCAAAGGTTAGTTTTCTTCTTATGGCTTTGCTTTAAAAACATAGATTAGGGGCGCCTGGGTGGCTCAGTCAATTGAGCATCCAACTCTTGATTCCAGCTCAGGTTGTGATCTCAGGGTCATGAGTTCAAGCCCTGTGTTCAAGCCTTTACTTAAAAAAAAAAAAAAAAAAAAAGCTAGTTCTGTTTTGTTTCTCAACCCCAGGCATATGTTTATATGGGTTAGTGACAGGCTTAGAGTCAAGTTCACCTGGTGATTCTCAACCAGACTTAGTTTAAAACAAAACAAAACAAACAACAACAACAACAAAAAAGACCAGTGAGGCCCGGCAGATGAGACAAAACTGGGTTATTTCCATTACCTACCTGCTCTCATCCGTCTTCTCTTCCCATGCTGCCTTTCTTTCCCCTTTATGGCTGATTGCAGCCTGATCTCACCATTGGCAAGTCTGAGAGAGTCAGTTTAAACCATAAATTGTAACTTGCCCTCGACTTTTCAATGTATTCAGGGTAACCAAGTATCCTTAGTCTCCCAAAGCAGCCTACGCGGACCTCTCAGGGCACACACACACATTTCCAAGGGGGTAAGCAGGCACGCATAATCTTTGCGGAATCTATTTCCAGGTGCTTTCATATACTCTTCCTGAAGCCAGATCTGCCCGAGCATGCCTGAGTTTCAGGGAGCTCTCTTCCTTCCGCGGTTGCCTCTCTTACTGGGCACAAATCACACTCATCCCGATTCTTTAACACAGGCATTAAGTGAGGGTGTGAGTGTCCAGGTGCCAAACAAAGGGGTAATCCTAAATGTCAGTATCGGGATTGAGAAAGTGAAGGACTCTAATAAGTCATTGTATAAATTAGGTGCTTCGGTGCCTTGCTGTCTGCAAAATGAGGCAGGACCAAAACGCAGTGTCAGTTGACTTTTTATGACAAATAATTTTTGAAGATTGCTGATATCAGTGCAGCCTCTGCTTGTAGGACAGGAAGACATTTCTGGCCTCTTTGTGGTTTGGGGGCGATTCGCCTAACACTAGTCAATGAAATGTGAGTGGAATGAAGCACATCGCTTCCAGGCCAGGGATTTAAGAGGCAGCAAGTGACCTTCACGCTCTCCCTTCCCTGTGGCCAGGCCACTTTTGGAGATGGTGGAGCCCAGGCTGGAAGCTGTCCAGATACTGGAAGTACAGCCCGAGAGAGCCCCCAGTGGAATGACGCCTTAGGGAGCGGGGAACGCACCTCTGTGTGCCAAGCACTGTGATTCCACGCTTTATTTGCTACTGGAACAAAAAACGATCTATCCCAACTAATAAATGACCATGTGGAGTTCAGAAGGGGCTAAAAGAACTGAGAGAAAACCAGGTAACAAAATTCCTTCCACCGTCGTCTGCTTTTCTACGAGCATAGTTTCACAGGAGTTATATATACGGAAAAGAAGTAGGATTAGAGTCAGGGTACACGGCTATCCATTTCTGGGAGAGAGGCATTTTCAGTGATTTTTTTTTATGTATAATATTCATCAAAATCGGTTATACTTTTGATTAATTGAGTACAAATAACAATTGTAACAGTAACTCAATCCAAGAGAACTTTTTTTTTTAACCCCAGAGCCATATGGTTGCTGGGAAATTTTAATTTATATGCATATTTTGTCAGAGGCTATGATAGGGTGATCAATAAAATACTTGGAATCGTTAAATGTAATAAATTAGGATAAAATTCTGTGGGAGGTATAGAATGAAAGTACAGGTTCAAGATGAAAAAGGAATGAGGTCAGATTTCTGGCTACTAAAAATTAAAGCTTGTTGATGTCTTTTTTTCAAATGGGTGATAACGTGCATCAAATCCTTAGACCTGCTCTATCAAATGCCTAGATTCCTTCGGATACATATAAAAGAGGCCGCAGACTTCTACTTTATTAAAATACACTAACATATCCAAAATTAAAATACACGTGAAATTCCCTTCTCTGTAGTCCTTCAAATGTGTGTTAAAAAGCGTTAGATGTTAACGTTAGCTGTGGAACAACCCAGTTTGGCAAAATTCTTCTAGGTGATGTAGGAGCAGAAACTGTTCCGAGCTATATGCAGCTCTGATGCTAATTTATAAATAAGTGTGCTGTTAAGTGATTCCCCAAGGGAGAGGCAGAAGCAGGGCCCTGATGAGCCTTGAGCTGCAGGTAGGTGTTTCACGGACATTTTCCCTGTTGAATCCCACAACAGCCTGTGAGTCCGTGATCAACACCATTACCGAGCTGAGGGCTCTAAGGCCCCAAAAAAGGTTGGGGTCATCGACCAAAATCACAAGAATAGCGACTAGGGGATTAGGGACTCAATACAAAGTTTCTCTGAGCCCCCAACACCCTAGATTTTCCTTTTAAAAAGGAACAGCATGTATTTTGCACACTGGGTGTGCTTTGGTGGCCATCCCGTGTCCAGGCCAGAGGAGAAGCATAGAGAGCTCAGGAAGCAGCCTTCCCGTTGAACACTCAAACCTCAGAGGAGCTTGGTTTTGTTTTCAAAAGGAAGCTCTGTTTTGAGCTCAGAACCACTCCCCATAAACATTCAGTCTCCGTGTACTGTTCATGCACATGCAGCTCGGAGGCTGGCACCCTTTTGCAGCTGCCAGGGGTACACTTGGGTGGCCGTGAGTGAGAGTGTGAGCACAGGTGTGCCACAGTGTGTGGTGGGAGAGGAGATAGTCAGCACTCGGTGACGGAGCATTCGTAACAGCAGGGTGTGTTGTCACTTGTCACCCAGGATGCAGTAGACACTATGTGGGCGTAGAACAGGACGTGGTCTGCTCTGGTGATGCGCACGGCCATCCTCATCTTCCCAGCCATTGCTGGTGACCGGCCTTGGCGGATGCTGCCCCCAGAGCAAGCCACAGCCGGCGGGGTGGAGCACAGCTGCTCCAGCTGGTGCATTCAGTAGACAGAGGGTCGGCATTCACTTGCTTCTTCCAGGATAGGATGATTATCCAAGGGCACAGACTGTCACCTAGTAGTGACTTCGTAATCAGACCTTAAATCTCCCCCAAAGCCCACCTTTAATGTTTTTCACAACTACCCCTCCTCCTGTCCCCTTGTGAAATACATCAATTTAAATTCTTTTGTCCAGACATCTCGACACAGGAGTCTTCTGACTGGAACTTCTAAGGCTGCAGCTGGATGTAACCCTAATAATTTTACCCTTGACCCTGGGATCTAATTTCTTAACCTTAGCCAACAAGCAGCCGCATGCTTGCATTCAGGTGACTGAGAATTTGACATCCTTTCATTGCAGGTTCTTAATAATTAAACAGAACATTTCAAAACTTGTCATGTATTGAGAGGGACTCAACATTGTGACTTACTCATGCAGTAAGTACCTTCCCAGCCTGGATCACTTCGGATGTCACATTCATTGAAGTACTTCATCTGCTTTCCCTGTCGCTATAATTGATATGAAAAGATAAGCAATTTTTAGAGGGCACAAGCAAGGGGGATGGAAAATTGAATTTTCCTCGCAATCATTTTTATCAAATCTAACATACATCCATTACCCATCTCGTCTGGGGAAATCCTAAACAAAGTAATGGTTATCAGCCAAGATGAGGCCACAGAACCAGTTGTTAGCTGTAAATAGAGTTTTCTGTGAAAAACTGTGTTTACTCAGTAGTTGGATACAGATGGTGACCGTGGTTAGTTCCCTTGTGTCGCAGCTTTTACTCTTTCCTGGACTAAATAATCCCACTCTTACCTTCATGTTGTCCCCTGGCCTTTTATGAAAGGGCCCAGTGTTCTGAAGTCACTGATTAAGAAACACATGTTTATTTTGTCTTAATTCAGAGTTTCCAAGGTTTGCAAACTCACATTGTCCTACTTGCTGGGCTAAAATGTCTTTGTGGATCGTGCTTCAGAAAAATGAGATATGTGGTTTTCTGATTTGGAGGGAACGTGGAGAGAGGAAGCAGCCTCAGTGACTGCAGGGTGTCGTGGAGGGCAGGCCCGATTCCCTCCCGTGCTAACATCCATTTCGGGCTTTCCCCGAAGGATAGGAAGACAGGATGTTGCCTAATGTGTGATGAAAGCCTGTGATACTCGTTGTCTTAGCTTGGGCGCTGCAGCAGAACACCACAGGCTGGTTGGCTTGTGGACGACAGACATTTACTCCTCTCGACTCCGGAGGCTGGGGACTGCCAGTCTGGTCAGGTTCTGGGAAGAACCTTCTTCTGGGATGCCGAGTTCCTACTGTATACTCACATGGTGGAAAGGGTCCCTTTAGGAGGGCACGAATCTCCTTCATGAGGGCTCCATTCTCATGACCTAATTACCCCCCAAAGGCCCCACATCCTGATGTCATCACCTCCTGCCTCCACACTGGGGGGTCAGGATGTCAGCATAAGAGCTTGGAGGGGACCCAAAAATGCAGTCCATTGCAACAATAGGAGCAGCAGTCATTTACCGAAGTCTGCTCTGGGTCCAGTATGCAGATATTCTACATGATTTCATCCCCCATTTTTAAAAAAGCCCTAGGAGGTCACTGTCATCCCCATTTAGCACACAAGGAAACAAAGGGAAGAGATAATGTGTGCAAGGCCGCACAGTTAATTACGTGGCTTACTTTCCACCCAAGTCTGTCTTCTCCCAAAGAGACGGTCTCTGTTTTCTTTATTGACATTATTTATATTGCAGATCATTTTCGATTTTTAAAATCACGTTGAAAGTTCTTAATCTGGTGGCTGCTTTTCTGTTTGCAGCCTGACAACCAGCCACCTTCTGATAACAGTTCAGTTCTGCCTTTACAACTAAGTCATAATGTTTTATGGCTGATCACTGTAAATGATGTTCTTTCAGCTCTCATAGAAGGCAATTACAGCGGGTGATTAAAGCTGGAGATCTTTACAGGATGCATGTGAATACTAAATTAAGCTTTAAGAAAATCAGGTAAAGCGTCTGTTAAAGTAAAAGGTCACTCAGCTGCTCTAAAAACCATTACTGAATCCAGAGAGCTGGACTCCCCACTTTTCCAAGAACATGTGCGTCTGAGATGTGAAAACCCATGGAATTTGTATCAGAAATAAGAGGAACCAGAAATAGATATTAAGATGTAGACACTGTATGTCCTAATGAGCCAGTTCTTAGCAACAGTCTCCACCTGTGAGTTTTTGTTCTTCCGGGTAATTACTCCGCCTATACCCTCTCCCCTTTTATGATCTCCAGCCATATCCTCCTTGGCTCAAAGTCAGTTCCTACCATCAGAGCCTGGTATGGCTCTGTATTTGGTAGAGATGTCATAGGGCCTGTGAGACATGTAACCCCTGATTCTCAGTGTGACCTGCTGTTTGCCCAGGGGTATTGGGGGGGTGGGGCTTTTTCAGGTCACGGCCAAAGACTGTTACTTTAAGTGGCTGCATAGATTAGGAAGCCGTGAGCTGAGAATTCCCTGGTTCACCCTAGCTCCACACCTGAATGACCACCTGCGAGGTCTGTGGGCCATCATGGTTTTGTGATATTCCTAGGGAGCAGCATTGAGACACAAGCCCACAAGTGCCAAAGCACTGATGGAACTCCTGAAAGTACGGCTGTTCTTCCACGTGGGTCCCCAGCATGGACTTGACAGTCGGCGTCAGAGCTGGAAAAGCAGCCGTGCTGGCGACCCACTCGGCTGGCTCTGCACGGTTAGCTGTGTGTTTGCTCATCTTACTGGGAATGGACTTGGGGGCTGTATCCCACCTGCATGGTAGGCCCCACGCTGTGCCCTCCCTTCACTTTCCTGGAAAGACCACAGCACACTCCAGTATACTCCCCCATCAGGATGTCACTCTGTGGCTATATTAATGCACACAGGCTGGAATTACACAAATGTTTGCCCTCAGGTGGGAAGGTTTCCAGCACAAACGTGCTTCCAATTTCAGACTTCTCCCTTTCTATTCTTTGAGACTTTGGGAAGCACCCTTGTCAAAATGACCTCGGTATAAGACCATATACAGGACTCGACCTTTGGTTATTAGTTGATTTCAGAAAGTTGACGTGGTTTCACACTTTTTTAGCCTATGGAGGAAAGCTTCTCCTGCAATGAGAAAATAGTCTGGGGAAAAAAAAATATGCAAAAAATGTTACTGTTATAAAGAAGTATAAAATGAGTAGGCAGTCTTCTGAGCCTTTTATTTCTTTGTTCATTTTAGTTATAGTGTTTAAAAAATCACGACAGTAAGCATGTACTGGATAGAAATCCAGGAGGCTCTATTTCCTTGGACACTGTGTTCCCATTAAGATGGGCAGGATCGTGGGGCGCCTGGGTGGCTCAGTCGGTTAGGTGTCTGACTTCAGCTCAGATCATCATCTCATGGTCCGTGAGTTCAAGCCCCGCATCGGGCTCTGTGCTGACAACTTGGAGCCTGGAGCCTGCTTCAGATTCTGTGTCTCCCTCTCTCTCTGCCCCTCCCCCTCTCACGCTCTGTCTCTCTCTCAAAAATAAATAAACATTAAAAAATTATAAAAAAAAAAAAAGATGGGCTGGATCATACCCATCGCTCAAGTTTTACCTGCTGGACTGAAGGTGAGCCCTTGTGCCCCTGCCAGCTTCTGTTCTGAATGCTGGTGCCCCTACCACCACGTTGGCATGTCCATCAGTATATATTCTGAATATCACTCCAGCCTGGAAGAATCCTCAAGGACGAATAAGAAAGTAAACCTCTCATCATTGTGGAAGGACTTCGCATATTTTGCTGTTCTGGAGTCCCCCCAGGCCATCGCTCCACACACGTCTGAATGGAAGGGGCAGTGGGCAGGGCTGCCCTGTGATTTCTCTGGGCCTTTACAGTCTGTGTGCCTCCTTTTTGTCCCAGCGTATATGACCCCTCCTTTTAAAAATTGAGATTTCGTGTCTGCTATTTCACTCAGAAAACGCTGAGCATCTAGCATGATGCTTGATGCTGAGGAAATAACATGAATAAGGCACACACCTTCTTGCCTTTCATGAGCTCAAGCTTTGCTGAGCAGAGAGGCAGACCCTGAGCAGATGGCAGGGTCGTGATGTGGGGGACGCCCTGTGGAGTGGATGTAGGGGCGGGTGAGTTCTGCCGCCAGCTTGGGAAAACATCATCAGACGAGCTCTTTGGTCCTTGCCTCCATCTACAGAGACACCCACTCCCAGCGAGACGGTGAAGACCAGGAGGTTTGGGGCGGAACTACGCTCCATTCCACTCAGGACGGTTACAACTGCTGCCCTCTTGTCTGTTCCGTTTTCCATACCAGTGTCCCCAGGACGCGCGTTCCAGTTAAGTGTAGCATCCTGATCTCTTACCAGAATGCGTGTTCCCCGAGGGCAGGCTGCCCCTCGTTCCACCAGCAGAGCGTGAGAATCCATGGGGCCTGCCAGTGCTTGTCCCATGAAGGAGCGAGAGTGCTAGACCCCAGCACGTTATTTCCCATCTTCATCCTTCAGCACCAGGGACAGGGACGGGCGCCTCCTCCTGCTCGCCCAGCCTCCGCATCCCCCGCCTCCACTTCCGCAGGAGCCTTCCCTCCAACCCTGTCCTGGCCCTTCCTCCGGCCCTGCCCCTTCTGTTTCGCTCTTCATAGCTCCTTCTGGTTCTCATTGCCCCCAGATGTGAGGAGCTGCATTGTGTAGGCCTTTGGTACAAAACTTCTTTTTGTTTCTCTGCAGTTTTCGTTCTCCTTGGAGAACCCCTTCATTCTTATGACTTTATGTATCACTTTGATCACATGTTATCTCCAGACCCTAATGCCAGTCTGAGCATTTGGTCTTCAAGCGAAACGCTGGATGAAATGACTTAAGTCCTCTATGGCTGTGACATTCTGATTATCTTCTAATTGTTTAATTTCTTTGTCTGATTCAGTTAAGGTGCCTGAAGTGGCAGGCACGCCCCCAGGCATCTCCTCAGATATTGACTGACTTCTTTCCTGTTCTATGATTTCCCTTGACCCCCTGGGGTCTGGCTTCCCTCTGTGGGTCAGTCTCTCTACCAGTTCTGCTGCTGCGTGCAGTGCAGTGGGCAAAGCTTGCCCAGTCTACCGTGGTTCGTGGGAGGTGGTGCCTTAGAGTGAGATCCATGCTGTTGCTGCACAGTTGCACTTGGAAGTTAGATGAGCCGGTCTCCTTAGACTTCCTGTCCAAAGCAGCATCTTCTCCTAAACTCCCTGGAGAGTCACCTCACTGCCTTTCTGCGTTTCCACCTCTTTGCTGTCCCTGAACGTTTCACCTAAACCCCTGCTTCTTTCAGAACATTTATACATCCATCCGTCCATCTATCCATCTGTTAATATGTTCACTCGGCCTATATTTATTGACTTAGTAAGTGCCAGCACTATGTTGGGCATTGGGAATATAACCGTGATTGAGGTAGACTGGTTTCTGCCATCACAGCTTGCATTAGTGGGACAGAAAAGCAAGCAAGCATGTTTGATGTGGTAGGGGATGTCCTAAGTGAGGGAATAGTAATTTTCCCACTCGTCCTGGGCTTCTGTCTCCTCCATGTCTAATCTTTTGCCTGTTGGAAAAGGTCTAATTGGCAAATATAAAGACACACAAGATTGCATGCTGAAGAAACACTTCTGGGGGGAAGAGTTATAATAGTTCTTATTTGTATGACTATTGGCGTAGGCATATATAAAGAAAATATGGAAAATTTTCAAAAGATGGATTGTGTGAGAAATAGGGCAAGTCAGTAGAATTACAGCCATCACGCTGTGGGCCTCATTATCCTCACGAGCAGGTCCCTTCTGTGGCCAAAAGTAACTGAGCCACGTGAAAGAGTGCCAGCTCACGCCTGTGCTCTGCAAGCCCAGGGTGTCAGACTGTAATTTAAAAGATGAGTTGCTTTACAAATGGACTATTAATATAGGTTCTTCGTCTCTCAAGCCATTCAATATGTGATTTGTAAAAATTGATCTCCTTATAACTTATATATAAGTTACATATAGAACTTCTATACATTTACATAAAATAACCTAGATGTGTAAGTTACAACTACAACATGAGTCAGCTAGAACTGCCATGGCAAGATACCGCCAACTGGGGTTTAAAAAACTGACATTTATTTTCTCACAATTCCTGAGGCTAGAAGTCCAAGAACAAGGTGCCAGCAGAGTTGACCTCTTTTCCTGGCTCGCTGATGGCTGCTTTCTTCCAGTGTCCTCACGTGGCTTTTCCTCTGTGCACATGGAGAGAGGGAGAGAAAGATCTGGTGCCTTTTTCTCTTCTTATATGGACACCAGTCCCATCGAATTAGGGCCCCGTCCTTTCGAGCCCATTTTTCCTTAATTACCTCATTAATTAGAGGCCCTTTCTCCAAATACATATTAGGGATTAAGACACCCATATATGAATTTTAGGAGGACACAATTTAGTGCATAATAACTGCCCTATCCCTGTTGTGGTTTCTTTGCTAAGGCACAGCACTGCTGTAGATCAGATGTCTACTTTGGCCATCTGTGGGCTCTGTTTGCTCCTTACTGTGTTTTGCATAGCCCACACAATACCGTAAAAAGACACAAGTCAGTATTTACACATCAAGAGAAACTCTTCCAGTTTTAAAAAATGCCTGACAGGGGGCACCTGGGTGTCTCAGTCAATTAAGTGTCCGACTCTTGGTTTCAGCTCAGGTCATGATCTCAGGGTCATTAGGTTGATCCCTGTGTCAGGCTCCGTGCTGGCCATGGAGCCTAACTTAAGATTCTCTCTCTCTCCCTGTACCACTCATATTCTCTTAATTAATTAATTAATTAAAAGGAGGGAGGGAGGGAGGAAGGAAGGAAGGAAGGAGGGAAGGAGGGAAAGAAGGTGGGAAGGAAGGAGGGAAAGAAGGAAGGAAGAACTAATAGCTGACGAATAGGTCGCCCCAGCCCCACCTTCCCAGGTCCAACAGGCTGTGTGGTTGGGTGCATTCTCCCAGGGCTGAGGCTTCCGTTTGCCTGTGGAGTGCAATATTGGGGGAAAATATTCATTGTGGGTTTTAAATTACTGCAGACTTAAAGCAATGTAAGGGGCAGGTGTTTCAGAGTGAGGGATTAAATCTCTTTGTTCTTGAGGTGAATTGGGTATTTGTGTTAACAGGCCTCATCGTTGGAGAGAAGTGTTTCTGAATCTTAGCCTTATTCTTTCACATTAGCTATCTGCTCTCGAAGCATTTCACTTGTGACCTGTGATCCAGTAGAAGTGTCTGTGATGAAAGAAATGTTCTCTGTTTGTACTGCACAGTATGGGAGCCATTAGCCTCATGGGGCTACTGAGCACTTGAAATGTGGCTAGTGAAATTGCGGAAGTGAACTGTAAATGCCATTTAATTTAAATTAATTTTAATTTTAGTAGCTTCATGTGGCAGAGGCTACCATGTTGGATGAGACAGTTCTATAAGAACATATAGTACTTCATATACAAAATGTCCATCACTGATGGTACGTGCTCCTAGAATTTTCAAGAAGCATTAAGAGCTTGTCATAACCAGCAATACTTTGACTCCCAGGACTCCTGGAGAACAGTTGCACATACAAGCAGGAGAGATGACAAAGGCTTATTTACCGAAGGTCTGTGGCCGCGGAGCACTTTGTGCAGGGAACAAATGTGATTGGTTAGTCACTTGCTCTGCACCTTCAGGGTCTCTAGGAGTCTCTATTAATGGCACCCCCTAAAAGCGGGTGGTCACTGCCTAGCCTGCCTGGGTAGACATGGCAATCTTGATCTCTGTGTTCCACAGTTATCTATAGGGTATCTCTTGTGCACCAAGCCTTGAGCAAGGCCTTGGCCAGTTAGGGGAGCCAAGGGTGAGATGGTCATGTCAAGAGATAATTGAAACAAAGCCATGTGAGCCACGATGGAGAGGAGCACAGGTCACTATGGAAACCCCAGTGTGGGGCACCCACCAGGTCAGAGGGACTGGGGAGGTTTTCCCTAGGGAACTGATATTTAACCGTGACCTTAAGATCGAGTAAGAGCAGTCAGATGAACTGCTGGGGAGGAAGATGACCCCAATGAAGGGAAAACAGCATTGCTTGGGGTCAATAGAAGCTTCTCTATTCTATGGGTTCTGGAAGCTTCACAGACTTTTGACATACCAACTTCTGAGATAAGAGCTTGCCGAAACATAACTGGAAATATGGACAATGCTTTAAAAACCAGGAGATTCCACATAAGCATTGAAGATCTGGTGACCTGGACCCACATGCCCCCTCAAGACATCAGTCAGCCCCAGCTGAGAAGGAGTGGTTCACTTTCCGTGGCACATCTGCTCCTCTGGCCATCGCCCCAACTCTCCCCGGCTGTGTCCCTAATAAGCAGACCAGCCAGGTGTGATTTGTCATCATGTTCGCCCTACGGTGTTTCTTACTGTAAAGAAATCTTCTGTACCCAGTCTCTATCAAAAATAGGGACACAGAAGTTAGACGAGGAACGTGGACAGTATCTCACGCCGCATGATGGTGGCTTGGTACCTGCGGGCAGGAGTGTGGGCGAAGGCGTGTCAGCGCTGCTCACCACTAACGGAAGGGGAATCCAGATCAGGGATCTCCATTCGGGGCTCAGTCACTGCAAGGATCTTCCATGATGGCTGGCCCACGGGACTCACCCTCCACGACAGACACACATCCCGTCTCCCAGACAGCTGCGTCCGAGGGAGCACCCCTCACCTCCCTCACAGCTCTCTTTCTGGCCCCTCACCCCAGAGGGGCATTCCTTCCAGGATCTCCTGATTTTCCCCGCCACGTTGTTCTAGAAGGCCAAGCCCTCCGCTTGCCAGACAAAGGACACCTCCACAGACAGGCCAGTGCTGAGGAAGTGGGTGACTGTAACAACTGGATAAGAAATCCTGTTTAAAGTCAGGTGGCCTAGAGTTCCACGCTTTCAGCAAAATTGAAGGAGGACCCCATCGAGTTGTCGGCCAATAGATCATTAAAAATAATGTGTGACGATAAATTACTGTGTCATTTTGCGCATAGTCATTGGAATGATGTGAAACAATTGACAGTGTTCTAATGAGACTCCTTCCATTGCCAGATGCTTGTTTATGAAAATAAGTTTTCTAAGTGCATACATTTATAAAAACAAAAACTAGAAATAAAATTGATGCTGAATGCCTTCTCATTTTAGCTGGAAGTAATATTCATCCACGAGTACATGAACTAATTTTCTTAAAAATCCCATTCATCCACTAAAAGATGTATTCCCAATAAAATTACACTTTTTCATGTTCAGTATTTTTCAAAATTTGTGATGATAAATGTTGGTGTGATTATTACTGATAATAATTATAATGGATGACCAACCAGAATTTTTAACATTTAGAGTTTTCAGATCATGGAATTTGAAAAAAAAATAATGAAACCTCTCTCTTTTCTTGTGTGGAGAAGTGTGATAAAAGACTCTCAAGCATAATATCTATTACGTAAATAAAATTCTATGCATGGATTGAGAAAAAGGAATGATGCAAAGCTTCCAGGTATTAAAAAGATTTTAGAATGAATGATAGTTGGTATGAAATCACAATCGTATCTAGGTCCCTTTGGATACATTTAAAAGTGTCATCTAAAGTTTTATTTAAAACACACTAGAATTAAATGTAACGTTTATGTGAGGGAGATAGAGTTTTGCAAAATTCTTTTACGCACTAAATGGGCAAAAATACCCGAAAACTCTGTCCCTTAAAGTGGTAAATGCAAAGTGTATGCTTTGTTTGCGAATGAAAGTTGAAGCGGGGGAGGGGATTTGAGAACCCCCAAATGTTCGTGGCAATAATGCCAGGACAGTGGGAAAACTGGAAGGACAGACAGAGGACAAATCACACAAAATTTATAAAAGTGCCGGGCCAGTAAGTTAAACAATAATCATAGGAAAAGTGACAAAATGGAATAAAAATATTTTAAGTATTTGATAGTGTCTTAACCCTAGGTGCCCATGAAAATCACCTGGGCTGGTTCAGGACCTTTCTTTAAAGCCCGCACGTAGGGGCGCCCAGTGGCCCAGTCCTTTAAGTGTCCAACTCTTGATCTTGGCTCAGGTCGTGATCTCACAGTTCATGAGTTCGAGCCCCCCATCGGACTCTGTGCTGACATGGCAGCGCTTGCTTGGGATTCTGTCTTCCTTTCCTCTGCCCCTCCCCTGCTCGCTCTCTCTCTCTTTCTCTCTCTCTCTCTCTCTCTTTCTCAAAAAAACAAAAACAAAAAACCACGCACTTGCTTTGACTACACACACACACTCACTCACACACAGAGCCAGTGCTGTGAATTACTTGGTTAAAGTCAACATGTGGTCCTTGGACCAAGGATACCACCATCATCCTGGAAGCTTGTTGGGAATGCAGAGTTTTGAGCTGCATCTCAGTCCTACTGAGTCCCATTCTGCACCTGAACTAGATCCGTAGGTGATTCATATGCACACTCAGGTTTGACAAGCGCCCCCGGGTGCAGCTGCCGTTGGTATAGCTCCAAGGGTGGTCCGGGGACAGGCCCCTGGATGTTTGGTAGACATGCAGATTCGCAGGGCCCCACCCCAGACTTCCTGACCAGAATCTCTGGGAGTGGGATCCAGGAATCTGGGTTTTAATGAACCCTTGGCTGATTCTGGTGTTCTCCACAATTGGAGAAGGACCGCTCTGGAGAGAATCCACACAGACCGGCTCTGAGCGTCACGCTAGTTTAGGGCGACGGCTAGGGGCTGAGCACCAGGAGGGCCAGCTCAGTGAGAGAGTTGTAAGCTTCACCAGTCTCCAGCCCCAGGTACCTGTTGGCCAGGGGCCCTGGTGGCACGGCTGATTGTCTGCGGCTTACAGGCACTGCCTGGTAGTGCCTCTTGTGCAGACAGCCCTTGGACACACTGCCGCCAGCCATTTATTGGGTGACTCAGAAGACTGTCGGTGTTGAGGGGAGGGACCGGGTCAGAGAGGGTGCCAGCAGATCCGGCGGCACACTCCCCCAGTGGCTCACACCCTGAGATCCAGCAGATCTCGTGGGCAAGAGGCATCCTTGCTGGAGGCGGG
This sequence comes from Panthera pardus, assembly GCF_024362965.1. NCBI lineage: Eukaryota > Metazoa > Chordata > Mammalia > Carnivora > Felidae > Panthera > Panthera pardus. The sequence continues at coordinate 13,192,365 of NW_026526969.1, read as the reverse complement.
TGCTGTACGCGTCTGTGGTGGCCTCAGTGGCGCTGTGGTGCGGGGCCCCAGACGGAGGCAGGCTCACTCCTTCTGTGGGAGAGAACTGCTCTTAACTGAGAAGGACAGACATCCCGCTCTAATGAGTTTCTGGGCCCTCGTGGACCCTGAGCACCAAGTGACCAGTTTCCAGAACTGCCCGTCACAAGCCGGGTGCCATGAGACCCTCCAAGTCAGGAGGGCGGCACATTTGAGGCTGGGCCTGTGCAGATACAGAAGGTGGTAAGTTACAGGAAAGGTAACCCCAAGCCCTCGTGTCACCGACTTCTTCTGCACCGACACCTCTGCCCCATCTTATGACCCCAGCCTCTGTGGGAAAGGGTCCTAACAACCGATGGAGGAGTGAAAGCCTGGGACCGACTCCCACGTGGGTCCCAAGCACCCTTGGCCCATCGGAAACATGCACCCCTTCCGGATGGCCGTCAGGACGTGGTGAAGGGAAGTCCTCCCCTCCCCGCACCGACCCGGTTCGGGGGTTATGCTTCCTGTCCCTAAACTCTGCTCTCTCAGAGTTCCTGCATTATGGGAGACGGTGCTCTACCGGGGGGTGCACCAGGCGTCCCTGGACAGTCAGGTGAAGACAGGCGCTGGCTGGGGAGTCGGCACTAATGACCATGAGGAGCCTGAGCCTTTGCCCCCCAACAGGGGCAGGGAGGAAGCTGAAACTCAGGCGACTCTCTGGTATGTCCCCACTGCTGCACACCCAACAGTAATAGGCAGTGGGGGGCTGTAGCGCCCGGGGCAAGTCAGCTGCATGCTCTGAGGAAGGTCTGGGTCACCCCGCCGGACAAGTTGAAGTGCTGGCCCCGTCGTTCTACGCCCCTGGAATTTTACTCCCTCACACGGTTGAACCCAGAGCAGACAAGACTGAGTCCGTGCGGGAGGAAAATGTGTCACCAGAGGTGCAGCCAGGAAATGTGCCGTGGTGTTTGTGGAGGTCCGGCAAACCTGTCTCTTTGGAGAAGGAGTCCCAGAAGGACATAGGTCAGAGATTGGTGGCAAGGTGGCCCAACCCATAGTCCTCTTTGGTGAAGATACATCCAGCACCCGCCGACACCCCCAGGGAGTACGGACTCAGGAAAAAACGGGTCTCGTCAGCAGCCCTCCCGCACTTAGTGCAGGAACCTGTGCAGCTCAGGGCCGCCATGCCTTCCCCGCGCTCTTGACCTCCTCGACGTGGGGCTCTAGCTGGCCTGGCGGGCTACAGGGCCGTCTTCCTAACACCAGAACCACTTGACTGCATTTACTCTGTTGACTTGCATTTACTTCAGGACCCCGCGGAGCACAGGCTCACATCGCCTTGTGATCTGGACCAAGTTGAATATTCTGGTTTCGAACGGTCTTCTTTAGGAGTACAGACGGGCTGTGATTTATTAACTTTGTCTCTGGCTATTTAAAAAAAAAAAGGGGGGGGCTTTTATTGTGAGGAAGAAATTGTTAAAACCCTATCACCTACAAGTAGGACTTGGCTCTTCTCCGAATTAACTCGCATCAACCTGTTTTCAATTGGCGATATTCCTTCATTACTTTTAATTCATTTTGAAGCACATCTGATTTTTTTATTCATAGTGCTTTTGATGAAAATTAATTAGTTTCTTTAAGAACCGAAACAGTATTATCACGGGCACTCAGACCCTGTTAGACAAAAGGGCCCTATTACAAAGCTGGCCTGAGGATCCGGAGCGCGAGGCTGTTTCGGAGAGAGCTCACCCCCGGTTGCGGCTGTGCAGGCTTTTTGGCCGCTGGAGGCCTGGGGCTCAGTTTTCTCATCTGTAAAATGAGGACTCGGAACCAGGTGGACTCCATCTCAACTTGTGTTTTATGAGCCCAACAAAATTAAACTTCTACGGAATAGGTATATAAAGAATACCTTGCAAAAGTTACGTAAACGTTATACTGATGAAACATTTTCTTAGCCCAGTGGAGAGTGCCAGTCACAATTCTAAGTAATAAGGGCACAGGAAAAAGTACAGAGAGGCAGGCGATGAGAGGAGAACAGTGGACTCAAGGCTGGTACTCAGGTATCAGGTCCACCCCGAACTAATGACCGAGATGTCGGGCAGGCTCCGATGGGCTGACCAGGACGGCCCCTGGTTGTGCCGGCCTGGAGGGGCCTGGATGTGCTGTCCTGGTTTTCAGGGAACAGTCAAACTTGAAGTCTACAGATAGCCAGCTTCCTGTAACTTCATCTCTTTTCCAAAGACAGCTATGAAACCATCTTTCACGAAGCCAAAGAAAAGTCCACTTCCTTAACTATAATTTCAATCATGAAGTTAGAGAAAAAAATCACCTTCAAAAGTATCACTTAACTTACTACAGCTCTCCAGTTGGCCCATGACGTCACTGTTTGCCTCGGGCCTTGGAGACAAAAGTCAAATCTGTTTACCTACCATGTTTCTGATTTGGTTTGACTAAACAAGAGCCTTAATTTTAATAAAACGTGTGATCCTGTGTTCACAATCCATTACGAGTAGAACCTCCTGAATTAATCCCTTCATTACTTACCAAATAAATGTTGTTGTCTTAAGAGAAGGGCTTTTAACATAATACTTTATTAGTCGGAATATATACTTCAGCAGAACATCTGTTATCACACAAGATGCAGGGCTTAATGGCCTGGCCCGGGGAGGGGAGGCCGGACAGCCCTCAGAGAAGTGAGTCCGGAGAGCCAGGGTGGCTCAAGAGCAGTGACCCAGGAAGTGCTCACGAATGTGCCCCCATTGGGGACAGCAGAGAGGGAGGAAAGCAGAGTTGGGAGACCAAGCTACCTCAGTCTGGAGGGTGGGAGGAACGTAAAGCTGCATCTGAGTCGTCGGGCAAACCCACCCGCAGAATGGAGGGCAGAGCAGGTCGTAGAGTGGGCAGAGGGCATCACGTTGGCATGTGCTGGGCGTGCTGCTCGGACTTGAAGACGGACCGCCAACCCGTCCTAAAAAAACTGCAGCTCTCGATTCAGGGTCCCCTAAGCTGTGGGTCTCCCTTGGCATTCCAGATAGGATTCTCTCGACGCAGGGTTTGTTTTTTTTTTTTCTCTTTAACAAATGCAACCTGGTCAGTTAAAAAGAAAATCCATTTGCAGTGAATATTTATTTAACACTGAACAGGTTGCTTGCTGTACAAGCCTCAAAATAATACAAATAAAATAAATTACTGGATACATTTAGGAAGTGACTGGATCATCAGTATAAACAGATTGAAATTGTGGTTTCTGGAATAAGTTCAGTAGAAATGATGTTTAAACCACTCTCCTATATGCAACCTTACAGAAATCCAATTGAATAATTTTAGACCATATTCCCAATTACTTAAAGAAGAAGGGTGGGTTTGTATTTCTTGATAACACATATGTGTTTCTGTTTGAAGTAAATGAGAGTAACTCACCGATAGCAGGAGGAAAGAGTGCCCCAGAAATTTTGTTAACTATAAGTTTAGGTTGCTGATAATTGACATTGCTTTTCCTGAACTGAATAATAGCATTGCTCACAGGGGCCACACACCCAGCCGCATACATGTGCATACACACCCATGAAAAGAAAAACATGCCAGCACATCCCTCTGGATATGCAGTTAATGTCCTGGTTAAAGGGATCTCAGTAAAGATTTCCTATAAGTTATGTTTATTGCATAAAAATAGGTAGAACATGGGGCGCCTGGGTGGCTCAGTCGGTTAAGTGTCCAACTTCGGCTCAGGTCATGAGCTCATGGTCCGTGGGTTCGAGCCCCACATCAGGCTCTGTGCTGACAGCTCGGAGCCTGGAGCCTGCTTGGGATTCTGTGTCTCCGTCTCTCTCTGCCCCTTCCCTGCTCACACTCTGTCTCTCAAAAATGGATAAACATCAAATTTAAAAAATAGGTAAAGCATAAGGTATGAATTCTGTGCTAAGGGAATTCTGCCCTCCGATTTTCACAAGAGAAGGACATTTCTTTAAGGAGTTTGATTACCTGTGATAGGTCGTTTCTGAGTATGATGTAGAGCACCCACCTTCCAGCAGAGCTGATGTTCAGATGACTTTTCCGCAAGCCCCAGGTCCCCGCACACCTCCCTGATCCTTTGAGAAGAAGCCAGCCGCCCCTCTATAAAGTCCCTCAGATCTGTGTGTGTTGACACCTTCTGTCTGCCTCCCTCCAGTCCTGGAAGGGCATTTCTGCTCCTCTTGGAGCTCAGAAACGTCCGCTTCCCTGACCTCCTCTTCTCCAGGAGCTTGGGTCCGCCTTGTCTGTTGTCCACTCACCCTCCCCTGCAAATCTGTAGGCACGCTCAGTGCCTTTGCCACTGACACCCTCAGGCTCCCTGCTCCGGGGCCTTTGCCCTCCGCAGCCCTCTGGGGTCTGGTCTCCACTGACACTGCCACCAGTGGGTCAGAAGTGACCTGTACGACTCCACATCTGCTCAGGATTTGTCTTCCATTCTTTCTTTTTTGGCCACTTTCCCCCATTAAATGTCCTGTTTCCTGTTAGTGTCGATCACTGAGGCCTGGAGCCCCAAGTCTGCTCTTGGGATTGTGCGCACTGTGGCCGCGACTGGGTCTCACACGGCCAGGTGTCCCATGGACTCCTCGGGCCACTGTCCACATAACACTGGGCCTCATTTCTTGCCCAGACCCATTGCTGTCACTAGCAACCAAGTCTCCTTAAACCTGGAAATCATAGGATCATCTTAAATCTCTCATCTTGTTCCCTGAAGTTCCCAAATTCTGTCGGTTCTATTTCTGAAATAATAGGAACTTTATTTAACGTCTGCTGGGGTCTATGACTTGCTACGCTGAGGGAGGCAGTTTGCAGAGGAACCTGCTGACATGGTGCTAGTCAAGGCCACAAGACCAGTAAGTGCTGGAAGCAGGGTTGAACTTGGTGTACAGGCCGCAAAGCCCCATCTTTCGAGCTCCCGCGTGCCTCAGGCTTCCGGACCCTGTCCCGATCCCCACACTCACTCGGGCTCCCGTCACCTCCCCCACCCTGGGAGAAGGCTCCAGCAGTTTTGCTGCCCTTCCTGCTGAAAGAACTCGTGAAAGCCGTCCACCTCCTCACACGCCTTTAGTACCGTTTTCACACGTGTAAATACTTGAAAGGGACATTATTGTAAATATGGACATTTAAAAGTAAAACTTCGTCCTTCTGAACAGATCCACTGGAATAGCTAATTACCATAGTGGTTTGATAATCGACATCCATTTCCAAAGACCGTGAGAAATGTTTTCTCGGACAGTTGACGGTGGTGTTGCTACGTTATTGACTTCTACTCTGCCCACCCCCCTGCGGGATTTTATCCCAATGTACTGTTATTTTATGCTTCAAGACTTGTCATTGATCACCCTATCATACTTTCTTGCGAAGGTTGATCAGAATACCATTAAGTGTATTACACGTTTCATAAATAATTATCAAACTTAAAATTTTAATGAGAACATCTCCCTCGATGAGATGGGTTCAAGGGTATTTATGTTTTGGTACCATAATCAGAGTGACTCAGGTTGGTTCTTCGGTTTGCGAGCCAGAGGGTTTTGTTCAACATGGCACGTCCTTGCAATTCGGGATGGAGACAGGTTAGCCTTCCTTCTTCCAGTGGGAGGGTGGCAGTGAAAGGGGAGGAGGGGGGAGGGCCTGGAGCTCAGACTTCTCAGGCAGGTGGTTTTAGGGAAAACACGTATGGAAGTTGGGTATCTGGAAATTGATTCTTTTAAAAGTGTCTGTTCCTAGAATGTTCCTTAGGTCACCTTACCCCAGGGGCAGGGGTCCCTGGCTTGAAGACCATACTCTGGACTATTGCAGTGGCCTCCCCACTAGCCCATGGCAGCTGCCCTACCCCAGGCACCTCTCAGTAATGACAACGGAGCTCTCTTTCTAAAACAGGCCATTTGCCTTCTCCAGAACTGAAAATCTTCACTCCTTGCTGGTATTTAAGACTCTGTACACCTGTCCTAGCCTATGTATGAAGTTTCCGTTTTTGCAAATTTTTCCACCTCTCCCCAAATTAATTCACCCTTGTCCTGCTCTGCTGCACTTTGAACAAGTCCCCTGGCCCAGAGTACCCTCACCCCCTTTATTTCTGCCCCCACATCTACAAGATGGCTCACATGTTCTCTCTCTTGTGAAATCGTATGCAGTCCTGAACGCATTCATACATCTGTCATAACGCCCCCCACCCCCACCCCGGCGGTCACTGCGCCTGCTTCACCTGGCAAGACCCGAGCTCCTTTCCAGACTTCACCTCCCTTCTGACCGTGGATCCCTGGGTTAAGCACAACACCCAGTGTACAGCTGGAATAGAATTGGTAGTTTCAGATGCCAAGACATTAAACTTCTTAAATAAATGCAAGAAAGTAGACTTATTCTTTAGGAAGATCATTTTTGAGGAAAACCGGTTTACACAGTTTGATATTATATTCATTGACTGAGAGGGTAATTTTTTACTTGAGAGAATATGGCAAGAAAATAGGAATGTGGAAGATCTCTTGAGCCTTATACTGACTGGTGAATTTCAATTTAAAGCGGGAAGTTGAATCCGTTTTGATAGATGATTCTGCCAGGGCAGCTATTTTGATAATAGATTGGAATGTTGCTGATAGTGGCCATTACCTACAGTACAACACACCATCCTCTGGGTAGTGGGATCATTTGTTTCCTTTCTCTCCTTATTATTGTACCTATCTATGTAACTTTCAAAAATCATAAATAAATCTTTTTTAAAAAGCTGCTCTGAGGCTCACCTAGGGAGCGTATGGTAGAAAAGCAGGCAGACCTTTAATTGTGAAGGCTGTGCTTGGCACCACAATAACAGATTAGCTTTACAAAAAGAGAATTCAGAAGTTAAGAATAATAATATGTATTTTCACAAGTTGAAATTACCAGTAATTCACAAGTTGGGTAGGAACTGGAGACAAGGCAGAGTTTCTTAGATGTTATCTGGCAAGTTAAAATATGGAAGGAAGGCGTTTCCTTCTCTGTTTGACTTACTGTCTTCCTGTCTGCTGTCTTATAACCAAAGCCACTTAGCAGAGATGGCCCCTGGGGGTGAGAGACACCTGCCCTGGGGCCAGGCCGCCTGCCCGAGTCTGGCCGCTCTGCTGGCAGGCACATAGCCCTGGGGGAGCCCCCGAGCATCCCCTCTGCTTCTGCTGGTCATCTGTCTCACAGGGGGAGCAGTGACAGGTACATCACAGGAATGTGTGAAGTGCTGGGTTAAGAACACGTCAAGTGTGTAAGAAGGCCTAATGTGAATTATTGTTATTTAATTATTGCTTTTATAGAATTATTCATATTACTGAGTACAGTGATACAGTGAGTTCAGTGATCTTATTCTAATTATTGTATATTTATAGTTTTTATTAATTAAAATGAGACACTTTTTAAAATGTATGTGTATTTATTTTGAGAGACAGAAAGAGCGTGTGCAGGGGAAGGGCAGAGACAGAGTGGGAGAGAAAATCCCAAGCAGGCTCCACACTGTCAGTAATGAGCCTGAGGCAGGGCTTGAACTCATGAACTGTGAGATCATGACCTGAGCCAAATTTAAGAGTCGGATGCTTAACCCATTGAGCTACCTAGGCGGCCCTCAAAATAAGACACTTTTAAAAATTTTTCTAAAAATTGTCTGACGGACCAACTAAAAAAAAAAAATCCCATGTGTACATTATTAGTAACTCAAAATTATACAATACATGTTGGAAGTTTCACTTGCCAGAGTAAAAATTATCTTTTTTATGAAAATGCATTTAAAGCTTGTTAAGAGCAGACAAGGATGCTATCTGCCATGAATAATAAGCTATTAGGAGACAATGTCTTTCTTGAAGACACGATATAGTCTTTTTTAGAAATTGAATTATTTGGATGATATTAACATTTTAACAGAGGAATTATCCTTTTTTCATATTTCTTAAGAAAGTGATACTTAATTTCGGCTTCATGTTAGTGATGTTATAAGTATTTAACATATCCAAAATCTCGGTTCAAACTAATTGATACTTCATATTTCCATAAAGATAGAAGCATCACGCGCTTCTTGGTTTCACGTGTGTATCACTCTGCCTTCGTCGTCAGTGTGAGCTTTAATGGAGCCATATTGTGAAAATACCAACCCCGAGGAAATAATAATTTGGATAAGTAATATCTTTGATGTGAAAACTTGCCAATCACACAAGTGCTGTGAAGATGTGTGTTTTACACAAAAGGGCCCCGTTTGCTAAGTGACAGCCGCTGGCATTAGGCAGGTGTACGTGATTTGCGGGAAGCCACAGCAGGGTCTCACCTGGTCTCCCAGGATGCTGTCCTCCTAGGTGGCCGTGGTGGACACAGAAAAAGTGGCCTTTGGAGAAGGACTGGATGGTGAAACTAAATGGCTGAATGGCTTCAGACACCTCCTGGAGGAAGACAAGTAAGATTTAAAGCTCTGTTATTAAAGAACGAGACGTATAAGTAAAGCAGTTCGTTCTCACACCCCTGGCAGATTTTGACAACTAAGAGAAAAATGGGGTCCTAATAGGAGGTTTGTGTTGGAGGTGTATCGTACCCCAGTTAGTGCTGTTGGTGCACTGAGAGCTTGCCGGTGGAGTTCAAGTGGAGTTAATCTCGGGGAACTAAAGGAGAAGGGAAGATTGCTTTTCCTGGAGCGTTTTCTGGCCACCCCGCTTGGTCCGGGCGCACGACGTACGAGAAGGGGGTCTGCTCTTGGTTCTTCTCGGGATTATTCAAGTCATTCTGGAATTTCAATTACAAAAATGGTTCTGGCCAGTCCTGTGGAAGCACAGAAATGACCAGGGCAGAGTGACGAGGGCAGAAGGCCTTCGAAGGACGCCGTGCGCGCCTGGAAGCCGTGGTTGCCTTCCACGGGGTCCAGGGCTCACCCCTGGGAGCGCATCGGTTGTGTGAGTCGTGAGAAAGGACAGAGATGTGCCGTTGGTTTTCGTGTCTTGAAATTTACTTTTAAAACATGCTACTTAAGGAAAGAAAAACATGTTTCTTTTGTCTCGAAACACTATGTACCTTTGTCGCGGTCATCACCGCCCTCAGTCCTTCTGAGGGAATCACCTGTCACGAAGGCAGAACCTTAACTTGTGGTTACACTGGTTAGTTCTGTCCTACAAGCGGCGTGGGGCCGGGCTGTGTACTGGTTGGAGTAGCCCCTGCGTGTACTGACTTCGCTGGTTGGAAGGACGGAGAGCAGTCTGTTGTTCAGATGAATCTTGCAAACATTTGCAGTCCTGCATGTAGATCGTGGAGTTTATTTGCTTGTTTATTCAACAATTTGTGAGGGCATTTATTGAGTGTCAGTTGTTGGGGATGTAGCAATAAATACCGACTGTCCTCCGAGACCTCACGACCCATTCTGTCTTCTGTTTCACAGCCTTTGTGTGTTTTTTTTTTAATCAAGTGATTTTAATATTGAAAGCTTTGCTAGAAAAACTTTCTATTTTTTTTAAGTTTATTTATTTATTTTGAAATAGAGAGGGAAGGGGGAGAGAGAGAGAGAGAGAGAGAGAGAGAGAGAGAGAGAGAGAATCCCAAGCAGGATCTGTGCTGTCAGCATAGAGCCCATTGTGGGGCTCAAACTCACGAACTGTGAGATCAAGACCTGAGCACAGATCAGGAGTCCGACACAACCAACTGAGCCACCCAGGCGCCCCTAGAAAAACGTCCTAATTAGATTTTGAATATGTACACGTATACATATTTTATATTAAACACAAGCCTTATAAATTTCTTAATTTGAGAATAGAGATTATAACTCCCAGGAATAAAGTACTTGATATAGTAAATCTCCCTTTCATGGGCGACCCGTGGGAGCCAAATCCAGTGCCCAGTATGGTGGAGAAGTGTTCTGAATAATAGTAATTCACGATAGGCACACTGTTTCGTGGAGGAAGGCTGTATTAATTTTAAGGGGAAGGAATATACGGAATTAGCAAACATAAAGGAGAGAGAAGCACAGGGAAGAACACAGAAGTGTTCGTACATCAGATTGGGTGCTCACGACATCCACCCTCCCGGCTGGGCAAGCCCCTGCAGGGAACAGCCGGCTAGGAGTCCCACTGAGGGCCCGGGGCAGAGCGTCCGCCCCTCAACTGCCCGTGTGTGATCTCTGCGCAGTCCTGAGCACTCCGGGTTTTGTTCTGTCTCTTCCTGTATCTCGCAATCTTAGGAGCCCGGCCATCTGCATATTTCTCTTCCCTCCCTGATCCGTTTCAGAGGGCCAGCCTGGAATGGCTCAACATGGTGAGGCAAGTTGACCCCTCTGGACATCTGGAACAGAGGGCCAGTTGGGATCCCAAGGCCAGGTATGGAGCACAAGCCGACTAAGCCCCCCATGCGTGTGTGTGTGTGTGTGCGGCTTTGGGCAGAAGTGCACGACAGGTCACGGGAGCACGTTCTCTACCGATCAAGGAGCAGGGTTCCGGCAATCCTCTGACCTCGGTTCTGGTCTCAAGTCTGCTTCCCAGTCCTGTGAGCGTGGGAAGGTTACCTCAGCCCTTGAAGCCTCGGGTGCCTCATCTGTAAAATGTGGATAATCAGAACAATCCATAGCTTACAGGGTTTTTGTGCAAATTAAATCAGATTACATAAGGAGAGCCCCTACAACATGGAGACATTTAGTAAGTGTTAAGTATGTTTCCCTCTCATCGCCTTGCCTGCAGTCTCTGCACTTATTCCGGGACCTGTTACTAAGTGCTGAGAATCGCCCGATATCTTGGGGTACGATGGTGATCTTAGACAGTGGGAATGGGACGCGAGGTAAGAAATATTTTGCTCATGAAATTTTAAAAAGAGACATGCAAACAAACAAAAAACATAAAAAGAGTCATGCAACAGCATTTGAGTGCCTGTGTTTATTAGAAAACGTAAAAGCAACAATTTGGCTTTATCTGCAATATTTTCTTCTGAAAATACAGGAATAATGTTTGAGGGTTTCAGGTCAGATGACAGACTAAGAATCTACCGTCGCCTTTCCCTCTCGCACCAAAGAATAGAAACAAAAATGAAGCCAGGCAGATTAGAGTGACTGAAAGGAAGCCTCCGAGTGGTGGGGAAAGTGCTAGGGGGTGGGAGACGGGGGTGGGGGGGGGCTGCCAGCACAGGGCATGGGAGACGGGGACAGTGGGTGGGAGACAGGGTCAGTGGGGGGGGGGGGGCAGTGCCAGCGCCGAGGGCTTCACTGAGCCCTGGAGCTGCATCCACAGGAGTCTGCATACACCGTGCTTCCCCACCCAGCCCTCTCAGCCAGGGATGCAGGTGCCTGCAGGGGAGCGCTGTGTGTCCTGAGGGGGCGGGTGCCTGCAAGTGAGTGCTCTGTGTCCCCGGGGGGGAATCAGTTCCTCCATAAGCAACGGGGAGCGCGCCTTCCTGGAGATCAGCTAGGTGAGCACCCTGGTCAGCAGCTTCTGTCACCGCAGGGAATGGGCGCGGCCGGTGTTCTCCTGTGGAATCTCCGACACACAGCGTCACCTCCAGGGCCACTAGGGAACCGGGAAGCCCCAGCAGAGAGACACAGACTCAACCAAGATTACTCATCTGAGCAGGCACCAAAGAGAGCAAGTGGAAGAGAACGACAGAGAACAGAGACAGATCGTGAATCCAGCAGAGATAACAAGAAAGCACTTCCTGGGTCAAAACCGCACATCCTGGAAAGCAAAGACTGGTTGTCGAGATAAAAATGCGGTAGATGGAGGAAACAGCAGACACATTGGAGAACAGGCTTAGGAACTCCCCTGGACGGGCCACCGACCGTGAGGTATTATGTAGGTGGAAGGAAAGCGAGCGGTCAGAGAAAATGCAGCCGGCATTTAGTAACAAGTGTTGCACGTTAGAGAATGTGGGGGAGTGATATGCAAAGAAGTATCAGGGAACCTCCATAATGGAAGAGAGACAAAGATGTCCCAGGGCGCCAGGACAGACAAGGGAAAAAACCTCCCAATACAACATCCTAGAAGAGCCTTGAAAGAAAAATAGACTACTTCTAGTCAAGATTCTGAGGGAAGATAGCTTTGCATATAAAGCTCTATGCTCTCTTTCAAGACATTTGCACAAAGTCATTTGCAGACATTGACCATCTCAGAAATTCGCCACCTACTCATTGTGAAAGAATTAATAAAAGACCAACTCCAGCAATAAGAAAACCACGTACAAATGAAGCAGTAATGAATAAAGAATTGCTACACCTTACTCTTAAATCTAAATAATGTGTTTTATTGGTACTATCAAGACAGAACTAAAATTCCAAGAGTCATCAACAGGGAGAGGTATTGATGGTCTGGAGAGAAGAGAGGGAGGGAGGAGTAGTGGAGAAATGAAGAAAAATGTACTAATTTTCTTTTCGAGGAGAAGGACATGCCTACGGATTAAGTCTAGACAGAAGGAAAAGTATGTTTAAGTAAATGTATGTTTAAGTATGTTTAAGTAAATGTTAAAATGTTAAGGATAGCCAGTAGAGGAAAGGAATTGAATGTGTAGCTTCCAAACTACTGGAGGAAAAAAAGAATGGATCACATTGATCCAAGAGAGAACAGGAAAAGAGGATTTAAAAAAAAATAAACAACTAAGAATCGTGGGGCATAAATATATAAAACAAGATAGCAAGATTACTACAAACAGATGAGAAGTCTCAGTAAATGTGACTAAACTCATGTTTATAAAAAACAAAGCCTTTCAGATTGCATTTTTTAAAAGCACTTATATGCTATTTACAGGAAATATTTTTTTCAAATAACGTAAGAAGGTGGAAATAAGACACAAAGACATATCAGACAAATGTTAACCATAATCAAAATCTGATTTAACAATATTTTGTACAATATATTAGATAAATTAGAATTCAGGTCAAATGGTATTAAAAATAACAGATATGTCATGCTTCAAAGGGATCTAACAAGACACTCTGATGGTCGTAATCAATATGGTGGGTTAGGCACCTAAAAATGGGAGGATGTTCAGAATGACATTGTGAAAAAACTCCAATCTATGGTCAAGGTTCGCCAGGGGAAATAGAAGAAAAGCATATTAACCCAATAGAGGAGATCTAACAAAAATCTACTGGAAACAAATTAGTGGTAAATCATTAGAAGCCTTGAGTTTGAAGTCTGGATGGGGGCAAGGATGCCAGCTGTTACATTATCCTGATGACAGTAAATGAAATAACAGGAGGGGAGTGAAGTAGAAGATGGGAGGGGCAGAAGGGCAGGAAAGAAAAGAGGTGTAGATGACCATAAAGAGGCCAAAGTATCAATATATCAGGCAATGTGATGGCTGACACAGAAAACCTAAAATAATCTATTGAGGATTGGGATTTATAAAACAGCCCTAAAAGATGCCTGGATACAAGATTAAATGGAAGAAAATTAACAGTTTTCTGTTCATCAGGAATAACTATTTGGAAAAACTTAATAGGGATGTCTGGGTGGCTCCTGTGCTGGGACAGAAAAGGAGCAGAGAGAGAAAATCCCAAGCAGGCTCTGAACGGTCAGCGCAAGCCAGACACAGGGCTCGATTCAGGAACCACGAGATCATGACCTGAGCCAAAATGAAGAGTCTGATGCTTAACCGACTGAGCCACCCAACACCCTGAGCGTCTGACTCTTGATTTCAGCTCAAGTCATGATCCCAGGGTCCTGGGATGGAGCCCTTTGTTGGGTCCATGCTGAACGTGGAGCCTGCTTAAGATTCTCTCTCTCCCTCTGCCCCTCCCCCCACTCACTCCCTCTCTCTCTCTCTCAAAAATAAAAAATAATAGATAACAAAAATTAAAACATCTCACTATAGTAAGCTAAACTTTGAAAATATTTTTTAAATAAATCCAACAAGAAATATATAAGAATCTGTGGAAACTCTCCTGAAGATTCTGAAAGAAGGACCAAATGGAGGGGTATAACATGTTCATGGATGGAAAACTCAGTTATGGGAAGATATCAACTCTGCTCAGATGACTCTATAAAGTCAGCACAATGATGAGATTTACCAAGTTTATTTAAGGATGAATATGGAAACCTTCAAAAAGGACATGGCTTACTAAACCCCAGTATGTCCATACGATGGGAAACTATGGCTCCGTTCAGGGTAATGAGGTAGATTGTTACATAGACGATGGCGCAAACTCCACAACATGTTTCTGTGCAATAAAGAAAGTTACAAGACAAAGCATATAGTATGATTAACTTATTTTTAAAAACACGAAAGAGTCCTTTATACACATTGTTAGTACATGTACATACGGATAAATGCATTGGAAAAGATCCAGAAAAGACTCGTGCTGAACCGTTGATGATGGCTTTCCCTGGAGAGGGAGGATGAGGACAGAACAGAAAAATTTCGGAGGGACATCTCAGCCTCCATTCAGAGTCTCCGTGGGTTTGCTTTCTACATGAAGCCCAGGGTGTTCAGGTGTGCTCATTTAGCAGGAAGGCTTGGGGAATGCGTCTATGCCACCTTCCTGGAAGCGCAAGTCCCCAGCACGAGTTTCACAAGTGCTAAGAAAAGAGGAAAGAATTTCCCTGTTATCATAAAGCAATAAATTTGTCACGCTGGAGCAGGAAGGCGCAATACTGTTTGGTTATCTAGTGTAACAGCTACCCCCCATATTTAATTGTTTATAACAACCTCTCTCTTTTTTTTTTTGCTCACAACTTTGTGGTTCATGAGTTGAGGAAGGTCTTAGCTGGGAGGTCCATCTCTGACCCACCTGTCCGCTGGGACGTGGGGCTGGAGGCCTCCTTCTCAGGTGGCTTTTCTTTGTGATGTCTCATTCTCTGTGGCCTTTATTTATGGCAGTTCAGGGTAGTGGCCCCTGTATGCAGGGAGATCCACTTACCCGTTAGTTACCTGTTAGGTTGCTTGGGACTTTGGGCAACAGAAAACCTCAATTCAAACTCGTTTTAACTGTAAGCAGATTTGTTATCACATAGCTCGCGATGTCACCAGGACCCCAGATTCTTCTCGCTTTTCTGCTTTACTGTCCTCAGCATCCTCAGCATTGGCTTCATCCCAAATCAGAGTGACTGCTGGTAGCAGTGTGGGTTTCATGCCTCCTCATCAGGAGAGAAAGAAAGTCCTTTTCTTTTGAAAGTTGCTTTTCTTTTGTCTTATTAGATCAACTGCAGTTACAGTCACCAGGGGAGAACCAGATGGTCATTGGCTTAGACCAGTTTTTAGGGGTCGGATCAATACTGATGAGTCAACCTCAGTGTCCTTGACACCTCTCTCATTCACACTGCACTTATCAAAATAAATTCCAAATAAATAAATGTAAAACATAAAATTGCAAATCCTTAGAAAATATTGGTATAGGGAAGACCTTTCTAAGAAACAAAAGTGTAAAGCAGTAAGAGAACTGGTAAAATAGTTTATTGCATCAAAAAAAATTTTAATGTTTATTTTGAGAGAGAGAGAGAGAGAACGTGCATGCAAGCAGGGGAGGGGCAGAGAGAAAGGGAGAGAATCTGAAGCAGGCTCCACGCTATCAGCACAGCCTGACTCGGGGCTCGATCCTACGTACCTTGAGATCATGACGCGAGCAGAAGTCAAGAGCCGGGCGGTTACCTGACTGAGCCACCCAGGTGCCCCTACGTCAAAATCTAAAATCTCTGTGTAATAAGGAACGCTGTAAACAAAATTAAGAAATAAGAGACAGACTATAAGTAAGTATTTGTAATACAGTTAATCTACAAAGACTTAATATTCTAGAAGCAATCACCATGAGAAAGGATATCTCAAGGGTAAAAAAAAAAAAATAGGCAAAGGATAGGAGAAGCAGTTGATAGAAAGTGAATGCATATTTCCAGTAAGCTTATGCAAGGATGGACAGTCTTTCTCTCAATCTAGGAAATACAAATTAAAATAGACTGTAAATTTTCACTCATCACATTGTTGAACATTTAAGAAGTTTGATGATCTCCAGTATTCAGCTGGGTAATATCCAGTGTTGGGCAGGGTATAAGAAAATGAAAATTTCAAACTGCTGTAAATTGTAGTGTAGATTAACGCAGCCGTGTTGATAGGCAATTAGATAATATCTGTTTTAATGGAGATTATTTCTCAGGCTCTGTACGTCTTCAGTTCTCTACTTCTGAGAAATACTGCCTTGCACGTGATCGCAAGGAAGCGTCCAGAAGGGTGTTAGTACCAGCGTCAACTGGAAACAGCTCCTGAGTGGAGGAGGGCTAGGTGGCCTGCTGTACGTCCAGCATGCGGCATTACTGTGCACCCAGGTCAGTGCAGCCCTGTGCCTAAAGATGGGGAAAGAACACTGACAGTTGCCCCAGTGATGCGGTGTTTGTGTTAAGACAAAATCCACCCGTTTCGTTTGATGTCTTTGTCACGTCAGAGCATCTCCATCCATCCTTTCTGCACCGCTCGCCTTCCGGTCCTTGTGGGGCATGGTTGGGAGGGGGGGGAGTGGAATCACTACGTAGACATTCTGGGGTATGGGGAGTGCTTGTGTGCTTCAGACTGAAGAGGTTTAGTTGACCCCCCTGCTGCTTGGGTACCACCAAAAAGAAATGGAAAGAGTAATTTGAACACAAATGGGAGAGAGCAAGACTCATTTTCCTACCATGGAGAACTCGAATGCCTCCACCAGAAGGGCTGTCTGCTAACTTGGTGCTCGTTCAAAACCCTATTTGGGGCTAACACTCCTTTATAAGATGCCTTCATGCGCCTCAAGTGATTCACAGAGATTGATTTGTAAAACATTCCGAATCAATTAAGGCTTTAATCAGCAAAGTAGCAAACTTCACATGGCTTGTGGACTAATTTTACCGTCTCCCATCAATGTGAACCTAAGCTGAAAAAAGAAAACAATTAGGAGGATGCAATTATCTGTCCTGATTACTGAATTAGAAGTTTGTGTTTACCCGTCCCGGTGTAAAGGTGGGGATCTCTTCAGAGAACAATCCAAGCAGCTGTTGAGGAGCTGGAGCCTCCTGGCTCCCGGGCCCCTTTCCGCAGACCCACCGGGCGTGAGGGGGAGTGTCACCCACGAGGCTCTAGCTGTCGGCTTCCAGTGACCCAGCAGAAAACAAAGGCGCCTGGCAGTTATTGCATGTAAATGTTTGTGAGAGCAAGTTTCCTAAAAGCCCCTTGCCATTGATGGTGGGAGTTTCCTGCACAAACATCTCATTTGAATTACTGCATCTCCAGATCTGTCTGCTTGCACAATAATCAGGAAATTGGTTTCCTTTATTTGGACCAGCTCTGCGCCACGGCTGCATATTAGAGCCACGTGGGGAGCTTTGGAAAGTCCCAGAACCCTCCCAGAGCGATTTCATCAGAATGTCAGGGGAAGATGCCAGGCGAGGAGGGCGCTTTGTTAGGCTTCCAGATGATTCCAGTCCGCAGCCAAGATGGAGAACCCTTGGGGGAGCCTGGTTAAGTGTCCAACTTCTCTTCAGGGCATGATGTCACAACTCGTGAGTTCGAGCCCCACATCGGGCTCTGGGTGACAGCAGCAGAGTGCACTTCATATCCTCTGTCTCCACACACCCCCCACCCCGCCCCTCCTCCACATGCTCTCTCTCTCTCTCTCTCTGTCTCTCTCTCTCACTCTCTCGCTCTCTCGCTCTCTCGCTCTCTCTCTGTCTCTCAAAAATAAATAATTAAACTTTAAAAAAGAAAATATGGAGAACCCCTGGTTGAGAGAGCTTCTCCAGGCTAGTGCTGTCTGACTGTGTGGTTGGATGTGGTGATTGTATCTTTTTAGAAGAGGATTTTTTTTTTGACACTTCTTTTCAATAAAGCTATGCGTTGTTGAATGTAGAACTAAAGACAACTTTTGCAACCTTATCAGATATTGTGTTTTATATCACACGTTTCATATTTACAAATCAGAAAGATCCCTTTCTCAGGTAATGCTTCCTAATTCTTGATTCGGGAAAGATCATCATCTGAATTATTTGTTTGGCAATATCAGTGCGTAATGTGTGAGTAATATTCCTCATGTATCAGAAATGTCAGCCTTCTGACAAAACTGGAGTTTGAGGAATTGGTTGTGTATTTGAGGCATCTTCTCTGAGCTCAATATTCTGGAGCTTCTGGAATATTCTACGTGGCCAAACATCGCAAACACCTCAGGAGGAATGCCGGGAGCAGATGTTGTCCCCTGAGCGCCCTGCTTCTCACATAAACGGTCTTAATCAGACAACTTTCGCCAACAGGAGTTCTGGAAGAAACTTTTTCTCTCTCCTCAGCATTTCCGCTGATGGCTTAGTGCCCTTTTCAGCACCTGATTGCCTGGCAAATCCTTTTTTTAAACAAATTGTGGTAAAATATACATTACATAAAATTTATCATTTTAACCTTTTTTGTGTACACAGCTCAGTGGCACTAAGCACATTCACGTTGCTGTGCAACCATCATAACTACCGTTTCCAGAGCTTTTTCATCTTCCCAAACAGAAACTCTGTCCCCATTACAAAAAATAACTCCCCGTTGCCCCCTCGCCGCACTCTCCCTGACTTGTGTTCTACTTGCCGTCTTTATGAACCTGACGACTCGAGGCACCTCATACAGGTGGAATGATGCAGGATTCGTCCTTTTGTGACTGACCTGCTTCACTTACATCAAGTCCTCAAGGTTCATCCGTGTTGTGGCATAGGCCAAAGTTGCCTGGCTTTTGAAGGCTGAGTAATATCCCGCTTGTGTATGCATCGACCACGTTTTGTTTATCCATTCATCCGTCCGTGGACACATGGGTTGCTTCCATCTTCGGCTGCTGAATCATGCTGCCGTGAACTTGGCTGCCCAAACTCCTGTTCCGGTCCCTGCTTTCAGGTCTTTTGGTCGTAGGCCCAGAAGTGGAATTACTGAATCATGTGGTCATTCTGTGTTTCAGTTTTTGAGGGACTGCCATCCTGCCATCCACAATGGCTGCGTTCCCACCAGCAACCCTGGGGGGGGGGGGGTCCAACATCTCCACGTCCTCACCAACACTTGTTTTCTGTTTCATTTTAGCCACAGTGCACATTCCAATGGGTACGAAGTAGCTGACTGGTCCGCTTTTCCTTTTTCAATATACGTTGTTGCTGTTGTTGTTTATAGGTTTTTTTCATTTTATTTAAAAAAAAAAAATTTTTTTTTAACGTTTATTTATTTTTGAGACAGAGAGAGACAGAGCATGAACGGGGGAGGGGCAGAGAGAGAGGGAGACACAGAACCGGAAGCAGGCTCCAGGCTCTGGGCCATCAGCCCAGAGCCCGACGCGGGGCTCGAACTCACGGACGGTGAGATCGTGACCTGAGCTGAAGTCGGACGCTTAACCGACTGAGCCACCCAGGCGCCCCGGTTTTTTTCATTTTAATTCCAACATGATTAACATACGTCATATTAGTTTCAGGTGCACAGAATAGTGATTCAACACTTCCATACATGACCTCGTGCCCATCACGATAAGTGTGCTCTGAATCCCCATCGCCTGCTTCACCTATCCCCCCGCCCCCCGCCCCCCGCACCTCCCCTCTGGTGACCAGCAGTTTGTTCTCTACAGTTGAGAGTCTGTTTCTTGCCTTGTCTCTCTTTTGCTTTTACTTTGTCCGTATGTTTTGTTTCTTAAATTCCACACGTGAATAATATATCGTACTTGTCTCTGGCTTATTTCACTTGGCATCATACTCTCTCACTCCATCCACATTGTTGCAAATGGCAAGGTTTCGTTCTTTATTGTGGCTGAATAATATTCTATTGTATATATATGCCGCATCTTCTTTATCCATTCTTCTATCAAGGGCTGCTTGGGCTGCTTCTATAATTTGGCCATTGTAGATCATGCTGCTATAAGCATCAGGGTGCATATATCCTTTTGAATTAGTGTTTTTGTATTCTTTGGGTAAATACCCAGTAGTGAGATTACTGGATGATAGGGTAGTTTTATTTTTAATTTTTTGAGGAACCTCCAGACTGTGTTCCACAGTGGCTGCACCAATTTGCATTCCCCCGACAGTACACTAGGGTTCCTTTTCCTCCACATCCTCACCAACACTGTTGTTTTTTGACCAGTCCGTTTTTAACACGATTCTGTCTAGAGCTGGCTCACCTCTAATATTTTTACATACAGCAAAAAGATTCTTTTTATGTAACATTTGGGAAGAAGGCGCCAGTAACTCTGTATAGAGATATTTAGCATTTCCAGCCTCAAACTCAGCCAAACCTCCTGTGATAACTGCAGTCTACAAGGCCTGAGTCTTTTCTGGGTTCTACAGTATAAATTGCCTCACTTTTTAAAGGCATCTTAAACAGGTATTTGAATTATAACTTCCCATCATTTTTTTTTCCTCCAAAAATTCATTATAGCTCCTCTTCTGCTTTGCTTTGTACAGACCAATAACTTAAAAAATCTTTTACTGTCATTTTAGTAGGGTTTTGGAAGGGAGAGAAAGTAAACATGTTAACAATTGTTAAAATTTCTGGAGCCCGATAAACAGTACCCTCTCCTTCCAGCCCCAGTTCTCAATCTATTGAAGAATAAGACAAATGGGTACAGTGGATAGGAGAGTAAACTATTATCTTTATAACTAATAAAGCAGAGTTTGTGAATGTGGCCAAGATCTACAGGAAAGTGGGTTTCTTAACACCAAAACGAGTGTTGAACTTAGTCCCTGAGTCTTAGATGGCCCTGGATAGCACATGTGCTGGCCCACAAGGAGGTGACAGAGCAGAGCAGATGTGTCTCCTGGTGACAGCCTGTGTAGGAAAGAGGAGGAAGGAGGAGCTAAGCTAAATATCTCATTTGTTCATTTGTTTTTGCCAAATTCACTAATTAGCTAAAGGCACATCTCTTTCCTCAGTGAGGGAGATGGTGAGGGAGGAAGAGACACACACACACACACACACAGAGAGAGAGAGAGAGAGAGAGAGAGAGAGAGAGAGAGAGAGAGAGATCGATCAGGGATGGACTTCTCTCCACCAAAAAGAAAACAGAAGTGGATAAGAAACATTTTCTCCAGTGGGAATCCTCCCTATTTAACAGACTCTCCTTTGTCCCTGCTTGAACTGGATCCCAGCTACTGGCATCTTGGGGTTGCCAGCCATGGCCACGTTTTCCCTACATGTATGCAGCTTCCCACTACTCAAACCTCTTCCCTTCGACTCCAGCCCTCTTTCCTCCCCCATGTTTTACTGACGAGTGGGGAGGAGAGTTTGTCTCAGCCCCTGGTCTTGGGGGTACAGCATGTCCAAGAAGACAAGATTATAGTGGCCGTATCGGAGCCACTGAAAAGCGGGCAGAAGTTGGGGAGGTGAGAGGGTGGTAAAAGCAGGGATTGGGGTGGATGTGTGGATCCTCCTGGAAGAGTGGGGTAGAATTGGCTTGAAAGGGTGAGTCAGCTCCACAGGGACAGAGTGCAGAAGGGTAGGTATCTCATTCATCTCTCTTTGGAGGGATGTCGGAACGTGGTAGAAATAGGACACAAACTCAAAACATTTTTGAGGTGTGACATGGCCGTTTACGAAGACTTCTGCCTTCGGGAAGAAATGACAGAACAGCAGCCAGCTGGACCCAGGCGACCACTTAACCTCCGTTCTTTTTTTTTTTTTTAACGTTCATTTACTTATTTTGAGAGACGTAGTACACACGCATGAGCAAGCACAGGGAGGAGCAGAGAGAGAGGGAGAGAGAGAATCCTAAGCAGGCTCTGCTCTTTCATCACAGAGTCTGATGCAGGGCTCAGTCTCAAAGCCATCAGTTCATGGCCTGAGCTGAAATCAAGAGTCACTCTTAACCATTGGAGCTGCCCAAGTGCCCCTTCACCTCTGCTCTTAACACACCGGTTTTATAGGTTTTCTTCTCCATGACCCAGGTACAGCCCAACATCCCAAGAACCCACTCACACTGTTCCGGAAATTATGTTGGGATTCACAGGAAGGGAAGTCATAAGTAAGCTACAAACTTTAAACAAACTTTAAATCTGCATTTGAAAGGCAAAGAGAACAACAGTGAACAAGGCACATCTGAAAGGAAATTCGATGCACATTTGAAAGGGAAGAAAGCCACAAGAATAGATCAGAAAACAAAGAGAATGGAATATTGTAATTATATTGTTAGTTGATTTTTAAAGATATTTTAGAATATATGACATACGGTCCTTTTGGTTACTGGGAGGCTGATTTCCATCATGTGAGACAACCAAATGAGAGCTTTTCTTAGATCTCAAGCCACTTGGAAAGATTGATTCATTCACGTATTAGTCCAGCAAGTATCGATTGAGCACCTCACTACTGTGGCCAGCTTCAGGATCTGGGGATTCCGTGGTGAGCAGGACAGAGGTGGCTCTGCTCTAGCGGACTCCCAGAGGGGAAGAAAGATGACAAGCGAGTCAACAAGCACCTGACGGCAGTCATTCCTGAGAGTGCTACGTGCTTCGAATGACGAAGACGGATAGAGAGGAGGACAGAGGCCCCAGGAGGGGAGAGATTTGTCAGCTTTGAGGAGAGAAGGCCGGAGTAGCTGGACGGCAGCTACCAAGGGGGAGTGTGGCCTGAGCTGGTGGATACTATGGACTGACCCTCCAAACCCACGCATACATAATGCTTCATATGATTCGAGCAAGGTTATGGGCTCCCTCCACTCAGCATCCATGAACCACAGATTGATTCAAGGGGGAAGTTGAACTTAGGTTTGGGCTCCTATAGAAACCAAGCCGGTTAGATTGGGGAAGCCTATCATGGTTACGTGTGTGTGGGAACAACATGTCCTGTTTTCAAGGTAGTGACCACGGAGAAACAGTGGGGGAGAAAGCTGAAGACCTTGAACGTGATCCCGCTGGTCATGAGAGCTGGGTCACCAAGACCCAAGTGGGGTGACCTTGCTGTGGGTTCCCTGCAGGGATTCAGACTGGAGGGACACGGCCACCACCTCCTTCCTCTGTCCTTAGGGCAAGTTAAGAATGATGGGCTAGACACTAAGAGAGTGTAGACAGGCCAGTACGTGTGTGTGGGGTTGGGGGGAGTTCATTCTGAGAGCTGATGGTAAAGTTGTGATCTTTCAAGTGATAACACAGAAGGAAGCCAAATGAAGGTTCCACCAGACACAAGAAAAAGCCTGTTTAGTGATCGTATCATGTTAGATTCAAATGAAATAAGAATTGGCCTTGGTCAGTCTGTCTGAGGACATGAGTTCAGACTGGCTGAAGAATAAAAGGCCTTCAACCCAGCAGAGAAAAAATAGACTCTTCGTTGAAAGCAAATTTTCTGCAAGTACATTAAGGAATTAGAATTTGCTTATTTTGATGTTGGGGATATATAAAAGTGTAGCTCCTTTTGATTAAAACATTTTTAAGACTTAAAATATACTTATTGATCTCTAGGCTATTTTTCACCTTTGAGATAATGTTTTTCATTTGAATCATGATTTTCTTTAGAGATGATGGTGTGTTATATTTCTTAGCTATCATCCATTGGCTGTGTGTGGTTTACGACTGCATTAACATGTTCTTTCTTTCATGGAAGAGATAAATATTTTTTTGGCAGACCCATTACTTACCCTTTATATCTTTCTAGAGATGCTTAGAGTTCACAGATTACATAAAACTTCTCATAAAAAAAAAAAAAACCCTATTTCATGACTGAGGAGTAATTTCGGTTCACATGTTTAGCAGAATGTTAATCCTGGCATATTTAGCTGCCGTGATGAAGGATTGCTCCTGGGTGGCCTGGCACGTTCAGGAGAAAGGCCCAAACTTGTGAGTCATAGGTTAGCCTTATAATTTGGGAGGAAATACAATCACGTAACCTGACATTACCCACTAGGAGTGTTACTGTTTATTGTTTATTAATGAACAGTAAAGAAACCTGCCACCAGTCATTGACTCTGGAAAATGTGCTGCTTAGCTACTCCATTGACTGGTACCGTCAGAGCAGAGGGTTTATGTCAGGGAGGCTCAGTGATTATTAAATACCATCCAACAGACTCTTGATATAATGAGATTAAAACTGTCTGTACAGAGGAACCAGACTTTATTAAAAAAGAAATAGGGAAAGAAAACTGCCTTATCAAAGTTGACTTTACAGACTGGGTGACATCTGGTTAATAAATTTGCTGTTTTTGTTGAAAACGTAACTTGCATTGCTACTAGGTTAAAAAAATACACGTGGAGGTCTTCATAACCAGGTAATGTAATATGATCTGCTCCTACGGTCAAACCCTATTCTTTCATCTGTACTTTTCTTCCACAAGTATTTGCCCGTATTTTAATTCTGCATTCTACCGTGATAAATAGCCTAGACTTACATCCTAATGTCAGACTAGCACGAATGGAAACCCACACTCCTGTTGATTGATTTCTCCGGAAACTAAGGGAACCTCCAGTGCAGAAGTTGTATGTACAATAGCATGCACCTTCTTCACAACAAAAGTTAAATTGCAGATACTCTGTTAACTTACACACAAAGAAATTATGTTCAAGAGCTGCTGTTTATAAAAAAGGCATTTCCTTTGGCATCATTTTAGCTTTCTGGACGAGAAACAACTATATAGCTTTCTTTTGTTGCTTAATATTCTGAGATGAATAATTGACATGTATGATATCATTGCTCTATATAAGAAAATGTAAATTACCATGTTACACTGTTGAAAGCAATAATACAAAACAGAAATATGAACTTGATATTTCTCATTCAGGAAAAACAAAGCTAATTCTGGTCATTCTGGGGCATTCTACTTGGCTGCGGAATGCTGTCAGTTGAAGATTTCTTGTAAAAAAAATAAGTGGAAATGAGCACAGTGGGAACAGCTGTGTTTTTCATTTTTCTAAGATCTCAATCAGGGGAGCAAAGCCCAGAGGGCAGTGGGGTAGTTAGGAGTCAGAGTGGCTTCTAGCTTTCTGAAGTCACTGGGCTGCTGACCCAATACACTGACTCCCCTTCTTAGCAACCCCTCCCCTGCTTCTCCCCCCCGCACATGCAACAGTCGGTTTCCACAGGCCATGTGGATTTTCCTTGCTGATAAGAAAATATAGTCACACTATTTTTAACTCTTTGAAATTGAAGATTTTGAGACCTCACCTAGAGCAGGACATCGGCTCCCTCAGGCAGTCACCTGGGCGTTGGAATGTCGTGCTGCCCAGCAAAAGGGAGGAGCTTAAAGTGTACGGTTAAATTAAAAGCCAACATAACACATTGCCTGTAACAAATCACACAGGAGTTCCTTTTGTTCCCACGGGGTAGAAAAAGAAAATGCTGTTAAAATAGTTTTATTCCAAAGAAATTCCATCTGATACTTATTGTGCCCTCAGTATTACAACTTGAACATCTTGGGGGCTTATCTTGGATCATCCACCTAAGTGTAATGTAAGGTTGTGTATAAACGGACTACTGTCATTGTGTCATGAGAAGTAAAAATGATCACAATAATAAAAGACATTTAAAAATGCATTATTCTTTAATACAAAGCCTTTGTCAGCACTCAGAGAAGTTTATGTAAAACTATTTAATACTTCATCTTTGAAAACTTCATAAAGATATTATGATCTAGGAACCAGAGTTTCTGTGAGTTTTTGATATATTAAACTTAACTGTCTCATTCTAATATATCAAGTAATTGCCACTTCTCATTATTTTCACAGTTCTGTGGCCCTTTTAAGCTAAGGCAGCTGGCCTTGTGTGCCAGTTTCCAGGGGGAAAATGATGGTTATCAGGAATGAAATAAGTTTTCGATATGGGTATAACTGTTGCATTGAACAAGCAGGACTCAGAAGGATGTCAGTTTTAGATAAATAGCTTTTATTCTGGTCTCTTATCATTTTGAAACACTGTGTTTAGACTAGTCTTTCCCTGACCCCATGGGGGAAATCTCTAGCAAGTACCATTTAATTTTTTTTTTCAGTTTACTTATTTTGAGAGAAAGAGAGTGGGGGGGGGGGCAGAGAGAGAGGGAGAGCTTCACTGTCAGCACAGAGCCTGATACAGGGCTCAGTGCTCCAAATCATGAGATCGTGACCAGAGCCGAAATCAAAAGTCAGACACCTAACCCACTGAGCCACCCAGCCTCCCCTTAAAAGAAAGTAAACTTTTAATTTTAAGTAATCTTAGATTTACAGAAGAGCTGCATAGTTAATACAGAGAATTTTGTAGACTCTTTATCCAGTTTCCCACATAACATTAACATTTTATATAATCCTAACACATTTTTCAAATCTAAAATTAACATTGGTACATTGCCATTAACTGAAATACAGAGTGTATTCAGATTTCACTTGTTTTTCTACTTATGTTTTTTTTTCTGTTGTAGTATCCACTCCAGGCCATCATGCTGCACTGAGTTGTTATGTCTCCATAGTCTTTTCCAATCTGTAATAGTTTCTGATTTCTTCCTTGTGTTTCATGACCTTGACATTTTTGAAAGGTACTGGTCAGGTATTTGTAGAAATTATTTGACTGATAGTGAATTGAATCTGTAGATCAGGTTGGAAAGAATTTGATGTCTTCACAACATTCAACTTGCAATCCATGAATATGGTATACCTTTCCATTTATTTAGGTCTTCTTTAATTTCTTTCATCAGTATCGATAGTTTTTAGCATACATATCCAGCACAAGTTTTGTTAAATTTATATCTAAGCCTTTCTTGTCTTTTTTGTTTGTTTTTGGTGCTAGTGCAAATAATGGATTATCTCCTTTCCCCCAGATTCACCTTGTTCACTTGCTGGCATAACAGGAATACAATTGACTTTTATATATTGACCTTGTATCCTGCTCTCTTGCTAAAATCACTTAATGTTAGAACTTTGTCATAAGTCCTTTCAGGGTTTCCACATAGACATTTCATAAGTCCTTTCAGGGTTTCCACATAGACATTGTGAGTAGAGACAGTTTTGTCTCTTCCTTTCCACTCTGTATTACTTCCTTTCCTTGCCTTGGTGTACTGAATAGGATGTTGAGTAGGAGTGGTGAGAGAAGACATTCTTTCTTTGATCCTAATCTTAAGGGAAAGTCCTTAAGGGAAAAATGATGTTTAATCATTAAGTATGATGTCAGTTTCAGGTTTTGGGGGATATCTTATACTTAGTTAATAAAGTTCCCTTCTATTTCTCATTTGCTGAGAGTTTAATCATGAATGAATGTGGAATTTTATCAAATTCATTTTCTGCATCTACTGAGATGTTTATATGGTTTTTCTTAGCTAGTCTATTAATATGGTAAGTAAAATTGATTTTTTTTTTAATTTTTTTAATGTTTATTTATTTTTGAGAGAGAGAGACTAAGAACAAGATGGGGAGGGGTAAAGAGAGATGGAATCTGAAGACAGAATCTGAAGCAGGCTCCAAGCTCTGGGCTATCAGCACAGAGCTTGATGCGGGACTCAAACTCATGAACCGTGAGATCATGACCTGAGCCAAAGTCGGATGCTTAACTGACTGAGCCACCCAGGTGCCCCTGATTGTTTTTTTAATATTGAACCCACCTTCCAATACTGGGATAAACTCCACTTGGCAATAATGTATTATTCTTCTGTACACTTTTATATATTTTGTATTCAATTTTCTAGTAGTCTGTGAAAATATTTACATCTATATTCATGAAGTACATTTAGCTGTAGTTTTCTTTGCTTATAATGTATTCATCTAATTTTGGTATTAGAATAATGCTGGCCTAATAAAATGAGTTGAGAAGTATTCCCTTCTCTTCTGTTTTTTCTAGGAGATTGCATAGGAGAATCAACATGTTTCAGAGATTTCACCAGTGACAGTATATCTGGGTCTTGAATTTTATTTTTTGTTTGTTTCATTTTTAAACTTTGCAACTACACACACAATTTCGTTAATAGATCTAAGACTATTCAGGTTTTTTTTTCCTTGAGTGAGTTTTGGTAGTTTTTTTTTTTTTTCAAGGAATTTGTTCTTAAAAATTCTAAGTTGTCAAATTTATTAGCATAGAATTATTTTTGGTATTTATTATCTTTTTAATGTATATGGTATCAACAATGATGTTTCCTCTCTCATTCAATATTTGTAATTTGAGTCTTGTCTCTTTTTCCTCAATCAGCTTGCCTAGAAGTGTATCACTTTTATTAATATGTTTTTAAAAAAACAGCTTTTGGTTTCATTGACTTTATCCCTGTTTTCTGGAAGCTTTTGTCATGGCTGCTATAGCGTTTACAATATAAATTTTAAAATAATCTGTGTCAACCTTCAAATAATAGTATACTTCTTCACATGTAGAGAAACCTTAGAGTATTCTCAATTCCTCTCCCTCATCTCTTTTACTATTATTGTCACATATTTAATTTTAAATATGCTGTCAACCCACAATATAATGTCACTATTACAGCCTTAAAATATACCTTATTTTATTTTAAATTCACTTTTTTCTTTGCTGATGCTCTTTATTTCTTTGTGTGTATCAACATTCCTGATCTATACCATATTCTGCCTAAACAAATCTCTTTAATGTTTCTTGTAGCTCAGGTCTCCTGGCAATAAATTCCCTGAGTTTTGGGGGAGAATGTTGTTTGTTTGTTTTGCCTGAAAAGGTCTTTATTTATTCTGCACTTCTGCAGGAGAGTTTCATTGGGTATAGAATTCTATACTGATATTTTTCTTTTAACATTTGATGTAATTCCATTGTCGTTTTGCTTTCCTGGTGTCTGACAAAAAGTCTTCTGTATTTCTTATCTTGTTCCTCTGTGAGTAATATCTCCCCCCCCCCCCTCTTTTTCCCTTCACGATTTTTTGTCTTCAGCTTTCAGCAGTTTGAATAAGATATCTAGAGGTTTTGTTTTGTTTTAATGCTGTTTGATGTTCTCTGATCTTGGATCTGTAGTTTGGAGTCTGCCACTAATTTTGGAAACTTCTTGGCCAATATTTCTTCAAATGTTTCTTTTCCTTCTGTCTAGGATTTTAATTATGTGTGTATTAGACTGTATTCTCCCATAATTCTTGCATGCTTTCTTCTGTTTTATGCACCTTTCTTTTTCCTCTTTAAATTTCAGTTTGGATGATTGCTATTCTATTTATCTCTCTTAAAGTTCAATAGTCTTTTCTTTCAGAGGTATTTATGAGTCCATCAGAGGCATTCTTCATTGCCATACTGTATTTTTTTTATTTCTATCATTTCCACTTAATTCTTTCTTATAGTTTCTGTTTCTGTGTAAAATTACCTATCTGATCTTGTATATTATGTGCCTTTTCCATTAGAACTTTTAACATATTCACCGTAGTTAATTTAAATTCCGCATCTGATAGTTCCAGCATTAACATCGTATCATAAGTCTGTCTCTGCTGATTGTTTTCTCTCTCCATGGCGCGTTTTTCTTTGCCTTTTCCACATGCTTCATAGGTTTTGTTGAAAGATACATCATGGATGATGGATACTTAGGTAAATATTTTTTTTATGCTCAGAGATAAGCCTGCCTTTTCTTCTGCTAGTGTTTTAATATGAGGGTATGTTAATTCCGTCAGGCATCGGGCTGGGTTTCAAGTTGGCCTTGGCCTTGTTATGGTGGCCCTCATTCCCCTGGAGGTTTCAGATTCCTCTCGTGATATCTTGTGTTTACAGCGTAGGCTAATTTTCCAGAGGGTTTTTCTGTCCCCCTTGTCTGTTCCCACTTGTCTTTGAGTCCCCCAATGAGCCTTTGAGTGTTCTCTTTGCGTCGCTCCTGAGGGATCCTGTCTCTGGCAGAATCCCCACTGTATCCCTAGTTATGTTCGCTCACTGGTTTTTCGTGCTGGGTGGGGTCCAGGGACAGAGGGCATGCTCCTGTGTTCTGATTAGGTCTCGCTGGTAGGCAGGCTCTGTGAACCTGTGCTCGGGGTTGTGCCCCTTAAGTGTTCCCGTTCCCCCTCTATGCATCCTGCTGGCCCAGCATACATTCCAGTCTTCCTTCTAGGGTAGAGCCAACCCCTCCCCTGGCCCCCACCTCCAAGCCTGGCCTTACAAGGGGTACTTAGTGCCCTCAGGCTACGGTTTTGTTGCTCTTTGTTCTGTGTGTTAAGCCTTTCATTCCTTTGGGGATTTAGGAGAGAAGGGTACGGTAAGGGCAGTTTGGGTAATGACTACCATTTCCCCTCTCCCACCTGCAGCAGGTGGCTAGCAGTGCCTTAAGGCCATGTTGTGCTGTTCTCCCCCCTATAGAGTATGGTTTTTGTTTTTAGGGGGATAGAAGAAATAAGTGTGGTCAGAGTTTCAGTGCGGCTGCTGTTCCCTCGCCCCAGCCAGCACCACAGCGCAGCCTCCTTAGGATCCCCATTGGTCTTCCCTGTGAGCACCTGGTCGGGGTCCTGGAGGAAAACCTTGCACTAGTCTGTTCGCCCCCTTTCTGCCTGTGAGCCCTGGCATGGTGCACACTTTCGCTAGCCCACTCTTGGCCTTGGGCAAATCATTAGAACTTAGCCGAGCCTTCCTCTGGGCCTGAGTTGTATTCAATGGTGTCTGCCCCATATTAGCAAATGCTGGGTCCTGGTTCTCCGTGGAGGTGCCTATCTCTTTCCAGATTTGGGGTTGTTTGCCCTCAACTTCTGTTCTCTGACAGGTTCAAGAAAAGCTGTTAGTTTGCACTTTGTCCAGCGTTTTGCTCGTTGTGACAGTGGGAGGCTCGTTCCAGGTCTCTACAGGGAGGAGATAGAGGCAGAAATTCACCATATCCAGCCTCTGCCTTTTCTGTTTCTAGTCACTGTCAGAACAGTGAACATCCCTCCCCCGCCGCCACCGTAATACTCTAGATAATCTCTGTGTAGACAGCAAGTCGTGTGGTCAACGTACAGGAAATGCTCTGAGCTACTTGCGCTCCCCCGCCTTCAGGCTTGTGTCAGACTCACTACAGTGGGAAAGGGGGCGGTGACCGGCGTCTCCTTGGTCCCCACCTCTGTTTATACTCTGTCCCTTCCAGCTAGCCATGCCTTTTACCGAGTGAACCCCTCAGTTTGGAGATTTAGGGATAGAGCGGCCAAGATTGGCTAGAGGTTGGGGTGGGGGAAGGGGACATAAAGAAAGGGTGCATGTTCGTGAACCTGCATGGGTGTTTCAGGTGACAGTCTCTTAGGAGAGCCCCAGCCGTACTCCCGAGATCCACTCGTGCCGGGAACCTGCACCTGGGATCCCTTATCGTGGAGGAATGCCTGTCTTCACCCTTTGGGTCCTTGTGTCTCCTCTCTTAGCCCCTAGCCAGCAGGCGCTATGCTTCTAGCTTCTCCCCCCTCTTACTCTTACTCGGGGATTTCTCTTGTGAAAGCCCTTACATGGTCCAGAGGGAACGTCCACCCTGGTGGCCCTGTGCCCTGCTGCCACAGGAGGAGGACAGCTGCACTCCAGACGGCAGGTCCCCTGCTGCAGGCACTGGAGCCGGTCTCCAGGCCGTGGGATACCAGCCTGCTGTTTCCCCAAACCTCCAGGGACACGTGCACACTCTCCCATGGTCCCCAGAGCTTCTGTCCCTTGACTTGAGGTGAATGAGGGGAAGGGTCAGACTCCCAGCATTATGACAACTTTCTCCCCAGTTTTTCTTCTACTCTCTGGCTTTTTCGGTGCCGTTTTCACCAGTCTCCTTTAGGCTGGGAATTTGTGGTCAGCTAAAGATTGCAAAACCCATTTTTGACATCGAGTGTTACAAATCCTCTTCTGTGGATCTCACATGGTGGAATGTGGACGGAATCATTACTTAAATTTCCTAGGCTCTCAACAAGACAGGAAGAATCCAGTGTAAGCATCTTCTTACCACTGTTTGTTCTGTTTAAGCGAGTAGATGCTTTTAGTAACTGTTTGCAGAACAGAGCTTTTTCTCTGGGTGTTATTTTTATAATTTTAAGATGTGAAAAGTTAGATGACCATAGAGAGCTCATAATATCTTAAGATATTTCAAGTTTAAGATACTGAAGATTACATTTGAGATTTCAGATTTCAGAACTCAAAACGCAATGCTATAGTGTATCTCAAGTGGCCAAAGGAAAGATTTTTTGAAGAGACGTAGATAACCATTGTCTTTTCTTTTGTCCTGGTGACACTTTTAATCAAGATATGTGACCACACTTCCACGTAAGGTCTTTGTAGCTAAGGCAGTATATAGACGTGGAGCCGATTCACCAAATCTTAGCATTTTATTTTTTTTTTATTTTTAATTTTATGAAATTCAAGTTAATTAACATGTACTGTAAACCTAGGCATTTTAGTACAGCTCTGTCATACTTTATTCAGTGTTTCTAAAATTATTTTTGTGGAATTGAAATATATCTTAATGGAGATTTTCCTTTTAAATGAATTCTACATTTTTTTCTCATAAAGCAAAGACTTTTTTAATTAAGTAAATAGCCTGTCTCCCTCTGACCCCTCCCTCTCTTATGTATAAATCTTAATTCTTAGATTCAGAGGCAACATGTTCATAGCTTAGAAGATCCAGCTTCAGAATCAAGAGCTCTAGATTCAGATTCTGGCCAGGAACAGCCCCCTAATCAATCAGAACGGCACCTGATCGATCAGAACGAGTGTCTGACTAATCACAATGGCCACCTGACCCGTCAGAGCCCCTGAGCCGTGTCTGGCCCAGAGCACCCGGACTTACCCTTCTTCTGCACTCCCCCTACACGGAGAGGCCACCGTCTCGGAGCCTCAGTTTCTTCCTGGTGTGGGTAAAATAGTCCCTATCGTGCAGAGTTGTTAAGAGGACTGACCAAGGTACAGTGGTTCCTGGCACTTAGTAGCCCCTCAGCAGAAGGCAGCTGCTGTTATGACATTGCTAGGTGTCAGACTTGGCAGAGAGAGAGAGAGAGAGAGAGAGCAGACTCCTTCCTTTGCTGCCTACTCTTGAATTCACTTCTTTTGGGGATTGGTTAATTGATTAGAGATATGAACTATATCTAATGGAGACTTTTCTCCCTTTCCCAGCTAAAAATCTTTAGGTGATTCCCCCCTTTCAATTTTTCTTGTAAAAGTATCAAGCAATGAGAGAATACAGAAGAATTATGGAAAAGAAGTGCAAAGTCACCTGTGACCCGATCGTGCGGTCAGCTACCGTCAACTTTTGAGTTCTATCCTTCCAGACTCCTTCCTGTAAAAATATACCAACGTGGACGAGAATGGGGATGTGCTAAACATAATGTGCTGAAGCCTCCCTTTCCCTCAGCTGCTGTGTCGCAAACATGTTTCCACGTCAGTAAGTAAATCATCACAGAATGCCAGTATATGGGCTTCCCAAATTAAATAAATTTGGGTCAGTGGCCATCAGTGGACTTGCAGGGAACTGCTTTATACATTCATCTTTAAAACATACACAGTTATGTTCCTAGAACGTATCCTAGATGTGGATCTGCCGGACGGAGAGAACATGTATTTAAGTAATGAAACGTGTCACCGAATGCACGTGGGAAAGGCGGCTCTAAATTATACTCCCCTTAAAGCATAAGTAATATCCATATCTCCACGTTTGGGAGTTTTAGAATAAAATAAAATCTTCCTGTGTTCTCTGATAAGACCATTTTCTCCCTAAAATTAAATAGTATCTTTAAAAAAAAATGCCTTCATATTAAAGTTAAAAAAAACCCTCACTTAAAAATTAAACAATAGCTTTTATAAAGCAAGTCCTCCCCTCACAGCAACTACGGAAACTGATTTTCCAGAATCCTGGGGTCCTGGGCGGCCGCTCCTTTAGAGGTGCACATAGTGAGGCATCAGGTCAGAGGGTGGACGGGAAGAGTATCCTGGGTCCTGCCGACCACTTCCCCTTCCCCTGCCTTCCTACGTTGGAAAGTCCTGGGGGGTTCGTTAGTCTTCTCCTAACTTCAGGGCTGCCCTGTGACAATTATTTTTTTTTAATGAGTATAACATGCATATGGCAAAGTATAAAAATCTTAGCTGAGTGAATTATTACAAAGCAAGCACACCCGTGTCATTGCCACCAGGTTAAGATCAGAAAAATATTTAGTAACGTTTTCTAATACAGGTGGTCATAATGAAAAATGTAAAGCCGTCCCAACAATTCCTTCAACTATAACTATTATATCAGATAGTCAGTGTGTTTTCTTTGGGAGAACGTACCCTTTGGTCTCCCCTCTTCTCTCTTTCTCCAGGGGCAATGAATTCTCAATATTCTCTGTGTAATAATGAATTGCCTAGGTTTTGGAGTATCTACAGCACTGATAAAGCTTTTAGTAGTTCTAGCCTTGGACGGTGAAACCAAACCACGATATTTTAAGGGCAAACATGGCGGTTTGCAACAGTGTGTGATTGTTGATCTTGCAGGAAGATTGTGTTGATCTTGCAAGATTGTGATGGCGCACCTGGGTCAGAATCCAGATACGAATGTTCGGCACGTGTCGTTACCTGGTGCCGACCTTGCGGTTACTAGGTAACAGTGGAGGTGCGGTAACACCGTGCAGGGCAGTAGAAGTGCCTGTAAGGTAATTTGGGGTAACGCTTGCCTACGGCCACAGAACTGGTTGGATGCAGAGGCCACAGCCCCCCTGACTCCTGGAGGCCGCGCCCGCCCCCCGCCCCTGGGAGCCGGGCTGTGCCTCGGAATTTGGACAGAGAAGATTGATCACGGCCCCACCGGCCAGCCACCGGCAGCCGGCCCCCGCTCGCAGGCCAGCCCTGCAGCTCACTTAGCCATTCCATGCGTGTTCAGGATGGACACCTGGTTTAATCTTGTTGTTCAGTCAATAGCTTTTGCATTATCTTTCTTTTTTGTGGTTAATGTACCATTTTTCTCCTCTTTTTTTCCCCCTACACAAACACCGCCATGCCTGAAGTGCTTCCCCTGCTTGTAGAAAAGTTATAGCCTGGTCTGTAGCGGAACAGTGCTCTGATTAAAGTGATTAAAACTATATACAGCATGCATAATTAACCTTTGCGCGGCTGTCACAGTGAGCTGATGCATGGAGCTGATACTGTATCTGTCTGTGGCAGCCGGCGTATGCTACATGCCCACTTTTCTTCCTGCAGAATTTTAATCACTTGAGATAAAGAGCCAGGAGAGAGAGATCAAGGCTGTATTAATCCTCTCAATGGCTTTATAATTTCCCTTCTATTCTGCTGCTGGTAATCAAGAAAAATAATGCTGCCTTAATCCTAGATGCCAAGGTCAATCATCTCTGTGCCCTTTGATAGTAAGGATGTCATTACGAAAAGATTTTTAACGAACGTAATTCTCGCCATGCTCTGCAGGGAGAAGGGTATGTCCCACGACTTTGGGACGGTCAGGCGTGCCTCAATTTCGGGCAGGATTGATTTTAAAATATTAGCTCTAATAGAAATAAATTCCTAACAGCTGGTTGGGGCCGCAGCCCAGCCACACGTCTCAATGAGAGATTGAGGAATCGGGGAGAGAGCCGCAGCAGCGGGCAGCAGGCGAGGAGGGCCTGCCCCTGCGATTAGCACTCTGGCCACACGGCCGGCTGCCCACGGCCACAGCAGCAGGACCGTGGCCCTGCGTGAACTCGTGCCTCCCTGGAGTGTGCCCAAGATCAAAATACAAGTGCAGCGATGCACAGATGTGTGGTGACATTTTAAAACAATGCCCTGGGTTGGTTTGTTTGTCTTTTTTTTTTTTTTTTTTAAGAACATGGAGACAGGTGAAAAACAAAAATCTTTCAGCTCACCAGCACCTGAGCGAACCCCCAGATGGCTGCTTGTGCTGCGTCTATCCATCTCCTCTTGTTTGTTTTCCCCCAAAACGTGTTCTTTTGGTCAGGGTGACGTGACGGGAGCTGACATGGCCTTGACAGAACGTAGCAAAGCAGGAAGGCTGAGAGCCAGCGCCAGCGCCGTGGAGGCCCCAGCCTCTGCAGCACCACAGGCCACGGCTCTGAGCTGCAGCCGGGGAAGGCAGGACTCATTAGCAAACCTTGTGCAGCCGGGGTCATCGAGTCCCGGGAAGATGGGGCCGCAGGAGGCGCTGAGCACAGACTTCAGAGACACACGGCCACGGGATGGGCAGAAGAGACAGTAACTGGCTGGCTGTTCGCCCCTGGGCACAGAAGAGGAGCTTCAAGTCTGGAGGACTCAGTTTCAGTACAGTCGAGAGGGGCAGGTCTGCAGTGAGCCCGTCCCCCGGAGGGGCTTCTCCATGTAAATGGTTTTTATTCGAGTGTCTCTAAGAATGTGTTAGATTTAGGGGCGCTTGGGTAGCTCAGTCGGTTGGGTGTCTGACTTTGGCCCAGGTCAGGATCTCGCGGTTCGTGGGTTCGAGCCCCGCAACGGGCTCTGTGCTGACAGCTCAGAGCCTGGAGCCAGCTTCAGATTCTGTGTCTCCCTCTCTCTCTGCCCCTCCCCTGCTTGCCCTCTGTCTCTCTGTCTCCCAATAAATAAATAAATACTTAAAAAAGAATGTGTTAGATTTACCTTCTCCTGAGTGGCCACCATGCAGTTTCCCTCTGTGTTCAGGGGCAGGCAGAGGAATCAGCAGGTAAGGGTGGCAGGAGAAGACCCCAAGATGCCCTTCCAACTGGGATGGTACAGGCAAGTTGACCTTGGGATGCTGGGAGTGAAGGTCAAGGCCAGGGTTCACCAGGAGAGCCTCTTTCTCCTGGAGGTGCCTCTCTGTCAGGCTTACTTTGATCTTTCTTCTCTCCTTTGTAATCTGACCCCAAATACTGATTCTGTCCTTGCAGAATTTTTGCTTGGATTCAGTAAGTACCTCCACTTGGATTCTATTCATTGAGAATTTATGATCATCTAGCCTGGCCTGGAACGAAATTTACCCTTGCTCTATGGGGACGGTGTGCATGGAGCTAATTTAGAATGTAAAAAGCATCGTCGGGGGCACGCTCTGCCTACTTACATGAACAAACTGTTTTTAAGGACTCCCGATAACCGCTGATGTCACTATTTACAAACGAACCTTCTTTTTTGATTAAAGCAGGCTTGGCAGGGTGTCTTCTTGGAACCACTTTGCCTGCAATTCATTTGAGCGGTTAAAATGAATGAAACTGAATTTTTAAAAAATATTCTATAATTTAGACTTCTTCTGCTTCCTCTGAATTACTGTCCTGTATGGATGCAGAAAACAATTTAGTCATGCATACCTAAGAGACCATTCTGGCGTTTGTTCCCTTCAAATGTAATTTCAGTAATGGAGCATATGCCCCATTTCCATAGATCAGTACAAGTGTTGGCTACAAGGGCCACACAGATGTGAGCCTTATAAGAAACTGGGACATAGGCGCTCTCAGTCTGAGTTACTGCCATGATTTCTGGCTCCGGGAGGCTTTTCTGCAGGGTTCTCCAGAGCCTGGGGGTCCCGTGAAGGTGCCAAGAGGCCCCCCCCCCACACCAAGGGTTAAGCAGATTGGCTGGCTGGCTGGCTGGCTGGCGGGCAGGGGTCCAGGAGTGCCCCTCCCCCCCCGCCCCACGCACACTTTATCCAAGGTGGCCCCTACTTCTCTTTTTCACATCGAAGTTTCTCCTAACTCTTCTTTTGGGGAAAAACAAGGTTTCTTCAAAGTTTAAGGACTTGTATGGCCCTTTTTGTAGAGTCTGCTCGGTCTCAAGGGAACTTATAAAAGAAGATTGGTCTCCTTGGTAAGAGGTTATGTCTGAAAGGGGAAGTTCTCTGGGCAGTCACAGTGTGTCTGCCATATATTGTGTGTGTGTGCATGTGTGTGCACGTGCACACACGTGTGAGAAACTCTGTGTCATCTGAAGCTGCCTCGTCGCAAAGCTGAGTTCCAGAAATTCACCCTGAGGGGTAATCAGAGAGCCAGACACATGGGCCAGGGGGACTTTGATGGCCCCACGGTATTAAGGCCTTTCATGTCCCTTCTGAGAGATGTAGACTTGACCGTGAAGACGGAACCAGAAGGCTGTGAGTCACTCTGCGGGCTTCTTCCCCAGCGAGGGCCCAGTTAGCGATCACTCTGCCTGGTGGTCTGACACAGCGCGTCTTGAATGTAGCCCTGCTCTCCTCCAGCTGCCGCCCCGGACCCGGTCGTCCTCACTGACGTGCTGTCTCATCGTTCTGCCACCGCAGGCCTCCTCCCTCTCCTCAAGCCCCACGCGGCCTCCAGTAGGGTTCTGGAGGATCCCTGCACAGGAGAGATCGAGTGGCCACCCCCACAGATAATCCCTGATCTTGCCCATTGCCAGAAGGTAAAGGCCAGACCTTGTAACAAGGCGTGCACAGCTCCTCTCCAGGTCGACAGTCTCCTAAGTGATTTGTTTACTGCTTCTTGATGGCTGTGCTTATTTCTTTCCCAGACTCGGGCTCATTGAGGGCCTCTTGCGTTTGAATTCCCCGTTCCTAACACATAAAACGTGTTCGGTATGTCTGAGCTGAATCCACTGGCCATGTTACTTTGTTGTTGCTGTTGGGCATTTACTGATGTCCCTACAAGCACCAGATGTGTGGCACGTGGGCACACACTTCTTTTCAACTCTCACGACAACCTTAAGGAGGAAGAGGAGTAGTTAATTCCACTGATTAGATAAGGAATTTGAGGCTCAGGAGAGATTCCGGGCCTTGCCTAACCTTATTTTTGTGGTTATTGAACATCCTTCCAGCAAGCAGTTTGTGAGCGCCTACTGTGTGCCAAGCCCGGGCTCGGTGCTGGGAACACAGATGTTAGAGGCGGAGGACAGTCCCCCGCTTCAGGAGGCTCCTGGGAGGGTGGGGACAGGGGCTGCAGTAGGGGCAGCCCAGCACGTGCAGGAGCACACAGAACATTCCCTGCCTCTCGTGGAACAACATGGTCTCCATAATTAGAATGCACCCTGTGATGTGGCTCCTTGGAACTTGCAAAAGAAAAAGTGACACCCCCCCCCCCCCAACCCTGCCTGCACCGTAGTCAGTACAAAGTAGGCAGTGGGGGCGTCTCTGCTGATGAGCAGGCCTTGGCCTTGAAGCCTGGACGGGGGGGGGGGGGGCGGGGGGGGGGGGAGGGGGGCGCGGCACAGAGAGCTTACCCCCTCTCCTCACCCTTGGCCCCTGGCACTCGGGGTGGACAAACCGGAAAGGGATAGGGTGGGAAGGAAGGCCATCTCCTTCGACCACCTGCCCCGGCCCAGGGCTTCTCAGACGCCAGCCCTGTAGCACTGCTCTTGCCGGGGGGGGGGGGGGGGGGGCGGGCAGGCATACCTGAGCCTGAACCTGCCCGCTTGTGCCTGCCACAGCTGGACTGGAATGCGTGTACAACGCGAGGAATCTGGCTGAGGGTGGCCTGACGTGCTGGGTCCTGACAGCCCAGAACGGCTGGTTTCCGGGCAGAGCTGTAAATGCACCGGCGCTCGCTCACGGCCGGCTGCTTTGTGAACCAACAAAGGTCAGCCGGCTGCTGCCTGCGGGACAGAGTCCCTGAGTACAGAGACTCGCGGGGCCGACCGCACGGGGAGTGGGGGTGGAACTTCCTCGTGACACACGTTCTCACATTTTATACAGAGTGCGCCGCAGGCCTCTGACGATTGTCCTCTTTACGCGGGGTGTTGATTATACGTAAGCTTCTTATGT
The DNA here is from genome assembly GCF_024362965.1 of Panthera pardus. Taxonomy (NCBI): domain Eukaryota; kingdom Metazoa; phylum Chordata; class Mammalia; order Carnivora; family Felidae; genus Panthera; species Panthera pardus. The sequence goes on along the minus strand of NW_026526969.1, from coordinate 13,152,995 downwards.
CTGCGTCTCGTAGCGAGAACCCGGGATGGCTCTCTAGTACCGGGTCCGCTGGGTCGAGCATCCCGGGCCATTCGTCCTGCCTGTACTCCCAGCCTTTCACCCTCACCTCCTGGCGGTGCTGGGCAGGACATGGGTGCCCGTTCTGTCTCCAGCATGGGTGAATGCTGTGGTATCTCTCAGGAAACTGGATGGATGCTGCTTAATTATTTAGTTGACCCCTGGTCTACCTCATTTCCCCTCACACCACAATGCCAGCCTTCATTAGGCATATGGTTTCATTGAAGCCTCTCCTCTCTACTTTCCTCCCAGAGTTCATCATAAATATGACGACAGTAACAAATGCTAACATCTATTAAGCTCTTTCTGAAGACAGGGCACAGGAGTGCATTCTGCGTGCTGTCTCCTTTTGAATTCTCCCACTTAGACCCTGAGCTGAGTTCTGGGTTTTTAATGTCCCAGAGGCTTCCCGCGGGACAAGGATCGCGGGCAAGTAGTGCATTGAGGAGGCAGTCCTAGGACAGGGGTGACATGTGACACAGAGAAGGCGAGGCAGCCCGTCGGAGGTTTACGATCTGCACGGCAGTACTTGGGAGACCAGAGCTCAGTGCCTCCCTGGAAGTCTGGAGCTGGTGCGCACCTCACACGGGGTAGTTCCCCACCCCAGGGATGAGGGAGGGAACCGCGGTGTTTGTACAACACGTCCCAGCTGCGCAGAGCAGAGGCTGATCCCCTGGCACCTCTGGCCTCTGTGGATGAAGGCAGAGCAGGCTCCAGCATCGGGCCATCGTGATCTGGAGAGCCGTCGGGCGTCGTGATCCAGATGCTGGCCACGAGAGGCTGGCCAGCGTGCGCCGTGTGGCAGGGCCAGGGAGGGTGGGTGTAGGCTGGCGTTATGGTATTTTCACTTGACAGACGATATAGCTGAGTCTAGTGGGCTAAGTAACTTGCTTCAGGCAACACTTGTGAGGTACCTCTGTTCTTCGCGCTGTGGCAACTTCCCCTCCTTCCTGCCAGTCCGGATATCTCACCTGGAATTCAGTTCAGCAGTTGCTTTGTGAGCTTCGTATCTGCCTCTGTCCGGGTTGGATGTCTTTTGCCCCTGCCCTTGCCCCACAAGTTGGCTCTTGAGATACCAAGCCAGCTAGCTTCCGTGAAGGAGTAGACTTCAGCCCACTCTGAAGGGAAGCCAGCTAGCCTAGGCCAATGTGTTTGCCGGAGGGATGCATTTGTGATTCCAACTTTGAGCAATAAATACGCTAGGTTCCACTGCTGTTACAAACACACACATAATCTCAGTGGTTTCACACATGGGTATATTTTTCATGGAGCCCACACCGGGCCTGCGTGGGGACCTGGGGATTGGGCAGTCCCCATCTCGTGTGTCCCTTATCCCAAGCTCTCCAGTACCTGATCACAAGAGTGACTGGAGACTTCTGCTTGGGCTTGTCACTAATACAGTCCTGAAACGATGATGCCATTTTTGTTTCCATTGTCTTGGCCAAACCTTGTCACATGGCTCCAAGGAGTCACAAGGAGGTTGAGGAGTACAGTCCTGAGTGCCCAGAGGGGGTGATGGAGGGACGCCAGGCACGAGTGAGGGTCAGAGCTGTCTTCCCCTCTCAGAGAAGGAATGATAATTAAGTAGTCCTGATCAAGGCCGTCCTAGGGCATTTCCTAGGGATCTCTGAAAGGCTAGAAGAATTTGGCCTTGGGCTGTAAATGTTATTTGCTCATTAATTCATCAGAAATGCCCAGAGCCAAGATTGCTATTACTAATAAGATATATCTATTTGCTTATTTAACAAATCAAAAAAGCATGTTATCATTTTCTCCTGGTCCTGGTTATTCTTGAAGCAGACGAATACCTTCCATCTCATGCATGGTCAGAGTAGTTACAACACCTCTTCTTTTCTCTCTGTCCAAGCTCTAGCCGGGACTCGATCTTGGCGTGAAACACCGTCGTGGGGTAGCAGTCAACAGTTGTTGATTCCCACGGGTGTTTTGAAACCTCAGCAACCAGAAACTGCATGTGAATCCTCCCTTCTTCCTCCAGCAACTGATGGCAGGTCTGCAAGCTGTCATTTACACTTGGCCATCTCTCCCTTTGTCTTGCTGTTTTCCAGGGGGGGAAAAGTGACAATCATGTGGTTCTTACCACCTTAACACAAAAGATGTAGAGATGTTTTCCAAATGATATTTTAAAAAATACGCAATTCAGCCAAGAGGTGACTTAGGAAGGCCTTGGACATGTTCTGTTGAAACGGACGCTTGAAGTTGGACTTCCCTCTTTCCTCAGTGATAACAGGTGCCTTCTGCCTGCCTTGCACAGATTCCAGCTGATAAAGGAGGAAATCCTACCTTTACGGCTGTTCCCAGGTTGTCCTCACTTGGCTATTTGTCGTGAAGACTGTGGAAATAAGTCCTCGTTCCGAATGACAATGACTTGTCCCTCAATCTGACGCCGTTTTCCTAACTCTGCCCCGCCTGCCCACAGTCTAGTCTCTGGCCCCTGGGACGGAACTGGCTGCAGCCTCTGCCGAGAGCAAAACAGGACACACGCTGCACCTGCCCCCACCCCGGGGGGCTCCCTGGTCTTGTGCCCTGGTGCAGCGCCGCTTTACAAAGGCTTTTGAAAGCCCCGAGAGAAAACGTATCCAATAAATCAATGGTGATGCATTAACAGACTGCTACTGTAGTCATTGTTCACAGAATGTAATTCCTTGATAATGGCATCTTGTACAGTATATCATCACAAAACAATAGTAATATCACCACAGCAGAAATGACTTTGATAAATTATACACGAATAGGGTCTTCGAATTCTGGTGTAGCTCTAATTTGGGGTTATCAGTACTTGTGGAACAGTAGACTTCGGTTTTGCATTGTATAGAGGAACAAAAAATCCTGGCAGGAAGCACGCACGCGTTGTGAGGAGCAGTGTAAGTTACGGGTGCAGAATTGGCAAGGTTTTCCCCTCTTTTGAGTCATTTTCTTGTTACTCTGTTTGATAAGCTATGTTCACTTTAGCTCTTTTCATTTTACCTAGAAACGAATCTATGAGCACTTCCGAAATTTGCCACAACTTTAAGAAGGAACTATGAAATGTGATATCTTTTAAGTGGAGATAAGGGAATAATGTGATTTTGTTGCTATTAATTTTTAAATGAGACATGTTGATGCCACTTAAAGGACCCTGACGAAATCACTCATAGCCCTTATTGTCCTATGGACCTTGAAATTTTAAAAGGTCCACAAGGGTCGCCTGGGTGGCTCAGTTGGTTAAGCATCCAATTTCGGCTCAGGTCACAATCTCACGGTTTGTGGGTTCAAGTCTTGCATTGGGTTTTGTTCTGACAGCTCAGAGCCTAGAGCCTGCCTCACATGCTGTCTCTCTCTCTCTCTCTCTCTCTCTCTGCCCCTCCCCTGCTTATACTCTCTCTCTCTGTCTCTCTCTCTGAGAAGTAAATATTTAAAAAGAAAATTTTTTTAAGCCTACAAGCTGCTCTTAGCTCCTTTAAGTCTGATATGAATGGAGACTGAAAGTGATGTCCAATCACTGCCTCCAGAATCCAGCCAAATATAAAAGGGCCCTGGAGGATATAACAGTATGTAGGTGAATCCTGTGTACTTCTTCCTGCTAGGACAGGGCCTCGTGTCCCCAAGCCCTCACATGGGTGAAGGTGGCAGTGAGTCATCACGAAAGGGAAGCGATTCTCCCCATCATGGCCCTGGGCGCCCAGGACCCAGGAGGCAGCACAGGCGACAGACACCGAGGGATGGCTGGGTTCCTTTACAGCAGCTGTGGCTGCTTCCGAGCCCACCGTGGTGGTTTCTGCAGGTGACAGGTCCTCTGGCAGTAACCCGGCCACACTGTTCCCACCAGAAGGCAGTGTGCTGTTGCAGAGATACCTTAGCTCCTGCTGGCCTGTCTTCCAAGACTGGCCAGCTAGCGTATGACCGGTTTTGTAAGCTCCTGAGAACCTTCCAGGCAGCCCCTCTCCCCCTCTCCTCTTCCTTGCTTGTGCTAAGTTAGTCTGAGTTGGTTTCTACCATTTACAACCAAGAATCCTCGGCCGATTGGGTAGCCTGTGTTGGTTTGACACTGCCTGAGCGCTCAAAGCGGAAAGACGCTTGGGCGAGAGCTTCGTCCCTAATTTTGAGACCGTGCCGCGACACCCCTGTCCGCCAAGAGTCCTGTAGACCGTTGGCAGCAACCTCAGACCGGAATTCTGTGCCTGTGTTTCTTTTCACTTGTGGAAGTTCTGGTCAGGAAGGTGTGGACCCCTACTGCCTGGCATGGCGGCCGCCAGCCACCCATGGCTGCTGGGCCCTCGTAACGTGGCCCTTCCGAGTTGCAGTATGCCACGAGTACACAGCGTGTTCATGTTTTGAAGATTTAGTTCCAAAACACGGAAGCCATCACATGCTTACGTTTTCCTGTTGATCACGTGTTCAAGTGATAATATAGTAGATATGTAGGCTGAGATAAAATACGTTTGTAAACTTTCTGTTTATGTTTTCATTGTGCCTACCAGTAGATTTAGGTTACGTGTCTGACTTGGATGATATTTCTGTTGACTAAGGCTGTTGCACAAAAAACTCATGAGAAGATGATCCTGAGCCTCGACAGGTAGCACTGGGCCTGTGGTTGTTATGTGAATACTGTGTCGTTTTTTGCTTTGGTAACAAATACTCTACCGATTTCAGGGTCTCACGGCCATGAGCTTTATTTCTCACTGTGGGTCTCCCGGTCAGTTTGGCTCAGTTCGGCCGGTGCCCATGCTTCTTCTTTGGGGGCCCAGGCTCTGGCGGAGCTGCCACTGTCTGGGTCACGTGTTCCTCGGTGCAGAAGCTCCAGAGGGTGAGCAGAAGCACACAGTGCCTCCTGCAACCTCTGCGGCCGATTGGCCCACCGTCGCTTCCTCCCCTGTTCCATTTGTCAAAGTAGGTCACGTGCCCAAGGCCAAAGGAAACGTGGCAGGGAGGCATCCCCGGCCCGTTGGGAAAACAGCATGAGCAGGGGCGTGAGGGGTGTTGGCGTGCGTGTGATACAGCCTGCCACACTCTGCCCTCTTGGCTATGCATATTCACCCTCCTCCCACGTGGAACTACAGTCCTCCCTGCCTCAAGATAGCCCAGAAGTCTCCTAGATTTATGGCATCGGTGTCACAGTCCAGGCCGTTGAGATCCACAGCATGTCCAGATATAGCTTCTCTTGACCTAACTTCTCATGAACCAAAAAGGCAAGTTAATTGCTTCCTCCCTTCCTTTCCCACCCCCTCTCCCCCTTCGCCCCATATTCATTTTTAGAACAAAGACAGGATTGGCTCAGTAGCACTCACATTTGGAAAGAAGAAGGGAGGAAGCCCCACAACGATCCATGTGTGTCCCAGTACCCGCCAGGCAAATACTTCGAGGTCCCCGAGGGACCAGGGAGTGGGGACTGGTCTGCTGTTAGGCCCCTGGGAGAACTTCTCCGTCTGCTGTTTGCCTCCGAGGAAGGCACTAGGAGACAGGCCCTCCCTCACAGCCCAGCAGATTTCTTAACCTGTTTGCTACCCACAAAAAAGAGGGAAGCCAAGGGACATTGTAGATCTCAGATAATCACCGTCTGTTTTAATTCAGCCTCAAGTGTGTTTATTGCCTCCCAAAACTACCGCGTTTGTTTTCATCTGGGGCTCCGGGCAGCTTCACACGCATGTAGCACTCGTAGTCGTTTCCAGCCCCGGGTCTCTCTCTAGAGTCAGGCGCAGGCACTTTGAGTTCCCGATGCCTCTGTGAGACCAAAGTCTGGGTGTCATTCTCTAGGCCAGTTTGTGCAACTGAGCAGTTTCATCGGGGCCACCCTGACCCGGTGGGGGTGTTCCAACGAGGCAGGTAACAGCCATCCCTTTGATTGGTCTTTGCCAACAGGCTGTGCCTTGATGGCCACCCTTGATTGCTGGGAAATAGTTCCATTTTCAAATCTGCAAGTCCTGGAATCTGAGGATTTTCTATACTCCCTTTCAATTGCGCTTGCAAAGCAGTGAAATTATTTTTTGAAGGAGGCGGGTCATTTCTATCCTATACAGGATGCAGAGGCATCCCACAACACCCAGCTCACATGGTAACATGCTGTTTCAACACGGGTTCAGTAGGTACATTTTCTACCTTCTAAGCTAGCACAGGTGATCTTTTTTTGCCAAATGTTCCAGTGCCGCGTGCCTTGGGTTGCCGTTTTTCCAACCTCCCCTAAGAGTTTTCTGGCTTCCCATTGCCTAGACCCAACACGAATGCCCCGTATATCAGGGTTTTTGTTACGACAGCCCCTACTTCGTGCCAGTTTCTGCATTAGTCAGCTCTTGCCGCAGTGACTTAACAGCCCCCAACTCTCTGTGGCATCCAGCGACCAACATCTATTTCTCACTTAAGAATCCTGTGACTCAGCTGCCATCCGTGGAGCTTGGCCCTGCTCCCCGAGCCTTCTCGTGCCAAGACCAGGGCTGAGGTGAGCAGCCACCATCTGGGCCGTGCTCCTCTAGCAGTGGAGGGACAGGGGCTCCGGAGGGCCGGTGGAGACCCACGCCACCTGGTAAGGCCTCTGCTGGGCACTGGCATGCCGTCACCTCCTCCTGCAAGGCACGTGGCAGGCCCAGAGCTAATGGGGCGGGTGCATCCTTCAGCCTCTGGGGAGTCACGATGAGGCCAGGGGGAGGCAAACAATTTCGAACAAGCGATGCGATGTCTCCTAGCTGTAGACTCCATAAAGGAAGCTGGTGGAGGATCATCCGGACCCACTGGGTTGCGTTTTTCGGAGTCAGGATCCTCCGTGAGATAAAACCCACGGACCTGGACAACCTCCAGCCTGGGAGGTCATCCAGCGTGCATCCCGCCCAGGGCAGCGGAGAGAACCTTCTGGGGAGTTAAGACCCCGAGTTCCGGCCTCAGCTCCGCCACCGCTTACGTGTACACGTTAGGCCTGCAGCTTTTCCTCTGGATCCCACGTCCCTCTCAGCTGTTAGCAAAGGGTTCGATTGAAGGGAGTCTTGGGTTGCTTTTGAGGACGACGCTGTGACTGGCTGCCAAACCACAGGGAGCGTGCTAGGTGATGAGGAGTCGGGGCGGCAGTAGGAGGCACAGAGGTTTAGGAACCAGGCTGACGTGAGTTTTAACCGCATTCCGCCGTGTACCAGCTGTGGAACGGTGTGGAACTGGGGCCATCTTAAACTCCGTGGGTTTGTTTCCTTGTCTTCGAAACGAGCACAGCAGGGCCTCACTCCCTGGCTTGTTGTCGGGGTTATTCTTTTGCACAGTTCTCGCTGTGAAGAAACTTTGCGTTACAGAGAGTCAAAATCTGACCCTCACCGGTGAGCTTTGGCCCCCGTTCCCCCAATGTCGAGGGACAACAAAGCAAAGCAGTCGGGAGCATGGGCGCCAGACTGCCCGGGGCCAAAGCCAGCTCTGCCGCTCTTGGTCTGTGTGGCCGTGGGAAGGGGGCTTTGTGCCTCTTTGCCTCGGTACAGCTGGCTGTCCGGGCGCCCCGCAGTCCTCTCGGGACAGTGAACGCGCGAGTGCCTGCCAGTGCTAGGGGCCGTCCCTGCTTCACAGGCAGCTCTGTAAGTGCCTGAACCCAGCCCTCGAGCCTTCCCGCCCTCCCGAGTTCCTCCGGGTGGGACCACCTCAGTCCCTCGTGTCCCGTGGACGTCAGGTCTCAGCCCTCGTCGCCGACCTAGTTCTCCTCTTGTGAACTTGCTTCCGCCGCTCTGGTTGCCGTGAAGGAACAGAGGGTGCGGTCCAAGTTGGAGTTCATTCCCACCGGGGCGGCCGCACTCTGGGTGACTCCGGACATCTCCACAGGCCCTCCCGATCTGCCCGCAGCTCTCCCGTGTGGCCCGCTCCCACCCCAGCCGGCTCGCCTGGCCCCGATCCCCTCCTTATCTGACCCTGGCTCCTGGGCCACCCAGTTGCCAGTTGACATTGTTTGCCTAACTCTGACTTCCTGGACAAGTATTAAGGATTTTACAGGTTTAGCTTCAACGGACCTTACTTCTAGTGTCGTAAACCATTTCTTCGTTGTTTGCGTTAGGGCACGTTTCTTACCGGCCAGCATTCTGCCCTAAGGACGTGGAGCGGTTCACTTACTGGGTGGGTCCCTGCAAGCCTTAACGGAATCAGACAGGGAAGGAAACTTCACAATCCCCTTAGTTTCTTGCTCTTGTCAAGTGGAGAACGAGGGCAAATACACTATTTTTCTGAAATTTATGACACGGTCACTTATACTCACTTCTTCACTTATATTTAAAACAGGGCTTGACAACCCGGCGTTTTACCCCCACACATCAAGTCAACAGAGACTTCTTTAAAAAAATTACTGTCTTTAGATATCAAGCAAACTATGGTAGCATCCTAAATGAATAGCTAGTTCCCACAACATGTATATAAAACTCAGCTGCCTTAAGGGAAGCATGGTCTATTCTGGAAACACAGGGTTTACATGAGCAGGGGTGTCAGGGGAACACCTGCCCTGAGCACCACCTCCGGCAGCTGCCATATGTCCGCGTTCTCCTTCCTGCGCCTCTCTCAGCGTAACTGCCAGCATTCCTGGCCAGTGCCACAGTGGTCACCCCTGCAGCAACGTTTAAGGTACGAGAATAAATTCACCGAAAGACGAGGAAAGTTCTTGAGCAACGTCTCCCAGGTCCCGCATTCTAAATATGGCAAAGAGCGTTTTAAGTACTTCTTGCTTGGAGATGTTCATGCTTTCCATCATTGGAGTCGGACCAGTTTGAGAAAATATGTATCATAAATAATCTTCAGAACACTTTAATATACTGCCGATAGTATTAAAAGTCAAAGCTTTCATAAAATTTAATTTACCTCTCCGTGCAACTTAAATCAGGAGCAGTTTTAAAATGTGCATGGTTCTGATAAATTAATAGCTTCCCTTTAGCCTTCTGGGCTTGGGGGCCTCACAGCCTGCACCTGGAAGCTTAGTGACTGTGCAAAGCCGTGACTTCTGCGTCTGTCCGGAAAACCTGCTCATAGCCTCTGCGGAGCATTGGCACCAGCCCCCCAGGGGTGGGGTGCGAGGCTCCCTTCCCCCACTGCCTTTACGGGGTGTCCGGGCCTCCCCGGATGGGCCCGGTTGCCGAAAGGGATGTGTGCCTGCCTTAGCAGGATCTCCTGGCGATCTGTGGGAGCACCTCCCTGGACAGCTACACTGTCAGGGCCTCAGCTCCACCGAAAATAGGTGCACTTCACTATATGCGGCCTGTGTGCTGCGGCAGAGGCAGAATGATGGCAATTTTACGTCATACCTATCAGTTAGCAGCATAGCCCTGGTAGTGTTTTGCTCATTCGTTCCTCTAAGTCTCTTGGTACTTTTCCTTTGAATATGGTTGCAATAAAGTTTCTATTCTAGGATAAGAAGAATAGCACAAAATGCCCAACAAGGATGGGGGGAACCATTGTAGTGGAAGATCTTTCTTCTGTGATCAAAAGTAATTCGGGAGCTTGATACCCGTAGGTTCACTTTCATGATGGCTGCAAGAGTTGATTCGTATGTTTGGTTATTGGGCGTAACTAGGCTAATCCCTCACTTCTGTGTGCGATTTACGGTTAATCAGGTAGTTTCACCTACGTGGCCAACACTGTAGGTTGCCTGACCCAAGGTGCGCTCCCCAGGCACCCCCAGCTAGACGTGACCACGTGACAGACTTCTAACCAATGAGAATTTAGGGAAGGCCACTGGGTAGGACTTCCAGGAAAGTGTTCTGTTTAGGATAAAGACGTGGCTAGCACCACTTGGCCATTCTCCCTTCTTCCCTCCTGGAACAACCACGTAAAACTGGGGAGAGTGCAGCCACTTGCCCCTTAGAAGCAGTGAGCACGAGGACAAATGCCCGTGCCCCAAAGGACCCAGGCACACCTGCTCGCCTTCCATCTCCCTCCAACCCTCAGTGTTCTTTGTTTCTGAAGTGGCGTAAAGTGGGTTCTTATCCCTGACTTGAGACCTTTCTTCTTTTCTAACATAAGTGCTTGATGCTATACATATTTCTCGAAGCACTGATTTAGGTGCATTTTTAAGACGTTGGCTTCTCGTTTTCGTTCACGACAAAATATTTTTTAATATCCTTTGTAATTTCTCCTTTGACCCATGGGTTATTTGTAAGTGTGATGTTCCGCCCCCAACTGTTAGGGATTTTCCAGATAGTCTTTCTGTTATGGACTGCTGATTTAATTCTCTTGTGGTCAGGGAATATACTTTGCATGATTTCAGTCCTTTTACCCTTATTGAGATTTGTTTATGACCCAGAATATACCGGCAAATGTTGTGTGTGCACTTACAAAGAATTTGTATTTTACTGCTGTTGGAATGTTTTGTAAAATATCAGGTCAAGTTGGTCATAAAATTGTCCCAGTCTGCTGTATCTTTACCGATCCTCTGACTTTTCTTTTAAATTTTTTTTCAATGAGGAACAAAAAAAGCCTTTTATATTCACTCACATATTTACCACTTTTGGTGCTTTTTATTCCTTTGTGTACATCGAACTTTCCATCTAGTGTCCTTTTCTTTCTGCCTGAAGGCACCGCTTTAACATTTCTAGGGGAGCTGGTCTGCTCGGGGTAAAGTCTATCCAAAGCCTGGTGTGGCGGGAGCACAAACTCTGGCCATTTGGGCTCCTGGTGTTGTACTCTCTGTACCTTTCCTTTGACGTGTCAGCGCCCACTCCCTTGGATACCTTGCTGGTTTCCTTCCTTACACAGACCACAGATGTACAGCTCAGCATCAGCAGAGACCGGAGGGGACTCCCATGCAGATCTCTGGGGCTGTGCGTACACGGGTTCCTGCCTGGGTTCTGCCCCACAAGCTTTTAAGCTCCTTGCCCCCCAAATGCTGAACTCTGTCTTCCCGACTCAGGAGGCCCTCTGGGATGTTTGGGTTCCCTTGCTTGCCTGGAAACCCCTGTGAGATGGTGCTGGCCCGTGGTCCAGTGTCTAAACATCATTGTTGCATATACTTGGTTTTCTGTTTAAGGTGGGGGAGTAAGTCAGATTCCTCTTACTCTTCCATGGCTGAAAGCAAAAGTCCTCTTCATCTGTCTTTTTAAATAAAAATGTTTGAATTGTAGTAAAACACACATAACAAAGTTTACCAACTTACCCATTTTAAGTATACGGTTCAGTAGTATTCCTTACTCACATCGTGCACATCCAGCCCCACCATCCATCCCTAGAAGTTTTTCTTCTTCCCACCTGAGACTGTCCCCGTTGCACACCGACTCCCCACCTGCCCTCCCCCAGCCCCTGGACACGGCCATCTACTTTCTGACCATGAATGTGACTCCTCTGAGGACCTCACAGAGGAGGAAGCATACGGCAGCCGCTGTCTCATCCTCAGGGTTCGTCCTTGCCTGGCATGTGTCAGAATCCCTTCCTTCTGAAGGCTGAAGCCCCACTGTGCGCGTGTACCACGGTCTGTCTCTCCATGCAGCTGTCAGTAGCCAGTGGAGTTGCTTCCAACTTTTGGCTACCGGGGAAAAATGCTGTTTTCCACAAATGTGTTAAATTTCTTCAACTGTTGGTGGCCACATGGCCACGTTGTCCGGTCCGTGTCTGCAGGGTTTTGTGAGCCCGCACGTAGGTCACGTGGAGCCCCACAGGGCGAGGAGAGGATGGACGCACCTGCTTGGCCACGTTTGCGCACATCCCCTTGCCTCGCCGTTCTCATCTCCTTCCTTCCTCTCCCGCTTTCTCACCTTCTCCTTTCCTCTCTTCTGTTTCTCTTTCCTTTCTCCTTTCTTCCCCACTCTTTGCCCTTCCTTCCCGTTCTGTCCCTCTCAGCCCGTTTCTCTCCCCTCTTGCTCCCGCGCGTCAGTGCTGTGTTTACTGCGTGCAGCCACGTGTGGCAACCGGGGGGGGGGGAGCACTGAGGGGGGGGGGGTTCCGTGGGCTGCAAGCTGAGCGTGGGCGGCAGGCGTGCGGGAGAGGTGAGCGCACGAGGGTGGCCTGCGTGCCCGCGGGGTGAGCACGCGTGGGTGGGCGGTGTGCTGGGGCAGGGTGGGCGTGCGCAGTGGGCGCGGGGGCGTCTGTGGCCACAGTGGGAGCCGGAGGCGCTGGCAAAGCCCAGCTGGGGTTCCTCGGTAATTTCTAGGGAGGCTCCGTCCGGCCCGGGCGATCCAGGAAGGCCTGGATGAAGGGCTGGCAGCCGCCCCGGCCCCAGAGCTGGGCACAGTCAGGCTCACCGCGGTCGCAGAGGGTTCCCGGGTGGAACGAGTGACGCGAGCACACGCGGAGCCCGGGGGAACTTTCCGCCTTCTTGTCCGGAGCCCTTGTCACTCTGTCATTCCCATCTCTTTCCCCAAGACTTCTGTTGAACCAGCTTTTAAAGGTTCAGGATAAAATATGGGAAACTATATGTGCATGTGATAATGAACTTAAGACAATGAAAATGAAGTTACTTATTTTTCGTGTACCTTGCCCATTTTTGATTGGCTTTAGATGTTGTGTATTGCAAATGTGTTTTCCAACTTTATCATTTGTCTTTTGCTTTTTACCTCCTAATGTCTTTAAGAAAATAATGGCCCCTGAAACAAAAGAGCAGCCGCTCAGTAAATCTGACTAATGATAAGTCATCTGAATTCATAAAAAGTGTGAATGACTAATTTAAGTTCTTTTGTGTTCAAGGCACCTTGTCGCCCTTGATTGTCAAACTAAGTCTTAGCAATTAAAGCTCTTTGGGAACATGTTTTAATAAACAGATTGTGATGTTATTTCAGTGAACTTCATTTATAAGTGCAAAGACATTCTCAACTCTCTAATGTCACTTATGTTGTTGATTTGCTGAGAGAAAAATTTCTCTTTATACAAATGTAGATTTTCTTCAGCCCAGTCCCTAACTGAATTACAACACATTGTGAATTAGTGGTGTTCTAACTATGCAGTAAGGTGATCCAGTCCGTATATACCTTATTTTATTATTATATCAGCATGATTCTGAGTTTCTTTCTGGTTTCAGTTTTAATTATGAGAACTTTATTAAATACCGTCTTTCCTGTAATCCTCCCAGGGTCAGGTGGGACGTCAGGGCCTGAGGACTGTCTTAGAAAACAGAGGCACTTGCACTGGTTGGCCTGGCCTTGATTTTCGACCGCTCGCGCTCAGTCCCCGCAGAGGCGTTCTGCCACAGAGCATCCCCTGGGCGTTTCTGAGGCACATCTGTTCACGCCCTCCCCTGGTGAAGGTTCTCGAATACCTCGCCATCGCCTGCAGGTTACAGCCCATTTGAGAGCTGGGCTCCAAAGGACCTGTGTGCGAGTCCTGTGTCTCCCGGTCCCATGTGACCTGCAGAGAATTACTCAGCTTCTCCGTGCCTCAGTCTCCCTGTCTCTGAAATGGGAGCAGCGTGGCTCCCTTGGACCTTTGGGGAGATTGAGCGCAAATGCAGGTACAGCCCTCACCTTGACTCCTGGTCAGGTAAGCTCTGCAGAGATGGAGCCACAGCTTCTGCACCCTCGGGCGGTCCGGACACCTCCCCTACCTGCCCCCGACACGGGTCTGAGCGCCCTTCTGTGTCACATCTGGTTTTGCTGCCTTCTCCCTGCCCTGATGTCCTTTTCCACTGTCAGGTGTCCTCAGGGGTCACCGCAGGCTGACACTCCTCCAGGGACCAGATGTGCCCCACTCTGACCAGAGTGCCCTACTCCCCATGCTCCCCCAGGGCCTGCTGCGAATCTGAGCTGCAAGGAATTGTCAGAGCAAGTTGCAGTTCTCCCCTTGGGTTTTGGTTCCCTCGCTCACATTCTGCCTGACTGTATGAATTAGAAAGTATTCCAAGGGATTCTTCCTAAAAATTTTTAACTGTGAGATATTTCCGACATGTAGAAAGCCGTAATTTGGTAGCATGTACCCCATCAACGTGTAAGAAGAAAGAACGTTTTAAATGAAGCACTTTTACGGAAAAACTACCCCCTCCCATCCCTTCTCTCTTTGCGGTGGAAGCCATTAACTTGAATTTGATGCGACTCCTCACCCGGCGTTTCCTGTTTTATTATACATTTCCATCCCCGTAATTCTATAGAATATCACTTGTGTGTTTTTTAATTTACATAAATATTTCCATTTTATAGTGGTTACCCTCAAATATTTATCGTGCACAATTGACTTAATGGAGTCTAAAATGAGGCGGCACTTTCTGAATATAAATGGACTTTCCAGCTTCCACACCAATCAACCTGTCTTCTATATTTCCTGTCTTTGTGGTCTTCTGTGTTGGATCTATCTTGTTTTTAATCCCCAGGTTAGTTATAATAATGTGCAAAATTACTCTTCACGGTGTTTATTTAGATTTGCCAGCATGGTTTTTACTCCTCATGGCTTTCACACCCCCTCCTCCCACTCATACAAGTACCTCCCGTAGAAGTCATTTCCTATGGAAAAACTGAAAATATCTTTGTTTCACCTGATTCATGTTCTCCTTTTATTTTGGGAAATTTCAACCTGCAGAAATGTAAGATGAATAAAATGTATTTTATACCCTCCATCTAGGTTCTCTGATGGTTAGCCTCTTGCCACTTCGGCTCTCGCTCTGTCTATCTGTCTGTGTCTGTCTGTGTTGGTCTCTGTGTCACTCTCGCTCTCCTGACACACACATTTTTGTTAGACTGATGTCTCTGAGAATTTGTCATAGACTTCCCATCCTGATTATTTCAGCATCTGTAGACTATGAACGAAAGCATTCTCCTCCATAACCACAGTAGAATGATCACTCTTTAAAATTTAGCCTTGATTTAGCACTATCATCAAATGTATAGCCCACATGCAAATGTCCCTAATTATAACAATAAAGAGCTTCGGCGCTTGCTTTCAGCTCTGGCGTCCAGTTAAGGATCATCCTTTGCAGTAGTTCTCGTGTCCCTAGTCTACGGAGTCCTTGACCTTTTGTTTGTCTTGACATGCACATTTTGGAAAAGCCCAGATCAGCTCTTTTGTAGAGTGTTCTTCAGTCTTGAACGTGTCTGATTGTTTCTCCTCTGTTAGGTTCAGGTTAAACATCCTGGTGATACTGTGCCCATCTCGCGCTCCACCCCAGCACGGCAGGATGTCAGCTGGTCTCATTACTGATGACTTTTCGTGAAGTGATTATTTGGGTGAACGGGGAGGCCAGCAGATTTCTCCAAACGGGAAGGTGCATTTTCCCTTTGTAATTTGTCAAAAACCGGTGTGGTAAAACCTTGACGCTCCGTAACTGTTCTGTTTCCCAGCGTAGTCTGTACCCAGTGATCTCAAGTCCGCTGAAGCGTCCCGCCCCAGTCTGATCCTACCGTGACGGGTGTGCTTCTGCAACATTCTGCACCTCCACCATCTGTCTGTGTGTTCGGTTAGCGTTCTTGTGCAAGGAGCTGCACTGTCTCCTCCACCCTCTGCCCTTCGAGTTTTTTAGAAGGGAACCGTGCGTTCTTGTCAGTAATTCAGTGTTGTAATGTAAGCCTTCGGTTACTCTGAGGCCCGGATTGTTCCACATTTCGCTGGTGGGAGTCCGTGCAAAGCGTCTCCTCTGTCTTCTCAACACGCTCTTACCTGGTTCGGAGCATCTCTCAGTTTCTGGCAAAACAGGGTGTTCCGGGATCACCTTGAATCTTCCCTGCCACAGCCCTGGAATCGGCCATTGTTCCAAGAAGCTGGGATTCCTTTGAGGGGCATGTGGCCTTTAGAACCTAATTTCTCGGAACTGGGTGTGTTTGTTACTAATGAGGTACTGCTGCTTCTAGGCTCTTTCAGTGGATGGGACAAGGATGTGTATATAATATACGGGAGGTATTGTATATCATGTATAATAACTACATGTTATATATCTTTCTAAGAGTGTCGTGTGTGTGTGTGTGTGTGTGTGTGTGTGTGTGTGTGTGTAAGCCGTTCTTGTTTATTTTTTTAATAGTTTATACTGGCACTTCTAAATTCCAGTTAAATATTGACATCATAGGAATTTTTCTTCCCTTCCCCGGTTTCCTACTTGGTTCTCACTTCTCCCACAAGGAGAACACTGATTTCCAACAGCATTAATTTATTTATTCATTTTTCTCAATCCCGTAATTCACACTAGATTGTTTCCCAATTGCCACACCAGTACAGCTACCTGCTTCAAAGTCACTGAATACAATTCGACATTTCTTTCTCGTCCTTTATGTGCTTGCAAGATACCCTCTTGAGGCTTGCAGTCAGATACTGGGTTCTAAACTTTCTTTTTCTTCTGTATGTTATCTATTTGATGGACTATTAGCTTCGTTTCTTTCTTTTTTTTTCATATGTTAGTGTTTCTTTTTGTCCTTCCAAATTTTTATTTAAATTCCAGTTAGTTAACATACAGGGCAATGTTGGTTTCAGGAGTAGAAATCAGTGATTTTGTCACTGACATACAACCCCCAGGGCTCATCATAACAAGTGCCCTCCTTCACTGGGATGAACCACAGGAATCTACCCCAAAAACCAAGAGCACACTTTACACACTGTATACTCGCCAATTTGACAATAAATTATATTAAGAAATAAATAAATAATAACCAGTGCCCTCTCGAATACCCATCACCCATCTAGCCCATCTCCCACCCACTGGGTTCATTCATTTCTGTATGAATCAATTGTAGGAAAACTTTTGGTCCCTATTTATCCAGTAATATACTTTTGGAAATGTAACTCATTAGCATAACTCAAAAGTCCAAATTACATGAAAAGATACACTCAGAGAAGCTCTACCTACCCCCTTCTCTATCTATACATTGTTCCTCATTCTCAACCATGCCCTGTACATACAGAGGCAGCTTCATACGTTTCTGGTATATCCTTTCTATGTTTCATTTTGCAGAAATAAGTATATACCAGAGAATGGGAGAAAATATTTGCAAGTCTTATGTCTGGTAAGGTTTATTGCCCAGAATATATAAAGGATTTCTTTTTGAGAGGGTGAGTGAGTGAGGGGCAGAGAGAGGGAGAGAGAGAGAGAGAACCCCATGTGGGGCAGAGAGAGAGAGAGAGAAACCCGAAGTGGGGCTTGAGCTCACTTGAACTCCAACTCATGAACCGTGAGGTCAAGACCTGAGCCATAGCTGGATGCTTAACCGACTGAGCTCAGGTGTCCCGAATGTATAAAGAATTCATAAAACTAAACAATAAAAAACACAATCTAAGGTAAAAACAAAGAGTTTTAATAGATAGTTCTCAAAGAAGATAAGCAAATGGTCAGTAAGCAAATGAAAAATGCCTAACATCATGAGTCGTAAGGGACATGGGAATGAAAGTGCAATGAGATACCACCTCACACCCAGCAGTTTGGTGATCATGATTTTTTTAAATGGAAAGTGACCAGCACCAGCGTTGGCGAGCATGTGTTGAAAGTGGAATGCTTGTGGGAATGCACAGTGGTGCAGCTGTATGGAAAACACTTTTAAATTTCCTCAAGAAGTTAAATCTAGAGTTGACCATGTGACCCAGCAACGCCACTCCCAGGTAAATACCCAAGAGAAGAGAAAACATACGTTCCGCCGAGAGCCGGTACGTGAACGTTTTCAGGAGCATTATTCATAATAGCCAGAAGGTGGGAAGAACCCAGGCATCCACAACAGATGGCCAGACTAACAAAATGTGGTATATCCATACAGTGAAATATTATCATCACAGAAAGGAAGGAAATACTGCTACATCGTACAAAATGGCTGAAACTTGAAAACATGATGCTACGTGAAGGAAGCCCGCTTACTATATGATCCCCTCAATATGAAATGTGAAGAATAGGGAAACCCCTAGAGACAGAAAGTGGATTAGCAGTTTCCAGGGTTTGGAGGGCCGTGGGGAGAGGGGTGCTGGAAGGTACGGGTGCTGGGGTGGTGAAATGTTCCGGAATCAGGCCGTGTTGATGGAGGCCACCCTTGGGGATATAATGAACACCACTCACCCGCATGCTTTGAGATGGCAACTCCTATGGTATGTGAATTACAGCAATAAATACACAGGCATTTTTTTCTTCTATGCTCATCACCACCCCGTTTTGCTCTGTTTTCAATTTCTACCCTGGAGATCAGTGCGTGCGTGTCTTCACTGTTCCTTTTTGACAACATTACACACTCCTCACAGCGCACTTCATCCTGCCCTTCCCCTCCATGTGGACATTTCAATGGCCTCCGGTGTTTTTCAGCTACAAGTAACACCACAGACTTGTGCACACGTCTGTGTACCATTGGAGGTGATCTCACGCTAAATCCTGGACGATAGTCTACATGTGTATAGAGTTCTAGGTTGACAGTTTACTTGCTTTCAACCTCTTGATGTTTTCTTCCAGCCGCTTTATTTTTCTGATGACAAATCTGCTGCCAGTTGCATTATTCTTTGGTGGGTCATCTTTCTCTCTGGTGGTTTTAAAATTTTCTCCTCGTCTCTGCTGTCGTTAGCTTTGCCGTGTAGGTTATGTTCTGCCTCAGAATCACCCTGTTTCTTAAGTCTTAAGTCTGAGGAATCCCGTCTTATCAGTCCCAGAATTCTTAGCTTTGTTCTTTCTTCGGAGCACTGCTTTTCTTTCTCTGCTTGTCTCTCTTTCTAGAACTCCTATTTAAACGTATTTTGGACTCCCTCATTTCACCTTGCTTCCTCTTAGCCTCATTTCCGTAGCGTCTGTCTCTCCATCTGTCTTTGCTACATTCTGGGAAACCTTGACCTCTCTGCCAGCTAATTATTTTCACTTTAGCTCTGTCTTATCTGATGTTTCTCCTCACCTTTGAATTTTTTTATTCCAATGGCTGTGTTTTTCATTCGCAGAAGTTGTGTCTGCCGCTTTCAAAATCTGCCTTTTCTCTTTCATGTCGTTCTGGTTTTGGTTAGAATTTCCAGTTTTCCTTTATTCTCCATAGCTTCAAACTTCCTTATTTGACAGCACCTCTCAGATTACTCCATCTTCTCCAATTCAGGGTGTGGGTATCACACCTGCTTTTTTATTAGGGCGACTCTTCCTGACAGTGGCTGTATTTTGTCCGTGTGTCAGCTCGCCCTGATTAGCCACTAATCCCTACATTCGTGGGTTGTAGCCGTGTTGTTGTGGGATGGTTTTGTGTCTCTTTGGGCCATTGTCTCAATGGTTTTATTGGTCCAGAACTGAAATTTTTCAGATTAAGGAGTCCTACAGAACACAGGTGGTACTTCTTTGTATTTTTGATCTTTGTTATTTTCTGATGCATGTTCATTATCCTTTTTTGTTCTACCAAGCTTAGCTCTGGCTTTTATATTGTCTTTCCTGGGGTGCCTGGGTGCCTCAGTCAGTTAAGCGTCTGACTTCAGCTCAGGTCATGATCTCACAGTCCGTGAGTTCGAGCCCCACATCGGGCTCTGTGCTGACAGCTCAGAGCCTGGAGCCTGCTTCGGATTCTGTGTCTCCTCCTCTCTCTCTGCCCCTCCCCTGCTCATGCTCTGTCTCTGTCTCAAAATTAAATTAAAACAAATTTTTAAAAAACTATAAAAAAATTGTCTTTCCTGTATTTCACCCAGATTTTTATGTGCTTATAACAGGAATGGGATTCATTATAGCTCATTCTGTCATGTGCCTAAAATCAGAAATCTACGGAGATTCTTTTTTTATTGTGGTACAATACATATAACCCTTTTAAGCATTTTAGGTATACAGGTCAGTGGTGTGAACATTCACCATGTCGTGCAACCGTCACCGATATCCATTGCCAAAACGTTTTCATCACCCCAGATAGAAACCCTTTGTGTTTTTTTTGTTTTTATCTATTTATTTATTTTTGAGAGAGAGAGCGCACAAGTGCGTGCACAAGCAGGGGAGGGGCAGAGAGAGAGGCGGACAGAGGATCCGAAGCGGGCTCTGCACACGCAACAAAGAGCCCGACACGGGGCTCGATCTCACTAACTGTGAGATCATGACCTCAGCTAAAGGCAGACGCTTAACCGACCGAGCCACCCAGGCACCCCAAGAAACCCTGTGTGTTTTAAGTAATAACTCCATGTTCCCTTCTCCACTGCCACTCTGATAACCTTTAATCTACCTTTTGTCCCTATGAATGTGCATATTTGAGATCTTTCATATAAGTAAAATCAAATGATACTTGTCCTTTTGTGTCTGGCTTATCTCACGGGGCATGTTTTCAAGTTCATCCACCTTCTAGCAGGTGTCAGAATGTCATTCCCTTTGTGGCTGAATAATATTCCATCGTATGAATGTACCAGAACTTGCTTATGCATTCACCTGTTAATACACATTTGGGTTGTTTCAGCTTTTGGCCGTTGTGACGAGTGCTGTAACGAACATTCACATACCAATATCTGTCTTAGTCCCTGCTCTCTGTCCTTCGAGGTATACACCTGGGAATGGAATTGCTGGGTCCTATGGCGATGCTGTGGTTTTAAAAATATGTTCTCGGCAAGGTAAATCACAGAGATATAGCAAAGCAGCAGAGGGAGTGGGGTTCTGTTTCGGTTAACTTTCATGGTATTCAGGGTTTGGGCCAATGTTTCTCAGCCCTGAATTGCCCAGTTCTTACTGATTACTGCTCAGCGGTGTGTACCAGGTGCATCCAGTGTGATTTTCGATGGGACTACAAAAGTTTGAGCAAGGGTTGTCGTGTGTATTGCTTATTTCTATTGTCCCTTCCTGTGGGCGCTTGTTGGGGTTTGGGGCAATGCCCCAGCACTGTACTCGCTCCTGCTTCGATGCACCGTGTCCGCGTCTCTCTCACCTGCTCAGCTTTCCCTTACTTGGCAAGCACTTACCGAGCCCCTACAACGTGCTTGCTCCTGTGATAGCAGTGCAGTGAGACGCGGGTGCTGGTCAGTGAGGCAGGCGGAGGGAAGGTGATGGAAAGTGTCGGGAGGGTGGTGGAAGAGCCGTGCATGGTGGTGCTCACAGAGCCCAGCTCCCAACCCAGAGGACGCCAGGTGTGTGTCTGGAACGCCCGGCACACTGGGCCGCAAAACACAAACACTCACGCTGGTTCCAGCAAGTGATGGAGAACCCACTGCGCAAGCACAGGGCCGTAGGAAGGCAGGGCTGCAGGGAAGGCTGTTCAGTCCAGGTGGAACAGTGCTTTGTCTGGTTACCCGCCAGAACCCCCGTGCCAAGGCCACGGTTGGCAGGTCCCTTCATAGGCTGCCGGTTACATGCCCACCCAGGTCCGATCAGCTGTGACCAGGACGGCTGGGTCATGTGGACGTAGCTTAGTGAGTCACGTGGGGCACCTGCTCCCAGGACATCCTGATACTTGTTCCAGCCGCCCCAAGCACCCACTACAGCCCTTCCCTTAAGTCCTCTGGCGCTCGGCCATTCACACTCGTATCGCACCTAAGCTGACATTAGATTCCTGTCTCTTTCCTCTAAATCACTTCTGATACATTTTTTGATGTCAAAAGGGAAATCATACTCTTTTGAAGCGAATACGTAATAAATGTACCCTGTCTTCCCAGGTATCTTAGAGCAGGTGTGAGGAAAAGACAGCATCCTCTGGGGGATCCAGGAGGGAAAGAAACCAGTTTTTTGATGCCTTGCAGTGAAGAAGGAATGAGCCACATTTGAGAGACATGGGTTGAAGTCTCCTGCTTCTGTAAATGTTCTTTCTACCAGCGTAGGTCATTTTGGAGTTCTGGAATGGTCCGTCAGGAACTGAACCTAGGCTCATCCGCATGGCCTTTCTCTGCTCAGCCAGACAGGGGTGGCGAGTAGATTGGAAGGCAGCCCCTTTGGCTGTGCTTTTGGCCCATTTTCTTCTTGGTTGCCCTGAGTTTATTTATTCCTGGAATGCGCGTTAGGGAATTTCTTGTCACGGGTAATGGAAGGGTCCAGGGACAGGCGGTCTTCAGACACGGCTAGCCCCACACGCTTCACTTCATCAGACTGGGTTTCTTTCCACGTCAGGCACGTCCGTCCTCCAGCGTGGCTCCATTCTCAAGCAAAGTCTCGGGTTATGGCCACCAGTAACTCCAGTGTTACATCCTGCCCCTGCCACAGGGCACATGCCCCATCTGCTCTGTGGGTGACGCTGTTGGCCAGCATGAGGAGCACCTGGTAGAGCAGGAGTGGGGTGGGGTGGGGTGAGGTGGGGTGGGGTGGGCCCATTCCAAGGAGCATCCCCCATCCTCCGTTGTGGCCTCCGATTAGCCTGGCATGGCCACCTTGCAGCACATTTATAGCAAAGTGTGTCCCAGCCCTCCCAAAGATGACAGGCTGGGGAAGCATCTAGAGGGCGGGGCCATGTCAGTGGTCCCCACGGTGCCTGGTGCGTTGTCTTCTAGGTATCTAGTGTGTATAAGTGGATTTTGTCTCTCTGTGCTACACAACATAAGCTTGTATCATGTCTAAGAATAAACAAAGACACATGTTCTAGGTACGTATGTTTTGAAATTCACTACAGAGAAGCTCAGTGATTAAAGCAGCCTCTCTTAATTCCCATGATCTATGGCTTTATCTCTTTGTGTACCTTACTTGCTTAAAGTAAGATACCTTGTAATACATAAATCAGCCCTTTTCGACTAAGAGTTAAATGCAACGCAGCCTCAAAGGCATAAATGAGCAGGAGGATCATTGCGCATTTACACCCCGAGGGAAGTGACTGTTTTATGCGAGAAGTAGTGGCCAAGGGTAGGGTTCATTTAAAATGTATAAAAATAATACGGGCGCTCACGGATGGAGAGACTGTCTGAAAGGACCGTTCACTTTTTGGGTGATGCTGATGTGGGAGCATTGTTTCTTCGCGGGGAAAACAATGACACAGTGTGTGACTGGCTCCCTGCCTCCTGCTGCATCAGCAGACGGTCCCATTATTTTTTGGGGGAATGTGCAGTGCTCTGCACCTCTGTTCTCTCTCCAACGCCCAGAACCACAGCAGAGGGAGAATGCGAGCATTTGAGAGAGATGAAACAAACAGATTATTCTGCTGTGCTGCCACACCACGACAGCACAATCCTCTGTTCAAAAGCATCTCTTGTGAGGCACATTTTAAAGCCGTATTATGTCTACAAAGCCCGTCTGTGTGGGAAAATTTGCGCGTGCAGGGAAAATAGCTGTGTGTTGCAGAATATTGCCGAAAGAGGCCAGTTTCTTCTGGCCAGGGAGTCTGTTTCCTTAGCGTTCTGGAAGGTGCCTGAGCTCTCCGAGGTCACTGGAAGTATTAACGGGCTAGAAGACCATTCTGTTACATTGGTGCTACCGTCCCAGTCAGAAGCCTCCTCAAGCCTCTAGGGCCTGCCCTTGACCCCAGAGGGGTTTCCATGTACAAGCATGCAATCTGGGCACGCCCAGTCAAAAGGTGTCGAAGTGAGCATCTTTATTTGGCAGTGGCCTTGCGATTGTAGCCTGTTGGAAGTAGTCCGCAGTGTAACTTTGTGGAAAGCAGGTCACCTGAAAGGCCACTCTTTGACCCTTCTGCCTGAACAGCTGATGATTCTTCCTCTCAAATCCATCGTAAGCACTTACCCAGAAAAATTGATTATTCGGATCGTTAAATCCCCAATTAGTCTGGATAATCGACGACCTATTGTATCCCATAAATGTGACACATGCTGTGGGGCACAGCGGGCTTCTTCCTCAGCGTCCTACGGCTCCTCCTTCCTCAAGTTCACACACACGGCTCCCCTGGCTTTCCGCTCTCCCCGCCTGATGGTTTTGCAGGGCCTTGGCAAGATGGCGCCCTTGACCCTACGCCAGCTCCGTTGTGTGGCAGCCAGAGTGGCCCAGCTGGGAGGCTCTGTGGAGCCTTTCTCTTTTAGCTGGGACAGAAGTGGAAATGACACGTAAAACATGGATCAGCGTGAAGGGACGTGCCCTCATACGGCCACCGTGGCTGCCCGTGGAAGTGTTCGACTCAAACCCATGTTCATCTGGCACCACGCCTGCCTGTCCTCACGATTAAGGAAAGAGGAATTCAGGTGACCTCCCCAAGGGCTTCTAGCTGCTCAGGGCCCAGGCCGCCCGGTTCCCTACTGGACCGTTGTTTTGTCCCCAGCCTTATGAGGTGTTGGGGAGGAGAGGTCACAGGGACCCCGCAGGGAGCAGGCCCGGCCCTGGAGCCCGTGGGGACTGTGTGAACTCCCCCACGGTGGTGTGCAGTGGTCGTGCGAAGGTCGTCATCTGGTGCAGCTTGCTCACAAGTGCCCTGGGGGCTGGGATGGAGAGATCATCTGGCTGGGGATGCGAATGAGACGCCCCTTGAAGGGTGGGCGCCCGCAAGGGAAGAGGGAGGGGCAGTGAGCAGGGCCTTTTACTTGGAACAAAGGGCAGGAGGCAGGTGTGTGGGACGAGCCAGGTGACCCAGGAGCTTGGAGGTTGTTCCGTGTCCTCAGGGAAGGGCTTGGAGACACGACAGCTGTGTTCTGGACGGGGAGTCTCGCGAGCAGAGGGGAAGCTGGAGGCCTAGCTTCCGAATTGTGTTTCCCCCACTAGGGGAGTGAACCTGCCCTGGCTGCTGGCAGATTTTGCTTGCTTTGGTTCGTATGCTAATGTGCATATGGTGAATTCCGAAGAGAGGGAGACTCCTCCGTTGGGTCATTTGACCACAGAGCCTCTTTGTCACCGCAACTGGCACCTGGTAAGCCCTCAGTGTTTGTGCGCGGACACGTGCGCAGGCGTGACACCAGTATGCAAAGAAACGCGTTCTCGCGGGGGGCGGCCGTGCGGGGGCTTTGCGAGTTCCCCAGGGAGGAAGCCGCGTTGTTGGCACTGAGCTTCTGGCTGAAGACAGAAAGCCCGCCGTGGTCCCCAGCCCCATGCACAGCCCCAGCGGGCTCCGGGGGGACCCCGGGCCGCACGACGGCACAGGAGGGAAACCTGCTTCCTCCCTTAGACACCCACTTGTTTGAGAAGTACATGAAGCCTGGCCCTCCCCCTGCGCCAGCTCCCTTTACACATACAAGTCACTCCTTTCCCTGTGTCCCCACCGGAGAAGCCTCAGAGGGGAGAGCCCCAGCCAGAAGCGGGCGTGGCCTCCTGTCTTCCCCCTCCCCTCTAACCCTGGGATCTGTGAACTAGGGGGCTTCTGGGGGGAAAAGGGTAGAGATGAGGGTGAGGCCGCCCCTCGGGGCGACACTTGGAAACCCCCCTGGTTCAGGGGAAGCCCTTTTCCTAGCAGCTCCAGG
Source organism: Panthera pardus (assembly GCF_024362965.1). Classification (NCBI taxonomy): domain Eukaryota; kingdom Metazoa; phylum Chordata; class Mammalia; order Carnivora; family Felidae; genus Panthera; species Panthera pardus. Next base: position 13,127,894 of record NW_026526969.1, on the reverse strand, counting down.
CCTCTGGCCGCCTCTGGATCCGTTCCTGTACTCTCCCCCCTCTGGCCTTTCTCCTCTACCTTTGCTTCCTGCCTCCAGTCCTTTATTTCCCTGGAACATAGCCCTGCTCTGCCAACGGCCTTTCCCTCATTAAACCCTCCTGCCTGCGTAAGTTCGCCCAAGGTTACCTCTTCATCTGTTCTGGTCGCTGTGGGTGCAGCAGAAATAAGGAAACTGATTTGGGGCAAGACCGATGCTGCCCTCTACCCATTTCTCTTTGATTTTCCTTCGTGTTCCTCCCTGGTCATCTGTCTCCCTGATCTCGTGTGCTGTCTGAGAATCACGGGAGCCAGAGAGAAGGAGGCCCGGAGGGTGACTGGCTTGCCACAGAGGACACATGTGGTTCACGGCAGTGCTGGGGCCACAGCCCGGTGCTCATCCTGCTGAACCGCCCTCCGTCCTTGATGGTGTCTGCTCTTCCGGAGGCTTCCCACTTTCCATCAAGACCCAAGAGGCCCCTTCCAGATGTTGAGGAAAGGCAGGGAGCAATTTCAAGGGCCCGGACTCGGGGTAGCTTCCTATTTTGCACTTGCTGCAAGCCCATTTGCAGTTTTTCTTCATACGTGGCTTAAAGTGCGCACATTACACAGTTCATTTATGCCTTTATCATAGTTAGGAGCAAGCAAGTTGCTGCTGTAAGTTGCTTGTCTGAGCTATTATGGTGTTTGCCTTTTCTCCGTTCCTCTTTATCTTCTTATGCTCTTTTGTCTTGGTGGCTTCATGTCAAATCTTTTAAATGGTTATCGTATTCTCCTTTCTGAGATCAATGGCAGGGGCAGAGAGTATGTCCAAAATTCGGGGAAATGAAGAAATGTGCATACGTACGTGTACACGTAGGGAGACGGTGCTGAGGTCACAGTGAGGTTGAGCGGAGACGGGGTAACACGAGATTAACGGCTAACACCGTTTTCGTGCTCCCACAACTCTGAAACGGTGCGTTTGCAGCCGAAACGGTGTATTTGCGGCTGCTGTGCACAGACTTACCTGCCGCTGTGGCGTTGCAGGGGACGATCAGATGGCGGAGGCAGGGGCTTCGGAGGCTTGCTCCTGCACACACGTGTTTTGCGTGAGGACAGACGGACAGACGGGGGGAATCTGCCAGCCACAGTGGCGTGGGCCACTCCACAGGAGCTCCAGAGGGGCCGTGACAGCCCTTCTGGTGACTGGAAGCTAACTGGGATGATGAGAAAACGTACACACAATTTAGGCAACTGACGTGCTTTTTGAGAATTTCAGTGAGACCCCTGCATTCGTTTCAACTTTTAAAAAGAAATCATTTCCAAAGTTTCCAAAAGTGCACACATGTTGTGGTCTAAGTGCCTGGTGAGACTGGACCCGTGTTGCGTAGGTGTTGGTAATGTGGGTGCAGGTGTCAGACCCGAACCGTGTGCCGTCTGTCAGTGCAGCTTGTGGGGCACATTTCTCCTGGAAACCTCACAGTCACTGACTGCTCACCTTTACAGACCCTGTGCCTAGGTGGCCCTGGGAGCCCAAGGGGTCAAGGATAGTTTTCTTTTTTTTTTTTTTTTAATTTTTTTTTTAAAGTTTATTTATTTTTGGGACAGAGAGAGACAGAGCATGAATGAGGGTGGGGCAGAGAGAGAGGGAGACACAGAATCGGAAGCAGACTCCTGGCTCTGAGCCATCAGCCCAGAGCCTGACGCGGGGCTCGAACTCACGGACCGCGAGATCGTGACCTGAGCTGAAGTCGGACGCTTAGCCGACTGAGCCACCCAGGCGCCCCAAGGATAGTTTTCAAATGAACAGAATGAACTTTCTGGCAGTGGCAGGGGGTGGGGTGAGCCTCGGGTCTCCCCTGTTCTCGCTGTCTCTTTGGCAAAGCTGGTGAGTGTGTCAGTGAAGGAGGGACCCGGGTGGAGCAGGGAGTCCTAGTACTGGGGGGCGCGAGAGCATGTATCCCAGCCAGGCACCCTGTCCCCGCAGCCACTTCCAAGGTACAGAAGTTGATGATGGGCCCTCAGTGCTGAGCCGCAGGAGACTTACTGGTCCTTATTCTCTGTATGCACCTTCTACCAGGAGCTCTCCCTCAAAAAGCCCGGCCCGGCCAGGTGTATTTGGGGTGATCATTCATTTGGTACATACGTAGATATTTTACTTTTTATCTTTATTCTGCAACCTACTGTTTGTTCGTTTATTTATCCTTTTTTACCACCTCCACTAAATGAAAGGAGAGCTTAAACTCTGAGAAGTCTCTCCTGTTACTTTTTAATGTTCTGGTAGAAAAAAGGATTATTTGTACTCCTGCTGCCTTGTCTCTAAAGACAAAGGAAAGTTGACTGCCCATGTGTGCTACAGGCAAATCAGTCATTTTAAGCAATTTCCCGGTAAGGTTTAACATGGCCTCCAACAATTACTTAGGGACTGGCTCTGGGTTATTCATATTTTCCTGTATGACACACTTTGCCTGTGTGTGTGTGTGTGTGTGTGTGTGTGTGTGTGTGTGTGTGTACATTCTATGTCTAGGAAAAGCGCTGAGTACCTGTTTTTTTTTTTAACTGAATTATTGGGAATTAGAGAAATTTAACAACATTCCTGCCAAATTCTGTACACAGTACTTCCTATTATCTGCCATTTGATGGAAGAGGAAAAGGTAGGTAGAAAGACAGAGAGACATTGGGTGTTAGTCTCTCCAGAACTTCCTGGTTTAGGCACAGGTGCACCCTCGCTGTACCAAATTTCTCACCAGACCCCAGTGCCCGACGCCATTTCTCGCTTTCAGCGACTCTCCTGGGCCCAAAGGCTCACAAGCCTAAGGCAGATCCCCATCTAAGACTCTCCTGTCATCCTTAACAAAATAATTCTGCATCACCAATTGTTTTCCATCAAATGAATCCTCAAGTGGTATAGAAAATACAGAGTCTGTCTGTTGCATGGACCACACATATTCAAAACTATTTTCAGGCTTATCATTTTGAATCTAATTTGGCACTAAATGAAAATCAATCCCTTGATAGCATTAAGTCTCTGATTTCTATCCATTGTCTCGCGGGCAAGTGTCTCTGTTTTCAAGTCACCGCTCATCATGCGCTCAGCTAATGTTTACTGAACCTCTGCTTTCTGCTGAGAGCTGTGCCTGACCCCAGGGCAGCTCCAGCAGGAGGCATCCAGCTGTGAGGGCTTCTGTCCCAGAGCAGATGACAGGGAGCGTCCTTCCAGCCAGGGTGTAAGAGGCACATCACAGGCTTCCCGAGGGGAGAGCCGGGGTGCTCTGGGCACCCGGAGGAGAGAGCCTCGCGTGTTTGGGGGCACCAGGAGTTAGCGTCTGAACTGGACCCTGAGGGGTGGGTGGAGGTGGTGAGAAGGAAGTCGAGGCTCATGTCTGAGCACTGCCAAACTCCTTAACCAGGCTTACGGGAACTTGTACACGGCCAGCTGTCAAATTCAAAACATAAGTCATGCCTCTTGTTTCCACGGCTCTGGAGGAGGGAGAGACTAAGATCTCTAACAGACGTTCTCAAAGTTCCTCTCCTGCTTGTGTACACGGGCATGTGGATGCACGCTCACGCTCATGCACACACCCCCCTCTCGCGCGCTCAGGGTTTATGGTCACCGAGGGAAGAGAGGAAGGTTTAGGGCTCAGAGATTCTGGTCAAAGTCCCAATAAAGCCGAAACAGCTTCTGTGGCAATTCTTGTTTTCTGTCGCGGGGCCCAGGGCAGCTCATTTTGTGGGCCTCGTGTGCAACTCATGGCTCTTAGACGCCCCCTCGTCTGAGAGGCCGTGCGGCAACATTTCCTCTGACCGGGGCCCATCCGCTGCCGAGGGCACTGCCTTCCTACCCCAAACACAAGGGAGGTCAGGGCCCCGTGCCCTCCATCTCCACGCTGTGGCGTCTTGAGAACCTCGGGGGCCCGTGCGTCAATCCAGTCGGCCTCTGGGGGTGGCCTCGGGTGGGCCGCTCTCCTGCCCGGTTCCCTCTCTCGTGTGTCCGCGCGTGTGGCTTCCCGCCGCCTTTTTCCCACGGACACATCCTCAGCACCCGCACTGTCACATTTCACTTCTTTTCAGATTGATCTGTGGGCACAGAATTATCCTTCTGTCCATTATTATTACAACATTCAGCGCCTTCCTCGTTAGCCCAGTAACTCATGACTATTACTATCATTGCTAATACCGTGGCCGCTCACTAAATATGAATAATTCATGCTATCACTAATATAATCACTGTTATTGACTATACGTCCTCTCCACGTAATCCGTCTTTGCTGCCTCGTCTCCCTCTGTGTCCTTTCACCTTCTCCCCGCCCGCGGTCCCCGCAGATCCTAGGAGTCGGGCTTCTCCCCCTGGGCCAGGGTGAAAGAGTACCTGTGACCAAGCAACACTTCGTTGTCCTTGGAGGCAAGACGCGGGGTGAACTGCTGGGTTTGATGCTCACGCGGTGTGCCAGCATTCCCAGCATCGCACTTGTCTCTGAGTTGGAATTTGCCTTCACTGGGGCCACAAGGCCCCCTGATGCGACAGGTCAGGAATCGAGAGGCCACGTGCCCGCCGCCCCACCTCCAATGATGACCGATGGCAGTTGGAGGGGTGGAGGGGGGGCGTCAGAGGGACCAGAGTTACTCCTTACTCCTCCTGGTAAACTGAGAATTCGTGGAGTGTGGCCAAAATATCACCACGCGTTTTGTGCTCTGCAGATTGTGCTTCTAGGAGCACCAGCATCTTGAGCACTTAAAGATCCTGATTTAGCAATTGTCTGCTGTGCCAGAGCCCATGGGGCGTGAAGGGACCTCCAGTCTAGTTGGGGACCATACATGCAATTCGTGAGGACCATCTCCACTGAGGCTGCACGAGACACGGGCTGTGCCCACGCCTCACCTCTCAGACTTGCACCGGAGTCAGGTCCCAGTCCTCTGAGGGGAGGAGAGCAAAACTACACTCAGAGACAGTGCTGTGACACGAGTGTAAGCACGGGGGCTCTCGGGTCACAGAGGAGGGGCTCCTCGTTAGCCCGAGGGAGTCACCAGGTCTGGGAAAGCTTCACAGTGGAGACAACAATTAGCCGGCCTTTTGGGATGCAGGGGTGCGGCAGGGAGGGCTGGGTGAAAGCACAGTGCAGCCAGAGGAAACCCTATGCGGATGGGGAGCATCCCAGGGACGGCGATGACTGCCCCCCCCCCCCGCCCCGCCCTGTGGCTGGAAGAGGGGTCTGGAGCAGGAGGGGAGGAATGTGCCATGTATCCCGGGGAGCATCCCAGGGACGGCGATGACTGCCCCCCCCCCGCCCCGCCCTGTGGCTGGAAGAGGGGTCTGGAGCAGGAGGGGAGGAATGTGCCATGTATCCCGAGGCTCCTGCACTTTGTTCCCCAGGTTACAGTAATTCCTTCCGGAAGGATTTCAAAACTAGGGGTGTTTCAGGAAGATCATTCTGGCTGCAGCATGTGGGCCAGCTTGAATGAAGGCTTTTGCAGTATGCCGGATGTGATGTCTTAGGACTTGAGCTAAGAGAGTGGCAGTGACGGTGAAGAGAGGGACACACTTGTGAGTTTGGGGGAGATTGCAGAATCCACACGTGTTAATTTACAGGTGTCTTCCGTGGCTTTTATGGTTCCGGCCTGAGTGGCTGATTGGGTGATGGTGATGTTCCCAGGGGTTGGATGACCCAGGAGCAGGTCTGGGGGGAAGAACAGGAAGAGCAATGAGATAATGGATTCTGCTTTGATACACTGCGTTTTAGATCCCAGCATGGAAATTTCCAGAAGGCAAATAGGCACCTAAGCTACCAGGCTGGGGCTAGAGATGGAGATTTGGGAGTCTTACTTTAGGGTGGTTTTGATGACCAAGAATTGGGTAGTGGAAGGGTGTTGAAGGACAAACCAGCACCGAATGGTGAAGAGGGAGGACAGATAAGAGTGGAAACAGGAGGTGGTAAAGTGTCAGCGAGCCACAGCCTAAAGCAGGGCTAAGCTACCGTATGAAAAGGCAGGGAAATCCCTTGCAGAAGTAAGGAAGGTGCAGGAGGTGGCTTGAGTGGCCCCCGTGGCGTTCCCTGGCATTGCAGACACAAGTGTGCAAGCATTACCCGGGTCCTCAAGCGAAGGAGGCAGAGACAGAGAAATTTCAGATCAACTCTCTGCTTCCTGTTACTCAGATGTAAATAAGAGGCTGGGGGAACAGAAAGTTTCTTTTTTGCAGGACGTCTGGGTGGCGCAGTCGGTTGAGCATCTGACTCTTGATTTCGGCTCAGGTCATGATCCCAGGGTCGGACTCTGCACTGAGTGTGGAACCTGCCTAAGATACTCTGTCTGTCTGTCTATCTGTCTCTCTCTCTCTCTCTCTCTCTCTCTGTCTCTCAAAAAAAGAAGTTTTTTCTTTCTTATTACCAAAGTAATAAATGTTAACTGTAGAGATGAGAAAAGATAAGCAGAAAGATGTCCATAACTTGCAACTCTGTAGCCCAGACTCATGATGGTTAACATTTTCATACATATTTCCTGCAATAAAAAGAAACGTTTTTAGCAAAACAGGCTTATACCATGTATTGTATTTTGCAAGATGTATTACTGAATATTTCATTATTTATACAATGTTAACTACCTACTATCATTTTAAATAGCTGCCTAGTTTCCTTTTTTAAACAAACATGATATATCTACCTAGCTCTCGACCATCGGACGTTCAGACTGTCTCCCGATTTTCACCGTCACAGACAGAATGGTGAATATCCTTTTAGCCACATCTGTGTGAACATCGAAATTATCTCTTTACCATAAATTCCTGGAAGTGGAACTGACCTGTTGAAGGATGCTGTGGTCCAGCTGTTGAGTTATATTAGACATAGACGCCCACACATACTTGCGAGCTCCAGTCTAAAAATGGGACCAGGGCTCACCCGAACCACAGGAAACGAGGTGTCTCCTGCAGCTCAGGTACAAGGTACCTTCTCCACCTTCTCCGGTGGAGAAGCCGGAGCTACAGACTCCCTGGACCCGGAGCACTTTCAGGCCCCTCGAGAGCCTTGTGACCTCTCACCTCTGCTCCCTGCTTACTTCCCTTTGCCCCCAAGGTGGGGCATCTGTGCGTCAGGGCCCTGTGCGTGCCCTGTGCGTCAGGGCCGCGTGTCCGGTGTTTATCAGAAGAACACTGTCAGAGTCCTTTAGAAAAGGCATGGCCAGTGGTCGACATCTTCAGAATGTTTTTTCTGACAATCTGATCCCGTTAAAACATTGTAGATGTTACCTCATTCTGTTCTAGCGTTTCATGGTGCGGAGAAGAAATCTGGAGGGTGTGGGGTTCGGGTTTTGTTCTCTTCGGGTTGATAGCACATTTTCTCTCTCTGGCTTCTTTGTAAGTTGTACTTCTTTGTCCCGAAGCTCGGACGCTCGGCTGGGACGGGACTGCAGGGGCTCTCTCCCTCTTGGTGCGCAGGAAGCCCTTTGAAGACGCAAGCAGGCCTTCTTCGCGTGTGGCAGTCTGTCTGCGTTGCTAATTTGATTGACGTCGGCCTGTCACAGACTCTCTTCTCACCTTCTAGAATTCTTGTTGTGCCCACACGGGGCCTCCTGGATCAGCATTCCATTCACTCATCTTCTCAGTACAGCTCAGTTACCTGCTGTCTTGAGATCCCAGAAAAAACTCTCAATTCCAGCCACATTCACTGATCTGATCTTAGGCACTACCCAGTCTGTACTTTGGAGCTTGTGTTGTACCTTTAATTTTGGCAATTTGTATGCTCATCAAAAAGCCACCTTTCCTGATCTACGATCTTTCTGTTTTCATATCTACAGTGTGTCATCAACCCCCTCAATGGCACTTTCATTTAATTCAGATTTTCTGAGTCATCTGAATCAATATGGTTCGGAAATTTCCTGAAGTGTTCTTTTTCATAAAGGGGATATTTCTTCATAGTCTTTAAATCAATTGATCCCTTTATTATGGACTTTTTCCATTATGGGCTTTATTATTAGGATTACTTAATTTTTATTTTGCCACATTAATGAACGTGTAGACTGTAGTGAGGTGTCTACAGTTCACCCTGATGGGATGAAGGTAGTTTTATCTCAGGGCTAATGGAATTCTTTCCCCATTTTAATAATCCAGAGGTTCCCGGGGATCTGCTTGTCTCTCACTCGTGCTTACCTGTGCTCAGGAAGTTCTCAAAGTGGGGTACCTCGGCCAGCAGTGTCCGCATCACCTGGGTGCGTGGTAGGGGTGCAGGTTGTGAGACCCCACCCCACATTCACTAGATCAGAAACTCTGGGGACAGAGCCCGGGAATGTGTGCCTTAACAAGCCCTCCGGTGATGCGAGGGCCCTCAGAAGCTGGGGAGCGGATCATCTACTGTGACCTGATTTCTGTCCACAGCAGGTTCACACCAAGTGTGAGTTTATGTTCAGCCCTTCGTGCCAACACCCGTGGGCTGTCCGGAGCAGGCCACGGAAGGGCGCTCCCCTCCCCCATCTCCAGCCCCAGGGACTGCTCTGACCTGAGTGGCACTTGGGTGGTTGTCCAGCAGGGCCCGAGGGGCGTCCCTCTGACTTTCCTTTTGCAGATGGGGAGTTTCAGATCAGAGTGCCTTTGCCTCAGATGGGGCACATCCATGCCCTCTTAAAAATTCTCTGGTGGGTTTAAGAAGCGCAAAATGAGCGAGTGCAGATCACCTAGGGGCAAAAGTTTGGATTTTGTCTTTCTAACGATGGCATTTAGGGTGACCCGAGGAGTGTTGCCCCCGAGACTCGCAGGCCCGTGGGAAGCTGTGTCCTCGGCTGCAGGGTGAGTGGTGTGGGGAGAGGGAGGAGCCGGGCTCCCGTGGGCTCCTGAGGACGGGGCTCAGCTGATAACCAGCGGCGAGAGAGGCGCGAGAGGACAGAGGTGAGCGGGACTGTTTCCCGGCGTGGCCCCTGGATGATTTCTCGGAGGAGAAGCAAACTGGATTTGACTGGGGCAGAAGGCTGGCCCGAGCCGTGGAAATGAGAGGAAGAGACCATCCCGGACCAGGAGAGACACGGCCGGGTCATAGGGAGGAGCAGGTGCTCGTGGTCATGGTGACAGAGCCGTGGCCTTGTGGGTTCAGGTGCATCCCTTGGGGGCCTGGAGCGCCACGAACCAGATGAAGGACCAGCACCTGCACAGCTCCTTTCGGGCCTCTCACATTCCCGTTTGTCGCTGATGAAAACAGGGCTCAGGACGCTCCCCGACTCCCGAGAGAACCCCGCCTGTCCCCAGGCTCGCTCCCTCCGCTCCCTCCCCTTGTGAAGCTTTCCCTCGGGCCATCCCTCAGAGAGTCTGGCATGTTAATTTTCAAGTTTACCAAGTGGCACTGAAGATAATAATGGATTTCTTCACCCATGACCCTCCTCCTGTCGGCCGTGATTCCTCCACCCTCTTGTCTGGTACTTCAGCTCCTGGATCCTCGTTCCTGACCCTGGCCGTGGTAACTCTCGCCCGGCTACAGTGTGGGGACGTCAGCTAGAGGCTCAAGCGCCCCATGACGGGCTACATGTGGCCTCTTAATTTCACCCTTGACAATTAATTTTGTCTGTTCATTTTCCCCTCTTTCTCTTTATCTGTTGTAGCTTAAGGTCTGTCTCCTTACACTGCATAGGATAAAGCAAACGGGACAGCCGCTGTGTCCCTCAGGATTCACCACCACCTGGGTTAGAGTCCGTGCCAGGCACCCTCTTGCCAGGGAACCGTCCGATCACCAAAGCAGGCAGAAATGCAGACCATGTTACCTGCAAAGAACGCTCGACAGCTTGGGAACTTTTTACTTGCTATTAACACAACTGGCATTAAAAAAAAAAAAAAGAAGAAGAAGAAGAAGAAAAAGCAGCGAGGAGAAGCTGAGTAGATAACCCTGAGCTCTAAGGTTGCTTAGATGACAAAGCACATTCACGTTTACACACAGAAGTTGCAGTTAGCCGTGTGCACAACCTGTCCCAACGGCCGGGTTGTTATTGGCAAAAACCATGGAGTGTCTATCGTCAGAAGAGACCAGAAGTCAGATCTCTAGTCACCAACGCAAAGAGCTTTGATCCAGAAACAGAAGAAGGGTGAACGAATGCGCAGAGGATGCTTTGCTGGGCGCCTCACGGTCGTGGACCCATCGGCACGCTTAACGGGCCGGCCCCAGGCTTCCTGGCGCTGGGCGCATGCTCTGGGAATGTCTGCTGAGGCTGCGCTCTGTGACCTGCTCGGGGGGGGACACCCAGCTTCCCTGATGTGTGGAAAATGAACTGTGAGCTGGCCACCACTCCGCTCTTCCCCCACTGATGGGATGGGAACGGCCTTTTAGGAACTGGGTGTTGAACCACCTTTGTATGTCCCCCAGTGGGAGTTTACAAGAGCAAGCCCTCCGAGCCCTCTGCCCCGTTCGCATCCTCTCATGAAGGGGGCCGGCTGAAGGCGGGGTGGGGGGGGGGGAGCGTGAGGAGCCCTCGCAGCCCCTCCCTGCGAGGCCGGAGCAGGCCCCTCCGCCAGTGGAGGGTGGAGGCCCCAGGGCCAGGAGCCGGACTGGCGAGTACGGTGGCAAGGACGGCGGCCGCCGTGCTGAGCAGGCGTGCCCATGGGCCTTCCCGCCAGGAGAAGCCCCACGTTCCCCGAGAGCTGGCCTTCTGGGCCGCTGGGAGCGGCGAGAATGACCGCAAGGTGTGCACGCTCAGCCTGGCGCAGAGCAGGTGCCACAGACGTGGGTCTGTCCCCAGCTTTCTCTGGGGTTGGCTACGGGGAAGGGTCATGACCTGGTACTGAGGTCAGATTCACGCCTTAGGCCCAGGCTGTCCCTGCAGGTGGAGGGTTTCTGAGAGGCAGGAAGGCGTGGTGGTTGGGCACACAGGCCCTGGGTCACGCGGATCTGGGCTCCCAAATTGCTGGACTTTCCACATATCAGTTTCCTTACGTGTAAAACAGGAACAGTAATCCCTTTGGCTTACCAGAGAGAACAGGCAGAAGCCAGATTTCTAGCAGGACTCACGGGAACCTGAATGTAAGTAAAAGCCGGCCTGGATCGCCTGGTCACCCTTAGGACTTCATTTGGGGCCCCCCAGGACACCTGATACTGGGCTTCAGAGCACAGATGGATTCCTGACCACTCACCCGTAGGTTTCGTTGGCTCACTCCGTTTTGCATGACGGGCTGGTAGGGGCCGACACTCTTTTCCTCCTTCGATTCCAGTGTGGACTTGGGGGCGTTAACTGAGCCACACATTACATATACGTCAAAGGTTATTAACATGTTGGCGATTAAGAACCCTTTCAAAAATATATGCCATTCCAAAGCAATCACATGACTTATTGAAAGAGAATTTGTTTTCATTCAGTAAATGCTGGGATCTTTAGTTGACATCCTGATGTTTTTAATGAGATGTTTTGGGGCTTTCGGTTTGTTGAGTACCTACTGTGTGCCAGATGATGTATTATAATCACCTTACGTGTGTTCTTTCGTTTAGTCCTCACACAGCATAACCCACTTCTCCCATAGTAAAAGGGGTAAACAGGGAGCTGGTGAGGTGCAACGCCAGACCCCCGGGCCGTTGGACCCCCGGCACCGTCTCTAAAGAGCCCCATGGCATCCCCAGAGCACACTCAGCCCCCAGCCGCTGCAGAAGAGGACTCCTCGGCCTCAGCCCGCGCTGGCTGGTCCAGCTCATTTGTCTGGACGTACCTGAGGTCACTTCAGAGAAGGCAGGAAAAACAATAGCCTCTAATTGCATACACAGATTGAATTTTCAGGTGTATTTCCTTGCGGGAACCTAGCTCATTGAATGTCTTTAGATGGAGGAAATTGTGGTCGAGACTGAGGTTCCTACGTGAGTTAACAAACGGTTGTTCCTCGCACAGAACCTGCAGGAGCGACCCTTACAAATGAACGCATTCTTTGTTTTTTCCTGATGGCTGACAGCGGCCGCTGTGAGTTCTGAGTAGAAGAATATTTAGTGACAAAAGCCAGGAGAGTGTTGCAGCAGGGGGAAAAAACTGGGAGACTGATGAATTATCTTTCCATTTGCACCTTCAGAAATAGGTTAATTGTTTTGGTGACTGGCTCCATCTTGATTAGGAAGCATTAATAGCAATTAATGATATAACTTCAAAAAAGGTATAGGAAAATTAATCGAATTCTCGGCTAACATAAATTATAGTCATTATCTACTGTATCCAGAACCATCAGACTGCCAAGCCAGTTGATTAAAGGGCCAGTAGATTTTTTTGGTCTGAATTCTCTAGTTAATTGAACAAATCTTTTCGTTATGTTTCTAGCATATAGTTCCCTGTGGTGAGCTACTAATATCACTTAGTTTAAAATGCCTCAATTCTATGACATCATCAAGAACCTTTCGCAAGTTAATTTGATTAACATCTGCACGTTTTACCGGCATGTACAAATATTATTTGATTATGGTGATGAAACTTTTTAAATAAAAAAGCACCTGTGACAGCGTGGCATGGCGCAGTTCAGGTCAAGAGACGTGAAATCCTGAGCCTGACTGCATGTACCCTTGATTCTGCCCGGTGGCTGGGAAGCAGCGGTCCATGCAGACTGACCCTCGAGGCAAGCAGCAGAGGTGTAGCTAGAGGAGGGGGACCAGAGAAAGGCGGAGAATAGAGCCGGTCATCTGGGTGCAGGGAGACGCGAGAGGGAGCCCAGGGGGTCATCAGAATACACAGCCCTGGAGACTCAGTGGCTTAGACAACAAAGTTTATTTTCACTCATTACCCGTGCACTGCAGGTCTTGTAGGGGACAGGGGTCCGCTCACCGTAAGGTGCCCAGACCCGGCTGTCACACGTGTCACTGTTCTGCGGTGCAGCCACCTCCACAGGAGACTTTAGGCTCACTGCACGGGGCATGGGGGACTCACACATTCCTTGAATGTGCAAAACCTGTCACATCGCCACACCTAGCTCGTAGGGGACGGGGTGCCAGGAGGGAGGGGAGAACTCAGAACGGTGGTGAGCATCGCTAGGGTGACATGTCCCACCCCAGCTGAGGGCGAACCTTGAATCGGCAGGTATGGGGGCGGGTGTCGGGGTCTGCGGATGAGGGGCTGGTGCTCCAGGGAGTGTAGGCTGAGGTCAGCTCTGAACTGTGGCTCTGGCTGCGGAGTTTCTTGTTCTTGTCTCCTTTGTGGGCTTTTACCTCTGCTGCTCGTGCCCGGCCGCACCTTGCTTGGACCTTTCACTGGAGTCAGGACGGGTAGTAGTCCAGAGCACAACTCCTAGCCATAAAGCCCTGGGTTTGTGTCCCAGCTCTGCCGTGGGACGTTGGGCAGGTGAGCTACCTTGCCGGTCTCGGTTTTCTGTCAAAATGGGAGCAATAGAAAACGTACAGAAGGATGAACGCAAGATGACGGGCACAGTGTCCGGCCCACATAAGCAGTTAACGAGCGTTCGCTGTAATTCTTACGATCTCCAAAAAGTTTCCACCTATGGGGTCTTTAATTCTCTTCAGTTTCCCTCCCATCTGCCTTCCCTGACCTTTGCCCTCTGTGCCTCCTCCATACCTCATTGGTGTCTGCTCACCCAACCGTCCCTCCCCCACACCGTGGCGTCCACATTTTCACTGTTTCCTTGTGCATATCAGTCCTCTCTTGACCTTCCAGCAGGCCCAGCCTGCTAGGGCCCAGCCCGCCTTCTACCTGCTTCGTCTTCTGCAGGACTCAAGTCCCACCAGACTGGTGGCGTCCTCCTCTGGGCACGTCCCTGCTGCACAGAAATCCTTGGGTGCATCTCAGGTTTCCTCCTGCCTCTTTTCCCCGGTGGTTGTCTCAGGCCTTGCCTCCTTCGCCCCAGCGGGACTATTTCCTGATAAGTCACATCCGTGAAAACACAGTGTCTTCATGTGTTTCCTTTTACTTAACTGGGGAACAGGTGCATGGAATCCTAACTGAAGAGTAACATCACCTAGCACAGAATTTCTCAAATCGAACGAACACACACATGGCCTGGAAAGCTTGTTAGCATTTAGGTCCTGATTCACTAGGTCTGGAGTGGCGCCCAAAGCCCTGCCCCTCTGACCCGCTCCCAGGGGAGGTCTGTGCTGCCCGTCCCAGCTCGCTTTGAGGAGCAAGGGGTTGGTTGCCTTGTATTGAGTGTATTGAGTGCTCCCCACGTGCCCCAAAGCACGATCTTTCCCTTGGAACCAGTAGGAGCCCTGCTACCAGAGCATGGCCAGCAGCACGGCATCACTTGGTAGCTGATTAGATGCAGATTCTGATTTCGAATCTGCATGCGAGCAGGATACCCAGGCGGTCCCCAGGTGTGCACCTGAAGGTGTGAGAAGCACTGACTTAGAAGATACAAATAAAAAGATCTTAAGAATATTTGTGAAACCATATGTGGTTTTCAGCGCTCCGGAAACTGAAAATGCTGATGTTAAATTAAGCTCATTAGTGAGTGGGTTGAAATTAATTAACCAGAAAAGACTCTGAGGAAGATAGATTTTGGATCATGTTTGGGAGAAGAAAGGTGCATTTATAAACGTATTTCAAACTGGCTACTTTTATCATCATATAGAGCATCTTATCTTTAGCCATTTCTTAAAGCCTGGTTGTAAAAGCATAGCGATTTCCTCATCTGTCTGACCGAGTTATTTTTGTTATTTTGTTGTTTTTCTTTCAGTAAATAACAGCAAATATGCATGCATAGCCTTATTTCTGCCCCCTTTTCTACCTCAGAAGCAACACATTATGCACACTTCTCGGAATTTGCTTTTTTTTCACTTACCAGTGTATCTTAGAGAAACCTGTGTTGCTCTGTGAAAAGTTTTCTCATCTTTCATGGCTCCTTATCATCCAGAAGAGTGGACGCACCACACTCATGGTTTGCTTTTCAAACAATACGTGAAAGTCTTTTACACGACAGGAACCACCACTTACCCATAAGGGGTCACACCCTCAGCAAATAATTACTAAATCCATGTCAAATTTCTACGCCTCTTCCAAAAACTGACTCCTTCAAGGAACCGCCACAAGTTCCAACTGACGTTATTTTAGGCTATTGTGTTTCTCGCAAACAGTACTTAAATTTCAAAATAAAGAAGGATTTATTTCTTTGGGACACTTTGCAAAGACTCCACCAAAGGCAGTTCCCTCTTTCTGGGGAAATAGTTTCGGGGACAGTTCTTTTTTTTTTTTAATGTTATGCAAATCCAAGGTAGTTAACACCTAGTATAATGAAGGTTTCGGGAATAGTATTTAGTGATTCATCACTTGCATATAATACCCAGGGCTCAGCCCAACAAGTGCCCTCCTTCGTGCCTGTCACCCATCTAGCCCAGCCCCACCCACCTCCCTCCAACAACTATTTGTTCTCTGTATTTCAGAGTCTCTCATGGTTTGCCTCCCTCTCTGTTTTTATCTTATTTTTCCTTACCATCCCCTATATTCATCTGTTTTGTTTCTTAAGTTTCACATATGAATGAAATCATATGATAACTTAAATTTCTCTGATTTCTCTTAGCAAAATACCTTCTAGTTCCATCCACATTGTTGCAAATGGCAAGATTTCTTTTTTTTTGATCACCAAGTAATATTCCATTGTAAACATATACCACATCTTCTTTATCCATTTGTCAGTCAAAAGACATTTGGGCTCTTTCCATAATTTGGCTGTTGTTGATAGTGCTGCTATAAACACTGTGGTGCATGTGCCGCTTGAAATCACTTTTTTGTAGCCTTTGGATAAATGCCTAGTAGTGCGATTACTGGGTCGTAAGATGGTTCTGTTTTTAATTTTTTGAAGAACCTCCATACTGTTTTCCACAGAGGCTGCACCAGCTTGCGTTCCCAGCAACAGTGCAAGAGGGTTCCCGTTTCTCCTCTTCCTCAACAACATCTCTTGTTTCCTGAGTTGTTAATTTTAGCCACTCTGACAGGTTTGAGGTGGTATCTCACTGTGGTTTCCATTTGTATTTTCGTGATGATGAGTGATGTTGAGCATCTTTCCATGTGTCAGTTGGCCATCTGGATGTCTTCTTGGGAAAAGTGTCTGTTTATGTCTTTTGCCCATTTCTTCACTGGATTACTTGTTTTTTTGGGTGTTGAATTTGTTAAAATTCTTCATATATTTTGGATACTAGCCCTTTATCTGATATGTCATTGTGTCAGTTGCCGTTTAGTTTTGTTGATTGTTTCCCTCACTGTACAGAAGGTTTTCTCCTGGTGAGGTCCCATTAGCTCATTTTTGCTTTTGTTTCCCTTGCCTCTGGAGACGTGTCTACTAAGTAGCTACTGCGGCCAGGATCGAAGGTTGTTGCCTGTTTTCTCCTCTAGGATTTCGATGGTTGTCTGTCTTACATTTATTGAGGTCTTTTATCCATTTTGAGTTTATTTTTACATACGGTGTAAGGTCCACGTTCACTCTTCTGCACGTCGTGGTCCAGTTTTCCCAGCACCACTTGCTGAAGAGACTGTCTTTTTGCCATCGGATGTTCTTTCCTGCTTCGTCAAAGACCGGTTGGCCATACACTTGTGGATTGGAAAGAATTCTTGACTTACGTTCAGTCAAACGCTGTCGCCTCCAGGCTCCTTAAAATACTGCTCTGTCTTCCTCATTCAGTTTCACCAAGCATCTTCAGCCTGATCCGACCCTATTCTGGTTCCCCAGAGACTGCCCTCCTGGCTTCAGCCCCTTTCTCTGTCTCCCCGTGTGCAATAAGTAAAATGCTTATCAGGCATTGTACTGCTTATCGATGAGTTGTCTCATGGATTGAACAGAGACTAAGTCGAAGTTTTAAATAAATAGATGGCATCCTCTTATCGGTAGCTTTGGGAGAGGTTTGGCAGAAGTGCCTGTTGTTTAATGATTTGCCATAATTGCTTTTGGATTTCGTATAAATTCTCTATAAGTCTGTTACTCACGCTGCCTCACAGAAAGCTGAGTACCCGTGCTGCTTTAAAACTACACAAGACTGCTCAGTATGTGAAATGTACTCGTAGTGTTCGTTTGTTTGAACTGATAGTTTGCACAGGCCAGATGTGCTGAGTAATCATCGACCCTCCACATTTTAAATAGGCCCACACTGACCAGCTTCTTTCTTAATGTATTTGAATAACCACATAAATGGGATTAGGACTTTATTTTTTGTTCACCTGCCTTCCTGTCTCTGTGAATAGACTTCTTATGTTTCTTCCAGCAATACACTCCCCTCTCAGTAACACTTGTGATAATGTATTTATAAGTGTGTCTCTTAAGAGGGATCTCAACTTTGTTTCTGTACACTTAATTCTTTATATACACGCCTTCCGCTTGATGTGCTCTGTCTCTGTCATCAACCTTAGATTTATTGTTCGTGTCGATTTTACGCCAAAATATAAATGAGATTGTGTTGACATTTTAAAAAACCTTGCTTCGTAGCAGATGGAGTAGAGAACCAGTTGGTTTAAATAGATAACCTTGGGTCATATCAGAAAATGTCTTGTTCTAGCTGAGTACTCTATTCTTGCACTGTGGGACTGACTTTATTCATTTAATGGAAGCTAGGGCAGACAGGAAAAGAAATATTTTCTTCTCTTAAGATTTCCTGATTTGTTTGTACCTGTGTTGTGACACCCAAGGGTAATTCTGATATAGCAACGTCCAACAAAAGAAAAGAGATAGGAAAACAGAAGGGGAAATACCTCTCTGGTTATGAGTTCTCATTCTTCATTCTCAAAGCACCCGTGTGCCCTGGCTCATTGTGTGGCCTTGTTTGCTGTGCACCTCGTCAAGGACAGTGACCCACCAAACTCCCAGAGATGATAGATGAGAAAAAAGAGTGCACAGCGTGAATGGGGGCGGGGGGAGGGGTGGTGGTGGAGGAAAACCAAGACTCGCACTCCTCCTGTCTTACCTGTGTGCCCCGATTGGATGTGGCACATTCTACAGCCAGATCCTGAGCCTGACTCTTGACTCTGCTCAGGGTCAGGGCTCTCTAGTCTGGATGCGAAGTAGCCAATGAGGCCATGCCCAGGATCTGCCCTGGTGCACCGGGGACAGTCAGTGCCACCATGTTGGTAGAGGGACAGCCCTTGCCGGGCCCACCTAGAGATGGGGTAAGGTGAAGCCCCCACTCCTTCCTCCAGAAAGAAATGCTCCTTTATCCTGATATCAGGAAACAGAGTGCTCTTCTATTCCTGAACTTACTTAGGAAGGCATAGGGCTGGAGGACTCGATTGTCTGTCACTCACTGTTTATTGTTTGGGAACATTCAGATTTCACAGTTGCTTTAAGATGGTTGGGATAGAAACCCTGCAGGATTTTCTGTTTCAGAGACTGCCCTCCTCTAGGATGAAAGAAAGGAGAAATTGATGGTCTAAAAACACAGCAGAGGAAAGGTGCATCGATATATTTGTGTCGAACATGGGGATACATAAGAAAATGCCACATGGTTGATAAAATCTTTGTCCTGTGTATAACCACCTTTCAGAATTTTAGTTTTGTGAAACAACTAAATATGTAAACGAGAGATTTTACTTGGCTTTGGATTTCTAATTTGAGAAGCTCTGGTTTTAATTAAGATATCAGCCTTATAGGGAAAGATCAAAAGAGGGTCGTCTGTTGCCCCAGAGGTGCCCCTTCTGGTAAGGAAGCGCCAAAGCCTCGAGAAACCCGTTTCTCCCAATGTTGGCCCTCAGCTCTGCATGTTTTCACACGGCTGGGCAAGGACGTAGTATATGAAGCTTTCTATTTTGTGTTGTTCCGATCCAGCAAAGTCCTCAAAACCTAACAGCCCCAGGAGCGCTCACCAGCGGCATGGCTTCCGGAGCTGGCTTCTTGATAACCAGACTATGAATTTACCTGGAGCGTCAATTGCCATAATTTCTAGCCTATGAGTTGAACAGTAGTATCCGTAGCAAGGGAAAATACCTTCAATTTAGGCTGGTTTTTTAAAGATCCTTATTGTATTTTAAGGAGGAGGGCGCAGTTGTGATTTTCAAGATATATTCCACTGAACAGACTGCGACCCCTTTCTCTCTTATCTCCTTTTTTCTTTCTTCCTTCTCTCATGTGCTCAAAGCATTTGTTAAGTTAATTTTCTGTTTTCTCCAGGGACTCAGGATTGAATTTCTCTGTTCTTGGTTTTATCTATTAGAGACACTTTTCTAGTTACAGATTCTGTTTGTGAACCGCATGCTTTGTAAAGAACATCTGATTTTCAGCAGGATTTGAGCCTGGCACATAGTCACAGACACACCCCAGGAGCCGAGCTGTGCTACGCTCCAGACACGTGTCTGTGAAACTCATCCAGGGAAGAGATGTTGATATTTTAGGAACAGATATTGACATCTATGTGGAAAATGTGAAGTTAGGTTCCTTCAATTTGGCCACCGTCTAGTAGGCACTTACTCTTTGCCAGAGGCTGTGAGCATAAGGGCGTTTCTGAGCATCACGTGCCTTCAAGGAGTTTGCAGTGGACAGGGCACATCTGCTCATGTGAATGCCCTTGTCCGAAGGAGATAGGTTCCCATCGTCCTGTTCCCCCGGAAACGATGTGTGAGCCCGGGAACGAGTGCACTCATTTACTTCGATGTGGCCCCGGGAGGTACAGGTAGAGGGGTGTGTGAAGGAGACGGGGTGGGGAGAAAGATGCCACTACGGGGATATCAGGGAGCCCATCGCCTCTGGGAGCACCTGTCCTCAGTACCCGGGAGTCCTCGGGAGGCTGATGAAAAGCCACTTTCATGCCACTTATGTTTTAGTGGTGGGGAACAGCTTCCAGGGACATTAATTTGCTGGCATCCTGGCCTGTCTATCCGCCTCGCCCTTGTAGGCCAGTGTAGTGGAAAGCCCTGACAGGTTATTGTTTTTCCCTTTTGTAATGCAAGTGGCTGACTTAAGCTGTGATGCCCAGGCACCAGTTCAGAGATGGCTATCTTGGAATAAACACAGGCCCACCTTGCGGAGCTGGATAAAGAGCCCGCTGCCTCCCACATGGAGGCTCCTTTATTTCAGAGCTCCGAGTTGATCTTGATAACTGACCACCTGGGCCACTTTAAATTCCTGCTTTTATGTCTTAAATTCACCAATAAGGAGTGAGTCTGCAAAACCCAGGCCCCCACTGTCAACCCCAATAAAAGCAGAACCCCCGGCCGTGCTCTCTCTCTCTCCCTCCGTACCTGAGGCCGCCCCGTGTGACCCCAGGTATGCTGTGTAATTCCCAAGCCTGTGAAGATTAAGCCTTCATTTTTTCAAAGTTTCCCGATGGACACTAGAAGACACTAGAAGGTGTCTTCCAGTTGTCATGAGGACCACAACAGCCGGCCCTGTCGTTACCCTGGTTATTGACAGGCTGAGACCAGCATGAACGACCAACCACTGCCCTGACCAGAGAACGACCTCAGGTGGGACCCCCCCCCCCCCCGGCCCAGGCACTGGCAGGAAGCCCTGGGTTCACACATGAGGGGTGAGTGACAGAGGCTACGGGCAGGACATGGGCAGCACCCGCTTCCAGTCATTTTAACAGATGTAGAAAGTGTACCACACGCCTTACCCCATGTACAGCATATTCGAATTCAAAACGATCAAAGACCTAACACTGTAAAACCCTTGGAAGAAAACACAGGGGGAAAGCTTCACGACATTGGATTTGGCGATGACTTCTTGGCTATGACACCAGAAGCACACGCAACAAAAGGAAAATAGACAAATTGGACTCCATCGAAATGAAACATTTCTGCATCACAGCACACCGCCAACAGAGTCAAAAGGCAACCCATGAAATGGGGAAAAAGTGTTTGCAAATCATATGTCTGATAAGGGATTAATATCCAGAATATATAAAGAACTCCTACAACTCAACAAGGAACCAAGTACACGCAAAAGCAACCTGATCTAAGAAACCGAGCAAAGGACTTGAATAGACATTTTCCACACATGACGTACAGACGGCCACGAGGCACATGGAAAGATGATCAACTCGCTCATCATCTGGATAAACAAAATGTGGTCTCTGCAGACAGCAGAATATTATCCAGCCTCAAACAGGAAGGACATTTTGACAAACGTTACAGCATGTGTGAGCCTTGAAGATACTATGCGAGGTAACATAAACCAGTCACAAAAGGGGTAAAAACCGTATGGTTCCATTTATATGAGATACCTAGAGTAAAACTGGAGATAAAGAGTAGATGATGGTGCCAGGGGCTGGGGCCATTGGGAGCAGGGGTAGTGTTTAATGGGGACAGAGTTTCCATTTGGGAAGGTGAGAAAGTTCCATGGATGGACGGTAGGGGTGGTTACAAAACAACATGAATTAATGCACTTAAAACTGGTAACTTTCATGTTCTGTAGATGTAACCACAATAATAATTTTTTAAAACATCCACCACATGTACAAAGAGGGCAGATCATCGTAACCGAGGGCCTTGGATACTTTCATGGAGGAAGTATTCCCAGGCCTGGATGTGTGGGTGGGATTCAGGAGGAAGCAGTGCGGAGGGGGCAGGGGGTAGGGATAGAGAAAGTTGTCACAAGTGGGGGCATTCGGGTCCAAGGGGGACAGCCAGGATGCATCAGAGTGCCGCGTAGTCCGGTGTGATTGAAGCTCAGGAATATCGAGCCATGGAGGAGATGCTATGACAGAGGCGACCGTGGTCACCTGGGACCTGGTCTCAGCTGGCGTGTCAAGGACGCTCTCTGGTCTCAGTTGCCCTGGTGGGCTTGGGCTCATGCCCAGATTTGCATGTTTGGCAAATTTATTCAAGGGAATTTCTTAATTAAAACTAAAAGTGATCTGTTATTGTTCCTCATCGCAGTCTCAATAATTTGAGAATGCCATTCAGAAAAGTGACGTCAACTCATGAAAACTCCCTCATCTTACCACCCCCCCCCACCCCGGCCCGCCCAAACCGCCTGTAGTCCAGCTTTTCTGTCGGTGATGGCTCTTCTGTCATTACCTGGGAGATTATGCTCACATGTGTTTAAATAAAAAGATCTGGCACTATCTGGATCACTCCAGTCCCCAGTCACACAGTTCCTAAATCCTGCCTTGTGTTTACCCACTTGTGTGCGTCCCCAAATAAATAGAGAAATAGGCCCGCTGTGCCATAGTCTCTGTCACCTTCATTTTCCTCCACCCAGTAAAAAGCTGATGAAAATACGCACCGTGGTACGGTCCGTGCATTTCCGAATGTGCGTGTTTTCAAATATATCATAAACGAGAAGAAAAGAAACTGCTAGATTGTTTGTCAAACTGTCATATTATTTTATTTATCGTCTCTTGTCAATAGACGGGCCCAGAAGCGTATTGAGATAAAAACGGAAGTACGCACAAAGATAAAATTGTAAATGGGAGAGACTGCTGTATTTCCTCCCATTTTCTCTCCCTCCTGCCGCTGGACAGTAAACAGGAATTGGGTCAGCTGGCACCCTGTCCTCGCAAGGGAACCGCGAGAGCGTTTGCGATCGGGTTTGCCCCAGTGCTTGCCCCCAGCCCTGCACGCCCGCCTCCGTCTCACTGCACCACCTCGACGCCCACGTGGCCCCTGACCGGGCTCCGGCTGACGGGACCGGGGACGCAGCGTCGAAAAGGAAAGGAAAGGAAAGGAAAGGAAAGGAAAGGAAAGGAAAGGAAAGGAAAGGAAAGGAAAGGAAAGGAAAGGAAAAAGGAAAGGAAAAAGGAAAGGAAAAAGGAAAGGAAAAAGGAAAGGAAAAAGGAAAGGAAAAAGGAAAGGAAAAAGGAAAGGAAAAGAAAAAGGAAAGGAAAGTTTCCTTAGGCACCTCCACACACAACAGATTAGTAACCCAGAAATTAAATTCAGGAGGTGACTACAAATGAAAACACGAACTTAGGGGTAGGTAAGAGGTGGGAGGAACCTTCTGCTCGGTGAATTTTTTTTTCTGTCAGGAGACATGGCGTGCTGTTTATTTCACTTGTCACAGTGGCCCAAGTTCTGCCGCGAGAAAATCACCTCAAGACGTCCTCGGGAATGACCCGGTCTGCCTGCCGCTGACATACCTTTCACTGTAGCACATTTTAATGAAACAAATAATAATCTTGATTTCTAGGAGTTCTTGCAAATGCACATAAATCGTAGAGAGAGACTTGGGGGTCTGTCAGTCTCTTAAAAATAGTACCCCGGGGGTTCAGCATGGCAGGATTCGTGCTGTTGAGAGGCTGGCTCCCCGTGGTGGCCAGAGGTCAGACACACCTGTTGAGACGCTCTTGCAGGCAGGCACTTAATCCATTTGCCGAGCGATTTTGATAATGCGGAGAAAGATGACAAACGCCAAGGGGTTGCAAAAGCAATTGATAAACTGAGAAGCCACCTGATTTTCTTTAAGTGGAATATATTGGAGTGCTTTCCACCCATCCCCCAGAGGAGCACCAACATCCCTTGCTATGCATGGGAGAAGGTCAAGAATCACGAAAGATTGACTAATTAAATTACGCTTTTTTTCTGTCAGAAAGCAGGTTGGGGATGGCCCGCGCCAGCCTGTTTGCAGAAACCGAGCTGCAGAACTGAACAAAAGAGCCCCTCCAGCTCCACGGTGTTGTGCTGTGTTGTGCTTACAGTGAAGCCCTGGTCGGCCGAGGGCAGGGTTTTCGCCCGTATGTAGCCCTGCATTCCTTAGCAGCTGTCCCCCAACGTACAAAGATCCGTCTTCAAAAACTGAGAAGTAGCCTTGATTTTACACGTGGGAATTCCTGTCCACTTGGAAGAACCCATAGCCTGAGCTCTAATTTCCTTCGTGTGGTAAAATCCCCTCTTTCTTCCCCTCTCTGACCCCTTGCTGTCCCTTGTGGACCTCTGTGCCCGCCCTCCACAGGCTTTTGTCCCGGGCCTGCTCTCTGCCCTTCCTACTCTCACAGAGACGTCTTCTCATCAGAATTTCGGTCACCGTCTGTGAGCCGAGCGGCCGATGCCCTCTGCACCTGCCCCCCGACACGCCCCACAGGCACCTGACGGAAGTACGGCCCCTCCTCCTCTTCCACCCTAACATGCCAACGTCATCACCCCCAGTCCTGCTCTCTCTTCCGTGTTTTGACCCTTGAGTCGCCGTGCCGTCCATCCGAACCACTCAGGCCAGCAACTGGGAGCACTTCACATAAACCAGCCGCCCAAGGCCCCTCTGTTCTCTCTCCCTCCTCCCTTTGGCCTCCCACCATCCCTTACTCGTCTCAACCCCTCCTCTGGGTCCTTCAGTGACTCCGTTCCTCACTGGATCAAGTCCCCAGCACCAAGCAGGGCCACGGCCTTCACCTCCGGGTCCGTCCCTGCCACACCCAGACCCGCTCACCCTCCAGAGCAACTCGTACCTTTCCAAACAGTCTGGACTGCCTTCTGCCTTCTTTGTCTTCTCTTCCTGAAATGCCTCTCTTCCCTCCTCTATCTGCTGATTGCCTGTCCATCTTTCAAGGGCATGACTCAGGCTTTCCTAATTCCCCTGGCAGAATTAACTCACCGGCCCATACCCACCGTGTGCCGCCATCCCCCTCCCTGCACCTCTCCTAGCCCCAGACAACCCGGTAGGACTTGCTCTGTTAACGGGACATCTTCCTCCACTAAACCCACAGCCCCTTGAGGACACTGACCTCGTGCAGTTAAAACTGAATCCCCAGCGCCGTGCCTGGCCGTAGCGCGCCTGAAATAAGAGATAATCAGTGTTGCTCCTGCCCTATGGCGGTAATCCTCTGCTAACAGTAGCCAACCTGTTATATTTGGGCGAGACGTAATTCTTCATTTAATGAGTACCTGCAGAAGGGCTGGTATGGCCCAGGCGCTTCGTTCATACAAAGATGAATAACGCCTGTGTCCCTCCTTATTCCAGAAGGCGGGCAGACCTACGCGCAAATCTGATGTTGCGGTGAGATGAGAGCCACGTGGTGAAGCAGCCAGGGTACCGACCATGCTGGCTCGGGCCGGGAGTGGGGGCCGGGGGGGGGGGGGGCGGTTCCCTGTTGTTGCGTCCGGATAGCCAGCTGCCTGCGTGTTAAAGCATTTCTGTAACTGCCGTGTCATCTGCACACCACAACCCATACGTGTTGCTGTTGTTGTTGGCGTTGAAGAAAGAAGACCAGGGAACATACCGCTCGGCACGGGGAGCCTTCGTTGTCTTTTACTCCGGTTTTGTTTTCGACCCCGTTTTCTCTTTTGTTCCTCCAAATTGGGGGCCAGCTCTTTTTGGAGCAGGGAGATTCTGAGGTTTCGAGCCATCCTGTAGACTCCATTACCTGCTGGCTCCTTGGTGGGAGCTGTCTTTACAAAAATCAAAACCCCACTGCTGGAGACACATGAGGAGTTGAGGAGCCAGACAGTCTTTCTATTCTTGGGCTGTGCGACAGCTATCGCACCAGTTTGTCCTCCGACACAGGCACTCCTCCCGGAAAACGTCTGCTCTTGTGTGGGAAGGACGTTCGGTTTGCTCATTTCGTACATGTTTACATGAAGTCGTGCACGGGTTTCGTATCTCAGGGCAGATGTGACTCGGCACCCTTTGGTTGAGGGCAGCATTTGTGGCTCATTATTTTGTGGCGGGGCCCAGGGAGGCACATGGGCTGTGCAGGTAGTGGACCCACGACCTTTGAGCCGGCTGCTGCAAAGATTTCCTGAGGCCTATTTGCCAGGAACATCACCTGTGAAACAGGAAATTCAAGACCGTGGTGCTAACAGAGAAGAACCAAAATGCAGGATTCGCTTTCTCAGATGTCCTGGAAAATTCCACTTCTTTAAGGGCACAGACTCTTTTTGGAAAGAAGTCTACATTTTTAATGAGATGTTGATATCTGTGTAAGGAGGGCGCAGGGAAATGTCTGAGTGCTCGCAGCCCTTAGCGTGGGCTCTGCCTCCGGGCTACGAATGTGAATGGAGCCGCAGCCTTCTCGAGGCTTCAAGGAGGTTTCGCACATTCATCCACACGTCCTTGGTGAGAAGCGGGACGTCAGCCCGAGCACCTCCAGGGCACCCGTGGAGAGGTCAGTGCTGGCGGAAGAGATGGGTGGAGCCCTGGGGCAGAGGAGGGGGTGACGGCTTTGTTCCCAGTTCCCAGGACTAATAAGGAGCCCCCGTGTTCGTGCAGCGCCCTCTGTGAGCCGGGCACCACGTGTGCGCACACACCTACGGGCATACACACACATGCACACCCACATTCGTACACATGCAGGCCCCCGCTTATAACGGCCTCGTGAAGTGCTCACGGTTTTACAAATGAAAAAGGTAGGGC
This sequence comes from Panthera pardus, assembly GCF_024362965.1. Lineage (NCBI taxonomy): Eukaryota > Metazoa > Chordata > Mammalia > Carnivora > Felidae > Panthera > Panthera pardus. Next base: position 13,101,761 of record NW_026526969.1, on the reverse strand, counting down.
TCGGAGGAGTTAGGTAACTTGTTCCGAAACAGTTGGGAGCCGTGGTGGTATTTCCAGGTTGACTGGGCTCGAAACTGTCCTCATCAGGACTGCCTCTCAGCTGTCGGGCACAGGGGAGCCTCAGCGGGGACGGTTGGGGGCAGGGAGAGAAGCTTGGAGCAGAAGGACCTGGGATTGGGGCCGGGGCGAGGGGAGCCTGATGGGGTCTGCTTCCAGGGACCGGGCAGGCACCTACATCACCGTGCCCACGCATCCGGGTGGAACAGCAGAAGCGAGGGCTGGCAGTCAGCAGCAAGCGTGGGGTCACTGCGTGCCCTCAAGATGGGCTGTCCTCACAGAGAAACTTGGGGAGATAGGAAGTGGGGGAAGCGAGGTTTGGGGGCGGATGGGGGACAGGCGGCCCCAGAAGTGGGCGTGCGCAGATCGTGCAGAACGTCCCTGGTGTCTGGTGTGTGGGCCGGGTGCACACCCACGGGGGCCTCGTGTCCCCGGGCTGCCATCTGGATGCGGCGTCTGGACTCGCCCGCACGCTGCAGCGCTGGGCCCGGGGAAGACCATCCGGGCAGAAACGGCGACCCCAGTAAGGGAAAGTCTGTGCAGCCATCACGGCACAACAGTAGTGGCTTTTCTGTCTTTTTTAAAAACTATGAAGGATTGTTCTTTCCGCCCGTACCAGTGACTAGGAGTGTGACCTAGAACCAGTGGCTCCCAGCTAGGGACACTTTTACCGCAGGGCGGATGTCTGGCAATACCAAGAGACCTCTGTTTTTCACGTTACATCCGAGATCTTGTTTTTCTTATAGGTAGATATGTCGGTTTCGACCGCCTTTCCACATTTCCCCCACCGCTGCCTCTGGCGACCACCGATGTGTCCTGTGGCTGGGAGCTCCACTTTTGCAGATTCCACGTGTAAGCGCGATCGTACAATACTGTCTTTCTCTGCCTGCCTTATCTCCTCGGCACGATGCCCTCAAAGCTCATCTATGTTGTAGCAAACGGCAGGACTTCCTTCTTTCTTTAATGGCTGAATTATATTCCGTAAATATACCACATTGTCTTAATCTATCTACAGATGGGCACGTGATTTGTGTCCGTGTCTTGGCTGTTGTGAGCGTGGGGGCCCAGACACCTCTTTGAGATAGCGCTGTCGTTTCCTTTGGGTCTATACCCAGAAGTGGGATTGCCGGATCCCACGGTAGTTGTCGTTTAAGTTTTATTTGAGGAGTGGGCAGAGGTTCCCATCCTCCTTTAGAATATTGCCCACGGGCTTCTCCGATCTGACCCCTCACCCTGCACGTCTCCCCTTGCCCTCGGGGCTCCAGCCTGCGCCCCCAGTAGCTCCTCCAACAACCCCCCCCGCTCCGCCTCCCGGGGCAGTGGGTGCCTGCACCACCCTGCACCCAGGTGTCTGTAGGCCAGTTTTCCTCCCCGCGCCCCACCACCACGCTGCTGGGTCCCCTAACCCCGCGTCTCTCTCCTGGGACTTTCCCTCCCCCCTAAAGTGGCACAGCAGAGTGTTTGTCCCTTACCCCACTTCATTCGCTGCCTTTCTACGGGTCAGTAGTTCAGGTGAACCTTCTTGTTGTTTGAGACATTTGATGTTCTTGAAGTGTACTTTTAATGCTTTTTTAATGTTTATTTAATTCTGAGAGCGAGAGAGAGCAGGGGAGGGGCAGAGAGAGAGGGGGGCAGAGGATACGAAGCGGCCTCCACACTGACAGCAGAGAGCCCGATGCGGGGCTCAAACTCTCAAACCACGAGATCATGACCTGAGCTGAAGTCAGAAGCTTAACCGACTGAGCCACCCAGGCGCCCCTAAATGCACTTTTTTAATTAAACGCAGCCTGGACCGTTTCCCCTAGTCAGCTCTGTAGTGACTCAGGGGTTCCGTGGGGAGACCGGCTGGGATGAGGTGCTGTTTCGGTGCTCAGGCGCCGTTGTATTCCCGTGACCACAAAGAGGCCTCCGTCCAAAGCGGCTGCCTCTGGGGCTGCACGGTGCCCGTCCGTTGCTGACCTCTGCTGACCTCTGCAGAAAGCCTCTTCTGAGTCAACACCTTCACCTCAACCACCTAAAACCAGCCTGGGAGACGTTCAGTTGAAAACACCACAGTAAAGTCTCCATTAAGGAAATGCTTGGGGGAAGGTGTGTTCTAGTTATGTAATTTCTGGTTAACTTAGCACAACCAGATTTTTTATCAGGAGTAAACGGCGTTACGTGAAAGGAAGATGATAGATTCGGGGTGGAGCCTTTCCTTTATTTAAATCCTTCCTCTGCCATTTGAACTCCTGTGACTTTGGGCCTCAGTTTCCTCGTCTGTAAACGGGGGGCAGTAGTAGGTATTTTCTGGTCTCGTTAGATCAAATGGGGAGACGTTTATGAGTCATTTAGTGATGTGACGGTGGCTACCTGGGAACGTGGGGAAGCACGGTTACCTTCCCTCTTCCCTTGTTTTCATTCTTCTCGGAAGTAATTCTTAATACGTCGGCATATGGCATTTAAAAATCCCGTGTTCATGTAGAGCATTGAAGGAGAGGGTAATATTCCCAGTGGAGGCAGCAGTGACTCATTATTATGGAATATTTATGACAAAATAACCAATCATTAGGGATTTCGGGTGCTTTTATATCTCAGATACTATGGAATAGCAGAAATAAAGAGGTCGCTTTCTTCTTTTTAAAATGCTGGATATTCTTCTTTGCATCTTTTTTTCTAAAAATTGAATGTGGGGAAAAAATTGGCAGATAAGTCTGCGTGACAGGCTAAAAATGGCAGATAAAGCACCTCTAATACTCCTGTCACTTAAAAAAGAGGCAAAAACCTTCTAAAAAGCAGCAAAAGACTAAGAGACCGAGGTGCGCAATGACAGAAGAAAAGAGACAGAATGATTCGCAGGCGGGAGATGAAGCCAGCTCCCGAGAGCAGCTGTCAGATGTTAGGACGGTGGCCACAGGGGACGAGGTGTCGGCCTGGGGACACCTGGCGCTGGACCACGGAGGGGCTAATTGTGACACGGAGCTGGAGACAGAGGGAGGAGTTAATAGTTTGTCTCTGGAACAATCTACTTCGTACCCCGCTGCTGTATGCAGAATTCTCAGCAGCCAAACAGGACAGGCATGAACACAGGGTGAGGTTCCCCTCCACAGAGGACACATGGGACACATGGCTCAGGGGAGAGACCTCTGCTCTCTGGGATTCAGGGTGTCTTCAGACAGTTCCAACCTGCCACACCAGATGGTCACACGGGGGCAGGGGCGTTTCTGCGCCTTGTTAATCCACGTGCCCAGTCAGATTCGATTGAAATTTAAAGACGTTTGTTTAAAAGAAGAGAGTGCTCTAGCATCGTGTTCTGTCATGAGCACCGTCCCTGCTGTTGTTGCAAGATCTGGATTCTGGGCACTTCAGTAAAATTTTCCCGAAAAGTGGTGATGGCAGCTTCAACAGCAAATGCATAGCGTTACAGCCAGAAGACCGTGCTGTGATCTTGCGGGTGGTGGTTCCCGTAAGGCAAGGACACCTCGCCGGCGGCCTCGTGCGTCTGTCACGGATGCTCCGTTTAGGAACGACCGCATTTCAGCCTGCAGCTCTCACACCCACTTCTTCAGCCAGTGTCCTGTGCCCCGAATCAAATGCAAGCAGTCGCCGGACTTGTGCCGCCAACCCCGCAGGGTGAGGGCCTCCCGAGACAGGTGCGTCGGCGTGTGCGAAGGGGTTTTGTGGAAATGGTCACCGCCCCACTCGAAGCACACTTAGGGGCTGCTCCATGTTTCGGTGTGGCCGCGACCCGTGACAGAGTGGCACTGCTCTGTCCCACCCGCCCCCGGGGAGCTGTGAGCTCGGCCTTGGTGCTTCTCTGTCCCATGCACGGTCTCCCGGGGTCAGCGTGCAGCCGAGGCCGCCCGGCCTGGGGCCCGTCCTCCCCGGGCGGTGACAAGTGCTGAGCACGGGTTTCCTCTTCTGCCGCCGTGGCGGAGCGGTGATTAATGCCAAATTAGCACCTTGCTCGGTGACCTTTCAGCATTCACTGCTGCCCTTCTTCACTTCACGTAACTATTTGCAAATATTAGCTTCTCAGGTCATTTCTCCTCATCAGCAACTTTCACAGATGACAGGCAGGTTGTTAATCTGATCGGCAGTCGGCTCCTGTCCTTTGCCCCATCACGAAAGTGTCTGTACTCTGGCCTGTCGTCAGGAATCTGGTAACCAGCCCAACGGTCTCTCTGCAGTTAGGAGCGGAGAGCCTCAGAAGGAGGCTGTCAGAGAGGCCCTGCAGGGCTCACTTGGGAGGCAAAGAGGCCGGGAAAGGAGAAGGCCGCTTCAGCCTTCCAGGAGGCCCCGGGACACTGGCAAGCCGGCCTCCATCAATGTCATCGGTGTTTGGTTAAAAAATTAATTCGTTGGCCCTGCCTGCATCAAGTTTTGTTTTTAATTGACACGAACCTTTCATTCAAAACTCACATACCGCTTAAGCAATGAAACCAGGACGCAGAGCTGTGGAGAATTAGTGGTGATACAAAGCCAGTCCTCGGTTTCCCTACCGTTCTCTCGGTGGCGCCAGCCCACTGCGGTCGGGCGGCCAAGGACTGGTCCCTGCCAGAGCCCCCCACGCTCGCCGGGCTCCAGCGCCAAGCGCTAGATGAAACATTACACATTCGCAGAACTTTATTTTTATTTCCAGTCTCTGCCGTCTCCACCCTTTATGGAAATTCCTGTTCCAGAAATGTTTGATCCGTCATCATTTCCCCCAAATAAACAGCGGTAAAGTGTACTGTGGGTAGTTTGATTTCGACACTACATGGATTTTAGAGAAAAGTGGCAAAAACGTGTGCTGGTTTTTTTTCTCCCTTGTCACCAGAAGTAGGAGCTAAATTATTTATAGTTTGATACTCGCAAAACAGAGGTGGATTCAGGATATTTACTTCTCCGAGAAGAAAAAGGGATTGAAAGTACACGGGCAGAACAGAACCCTTTGTTGATTGAATGTGTTTGCTCCGGGGAGTCCCCTTTGGGCCCAAGTACGAGAGCCGGCCGCTTTCGAACACCACACGTGCCCAGCCGAGTGCCCGACGCGCGGAATATTTGTGGAACTGAGCAGATTTGAAAGTAGTGGGGGGACTAGGTAACTCAATAAGCAAAGTCTAAAGTCAATAAAAAAATAAAGTCAGCAAGCAGTTCGGAAAACGTTCCTCACTTCACAGTCCTTAGCCACGTGACGGCCAGGCGGCGTTGTGACGCTCTGGTTCCCGTGATTTCTTGCCAGAACGTACCCTTACCGGCCGTGGGTTTCACACCAGGCTCCCACGGTCGGATAAAGGCCAGTGACAGTGTCCTCGCCCAAGGGCTTCTCACGGGGAGGGCGGGGGGAGGTTGGGGTAGGGTCCTGACGCCCGGGCGTCCCGTCTCCGTGGCTCGACAAGACCCCCTGTTCGTTCTGTTCCGGTCTCCACATCCTCCCTACTTAGGAGGGTCCCATGGTCTTCTGCTTTCTCTGCCACAGGAGATGCTGGCGCCCCCGAAACCGTGGCTCCCGTCATTGTGATCCCCCCAGGCAACAGAAGTGTGGTGGCCGGGTCCAGCGAGATCACCTTGGAATGCGTGGCCAACGCCAGGTATGCTGCCGGTCGCCCCCTGGGCCTACAGAGCCCGTATAACTGCCGTGAGGTTTATCTGGAGTGGAAGGACGCACCACACGCGTGCTCTGCCCCTCTAGCAACGGTGGCCTTGTGTGTCCAGCGGGGCCATGAGCACAGCGGGCCGGGACGACAGGGAGCCGAATTCCCAAGCCTGGTGCCGCAGTACTTACGTTGACGGTGATGTTCGTGCCGGAAAGCACCGCTTTTCGGTTTAGCCGTGGGGGACTGTGGAGATCCTCCTCCTCGGAGACTCCAGACGAGGGCGAGCCAGGAGTGAAATCCCACGGGGGCACTGGAAAGAGTTAATCCCTCCTCTCCTCCGCAGTCCGAGGTGCTCTCGGCCTGGCTCGTGGTGGCTCCAGAATCGAGTTCCCGTGATCATGCCTCCCGCGTAGCCGTGTCCCCTGGTAGTATTTATTTTAAACATTCTTTTCCCGAGCACATGGAGTCGTTAGCACTCATGGTCCACGGCTGCTGCAATTAGCTCTCCTTGCTCAGTAGCCCTTGAGCGCAGTGTATTGTTGACGCATGCCGCAAGGGAGCACAGTTGTGTCTGGATTGATTTTTAAACGTCCACTGTTCGGCCCGCCATGGTTCCTGGTAGAATTAGCTTTGTCAGGCTTGTGCTGAATGCCTCAAATTATTGTTATTGCCGTCTGCATGACTCACAATTATCGTCACTAATGCTCTCCCAGGCCTGTTGAGTTGCTGAGCGTGAACTGGAAGAGAAACGGGGTGAGGGTCACCAGTGGGCTCCACGGCTTTGGGAGACGTCTCACCATCAGCAACCCGACGTCCGCGGACACCGGGGCGTACGTCTGCGAGGCGACACTGACGGGAAGCACTTTCGAACCAGCCACGGCGAAAGCCTTTCTTTCTATCATAGGTAATGCTCAGCCGCCTAGCGTCACCCGCAGCCTCAGGTGGCAGTCCCACACGGGCACGTGCTGGGAAACGGCACAGCGACACCCGCGTTTCACCGGCTTGCTTTCTCGCTCAGGAGACGAGGGCGCAGTTAGATGAGCTTCCAAAGTCACCCTGCTCTTCCTTTTCTGAGGACATAAACCCCTTAAATCCAAAGCGCTGATATTCTGAGTACCTATTAGAAGTGGTATTCTGGATACTTCCGATCATAAAGCATGGGGGATGGGGGCGTGAGGTCCTTGTGGCATAGATCTTGGGCCGACCCCTGCGCCACTGAGCTCCTCTGTTACTCTCACCGGGCTCTTATGAGCAGTTTTCAGAGATCTTTTGACCCAGAAAAAGAAACTTCTGGATAATACCTTTCATGAGGTTAAAAAGTGGGAACAGAGCCGCTCCCCCTAGAACGAGCGCCAAGTGTCATTCCTGAGCCAAGGAGAGCGAGAAGTTAAAATGAGGCACACGGGGGCCGCGGTGCACGCTGGCCAGCATCGGTGCCCAGGAGGCGTGCCTGGTGTGGCGGCAGAGGGAGGCCTCGCTTTATTTTCGGATTGCGAGAAGATGACACTGAATTGTGAGGCAGGTCCTTTATTTCTTAACGTTCTTCAGTTCCTGTAACACTTTCTGGTCTTCTTAGTGGCTGCGGTCACTGTCGTCGTGACCTGTGCAGCGGACTGGTAGCCTCAACAGGTAAGAGGTCCCCTGGAGGCCGACCCCAGGAAGGGGGATCTCCACCTCCTCTCTCCTCTTCGGGAAGAACAGAACCAGGAACGAGAAGGGTCAAATCCGCAGAGAGCCCCGGGCAGGGTAGTGGCTCCTCACATGACATATTTTGCCGTTTACCACTTCACAAACTAAGAAAAAATAAAAGCTCCTATTTTCATATGAAATTGGCCAGAGTACGGAGAAATCCTGCAGAAAAGGCCGTTTGCCCAGAGTGCATCACGTTCCTTTAAGTCATTGCGAAAAGGCTCCGTGGCCTGTGAACGACTCTGTCAAATACACGCCAACCTGTCAGCCCCTCTGAGCGGAGCACAGAGATTTTTAAAGTATCGGGAAAGCAGGCCTGGAGTCCCACACCGCTGCCGACTCCATGCTGGGGGCTGTGCTGGCTCTCTGGCTGGCTCCCTCTCTGTGCCTTCGAGGCAGAAACACCACAGCCCCCTTCCCTGCGAGGACTCCCCACGAGGGTCTGTGCGTAGCCGTATGAGCACAGACAGCACAGAGCAAACCAAAATTAAAATTTGTGGCATGGAAGTCTCCAGGAGACAGCCCTAGATTGTGTTAAAACATTTTAAGGTAATTTAAACAGGAGAGGAAATTTATCTTCCTAGAAACCAGAATGTTTGTTTCCATCATAATTCCTTTTAAAAATATTCAAGTCTATCATGTGAACTTTGGTTTTGCATTTACAGCTGAATTCCGAAGCAGATTGCTCTGTATTCTCTAGAGTTCCCGTCTCTCTGCATGTCCTGGCTTTTAAAGGTATACAGTCTGCGAATGTAAATGTGGATTTACATCCCCTTTTAGTCACAAGAATTTGCTGTGACAGGTAGGATTTTGTGGTTGAATCACCCTGGAAAAGCCCTGAAGAGTGCCTCTGTCAACCCGGAGCGGCTTGGGAGATCACGGAGGGAGGGTCCCCAGGCCCCGTGGGGCCGGGCAGGGAGGTGTCCCTGCACAGGCAGCTGGAAGAAGGCGGGAGCGCACTCGCTTTCGGTCACTTTGATCGCGCACTGACGAGACAAGACAGACCAGCGACCGCTCTTTACTCCGCCTGTCAGCCTCGCTGGCGTGTCGCTCGATCTCTGAGGTTTAAAGGGGATCGCGGGGGTCTGGCCGCGGGCAGTGTCGTACCTGCCGGAGGTCCTGGTGACTCTGCGTGACCAAGAACGCCGGCCTCCTGGGTCCATGTTCCCTTCCACAGCCTCCTCCATAGCCTCCCCCGTCGCCCTGCCACTCACACCCCATGTGGTGAGGCAGACGCCTCCGTCTGCCGGCATGTCCCCTCGCCCTCCCTGCCTTGACCGCCAGCGCCGCCATTCCTTCCTGTGGCCTTCCCTGCCCCCCGAGTCCAGGCGCCCACTGCACAGGGCCAGGCACGTACCACGCGGAGCCCAGGCATTCACCACGTGGCAGGTTGGAACACAGATCTGACGGACCGCCGGGTGGACAGTGGAGCTCCCTCTCTGTTGTGATGGGAATATCATTTGGAGGTCGTGCTCCATCTTGGCTTTTCCCAGTAGATGAGCTGACTTGGTCACGTGCTCATTTCAGCTGCCCTGCCTCTCCCGGTGGCGTTTCCGTCACCTCCCAGGTAAACCGTGGTCGTGAACCTCGTCTCCCTGTCTGCGTCTCCGGGAGGCCGACCCAGCACTCTGTGCCCTCAGACTCTGAGCATCTGTGCCTGCCTGTGCTTGGGATGAATGCCTTTCTGCCCCAGGCCCCACCTCACCTGGTGGTGAGTCTGCGTGTCCTTCGAGACCCCTCCCCGAGGTCACCACCTGCTCCAGAGCGTGCGTGCGGGCATCCCGGTGGGTCAGCCGGGCACCGCACGTAACAGGGCGGGCTGTGGGGACAGGCCTGGGCTCACACTCTCCCAGCCCCACCCACTGGCTCGAACGAGGCCCGCTGCCTCTGTTGGTCTCAGTTTCCACATCTGTAAAACGTAGACAAGGTAGGAGATCGTACCGCTTCCTACCGTGAGCAGTAAAAGGCAGTGCTGGTCACAGAAGCACTAAAACGGCGGCATTGTTAGCTGGTGGTGCAACTCTGTCACAGCACGGGGGACGCTGGTTGTTTACCAGCAGCTGGTCACGTGGCACACGTTTTCCACAAGTAGTGTCTCAGAAAGCAGGATGTGTCTCACAATCCACGGAAGCGTTTTCTCCTCTCTTGGTCGTAAATAAGACAGCGATGCCTCTTACCCACGACTGCAACGTCTCAGACGCGGTGAGACATATTGCGCCCATCTTCTGGTCCCGACCGGCAGACCGACGCTTTCTCCTGTCACCACCGTTCACGCGCTTGCCCTGCTCCATTGAGCGCCGGCGTCCTGGCACGCCGGCTCCCGCTGCGCTCACACACGGATTGGGGAGGGTGGGTGCAGTAGAGAGCGGTCTCTGGTTTGCACACGCAGATCATCCAGAACTCCAATACCGTAACTGTCATCAGAATCACAAATCACACGTAACGTCTCTTGGCTGATAACAGTACCACTATCGCGGAGTTCTACCTGTACCGAACTGAGAGCGAGCCCCTCTCAAATGTCCGAACCCCAACATAAAATCTTCCCTTCCCCCGCTCCTCCCTTCCTCCCGTCTTTCTCTTCCTTCCTTTCCTCCACTTCCATGTATCGAGTCTCCATCTCTGACACCGTATGGAGCACCGGGGACAGAGGGGGTGGAGAGGTAGCCATGCTCCCAGGCATCAGGGATTCTCGTGCGGGAGGCAGCCCCTTCACGAGGCTGTCACAACTCAGCACAGTGAGTGCGAGGCCGTGGGGAGGGGCGCCCTGACCCTCACGCGGCAGGTGCAGGGGACAGAGGCTGTCTTGGCATGTGGCCAGAACAGAATCCTACAGCGAGCCGAACCCTCTCGCGCTGCCCTATAACTCATTCACGTTGGTTTAGGATAAACTCAAGGTGTCTCCTTTCTGGCTTTCCAGATGGCCTGTGTTAGAAGCACCCACGTTAATCATTGGTGCCCCGTCACAGCTAGAACTTCTCTGTAGCACAGGTCATGGCCGAATGAAGCTCAGAAAACAGAGCTGTTACAGAGCTGTTTCTGAAGCGAGGAAAATTCGTACAAGGCGAACACCAGCGGTGTTTGGGTCCTTTGCCCTGTGTGCAGGATTGGCGGGCTGGCCGTGACGCCCCAGGAGGGAGCAGGGAGGGTGTTCCTCTGGGGACCGTCTGTCCCCCAGGGCTCCCAGGCCGTCTCTGCCCTCCTGCCCACACGCCAGCCGTTCGTGGAGGGCACAGCGTGTGCGGGCCCCTGGGCTGAAGCACTGGCGTGGGCCAAGCACGAAGAGGGAGGATTTGCCAAGATGAATAGGACACACCTGCTCCCCGAAGGGCTTCAAGGATTTAAGGTCTTTGGTAACCTCCAGTGTATCTCTCTCCAGCAGACAGTTTTTGTGTCTCCTCTGAGACCGTGCCAGGTGCTACCAAGACGGTGATGAGGAGGACGCCGTCCTTTTCCGCGGAAGCTCCGGTGTGGCGGGGGGACCCTGCCCGAGGAGGTCGGGGGCACTGTGCAGAAGAAGGGTGCTAGGGCTGAGCTCACGACCGACACGGCGTTGGCCCACAGCTGCCTCCTGCATAGGAGCTGGAGCCCAGGGGCTGCTCCATAGCGACCCATAACGACCCAGGGGCTGCTCGGGTCCCCTAGTCCCACGCGGACACGTTGACCGTTCATTTGTGTGGGTTTTTATCATCAAAGTGCACTTCCTCTTGGATGAATCTCACGGGACTTGGGCCAAGTGAAAAAAACCAGTTCCAAAGGTCACATGCTGTGAGATTCCGTTCCTGTCACATTCTTGAAATGACAGAACTATACACGGAGAACAGAGGAGTGGTTGCCGGACGCAAGCGATGGGACGTTGGGTGGCCATGATCGTGAAAGGGCAGCATGTGGGACCCTGGGGTAACGGACCCGTTCTGCCTCTTGACTGCGGATACAGAGGCCTGCACCCTGGTAACATCGTGTAGGGCTAAATCCTCACCCACGTGTGCGCACTCCCGCATACATGTACAAGCAAGACTGGGGGCGGGGGTGGGGGAGGGTGGGAGGAGGCCAGGTCACCTGTGTCACTGTCAGTACCTTGGGTGTGATGTTGGACTGTAGTTTTTTGCAAGAGATCACTGTTGGGGCGAGCTAAGTAGAGGGTGCCTGGGGTCTCTATTCTATTATTTCTCACAATGGTGTGGACTCTACAATGACCTCAAAATACGATGTTTAATTTAAAAAAGGAGAACCGTAATTAACCAGAGGCAAATGTTGACTTCTTCACTTGGTCTTTTTTTTTTTTTTTCCTTTTCCCTCACATCCCTTCCAGCGGACCATGGAGGTAGATATCGACTTAAGCATTCACTGATGAATATGGGGCATGACCTACACACAAGGGCCTTGACGGGACGCTGCTCCTGCATCGTTAGAATACAAATATTGCTGCTGTCATGATTATTGATGGAGGAAATGCGGCTGAATGTGAACATTTGAGTGTATGCAGTGAAGACCGCCTTGAAAAGAGACTGTAAATCTTTGCGGTGTGTCTTTAGGCCCGGTCTACACACGACCAAAGCCCAGTGGAGGGGTCTGCGTCCTCCAGTGAGGATGCCGCCCTGGCCTCAGCCAGAGCGGGTGTTCGGGCAGATTGTGGCCGCCTGAGTGGCCCCGGAGATTGCAGAGTTGGGGCCACGCTTTACCCTCATTGAGAGACCTTCAGTCTTTGCCCCTCGCTCACTTCTCGGAAAGGGTGTTCCCACTTCTCCTTTCCCTCTCTTAGGCTCCGCTCTGTTTCGAAGCCCCCGACGGTATAGGAGGCATGCCAAGCTGTACTGTCCACCTTCAACACAGTTACGGTGAAAATAAGCCACTCTGGGAAGACAGTGCCCAGAAATTAATTATCACGCAGCAAATGAATACTACAGCCTTTTGTTATCGTGATAATGAAATCACTACCGCCTTCATACTGGATGAATCTGGCCACACCACTGTTGAAGTTTCGCTGAATAAACCGAGAAAAATATTGCAATGTACCCTCCAAGGAGATTCACTGTTTAATACACCCTCTATTTTTTGTTGAATAAGCGAGGGGAGTATGTAGAGATATACAAGCAGTGGACTTTCCTCTGCAACCAAAGATGGATGAGGGGCCCTTTTTCTTTCTTCTCTTACCTATTATTTAGTCTTCCATTGAAGTAGTAAATCTATATTTTGGAGAAGAGAACTGCCAAGAGTTTAAAGAAATATGTTAATAGGCTGTCGTGACAGAGGCCCTGACACAGGCCGGATGCCTGGCTGTGGCACTTTATTTGACATGCTTCATGCGTTGGTGCTTAGTTTAGATACCGAAGCAAACTGGCCTATAAAATACTGTGCTGTAAATATAAACCTTTATGAACCTCTTGGGATCGTCCTTCTAAAACGTGAATTAAGATATTCCATGATTCAAGCCCATAAACGAAAAAGTAGCCATCACCCTGAGTAGTAATTTGCTTTCTCAGACCTTAGAATATAAATTGCCTTTGGCCCGTGCTCGCTGAATTCTGAGTCTGTGTGCACGATGGTAACTGATGAACTTTTTGGAAATACTTTTCAAAAGGAGTCCAAGCCTTTTCAGGCTATACAGGTCATCTGAAATACACCTCTTTTGCTTAGGGGTATTTTTTTTTTCTTGTTTAAAGAGCCACCGTATTTTACCGCTGAGCCCGAGCGTCGGATTTTAGTGGACGTGGAAGAAACCGTGGACATCGTCTGTCGAGCAATGGGTGAGTGTGGGGAGGCTGCTCCCCACGCAGCCGTGACGCGGAGGGGCATTTTCCAGGGCGGGATCCTCATCGTTATGGGGACACACGTTGACAGTGACGTCAGTCACAGGGCCTCTGGAACAGAGCAGACCTCTGTTACTGGGCACGTGACCTTGAGGCAGGTTTTTGGCCTTGCTGAGCCTTTGCTTCCTCCCCTGCAGAGCAGAGACAGTACCTGTCACCCGCAGGAGCGACAGGGAGGCCTTAACCCCATCCGTCCCCACAGAGACAGAGAGTCTTGTCTTCCAGTGCTCTGATTCCACCAGTGTGCCCCCCAAGACTTGGGGCAAGAACTTCTTTCTTGTCCGTGGGGCGATTGAGGCTCGTGCCTATGTGTTCTCCTTAGTAAGAGAGATGGTTTTAAATTCTTTGCACAGGAAATTCTTCCCTTTTTTTTTTTTTTGCCTTTCCAGTTTTGGGTTGACTTTTTCTTTGTTATTCCAGTAATTTCCCCCCTCGTCCCCATGCCTTGATTACGAGCTATCCATAGTCTCCATTGCCTGTCAGGCAGCACAAATAATTATACTAAAACCCATAACTGAGACAAGCTTTTTAAAGGCAATTTCATTAACAATAGCTATGCTAGTGCTCTGGAAACTGTCAGTGAAAAAGGACATTTTTTTAATGTTTAAACCTGTCCATCTTACGGCTGGGTATTTTATTCTAAGAGCTCGGAGAGTAAGGATTGCTCATGATTTTGTAAATCTTCAAAACAGCTTCATAAAAGAGGTACTATTATCTCAGAGTACACATTTGAAAACAAGACCTTAGAAAGCGAGGGTAAGTAACGTGCTCAAGGCACAGAGCCAGGGGGATGAAATGAGCTACTTATAAAATCATGGCCCAGCATCTCTCATGCAGGAGCATCTCATTAAATACTGGACCACCTGCCGGGGGTCACGTGGCAGTGGAGGCAGGATCCAAACCCAAACCCATCAGCTACCAAAGCAAGGGCTTTGGCCAGGGCGCCTGGCTTCTCCCGGAGAGCTGAGGTCCTGGGACCCAGAGCACATGTCCACCAGTCCCCAGGTCCGGGCATGTCGTTCTTCGTTTCTGAAAAGTAGTGGTGTCCTGTGAACAGCCCTGATGGTTCCTGTAGTGATCAGTATCTGCCGTGGGCACCTCTACCCACCGTGCTTCGGCCCAGAGGGCGTTGGCTGAGGGGCTCGGTTCTCAGCCCCTGGTCAGCTCACAGCAGCCCTGCTGACAGACCTGCCCTGCTCGCGCCCTCCTCTGGTCTGGCTCTGCCCAGGCCTCCTGGGGAGGGGCAGAGGAGAGTGATGTGAGCGACATGGGAAGCTCTCCCTAGCTACGGGTTGTATTGTTCTCTCTTTTTTTATTTCTTTTTCATTTTATTTATTTATTTTGAGAGAGAATGCACACAAGTAGGGGAGGAGCAGAGAGAGAGGGGGAGAGAGAGAGAATCCCAAGCAGGCTCCATGCTGCCATCACAGAGCCCAACGTGGGGCTCCATCCCATGAACCACGAGATCATGACCTCAGCTGAAATCAAGAGTCGGATGCTCAACTGACTGAGCGCCCCTGTTCTCTTTTTTCGCATAAACCTATCTTTTTGAGGTCCACGATGGTGTGAAAGTGAAGCTATGCAGTATTTAGGGTGCTCGGATTTTAGAAGGCAGTGTCTGCAATCCTGCAGGGGATAAGATTTCCTTTTATGCCACCAAATTGCCCTAAAATAGAAAGGCACTGAGTTCCCCATATCCTAACAATTATTTTTCGATAAATGACAATCTTAAGCTCTTCCCTTGACAAGAGAATGCTTTTTTTGCATGATTTCTGCAGGGTGAACTGCTTGTTACCATACAGACTTGTAAATATGTATCGAACAGGCCTTTCAACGCTGCCATCGTATAATTTACTGCTTTCTTTTAATTTTGACAATGAAACGATAGCAGCATGCGAAGTGGTTATTCTTCATGAAAGCTACATCGTGTAATTGCTATTATGAGATTTTACATGAATTGGTTATGCTTTTACCTTGAAATGGATTTTTTTTAATTTCCTGATTTAATGAAAAGTGACAGGAAACATAATTAAGGCAAAGAACAGAATCTGAAAATACATTACCTTGAAATATTTCGCAACGTTAACTTTATTTATTAAAGAAGACATCTTACACCTACATAGCATCTGAAATCAAGTGATTTTGGTGTGCTTTTCACCATGAATCACTGCTGACACGTGCTTTACTTAAATTAATTTCATGCATAGAGAAACTGAGGTACGGAAGCAGCCTGAACATCTCTGCGCATTTCCCACGGGCCCACGGCAAGCATACGTGTGCCCACCACGGTTCGGGATGCCGTGGTCTGGTGCCGTGGTGGAGTTTCTGTGCACAGCCTGTCGCGTCTTCCCAGCTTACCCATGTTGGGCGGCTTGGGAGGGCCAGGGAGCGGTGGCCACCACCGTCAGTCACCCAAGCCTCCCAGGGCAGCTGCCCAGGGAAGGAACGTGGCCTCTGCCCAGTCACGGCTTGTCCCGTGCAGTGAGGCGCCGGGTGGGGGTGGGGGGTGGTAAAGGGGGGGCGCAGTGTGCACACCCTCATCGCCTGGGCTCCGTGTGCTGAGCAGAGCCACGTGGGGGGTGAGCGGCAGGGGGCTTCATGCTCTCGGCCAAGGACAGTCCCTTCGTGTACAACAAGGGCTCTGCCCCTGTGAGCTTGTCCTTTGTCCTCCTTGTAGACCCTGCCCAAACCCAACGGCACCCTCCGTCAGACGGGCCGGCCAGATGGCGCGGAGCTCCAGTCCCTCTGACCGAGGCCTGGGTTGTCTCCGTCACATCGCCAGGGTGAGGAAGGGACGCTCAGCCTCAGACTGACCCTCCCGTCCTCCTGGTCAGTGTTGGCCCTGCCCCAGCTGCCATTAGCTCCCAGGGGCAAGGATGGTGCCGTCCTGGCCCCTTCTTGCCACCTGCTGGACTCACATGCATCTCAGGGGCCAAGCGACTTCTCCCCCGTGCGCGGTTGAACACCAGTTGCACCTGAGGCGCCAGGCACTGACCTCAGCCATCGCCCCTCCGCCACGGCAGGCCTCCGCTTCCATCAGGGTGACGCCCAGCTCCCTAGGCGGGGGAGGGGTGAAGACACGGGGCACGTTTTTGGCTGTTGGCTGTAGTAATAGTCACTCTAGCCCCTGTGCACCCACCACCTGCCGGGCACGAAGAGATGCGTGTGTACTGACGCCATCCGTCTTTGCAGCAACATTCGGAGTTTGCAAGGGCCGCTTCCTTCCCAAGTGCGTCTCCGGCCCCCGTGACCCTACCCCCAGCCTCGAGGGGCAGCGTCAGCCCTGCGGAGCGACAGGGGCCTTTCTCCCCATCCCTTTCTGTCCAGAGGGCAGTCACAGCTGGGATCCCTTCCCCTCCCGACCAGAGCACAAACCTGCACAGGCTCCGGGAGTCCAGAACCATCTGCAGCCCAGCGTCAGGAGTTCATTCCCACTCTTTGTGGTGCCCCTCTGTGTCCGCGTCTTCATAGAGATGAGAAAAATAACACCATACGAGTTGGACGGAGGGGCTAAGAGATGAAAAAATGCCTACCAGCCTATCGCCGTGCAGCCTTTGAGACATTTTTGCCTCAGTCCCCGTGTATAGTGCTTGGAATTTAATTTTTTCAAATGCCTACTTCTTTCTACTCCTACACAGGGGTCCCTCTGCCCACTCTCCAGTGGTACAAGGATGCCGTCTCCATCGGCAAGCTCCACAATCCTCGATACAAAATGCTTGCGAGCGGAGGCCTGCGCATCCAGCATCTGCGTCCAGAGGACTCCGGAATCTTCCAGTGCTTTGCCAGTAACGAAGGAGGGGAGATCCAGACCTACACGTACCTGGACGTCACCAGTGAGTACTGCCCGTCGGGAAAGACAGGCCATCCGGGCTGGGCCCTCAGGCCAGGGCTTCCCGACTTTTGGCTGAGTGACATACTCGGAAAGTGGTAGCATCTGTTCAGGTCAGCGGGCAGGGTGCAGTGGCCACGGCAGGGGCCCCGTCTCAGGCGGAGAGCAGCCCATGTGCTAAGCCCCTCGGCAGCCCCAGCAGGTACACCCTGCCCCCACGTCCTGGTGCCCAACCTGCTCTTGCACAAACCTTGATTTTCCGGCACTCAAGCCATCTTCTCCACTGAGAAGTAGAAAAGAAAAATCTGCATTTTTCTGGACAGAACTGGAAGAACTATTCAGTGAATAGCTCATTCCTAATCTTTTTCTTTTGATCTCTTTCCCATTTTTTATATCCATTTTCTATTTTAGTTTTATTGAACAATTATAGTTCTTCTGTAAGTTTCTTTTATTATCCCATTAACAGAAATACTTTGGCACTCTGTCTTTGAAAAATAAAATAAAGGTAAAGGCTTTTACTGTATCTGTGGGTTTTCTTTTTCATCTCCACAGCTGTAATATTGTTCTTCTAAAATGAAGTGGAATTTAGTGATGATGGGATTATACCTTTCATGTTTGCCCTTTTGGAGGCAAAATGCTGATATCCTCAGGTGTGAGAGCCATTGGAGAAAGCAAATCGTGTCAGTATGCAGATGGCTCCTGTCTGCCAGAACGAATGAATTTAAGGAATCGTGTGTCTGTTTTGGTACGTTAGGGACCACTTCCTTGAATCTTGCCCAGGGGTCAAGTTTATCCTCTGGTTTGGACGACTGTAACAGTGGAAATAACAGTGGGTACTTCAGCCAGAAGCTGAGTTTTGATCAGTTAGGATTATTTAAAGCACATCTTAAAAGCGCCAGCCGGGAGCTTGTGGGGCTTTTCTTTTTCTTTTTTTTAACCTGCATTTTAATTTCAGTGTCGTTAACATACAGTGTTGTGTCAGTTTCGGGTATATGGTTACATCGACTCCACGATGCTGTTCCACCCTCCGTGCTCATCACGATGAGTGTGCTCGTCATCCGTCACCTGTTTCCCCCATCCCCCGCCCCCCTCCCCTCCGCCAACCACCAGTTTGTTCTCTGTACTTAAGAGTCTGTTTTGAATCGGTGTTTTCGTGTTCTTGGGGTAGATACCCAGGAGTAGGATGACTGGATCATAGGGTAGCTCTCTTTTTAACTTTTTGAGGAACCTCCACACTGTTTGCCACAGTGGCTGCACCATTTGCATTCCCACCAGCAGTGCGAGAAGGTTCCTTTTTCTCCACATCCTTGCCAGCACTTGTTTCTTGTGTTGTTGATTTTAGCCGTTGTGACAGGTGGGAGGTGATGCCTCGTTGTAGTTTTGTTTTGCATTTCCCTGATGATCGGTGACGTTGAGCATCTTTTCATGTGTCTGTTGGCCATCTGGATGTCTTTGGAGAAACGTCTGTTCGTGTCTTCTGCCCGTGTTTTTAATTGGATTATTTGTTTAATTTAATTTAATTGGATTATCTGGTTTTTTGGTGTTGAGGTGTAGAAGTTCGTTACATATTTTGGATGCTAACCAAAATATCAGTTATGTCATTTGCAAATATCTTCTCCCATCCAGTAGGTTGTCTTTTGGTTCTGTTGACTGGAGCAAACTTTTTCTGTAAAAAGCCAGATAGTATTTTCAGCTCGGAGGGACGTGGTCTCTGTCACAGCCACTGGCTTCTGCTGCAGTGGCGTGGGAGCGGCACAGACATTACTGAGCAAATGGACCTGGCTGTGTTTCAATAAAACTTTATTTATAGAAGCAGGCAACAGGCTGTCGTTGCCTACCTTTCTCTAGTGAGAGGCTTAGGACACATTCCTTAATTCTCAGCCTCAGTTTTATCACCAAAAGTGAACCATCTCAGCCCAGTTCACAAGGTTCCTCCAAGGATCAGATGGGAAATTTAGATGAAAAGTGCTACCAAACTGGTTACCATGGCAGCTGGAGATTGAACAATAAGTACACGATAATGATACTGCTACATTCTCTGTTTTGTAAGTACACGGTTTTGCAAAATAGGCTTTTATTTCCAAATTAAAACCCTTTTAGTGAAAAGAAAATATAGTATGTAAAGCAATCAATATTTATTCGTTCATTTCACAAACATTTAATTTAGCATCTCTGTCAGGCACTTGGGTCTGTCAGGCTCGGGGACGGAGCTCTGAGGAAGACACGCGAGGTTCTCACCCTTCCAGGGCAGAGGTCATGAAGTGGGGAGACACGCAGGAGAGGAGGAGCTCGTCTAGCCAGGGATGAGGGCCGTGAGAGGAGACAACAGGCCAGGCCCATGGTGACCCGGGAGGCGCCTCTGAGGGCGCCCAGGGATCGTTCCCTGAGACGGTGCGGGAGCTGAGGCCCGAAGGTGCAAAATCTTGGGGGGTGTGCGCGTCATGGGGTGAGGGAGGGGACGCTGCAAGTGCCTTCGAGGAACAAGCTTGGGGATACAGGAGCCAGGGGTCATGGTAGGAGGTAGGCTGGAGGGGTCAAGGGCCAAGGCCCAGCGGGAAGCTTTCCAGGGCCTCCGGCAGGGAGTGGTGGGGTATCCTTCACAGCTCCCAAAGGGCACCCAAGGCTGGGTGTAGAGCGGCCAGCACAGGGAGGAGCGGAAGGCTTGGGCCCAGGTAGGAGGCCGCTGCACTGTCCAGGTGGTGGCCCCACAGGTGCAAGGAAGCAGAGGGCTCTAGGCTACGCTTTGGGGACGGCTCCCATGGCACCTATGAGGCTCGTAGGGACTCCCGCCTGGGGGAAGGCGGGCCGGCAGCAGCATCCGCTTCTCCCGGGAACCCCAGCCCAGGCTCCTGTGGGGCCCTCCCAGGGTTTGGGACACACAGATCCCTGCTCTTCGGCGGTTTCCAGTTTAATCATTCTCCAAGTGGTACACAGTCAGGTGAGCCCTCGCTGAAGCCGGCCTGAGCCGCCCTGGCTGTCTCGGTCCGATTCCCGGCTCCTGAGAGCTGGAGACCCGTGCCGGCCCCCCAGGACAAGAAGGCCCCCCAGCAGTTGGGCCCACAACACTTCCTGGAAATCCTTTACCGAAGGGCTTCAAATCTGATTATTTAGTGAAAGTGTCATCTTGTGGTTAATATTTAATGGTCAAAAATTAGCTTTTTCTATTTTTTAAAGAGTAACAAAGTCAAGCTTGTTAGATTTATCTAAATAAATGTCTTTCGTCTCATTGCCGTTCTTCTGAAACAGCCCTTCCTGGGCCCCGGCACTTTGCCACCACGTGTCCGTTCCATCACGGACTGGGTTTCTCTCTGGGTTGTAAACACAGATCGGCAGCTCCTGAGGGACAAGTAACTGAAGGTTATAGTCACTGCTGAAAGGTTTTCATCTTTTGTCGCTGCAGTTCTGTGTGATTAGTCCTGTAAAAGTCCATACGGGCTACCCCCAGCAGGCGGGTCTGGGCTCGTCCGGGGGGCACACCCTGAGAATGTCACTGTTCGCTCCCGCTTAGATGTCGCCCCGGCGTTCACACAGCTGCCAGTGGACACCACGGTCACCGACGGGATGACAGCCACTCTGAGGTGCGAGGTGTCCGGGGCGCCCAAGCCCGCCATCACGTGGAGGAGAGGTGGGTAGCCTGCGCGGCCCCCACAGCCTGGCCACCGTGGGAAAGGAGCCCCTGGGCCAAGGCTCGTGTTCTCAGCCCCCTACCCCCACCGCCTGCCTTCAGTCAGTAAGGATGAGTAGCCGTCTGCCGAGCACCTGCTGGGTGCGGGTGCCGGGTGGGTAAGAAGGACAGTCCCCTGTAAGCTTCACAGAGCTCACGTCTCGAAGAGCAAACAGACTTTTTTCAAAATGTGTGAATATCGCTGTGTTCTGCCTAAGCCCTTCATAGGCCACCTTAGGCGTGTGAGGGGCTGCCTGAAATATAGGTACTGGATCTGGAGAAGTGCTTCCAGGACTCAGTTTCTCCATTTATGAAGTGAAGGCAATATTCAAAATGAAGAATAATACCCTTGTTTCTTTAAGAAAGAAAGGTGCCTAGGATGCACGCCTGAAACTAACAGGATATGGACGCCATTTGTACCCGGTTTTACAAAAGGCAGAGAGGGACGCCTCAGTGGTTCAGTCACTTAAGCATCTCACTCTTGATTTCGACTCAAGTCATGATCTCACCGTTTGCGGGATCGAGCCCCATGTTGGGCTCTGCGCTGACAGCATGGAGTCTGCTTGGGATTCTCTCTCCCTCTCTCTCTCTCCCCCTCCCCTGTGCATTCTCTCTCTCTCTCCCTCTCTCTCTCAAAATAAACACAAACATTTAAAAAAAAAAAAGCAGAGAAACCAAAGACTGGATTCTGCCAAGGTTCAAAGTCTGAAGCATTCATGGACAGCAAGACTCAGAAGGACCTTCCAAGATCCCTTCCCTGTGTGTAACTTAGCAGAGTGACATCAAAGGCAGATACTTTACTAAAGTAGAAAAGCGGAGAGAGGGAAAGATGGTTCTAGCACAGGCTCATCTGACACGTAACCCTCTCCATTCTACCTGTTTTCAGTCCCCATGAGGAGGGGCATCACGTCATGGGCTTTCTCTGTGGTTCCCAGGCCCTTCCACACGAAGGCACACATGTCCCTCAGTGAACAGCACACACGATCCATTCTTAACAAATATATGCTGAATTGTGTGGGTTCACACAAATGAGCTGGTCACACTAGGAGGGCCCTCCTCTGGGTGAACCACGTAGAGGCTTCTCACCTCTCCCAGCATGTGACTCCTGCACTCAGACCAGAGCTGTTAAACGTGCAGGTCAGTAAGCAAGAGGGGGTTCTTCTCTTTTATGTATACATTTTTTCTCCCAATTTAGAATGTATGATAGCTTTGTATAGAAAATCTGCAGATGTATACAGGTATAAAGAAAAGTCAGAGTCAGTCACCAAAGATAACAGTCGCATACATACATGGACGTAACTGGTTTAACCCATTTTCTCAGTATTGCACAATTAAGATTTTCTTGGTCTCGTCATCCTAAATAATGCGAAAGGAAACTGCTTTGGTTATTTTTGCACATACGGTTTCCACCTTACTATGATTATTTCAAGTTATTTTCTTGGTTTTGGTGCTAACATTCCCGTTTCTCTACTTTTCTTCAGGAAAACATATTTTGGCCAGTGGCTCTGTGCGCATTCCTAGGTTTATGCTTCTGGAATCCGGGGGTCTGCAGATAACCCCCGTCTTCATCCAGGATGCTGGCAACTACACCTGCTATGCCACCAACACGGAGGGGTCCCTGAGCGCGTCTGCAGCACTGACTGTGTGGAGTAAGGACCACAGGCCGCGTGGAACCTTCTGTTCATCATGGCTTAATCATCATGTCAGCTGTGCTTAGGGGATGTCAATATGCCCTTGGACTCTCTAATTTAATCAAAAGATAATGATTATTTTTACAACTAATTTATAGAAATCTGTTGAGTAATTAATTTTTCAGTTTCTAAAAGAATAATTAGAAAATGTATTCAAAGATTTAATGGGACATTTCAGGAGAGATTAAAGATTGACTTTTTAAAGTCAGTGGAGTAGGAAATATTAGCCCAAACTAGCCCGAACAACAAAACTGATAGGTTGGTTAATTTTATAAGCATTGTGTAAGAATTAACAGTTAAGAGTCAAGAGATAACATTTTATAGAAAGTATGTTTTTTCTGCAGTATCATTATAACCAACTAAAACACTCTTAGTATATTAAACGTGAGTGTTTTTTATATCTTAGGAGTGAATTGAAAATTTTTGATTTCTCCAGCTTTTTTTCTTTATCTGTAACACAGCTTTCTGAACTGGAGAATGATTTGTTTTCCAGACATAAGGATTCATTACCAAGTATCTCTGCCCCACCTTTAACTTCACTTGCCGGTGTACTTTTTCATCTCTGCTTCATCCATAATCTATAGGACTAAAAAAAAAAAAATCGTTCAAAAAAGCAAAAGATAGTGCTCACTGATCTTTGTAAAGCTTATCTCTATGAAGAGAGAAAAATTTAACTGGCATCAGTGACTCATTTGTTCAAACACCGTCCTTAAAGAGAACCTGAACTATCGTGCTTTATTTCATGTCCGTTTGGTTCTCTCTGGTACAGTTTGTGTCCACTTTGAGAAATGACCCCTTCTAATTTATTTAGGTGTTATAAAAACACCAGGACTTTTAAAGAGGCACGAATTCGAATTCCCCCAATATTCTCCGGTACCAAAAAAGAGGTCTTGTCCCATCTCGTGGTCCACTCCGTTGACCATTTCTGATTTGTCATGTGTCCCTAACATGTGAACCTGACATTTAACAGCTTGTGAAGAACTATGTCTGTGTCTCTGTAGGTCACCCTCCAGAAAGTTCTGTAGATCTGCTAAGATTCAAAACCTCGCAACACTAGAGTGATGGGTGTGCTCTCGGGGGGGCCTGCAGAGCACATCCCACCCTTTACCTACTCTGTTCTGTGTGGTTGCGGGGGATTCCGCCCACCCCCTTCCGCAGACACCCAGTTTAAAGCTCAGGTCTTTCCAGGACACCGCGCTCCAGGCGGTCAGGCTGGGCCCTGACCTAGTCTTAGGACTCCCATGTTCTGGGCTCTGTTCCTTGGGGCCAGAGCAGGGTCCACCTCACAGGTGCACGGTGGGGGGGTTCACCGGCCACAGGGCTGTCGCCGGGCCTTTCTCGGCCAGCCACTGCACTTCTGAGCGCCACTCTCTAGTCCTGGAAGCTGGGAGTGGTGCTGTCGCAGACCCCACGAGGTTGTGTGAGCATTAAATAGAACAATACAAATGGAAGCACTTTGCAAAGTCATGATGTGCTGTGCAGACAGCAGAAATGACCAGAATGTTAATAATCTTGGGAAAGAACCACGGTTTTAACCTAAGACCACAGAACCTAATGAACATTTGCATACGGTCTGCGTTCTCATTGTCCTCAGGAGGGTTGAGAGGCTGGGGAGCGGCCCCAGAGGGGAGGGGAGGCCTGACTGCCCTGGCCGCGCTGTGGAGAGCCTGCTTCCAATTCCCTGAGTGCTTTCATTTACGTTCGTTTTGCCAAGATCAGAGAAAACTTGGAGGCTTTTATGTTAGGTGACCAATTCATTCCCCCCTGAGGGAGGGAAGTCTCAAGCATGTAATTCTGTCTGAGTTGTGACTTGTGTTTTCCCAGATCGTACGTCCATCGTTAACCCTCCCGAGGACCGCGTGGTGATTAAGGGGACCACGGCCACTCTGCACTGCGGAGCCACTCATGACCCCCGGATCACTCTCCGGTCAGTTCAGTCACTCACAGCGTTTGGGGCTCATTCATGTTCTGGGAGCTTAGGAGATGAAGTTGAGATGCGAAGGGAGAATTTGGGCAACTTTGATTTCAGCCACAGATCCCTGATTACGGCATCACGCGGTCTTGGGCTCCATCATTAATCACACAAATCCCATTTTCCACTCCAGCCTTATGTATTATTTACAGTGAGCTATGTTCCACTCTGTGGCTTCAGTACAGCTTTTCATGATTTTTCTGCCAAGGTTAATACACTATCTGTAAAACGTACTTGTCAGGGGCTGATACTTAATGAGAGAAAAATCCGGACAGATCGAGTAGGATTTCAGCAGCGTTTATGCTGGGCTGTGTAAGACTTGAGAGGGGTTCCCTCTGCTCTAGGTTGGTTTCATGGTGAGATGGGGAGTAAGGCAGGCCTGTACCCAGAGGAAAGGCGGCCACGGTCACCTCGTGCATGTAGAGGAAAATGCGCGTAAACACCGGAACTAGATACCTTGAAGCCTCACTGAAGGGATTGTAATATCCCGTCTTTGTCCGAGTTCAGGCAGGAGGGTAATGATGAAACCTGTGCCCCTCTGGGGAAATGCAGGGCAGCAGACACAGGTGACTGGGTGGTGAGCTTCTTCCCAAAGAGCTGCCACCTTCAGAATAGTTTTTAATTTTCAGAACCAGCCCCGAAAATAAATCTAGAGAGAATGATACGGTCATCCTAGAATTTTCAGTCTGGCCTTAGCCCAGCCAGAAGGCACACATTTAGCCAAATGGATAGACTCAACATGCCTTCCTTCCTTCTTGAACACCTCACTGTGAGCAGAGGGAGGGGCCTGCTGCCACATACATTTTTTTTTTAATGTTTATTTTTGAGAGAGAGAGAGCATGAGCGGGGAAGGGGCAGAGAGAGAGGGAGACACAGAATGGCAAGTGGGCTCTAGGCTCTGAGCCATTAGCACAGAGCTTGATGCGGGGCTTGAACCCATGAACCGTGAGATCATAACCTGAGCCGAAGTCAGACGCTTAATGGACTGAGCCACCCAGGCGCCCCTGCCGCACACGTTATTAACTGGATTCAGAGACTGAGCTGTTTGCTTACTCTTCTTGAGCAGAC
This sequence comes from Panthera pardus, assembly GCF_024362965.1. Lineage (NCBI taxonomy): Eukaryota > Metazoa > Chordata > Mammalia > Carnivora > Felidae > Panthera > Panthera pardus. The sequence goes on along the minus strand of NW_026526969.1, from coordinate 13,076,426 downwards.
GTTTGGCAGATCGTGAGTTTCTGTACTTTCACCTGGCTCTCTCGAGTTCCCGAGAGCTCAAAAACCAAGTTTGGTTTAGTTGCAAGAATGCCAAAAGGAAAACCCACCAACAAAAACTAATGGGCCAAAGATTACCGAGAGAGTCCATGGAGGCCGTCTTAAAGATGTTGCCTGCAAAAGAGCACATTCATTTCTAAATGGTTTGGGAGTAGGATTCCAGAGGAGGGAGAAGGACAAGCTGGTTTTCTGCAACTGTAAGAGCTCACCCGGAATCCCTCTGGACCTTTGCAGTTTTCCCGTAGCTTTTTATGTGTGAGTAAACAGAACTGGAGCCTCCTTCCGGAGGGGTTTTAGATGGCTCACTCTTGGGGCACTGCTCGTCCCAGGGTTCCTCTGCCCTGAGAGCACCGCCCCTAAGGGATGATCTCAGCTGAACGTCATATCCCAGAGCGAACAATTTATTCATTTCCTTCTTGGGGGACTACGTCTGTTCTGTCTCAGGGTAACTTCAGATAAGCAGTTTATTAATGTCTATGCTCTGTGCATATTAAACCTTTAAAGAGCTGGGTACATTTTGCAAACCCGAGCACATTATTTTGGAAAGGAAAGCCAGTTATGTCCCGCTGTCCAGCAGTAAGTGGTGACCCCTGACCACTGACACCAAAGGCCGGCCAGGCTCTTAATTGATTCTACATTTGAAAAGAAAAATGTGCTAAAATTGTCATAACTAAAGAATTAAATGAGAAAGAGGTGCAGTTTTAAGAAAACAAGTTTATGGGGTGTGATCTTTTTCCAGGAGTTGGGTAATTCCACTCTGAGGAGTTCTGGGACGGTCATTGCCCCTTATCCAGGCAGCACCCCTGTCCTCCAGGAACATTCCTGGGCAAAGTGCGAGGTACAGTGTTAGTAAGTGACATGTGTGATCATGACACTGTACAGACTTCCCGTCTCGAAACCCAAAGGCCAGTTCGGTGTTCTCAGTGATCTTCACAGACCCATTTTTAACTTCAGCATCTGTTTTTGTCTCGTGGCCAAGATATTTGGTTGCTTTTCTTTATTCTTTCTTTTAGATATATTCACATGTCATGAAATTCACCCATCTAAAGAGCACACAGTTCAGTGGCTTCTGGTTCATTCACAAGGCCGTCGGTCGCTCACGGCCCCGATCCTAACCCTCTGGCTTGATCCTAACTGGAGAGCTTTCCTAACTCACGACTCCCTGCTTGGCCCACAGCTACGTGTGGAAGAAGGACAATGCAATCATCACCCCATCTGGCAGTTCCAGGATCGTGGTGGAGAAGGACGGGTCCCTTGTCATTAGCCAGACGTGGTCGGGTGACATCGGAGACTACACCTGTGAAATCCTCTCGGAAGGGGGGAATGACTCCAGGACGGCCCGGCTGGAGGTGATGTGAGTGTTGCCGCCGTGGAGCGTTAACCACCTCCTGATTGCTTGCAGCGCTGTGGTCAGCCATCCCGAGTCCAAGTGACTATTTTTAGCACGTGTGATGCCACTTGGGTCCCCAAGCCAGCCGTCAGGGGCCATGGCCTCATGCCTCACAGGCATACAGACTTACTTACGGGTTTTGTTGGAACCTGGAAATGAAAACATTCCACTCTTGGTTCAGATGGTTTGGTACTTGGTTTTCACCCTCCTATTATTACCTTATCTCCCCCGTTGGCACCATATCATCCATTTACCGCAGCGCCCGTAAGCAACAGCCCACTTTGCCACGTGACGCCCGCAGAACTCGGTGAGGAATGTCAGGCCAGCCCACTGAGGCCAGACCGTTCGGTGACAGCCAGGTATGTGGCGCACTGAGGTCAGCACCACCTGCCTGTCTGTGGTAAACAGCTGCTTTCCATGAAGTCTTTGGAAATCCTGGAAATGGCAAGCAGCTGATCGAGACCTCCTGGGCGTCCCGAGGGCCCAGGAGGGAAACCACTGCCTTCCTCCATCTCTGGGCCTCTTTATGCAGCTCCTCTCTGTTCCCCGGCAGGGGCTAAAGAGCCTGCTGACAAATTTCCTTTTCCTAATATGTAGTTATTTGTTCTGTTCTTTAAGAATGGTGCCTCCCAGACAGTCCCTGAGCACAGCCATACCAAAGTAAGATCTGCAAACAAAGCAGCAGGGCAGGGGCTCCAGGGGCGCAGGCCAGCAGCCCTGGCTAACGTGGGCCGTGCGAGGCCATTAGAAAAGGCCGTTTCAGAGGTTTTTCTTACTGGTGTCTGCCCACCTCAGTCCAGGAAGGAGTCTATAGACAGAAGCCACTCCCTGAACGTACAACATGAACAGTCTGCATACAGAGCCAAGCCTCCAGCCGAGGGGGTTCACGGGAGAAGGATACTTGCTAAGGGCTCAGCACATGGGCTCCTGGGTGTGTTGCACACACGTGTGAACACGTGAACAGATGGCAGCTGGCCTAGCTCTGTTTCTGGGATTCCATGGGTTAATGGTGTTTAGCAGCTGGTCCAGAAGAGCCTTGAATTGTGCCTCCAGTACCCAGAAAGGCCTGTTCTCCTGCCTAGTTGGCATCTGCAGGGCGACTCCTTGTTCTCGTTCATTCGGTCGGTCACCTGCTGGGAGTGAAGGTCATCCCGGTTAGTCACCAGACAACAGGTGCCCCCAGCCCCCGGGTGGGCAGGATGTCTGCAGGGGTCAGGTGCTGTGGCCCTGCAGCTTTGTGAGTGTGCGTGAAGTGCCAGGTGTCCCCGCCCCACCCTTAGCCGCTGGACCTGCCAGCCCTGGGCCCTTTCTGCCCTCCTGGGCTCACCTGGTCCTCCACCCAGGGCCTCAGGCTGCTGCGGCCGTGTTTTCTGCCATTGCCGTCTGAAGGACCCCTGCCTCTTTTAGGGCTCAGCCACAGGGTCACCCCTGCGTGGGGACCCCAGGGTGCCTCACGGCTTCCCAGCATTTGCTTGGACCTTCTGTCATAGCACTGATCGCATGGGCTGCAAGTGCCCGTGTTCACTGGGCCTGTGCACCGGAAGAGCCTGTTTTCACGATGCTTTCACTGCTGAAGCAAAAACACCCGGATGGCAGGCCTTGCATTTTGAGTGGCTCACGATGCTTTGGGACACCACAGGGGCTCCGACGTCCGTGTCGGGTGGTCCACGCATGCATGAACGAATAAATGTGTGTAGGTTACCAGCCACCGGCGGGGCTCCTCCCGATTGGGCCCTCCCTCCGATGCTCACATGCCCGGGGCTTCTCCCTCCGAGCACACAGGCTCATGTTCCACTGCGGGGAGCCAGCCCGGCGCCCAAACCCCCTGTCGGATCTGGGCCTGTGTCCTTCCTCCTTCCATCATGTTGGGAATTGTTTTTTTTTTTAATTTTGACAATATTGGGAGTACACATCCGGCACATTCACACGATCCACTGTGCTATTCACATTTTTAAAGCTACCTATGAGAGCTCTTAGATCATCCGTCATTGGTAACAAATAAATGAGTGTTAGCATTTCATAAGGACTCTGTCAGCAGAAGCCAAAATTGCGTGCTTCCAATTCAGGGCATGCTTATTATTCTGCACTACCTCTATGGTCTACTGATTTACATATCTTCCCTTCTATTTGCTTATTTGATTTCCTCTGAGTAAAATACATTTTTCAGCAAATGTTGCCATATCTATAAAATAATAGGCTTTCTGTAATGGTAAGACACCTCATCTCTAAATATAGAAATATTTGCAGATTTGTGATTCAAACCAATTGAGGTACAGCGGGTTACAGAACTGATTTGGAAGACAGCGGTTCCTTATGAATTGTGAGTGTAATAAACACTCCACTCTTGCAAATCTGAATGAATTGAGGAAGTTGTAGGTTATAGCCTGGTCTGTCTTTAGACCCAGATAGGTCTTAACTGTACGACATCAGTAATGACAATAGTAATGATAATAGTCGTAACTCACGATTGAGGGGCATTTTGTGCTTCTCGGAGAACTTTCAAATCAAGCTCGGTAACATTTCTGTGATTTACTCTGATGACAAAAAAAAAAAAAAAGAAGAGAAAAGAAAAAAAAATCTCATACTGCAGAAGTGACTGAGAGGTACTTACAGCTAAATAGTGTCCTTCAAAAGAGGCTGAAAGCCTGCTTCCCCTGCCTCCCCACTTGAGTTAAAAGCTACTTAGTTAAATATAGAAATTAGCAGCATCAGAAGTGGGCTTTTCAGAAGCAGACCATCCGTCGGTTTGCTCTCAGTGTGTGTGTGTTGCGTGTTCTAGCTCCATCCTCTGTGCCAGCCTGGTTGGACTCCTGGCCCGTCACGCCCAGGACAATGCCGGAGAAGTCGCGGTCCTGGCAGGGCTACAGGTACCTCTTGAGGTGCCCTCCACCAGCCGGGCTGGACTGGACCCCCTTCTCCAGCTCTTCCTGACTTGGGGCAGCTTAGCCCACTTCTCAGCCTTGGTTTTCTCAACTGCAAGATGGGCACGTTATCATTACCTTAGAAGGCCACTGTGAGGTTTGAACGAACCAGTGCTTATACCACCCTGGCCTGGAACCCAGCTCACCCAGTCATGGCTCCTGTTCCTTGCTCACTGTCCCACAAGAAGCACCATTGCTCCTTCACCAAAGCATCCTCCCACACCCGGGCTCAGGAAGCTTCTCTTCTATCCTGCTTTATTTTTGACCATGTTCCGTGACCCTCGGACACACTAGGTATGTCTGTTTGCCGTTGAGCTCTCGATGCCTGGAATGGTGCCCGGTACATAAATGTCCAGTAAATGTCAGAGTGAGCCTCACCCCCCGCCCTCACGAGGCTGAACTGGGCTTGCGTACTGGGGATCACAGAGGAGGAGTAATTTCTGAGGGGTCTGCCTTCATCGCCTCCCTGAGAGGAGAGGCTCCCACAAATCCACGTGGTCCCGGGTTGTGCCCTATAAATTAACCGTCCACAGGGCATCACGAAACGGCCAGTCCCCGACTGGTCGGTTGGGCGTGCCTCTCCTGCTGGTTAGCTAGTTCCTCTCGGGAAGGAGCTGGTTTGGGACGCCCCACATCCCAGAACACCTTGCTGCGTCGAACACACCAGGGGAACTAGGCTCCTGGGCTTTATGGATTGAGTGATTATTAATCATTTAAAGACCCAATTAGCTTTGCATCTTTCCTTCCGAGATCAGAGACTAATTCTTAGGAGTCTGGAGTACAGAGAAAACTTAATTTATGGAGCCGACTGCAAGACTTGGACCCTGAGGCAGGGAAGAGATTTCTCTTAGTAAAGCCAACCCTCACAAAGCCATCATAAGGAGTGAACAATTTAACACCATTTCTCGAGAGTTGCCAGGCCCCCCCGTCGTCTTCACCCTCAGAGTGAAGTCGTAGAAGCTGGGTTTGACCAGGTCATCATTTGTGCGTTAAAGGGGCCGTGCTTCCATATAGAAAAATACTTACCTGAGCCTCTGCTGCACAGCAGGCCGGCTACAGCCACAATTTTGCCAATTGCTTTCGGTCGTTCTCGAAGCTGTTTTCCCCAAACACACCTGGCTTAATCCCCTTTCCCTACGGTCCCCGTGTCTCGTTGTTAGTGTCTGGTAGTCTTGTGGTGTAACTGGCTTGACAGGGGTTCCCCGCCACCCCCAAGTTCTCTTTAAATCACAAAGTGACTCGGCACCGGCCTCATTTCTATTGTTCGCAGATTTCTTTCATTTGTCACCCTGTCTGCAGATCCCTGTCTGTGAGTTGCTCTGCTGATCATTTATCTCCTTTCAAAGTTGGCAGAGAAACGCCAAGACACGGTCTATTTCTATTAGATCAGATTCTCTGAAATGGACTCAGAATATATTAAAGCCTCATTTATCGGTTATTGATGGTCAGGCAAGTATTGCGCAAAGCTTAATTTTCCCGATAACCAAAACTTACCATTTAAAGAAACCGTTTACGTCTTCAATGTATATTATAAAGTTCTTTGCATTGGGAAACAGGTAACATTGAACACAAGAGATATCACAGAGGGGATTTTCCTATAGGACAGAGGCTGGAACTAGGAAAGGTCTAAATTTCCTTCTGACTCTGAGCTCTGCAGTGTGTAAAACATCACGTTCAGCATTGGGCCACCATCTTGGATGTGACCATGAGCCCATGGAGAGGACTGTGGGGCAGCGGTGGACGAGGGCTCATTATTTCTTGATGATGAGTCACATCATGTCTTTGGGCACCACTGGGCTTTAGGTCCCTGTTCCTACACTAAATGTCGCAAAGCTACGTTGCCTTTACATTTCCAAGGTCTTCTCATTGTCGCCTCCGTCTCAGGCACCTGGCTGCCATTTTGCTGTTCAGGGTGCCTACTTCTAGAAGACCTTAGGGCCTTCTTGTAGGGGGCTTTTGATCAGCTGGGAAGAGGGAAATCACAAACCCCTCTTAGGAGAATCACATGCCGAGTGAGAATCAGCAAGCTCTGAGGGGCAGACAGAGGGACTGTGGTGAGAACCCTCCACAGAGAAGTTCTCAAGTTCCTCACACAGGAAGTGGCTGTGAGTAGTAGTCAACCCTCCACCCCCCAGAACAGAAGCTATCTGGTCACCGGTCAGATCGGTCCTCTCTTGGTCCTCCTTTTAGGCTAAGAGAAGCATGATCTGACTCGAGTGCGAGAAGCCCCATATTTTCCCAGCTGTGGGAGAGCTGTACTTTTAGAATTTAGGATTCGATCCTGCACAGCCACTTAAGGCCCCCAGACGACGTGTGTGGGGACACAGGAGTTTCTCAGGGGCCACAGGCTGAACGAGAGCAGACTCTTCACAGCCTCAGGTCCACAATGGCCAGTCTTGTCCCCAGCCTGCCGTGTGCCCCCACCTCTCGCTCCCCGGATCTCCTCTTGGAGTCCGGATGTATATGTCGGCCATGGATGCTGGCTCCTTAACCTCTAGCCCAGCTTTTGTCTCCCAGTCTGTCCCCTCTCCTGACTGCCTCCTGTGTCTCTCTGACACTTTCCATTGAGTCGCCCTTGGGGTCCCAGTTGTAGCCCTGGAAAGTCAGCGTTACACAGATAGCCCAGAAATTTTGAAAACGGGTGTCTCTTACTTGCCTTCCTCCGTGACTCAGTGCAAACCCTGTGTTCCCGCTGCTGCTCCAAACCTCCCCCTAGTCTTACCTGCGCCTTCAGCAGCCCCTTCTCCTTCCTGTCCTCCCTGCCCAAGGGAGCCTTCCCTCCTCCTCCGCTCACCCACACCCGTCCCAGCCATGCGACCCCCACCTCCTCCACAGACGGCCCTTCCTGCAGCCCCGCCCTGCATCCCGCCCACCGTTATTTCCAGAACCATCCCACGGCTCCTGACCTGCGATGCTTTGCCTCGTCTCAGCCTGTATACGGGCCTCGTGCTCCTCCTCAGCATCTCAGCTCTGGGAGAGCAGGACTGTGACAGCCTCTCCCTCCGTGTCCCTACACTCCACATACGGCCCCAGGCTTGGGGAGTGTTAATTTGTTAACCCATCCACTCCTGTATCGGTTGATCCATCCATCTGCCCCACATTTTACTGCGTGCCCACTCTATGCCAGCATTGGTGACGCCAAGGTCAAGGAAAAAAGGCAGAGAAGGGAGAAGAGAAATCTTCCTTCCCTGGAGAAGGGAGGCAGATCCATAATCAAGCAGGATGCAGTAGGGTTCCTGCTCCCGTAGGGCTTCAAGATGTTTCCTGAACTGAAAAATCTGTAGATTGCAGTGAGATAGAAGTGGTTGGTTCTGCTCAAGAATTAGTCGTGGGTGAGAGGGAAGCCGAGCCTCGGAGGCTGAGATGGATTTTCTGATTGGCGCGACTCTCCCATCAACGGGACGTCCCGTGTGAGTGCACGCAGGTCACGGGGTGGCTGGACTCGGGGAGCCACGAGGCCTTCGCTGTGGCTGGAAGCGTGACGCTCAGGAGAGCAGCCAGTGTGGGCTAGAGGCTGAGCTGTGTAGCAGGGAGTCGTCGCGGGCGCAGCGGGGAGCACGTGGCAGGACCCCGTACAGCGGCAGCAGGCAGGACGGGCGGGAGGACCGTGTGGCGCGGCCCTTGGGACAGCTTGTGTCGGGTGGGCTGAAGCTGGTCAGTGGCGACGAAGCAGACGGGTTGGCGTTACGGGCATTTCTAAGGAGGGTAGGTAGGACGTGGTGACTACTTAGAGGCGCGTGTGTGTGAAGGGGGGACGGTGGTGGGAGTGGAGATTCTGCAGTGTAACCACCGACCCAAAGAAGGGCCCACACCCCAGTTTCGGTGAGGAGAATGATCCGTGCCTGTCAACCCCCAGAGAGAATCCCTATGCAGCGTGTCACTGGAAGTGCCTCCTGCCCGCTGTAAGATGCCGCCCAGGGCCTCCCGGGACCTCTTCTCCGTCCCCCCGGCCCCTTCAGGCTCTCGCGGGGGCTGCGTCTGCTTCCAGGGCCTCGGGGCCGCCCGCACGTCTCCCGACTTGGCCGTGAGTCGGTGGTGGGAGGGCCTCGGGCCCGTGTGGGGCAGCGTCCGCACGTGAACAACGGTCCCGGGCACCAACCCGCCCTGTCAGTCCTCTGAGTTAGTGCTGGTCACGTCAGCAAGCCTCCCGGCTTGGGCACGTCTTTGCAATGTGGTCCTGACACCGACTCCCCGCAGGTGAAGGGCACCGTGCGCCACCGCAGACACCAGCCACAGCTCCGCGGCCCCCGGGCCACCTGTGGTTCTGGCCGACCCCCTAGCATTTGAAGCTTCCTGCCACCCCAGCAGGATGGATGATTCCCGAGAACAACCCACAGAACTCGGTTAAGTGCCTGATTTCGGTCTTATTATAGAGGATAAAATCCGGACCAGACGTACAAAGAGAAGCAAGGGCAGGGTCTGGGAGGGTCCCAAACACAAAGCTTCCACACGTGTCCGATTCCCGACCAGGAAGCTCAGCTGAGCTTGGTGTCCATAGTTTGGCTGGGGCGTCATTATCACTGGCTCGGGCCCCTGCTCCCGCCCCTCCATTTCCAGGAGATCAGAAGGTCTGGCTGATCTCACTGGCTCGACGCCCCAGCCCTCTAACCACACGGCTGGTCTCTCCAGCAGGCGAGCCCCCTCCTGGAACTCTGCAGGCCCCCCCCCCCCCCCGCCACGAGTGACGCTGTTGGCAAAACACAGGTGTGGCCTGACGGGCCCACCATGAACAGCTAAGGCAGCCCCTCAGGAAATTCCAAGGGCACCCCAGTGCCCCTTAGAAGTTCCACCCCTGGGAGCTGGGGCAAAGACCAGACCGATTCTTTATGATACCACGGTCTTATTTGGAATACTTACCCAAGTTTATCTCAATTTGTTTTCAGGTTGGGACGATTTCAACAACTGTGGTTTGGTTTGAGAACAACCCAATTCCAGTAGGAAAATGGGGCACAGGGAAAGGAGAAATATTTTTTCCTGGCATGTCCTTCATAGGCGTCTTCACTGGGAATTTAAGGAAGAATCAGTTACTGGAGAGCTCAACAGAAATAAAAGCTCCCTTTCTGATTTAAAACCCAATCCACAACTAAAGAGAAAACAAGCCAACATTTCAGGCTCAAGTTGATTCTTTATTGTACTAATTTAAAGTCTCCGTCTACACTGGAAATATTAATTTGTTTATTAACGGTGTGCCTGGGTTAGAGAGAGCTGTGTTTCTTAGGTAGCTGCACACACATAACAGCTTAATAAATTTCAAAGTGTAATGAGTATGCTTTTTAAATTAAAAATAGCAAGTATAATTATGGCTCTTTGTGCTGACCTATGTGGGTCAGCAGTAATTGATGTCTCAGAGAGACCATAGACTAGCTAGTGGGTGAAACGGGTCCACGTGGCACCCCTCTCCCAGTACCACCTGAGGACGTTTATAGAGAAAGCTGTTCCCGACGGCCACGAAACAGGGTGCTGCTCCCAGATTTGTGAGACATGAAGGGTAAGCACCAGACTAGGGCTGCTTAGGATGGTGTGATTGCAGGGGCGCCTGGGCGGCTCTGTCAGTTAAGCATCCGGCTCTCAATTTTGGCTCAGGTCATGGTCTCATTGTTCGTGAGTTCGATCCCCACCTTGGGCTCTGTGCTGCCGGCATGGAGACTGCTTGGGATTCTCTCCCCCAGTCTCTCTCTGCCCCTCCTGCACTTATTCTCTTAAAGGAAGGAAGGAAGGAAGGAAGGAAGGAAGGAAGGAAGGAAGGAAGGAAGGAAGGAAGGAAGGAAGAGAAAGAAAGGGATTGTATGGTTGCAGACTGAGGAGAAACCATACAATTGGACTTTGAAGCTTTGTCACCAGTAAATCCCAGTAAAGACCTTTTCTATTAGTAAACCCCTTTCTGTATTTATTTGCTTCAACTGTGTTTCCATTCTACAGCCCTGCTGATGTTCTGTTTACTATTTCCATGGGGTTTTCGAGTTTTCTCCACATTCCCCTGAGTTCTTCCCCTGAACCCCGTTATCTCGCAGAAGACAGAATGAAGCCACAACGTCATGTGGTCAAAGAAGAGGCAGCCACTGTCTGGGGATACCTGTGGACATTCTGGCAAATGAGCCCAAGGGACTAGGGTCCAGAATTTCCCAAGTTAAATCTTATTTCCTAGGCCCTTTCCTGTTTCTGTGGCTCTCCGCCTTCCCATTAACAGCTTCGGGTTGTAAGAACAAATTGCTGAGTGAGTTTTCTCAATTAAATACTATATTGTGTAAAACTTGGCACTCCCTCCCCATCTAATCCCAAAGCCATCATCCCTTTAATCTCTACCAGAAGGATTTAATCAAATATCTTTGGCGAAACAACCACGTTGTTAATGGAGAAGGTTTTCGGGTGGAGAGGTGGTCAGAATTTGTGTCCGGGGCATAGTTTACGTTTCCGTTTTCAAAACATTCCCCACCGGGACTGTGCGATGTGAGAACCAGGCTAACCATCGATTCTGATGTGCACCCTTTTTTTCTTCCTGTTCCTTTGCGCCCAAGTGAACTGCCTCATTCACCTCAGAACCTCCTGGCCAGCCTGAACTCTTCCCACAGCCACGCCGTGACGCTCTCGTGGGTTCGACCCTTTGACGGAAACAGCCCAGTCCTCTACTACATCGTGGAGCTGTCTGAAAACAGTAAGTGCTGAAGCAGAGTTGTTGCCGTGGACGGATTTCTCTCCGCGCACTCAGTGTCCTTGACCTGTACTTCTGGCACAGACCCCAAACCAGTAGAAAAATGTGATGATGCTTTACGGAGTTCCAAATGAAAAACCCCACTCTGGCTTTTGGGAAAGATACAGGGTGCCGTGGGAGGCTGGGAGGGACGAGAAGGAAGCACAGGGAGCCTCCCGTGAGAGCCCGGATCTGGGCCTGAGCCCCACAGGGAGGCTGTGCGCACACCCGTTGGGACCGTCCCAAGGGTGAACTTGGACGCGGGGGAATAGGGCCGCCCCCTGGGGCTGCGTGGGAGCCAGCAACAGCACTAGTTAGCATTTCTGCCTGTCTCCTCTGGCTCGGACTCGGGCGAAGTATTCTCTGGGCCTTCCCCTTCTCCCTTCCCCCACGCCTTGGCCTCTGCCAGCAGGAGCTGGCTTTGCTCCCCGCCCTGCCACCATTCTCCCCTCCTATCTGTGGGCCAGCGGCTCCTCTCCTGCCCCCTCCACTCTCTTCTCGGGAAGTCAGGGCAACCCTGTGATTCCAAGGGGCGTCTTTTCCTTGACATCTGGGTTCTCCAGCATCCTAATCCTCCAGAGTCACGCTCAGGGCCCCGTTCCTCCATGTCTCTGTCCAGTGGTCTCCCACACTCCTCCAGAGTGAATTCAACTCCTTTGAACCCTGACCATCCTCAGTGCCTTGGTGCGGCCTTTCTAATCTCCATTCCAGCCCCAAGGCCTCCTTGGTGACGAAAGCCACGAATGGCCCTGGGCCCCTTTCTCCTCACCTGACCCCACGCCCACATCCGCGCTCTGCGTTCTCGGACACAGCTCTGCAGGGCCCGGTCTCTGTCACCAGGACAGCCTCCAACTGGTGCCCCTGCCTCTACTCTTCTCTTCCAAAGCATTCTTACCCAGGCAGGGACACTGATCTTCTTAACATCTCCCCCCGCCCCCACAGGGCTTAGAAGGAAACCTTCCTCGGAGCCTGAGCACTGTCACCTACCTCCCCCTTCCCACTCTGCTCTGTGCCCGGCATGTGGCAGGCACGCTGGTTTCACGGGCTGCCCACGTGGCCCCGTTTCCCTCGTCTGGAATGCTCACGGGGCTGGACCGTCACCCTTCACTGTCACCTCCTCAAAGACGCTTTCCAGCACACTGGCTCAGTGTAAGCTTTCACCATCCAAGCTAGCGTCCTCCCTCGGCCGTTATTCCAAACTCCTCCCGGGCCTCCCCCAGCGAGGAGCTAGCCAGACCACAAGGAGCTGGACTCCTGTGATGGTCAACATCACGGGGCCCTTGGCTTGTCTCATCGCGACATTGTCATTCTAATTGGGTCCCTGTTCCAGGACAGCTGGGAATGGTTCTCTCTCGGGGTGCCCTCTGCCGAAACCTGAGTCAGCCTGGCCGAAGTCCACATGGCTCGCTGGCCCGCTCAGTTCTGCAGGCAGAGACGTCCTATGGTCTCGGTGACCGCTTTTCCTAGGCGCTCACCAGCTCGCACGCTCTTCTGTAATTGCTGACTTAACTCACCGAGCTTCTGCTAATTATCTGTTGTACTTCTCCTCCGTCCTGATGCTGTATCCTCCTTCAGATCATCACGTGCCCATGCCCCATCAGGCACTGGTTGATGCTCCTTTCACAGCTCAGGGGCCCGACGTGCAGAGTAAGTCACTGGCCGGAAGTCACACGGCTAGTGGTGGCCGAGGGCGGGACTCCACCCAGGCTGTCTGCCTCCGGAGGCCCTGCTCTTAATGAGTATCAGGCATCTACAAAGAAGTCTCACGGGGCAGACGCTTCTCTCTCGCACCTCGGCGGCGAATGACGGAGGTGAAGGCGTTGGTGGCCTTGGGTTCTGGTCTGTGTAGAGATTAAAGGGAGCCGCTGCGTGAACCTGCCCGTACTTGCTTGGGCACCTCCCAAACCAGTCCATGGAGGGATGTCCCAGAAGGGGTATTTTAGTCCCAACTCCTCCGTTTCTAAATTTACACCCTTGTCGACGACGGCCTCCGTTTCAAGCACCATCTGAGGCCGAGGTGCCCGATGCCCAGGCCCTGCTTCCCCTTGCCGGAGGCTTCTCTGATGGCCGGTGTGGTCTCTTCCTTCCCATCGGGGGTCAGGGTGTGAATGGGGACCTGTCTATACACCGCTGTCCGCTCAGAGAGGGGAGTCATTGGCATTATTTATTAAAAACACCTGAGAAGGTAAGGTTTTCCTCAGGGTGTCCTGGTCATGCAACCTGTGAGAAGCGTGGGGCCAGACGATGGTCTGCGTGGAGACAGTGAGACAGGAGCAGAGACCAGGCCCGGGCGTCCTTCGTGTCTGTGTCCTGGGTCCCTAACACTCGGTAGGCACTCAGCAGGTGAACTGACTCTGGTCTCTCCGGTAGCGCCCCCTGTGGTGGACTCAGGTTACAGTCCTAGACCCCCTCCTGAAAGTCAGGTGCTCGACCATCCTCGATTTACTAAAATAAGACACTGCCTCAAAATGCCCACACCAGCTGTTTTCTCATCAAACTGCGGGAGCTCTTGGCTCTGCCAGTCGGGCGTCTTGCTCGAATCGGGCACGGGCTTCACACGCAGTCATTCATTCCACCCATCTGTCCATTCACGCCACACGAGGTCCTCGTCGGGCACCTGCTTCACGCGGAGTGCTCTGCCGCGGGCCGGGATGCGGAGCCGAGGTGACCAGTCCCCGCTGGTTAACGGCAAAGGCAAAGGTCAGGCTCGTCACCGCGTCCTGCCCCATAACGAGCTCTCACCGAGGTACGCGCCGGTGCTGGGGGAGTGCAAGGTCAATCAGAGAGCCTCCAGAGGGAACAGGCCTCGACACTTGGGCCGGGCAGAGGACAGGGGCAGCATCAGCCCCAAAGCGTGAGGCTCAAGGCACGTTCAGAGGCAGCCAGCTTCCGCAGGGACTACGGCAGGGGGGTTGGGCCGGAAGGTCACCCGGTCGTGCGAGAGCATCTGCCGGGGGGGAAACTCTTCCTCGGTCTTCGTGCCCCAGCTCAAATATGGCTTTCCTCTAAACCTCTCCTTGACCCACAGCCCCTTCGTGCCCAGACCGAAAGTCCCCACAGCACTCCATGTATTCCCCTTGACTATTTAGTCCCACATGTAATAGCTACTGGTCTGCAGGTGTGCCTTCTGGCAAGACTGAACCCCTTAAGGGCAGGCTGGGCCCAATACTCCTTGTACCCATGATGGCCAACAGAGAGCCTGGCTCAGACGGGATGACTCTGTGGGCGTCCGGTCCCTTCACGTCACTGCAGAGGGTCCTAAGAACATCATTAGTCCCTCATTAGCCTCTGGCTCTCCTGCCTGGACCTTTCTGGAGCTGGCTGAGACTCCCATCTGTTTTTCTTCCAGAGCATGTGACATAGAAGAATCTCGAGTATTCTACACTATTATTATTGTTGCCCCAAGCATTATTATCATTACATGAAAAATCTAGAGCGGGTTAGGTGGTCGTCTCTGGGCCGATCCTGATTGCTCCTGCACGGGATACGAGTGTGGGCTATGTGGAAGCTGTCTACCCTGTTGTCCACCTTCCAGCCACGGCCAGTAGGAAGACCAGCACTGTCCCCCGGGCCAAGGATCTGGTTTTGATTTTTATTAGGAAGCGGTGTCCTTAAGGAACAGCTGAACAGGCTAGCTAATTATGGTCAGAAAGAACAGCTTAGCAGCAATACGGTAAAATGGAATTTATATTTGGCCTACACCCCACGCTGTGCAAGTGGGCGATTCTAAATGACTCCATCCAGACGCTCCATCCATCCGGCTACTTGGGACACCGTCTGCAGCCGGCTTCCCCTGGCAGGCTGATTGGGATGCCGTTCTCCTGGAAACCCGGCCTCCTGCAGGGGCCAGACTGGCCTGGTTAGTGGGGGCGGGGGGGGGGGGGGAGGGCAGGCCCCTTGCAGCACCTGCTCTCACCACATGCCAGCCGTTTCGAGAGGTCTCTCCAGAGCTTCTGTGGAGCAGAACTCTGGAGCTTAAGCTGAGCCTTTGTCCGTGCATTTGCCTGGAGTTGAAACCCCGTACGGAGAGCGTGTTGGGCCCTCACGGGTGTCCTGTGGATCGCCTCGCTCTGCAGTTTGATGCGTCTCCTTGCCGAGCCAGGGCTCAAGGAGGGCAGCAGTGTCCCAAGACCCAGTTCGAGGTACATGACTGGGGGAACACATGGGGTCTAGTGGGAGACGAGGGAACCTGGGGGGCCTGAGTTACGAGGGCACAGGGATTCTTGCGGCTTGATAGCACGGACCCCGTAAACTGGTGGAGAATTGCAGGGAACAGCGAGAGCACTTGGCCCAGTCTCTTAAGTGCTCGTTGAATTGGATCAAGAGTAATCTTTCTTTGAGATTATGACGAGAAGGCGGGATAGCGCCGGAAGGCACTGCGCGAGGCTTTGAAGTGGACTCGGAGACAGATCAAACACAGATTACCACGCGGCTCCTGCAGCAGCCTGCGGGGCTCTCTGACTCCGTAGAGGCCGGCACCTTTCATTGCTTTCGAGCTGTGCTACAGCTCCCTGGGCCACGGAGAAAACGTAAGTAATGCAAATCCTCCTTGTCCATAGAAATGCAAATACATCGTGTCTGGTTATCGGTGGTTCTTGGAGTCACTACTTATGGCCCTGGAGATAGTGACCCACCAAGCTTGCACCTGTTTGCGAATTCATTTCGGCAGTGCTGATTGTTGACACAGGTGTGCCGTTTGAACTCCCTCTTGGTACATTCGTAGCATCTTCCTGGCTCCTTCGTGAATTAATGAGCTACCCAGAAGCTTTAGGATGTGTTCGTTTTGTATTTGGGTGAGAGCCTTGCAAGGGTTTCCGTGAGCTTCCGTGATAACCCGGGTATTTGGGAGAGGCGGCACTTGTCTTAGTCTGTGCCCCAAGCTGAGCCCTTCATGTGTTCCGTGAGCGGGACTGGACGAAGGCCCTCCTTCCACGGCTCGAACACAATACTTGAGGTCTTTCACCAACTGGAGAGATGGTCCCTTTCCCGTGAATTTTTCCCAGCCTTAGCCCGTGTCCCCCGGCACGTAGTCGCGGGTGACAAACCCGCTTATACAAAAAATCCAGGTTATGTCGTTCCACTGAGTTCTTCTCTCAGTTTTTTAACAGACGTGGGTATTTGTAGTTACGGTTTGGCCATCACGCCTTAAAATATTTGAAGTTAATTAAAGTATAAAATAACTTTGTAATTCGGATTATTAAACTTAGGCATGCTCACTGGTAAGAATTTAGAAACTGGGACGCCTGGGTGGCTCAGCTCGAGGATCAGACGGAGTCGATCTTCAGTCGGTTGATCATCCAACTCTTAATTTAGGCTCAGGTCGTGATTGCAGTCGTGGGATTCAGCCCCCGTGGGGCTCCATGCTAAGCATGGAGCCTGCTTAAGTTTCTTTCAATTTCTCTCTCTCTCTCTCTCTCTCTCCCTCCCTTTCTCTTTCTCTTTCTCTTTCTCTCTTTCTCCCCCTCCCCCTTCTCTCTCCCTCTCTTTCTCCCCCTCCCCCTTCTCTCCCCCTCTCTCTCCCTCTCCCCCTCTCTCTCCCTCTCCCCCTCTCTCTCCCTCTCCCCCTCTCTCTCCTTCTCCCCCTCTCTCTCTCTCCCTCTTCCCCCCTCTCTCCCCCTCTCTCTCTCCCTCTGCCCCTCTCCCCCACTCACATGCGCTCTCTCTCTTTAAAAGAAATTTAGAAAATGGGGCACCTGGGTGGCTCTGTCAGTTAAGCATCCAACTCCAGCTCAGGTCTGGATTTTGTGATTCCTGAGTTCAAGCCCCACATCGGGCTCTATGCCGACAGCTCAGAGCCTGGAGCCTGCTTCGGGTTCTGTGTCTCGCTCTCTCTCTGCCCCTCCCCTCCTCCTCCCCTGCTCGCATTGTGTGTCTCTCTCTCAAGAATAAACATTGAAAATAAATAAATAAATCTTTAAAAAATTGAGAAATTACTTCAAGCACAGAGTGAAAGCAATCACTACAGTCCCTTGTGAGTTGAACTCCTGCCCTCCACACACGCCCTTGGCCCCTCTGCCCCAGGTCCTCCGGGACTTAATGCCTGTCCGCCCTCTCTCTTCCAGCTCTGCTTCCCTCTGGGCTTTTCCCTCCTCACCGGAGAATCACCCCCTCATCTCTCACTCACACCAGCCGCTCTTCCCGCAGAAGCTATAACATCGCTGTCCTGAAAGACGGGCGGCGGGCGGTCGTGGTCGCGGTCGTCCTGAACGGCGGTGCACCTGTGCTCTGGACCCCTGCCGCTCGCAGCACTTGGCTCCCTTGGCTCGACTCCCGCCCCCCTCTTGGTTCTTAACCCTTATCCTTCCATCTCTCGGGCCATCCCGCCCGCGTTTTCCTCTCCTCCCCGCAAATGCTGGCACTCTCTGCTTTGCTTGCTCAGCCCACAGGTCTTTACCTCCTCTGTGCCCACCCCCCCGCCCCCCGCAGTAACCCCGTGCCGCCGCGGCTCACCTGTCGCCCCCAAGCTGCCGCCCTAATACGTGTTCATGACCTTGACCTCGGCCCTGGGCCCCAGACACTCGTGCCCAGCTGACCCACGGGCTCGGCAGACTCAAACTGTCAGACTAGAACTCATCACGTTTCCCCCAAGTAGCTTCTTCTCCAAGTTAGAAACACAGACCGTCCCCCGTCCCCAGACACTCGTGCCCAGCTGACCCACGGGCTCGGCAGACTCAAACTGTCAGACTAGAACTCATCACGTTTCCCCCAAGTAGCTTCTTCTCCAAGTTAGAAACACAGACCGTCCCCCGTCCTCCACAAATCTTCAGTAACTTCTGTCATTTGACCTCGTGTCTGTCCAGCCCGTGACCCTTCTCCGTTCCCGCCACCTCTGCCCCGACTGGCTGCCTCCCCATCACATGAGTCCCTCCACGTCACCTCCTCAGGCCCACCCTCACCGAGACGCCAGCGGGAGCCCTCCAAACACACACGTGCCCGAGCGAAGGCCTTTCCCCGCTCGAAACCCTGGGGCCCCTCAGCGGAGGCGCCATGGCAGGGCTGTGCGTGAGCCTCGCGTGCCTCCGTAATCTGCTTCGGGGCCCCCAGAGCGTGTAGGGCTCCAGACAGCTCAGACACTAGTCCCGAGCCCGTCTTCTGGCCAGATAGCCAGCCCTCTTTCCTACGGAGAGATGTCATCGCTTAAAGTCTGGATTCTCAGCCGATGAGCGTGGTATCCAGCACTGTTTCCATCCGACGGCCACCTGCCTCTCCAGGTTTACCTCCAGCCGCTCACTTCGCTGATTATGCTTGAGCGACAAGGTGTGGCTCATAGACCCCTGAACACGCCTGATTCCCGGTGCCGCTGCCCCTCGCTCAGCCTGTCTGGAATTCTCTCCCCATTCCTACCTTCTGTCTCAGGTCAACTCCCTTGTCGCATTTCCTCCATGCAGTGCCCCCTGTCTCTTCCTCTGGGAGGGGAGCTGCCCCCAGGTCTCCTCTCCGGGGGCCCTATTCCCAGATCTCATCCGGGGGGTGTGCTGTTCCCAGTTGTCCCCCTCTGTGGGGGTGGTGTCCCGGGTCTCCTAGGGGAGGGGGGCGCTGTCCCAAGTCTCCTCCTAGGGGGAGGGGGTGCTGTCCCAGGTCTCCCCCTTGGGGGAGGGGGTGCTGTCCCAGGTCTCCCCCTGGGGGGAGGGGGAGCTGTCCCAGGTCTCTTCCTAGGGGGAGGGGACGCTGTCCCAGGTCTCCTCCTGGGGGTGGGTGATGCTGTCCCCAGTCTCCTGCTCAAGTAGCAGTCATATCGAATCACCCGATAGACAAACCAGGCCCTTAGGTCACCAGCAAAGGCAGGACATCAGCACGTGAAAATATCCAGAAGGAAACACTAAAGAATACTTTTCCTCCTCCCAAGTTTACAAAGATATTCTCCTATGTTTTCATTCGGAGGATTTTTACTTCGCACTGTCCTTCGATTACTGATCCTCCTGAACACATTTTTCCAAGTTCCTTGGCTTTTTGTGCTTTGTCTCTACGATCTGTCGATTTCTTTTCCTCTATTTTTGTATCAAAGCCTTAGGGTTTTTTTCCTGTCATTTGTGACACGGATTTTTTCAATTTACTTTTTACTCTTGATTTTTGTGTATTACTTTTTGACATACAGAAGTATTTGGTTTTTATATAGTTAAATCTATTGGTATTTTCGTTTATGATTTATTTCGCTGCTTTTATGTTTGGATATTTCAACACTTGTAAGCATAAAATACATGTTCTTTAAATTCTCATCTGGGTTTTTTTAAATTTTTTTTAATGTTTGTTTATTTTTGAGAGAGACAGAGACAGAATGCGAATGGGTTAGGGGCAGAGAGAGAGGGAGACACAGAATCCGAAGCAGACTCCAGGCTCCGAGCTGTCAGCACAGAGCCCGATGCGGGGCTCGAACCCAAGGACTGTGAGATCATGACCTGAGCTGAAGTCGGATGCTTAATCGACTGAGCCACCCAGGCTCCTCTCATCTGATTTTTAAACCTTTACTTTTTCACACATTTAACTCTTAAAAACTCATCTGAACTTAGATGTAAGTTTGAACTTAGAATTTTTATTTTTTCCAAATGACCCTCATCTTCCCGACACAGTTCATTGAATAATCCATTTATTTATGAATGTTTCCCTTTTTATGTATTCAGAGGCCCTGTTTGTATAAAAGTCTGTTTAGGGGGGTTTATTTGGATCCATCGATTCATCATCTGGTTTTTGGCCTGGTTTATATTTTAGTTGTTTTAGTTCCAAAATGTGTATTAATTGCTGATAAAGCAAAGTTCTTTCGTCTTATCAGATTTTTGCTAGTTCTTGTTGCCTGTTTATTTTTCTTAAAAAAAAAAATCGGAATTATTTTGTCAGGTTTCAAAAATAGTCCCCTTGACTTTTTAGTGACATTAAGCTTATGAGAAGTTTGATGAGAACTGACTTCTTGGAGATTCTGTCTTCCCATCCAGAAAATAGCATGCTTCTCCGTTGCATTAGCTCTTTTTTTGAATCGTCTAGGGAAGTTGACAGGTTTGCACCCATTGGTGTGACACTTTTTTGTTGAGGTTATCCTAAGATTCTGTCTTACTGCTATTGAGAATGGGATCTCCTTTCTATTCTGTCTGGCAGCTAGTTCTAAATTTTGGGCTGTGGCTACGGCCCTGGTTCCAGTGTTTGTTCTCCATCCAGCCGCTTTCCGTATTCTCTTATTATTCTCATGATTTTCCAGTCGGTCCTCTTTGTTTTCAAGGCAGGCAATCATATCTTCTCCAAGTAATAGAAACTTATTGTTTCCTGTTTTTTAAAAAAATAATCTCACACGGTAGGGGCGCCTGGGTGGCTCGGTCAGTTGAGCATCTGACTCTTGATTTCACCTCAGGTCAGGATCCCTGGGTCGTGGGATCGAGCCCTGCCTTGTGCTTTGCACAGAGCGTGGAGCCTGCTTGAGATATTGTCTCCCTCTGCCCCTCTCCCCCACTCATGCTGTCTCCCTTTCTCTCTCTGAAATAAAATTAAATTAAAAATAAAATAAAACTTACAGGGTTAGTCAGAATAATTTAAAAGAATAATCAGCACAGTAGTGCCTCTCTTTCAGTCTCTGATCTCAGTGGAATATCTACCAGGGTTTTATTGTTATACATGATATTGACTTTTGGTTGCTTATTGATGCATAATTTACATATCATGAAATGCAGAGATCTTAAGCAAGTTTTACAAATACATACACAGCACATAGCTCATACTGCAAATGAGATACGAAATGTTTCCGCAGAGCGGGAGGTTCCCTCCTGACCCTTCTCCACAGTCTTTCTCCGGCAAGGGCAGGCACTCGGCAGCCCTCCCCCTCCATACGTTGGATTGGCCTATTCCTGAAATTCGTAGAAATGAATATGATATTGATTTGAAACAAGTTTTTCATCGTTTAATACATTCCTCCTCCCATTCGTGGTTCTTCTGATTTTTTAAATTTTTATGGAAATGTATTCTTTCTAAGCAAATTATTCCTAAAATACCAACATTCCACTCAGCAATGCCCTACACCTTCCACACACGAGCATCCCGCAGCTCCACGGCCCTGACACAGATTCCCGGAGGACCGTCCTCTATGCGCCTTTCAGAGGTGACGCGGTGGGGAACTTGGTCACCATCACCACATGAGGTGCCTGAGCCTCAAGGTTGAAGTTAATGTATTTTTCCTTAACTTGGAAAGGAACACTGTCTCCCGCAAGTTAATATCGTACTTGCTGTTTGCTAAGAACGTGCCAGAAGAAACATGAAGTTGGAAGAACACGTCTGGGTCTCCGCGTCTCTCGCTGGGTCTCGGGCAGAGTCGTCCCTGCGGCCGGCATCTCTGCCGTGAAGACATGTCTGTTTCTCCTGAGCGATTCTGCAGCTTTCTTTTCAAACTCTGCCATCCAGCGCGGTGCTTTTTCCTTTGGCCTCCAGGAAGCCCGAAGCTAAACTGAGTGCTTAGCTGGATACCTGAGTCATCCCAGGTGCTCCCAACATCCCTCTGTCTTCCTCTCCTTCGTGATTTTGGATTTGTGTTTTTATTTTCACTTTATATCCAATTTTATGTGTATTTTCACTTAACGTTGTTTAAATCTTCTTTAAAAGCAGCAGACCTCCAGGGGCACCTGGGTGGTTCAGTCGGTTAAGCGTCTGACTCTTGGTTTGGGCTCGGGTCGTGATCTCAGTTTGTGAGTTTGAGCCCCACCTCAGGCTCTGTGTGGAGCCTGCTTCAGATTCTCTCTCTCTCTCTTTCTCTGGCTTGTCCCTGTTCATGCTCTCTCTCTCAAAATAAATAAATAAACTTAAAAAAAATAAAAGACTGCACACGTGTGCGCACACACACACACACACACACACACACACACACACACACATGCCCGCACACAGAGGGACCAAGTGATGCCAGACCAAAGTCCTAGACCATAGAGAGCCGTGCAAAGTCATTTAGCGACGCCATGTGAGCTCATCTAGAAGCTGGTGGATGGACCTGGCTGTGGTGGTGTGAGCTTCAGAGGCGGAAGGAGAGAGCAGGGAGGTTGCTTTTTCTGAACTGATGGCTGAGTTCCCTGGAAGGAAGGGGGCCAAGGGTGGCCGGGAACCCCGGGCCTGGGCCGGAGGGCTGCAAGCCCGCACTGAGGCGTCAGTCTGGGGGGATGATCGGCCAGCCGGGCCGGAGCGTGCTGGGTTTGAGATGATGCTTTGGAGTTGAGGTGGCGATTTCCCACAGGCGGCGGCGTGTCTTTTCTCGAGTAGAGAACGTTCTAGTGGCCACTGGTTTCTTGAGTGGGGCACCTCACGTCCACGGCTGGTCGGAGACTAGCTTTTGGAGGGCATTCCCTGGGGCCCGGGGCCTCTCCCGAGCCCCTTCCCGGCATCGTCAGGAGAGGCGGAAAGGGTTCTCCTTCCTCTGCAGAGAGGATCTCGAGGCCGTGTGGCTCAGCTCTTTCTTCTGTGGCCACAGAGTCTTTTCAGGCAGGGCCGGGCAGCTGTCTTGCGCACTGCTCCCCACGAGCTCATTTGCTTCCGTGTGGCAGCCGCTCCCGACTGTCACTACACAGTATGTCGAACATCTTCATCCCCGCTTGCGATGACGCACTTAAAAGCCGATGGCTTTGTGCTGTTTTGCTTGCCCAAGTTGCTGAGACTTTGTTCTCTGTGCTTCAAATCATTTGAATGCCGTCTTCGAAACGTAGCTCATACAGGTATTTTCTAACGGCCTCAGAGTTGTTAGGAAGTATTTTATGGCTCAGCTCATTTTTCTTTGGGCTTTTGCATACGGAACCTTGCTTTAAGGGCATTTGCTCCCATTTTAAAATCCATGCAGGATTTTACTGTCGTGTCCCAGATATTTACTGATCTTTGTTATCCTGCTGTCATAGGCCCAGAGAGGGGCCGAGGTGGAGGGCTTGGGGGGTTCTCTCTCTCTGTACTCCGCAAGATGTGGAGGTGGGCAGGGAGCCCACAGAGGCTCCCACAGCCTCTGCTCACCTCGTGGGTGGCCCTTCCCAAGCCTGTCCCACACTGATGCAAATTAATGCACAGGTCTGCCCCTCGTGACCACTCAGTGCAGAATACCAGTGGCCCTAGGATGTGTCTTCCCTAAAGCTGGGGGCCCCTTTTATGCGGAGAGGGCCCCCCAGTTCCACCCTGTCACCTGCCAGCCAGGGTTTGAGCTGTCCGTCGTGGGGGGTGCACTGCCACCGTCACGGTATGGCTCCTGCCTGCAGCTCGGTTCCCCCTACGCTGCTGGGTTTGTCCAATCCCTGCTTCCAGCCTTCCTGGCTTCTTTCCACCTCTCCGAAGCAAATGGCTTCTCCAGTTCAGGCCCTCGCCGGGAGTGTGTGTCCCCTTGTGGACCTGAGCCTCAGGCACATTTGGGGTCTTACCCACAGTTCAGAGGCCCCAGTCCCTCAGACGTGAACCATGTAAGGTCCCAAAGCCTTTCCTGTCATTGCCTTGGCCACGTTCCCTAGTGAGGGAGGGAGGTTCATTTACTTCCCAAATGCTCGGTGCTTTTGTTCTTAACTTCGAAGGCCAAACCCTGTGCATTTTTTCCCATCCAGCCCCACACACTTGCTTGTTTCTCGGGGGACGTCTGCCACGGGACCCTCCCCAGGTGGGGAACCACACTGTACTTCACCTGTCTGCTCCTTGGGGTTTCGTCCTGGCTGGGCAGTAGCCGCCTGCTTCCCACCCTGTCCCGGTCTAGTGAAGTTCCCTGACTCAGGTCTGTCTCTTTCAGCCCCGGCCAAGCCTGGCAGATTATGGCCGGCCCTCCCGAGGCCTCAGCCTTATCTCCCAGGGTCGCCACAGCAGGCCCGAGCCAAGCGTTCTTTGACACCTGTGCTAGATGTGTGCCACCTCGGTGGAGTCCCATCCATCCCAAGGACCTGGTCGTGTCCTTTCCAGAGTGTCCGTGCTGAAGATTTTCCACCAACTGACACAAACGGGACGCTGCGGCATCCCCTCTGATTCGAGTCTTGCCGTTCTGGCGACCAGTTCTAACCAGAGCCCCGCACAAGGATCTTCCTGACCTTTGCAGGACTAGTTAGCATTCCTGCCTCTCTCCCGGTGTCCACAGGACCTTTGAATAGGCTGAGAGAAACCGCTGCTTGATGCCGGGCGTGCTTGCCTCCTGAGTGGGAGAGAGGCCTGGGGCGCCAGCTCACTGGGCCCGGGCTAGGCCCTGAAACCGCGCTTCTCTCACGGGACGACGGGAACTTCAACGTAGGGGGGCAAACGGTAGCCGTCCCGCCACACTCAATCCCGCAGCTCAGTGAGCTGGACGCCGACACGCAGGGCGGACTGCTCTCCGAGAAGCTTGAAAATAATTGCACAAAGCACTCAAAAAATCTTGAAAACAGTTTTAAAAGACTGCAGAATGGATCTATGCCTATTTTGTTTCATTTTCTTCTCTTACTCTCTTTTCCAGATTTTCGTTAATGAATTGGTACTTTCTATGATGTATTTTTTATATATAAATAATTTATATACACAATTTATATGTAATTATATATATAATTCATATATGCGTATATAATTATAATTTATATATACATATATAATTTATGTATAACTTATATATGTACATATAACATATATAATTATGTGTCTTATATATGTATGTATAATTATATAAATAATTTATATGTGTGTATATAACTTATATATAATTATATATGTATAATTTATATATGCATATATAATTATATACATAATTTATACACGTATATATAATTTATATATAATTAACATAGTACATATTTTATATGTATGTATTTTTTTCCACCTTTTTGTATTATTTCGTGGGCATACGGTTCCCTGGGTGGTCTCAGGATTTGTATGGCTCAGTAATTTTGGAGCCCTTGTTATGGTAATCTATTCAAAACCTAAAGGGCTTCTGCGGGCCTTGGGCAGGGCCAGTGCAGGTGCGGGCTGAGCCCAAGGTCCCTCCGTCCTTCCGACTCCCAGAGCTGACGCTAGCCTCCTACCCTGGGGACATTCAGTGATGACTGTTTACAGCTGTGGGGGACCTGGCCCCTTGTTGTCACTAACCCCCAAAGCCAGCAGGCCCCCCAGACACTGAGAGATGCCAGCGAGCCACATCTGGGACGGCCCGTCCTCCAGGGCTCCAGCGTCGGGAACGATCACGGTGGCCTGAAACTCTGTTCTGCAGAGGCTCTGAGTCCGCCATCCGGGCCTCCCCGTGTGAACCCACACACACGGCTGTCTTCTCCTGCACACCACACAGGGCCTTCCCACGCGAGTCCTGCGCTGTGTGCCACAGCTTGCCCTCTCCTTCCCGGTTCTCACCAACTCTCTGACAGGCCTTTTCTTCTCTTGCGATTTATTTTAGAGGAGTTTTAGGTTTCCAGAATTACTGTGAAGGCAGAGAATTTCCAAAAGCCCCATACCCCGTTTCCCCTATTATGACATCTTGCATCTGTGTGGTACCTGCCTCACAATTCATGAACGAATGTTGACGTATTATCATTACCTAAAGTCCATGCTTTATTCAGGATTTCTTCAGTTTTTCACGAATGTCTTTCTTCTGTCCCTGGACCCCGTCCAGGCCACCACACCACATTTAGCCACTGTGTCTCCTTAGCCTCCTCTTAGCAGGACAGTTTCTCAGACTTGTGACGACCTTCACAGCCTTGAGGGCTGATGCTCAGGTGTTTTGTAGGACATCGCCAGGTTGGGATTTGTGGATATTTTTCTGATGATTAGACCAGCATTTTGGGGTTCTGGAAGGAAGAGCACCAAGCAAAGTGCCATTCCTTTCCCTTCACGTGGTGGGGAGGGGCATCAACGCACCTTATCGCTGTGGGTGCTGGAGAGGCTAAAGCTTTAAGCACCAGGAAGTGCAGCGTCATCCGAGCGCCCGCCCCGAGAGTGCGGTACCTTACTAAGAAGCCCAGAGAACTTCCACTTAGTGTCTAAACATCCCGGTGTGGGGAAGGAGAGCCACATGACTGAACCCTCGAAGGCTTTGGGCCAGGAGCATAGCTCTGCTTCTGGGTCATCTCTGTGACCAAGCCCTTGACTTGCGAGCTTTAACACTCATTATGACCAGTAGAGAGACGTCGAAAGAACAAAGTTGCCTCCGTCTGGGAGCTGCCCCCACGATGGAAGGACCAGATCGTGATTCGTGGGTCAGTGCCTCCTTTCCTTGTATGAGCAAGAGGATGATCATAAATGCCATGAGGTTACTGTGAAGGTTCAGTGTGTGACACAGTCACCCAGAGTGCCCAGGACGTGGCAGGTGCTTTCGCTGAACGAGTATTTATTGGGTTCCTGCCTCACGTGGGGCACTCTTGTAGTGCCCAGGATCTACCAGCGAGCAAAACAGATTCTGGTGGAGTTCATCCTGTGGGCAGCTACTTGCAAGGGTAGACATTCTTATTCTAACCTGAAGCTTATATTTTAGGAGACACAATACGCAGACTGTTGCAGCCAAAAGAGCACTGGAATTCGAATTAGGAAAAGAATAAAATTTGCATCTTAATTCTTCCACTTAACTTGCTCTGTGACCTAGGGGAAGTTGTTTTAATGCAAGAATGCGCATTCTCATAATATGAAACACTACAAGGCAAAGCATCAGTGAAATCACATATTTCATCTACCAAATGTCTGACTTAATACGGTCACAAAATGTCTGACTTAATACGGTCACAGTGCTCAGTGCTGGCAATGTTGTGACAAAACAGTCACTTTCTAGGAACTTCTTATTATGAAAAGTGCTACGTATACACAAAGGTACAGGATATTCGTTCATGTGTTCACTGTCAGTACCATTTGCATATTACCGTATTTGTTTCATCAAGTCCCCACCTTGTTTGTTTGTTTTGCTAGAGGATTTTTAAGAAAATCCCAGACGTTATGTCATTTCAACCTTAAGTGATTCACTACATAGCTCAAGTAAAGGACATCACACCCAACAAGATTAGTGGTAATCCTTAATATCATCTTATACTCAGCCCATATTTAAATGTCTCTACTTGCTTTTTTTAAATGTCTTTCTTTAAATTCCAGTTCGTTAACATAAAGTGTAATATTAGTTTCAGGTGTAGAATTTAGTGATTCATCACTTACACGTAATACCTGGTGTTCATCACCAGTGCCTTCCACAATCCCCATCACCCACTCACTCTCCTCCCTCCATCAACCCTTGGTTTTTTCTCTACAGTTAAGAGTCTGTTTCTTGGTTTTTCTCTCCCCCGCTCTAGGTTTCTTTATTTTGTTTCTTAAATTCCACAATGTGAGTGAAGTCATATGGTATTTGTCTCTGACTGACTTGTTTCACTTAGCATTATGCTCTCTAAATCGATCCATGCCATTGCAAATGGCAGGATTTCCTTCTTTTTCATTGCCAAGTAGTATTCCATTGTATATATAAACCACATCTTCTTTATCTGTTCATCAGTTGATGGACACTTGGGCTCTTTACATAATCTGGCTATTATAGATAGTGCTGCTATAAACATTGGGGTGCATATATCTCTTTGAATCAGTGTTTTTGTATCCTTTGGATAAATACCTAGTAGTGCAATTGCTGGACCATAGGATAGTTCTCTTCTTAACTTTTTGAGGAACCTCCATACTGTTCTCCAGAGTGGCTGCACCAGTTTGCTTTCCCACTGACAGAGCAACAGGGTTCCTCTTTGTCCACATCCTCGCCAATATCTGTTGTTGCCTAAGTTAATTTTAGCCATTCTGACATGTGTCAGGTGGTATCTCATTGTGGTTTTGATTTGTATTTCCATGATGATGAGTGATGTTGAGCATCTTTTCATGTGTCTGTTTAGCCATCTGGATGTCTTCTTTGGAAAAATGTCTATTCATGTCTTCCGCCCATTTTCAAACTGGGTTTTTTTTGTGTTGAGTTTTGTAAGTTCTTTATAGATTTTGGATGCTAACCCTTTGTCAGATATGTCTTTTGCAAATATCTTCCCCCATTCCATCGGTTGCCTTTTAGTTTTGCTGATTGTTTCCTTTGCAGTGCAGAAGTTTTTTATTTTGATGAGGTCCCAGTAGTTCATTTTTGCTTTTGTTTCCCTTGCCTCCGGACACGTGTTGAGTAAGAAGTTGCTGCGGCTGAGGTCAAAGAGGTTGTTGCCTTTGTTCTCCTTTAGAATTTTAGTGGTTACCTGTCTCACATTTAGGTCCTTACTCCATTTTGAGTTTATTTTTGTGTATGGTGTGAGAAAGTGGTCCAGTTTCATTCTTCTGCATGTTGTGTCCAGTTTTCCCAGCACCATTTGTTGAAGAGACTGTCTTTTTTCCTTTGGATGTCCTTTCCTGCTTTGTCAAAGATCAGTTGACCATAGAGTTGTGGGTTCATTTCTGGGTTTTCTATTCCGTTCTATTGATCTTTGTGTCTGTTTTTCTGCCAGGACCGTACTGTCTTGATCACTACAGGTTCGTAATATACCTTGAGTTCCAGAAATGTGATGCCTCCAGCTTTGCTTTTCTTTTTCAAGATTGCTTCGGCTATGCGGGGTCTTCTGTGGTTCCATACAAATTTTAGGATTGTTTGTTCCAGCTCTGTGAAAAGTGCTGGTGGAATTACATTAAATGTATAGATTGCTTTGGGTAGTACAGACATTTTAACAGTATTTGTTCTTCTAATCCATGAGCATGGAATGTATTTTCATTTCCTTTTGTCATCTTCAAATGCTTTCTTTTTTTTTAATGACTTTTCACAGTTGATTCTTTTGAATCCAAATCCAGATCCAAATGAGGTCCGTCCATTGCTTCATCAACAAGAGCCTCACCCCCCTTTCCCCTGCCCTCGCCTGGTACAGAGGCCAGGGCGTCTGTCCTGTAGAATGTCCCAAGTCCGGGGCTTGGCTGATTGCTTCCGTGTGGTGTCATTTAATGCGTTCCTGCATCTCCTTTATTGCCCAGAGACTGGAGTGAATTTGCATTCGGCTTTTGGCCTTGTGCGTTCTCTGAGAGAGAGAGAGAGAGAGAGAGAGAGAGAGTGAGTGAGTGAGTGTGTGTGTGTGTGTCAGGGGTGCCTGGGCATTTGCTGGGTGCTTCCCACTCACTCACAAGGAGATGCTGGAAGCCCAGCTCCTCGGCCTTTAGTGGTGTTTGATCCGTCCCCACGTCTGGGAAGTGACAGCCTGTAAGGTTTGGGAGGAGTTGTTTCTGTGTCCCTGAGTCTTGGTTTCCTCATCTGTCAGAGAGGAGATGATGCCTTCTCCCCAAGAAGATCCATGTGCCTACAGATGCAAACACACTTCCAGACCACCAGCGGCCATATAGACCTCGGGCATTAATAATAATAATAATAATGGTTCTTGTGGCAATTGAATTTTTCTTTGAAAAAGTATTTCCCTTCCTAAGATACCTTTGATTGAGAACATGATAATGCTCTTTTTTATTGGAGAAAGCTCCCAGTACATTTGTGAAGGTCGAAAGCCACCAGCTTTTTCACCAGTAGACAGGGCGAAGGAGCGGTGACCTCCTCGGGGGTTCTGGGCACTTGAAGGTAACAGGAAGATCAGTGACGCTCTTTGCGGAGCAGAGGTTTGTTTCATAGCCCGACTGGGGAAGACTGAAATTCCTTAGGCTTCTAGATCAGAGGGCAGGAGGCATCCCTGAAGGGGAGGAAAAAGCTATTGAAACTTTTATGGGATGGTTTCCTTTATCAAAAGAATCCTCTACATTCCAGCCCCTCCGACAGCATCTTGTAGTACTTTTTTCTGAGGACCTGGAGGAGAACCTTTTAAAGGGATTTTGCTTATGGGTTGTCAGGAGCAGACCTGCTATTTAAATTTTAACAGTCTCGGCAAGCTTGCAGCTCAGAGGCTTGTGAATGAGCAAATCCTTCCCAAACTACTTTTTTTTTTTCTTTTTTTGCTACAAATCAGAGTGCCTGTGAGATGGATCAGGTTCATTTGTATTAGTGCTCGGTTTAATCTCTCTTCCTGCCAGACCTTTTATCTTCTAGTAGGAAGAAGGAAAAGAATAAATAAAGAGTTCTGTAGATGCAGCCCGCAGACTGAGCGGGACCCCAGGGTACAGGGCAGACTAATAGGCCCTGTTGCCTATCATCAGCAGATCTCCCGGATGGGGTTACACACTTTGAGGAGTTGTTTATACTCCGAGTGAAGGAGCAGATCCCACTGGGCAGAATCTGGGAGGGAAGGCACTTGGGCGGGCAAGGCAGCGGTGCCCCTGCCCCGCCCCCCATGCCGACACTCACCGTCTCAGTCCGCGGGCTCCCCCACCGTCCTTCTGACTCTGCCCCCTTCTGAACTTGCGCCATACGGTGTACCTGACCGAGCAGGTGAGCCGTCCGCTTACTGCCAGGCTCTACGGGAAAAGAAGAAGGAGAGAAAGGACGTTTTATCGAGCACCGCGTCAGTCAGGTGCCGCTCTAATTCGAGTAGGCGGCCCTCTCGAATTAGAGCAGTCCGGGAGGAAGTTTCCAAAGGGAAGGTCTGCCCAGGTGTGGAGCCTTGTGACTCAGGACACAGAGGCAAGGGCTGCTGCAGGGTCCAGACAGAGAGGTGGCCTGGAGCTGCCCCCATGAGAAGAACAGGGCGATCGCCCCGTGAGTAAGAAAGAGCCCAGCCCTGCCGGGCAGGTCGTCGGGGGCACAGAACAGGGAGGGGAAGGTGGGAGGGGTGAAGGGGACGGTGGGAGGGGGACCGGATGTCCAGCACTGGGATCCACCGCGGGCCAGGCTTTGTGCTGGAGGCATCAGTGCGCGTCTCTTCTTCACCGTGACTGTCTTGGGAATTGTGTTATTCCCCCATTTTGTTTTTTACCATTTAAACAAATGTTTAATTGCGGTAATATATGCATAACATAAAATCTGCTGTCTTAACCAGTTTTAAATGCACAATTCAGTGGTGTTAAAGTACACTCACGTTGTACCGCCAATCTCCAGAATTCTTTTCATCCGGAAAAACTGGATCCCTGTACCCATTAAACGGGACTCCCCGTCTCCCCCTCCCTCCACCCCTGGCAACTGCCGTTCGACCTTGTGTCTGCGAATCTGACTCCTCCAGGGACCTCATAGAGGTGGAATCCTACACTGTCTGTCTGTCGTGACTGCCTTGTTTTCAAGGCTTAACTGTGTTGGAGTGTGTGTTTGAATTGCTTTTCTTTCTTCCTTCCTTCCTTTCTTTCTTTCTTTCTTTCTTTCTTTCTTTCTTTCTTTCTTTCTTTCTTTCTTTCTTTCTTTCTTTTATCAAGGCTGAATAGTATTTCAGTGCACGGAGAGACCGCGCTTGGTCCATCCATCCATCCACGGACGCTAAGGCTGCTCCCACCTTTTGGTTGTTGTGAATACTGCTGTGAAGACGGGTTCATAACAAATAGCTCTTTGAGCCCCTCCTTTCAGCTCTTTGGGGTTTATATTTTGAAGTGGAACAGCTGCATCAAATGGCAGTTCTGTTTTTAGTCTTTAGAGGAGCCTCCGTACTGTCTTCCCCAGCAGGTGCACGATTCTGCATCCCACCATCAGCACACGAATCCCAGCCTCTCTCCGTCCTCACCCACCCAGGCCATTCTCTGCTTTCTGTAGAGTGGCCGTCCTCTGGGTGGGAGGTGGGTCTCACTGTGGTTTTGACTTGCCCCCCCCCAACCCTTTTTACAGAAGAAACTCAAACAGAAGTAGACACCTGTACATGAAAGAGTGGTGGCCAGCCGTGGACACTTGTGTGTGTTGTCTTCAGAATGAAAACTGTCTCCACTGGACCGTGACTTGGCAGGGACGGGCCCTGCTCCCCAACCAAGTCCAGTTGCGTGGATGCGACAGAAGCCTCTTCCACGGGCCGTGTGGACGAATGGCTGTTTTCTGTACAGGAGCCTGCTTAGCGAACCAGATCACCACGAGCCATTTGGTGCTTCTAGAAGGGTCTCAGACTCCCAAAGCAAAAAGGCAAATTGTTGTGAGGTCTTCTGGAGTTAACTGGGGATGCACACGTGGCAGTTTTAAGGAAACATAAAGAGAGGGGGACCTTCATCAAGCATAGATTACCTATATCACCGAGAATCAAAGGCCAAGAACACTGAAATGCCCAGCTGGTGGTGAGGACCGCGTTCCCAGAAAGCCATTTTTGGAAGCAGCTTTATTTGAAATAATTAAAAAAGATTCAGCCTTTGTAGCCCAACTGGCTTCGTGCTGCAGAGCAGCGTAACTTTTTTCCTGGGGGATCAGCTAAGTCCAGCTTAGCAGTAGACAGCTCCCTGTGAGCAGGCTGCCCTCGAGAGCCTCATTTCGTTGTGAAGCGGTTTGTAGCTACTTCGTGGTGACTCCCAAAGACCCAGCGTGCATTCCCGATGCGCTCCCAGCACGGACTTGTGAGTCCTGAGCGTCACGTCCTTGGGTTCTTCTGCTGTGTGTGGACCATGCCCACAGCCCGCAGCGTCGGCAACGTGCCTCCTCGCCTGACGCCATCGTGGAAATCATGCCTCGCCTCTCTGACCATCTCCGGTGTGGGTGAGAGGGAGGGAGTCTGGCACCTCTTCCAAGGAACAAGACAGACAATTTGATTTCCGCAAGAAGCCCCCTCTCCGACCTCCCCATTTCACTTCACTGATAACTTGAAAATGCGGTTCTGGCGTCCTGACGATTCCAAATGAGAAGCGACAGTGGGTGTTCAAATTCGCTGCCAGGTCTTGTTTATTCCGGGGCATCATTCTGTGAAACGATGGGGCCAAAAAGCGTGTTTAAACTCTGTTAAAAAAAAAAAAAAAAATCCTACAAAGGTGTAGGAGCCCAGCAGAATCCCCTGAAGCCATCCAGGCGAGGGCCCATTTGGCTGACGGAGTCGCTCTTGCGCACCTGCCCGCGGGCTGGGTGCAAAGATATCCTAAACTCGCTGCAAATTTCATTACGCCTCCCTCCAGCCAAAGCCATTCAGGGGTGCGGTGCTGTAATGGGCCGCCACGCAGATGGGTTGCAAAATGCACAGCCCATCTGTCTTTATCATGCTCATTTCCTCTTTTATTAAAATGTTAATGAATATAGTTTTTATTTATCATTTGGTGACATGTGCGGCATCCTTTTCTGGGAGACGAATCTGCAATCTGCCTAACCGTGTGAGCTGACAGAGAGCGCAGGAGCGAGGAATATTTTGGTTGCGTTTAAACTGCCACATGCAGGTTGAGCAAAAAAATTCCTTCACTTGTTGACAGCAGCATGGGGGACGACGGGAGGTATGCCGGGCTTGGAGTGGGCCCCCGAGTTTCACGCCAGGCCCACAGGCTACCGGCTGTTAGCCATGTGGCCACGAGCCTTGGTTTCCACTTCTGTCACACGGGGCTGTCTGCTCTCTCTGCCCAGGAAAGCAGATGAGAGAACTTTATGGGGACGCGTTTCGCCTTCACTCGTTATCATTCAGACGTGTGCTCGTATGGTTCTGATTTCCTTTTGCTCATTCTTTCAGACTCTCCGTGGAAAGTGCATCTGTCAAACGTCGGCCCCGAGATGACAGGCGTCACCGTGCGCGGCCTGACTCCAGCTCGCACCTATCAGTTCAGGGTGTGTGCCGTGAATCAAGTGGGCAAGGGTCAGTACAGCGCAGAGACGAGCAGGTGTGTGAGCGCGCGGCCCTCCGTGGTGACGAGGGGCAGCTCGGGCCTGAAAACAAGACGGAACGTCCAGTTAGGAGGAGGAAATAGATCCGAGGAACCACCCTGCCCCCTTAGCGACGTTGGCCACAACGTGTGCAGGAATTACTGTAACCAAGAGAGAAACACAGTCCCTCGTGTGTTGGCCTAGCGGGGTTCTCCCTAATCGCTCTGAGGGAAGTTTCGTAGACTTCCGTGGTGCCCTGGCGGGGCCAACACAGATCGTCCCGGATCGCACAGGCCTCTGCATACATGCAGTGCACAGCCAACGGTGTTTCTGCGCCCTCTGTCTACCCCGGCCACCAGCACGAAGGGAGCTGGTGCCGCTGTTGGGACAAGTAAACACCGGGCCGGGCTCGTCGCATCCCCAAGTGGCCCTGCCGCTCCCCCAGCCCTGGGGCGGCTGCTGTGGAAGCCCATTCAGATGTGACCTGTGAAAATGGCTTCCTCCCATCCACACATTCCTGCGTGCCCTCCCCGACCCGCCTGAGCGTTCACGGGGCCCGAATCATGGCATGATTGAGCTCTCAATGACTTTTTTCAAAATGTGGGAGTGTGATGTGAGAAATATCGAAAGAGCGAAAGGAAAAACAATTTGGAAGGAGTCTCGGGCTGTGGGCCTGCAGACTGGCCCGCTCGGGCTTACGATCCCTTCCCGGGCGGAGGTGCCGCTCCTTCAGACAGAGTCAGGTCACCTCCTGCGCCTGCCCTGGTGCTCGCATAGTCGGTTTTCCGTTACGTTGCCTTCGCTGTACCCGCTTCCTGCCTGTCCTGCTGGCAGGATCAGCCGTGTGCTTTGCTCGGTTCATCCCTCGATTTTCTAAAGTAGTTGGGCTCCAGATTCAGTGAGACAGAGAATGCAGATGGGGACCCTTTGTTTCGGATGCCGATCTGTCTCTCCCCACCCATGTTTTATGTCTAGGTTGGTGTTACCCGAAGAGCCGCCCAGCGCTCCCCCGAAGAATATCGTGGCCAGCGGGCGTACCAATCAGTCCATCATGGTCCAGTGGCAGCCGCCCCCAGAGACGGAGCACAACGGGGTGCTGCGCGGGTACATCCTCAGGCGAGTAGCCTGTGCTTGGCCGGCTCGAGGCTGTCGTCACGGAGTCAGGGCTCTGTTTCGCTGGGGGCGGCCCTGCAGAGAGCGTCTGCATATCCGGCCGTAGCATGTGCACGCCAGAACCCCGCGCCGATGGTGACGTTTGGTAGAAGATTGAAGGGGGACATGATGAGTCGGGGTCAGGGTGTGCTTTCCATCGTGAATCCAGGGGCACACATTATTTACTGTAATGATTGTTAGCTAACAGTAGTGCAACCGATTTAATCATTAGCCAGTCGTTCCCATGCTGGCTAGCACGTTGTTCAGTATTGCCAGGCCCTCTAGTGTTTCAAAGAAATGTTTTAAAAACCTACCTTTTTACATGCGATCTCACAGCTTTTAAATGTCAGAAATGAAGTCGGCCCGTTTTGGACCACGGTGCGGGCCGA
This sequence comes from Panthera pardus, assembly GCF_024362965.1. Classification (NCBI taxonomy): domain Eukaryota; kingdom Metazoa; phylum Chordata; class Mammalia; order Carnivora; family Felidae; genus Panthera; species Panthera pardus. The sequence continues at coordinate 13,041,316 of NW_026526969.1, read as the reverse complement.
GCTCACTCTTCTGCAGGCCATGTGTGGCCCCACGTTGTGGCCGCTTTGTTTTCTCTGCCTTGTGAGGGTGGTCAGGCTTCTAAGGATGTCGAGAGGACTCTCCCAGATCTCGGCTGGGTTTGAGACAAGGAGTCCCTTTTGCCAAAACTACTGCTAATTTTGAAATTGCACCAGATGTGATCATTGCAGTGGTTTGTTGCAGGAGAAAGAAAAGCGGTCTCAAAGGGCTCTTATGAAATCGCTTCCAACAGACCGTGCAGCCACGGACGCGTTTCTTCACCGACATGCACCGCGTGTCCCTCCCCAGCCTCCCCGGCGGGTGTCCGCCACTCCCTTCCTCCCAATGCCAGGCCTCTGCCGCCCATTCTGAGCGTGTGACCAGAAAGTATGGGTGAACAAAGGTCTCAGGGGGCTAAATGCAATCTCTTAGACAGATGTAAGAAGTTATGAAGGTATAGCTTTTTTAGCTCCGTTATCTTTGCATGTGGAGGACCATTCCTCCCAGTATATATTTATGTAATCATCCATTCATTCATCACACCTTCATCCACGTGCACATATAATTAGCCAATCACCAACACTTCCTGCCATTCTCAAGTCTTCCTCAAGCATGTGAATTGTCCTCTAAACATAAGCTAGGCCATTATCCACCTGAAGGGGTTTAAGTGTGACCCCTAGGGGCCCACGGGGGCTGGAGGGCTGGAATCGGCACTCGGGGTCTCTCTGGTCACTCTGCCTCCAAGTGTCCTCCCCCTTCCAACAAGAGACCTGGCACAGGGGCACCTGTGGGCTCTGGGCGGTTCCCAGATCCCTCTAGAAAACTAGCTGGCCACCCACCCCCCCACCCGGGTCTCCTGCCCGCTCCTGGGCCCTCGCTTCAGCTGTCACTCTTGTCCCATGTTCATCAGCTAATGAAAATCATTGCCTTGCCCTCCACCCGGCCCTTCACATGCTTGTCATTTTGGCCGCCTCTTTCTTTTCTTGAGCACACAGAAAAGGTTCCTCAGGTTCCAGCTGCCAAGTAAGGACTTTAAAAGTCAGCCTGCAGAACCAGGCTCGGGGCGTGGGGCTTAATAATGAAACCCCTCTGATGTTACAAGTCCCCGTCGGGGACTGCACATTTCTCCATTTTGTGGGATTACCACTGTTAAAAGGATTTTCTGTGATATGTTGGGAGAGTCGAGTGCTGGGAAGGAGGGCATCTGTGTTTGCAGGGGTTTAAATCAAGGAAGTCCTAAAATGAGGGTGCCCTATCCAAGGCCTGGGAATATCAAAGTTTTCAGAAATTAAAGACCCATGCCAAAACAAATTTGCTTGGAAACATTTGCGAATAATCCTCCGGTCTGCAAATCAGCTCTTTTTGCAAGTGTGCATCCTCCAGGGCACAAGACTCTGTGTCAGAGCCTTAGCACAGCCCATGGAAGAACAAAATGGAAATAAATCACCGTCGCGGCTCTGGCCGTGAGAAGTAGTTAGGATGTGTGCACAGTAATAAAATATTTATAATAATGGGCAGGGTGCTTCTTTGAGAGGAGCATAGGGGTTATGTCCTTTAAAAACATTCTTCTGTTTATTTCCATATAAAAAAATGATCTTGTTCTGTGCGAGACAGTCTCCCAGGCAACGTATCCCACCAGTGAGAGGGCGATGCCCTGTGCTTCTGTTATTAATTGTGACCTTCCCAGACATCCTGTGAATGTTACAAAAGCACCCGAGCCGCGGGTCGGAATGGGCCAGCCTGCCTGCTGCAGAAAGGAGAGGAGGGCGGCCGCTTCTGAGACATGAATCCTGTGGTCTGTTCCACACGATCCTATAAACAAGGGTCCAGGAGATACGGTTCATACGGGCTTCACGTACTTCCTGGATGAGCAGTGTTCTCATAACCAGAAATACTTACAGGGTGCTTCACACTGTCACGTCTCCTTTGTGTCCATCGTTTGGTTTTATTCTCACGAAAACCCAGCGGAAGGCCACTATTATGTCCTTCCCGGGAGTTCTAAACCAAGGTTCGGAGAAGTTAAGAGTTTGCTTGAGGCCGCCCAGCTCATCAGTCGTCTTCCCAGCTCCTTCTGGAGCTAACGTCTTTGCTTTTCCCTGGAATGTGTCATGCGTAGAGATGCCTCCACATTAATGAGATCTTCTCAAGTGACTGCCCGGTATGTGCCATACTGGTTATTATGAGTGGTCCTGGGCGCCATTCACACGCCAGGGCGCCCTGGTGCTGCCGTGGGGCCAATCCTTGCCTTCTTCCAAACGGCTCTCTCACCGTCTCGGTGCTGTTTATTTTGTAGATGGGGAATTTGAGTGGGAGTACCTGGCTTGCGGGTTGTCCCGTGCCACGCCTGCGTCCCCATGGGCCGCTGCCTTGAAGGCCGTGATGTTACATAAATGAACTTAACCCCCGCTGGGACGCAGGTAGTTCAGTAAAGGAATATCAAGTCAGTCGGTGTCAGAAGTGGATGGAACAGGAAAGCAGAAATGTGGTGTGGGGCGCTGGCCCCTGTTTTTGCCCGTCACGGGATCACCGTCCGTCCCCCACGCCTCCCGCCAGGCGAGCCGCACCTCCTTTCAGGCGAAGGCAGGAGGGGGCCTGGGACCTTCTCGCTATTCCAGTTCTGCCTGTTCTTGATCTCGTATTTTTCCCACCGCACGGGTCTCACCTGCACACACGGTCTGTGGCTGAAAGGCTGCCCTCGGGAAGTCCTGCTTTTCTCGAAGGACCTCATGTTGCAGTCTCTGTGCTTCCTACTGTGCTTTCATCCTCTTTGGAGAGCTCTGTTTTCCCTTGAAGGGCCTCAATTCTGGGTTTCTTCTCCCCTCCCCCACCGACGGCAGTAGCCTTGCTGGGCCTTCCCCTCTGTGCCCAGGCGCTCTGCCCGTGGCCCCAACCTGCCTTCAAGAGTCCTCTTGCCCTGTGTCCCCTCGGCCCTCACCCCCTCCCTCTCGTCAGACAAAGCCACATCTTCCCGAGCCGAGAGCCGCTGCTCGGACAGGATCTGGAGGCCTCGGGAGCTGTGTGACGGCCAAGGCACTGTCTCCCGCCACCCGCCCCCGCGCTCCACCCTGGGGAACCAGTGCACTTCTAAAAACCCAAGTTGTGAAAAGCATTCACTACCCCGAATAATGCCACAAAAGCCCTTCGGTAGCACACGTGGCAATTGCCTAATTTATACGTTTTCTAAGTCCCGAGTCGTGCATGTGACTTTTGAACACAGATACAGCGTGGAAAGTATTCCTCTTGTTCCACACAGTTCCTTCTCGAGCACGGGTGCAATCGGCGTAGAGCACCGTATTAGGGTCAGGTGCACGCCACAAGAATTCCGCTTTGTGTCTGCTGCAGCCTGGCGACCGCAGCCAGCCCCGCCACCATCGGGAGCCGTACACGGAACCCTGCGCCCGTTTCGTCCACGAAGGCCCCCTAACAAACAGCCCAGCCCATCCACCTCAGCATGCGACCAGTATTTTAGAAGTGGGAACACCACCGAAAGCCGCTCGTTCTGGTTCTGGGGCTGCGTGAACAAATCTAGAATCCCTAGACGGAAAAGGCAGCGGGCCTCCCGCCTCTCTGCTTTTCCCCACGTTTCAGGACCACGGGAGGAAAGCTGTCCCTCCACAATCGTTATTTACGGCAACACCCGACACGGGAGCCGTGCCTGGAATTTCTGGTGCTAAGTCACCGCGCCCCCCAGGCGACTTACACTAAAAAGCTATAATTTTTCTTTAACCGTAACACAGTCGCATTCCACAGTAGCACAGTCGGTTCCATTTTGCCCAGAGCTCATAATCGCTGTGAGATTCAGTGACACCGCGTCTGAGGGGTTGGCTTAGGAAGCACTGTTGTCCGGGGCCGACCTCTGGCTTCACTCTTGTTCACGGACTCCGCTTCCCTCCAACTGCGTGGAATCCGTGCGGGTACCCCCGCATCCTGGTTCCAGCCGTCTCTCCACATTGCGATGCAGGTACCGCCTGGCCGGCCTGCCCGGGGAGCACCAGCAGCGGAACATCACCAGCCCGGAGGTCAACTACTGCCTGGTGACAGAGCTGATCATCTGGACCCAGTATGAAATCCAGGTGGCAGCCTACAACGGGGCGGGCCTGGGAGTCTTCAGCAGGGCCGTGACCGAGTACACCCTACAAGGAGGTAAGCTTGCTTTTCCGCGAGGTTGCACGGTCTCTGTCGGGGAGCAGGGCGCGTCGAGTTTGACGAGAGCACGTTAGAAGAAAAGATGAAAGGGGCGCCTGGGCGGCTCAGTCGGTTGAGCCATAAAATGAGGGGGTTCGGCTCGGGTCACGATCTCGCGGTTCGTGGGTTCGAGCCCCGCGTCGGGCTCTGTGCCGACGGCTCGGAGCCTGGAGCCTGCTTCGGATTCTGTGTCCCCCTCTCTCTCTGCCCCTCCCCCGCTTGCGCTCTGTCTCTATCAAAAATAAATACATGTAAAAAAAAAAAAATTAGAAATAAAGATGAAGGACCTGGTCCTCCAGGGGGCAAGTAGAAGGGAATTCATCACCTGTAATTGAGTCTCTCTATTCCTCAACTATCGCAATACTGTAGAAGGGACACAGAGAACGTTCCAGATGCTTTCTTCTGGGCACTTAGGCCAGGGAGTATCCACACACATCCTTTAGTTAGCCCGCTTACTCTCAGAAAGATCTGTGGAATTGCCTTTTTCTAAATGGAGTAATGGTATATTACATGGTAAAGCTGGCCGTGGAGTCCCATGTGATACCGTGAGCGTTTTCCAAAGAGAACGATTATTTAGAATTTTGTGTTTAGTAATGCACTATGATTATTGGTAATGGAATTTGCAACTCAGTGTGCCTTTTTTTTGGGGGGGGGGTTCTTTTTCTGTTATACAAGCCAAATAACTTACTAGGTGGGTAAAAACTCCTCCCCACAGCACCCTTCCGAAAACGGCCAGTCAGGATGTCGTAAAGCCAGTGGGGTCTTGCCTTCATATGCTGCGACCCAACCCCCTCGTTTTATGGCTAAGCCCCCCACTGTTTTCTAGAGGACCCGGGTCTCAGCCCCAGGGAGCGCTGGCGTTTGGAAGCACCGTCCACTGTCGGTGCTCCCAGCAGGAGAAAATGGACCCTGTCTTGGCACCCCAGTCCCTGCCCGGGGAAAACGGTTTCCCCACAAAATCGACAGCTCTTCCCATTCGGGAAGAGGCACTTTTAGCCTCTCCCGACTCACAGGTGTGGGTTTATTTGCTTAGGCATTTTTACTGCCACCAGGCCTTGACCTTTTTGAAATGATGATATTTCTAACTGCCCACTTCTCTCCCCAAATCATGCCTGAGACCTCATGTTCCTTGATATTGCATACCGTTACCGTTATCATCACCCCTGATCGATCGGCTGTCTGTCGTCGTCCATAAGTCCATAAAGCCTCCTTTATAAATTAAGTCAGTTCTGTCTCCATGGTGAGATATGTGCCTGGAGGAAATACTTAACATGCAAGACAGCCGGGAAGGACCTCCTCGTCCGCACGTGAGTCTCGATTACTCACCGGAAAATGGAGACGGCTGAGTACCTGGACAATTAATGTTTGCTTTAATTCGCCTACCTAATGACGGTAGATTTGGAAATACTTAAAATAATGAATTTGCTATTAAGAATCGCCTATTACTGTTAACTAGGACTGCTTCATTTTCTTACTGGTGTGTTCGGGTCCCGTGCGGGGCATGGAGGGGCAGATCCCCACCTAGCTGAGGAGAGCTTCGGCCCTAGAGTTTGGCTCGTACTTGGGAGCCATTAAAGGTTGAGGGCCAGGAGCAACATGAGCAAAATGCTGTATTAGGAAGGCGAACCCGTCAGCGGCTGTGCGGGCGAGCTGGGGGCCCCCCGCGGCCTCAGCAACTCCAGACGGAAGGGCACGTGATCTGGCTGTGAACCGACAAGTTCCCTGTTGCTGTGACGCAGGCCACGAGGAGGGCGTGGCTGGCGCTTTCTGGTGGTGCTGCATAGTTTTCACAATACTTTGCCTCTGTTCCCTATGCTTCTGTTTCCAGACCCTCCCCGCCTCCTAACCCTACGTCTGTCCCTTGGGCCCTGGACAGAGCTTCTCAGGCGTTCGACAGCCTCTGAGCCTGACCCTCCTGTGAGGGGCAAGCCTCAGCCCCAGGACAAATCAGGGTGGAGCCCTTGCTGACCACAGTGTTGGCATAACTGTCCCTTGGGCTTGGCCGTGGCACTCGTCAGGTATCAGGAGAGGGCACGAGCAGGGGAGGCAGCGGCCCTACAGCGTGTGCACTCACGCTGCGCCCGTCCGGCCCCCGTCGTCGGGAGCGTCCTGGTCGGCCGCCCCCAGCCGAACAAAAGGGAACCAGTAAACTCTGTCCCGGAACCAATGTTCCCACCGAGACAGGAGACAAGTAAGAGAGCGTTTAGACTTGCAGTTGGAAAGAAACGGGGAGTGGGGGCGGGGAAGCTGGTCTGGAGTGGGGGCAGAATAAACCAGAGAGAAAGTGATCTGATTGGGAGGGGCCGCATCAGAAAGGAAAATGGCCACAGTGAGGAGCCGTGAATAATTTAGGGCTGTGAGCTGTCCTCCCACACATCTGTCTGTCTGCTGACCCCCAGAAACGGCCCCTTCTTCTAGTCCATCAGGGCCTAACTCCACATTTACTGCTTACCTGCCTTCCAGAAGCACATCAACCTTTCTGAGCCTCAAGTTCATCTGCCCTGACTCCTTGTGAGAGAAAGGCCTTGAGAGCCCTGAGCTCTTAGCCAGTATCCTGGATGCTCAGGTTGTTCTTGTTCCTCCTTCTGTGGCAACGCCCAGTGTCTGGAACCTACTGTATCTGCATGTTTCTGCAGCCGCGGTCGTTCAGAAAGAAACGGGCGCAACCTCTCTGCTGATAGTAAAATCTCAAGAACGATCTGTGCGTCTACTGTGTGCTCAGTGTTGTGTGACGGGCCGTGGCAATGATGCGTGTGCCTGCTGTGTGCTCAGTGATGGGCTGTGGCATGGAGCAGGAGTAGGGAACACACCCAACACAGAGTCAAACCTGGGACTTGGGGCCGAGGCTGCGAGGAGAGACTAACATTTGTGAAATAAGAGTGAGCTGCAGAAGAAAGCAGCGTCACTGATGTGTGCTCACCCCCATTTATCCACAAGACCCGTGTTGCGAGCATGCTTCGGATGGCTGTCGAGACAGAGGAAGATGCCATCGACATAAAGAGCGACTTTACTGGGATCTACGTGGTAGGGCCACATCAGAGGCATTGGGGTTCAGCTGTCTGTAGTGGTTGGAAATGGAATCCAACTGCTAGAAACAGACCCAAAATAACAGCTTAAAACAAAATAGAGGTGGGTTTTTATCTTTCTCTCCCCAAGAGTGGGCATTCAGCTGCACAGGGTCTTAGCGGCAGCTCCATGGTCACCAGACGGTCAGGCTCCTTCTTTTCACTTTGCCATCTTTAGCATTTGCCTCATGGTTGCACATTAGCTGCTGGGATGCCAGCGGTCGCGTCCACATTCTATGAGGAAGGCACAGGGGTACACCTTGTGGCCACATATGCAAGTATGTTTGCCTGTGACGAACTTTCTTAGAAGTCCTACCTACTGCTGACTCATGCTTACAATTCACGGAATATCTCCATGCCAGAAGCCCGGAAAGGTGCTCTTTCCGCCAGATACATTTCTGTCTGTTGCTAAGAAAGGAAGGGGGGACAGATAGTAGAGGGTAATTGGCGGTTTCTGCCTCACTCTTTGCAATGACTCCTGCTGCGGAGTCAAACCCAGAGGATATGCAAGTTCTAGATATAAAATTGTACGACCGGGGCGCCTGGGTGGCTCAGTCGGTTGAGCGTCCGACTTCGGCTCAGGTCATGATCTCGCGGTCTGTGAGTTCGAGCCCTGCGTCGGGCTCTGTGCTGACAGCTCAGAGCCTGGAGCCTGTTTCAGATTCTGTGTCTCCCTCTCTCTGACCCTCCCCCGTTCATGCTCTGTCTCTCTCTGTCTCAAAAATAAATAAACGTTAAAAAAAAATTTTTTTTTTTTTAAATAAAATTGTATGACCGTCTGTCACAGCCAGCCGCATGCAGAGAGCCCCACGATCCTTGGGAACCCCCCACTTAAGAATTAGCAGCAAGCGGCTCCACAGCTCCCCGGGCCCTTGGCCTCAGACCCTCAGCTCGTGGTCTGTTTGGGCACCAGCTGAGCATGCTTGCTGCCCCTGGGAGCCCCCGTCGGTGAGCTTGGGCTCTGGATGCCCCTGGCTGCTGGTGCCACGTGTAGAGAAAGCCTGCAGGCCTGAATTGGCCCTTGAAGCTGCAAAGAGAATAATTTAAATGTCTGCATATTAGAGGGGAAGAGAATAACTCATAAAATTAATTATTTGTCAGCCTAATTTGGAAAGTTATTGGAACGTATACGCACATAACTCTGGAGTCCGTCAGGACGCCATGGGAACAGTTGGAAACGCCCCGCCTCGGGAAGAATAAGGCTTCCGGCCAGCCTGCCTGGTTCTTCCTCCTTCCCTCAGCCAAGCGGCAAGCCTGACCCATCAGGGGAAATGAGATGTAATTTGTCCCGACTTTAATAAGCTCTTTGGATTTCGCTCCTCTTGAGAAGGCATCAGAACGCCAGGGAGAGCTGGTGCGGCTCGCCAACGTGAGGCTGCATGTGACACGGTGCACAGTCATTCTCAAAGAGAACTCCCAAATGTCGCAGCCTCGGCCCCAGGGAGCAGAGTCAAGGGCGCACAGGCAGCCCTTGACCCGAAAAGATCGGCCAGCGCTTGCCCCGGGGGCAGACACCCGCGTGCTGCTGGGCACACGCCTTTGGTCTCGAGTCTCTTTTCTTTATGGAAGCTCTCGAAGGAAAATAAGTCATCTGTGCCTTGAGTTCAGCACAATGTGGTATGGATCCTTGAAGAAATTTGAACCCACCTTTCCCCTGTCACATGCCCCCTTTTTCTTTTCAATCCCGTTTATTATTGAGATCTGCTAAAAACGTCTGGGGTCTACCTTGGTTCTCTCTATTCTCAGCATGGGCTAACACCTTGGACACACAGGGATTATTTAGTATAAACTTTCTCACTTCCCCTGCTCTTCATACCCCCACCCCATCCACTGTCCGCCAATCCCATTGAATAGATTTTATTAGGTGCCTCCGTGACCTTTTCTGCTCCAGGCATTTTAAAATGCGACCTATTAACTTACCAATCGGGCAGCAAAATTCTGATACAGTCACAGTCACGTGAACTTTCCAAGGGGTGAGAGGAAAGGTCCCTCCTGTCCCAGTAGCGGCGACCAAAAATCCAGCAAACGCGGAACCCGCTCGTCAAATTTCCAGTGTGATTACCCAAAATGAAGTGGAAGCGAACTTAAATTGACTCAGGAATTTCTTTCAAAATGCTCCAGAAATCAATGTTCTCGGTTGCAAGTGGAAGAAGCCTTAAGCATATAAGTTCTGCAAAACTAAATGCCCAGTGTAATTACCAGCATTGTTCTTACTGCCAATGTCAACTTCAGCAACCTTCCCATCATTCAGTAGGAGAGGGAAAGTACTGTTGTCACTTGAAGCAGTGAGTGTTCCAAATTCAAGGCTCACACGATGTTTGGTTCCCAGATTCAGGTTTTGTTAAAAATGTTGCAACTACCCGCGAGAGCCCCGTGAAGATACTGTGTGACCATGAAGTCCTCAGGTGACCCTGAGCGTGGAATCCTACGCGCTGCCGGAGCGTGAGAGATGCTGGCTGGGTCCCAAAATACGCCAGCCTAGACCCGCGAACTTCCGTCCGTTTCTTCACTGTGTTCATAAAAATGCAGATGCTGGCTTTTCCATAAAGGGTCCAAAGACAAATGATACTATACATCATCATTTCGAACACACCCAGGTTTTAATTTTTTTCTGGTTTTATTTCTTTATCATTTTTCTTCCTTGAACAGGTATTTCTGCGCTATAATGATTTATTCTGGTTTTGGAACATTACCTTCTAATGAAAGGGAAATATTTCATACTTAAAGAGAAATGGAAAAAACATTTGGTTATCCACATTTCTAAAACATTAGTAAAAGCCCCTAAATGTTCACTTGGGCTTTGAAGGGTTTTCTAAAGTGAGGATTATAAATGAACACTCTGTTTGCAAGCTCCATTCGTATCTCCTCTTGGGAAATTCTCAATGTGGCATAAATGACATTGCACAAAAGATTTGTTTCTCAATCCTTAAGACTTTCTAGACCGCAGGCTGTGCCTACAGAATAGGATAATGTTCCAGATTCTCCCAGAGTCACCTAAAACACTAAGAACTGAACAAAATGATGTGGGATGTTCCATCAGGATTGGGCTTAATTCAGGCTTTTAGAATTTTCCGGAAAGAAAAGAAGAGGAAGCTAGCATTTTGGAGGAAGCCGCCCCCGACCAGTTTTTGTTGTCTTATCCTGCGCACCTGTGCTCCGTGCCTCACCTTGGTCATCGCCCCCCGCCCACCCTGCCCCCCGGACAGCTGTGAGAGATAGGTGTCTGTTTTTCTTCCACAGAGGAAAATGGGAGCTCCAAGAGGTAATGCACTTTCCCCAAGTCACATGGCTGGGAAATGCTGGGGAAAACCTAGCGCTCCTTTTTTCATTCTGCACGTATCACCCATGGACAGAAATTACTTCCAGATTTCCGGTGCAGCTTGAATACAGAAAAGAAGCAAGATCTCACGTCACTCGTGGATGAGTGGCAGGTGGGTGTGTAGTCCGCAAGAGGAGATGTCTTTCACACTGAAACCCAGGACACATGCACACACACACAGACACACACGCAGATACACACATGAACAGACACACACACACACACTCACACACACACAGCTGAAACAAAAGGCTCGTGCGACAATAGTCCCCCCTACACTGTGTGGTGTTCTTTGATATTTGCCATCCTGTTTCATTCCATTTCACTCTCGGGTTCTCTAATAAATGCTGGCCACGGCCACTAAATTGATTTCCTGGTCTGCTAGTGCGTTGGGAGACCTGCAGTTTGAAAACCACTGAATTCGAGCAACACAGGGCGTTTGGTTGAGCTGAACCCGTGTCCCTTTCAGAAGAGGCTCCTCCACTGGCCTGTAGGACGCACCAGGGTCCCCAAGGGAGAGACCACCACAGCCACCGCAGCCAACGATGAAAGACCAAACAGGGATCTGAGTGGGGGCATGGCAGGCAACGGGCCTGGGCACGCAGATCCAGGGCCAGAGCTATGATCCAGGGGTTGTAGGAGGGTTCCAGCCCCTGGATCTGCGCAGATGACCTCGTGAGGGAGGAGAGCTTCCCAGGGTAAGACTTGGCCTTCAGTTGCCACAGGAAGACACAGGGAAAAATCGAACCGGTCTTAAATTGCCGTGACCAGCATATTGTTTGGTCATGTACAGACTGGTGTTCCCTACAAGCCTGGGGGCTCTTTGAGGGCGGGGTCTGTGTCTGTATCTCCAAATCCAAGCACAATGCCTGGTATGTAAATAAACAAGGCATAAGTGTATGTCCGATTAAAGACACGCTGATTGTCTCTATGTTAGTTTCCGGTGCTGTCTCAATTTACTCTCCGTATCCAGCGTGATGCCTTCCCTCCCCTCCTGCCTCTTCTGGTCTCAGGAGCTCGAAGGAAAGCCCAGTGCCTGCCTGCTCGACCTCACACGCTGTGCCTCCCCAGCCTAAAACTGGTCCCGAAATAAATAAGGGGGAAAATAAGTTCAGAAAGGGACACACACAACTTCTAAAGTATTAAAATACTATTTTTTATTCAGGTCATTAAAAGAGACCTGAGCTTATTTATCCAAGATCTGTCCCCCTAATAACGCATTAGAAATGTTTAATGCAGTGAGAACATTCCAGTGTCTCAAAACGGCAAGAACCATAACAACCCAAGAACTTGTCCGCGGCCTGTAACGATCTGGAATTAACCGTCGCACCCGCCACAAAGATTGCAATAGAGACATCCGTGCAGCACCGCGTAGCCAATAATTCTTCCACATGACGAGCTTGCGGCTCCCCTCTTTGAGAGGCATGTGCATTTAATTCTGGGGAATTGCCCGGAGGAGTCAATGGCCACGAATCCCCACCAAGTTCTGGCTCTAGACGCCGCAGCCCTTAGGATTTGATGTCATCTCCTCCAAGGATAATGAAAAAAGGAGTGCGCAGTTGTGGTGAAGACGGAAGACCCGTGCGCCCTCGCACGGCGCAGAGGCGCTGCCGGGAGCTCCTGCCCCGGCCAGCGGATCCAAAGCGAGGAGACTCCTTCCCGGGCAAGGTAGGCCCCGCGTGGCCTCACGCCAGGTGCTCACCGACCGGGAAAACTGACGGCGCGCTTGAGGGCATTGAAGGATGAGCCGTTATTGCAGTAACACGCTGTGTTTCACAGTTTATCTCTAACAGATAAGGTGGTGCTACCTTAATAGATAAAAATTGTGTTGGGCAAAGCACGGTGATTTCATTCCGTGCTAAGTTCAGCTAATTTTTCAGCATTGTCACTGGGATGCTTGGCACTCTTCGCTTGGGTTTACGTCAGTCTGATGGGGCTAATAAGCAGGGTGCAGAAGTCAGTCATTTTCCTACCACAGAAGCCTGGACGCCCGTGTCCCCTGTCCCACGAGGCGCCGTGAATCTCTGAGCTGGTACTTCCCGGTGTGACCTTCTTCCTTTGACCTGACATGTTGTGCGTCTCCAAAACATCACATAGCTCTACGGTCAGCGGAGTTTTGTTTAGAATGACCGTTAGTTTAAACCGATTCTGCCATTTGTGTAGACGGAAGCCAAGATGAATTGTAACGCTAGGCTGGGGTTTACTCAAGGGTGTTGCACATCAGCTTGCGTAATTTGCATAATATTGTTTGAATACTTGAATGAAACATACCCTTTCAGCTGCAGAGAATAGTTCGGGAAAATTGCTGGCCCGGCATAATCTCAGGTTCTCTGGGCTGGAAATACCAGTACACGTTCCTGGCAGGAAAGGTGGCAAAGAGGCTCGTGAGGACAGGAGTGGGGTCTTCTGCCAACCAATTAACCGGCTCTAAATGAAATGAAAGGTGATCGTCACGGGGAGGATGGGGGGAGGGAAGGAAAGAGAAAATGGCAGAAAAGAAACTGCAGAGCAGTGGTTCTCAGTCGGGTCCCTGTGCCACTTGTTAGAAATGCAATCCTCGGGCCACGTAGACCCACTGGATCAGAAAGTCTGGGGGCGGAGCCTGCCCTCTGTGTTTCCAGAAGCCCCCAGATGATTCTGGTGACTCTGATCTGAGACTCACTTCTCTAGAGGTTGGTAGGTAGCAGAGGGCCGAAACCATGAATGCTGTGAGTCTCTCCTTATTTATGTCTCTGGCATTTTCAAAGAAAGGGGGATCGTGCCCGGGGAGGGTCAGTACCATCAGCTGGAAAAAAGTGGTTCTTCCCATGAACGGGGGCACGCCCTGTGGGGAATGTAGGAACACGGTATGTCTCACAAGAAATCTCAGCTGTGGTTTAGAAACTCTGATGGTTGGGTAGGAGGCTGAAGTCTTCCTTAAGATAAAGGTCATGACTCGGAAAAGAAAGGAAGATACAGGCAGTGGTCAGTGGCAAATTAGGGTGAGTGAGCTGTGTGCACCACGACCAGCCACCGAGAATAATGCACGGGTCCTTGGAGGAGACCAGAATCTAGAAGAGCCTCTCCTCCACACTTGTGCCTTCGGCATTTTCGAAGAAGGTGAGGCTACGCTTCAGTCAAGTCAAGCAGCCTGATCATGCTTTAGTAACCTTTTTCCTGTGGCTTGATCTGTTCCCTGTCAAGGTTAATGGGATTTGTGTTCGAACAATAGACTGTGACAAGGGATGAGTTTCATGTCAGAAAGGATAGGAAGAACACATTCAACAGAAATTCTGTTGAGAAATTAAGGATAGAGAGGAGATGTGTACACGAAGCTATAAAAACACTCGCTAGAGGACAGGACTTCAGGTTCCACTTCAAAGAGGAATCGAGAGACCTGGGTCTATAATTGTCAGGAAGCAGTCACTAGGAGTCCCCTTTGGTCATTCAGAATGAACCACATCCCACCAACCTCATTTCCTTTTGGAGGAGGGTTACTGAGTTGACAGATCCAAATATATAGTCATTCTGTAGCTTGATTCCCACTCATTCATTCATTTTCTAATTCACTCACTAAGCACCTTTGTGGCTAAGATGGGGAAATACAGATTGGATGACAGAATAATTAGATGGGTCCCCAGGGCTTGGCTTCACCCAAAGAGTGTAACTTGCCTGATACACCACCACTTGGAGGATAACTCCAGATGCAAAATCCATCATTCTGGGCTTTTTTTGGTCAGCACTTCTACTGGCGACTTGGAGGGAACAGAGATGGCACGTGCATCAAATATGCAGGGGTCACGGCTCAGAGGGGATGATTCGTGTATTCTATCCCCAGATCAGGAGTAAAAAATAAATTGCTTTCTTAGATTGATGGTTGAAATCAAACCGAACATAAAAGAAATCAAGTTGGGACACGAAAGGTATAAGGGAAAATACTTCAGTTACGCACACACACCCCAGTCATGTGACAACAAGATGGGGAGACAGGACTCGCCGACAGTCACCATAGAAAGTCTCAGGGGATAGACGAGCGCAGACCCGAGGAGGACTGAGACCATAATCTTCGTCTGTACAGACCATCAAGGCAGATCACAGTGCCAAGGAATCCTGTCTGGCTGGATGCCACTTGGGCACTTGGAGCGCTGAGATCGGCTCCAGGTGCCTCAACGTGAGGGGTGGGGAGAAAACCAAGGCTTCTCGGAGGAGGAGACCGGTATAGAGTGGGCAGTGAGTGCTCCCTCAATCCTGCCGCATGGGAAACAGAGGAACAGGATGTCCACTTGGCCCATAGTAGTAAAGCCCGACTGGACATTCCTGTGATTTTCAAATAGTCTAACAGCTGTGTGTGCGGGGGGCGCTTTACCCAGGAGGCAGATGGGCATCACTGGTCAGAAGTCGTGGAAGGAGAGGTTTCAGCTGAGCATGAGGGAGAGCCTCTCTGCCACACACGGCAGGGGTTTAGCGTGACCTGAATGGCGGGAACGTGGAGCTGGAAGCTGTGTCGACGGTGGCCGAGGGGCCACCCATCTGCGTGCTGTGGGTGAACCACGTGGCCTCGGTGGCCCTTTCCTCTCCTCCTCTGTCTGCAGAACTCTGTCTGCACCGTCAGTAGGGCCATTTGTGTGGCCCTTGCCTCTACGAAGCTTCACAGAGGAAGGATTCTTTGACAGAACTCCGGCTGTCATAATGTCATCGAACAGAACCGTGATGCCGAGTTGACTGTACGTACTGGAGTACGTGTCCGTGGCTCGGTACCTCCTCAGGTGCCTACCCAGGTGTGGGGTTGGTGCGTGAATGGAATGGAGTAGGAAATCCGGAAATGGACTCGGTTGCACGTGGAAATTTAGTACCCAGTAGAAGCGGCATCTTGCAAGAGTAAACAGAGACCAGCTTTTTGATAAGTAGTATTGAGATAAGTGGATTCCTCTGTGGGAGAAGACAAAGCTGGGTCCACTCCCTACACCGAATTCAAGGGTGCATTCCAAACAGACCAGAGACGTCCATATTAAAAACGGAACCCGCAGAAGTACCAGAAAAGAAAAACCAGCGAATTCCCCTGTGACCTAGAATTGGGGGGGGGGGGGGGAGTTCTCTATTATTCACAGTCTGGAAGCAATAAATGGAAAAAAATGATAAATTTGACTACATAAAATGTTTAAATAGCTAAAATATTCTGTATACCAAAAAATACAATAAGCAGAGGGGGGAAAGATACAGAGCAGACAAAATTATCTCCCAGACAAGTTATTAGCTGCACATTAAGCTCTGTCAAGAGCCTCTAAAAGAGAGAAGTAATAGACCGATATGCAAAAGAAAGAAGTCAAGAAATAAGAAAATCGAATCAACAGCCGTGCAAATGCCCTTAGCCCCGTGAGAAGATGCTCCCTTCTACCAATGAGAGGAGCACAGAGCGAAGCTACACAGAGACACCATTTCTCGCCTGTCATTTTGGTCAAAATGTGAACATTTGACAATATTCTGTGATAAGGCTTGAAAGAGGGGCACACTTCTTCACTGAGAATGCAGCGTGATACAAACACGGGGAGGTCGATCGGCACCCGACCCTGGATGCCGCGACCAGTGGGAGGAGGGTCCCCGTATCTCCTCCCAAAGCGTGTATGGATTACAGGGGGAAAGGATAACTCTGCTGAGGCCCAACCTGGCAGCACGTGGTTACAGGGAACCTCCCCGGCGACGGCACAGATCACAATCGTGCAGAGAGGACTCGACAGGAGAACGGAGCACCACCGCTGTGCTCCTCCTTCCTAAGATCCATAGCTGGAGCCTAACCGAGAAGAAACATCAGACGAACACAAACTGACGTGACAGATGAGCCTGCAATAAATATCCCAAGATGTCCAGGCCACAGGAGTCGAGGAGAAATTGAGCTCCAGGCTGAAGACTGAAGAGACAGGATTAGGAAAGGCAGCGCAGGATCTGGACCGGACCCTACCGCCGCAGGGGACCTCACGGGAGAAGCCGGAGGACCCGACGACGAGGTACGCTTCTGGTATCTGGGTTTCCGTGGCTGTAGGGCGGTGAGGTGGTGAGTGTCCTCGTCTCCCGGAGCCACAGGGCACGGATTTGGGGAGGGGGAGGGGCTTACCTTGGTAGCTCGCTATGAAACGATTTTGAAAAAAGTCTTTGTATGATGTCTGAAAGCATCAGACATTTCAAAATGAAAATTACCTGTCTCGTTTAAAACTATTGTGAATTCCTTTTCGTCTTCTACCCCAAACGGGTGGGACTTCTAGTGCCATTAACTGGCAGAGTGTCCACTCTCTGCTTTGTAGAAAGTTACTCCAGTGAGACAGATAAAAAAAATGGAGCAGCACATACCTGAGACGGTCCACCTCAGCGCTAGAGGTTCCGGAAGGACCAGACCTACCGAAACGTCCATCAGCAGCGTCCTGGGGGAACAAACCAGGCACGGAAGCCATTCTGCAGCCGTAATAGTTTGAAACTATTATATTAATAGTTTGAGTTTGAAATAGTAGTATGATGTTTTACCTTTAAAAAAAAAGAACTTTTTAAAAGGCCTAGAAATAGGAACCAACCCCCTCGCACTGAGCTTCCTAGGAACCACAGAAATAAACGGGCTTTCTTGGATAAATAAATGGATGCTTCCAGGTAAGTTATCCAGCAGGTAGCCCATAAGGTGAGCCTGTGAGATCTTGAGAGCTCAAAAAGCAAAGAAAAAGAAAGGAAGGAAAGAAAAGAAAAGAAAAGAAAAGAAAAGAAAAGAAAAGAAAAGAAAAGAAAAGAAAAAAAAAGAAAAGAAAAGAAAAAGAAAAAGAAAAAAAAAAACGAACTATCAAATCCAGGAAGAACTTGTCAGAAAGACTCAGGCCCACCTGGCGAGACTCCCACGAGTTAAACATGGGAAAATATGAAAATCATGAAAATTAATAATAATAAAACTGCAGTGAAGTGAATGAAAGGTTTCAAATGCATTTTAGTCCATGGATTCCTAATAGTATTTCTTTAAAGCCTCTCTGGTCACCTTTGGAGAATGTAAAGGAAACTATTATGTGGTGAATTTGTATAAACCTTGCCAATCAAAAATCTCAGGATGTATAGTGAGATACTTGACCTTGATGGGTGAAAGTCACATTTTTAATATCTGGTTGTACTCCTTGGATGGCGCTCCATTTTGACTGCATGCAGACTTTTAACCTCTTCAAACACGTGGAAGTTACCGTTGACCAGAAGTATTTGTACAAGTAGGTGGTCGCACGTGTTTGAAGATAATTTATTACTCTCTCCACCCAGTTAGGAGAAACTTCTTCCTTGCCATTAACCGGAATGCAGATAATTCAGCCTCTTTAAATTGCACTTTACGGGCATAATTTCTTTAGGCTAAGAGCTCTTCCTTTTATTTCTTTGACAGACATAACGTTGAACATTTTTTTGTGATGAGGTGAACGGATTGGATTCTGAGCAAATGTTTTTCATATCAAGTATTTCAAAATAATGGGCATTTCTATGGATCTACACAGAAGTTGTTGCCAGTCTTAATATTTTTCCTTCAGAGTTCAAACGCTGACTCCTTTAGAATTATAAAATCGATCCCATATCGCTAGTGCACAGTTTTTAACTCCGTAACCGCGCGGAGTTTCTTCTTTGAACCCATACGTGTCAGGATACTTCGGCCAGATCTCGGCAGGTCTCCACTGTGTCCGTCTGCTCAGGTGCTCAAAAGTGTCAGTTAACTACGCCATTGTTGGGGCCCATAACTCATCCTTCAACAAATCTTCAAAGGGAGGCCCAGTCCGTAAAACGAATAACAGTGATCATAACTGCTTTGTTCAGTTCACACACTCTTGCAAGACCCTTCTTTCGGACAAGCCCATAGGCTTCCACCTGGAATTGAAACGGGAAACAGGGAAGTCCCCGTTTTCGAGGAATGCTATCACAAGACAGATGGGCGGCGTGTCAGATGGCCCAGAGACAAACTTAGCCCAGGTCATTAAACCAGAAAAGTTTCCGTCACAGATTGATGAGTGCTGATATTTCAAACCTCGCCTGACGTGTAGCGTTATCTTGAATCCCTCGAAAGGAAAGCTTCTGTCAAAGGGGATGCCGTTTTTTTTCTTTCACAAGGCAACGACAAAAAAAAGGTGGGACTGTAGCATGCTTGAATTTTATTAGATGTACCATTCTGACAGCATCATTCAATGCGGCATTCGGGGAGGCCTACAGGCCACCACTTACAGAGGAGAATTTCTCTGTGAATGAAACAATGGATTTCTGGAATCTCAGGCTTTTCAGATTGAATTTTGCAGTAAAATCTTTATACCCTGCTTTTGCCTTTGGTATACATCGCTTACAAATGTGTTCTTTGATACATATAAATACACATTTATTCCTAGCATCCATTTAACTGTGACCGTTCCGTCCTTCCTAGCATGTCTGCTATGCGTGCGGTATACTGTGGTGCCCCCCGCCCAGATCACTTCCTGTGGGGGACACGCCTGTCACCAGTGCCGGCACCCGGCGGGCTCAGGGCTCACTGTTGTGACCCTCCTGGAACTGCCCACTGCTTCACTCAAGAGGACCCCCCTCCCATGGTCAGCCTGTGGCTAATGGCTCGATGCTCTGGGCATGGGAAAGCCTAGTCCCTTGGCCTCAGTTTGGGACAACAGCTTAGATCAGCCGAGGCCTCACTAGCTGCCATCTCGAAGAGCATCTTCTCGTGAGCTGTCCTCACTTCCTCGCCTCCTTCTAGGTGTATCCTCTGAGCCCCCATAACGCTTAATACAGGGAATGCTTCTTCACAAACAGGGACACTCAATCTAACTCGAGTATGTATTTTTACAACAAAGTAACGTTCTACCCATCTCTTTTGAAGGAGTCACTCAGGACGTTTTGCTTTAATAATGTTCCGGACGAAGTTTGTCTCTCTCTGGGTCATCCGACATATCATCCACGGCTTCTCACAGTGCCATTCAAGAACAGAACCTTTCCTATCCCCCGTGCATCATCGGTCTCAGACTCGTTGCTGACAGTTTGCGCTCAGTCTGGCAAGAAGAGTGATTCTGGGGTTGCAGGAGAATTGTTGGCTTCCGCTCTCAAGTGCGGGACGATGTAACCAGCTTCTTGAACTTGATCTGATACGGTTGCAACCAAACTCATAAATACCCTTCCTTCCCATTGTGTAGCTACAGGCAATTTCCCACTTGTGATCTTTTCTGTGTAAGATCAGTGCTTTGGGGAAAGGGGTTTCTGCAATCTGCCTGGTATTGTCACTTCATCACATTCCTTTCCCATCACGTACTAAATTTCGGCTGAAGAAGAAGATTCTCCGAGCACACAGATCTCAATTTCCGATCATTGCCATGACATTCCTCAGGTAGAAAGTTCCTTTACTTTTGGAGTAGGTGGACCTAATGACTCCCATTAACCAGAAAGTTGTCCGTTATGCTGGGGAAGTATGTCTCTGTAAATATAAAATAGTGTTAATGATATAGATGTGAACAATTGTAATAAATATTATATACCTAAATATAAAGTACATAAAATGGACTGTAGGTCTTAATGACTTCAGAAATCAACTTTTCATAAAAGTTTTGTTACATGCATTCTTAGGAATGTTTGCAAATGAACTGAGTTGAAAAATCAAAAAAAAGAAGAAGCCTGCATAGGCAGTATTGACATTCATTTCTATTTGATTAAAGAACTAAAAATCCGAAAAATTCATGACATATAAATATTAACTATGTATTCTATCCCAAATATTTCAAAAAGTCAATTACTGGGAGCAGTAAAACTCTGTAGTCTTCTTTAATGAGTTGATTTATTTATATAGCTTATTATTTTAAAACATTTTTCGATTTCTAAAATTAGTAGACTCATTTTGAAATCCATCAAGAATCCGCCCTTGCTGAATTTACATGACTAACCAGGAAGAAGGGAAGGAAAGGAGGGAGGAGGACATTTCTTTAAGATCAACCCAGGGTGGTGCATTTCTTAGTCAGTGAACTTCACTGACAATCACTGTCGCCCACAACCCAGAGCTCACATTAGGGTTCGCTCTCGGTGCATACACTCTATGGGTTTTGATGACGGTATAGTGACCCGTGTCCGTTATAACCTCACACAGAGTGGCTTCCTTGCCCTAAAAATCATCTGTGCTCCACTTTCTTCACATCCCTCCCTCCCCTCTGACAAGCGCCGACCTCACTGCCTCTGTGGTTTTGCCTTTTCCAGAATGTCACGTGGTTGAAATCGCACAGTATGTAGCCTCTTCAGTCCGGCTTTTTTCACTTAGCGACGTGCAATGCACACATGGGTATAGTTTTCGAGTGTAATTCAACAGTTGTAAGTGTTTCGGTGGCTGCAGACCGCAGTTTGCCACTCTGAAAAATTGACAGATGGCAGTAACCTGGGCGCTGGTGTGGCCCATCCCAGGCGCCTGACGGGCCCTGCAGCGCCTCCTGCTGGCCCACTCCAAGAACCATACCACCCCCCCCCCCCCCCCCCCGCCATTGCGTTATCCCACCACAGACTTTTCCGTAGCGGATAAATTCCTGTTTCTAAAACTCCTGTGGTTTTTTGTTTCACATGCCGGAGTCGTTCGGTGCCCTTGGGTGCTGGGTGCTCACGACAGAGATCCTCGTCCTTGGCTGTGAGAATCGAGACAGTGCTGAACGGCTTGAAGCTGTGTTGAATTTAAGACTGAGAACATACTGGGTTCAGTGCTGGGGGAATTATCTAGAGAAAATGTATTTTTTTTTTAAGCAAGGAAAACCACAAAAGAAAAAGAAGTGTGGAAAACCACACTTGTCACTTTACCAAACCTCTTCAAGGCCTGCAGTTAGGGACAGGAAAGAAAGACACTTCGCATGCTAATTATCTGGGGAGAAAAATGCCCCTGAGGCCTTATTGGGAGCGGTGGGAGGCCACAGCTCCCCTCAGATCTCCTGTGAAGCCTGCAGACAGGTCCCAGCCACCGCCCTCCGCCCTCCACCCGGAAGGTCTTTCAGCCTCTATTGGAAGCTGTGTCAAGAAAGATTTTCTGGCTGTAGCTCTTTCTCTCACTTGAGAGGATTTTTTATTCCACTGTCCACGAACGTGTGAGGCATTTCCGGCGACAGTAATTAGGCCGGCAGGGAGCCTATGGATGCCCAGGAGAACTGCTGAGTTTGTGGATGGAGCCCAGGGTGGGTGAGAAGAAGGAACCTGAGGCTCCAGAATCTCCGTCCCGTGACTTTGGGGTGGAAAGGGCGTCCGGCTCCGTGAGCTTCGTGCAAGGGTGTGGCACCAGCCATCCTTACCTCCTGACTTCGCGTGACTCCAGGTGAGAGAGCCTGGGCAGGACAGAGCCGCGTCCTTCGGTCACCCCAGGGCCCCCGGGGCCCGTGGTGCTGAGACCACGGTGGACCCCAGAGACACGCTGACCTTGGGGTGACCAGCCCAAACCAGGAAAGCATGAGCCTCTCGGGGCAATGATCATGTTGTCCCCAAAGCACTGCAAAGACGCAAGATGTCCTCTGAGGACACCAGGAACTTATCGCTCACTTAATTTATGCAAAATCCCAGTTCTTTGCAAGTGTTATGTTCTAGAGAACATCACAACGTTGGACAGGAAGGCCGTACGGAGTCTCAGTCCACGAAACCTCAGCACCGAGCCTGCGTCCAGAGAGCGCGGCTTCCGGGAGAAAAGCGCACTCTGACTCGGTGGTCTTCTCCTCCCAGCCGCTCCTTTTCTTCCCTCCTCCTCACCCATCTGGGAGTCTGTCCTTTATCCCTCCTTACAGACTGTTGACATTTTATGGGACTCTCAGCAGGTGAGATTAGAATCTATCCCCTGCCAGCTGTTTTCTACGTGTCCCCTCTCTCATTTCCTTCTTTTCTATTTCTTTTGCCTGCCTGCTCTGGGATTAATTAGCTGTTTTTGTATCTACATTGTTTTTTTTTTTTTTTTTTCCCCTCACTTGTCTTGTTCTGTATCTCTTTTCAAACTCACATAGTGATTGCTCTGGAATTTAAAATCTATATCCTTAGTGAATTACAGTTTCTCCTGAAGTGCAGCTCGTGCATAACGTGAGAACTTACCCACAGATGCTTCCGGCGCCTCCCTCCCACCTTTCGTGCCGTCGGGGCCGTTCACTTCACTCTTACCACGTTACAAGTCCCGAGAAAACGCGGCTCTTCTAGCTTTAAACAGTCAACTCTATTTGAGAGTGAGTCAAAATAAGGAAAGAAAGAGATCTACCTTCTTTGAACCGTGTCTGGAAATCATTTCTCCGCGTAGACGTGCGGTTTGGGTGTCCACTGGACAGCACATTCCCCCAGCATCTCTCGTAGTCCGGGTCTGCTAGTAATGAATTCTCTCCATTTTCGTCTTCCGGAACACATCTTTATGATGCTTCCACAGGACAAGAACCCCGGGACGATAGGTTTTCCCATCGGTACTTTAAACATATCATACTCCATTGCCTTCTGGTTCACGAGAAGACCGTTGTAATTCTCTCCTTCGTGTATCTGTCTGTCCGTATTGAACTTGTCTGGGCATCGGCACCAGCCAAGCCCTCCGTCCTCTGGCCGCTGGTGACTCATTAGGAAGTTTAGCTGAGTTTCCCTTACCCGGCTGTACGGTGTCCCCGATGGTGCTGCCCTGCTGTGTCACCGGTGAGCCGGCCCTCACACTCTGACCCGTCAAGAGGCGTGTCTTTTCTTAACGTTCCAGACCACCAGGTTGTCCTGTCGACCTCGGCTTTCTGTGGGCTCAAGGAGAGTTAAGATTTTGTAGTTAGTTCAGCTTTTCCTTATTGCTGGATGTGAGGTTCTTCCCAGCTTTCTGCATCCTAGGCACCGCGACCCCCCTGGGCGCTTTTAATCCACAAATGCTGAGCGGGGAACGGGACCGTGGACTCGGTGGCTGGTGGAGGGAGGGTCTGAGGTCTAGCGCAGCCAGGGTCCGGAGCAGATGGGAAGAGAGTGTGACTTGTAGAGCCCAGTTGAGGGGCTTGGGCAAATTTTATGCGTTTTTATTTCTGCCTAACGAGATGAGCCTTCCAAGAGGAGAATAATGAGAGATCACGATGATCTTTCAACAGGACTATGCTCTGTTCCCACATGTTCTGGGCCGGGAGACTGTGGTCTTTGTTTCTTTACCTTGAGCCAAAAGATCCTTTCAGTTTCTGCGTCCTGTTTCTGAAACAAGCAACCTTCCTTTGCAGAAAGTTGGATGTCACCCCCAGGGTGCTAGTCCCCTCCTTCGAGGCCGCTGGGGTTCTCATCCTCCACCGGCTCGCCAGGTCGCATCACTGCCTTTTCCGCAACACTTCTGATTCCCCCATTGCCTACTGTGTATGTGATCAACCACTGGGTTCGGCACAGGAGGCGATGCCCAAAGCAACCTAATCCGCTTCCTCAGCCACACTGCCCCTGTGCACCCCATGTTTCACCACGCTCACCGTTTTCTCACAGTGCACCAGAGATTTCATAAACATCAGACCTTGCATGCTCCGTTTTCCGGGCGGAGAGCGCCTTTCTCAAGGCCCGTCCTTTTGGACCTAGTCCAGATGCCTCCTGACTTGAAGGCTTCCGTGCTTTCCTAGGACGGAGTCTGCCCCGTGAGTCTCCCGCTCCAGGGAGCGATTTGCCTGTATCCGTCAAATGAGTATCTCCCCTAGAATGTGACTTCCTGGAAGGCAGGCCATTTGGCACGTATATAGCTGGTCAATAACAGAAAGACAGCAAGAGTGGAAAATCTTAAAAATGGTGGTCCCGTAACAGACCAAGAGAGATTTAGCCTCCAAATGAATGAATAATCCATATGGGAAGGGATGCCTTTTTTTTTTTCGATACGAAGGATAAATGGGCTTGAAACATAGTGGTGTCTAAAGGGGGAGGGGCTTCTAGATGAAACCTTGCCTGAGTCTCACACGCCAAGTAACCAAAAAAGAAACCAGAGAAAGCTTTCATTAGCTATTTATCTCGGGATTCCTGGGAAAGCGTCACCCGTGGAATGAGATGATCCAGTCCACTTCTCTGCCTATGCCTTAAAGAATTCTCCAGAAGAAAATGAGAAATAGCCTAGTTCTTTTTCTTTCTGATGCCACTATTAGCCTCCAAAAACATTCATCACACTTCGCTCTTCTCGATGGCGTAATTGCCTGTGAATCATGAATGGCAGCTCAGGGTGTCTTTCTCTTCTCTTCTCCCTACTGTGCTCCTGCTGTTTGCCCTGCTGTCCTCCACGACCGCCCGGGAACAGTGCCTACCGCGCCCCCCCAGAATGTGCAGACGGACGCTGTGAATTCCACAACCATCCAGTTCCTGTGGAACCCTCCACCTCAGCAGTTCATCAATGGCATCAACCAGGGATACAAGGTACCCGGACCTGGCTCAGAACCCTGGGTGGCTGTCGTGCTGTGTTATGGTCTTGCGGGCTGCCCACCCCTCATCTCATCAAGAACCCATTGCACCAAGCTACGGTGTATGTCGACCTTGGTCGGGGCTGGGGGGTGGTCAGCATTTATCCAAGGTCTTGTCACTTCTACTGGTTCAGGAACTCAAATTGTTAGTTTTCAAGAGGACGTTTCAGATGCAACAGAGTAATTTCTTTTGAAAAAAGCCATTCGTTTTAAAATTACCAGTGGAAAACCTATCTCGATTGATTAGAATCAGCATTTGTACAAACCACTTCTTCCCGGCAAGGGGTCCTCTCGGAAGAACAAAGGGCACTGGACGCAAGTGAATGATATTTCTATCAAGTAAGGGCATTTATTCCTTCCCCCTCTGGATTTAAGGGAGAGTTCTGTTTATAGAACCGAGACCAGAGAATTTAGGGCACCTACCTGGACTGAAGTAGAGACACAGACCGATCCCCACCATCCAACCTCCTTCTGTCCTTAGCTACCAGAATATGTTACCTTCACAGGTGTATTTGGACATAACTTCCCAAAGTGTAGTTCATCTTGCCGACTAGATCAGCTTCTAGCTGGCCCGGGGTCCTGTGTTAATTTTACCTACAACGTATTCACAGGTGTTCTGCATTAGAAGGTAGACTTAGGGAAGATCTTCATGGGGAAGGGACTCTACCTAGTCCGCTCGAATTCTTGGTAATTTCAGATTCGGAGGGTATTATTTCCTTAGACACGTGGTTCCCTTTTTTTCCCCATTTGGATTCAACTTACAAAAACACTTTTTGGTTTTCATTACGTGGCAGATGTAGCTAGAAATTTGTCCTGCCTTTTCTTCTTTTTTTTTTTTTCTTTTCTTTTTTCTCTTCTTTTCTTTTCTTTTTGATTCCCCAGAAGAATCTACAGTCAGAAGCTTTTTTGAGAGAAAATCATAATGATCAGATCAACCAAGATGATTTTGCCTCCTTGGCTTTCCTGTCAGGTCTTATTGGCAAGACCAGAGGGTTCATTCGATGGCTCGACGTCGGTTTGATCTCTGTAAATACGCTTTGTGTCCTGAGGCACGTCAGCCTTCAGACCTAATTAGCCCTGCAAATGTTTGGCGTCACAGGAATTAGAAGTCCCGCTCATACATGATGTTGCCCGCATGTGAAAACAACATCCCTTAGAATATGTAGATGCACTATTTTTCTTCAAAACTGTAATCAACCTCCTAAAATTCTTTTCAGAAAAGCAGTGTGACATAAATCACAAATAATTAAGATTCATTCCCATTGAATCAGGGGGCTTCTTTTTGAGCCAGAGTAGGTGACTATCTGGAAAAAATATTTGTGTCCGTGTTCCGTTGTACTGATTAAGTTGAAGAAAGATGGTGTCGTCTTTATTGCTTAGTGTCTGAAAACACGTACATCCCGCATCATCTTTAAGTGAAGCGTAAGTGAAAGTTTGAGGAATGTCGCTTATTTCAAATTGAGTTAAAGTAGAGATTTTATTTATATGGACATGTATCAAATACATACAAATATATGATCTCAACAATCTACGAGATGTCTCTTAAAGTCAGTATGTTTAAGTGGGACTCTAAAACGTTAGACTTACAGAGTTTCTTGATCGTGACGTGGCTCTCTTTGAAGTTACGTCAACCACAAAATAAGATTCTGATACAGACTTGAGAATGAAGACATACAATTAAAAAGGATTTCTTTCTCACCCTGTCCCGTCCCAGCTTCTGGCATGGCCCGCAGAGATCCCGGAGGCCATCACTGTGGTCACCATTGCGCCAGATTTCCATGGAGCCCACCACGGGTATATAACGAACCTGAAGAAGTTCACTGCCTACTTCACGTCAGTCCTGTGTTTCACCACTCCGGGGGACGGGCCTCCAAGCACGCCTCAGCTCGTACGGACTCATGAGGACAGTGAGTACCCATCTGTCGTGGTCGCACCAGCAGCCAAAGTCAGCCCTCCAGGAGGCCCGACCGCTGTCTCCTCCAGCGCTGGGCGGGGCCCACGGAGGGTCATCAGGAACCTCCATGTCCTCAGTGTTCGGGGTGCGTGTGCTCTAGGGAGATAGTCAGTGGAAAGTAATGGTAATGAGTGGTGGAAGGCGGTCCCTGGGATTGGAAGCCTGGCAGGCGGACAGAGCTCAGAGGGAAAGAGAAACAGTCTGGTCTCAGCCCTGTGGTCAGCCTTTCATCTTGCTGGTCCTCTCTTCCCCCAGATTTCAACTTCCAACCCCCTTATCTTCTAGAATGCCCTGCCAGGCCTCCCAGCCTGCGTCTTCCCTGACCCTCCCCGGGGCATCTCACCCTGGGCCCCTCTGAGCACCTTGACTCGGTGTTGTCTCTATCCAGTCAGTTCACACCAGCTCCTGCTCTGCCCTCAGACCAGATGACACTGCAGAAGGCATTATATGGAGAAGTCACCTGAGAAAATGACCACACGTGTGCACAAAGGCACTGACATAGGGAGGCTCACAGCAGTTATTTGCAACTGCAAAAAAAAAAAAAAAAGAAGAAGAAGAAAAACATTCAGATATTCCAGAGGGGTGTAATTGAAAAACTTATGGAATGACAATATACTAAATATTTCATCAGTTATTAAAAAAAAAGTTTAGAGAGAAAATGGTCATGATCTAATGATAAGTGAAAAAAATAATACACAAAACTGTATGAGATACAAATTTTATAAAAACATTGTATAAAACTTGTATAAAACTCCATGAGATAAGACCTTGAAGAAAATACGTCACATTTTTTTTAATGTTTTATTTATTTTTGAGACAGAGAGAGACAGAGCATGAACGGGGGAGGGTCAGAGAGAGAGGGAGACACAGAATCTGAAACAGGCTGCAGGCTCTGAGGTGTCAGCACAGAGCCCGACGTGGGGCTCGAACTCATGGACCGCGAGATCATGACCTGAGCCGAAGTCGGACGCTTAACAGACTGAGCCACCCAATATGTCACATTTTTGACGGTTATTATCTCTATGTGGTGTGATTAGGAATTTATTTTACATTTTTGTTTGGATTTTGCCGCATATCTCATTTCTACAGTGAGTGTGTCCTCTGTTTATAAGGACAGTTGAAACCAGTAGACATTTAAGACAGTGTCACCCAGGGCTGCCACTCGTCTGTCCTCCAGCTCAGGGTGTGGCCGGCCCCCTCTTCCACCGATGACCCCGATGGGCAGTGTGGCGGTGGGGTTCTGACCTCCCTGCTCCCTGTGACCTCAGCCTCTGCAGTGCTCAGAGGCAGCATTTATAGGGGTCAAGGCTGTCCAAAATGAGCTTCCTCCTCCTAGCTGCCATCTCAGAATCTTTCTGTTTACACCCCAGTTCTTCTCTCGGAGGATGAAGAGTCTGACCATTTCTCAGATCTCCCTCATCCCTCCCTGACTGCCCTGACCCGCTGAGCTCCCAGTGAGCTCATTTCCTTCCCAGATAAACGATTACTTGGGCCCCTAACCTGTCACACTCTCCATAACCCAGCTCTCGCTCCACCCTGTGACTCCTGTGACTACCTTGCCCGTTCAATTCTGCAGGTGCCTCGACTGCATGGAGTGATAGGATTATGGGATTTGTCTTTTCAGCGAGTGGACAGATAACGGTGGATTGATTTGCAAATGTTGAGCCAGGCTTACACACTTGGAGTAAATCCCACTTGGTCACATTTTGTAATTATTTTTTATGTTGTTGGATTCTGTTTGCTGATACTTTGTGGGTGATGTTTTTGCATCCAAGTTGATCAGAGATACTGGTCTGCAGTTTTATTTTCCCGTACTTAATGTCTGCCTGGTTTTGGTGTCAGGGAAATGTGGACCTCATGAAATAAATTTGGTTGTGTTCCCCCCGTCTTCTGCTTTCTAGAAGCAATTGCATAAAATTGGCGTCAATCCTTCTTTAAATGTTTGGTAGCATTTTCCAGTGAAATCCTCTGGGCCTGGAAATTTCTTTTGGGGGAGCGTTTCAGTTTCTGCCATGGTTATACTACTGTTCAGTTGTCTGTTTAATCTTGGTCTGGTGTCAGTATCTGTGACTTTCACGTGTGTGGATGTCACACTCCTGGCGGTAGTCCCTTCTTCCATGGCTGCAGGATATGTCATTGTGTTCCTTGTTCATTTATGAGAGTGGTGTTCTCCTTTTATATTTCTGTCATTCTTCCTAGAGATTTATCAATTTTGTTGATTTTTTTCTTGAGGAACCAACTTCTTATTTCATCGAGTTTTCTCTAATGTTTTCCTATTTTTGGTTTTGTTGATTTCTGCTGCTAATATTTCCTTCTGCTTGCTTTGGGTTTATTTTTTGATCTTTTTTTTTAAATTTCTTGATGTGGGTATTTAAACTATGGATTTAAACTCATTTCTATTATAAACAGTTGGTGCTATAAATTTTCCTCCCCACACTGCTTTAGCTGCATCCCACATACTTTGATACATGGTGTTCATATTTTGCTATAGTGTGTTTCATTTTCATTCAGCTCTATGTATTTTTATTCCTTTTGAGACTTCCTCTTTGGCCCACGAATTATTTAGAAGTGTACTATTTAGTTTCCTTGTGTTTGGAGATTTTCCTGTTGCCTTTCTGCTACTGATTTCTAGCTAGATTCCATTATGGTCAGAGAGCACACTTTGTACAGTTTCAATTCCTTTAAATTCATTGAAGTTTGCTTTATGGCACAGCACACGGTCAGTCTTGGTAAATGTTTCATCGCAAGTGCTTGGAAAGAATAATGTGCATTCTTCTGTGGAACCTGCTTTTCAGCTGCGAATGTTATGCAGCCCTTCCCCCGCCCTCAGAGTTTAGGATTAAAGGAGAACGTTGATCGCATTTAGCTCTTTCATTTAAAAAAAGGATGTGTGCCTATCTCATCAAGTCTTGTTCCTACTGTAATTATATCATAATTAAATGCTGATTGACTGGTTCATTCATCCATCTGTCCCACACAGAAACAAGTCTGCACACTTAACATTCACGTGTCTCTGGAATGCCCGCCATGTGCGAGGTAGCCAGCTGGGTGTCGCAAGGGTTACAAAGATAAGTCAGCACAGCCTCTGCCTTTGGAGCTTATGGCCTAATAGGACAAGAGGGACGTGGCTGAGGCCAGTGCCACTGAGGAGGGAGGCCTGGAGAAGGGGCTGCAGCCGCCCAGCGAAGAGGGACAGAAAATCGGTGGGGTGTGGGGTAAGTCTTGTGGAGGAGGTGACAGTTTGACAGCTGAGCTTCTCACTCAGAGAATGGCTGAGGCCACTCCAGGGAGGAGAAATAGAACCGACAGTGGTAAGGAGAGTGTGCGAGCGTGACAGGATATGACTTGTTGGGTGTGGCTGCAGTGCAGCATGGGGCGGGGGTGGGGGAGGGAATGAGCTGGGAAAACTAGCTGGGAGCTGACCCAGAAGAGTCTCAACCGCTAAGTTCAGGCACTTGGACAAAGACATTCTGGGTATTGGGGAACCACAGGAGGTTCTCCATTAGGGGTGCTATTTGAACAGATCTGTAGTTCTAGAAGCTCTGTCTGGGGGGTTTGTGATGGTTGGACTGGAGGTACGGGTGAAGGATGCTGGGAAGAAGGCACGAAATTACAAGAGCCCACCTCCAGGCTGTGGAGACAAGGGGCAATGGACCCTGAAGACGTGTCACGGGGAGTTTGGGTGCTCATTAATACAGGGGGACTCGTTAATAGAGGGGTGGAAAGAATCACCCAGGATGGCCTAACATGCTGAGGTTTATGTGACTGTCGATGAAGAAGCCAGCAGTGACGATGTGGAAAAGTGGTCTGGGGTGAGGACGCGGGGCTGGACTGGGACATACCGGGTGTGCAGTGGCTGTGGGGCATCTGGGCCCATGTGGCCGATGGGCAGCAGAGGGGCATCTGAAGTGGACTGGGGAGGCCTGGCAGTTCGCAATTGTGACCTTACTTTCCGAGAAAGAGTTAGGGAATATGTGGTCTAAGCACAGATGGAAACATTTGAATATGTGGTCTAAGCACAGATGGAAACATTTGAAATCAGTTCTACCCCAGGGTGTCTGTGCCGTAAGATCCCAGGCAGTTAAAGCCACCTAAGCACATGAAGTCACTCTAAGGATCAGGTGGGCAGATTGTGGGGCGGGGGTTAAAACAAGGGGGAAGCCACTGGGCTCTAGCCCAGTCACGCCGGACCTGCAGGTGTGGGGACTGAGGGTACAGAGGGGGCACGCAGGGGACCCGTGTGGGGTCTCAGAGAAGGAGGCAGCCTTGTCTGGATGAAGGGTACTTTCTGCACTCATGTGTAGGAAAGCACAGCCCCCTCGTGTGTGTAGACAGGGTGGGGAGGGAGCTGGTGGGGGACACACTTGACGAGAACCCCCCTTGTAGCTCTCCATTATGTGTGTGTTTGCATTCTTTGGCAGAGGCAAGGCGCTGTCTGCTCAAGCCGCAGCCAGGTCCAGCTGGGTAGCAGACCTCTCTTCCCAGAGAATATTCATTAAAAACACTAAGTGGCGGGGGTACCGGGGGGGGGGGGGGGGGGGCTCAGTCGGTTGGGCATCCGACTTTGGCTCAGGTCACGATCTCATGATTCACAAGTTCACGCCCCGCGTTGGGCTCTGTGCTGACAGCTCGGAGCCTGGAGCTGCTTCGGGTTCTGTGTCTCCCTCTCTCTCTGCCCCTCCCCCTCATGCTCTGTCTCTCTCAAAAATAAATTTAAAAACATTTTTAAAAAAAACCACAAAGTGGCAGAAGATGACTCCTTTCAAACAAGAGAGAAAATTCCTGGCTCGATTCTTCACTAAAAAAAAAAAGAAAGAAAGAAAGCCCAATTGTTGCTGGTTAGTGGACAGAAATGGTGGGGAAACATCCCATTAAGCTCTGTGGCCAGGAAATAGAACACAAAATGCACTTAGACCCACCATTAGTAGGTAAAAAGAGAAATTGGACATTTCTTTCTTGGGAATTGAGAAAACTGGAAGTGATATCATCTTTTGAGAGTTTTTTAATGGAGTCTCAATTTTTGGGGGGGAGGCAGGCAAGGAGCCTGTTTTTCCTGTTCAGAATGTGGACTGTCTCACGGAAAGGTGGCGGTCGGGTGCTAGCTTGCCCCCATGGGGGCCGTAGGGACGGCCTCCCTTGCTCTCTGGCTGACGGCACCTGCCTTAGCTCAGCAGCCAGCAGGCCCCCTTCCACAAAGCTCCCACGCGATGGGAACTCGGGGGCTGGGGAGGGGAGGGTGGGCAACACAGTAAAGAGGAAACAGAATATAAATTTTAAGCCCAGACATTGCCAGCTGCTTCCAGCAGAGCTGGAGGACAGCATATTTGGGCAGGAATCCAAGAAGCAGAAACACTGAGAGTATAAAAGGAGCAAAAAGCTTTCTTTGCTGCTCTATCGATTGAAAAAAAAAGAAGTCAGTTCAAAAATCCATCAGAATGTCTTTCTGGAAACTCAAAACTGGAGGAAGGTGAGCGCGTTTCGACAACTGTTCTATTTTACCGTCTTCCCTGCTCAGAGAGTGGCATTTGTCAGTGTTTGAGCTTATCCGTAAAAAGTCTTTTGAAAGTTCCACCCAGATAAGTGTATCTGCCGAGGCTGTTGCCTTTTTTTTTTTTTTTTCAAATTACAAGTTGTGTTAGGAAGCTTTGTCCAGGTACCAGCCGAGCACCACGTTCTGAATCTGCCGTCTGCAACCGAGGCTGGCCGTAGCCGGCACGGGGGTGAGGCTTCTCCGAAGGAAGCCTCCTCTGCTCTCTGGCCAGCCGGCCAACACGCGTCACCCATGACTTCAGGCCCTCCTGTTTTAAGCTTGACATACTGCACTGTGTTATTACTAGAAAGATCTCGGTGTGGCACGTTCGGGGTCTGACTGGAGGAGCCATGTGGGGCAGAGAGCTCAGTAGGAACCGGCTTTTTCCCCCCGGGGGTGGGGGCCTGTGCCGGGGGACTGGGTTCCTCGGCTCCTCCCGGCTCCCCTCCTGTTTCTCCGGGCCTGGCGTGCCACAGCCCCTGCAGAGCGGGCGAGGGGTCCCTGGCCCTGAGGGTCCATGACCGTGGATTGTTCCCCTCACGCTGGGCTCCGGGACCTCTCGTCTGGGTGCCTCTCACAAATGATTGTCGGGATATACTAGGGCAACGCAGAGCTGAGAATAGCAGCCGGTGTCAGGCAGCATTTCTGTGCCAGGGCCCTGCTGGCTGCTCTCCTTGTTTTATTCAGCTTTATTCTCACATTTGCCTGGCCCGGGGAGTTATTTTTATTGTCCCCATTGTGCAGAAAAGCAAACGAAGACTAGAGAGTGTGAGGAAATGCGGCGGGGACAGGCCTCGAGTCCGGCCGGCTGCTCGTTAAGCCGCTGTTCCACCCCTCGACCCTCTGGTGTCAGGAGAACGGCTGCACGGGGCAGGGCCCCTCACAGGCCGGAAGCCCGGGTGCCAGGGGCTGCTTGTCGGGACCCAGCCAGCCTGGTGGTTCTCATTAGATCAGATCGAGGAGAAGGAGAGTGAAGTGTGGCATTCTCCCGCGGCCCGTCGCTTGGGTTCTCGGCGTGGCTGGGACGAAGCTGAGCAAAATAATTTACGTGCCCAGAGCCCAGACACCTTCCACCTCGAAATCCCTCACCCCCGCAGGATTTGTACTGGCGTTTCCTTCGGCTCTGGCCTGCGGGCTGCCCTTACCGGATTAGAACTTTCCACACAAATCTGACCCAAAGAGAAGGGACTCTTGTGCTAACAGGCGGCTTCGTTTTTAACTTATTTTTAGAACCAGGAGCTGTGGGACATCTGAGTTTCACGGAGATTCTGGACACATCCCTCAAGGTCAGCTGGCAGGAGCCTCTGGAAAAAAATGGCGTTAT
Source organism: Panthera pardus (assembly GCF_024362965.1). NCBI lineage: Eukaryota > Metazoa > Chordata > Mammalia > Carnivora > Felidae > Panthera > Panthera pardus. The sequence continues at coordinate 13,007,575 of NW_026526969.1, read as the reverse complement.
TACAGGTTAGTGTCCCTGTCTTCTGAAAAAGGAAATGCAGACTGTGTCCCAGCAAGGAGATGGCCTGGCCATACCCCGCACAGCCCTCCGGGTAGACGTGCACTGGCGGCCTCTTTGGGTAGCGGACGTGTCCGCCTGGCCATCGGCAGAGGGCAGAGGGCTCGGTTGCCACGCCCGCGATCATGCCCCTGGGGCCCCACGTCCTTTGGGGTATTTCTCTGTGGGCCACAGCTTTCGAGTCGGAGGCCAGGCCTCCTTGCATTCTCTTAACGAACCTCTAGAGCCTTTGATCAGGGGGAATCGGCATTTTGTGGCACATCCCTTCACACACACCGTCCCCCTCGATTCTCGAGGCGATGCGGCAAAGTATGTGCCGATATCGTGATGGATTCTCAGAGGGCGCTGAGGCCCAGAGGGCCCTCCTTCAGCAGGCATGCACCAGACGTCCACTGTGTGCGGACCCTTTGCTAAAACGCTGTGATCCGGCAGCGGCCGGGGCCCCGGGAGCCCCACGGGGAGGCCTGGGTGTCCTGGCTCGGGCTCCTTGCCCCTGGCCCCCCGTACAGGGCCTTCGGGGGACCCCGGCTGACCGGGGCGGCCAGCCTGCCCCGCCCTCAGACAGGCTCCTCTCTGACTTCAGGCGTCTCTGGGGAGCGGTTTGTCTTTTGTAGGGCTTTGATGATTTTTTTCGTATAGAAGAGGCTTCACCTTTTAGGTTCAGGCTTAATTTAAATTTTTTTTTTTTTAACGTTTATGTATTTTTGAGACAGAGAGAGACAGAGCATGAACGGGGGAGGGTCAGAGAGAGGGAGACACAGAATCCGAAACAGGCTCCAGGCTCTGAGCTGTCAGCACAGAGCCCGACGCGGGGCTTGAACTCACGAACCGCGAGACCGGGACCTGAGCCGAAGTCGGCCGCTCAACCGACTGAGCCACCCAGGTGCCCCGGTTCAGGCTTAATTTAAATCTTGGCTTGAAAAAGCAATTCTGGGTTTGGTTTTAACAGCCATGCACGCTTCGGCCTCAGGTAAAGGTGGGAAGGACCGTGTCCCACTGTTTCAGGGGCTCTGAGGGCTTCAGTTCACCTCTCAGACCCTCTGTTTCTTTGTCTGGACAGTGGTACAGCCCTCGTGGGGCCGTAGGGAGGAGGCCCCCGGCGGCTGCGCGCAGCATCCATCCAAAGCTGTGGCCGCCACCGGCCCCTTCCGTTTAGTGAGCGCTTTGTGAAATGTCAAGCCAGCCACTCGTGTCTCCACAGCGCGGCCACGCGCCCTGGGACCCTGCCTACAGCATCTCCTGTCATGTCTGGGGCTCCTGCCTCGGCCCTCTAAGCCTGGATCCTGAGGCCTCAGGGGGACCCAGCTCCTGAGCGAGTGGTGTCCATCCTTCCTGTGCATCTGTGACAAACCTGTCCCTCGGCGGGTAATTCTGACGAACCTGGACCGCGTTGCCCCTCAGCGGATACTTCTGTAGCCTGACCGCCTGCAGAAGCCCACGGAGGCCCTCCTGTGCCCGACACTCCAGAAGCCCGCTCATGCTAGCCGTGCACTGGAGAGACCAGGAGTGACGTCCGTCCCCGCTGCCCGGCCTCGGGGCCACGTCCTAGACAGCAGCAGTGGCGACCCCGGGCACTTACCACAGGCAGGCACCTCAGCATTGCAGGATCCTGTTTAGTTTGGAACAAGCACACAGAGCACCTCTTACAACCCCTGTCTGAGACCCTGGTGTCGACGTCCCAGGGTCACGTGGCCGGCACGGGGGGACAAGTGTCTGTGTTGTAGCCTCTCCCTCCTCAGTGTGACGGCGGTGGGGTTCACACCATGTTCCTAACCCCGACCCAGGGGTTCCCGTCTTCCTGGGGTCATGGGCTCCCACCAAGTTTCTCCACACACCTGGCAGTTCTCTGGATGAGGTCACTTGGTGCAAAAAACTTAATTATATGCAAACAACTCAACAGCTGAATTTGAAATTAATGGAAGCCTACCTGCCTCTGTATCACCGACAACACCAGAAACCCAGCTCTGCAAAGACAGGATGTGGGCAAAGGCGTGTGGCATGCCATGGTCCTGAAATTGAGAACCGTGGTCCCCTGTGGACGCAGGTGGGAGGCACCCAGCATCACTGTGTCCTCACGCTGTTTCTGGGGCTCCAGGCAGTGTCCCGGGTGCCCTAAGGCATAGCCTGGGGACTGCCTTCCTACCCTAAACTCCTCTGTTCCCTTCCGTTAGTCGGGAAACTTCCTGGTGCCAACCTCTCCTGCTTGTCCACAAAACACTACCTTGTCTCCTGAGCTCGGCCAGAGGCCCCTATAGACTGGTGTGCTGAGACCACGTCCCAGAGGGCACACGGGCCCCGATGCGGCCTCTAACCCTGACTTTCGACCAGGGTACATCTGTGGGTCTGGTTCTGCCCTCGGAGCTAACGTTTTGAAATGCCTCCTGTCAGCAACGTTGTCACTCCAGGAAAAGGGAAGAGTCACTATTGAAATTGGACAGCAGGACCCAGATCCGTTGTGTATCCGGCAGTCCCCTCAGCATCCATCAGGTCGCAGGTGTGACTGCGAAACGACAAAGGCCTCCTGCTGCCTGGAGCGAAGAAACTGAACAGAGTGTGGGTGGGCAGCGCAGGACCTCGTAGACAGCAGCAGCCGGTATAGGTGAACTTTGTTTTCTGCCACACAGAGGGAGGAAAAAGCAAAGCAAGCAGGGCCAGGGAGAAGCGCACAGAGGACGACTGCCCTCGGAAGCAAAGGGCGTCCGACTCAGATGCCTCAAGGTCGGCTCCAGTCCTGTGGCCGGAACGAGGCTGTGCTCAGCGCCGACTTCAGAGGCGAGGCGTCCACTTGTGCGTGCTTGGGCCCCGTGACCGCCGTGTCTCAGAAGTCTGGCCAGGGCTCCGTGGTGGACACGTATGGACCCGGAGACTTCCCTTCCGACAGAGACACAGTTGGCCCCCGCCCCGTCCTCTGTGAACGCACCCCACACCTCGCTCCTGGTGTAAATCTTCCGGCGGGCGCACGAAGTCACCGAGCAGAGCCGGCGTCCCCGGCTGAGCCGTGGTTGCCAGTACTCGCGATTTACGATCATCTGTTCTTGCCAGCTAATAGGGCTTAATGAACTCATTTTCGTATTTTATTTAAACAGATACCTGTGGTTACACGCAGCAGCCTCGTGTTGTTCAGCACGGAGCTTGGCCATCGGAGCTCCTGGCTGCTGGAGTCCTGGTGCTTTCCGGCACCGCCGTGACCTCAGAGCCACGGGCGGACGCCCCGCTTCCCCTGTCAGCCACGTGGTCCCCGTCTCGCTCTGTCCGGCTGCGCTGTCCCCTTTCCCACGCAAACTCTACAGCGTGCCCGGGTCCCTGCAGCTCTGGGGAGGCCTGCGGGGGAAGAGGGCCTACCGGAGCCGAGGCCCGACGGCCGTGGTTTCCTCGGCCTCACTGCACGGGCCCCCCAGTCACCTCCCCAGTGACCCCTGCCCTCGGCGAGGCTCTCCCCGGCCCAGGCGGCCCTGCCCTGACAGGTCAGCACCCTCCCTCGACTGGGCTCCCGGGGGGCGTGCCAGCAGCACCACAGAGTCTGCCCCGGGGTCCGGGGGGAGGATTTCACCAAGTTCAGCAAAAGGAAAGCCTGGTTTGTGGGCAGACCCGGCCTCCAGAGCCACCCACCATCCTTCTGGAGGCTCCCTGTCAGTGCAGCTGCTACTGGGGCCGACGACAGCGGCACGGTGTGGTCCTCTGCGTGGGGCGCTCGGTGGCCGAGACGCCCGGAGGAAGCCGTTCTTTATCCGCCTCCCAGTCAATTCGCGGCCAGAAAGAGAAGGCAGCCCCGAGCAGGGGCGGCCTGCCCGCCGAGCAAATTGCCCATTGCGCTTATTGTAAATTCCAGCATCTTCCACTCTCCCTGCGTAAACTCTGATTTATGAGGGCCAGGATGCAGACAGACAGCTTGTGATTGGATGTACTGCTCTCTTGTAGAGAATTTACTTCAGATCAACAGAAAATTATTTCTGAAGCTCCTGCGGCCGTTCGTCTCCGTTAGGCGGCATCCGGAGCAGGCAGGAGGCCCGCTGAAGGGGACGGCCCCTCCTGCCTCCTCTCCCGGCTGGAGCAGGTGAAACGCCCCCGGGCCGGAGCCGCCAGGCACAGCCGAGCTTTCCGGCCCTTCCTGAGCAGATGCGTGTCGTTCGGTTTCGTTTGCATCCGCAAGGGTCGCGGCCCACCCGGCGACCAGGTGTGATGCTGACGGACTCCAGCAAGGCCCCCCCCACTGAGGACTCGAATCGCGGTTTGGGCTCCAGGTTGCCATGACGAGCAACATGCCGTATTTCCGTGAAGTTTGACGAAGGACACCTTTGAAACAGATCAAACTGACGGCCAAGCCCGTAGCATTTCGCGACGCCTCCTGCTGTACGTTCAGGGAAGACGCGGCCATCAGACTGCTCAGAGTCGTGCCAGGTGGAGCCAGGGTCAGGGCTTCGGCGACAGGGCCGTGCACGGGGGGCTCCGTGGGGAAGCACGCAGCCCCGGGCCAGCCCTAGAAACCCCTGGCCGCTCCCAGCAAGCCCACGGACCTCTCTGCCCCTTAGTTTTCCCCGCCGTAAAGGGGGTAGCGACGGCTCTGACCAGGAAGGTCCACTGTGAGGATTAGCTGAACTGATGTGCTCAGGACGCCCCCGCACACCAGGAACTGTGTGTTGGAAGCCAGTAATTTGATTTTTAATCGTACAGTTAGATCCAAATTCCGAACTGACAAAATGAAAAGAACGGGTTGGCCTGGCGCGCTGAGGAGGAGGGAGGCAGGATGTGGGGCGGGAGGTGAGGAGGGAGAGTCTGGGGTGTAGGGGGAGCAGGGCAGCTGGGCAGGGCGTCACCGGCGGGGCCCTGTGCAGGGGAGACGAGCGGGAGGCGGGCAGGCAGCCCACAGCCCACATGGGCGTAGCGGGGCACAGGGGCCCGGGCGGAGGTGATGTACGCAGAGGCACCCAGCGGCCAGTGGCCGGGACCCCTCTGCTGCCCTCCTGCCCGGGATGCCCCATCGGCACCGCCCAGCCGGGGGGCCTGGTGTCCGCGCCCCGGAGCCCCCGGCTGTGGGACTGCAGACAGCAGCTTCTGACATTAATTTTTTTTTTCGAAATATTACAGTCCCAAGATGCTCTCTAAATTCTTATTTACCTGCAAGCACAAGTTTCTAACTATATTTATTGCCTTCATCAGAATGAGCTTTAAGACTCCTCTCAGTGCTTCGGTGTCCCGAGTTTATTGACTGGAAAGACAGAAGAGCAAGCATTTTCGGTGGTTCCCCTCCCCGGGGGGCCCGGGAGCGCTCTCCATCACTGTCTCCCTCTTCAGGAGCCGCTCTTAAGGGTCCCTAATCACATAAACTCCCCTCCACGGGGGGCCGATTCAGGATCTTGCTGAGGCTTTGTTTCCCTGAGCCAGAAATCACGGTGGAATCCGAGGCTGACTAAACTGTAATCGCGAGCCCCCCCGCCCGCCCCCCGCCCCAGATGGAACGGCGTCCAGGGGAAGGAGAAATTTCGCCAGGGAAACAGGAGGCTCAGAAGGTGGGGAGCAGTAGAAGTGGCGCCCGGGCCCAGAGGAACTTTTTAGGCAAAGCACTTTGTGCGGGAGAGAGCGTCGATCAATCATTTCATGAGGGAGAAAGTGGCAGTGTTTCCACAAATTAGTTGCAACCCAGGAGCTAGCTCCTGATTTAGAGCAGGGTATAATGAAAATACCAGCCTACGAAAATGGAAATATTGATGAAACGCATCCACGTTTTGACAAGAGTTGAAATCAGGCGCAGCAGGCTGGCGGCCATCACTCTTCTCTCCGCCACCCACCCAGCTCGGGGGCTGAGGTCGCCAAACCCAGGCAGCCAGCCCTCCAGGTCTGGGGGGGGGGGGAGGGGGGACGGCACTGTGGGCCCGGGGGCGGGGCGGTGCGGAGCGCTGGGCCACAGAAGAAGGGGTCCGACTCCGAGTTGGGTTTGGGCAGGCCGCGCGTCCTCCCGGCCCCCCGTGCTGTGGCGGGTGTTCAGACACACAGCATCTGGCGCGCCCTCGGCTCCCGGGAGGCCCGGCTAACTCTGTTCTTGCTCTTAGGCTACCAGGTCTCCTGGGAGGTATACGGCAGGAACGGCTCCCGGCTCACCCACACCCTCAACAGCACGACTCGCGAATACAAAATCCAAGGACTGTCCTCGCTCACCACCTACACCATCGACGTGGCTGCCGTCACCGCGGCGGGGGCCGGCCTGGCGACCTCGTCCACCATTTCTTCCGGAGTGCCGCCAGGTCAGTAGAGCCCAGCTGCCGCTCTTCTGAGGACGTTGCCCTCAGAGAACGCCGACTCCCGGGGCTGAAGGCAGCTCCGTGTCCCGGCCGCCGGGGACCTTCAAGAGAGGGGTGTCCGCTTCCTGCTGGCGGCGGGGTGGGAAGCGGGCCCTGTGGCCTGAGTCAGCCCCGTCCGCCAGCACCTGCTGTTGGGGGGCGGGGGGGGGGGGGGGGATCCCGCCCCGGGGAGCGAGCTGGCCGCGGGGTGCGGCCCTCCAGGGAGACGGTAGTCGGGGCCTGCAGGGAAGACGGTGAGAGATGTGGGTGTGGAAACCGAGAACAGGAAGCATGAAACTTCATTCCCCGAACTGAACTACACAATGGAGACGGGTGGAGATAAGAAGAAGGAGTTGGAGGAGGTGGCAGCGGAGGAAAGATCTTGCAGACAGAGGGAGAGGCAGACGCGTCCCCAGGCGCCGGGGACTCAATTATCTTCCCGAACATGCAGCACGCTCGCTCCAGCCTTGGAGAATGGCACTCCGCTCTTTTCTCTCTAATCTTAAAGTTTCTGTTTAAAATACATGTTTTTCCTGGGAATTCACAAACACAAGTGAACGCGGGAAAGTGCTGTGGGCTCTCGGTTCGACTCTAATTCCAGCTGTCAGTCTCTGGCCACTCACAAGATGCCAGTGTGCCTCGTGTTGGCTGCTCTTCGAGGGTTAGGCCCTGAAGCCCCCTCTGAAGTCTGCACGTCCCCCCATCGTGCCCTCCGCCTCCCTCTGCCTCCCACTCCGTGTTCACACCCAGCCGCTTTCTTGGAAGGGGGACACACGCAATCTGGAAGGGACGCAAAGCAAATAAAATGGATAGAGGAAAAAAAGAAATCCGCCCAGGAGAGAGTGCATTCTCCTCACAGGGGCCACGTTCACGAGAGAGCTTGGCAGCCGCCACCCCCCGTTGGGTGCGATGAAGGAGGAGGGCACGGTGTCTCCTCTCCTCTGAGCAGCGCGACCTCGTAGGACACTCTCTGCCAGCTGGGCGGGTGTCCCCAAGCCAGTCTCTGTCCCCAGATACACGATCGCCGCACCCTCTCTCCGAGGTGGCGGGTTGGCACAGCCGCCCACAGCGCATCCCAGGGACTTTGGGGACCCGCGGACGCGGGGCGGGACTGGAGGATTTGCCTCTGCAGCAGGTGCTCAGGTGGTCGGGGACCACGCTTCCAGGCAGTCCGGTGTCTCTTAAAGGCGTTTACAAAATGAGTTTGCTTTTTGAAAGAGAGCAGCCTTTGACTTCCAGAAAGATGCGTTTCTTCGCCATCAACAGCCCGTTCCCACTGCACACGTTTGAGATACTGTTAACGCCCTAATAACCAGCGATGATGGCGGGACGCTGGATGTGTTAGAATTGTCTCACACTCAGCGACGGACGGCGACTTGGGGAGCATCGCCACGTGTAACCAGGTCCCCCTGGGTCGGCTCGGGCACCTTGCACACCTCCGGAGGCACCACGGAGAGAGAACTCGCGGGGAGAGGGCCCCGCTGTGCCAAGTTAACCTTGGTGAGCTCACCTGCAGCTGGACACGGGTCCAGGGCCTGGAGATCTGTCTGGAAGCAAACTCACACCCACCATCACATCACGCTGCAGGACTGTGTTCCGCTTCCTGCACTTCAGGCTCACAGCCGTTAAATGTCTAGAGCACCACGTAGAGAGTCCAGCGAGCTGAGAAACACGAAGACGAGAGTCACTTGTCCTTCGATTTGAGCAGTTCCTGCTTCAGAGTCGTGAACCTAGACGCGGAAAGGACCCTTGAGGTCCTGAGGACCCTGCCTGTGCCAGTGCCATCCTGACCGCTCACGTGGCCTTACTGTCCCCATGCTGGTCCCGGTTTTCAGCCCCCTGCCCCCTCGCCCCCGGCGCGACATGTTCCTCGGACACGGCACGGGCTGCCCACCGCCTCTGCTGCCTGCACGGCGTCCTTGTCGGCTTCACCCCATCCCCGTATCCTCCCCGTTTGTGCTGCCAAGATAAGAGCCCATATTTCAGACTCACGGTGTCCCGCTTCTGAGCGGGACCGGCTCTCTGGGGGAGCAGCCTGCCAGAGGGTCTCCACTCGGTGAGTAGGCCAAAGACCCACGTAACCTCCCAGGGTGGGAGTGTGTCTCCCCCTCCCCATTTCGTTGCCGGAGACACTGAACTCAGGCAGAGTGGGGAGAGCCCTGCATTTTCAGCCGAATGTGGTTGTCTTGGAAACCGGACCCGGGAGCCTAAGGCTCAGGACCCCGCGCACCTGGCAGTGATACACGGCACCTGCTGTCTTCCGCCCGCCCCGCTCTGCTTGCCCCGGCTTCACGGTCCTCACCAGAGAGACGGTGGGTGTTTGGTCTCTGTGCTCTTTCTGGGGCCAGGAAGAATGACATCGCTCACGCTTACTTCCCTCAGCCTGCAGCTGTTAATTACCGGCTGTGCACAGAGACGAGGAAGTCCCACCTTCCGAGTTTGTTGTCTGGGGCTGCGTGTGTCCTCGCCCTACTGCAGAGGCCGTGGGGCCTGACGGACGGCCCTAGGAAAGTAAGGATCGTGCTGGGGTCACGTCCCAGGGAAGCAGTGCCTCTCGCTTAGGGGTACTGAAAGCAAATCTGGGCGTCTTGAGACCGTGTCCTTGCTGACACATTTGATGCGTTTCCTAAGCTCTCAGAACCTCGCCTCTCCATGTTTTCTGTCCTTTTTGTCTAGAGCTCCCTGGTGCCCCGTCCAACCTGGTCATTTCCAACATCAGCCCCCGCTCAGCCACACTTCAGTTCCGCCCCGGCTACGACGGGAAGACGTCCATCTCCAGGTGGATCGTAGAGGGACAGGTATGTGCTCGCGGAAGCGGACGGAGGGCTTTCCAGAGAGCCACACGGGGGCCTGCGTGTGGCGGTGGGAGACTCTGAAGAATGACCGGTCAGTAGCGCGGTGACCCTCGGGACAGCGGTTGGGGAGGTGGTCGTGTTTGCAGGACAAGAGACTGGAGACGACGGGCTACTGGGGGCAGGATGTGGACGGACACGGGAGATGGGGACGTGAGCCTGCGGTCTGCGTGGGCCACGGAAGGAGTGATTGCCGGCGCTCACGTTCAAGTTTTGGCTCCAAATAGGGTATCCGATTGGATAGCATCCTTGATTTATTTCTTTTTAATTCCATGTAACAATTAGCCACCAAATGTACGTGTGCGTGAATATGTGCCGTGAGGACAGCATGCTTGTCCCAGGCAGTAAAACGAAAAGGTGGGGTTTCTGTCTTGGGAGAAAGACGCTCAGGCTGCTGGGAAAGGAACGTGCACATCGCAGTGGAGGACCCAGCAGGGGGGCCTGAGGGCAGGTCACACGGGGTCCCGGAGACGGGGGTAGTGCCACACAGGCCACGGTTCCATGTCCCAGCAAGAACAGGAGGTAAAAAGCTAAAGAGACAAATGACGGGAACAGTAACGTTTCCGGACCGTTCTTGTCTGCACGAAAGTCCCAGCGACACTCATAGCTGTGCTTCTGCCCTCTTGCGAGATAAGTCACTCCTGCAAATTGGCCGTCGATCAGGGAACAGATGCTGTTCAGATCCTCAAAGCTTTGACTAAGCAACTATTTCCGAAAACCTCTGCAGGATTCTGGAAGCCCAAACCTGCTCGTTGGGACTCATCGATAAATGAGACCGCAACAATTATTTCCTTAGGAAAAAAAGTCCCCCCCCCCCACGTCAAGTTGAAAATAGCCGGTCCCCAGTGAATGGGAATCAAGATGATGAAAGCGAACTTTAAAACACGCAGAAGAAATTATGGGAGAAAATCACTCTATCTCAGGAAAACCAATTCTAGGTCTCAAGGTCCCTCAGAAATAGCTGGGCAAGGCCTGCGGGAGCACGTGGTGCCCTCTGTATCACTGCTCACGGGAGGGCTGCACCCCGGGGATGCAGCTTTAGGCCTGCGCGTGAGGCTCGGCGGGGCCACAGGGATGTGGTGGCTCACCGGACGGAGGCTTCGCTTCATGCCTCTGGGGCCAGCGGGGATCACAGCCCTCTGTCCATATTCTGTCTACCAGAATTCAGTCACATGGCTCCAGTTTAACGTGAGGGGGTCTGGGACGGCTCTCAGTGTGCCCGAGAGGAGGAAACGATGTGGTGGACACAGCAGTTTCTCTGCCACAGGACATTTGCTCAGTACTGCTGTCCCACGACCACGTCTTTAATTTTAACATAAAAAATTTTAAACATACCGGAGAGGAAAGACGGTAACACAGTGAACTCCCATATACCCATGACCTAGACTCATCTGTTCTATTACCTAGATTCATCTAGTCCCTCTCTTTATTGTTGCTGAGCTGGGTTTTTTTTTTTTAATGCTTTTATGTCATAAAATGCAGCTATGGAAAATAATGGTAAAGATTATGTTTGTTGACTTACTGACATAGAAAGGTGTTCCCGTACATATTATTTAATGCAAACGAGCAGATCAAAGGTAGTAGGAGTTGTATTATGTGAAGTCATTTATGCAGAATTATGTGGTCATGTTTGTATATGGAATGGTAATGTTAGCAGCTAATCTGGTTAGGCAGTTTGACTTCTTTATATACACATAGATACACATATGCATAATTATACACACACACACACACACACACACACACACATCTATCCATTATCACCACCCCCCCCCCCAGTTTCATTGGGATGTAATTAGCATACGTCACTGTCTGAGTTTAAAGTGTACAACGTGCTGATTTGATTCAGCCACAGCGTTTTAAAGCAAGCTCAGACCACACACCATTTCCCCGCCAGATTTCTAGCACGTCTCTAAAGTGTAGGTGCGTGTAACTATTATGTGGATGAATTTCATGAACATGATGTTGAGCAAAGGAAGCCAGACTTGTGTTTCGAGTATATACTGTTTGATTCCACGTACGTAAAGTTCCAGAACAAGAAGAAGTACTTTTTGGGATTGGAATCCCGGCTCCCCTTGGAGTCTTACAGTTCCACTGGGGGACAGCAGGGCTGGAGCCCCCATAATGCTGCTGGTGTTGCTCGGTCTGGAGTTGGGCTCCATACGTGTGTTCATGTTGTGTGTGCGCCCGTGCTTCGTACACTTGTGTGCATGTCTGTATTTCCTTCGATAAAAACTTTACATTAAAATGTGGATACTTGCGGGGCGCCTGGGTGGCTCAGTCAGTTAAGCATCCGATTCTTGATTTTTGGCTCAGGTCATGATCTCACGGTCATGAGATCGAGCCCCACATTGGGCTCTTTGCTGACAGCATGGAGCCTGCTTGGGATTCTCTCTCTCCCTCTCTCTCTGCCAGGAGCTCTTGCAAGCTTATTCGCGCTCTCTCTCTCTCTCTCTCTCAAAACAAATAAATAAACTTAAAAAAATAAAGCCTTTAAAAAAATAAAAGTAAGATATAGATACTTTCAGTATTATAATTTAGTTATCACACCTGATAAGGTTAATTAAAAATTTCTCATTATCATCTAATAATCAGTCCACGTTCAGATTTCCCAAGAATATCTTTTTACTATGGTTTTGATGAAAAACAAGATCCACACAGACTTGACAGTATGCATTTGGTTGTCATGACTCTTACATTGTTTAAAGAAATTTCTTAATAGTTTTATCAGGGTTTAATTGGCATACAATAAACTGGATATTTCTAGACCGTACCGTTTGGTAAGTTTTGACTTAATTGTACGTATTCTTCTGAATACGAAACCCTCACCATGGTCAAGTTGATGAGCAAACCCATGACCCCTAGAAGTGTCCGTGTGCCCTTTATGACCCCCGGCACTCTTCCCCCTCCCCCCTGCACATCCCCAGCAAGGGTGAGTCTGCCTTCTGTCTCTGTAGGTTTGGACCCTTCATCTAGAGCCCTCCTGTGGTACCATGCCAGTGCCTCGTGGACGAGTCCCAGGCAGCTGTCACCTGGGTGTCCCACGCTGGAGGGACACGCTTCACCTCCCTGTGCTGTCACTTGTTCCTTGGCCCCATGTCTCCTGCACACTGGAAGTTCACCCCAAAACCCTGGCCAGCATATCCTCGGGGATGCATTCCAACACCCCCAATGGACCCCTGGAACCGGGGCAGTGCCGACCCCTGTATATGTTGTGTTTTTCCCTAGATGTACATACTTACGATGAAATCTAATTTATAAATTAGTTCAGTCAGACACGAACAACAGTAACTAACAGTAAAATAGAACAATTATAACAATACATTGAAGGAAAAGTCATGTGAATGTGGACTGTCTCCCAAAACACTTGACCGCACCAACTCACCTCCCCCTCCCCCCCCCCCCCCCCCGCCACTCTGGGTGGTCACGGGAGGTGTAAGATGCCCCAGGACCGGATGGAAGCAGGAATGACGGTGTCTGTGACATGTGTCAGTCAGGGGGAGGGTCACCCGCCTCTGGACCAGGCGAAACCGTGGACGAGGACAGACTGCTGTGGATTCCCCCTTGTGCAGCCGGTCACCTCACATGGCAGCCGGGACACACAGTGGCCCCCGTCCCGCCCTCGGGGACACCAGACTGACGGGCAGCCTGTCCCTGTGCTTGTGCGTCCCTGTCAGCCTCCTAGTTAGCAGTCTCAGCCGTCGAGGGTCTGCCCTGAAATCAGTATTCCCTTAAGATCTTTAGCGGTTTTCTCTCATCTGAAAAGAAGCACGTCCCTTGTCCGTCCCTCAGGCAGGTCTATCACCCTGAATGCAGGATAAGTTCCTAGTCCTCTTCCTGAACCCAGTCTCAGTAAGGGACCGGTCCCCCGCTTACTCCCAGTGTGAAACACATCTTTCTCCCTCGTCCCTCCTTTCCTCTTCCCCCTCTCCCTCACTCCTCCCGTCTTCCCTCTTTCCTCCTCCCTCCCTCCCCCCTCTCTCCCCCCTCCTTTCTCCTCCCTCTCTACTCCCCCTCCCCTCTTTCCCACTCCTCCTCCCTCCTTCCCTCCACCCTCCTTCCTCCTCCCTCCCCTTTCCTCCTTCCTTCCCTTCCTCCCTTCCTTCCCCCTGCTGTCACTTTTCCTGAATTATCAATATGAAAGCATAATTTTTAAAACTGTATTCCGTGCGCTTTCAGTCGCCTTCAGCCCTTATTCTTCTTGAACCTAAACTTGACGCATCTTGGCCAGTGGGCAGCCCTTCCTGTTCTGAGCTTCCTCACCTGGAGATCCCAGTCCTTGATGGTATTGTACAGCAGGATGTCCCAGGATCGTCCTGTGCCTTCCTGCCGCACAGCTCGAGCTCAGGTGGAGTCATCCCTACCTGGTTTCCTTTAGGGTCAGATGGCGTTTATAGACGAGAGTCTGGGCACCGAGGGTGGGAGAGGGGTGCTCATTGCCTCCAGCTGGGCATTCCGGGTCTTTTCAGGGTACAGAGAAAGGAAGCATTATGAGTTCATACTGGTATTTCCACCTCAAATGTAAGATTACTTTAACTTTGAATTTACACTTGAAATAGCTTTCCTATAAAATTGTTTTTAGAAAAATTAGCATCATTACTTACTTGCTTTATCCTACTATTGTATAAAGAGTTTCAAAAATAGAATTTCAATGGTACGACTCCCAATAAGAGTCCTGAATGCAGTTGAAGTATTTGTCCTTGGACTGGATTATGCTACAACAGATTACAGTCAAAATCCTGAATTCTAAGTTATTTTCTCTGTTTGGTCGAGTCATCAACTTAATACAAAACTAGGTTCACTCATTTCAAGGTCTGGTTTGGCTTTGTTCTTTTTGCTTCAATATTTTCTTTAAATTTTCTTTAAAAATCATTTTCTAAAAAATCTGCTAACACATTGTAAGTTCGATTTTATTTTTGAACGTGTAACTCATTTGCAAGAGCTCAGAGTCAAAACCGTAAAAAAGGTATATTCGGAGAAATTTACATTCCTCTTTCTGTCCCCCCAAAACCCCATATTAGGTTTTCGGTTTATCCTTTTCTGTTTTCCGCAACATAAGCAGCTACACGCGTTTGTGCCCCACCCTCTTACTCCGAACGCAGCAGGCTGCACGCCGCTCTGTCCCCCTGACAGCAGGTCCGGGAGGCCGCGTGCACCGTCAGGCCTTGGCGCAGACGCAGCTGTCCCCGGTGCCGGTGTGCCAGCGCTGGCTGACTCCACCGGCGGGGCGCTCCCTTTTCTGCCCTAAGCGATGACCAAAACCCACGCGCTCTGTCACGGTTCCGTGGGCCAGAGGTCCAGTGTGGGTTTCCTGTGCTAAAATCAGCGTGTCGGCAAGGCTCCGTCCCTGTCCAGAGGCTCCAGAGGAGGATCCGTGTCCTTCCGGTTCAGGGGTTGTCAGAATTCACCTCCTCGTGGTCCTAGAACCCAGCTGACCGTCACCACCCCCGGCTTCCAGCGGCCACCGTGTTCCTGGGCCCGAGGCCCCCCTTCCTGCACCTTCCCAGCCAACCGTGACCGGTCCAGGCTCTCTCTTTCCTCGACTCCTCCTCTTCCTCCTCCCATCTCCTGACTGTGACCACCCTCCTGTCCCCCTCTGCCACTTGTAAGTACTCGGGTGAATAGACCCATTCAGATAATCCAGGATAATCTCCCTATTTCAAGGTTCTTAACCTTAATCACATCCGCAGAGTCCCTTTCGCCCGGTCGGGTAACATACGCGCAGGTCCCAGGAATGACGGTGTGGGATTCCCCGGGGTGGGGGTGTTATTCTGCACTCAGGTGGTCTTCAGCCTTTTGCACAATCATCTTGAATTTTGGGGGTGGATTCCTGGGAGCAGACTTATACATCAGACAGTGACTGTGTAAATTTTCTGGACATTAGCAAATCGCCACATTTTGTTGGGACATTTTGTACTCCCATCAGCTGTGTATATAAATTTTCGCCATGCCAAAAAAAAAGAAAAAACCGCGTCTAATTTATCAATCATTGTTTGCATGCTTTTGCGTTGTCAGTCAGAGAAAGGTCTTCCCCACCCTCTGGTGATAAAGGAACTCACCTCACTTTCTGCCGCCACTGTCCGAGTTGCTCTTTCGCGTTTAGCTCCCCAAGCGCTTGGAATTTGTCCTTATGTGTGGACTGAGGTATGAATCCATTTTTATAATTTTGCAAATAACTATGTGATTATCTCAAAGCCGTTTAATAAAAAGTGCCCGTGATTTTTTTTTTTCCTCCTCCTGATTTATAATATTAAATTCCCATATGCGCTTGGGTTCATTTCTGAACTTTTTATTCTCTTAGTCTGGCTACTCATGCAGTAATCCCACATTCTTTAATTATAGAGGCTTTAAAATGCGTTTTCGTATCTGATGAGGTCTTCCTGACCCCCGTCCCTGCACACGCACCGCTTGACTTGTTTCGGATCTTTCTGGCTACTCTTGTCGATGGTGAGTCCTCCGTCCAGGAGCATGATACGTCTTTCCATTTGTTTAAATCTACTTTTCTCGGCTGTGTTCTCCTTGGCAAAAGCCCTGGGCTCTCTATTCCTACCTTCGCTCTGCTCTGAAAAAGGCAGGAAAATCAAGGGCAATGAGCGCACCTGAAAACAGCGGTGGAAAGAGTATGGGCTTTGCATCAGGCAGACTGACGCCCCCCCTTTCCTCACCCTCTCTCCCTGCTCTGTGATCCTGGACGTATTTCTTAAGTTCTTTGTGAGCCTTAATCTCATCTGTGAAATGAGGACAGTAGTACTATTCACAAGATCGCCCTGAGGATTAATTAACGTGTGTGTAATTTTAATTACATTTTTTGACATTCTGCTGGCCTGTAGAATCACAATTGATTTTTGAATATTTTTCTTCTTTTAATGACTGGCTCTAAGCCGCCAGTCTGCCTTATGGCCAGAAACTTTTGAGAATTCTCTTCTTACTTTATTAATTCTATTCCAGTTTTCTACAGAGAAGTCCTATCATCTGTTCAAAGCGACAGCTTTGTTTCTTCTTTAGAAATCTTTATCTCCTTCATTTCTCTTTTTTTTTTTTTTGTTTCTTTTAATGTACTTAATCTATTGTCTTGATGGGGGGGAGGGGAGCTCCTCCCGTAGTGTATTGAATTGGAGCAGTGATAGAACAACGTTTGTATTATTACTACCTTTCAAGAACTTCTGTTAAGTTGTTATCAATTACGACGTGAAAACATTTATGGTTGGTCAGTCATCCCTTTTTATAGCTAGCTGTATTGCATTGAGACCGTTCTGTTCTAAACCTGGTTTGCTAGGAGTTGTTTCCTGGTACTTTAGGATTTAAAAAAATCATTAAGAAGTTTATTTTTATCAAAATATTATTTTGCGTCTGTTGAGTCATTTGAGGTTTTTCCTCTGTCGTCTGTTGGTAACAATGTGTGCTGATAGTCTCATGTTCAACCATCCCAGCGTTGGGATAAACACGACTTGATCACGGTGGCTCTTCCGTTTGGTTTAGTCCGGAGCCAGGATTTTTTGTATTCTTGTTCTTAGGTGAACCTGGCCTTTTCTGGTGGTTGGTTTGGCTTTTAAGATCAATAGTTTATTTTCTCCACAGTTTTCACAAAGACCGGATTGCCCTTCAGGGATGTGAGAGGCAGGGCTGCTGACTGTGGACTTGGGCGTAGACCAGAGCCTCAGGGGCGTCTTCCCAAGGCCCTCTTGGTTTCCCAGTCCCGGCTGAGCCTTAGTGAGTGGAGTGTGGGGCGGGGAGGGGGTGGCTGTGTGGGTGATGACTCCCCGGGTGGAGCGGTGGATTGAAAACTACAGTCCCCGCTGTTCCCGCTGCAGGGACCCTGGGCGCTGGGCTCCAAAGGGGACGCGGTGATCCGTCCTCTGCACGTCTCCTCCCAGGGCAGCATGGTCTGGGCAGGCTCCGTGGCTTTCCGCAGGGGTCGTGCTCCCCCAGGTCGGTCTGAGAGCGTCCCGTGTGGCGAAGGCGGACTCCCCGGGTGTGCGCCCCGGGCTGCTGTGCTCCTCGCTGGCTCGGTTTGTAGCTGTCGGTTAGAAGCTTTAGCTGGAGTTCGAGATTGCCCTGAAGTTCGTGTTTGCCATTGGCCTCGAAAGTATTTCAGCACTACTAAAAAATTGTAAGAGTAGCACAGAGAGCTCCCTTCACCCGGAGACCCCATCCAAGTTCGGTCCGTTGTCCCAACATGTCCTCGGTGGGAAAGGATCCAGCCCAGGATGACACTCTGCCCCCGGCTGTCACACAGTCTCCAGTCTCCCTCAACCTGGGTTAGCTCCTCAGCCAGTCCTTGATGTTCATGACCTTAGCAGTGTCAAAGGTTACAGGCCATTCATTTCCTACAATACCCCTCAATTCGAGTTTGTAAATTTCTTTAGGACTAGAGTCGGGTTATCCATTTTTGGTCAGATAGTCGCAGAAGTGGTGCTGGGTTCTTCCCACTGCGTCCTGTCGGGTTTAATAAGACATTGATAGGCCCCATGACCGGTGGAGTTAATTTAGCTCACGCGATTAAAATGGGGTCTGCCGGCTTCCTCCACGGTAGAGCCGCTTTCCTCCTCTTTCCTCCAGTAAGTGTTCTGTGTGGAGGTATTTAGAGATTCTGTGAAAATCTCATTCCCCTTCCTGCTCATATCTACCGGTTTTGTCATCCACTGAAATTTCTTGCCTGAATTAATTAGTACAATGAAGGCACCAAATAGTGACTTTTCTAATTCAGTCATTTCTTCTCCATTTATTGATTGGACTTTTTACTGTAGGAGACAGTTTTTCTCTCCTCATTTATTTAGTCATTCAGTTGTTTATATCAGAATGGATTCATGGATTCCTACTTTACTTAACGGATTGTAATCTGCTGTCATTGCTAATGTTGGTCGGTACCCCGACTCTCCCCCACTGGGGGGGGGAGGCCCTCCCACCTGGTTTTCATGTTCTCCCCATAAGCCCCCGCCGCTCAAAGTACACCCTTGCTTTTTGGCAAAACTAGGTGTTCTAGCTTCATCGTACTATTTCCTCTTTGTTTTCAGCCCTTTCTCCAAGGAACCTTGGGGCCTTTCAGTGGAGAGTGGTATTTAGAAACCAAGATCTGGGCACCACGTGGGCTCACTGCCACTGGGTGTCACTGTGTCCAGGCCTCCCCAGTGCCCAGAGCTAGGAAATGCACATGCTCAGGTGCACACACACCCACACCTCCGTCTGTTTCTGTGTCTGTGTGTTCACACCAGCACCTCCAAATACAGTTTAGAACCCCCTGTGCATTCAGTCCGCCCCTTTCCACATGGACACTAGCCCTTCTTTGGCTCCCACTGACTTCAGGTATTTACCGATTTGCCAAATCCCCCTAAATGTGGGCCTTCCTCCCAACCGGGTCGGCTGCCAGCTGCCTGGATGTAGGTCCTGACCCCCCTCCCCCCCACCGGCTGCCTTTAAAATTGTAACATGCGAAGGTAAGTTATCAAAACCTAAAGTTAGCCATTATCTCCGTCTTCCTCCAGGTGGTGCAGGGTTCTAACATTCCTTCACTCTGAGCCAGTTGTACTTGTTATCATGTCCACTATTTCAGGTCCACCATGTTTTTCTGTATCCCTAAAGGCTGTAATTATTATGAGCATCTTCTCCCACAGACAGCACTTGCTTAGATTTTGCGATGGGTTTGGCCACAGCTACGTGTCACATTTACATGGGCCTCAAGATATGTCCCTTGCTCCCCGAGCGCTTGGCCGGGCATCTAAGAAGACAGCTTTTGTGCCGTATCCAGCCCTGCTCTGGCTGTGGGGGTGGGAGGCTAACCTTAAAGGTTACCTAGTCTGCCATACTGCTAGAACGGGAAGTTCCTGACAAATATTCTCTCTAAGGTGTCTTAAAATTAACTCAGCGAGCCTAACAATTCTGGTAGTGGTACAGACGGTTGAAACTTGAAAACCAAAAGAGAATTTTTTCCCCCTAAAGTGCATTATCTGAACTGCTTGTGTTTCAGTGTTCCTAAACTGTAAACATTCATCTGTATAAAGAAACCTCGTTCCAAACCCCAGAAGGTAAAGATTAAAGACTTTTCCTGGGCTCCTTAGGACAGAAGACAAGCGATGAGCATTTTACCGCTCTGTGCGCTGGGAGCCCCACATCGCTTCCGTCACAGAGCCGGCGTGCCCTTCTCTAGTGACCACTTGGCCACGTGAAGAAGATGCCCTTTTCCTCAAACACCTGGATTGACTCCATCAACAGACCGCTACCAAGCTTTATGTCATACTAATCCAGTTGGGCTGAACGCATTGGACTGGTTCCAAAGATACACTGAGTTATCCCAAGAAAATTTCATAATGGTGCGGCAAAGGTTAACATGAATATCCTTTTTTTTTTTTTTTTTTTTTTTTTTTGGCCAAACCAATCCTACTTTTATTTGCGACCCGTTCCTACTAACCTCGGAGGCATATAGCAGAGGGTGTGCCTTGAAAAGTGAACCGATGAGCATCTCCTTAAATGCCTTGGCAGGCACTTCACCGCTAGGCCAGGGTCCAGTTTTCTGGGAGCTCCAGGCAGAACATACTCCACTCCACCCACATCACCTGCTAACACTCACATGGCCCCTCCAGGGGAAGAGCAGGTCTGCAGCCCCTCCTCTCGCTCTCAGGGCCAGGACTCTGGCCACGAGATCTTTCCAGAAACCCCATCCTGACCCTCTCCTCGTGCCACCCTGGGCATTCACCACCTTTCATGGATCACCTCCGACTCACCCCCCAGGAAAGGCCATGGACAAGTTCACCAAGAATACGTGGTGCCCAGATGAAATGGTCGGTGACCTGAGGACAAATGGCACAGGCTTGGGGGTCAGAGAGCCTGGACCTTGAATCCTAGCTCTACCCATCCCAGCCGGCGGCTGCAGGCAGGCCACCCAGCGCTGGCTCTTTGTCTGGAAAACAGATATTCGTACCCATCTTGAGAGGTTGCTAGAGAATTCGAACGCTTTGTCATACTTACTTCTCTAAGACACACGTGCCTCTGCTCTCTAGGCAAGAGGCACTTTACAAATGAAATCTCTTCCGGGTACCTGCCAGCCTGCAGGCATGTCCATGACCTGTGCCCCTGACTTTCGTCTGTACTGCCGGCCCATGTGGTGTTCCCTCCATGAAGCCTCGCTTCAGCTGGCCCAGCTGCTTCTGCGAAAACATCTCGGTGGGTTCCCTAGGCCAGCCAGGCTCCAACTCTCCTAAACTCAGAACAGGGCCCTTGAGACTATAGCTGGAATAGGAGAAAGCTTCTGGAACATTCTTCACCTAATTCTCTTTGGACGGATGCAAGCTGAGCCCAGGCTTTCTATGCTGTGAGACTCCAGCATCCCCTCTCACAGCTGCTCTGTGCCTGGCGGGGGACCTGAGTTCAGAGAGGAAAGAGACGCAGGAATACTGGGTCCAGTGAGAAGTTGGCCACTCAACGACATACCACACGGGAAGCAGGGGGCGAGTTCCTAGGGGGCCCTGGGTAACGGCAGAACACGGGAAGGAGAGACTTCACCGGTTCAGGCGGTGGCGGAGGCCCGGGAAGGAGATGGAGTCTGCACCCTGACTCGAGGAACCAGGAAGGTGGGTCGGGGCAGGCGACGGCCGAGCGGCCTTCCAGGTGCAAGGATTTGGGTCTTACCAAACACTTTGTGGCAGGAGAGGATCGTTTTCTTCCCTTTGACCCACTTCTCAATCATACGGTCTTTGCAGAAAAGTTTCCTTTAGATTCTGACTGCTTTTAAAGCGCACCGGGAGGCTCGTATTACTTGGCGTTATCTTCAGTGAATTATGGGATAAAAGATCCTCAGAGCAATGCATTGAAGGGCCGCGTGATAAGCTGATGCTCAGATGTGGGTTCAAGTTGTAGAAAGCGGCTTCTATAGGTATTTCTCGTTCGGTAATGCTTTGCTTAGTTAGTAACCTTTGACTATAGAGCGAGCAAAACATCTCTTCCCCTGTTTCTATGGCGCGCATAGAAGGGGAAAATGCAAATGTTCTATGTTCTCATTTGCCGCTCCGTTCCTGCTTGCCTGCTCGGCACCCCTGCCGACCCCTGCCGTCTGCAGCCATTTGCTGTGCTCTAATAGCCAAAATAACATCTAGTCTTCTCAAAAGGTTGCTTCGAGCAGGTCCCCTGTACTGAAGATGTTGGTGGTACAGATAAAGCTGTTTCCATCCCGAAAACGGGGAGGGGAGAAAAGCCCACTTAGTGCTTATTTGTGCATAATAGTACCATTTTCTTAAAAGGAACTGTTGCAGAGAGTGTTACGGGCTAATAAAATAAAGCACACGCCTGCCGACTGCGGTCTCCTGGTAACTAAAGAGTAGCGGAGACAGAACAGGTGGGGCGTCAGGGATGCCCCAGGTGGCCCCGGTGTCCACGGCAGTGGCACGTGGAGAGACGTCCCTGGAAGAATCTGAGGTACCAGGCGAGGTTCTCTGCTTCCCGGGGCCCTTCCTGCCTAGGGACTGGATCTCGGGCTGGCGAGGGGACGGCCAAGCTTCGTTTTCTTTCCCGTTGGCTGGCGGGCTCACCTGTGAGCGCGGCTCCCCGGGCGAGCATATCCCAGCCTGCCGAGCCACGGCCTCTCTCAGCGAATCTCTGCCAGCGGCAAGCTGCAGGGAAAATGTCCAGGTGGACGAGTGTGTCGACTTTCTCTTAAGCTGATGCCCGAGCAGCCCCGGTGTTTCCCTTCGTGCCCACGCTGCCCGGGGCTTTAAGCCAAGCGTGACCTGAGAATTCTGGGACCGTAGCTCTTCTCCACTCCCTTCAGCTGGATTTGCCTCCCGTCTGCACCTTTGGCACCGTGTCCTTGCCACGCCAGTGCTCTGCCAAACCGTAGCCTCTGGGGAAGATACAACCCTGCCTCTGACAAATAAGAGAGAGACTGATGTCCAGCCGTGCAGGGGAAGCAGACTGCTGCAGGCCTCAGAGGAGGCTGAGGTTTTTAAAAAGGTTTTTAATGATTATTTATTTTTGAGAGAGAGAGAGAGAGAGAGCATGAGCAGGGGAGGGGCAGAGAGAGAGGGGGAGACACAGAATCAGAAGCAGGCTCCAGGCTCTGAGCTGTCAGCAAGAGGCCGATGCGGGGCTCAAACCCATGAACCACGAGATTATGACATAGGCCGAAGTCGGATGCTTAACCGACTGAGCCACCCAGGCGCCTGAAGGAGGCTGAATTTATGAAGATGTTGCATCTGAAAGTAGGAGGTGTGTACTATTTTCAGCATCTTCTTCCCTTTAAGAGCCCACCCGAATGTTAAAGAGCAAACCTGGAAATATGGAGGCTGAGAGAGATACTAGGATTTTGCAATAAAATACTTAGAGCTGCAGCTTTGCCCTTGACCTTTGTAGGATGGGCAGGACGGGTAAGGACCTGTGGGGTCCGTATGGCCGGAGGCCAGACCAGGAAGGGACAGGCCGACTGGCAAAGCACAGCGCCAAAGCAGGAGCATAGGCGCATTGGTGACGAGCCAGGCTCCAGGCTGATGGGCGTAGAGGAGTCCGCAGCGCTGGCTGGCGGCCGACTGTGGTCACCGGCACCCTGCTGCGTGGTGGGAGTAACAGTGCATTGAAAGCATGGCACTCACATGTATTAAGCACTTAATAAACGGAAGCGCATAATCAAAATAATCAAATGTTTGAGGAAAGACTGCGTTCCTGGGGAGGCCCGTGGCGAGGATGCAGGGCCACACCCGGAAACACCTGGAAAGTCAGGCAGGCCAGGCCAGAGTGGGCCCGGGGCCCCGGTGAGCTCAGGGCGGGAGGTACTCCGTGCCCAGAGAACCGAGGAGGGCTGAGTCCCCTGTGACGTGGGGCCTGCAGTCGGGAAAAGGCCCAAGCTCCTGGCGTTGGCAGGCAGCCCGGGCTCGAGCGCCCAGAGGGTCAGCTGGGGGTCAAGCCGCCGGTACTTAGAACTCACTCACGAGCAACCCAAATCCACGCTTGAAAAATGTTAAGTCCGGCAATCCCTGGCCTCCTTTTCCTGGTATAAATTATGCCACGAACGGCAAGGGGGCTCCCAGCTTCCCCCGGCCTGAAGGGCACGGGCCACCTGAGCGCACAGAGGGACTGCCTGTTCCGCACCCATCATCCAACGCAGCCGGGACACCGGGCTCCAAGTCCCAACCGAGGGAGCGTGGTGAGGCAGACGAGCCAAGAGGGCCCAGAGCCTCTCCCCCTGTTCCGTTCCCGCAGAAAGGTTCTTCTTGGTTTGTTACGCGGTCACAGGGTCCCCAGAGACCGAACGTAAGCTCGGCGAGACCGGGCACCTTGTCTGTCCTGTCGTCGCCGCTCACCTGGGACCCAGGCAGGCTGGCCGCGTGGGAGGAGGGTGCCCGGAAAGCCTGCGGGGGCAGGTCACCGCACAAGCGCCTACTCGTGGGCAGAGCCTCCATGTTCTCGCGGCGTTTCCTGTCCTTACCTAACCATCCACCTGGCTCCTGTCACCTCTTCCAGCGTGTCCCGTCTGCAGCAGGGTCACGGGCCAGACGTTTTTTGCCTCATCACTCGGAGATCTGTAGGTGGGGACTTGTAATCACTAATTATATCTCCCCCTTCCCTCATTTGGGATGGAGGTTAGAGCCGTTTGTGGCCCTTCTCAGCCGTATCTGTCAGCAGCTCGGCTGTAATAAACTCTGACTAGTTGAATTTCTTTCTCATAATAGGAAGAAAAAGAGTGACATTAGTTCTAAATTGTCTGTAGAGTATGCAAAGGAGGGCTGTCACCAGTTCTAATGGCTCCTTCAACAATGACGCGGTCACCTGCGTGATGTGCCAAGATGGGCTCCTCTTTGTTCCGGGACAACGTGTCTGGCTCAGCGTTGAGGCGCAGCCGTGCTAGGTGACTGTGACGTCACTCGCGGATATTTCAAAGTGTTTATTGTTTGCTTGGTTGTGCCTGATGACACCCTGACAATGACTTTTCTCCCTTATTTCTTGACCAGCCTGGGAAAGCCATACAAGATGAACGGCTTGAACCAGCCTTCTTGTTCATTAGTCTATCGGATCCTTTTAGGTCCTATTACGGGACTTTTAAAAATACCACAGAGCAGCACATATCATGGCATCAGTGACGGTGCAGGTAGGGACCTAGGGAAGTGTTTTATCGTGTCATTGTCCGGAAAGAGAGGTCAACACGTATAGAAATCACAACTGTGAAACCAAATTAAGTTTTACAAGGGTAATATTTTTCTATTCATCTTGAGGACCGCTCTAAACCTTTCGTCCTAATTCTCCTGTTGGATTTTTAGGTTCACCCGTGTCCCATTTTTTCAGGCACCAGGTTTTATATTTGTGTCATTCAGTCACCCGTTCATCCAGCAGACATTTATGAAGCACCTCCTGTTTTACAGGTTTCCGGTCTGGTGCCCAACGCCAAGTTACAAAGACCTCCAGAACCTCACAGCCCGGGGTGGGGGTGGGGGTGGGGGCGTGGGCGGGACGGCGGGCATATAACCTGGTTCACGCGGATGAGACCTGCTGTTAAGAGAGAGCCCGAAAGCAAATGGGGGCCTGGCCTGAACAGCCGAGGAGGGCTCCGCGGAGGCGAGGTTGGCGCTGGGCGCTGCAGGGTGAGAAGGGCATTCTGAGCAGAGACAACAGCCGCGCAAAAGGCAGAGTTGGAAAATTACGTGGCACCTCTCGTTTTAAAATACAAACTTAGTTTTTATTCAGGTGTGGCAAGACCACCAGGTCAGGAGATGACTCACTGGAAAAACAGTCTTTATTGACCGTTCCCAGAGGAGGAGGCACGGGATGCCACACGGGGCCACAGGGGGAAGCCCCAGGGCCGGTCAGGAGGCCAGGGGAGGTGGCGCTTGGGCGAGAGCCTTACTCTGGTTTCCGTGGGAAGGAGCCGGGAGGTGGGAGGGCAGGCTGAGGCCTGGCCAGCTTGAGTAATGTGAGAGGCTCCGGGGCATAGGTCCCTGGCCCTGGGTGATGAGGGCAGGGGGACGGTGGCCCAGAGCTCGGGAGCCCCGTGGAGGAGGGGATACGGTGTGGGCTCTGGACCGAAAGCTGTGTCACAGGCGAGTTGTTTGCTCTCTCCAGGCCTCGGCTGCGTGCCTCCTGGGGCAGCCGCTCCAGGGTCCGCAGGGCCCCAGAGGTCAGGGGTCAGATGCAGAAACTGGAAGCGTGGCTGGTGCACCGGCAGTGGGTGGCTGCAGGGCGGGGGTGTGCCCAGGCACAGTGGGAGGGGGGAGGGCTGCAGGGGTTCGTGTGAACGGCCTGGTGAGTTTCTGCAGTGAAAGCATCATGGGAAACGGCACCTCCTGGTGTCCGAGCAGGGTGCCTCGGAGAGGACTTCCGGGGGAGAGTCATTTCCGTCCTCACTTTACAGGCAAGGCTGAGGTCCCCGCATCACAAAGCAGGCGGCAGGTAGCAGGCCGGTTCTCACACCCCCGTGCCTTTCGCGACCTTCCCCGTGCACGCCACTCGGAGAGTGGGGTCCCAAGTCCTCGCCGGCATTTCAGGATCTTGGGGAGTGGCACAGGGAGGTGTGGGTGTCCCGTTTGTCCGTGAGAGGGGTCGTATCTGATGGGAGAGAAGGGACAGATGCAGAGGAGGCCACCTGCACGGGCTGGGGAGAGATTGTGGGGGGATGGCCCGGTCCCCAGGCTGCATACAACCGGCCCCCAGACCCCGGGCAGCCGAGCTCAGAACCCGGGCTCCAGAGCAGGGACTGTCCTGGGTGCACAGATGGCCTGCCAGAGAAGCCTCTTCACAGGAGGGGAAGGCTTCATGGGAAAACCGTCCCAAGAAGGCTCTTTCAGGTGGGGGCACATCTGGGGACTGTGTATAAAGTGGGGGAACCCTGGGGGGGCCCACGGGAGGCAACACAGGGAGGACTGGGTGGGACGAGGCACGGACGAGGAGCACGAGCAGGCAACAGCAGGGATGATCTTGGAGCTCCCCCGTGCGGAGTGCCCCGTCACGGCTGCAGCATTTGGGGGCCTGTACTTGAGGGACATACCCAGGTGCGCTGCACAGGGTGACTGACGAGGAGCCAGCTCTTTGACCGAGAGGCAGGTCAGGGCCCCGCCAGATTGGTGGCTTTCCAACCGCCAGTCAGGGACGCGACTCCCCAGGCCAGTGAGCACGCAGACCCTGCGGCCAGCCGTCGGCAGCCCCGAACCTTTGGTCTTAAGGCAGGGAGGCTCTTACGAGCAAGCACGTTCTGCTGTGTTCGGTTCGCTGACTTCACTACCTACCGGAGTAGTTCGAGCAACAGGTCAGGAGTTTCTACGCCAGGTCCCGTCCCTGGAGTCAGGCAGCCGTGAGAGGCTGCAGGGCGGCCTGCCTGTGAGCACAGGCCAGGGTGGGAGGGAGCGGGACGGGGAGCTGGGGTGGGGGCAGAACAGGCGCTGTCGCAGGAGGGTCAGGTCTGAGGCGCTAGCTCAGACGTGAGCAGAACTTAGAAACCTCCACCCGGTAGTCAGTACAAAGGCAGGCCACACACGGGGGTCTGAGCCACCCGAGCAGGGACACCGAACACTAGGAGGAGGGAGACCGACGCCGAGGGAGGCCAAGGAGGAGGGTGGGACACACCTGCAGGGACACTGCATTTGGGTGTCACTGGGGGCAAAGAAGGAACGAGAGAAGACAAAGCTGGAAAGTCGGGGGTGGGGCAGGAGAACCCAGTGTCCTTGAGGCCACACATGGTAGGAGACCCAGCGGTCATGTCACAGTCCTGCTTCTGCAGATGGAGGGAATGTTAAACAATACAAAAGAGTAAATAAGTAACCAGCGGGCACAGCTGTGAACAGGAGGGAGGACTGGGGATCCCGGCTCGGGCTGTTGCAGAGCCTGAACCCTCCTTGGTCAACTGCAGGTACGATGCCCCCCCAAGGACTCATCAGGGTTCCAGACGGACGGACGGCCTAAGCCCCTTCCTGGTCGTGCGCGACTGGCCAGCAGAGCCATGCGGAGATGCCCCGTCTGTCCCGCATCCTCACCGGGGCGCTTCATTTGGCTGGGGCGCAGGGGACGCCGCTCAGAGCAAGAGGGGCCTTGGTAGCCGTGGAAGTTGCTGGACACGCAAGTTTTCCTGCTGACACCAGAGTTCCAGCCGGCAGGGTGCACTTGGCTTGGCAGAGTTCCCTGGAATGAATTCTTTAAGAGTCTTTCCCCTCTCTTAGCTGTGGGTGAAAGGAGAGTGCTCTCATGCCACCAAGCCCCCCCCCCCCCCACCACCACCACCACCACCTCTCCCGGCACAGCCGCCCGTTTCTATGCGTCCTCTCCCTTTGCCGGTATGTTTCAGAGGATGAGGTTAATGACCGTCCTGGGAGCAGCCATTCCTCTGGCCTCCAGGGCCTCAGCGGGGTGTTGGGGGTCCTGCCCGGGCAGGCTGGCTTCCGCTCGACTTCTCAGAGGCCCTGCTGGCTGCAGGCTGTCCTAGGGCAGACGGCTCCCGTTCTGATGGAAAACCCGAGTTGGCAAGGGCGGTGGGCTCTGGGACCCCCATGCATTAAATGAGCACCTGTGTCCCAAGGAGCCCAGCCCCCCAGCCAGACAGGGAGGCGGACGAGCCAGTGAGAGCCCTCCAGGAGGAACGTGGCTTTTGGAAGGACAGCAGTTCCTTAATGGATCCTAACGACCACCCCCTGATGAGTGGCGTTTGAAATGTGTGGCATTTCTGCTTTTGTATTAAGTATTGTAAAGTGCTATTTGTTAGCTTTAAAAGAAGGAGAAGAAGAAGAAGAAAACCGTCAAAATCCCAGCTTCCCCGTGGAGCTCTGATTTGTTTCATCTTTAAAGAGCGCTGCCACACTGTATGTCCAGCACATCATTAGTGAACAGCTAGTTACTTCTAGAACACTCCGTCGTGATGGTTTTGAAATCTCACTAGAGAGCCGGAGGAGCCCAGCAAGTGTCAAAAGACTTCTGTTCCTCACGAGAAAGAATTCTGGTCGCTTCAGATCAAAATGTAAACCCTTTATTATAGAAATTTAAACATTCCTCCTCCCATGCTTCGGAGATCTGTAAGTAAAATTACATTTTCGGTAATAATTTGCTTTTGGAGCTCAGCGCAAGACAGCCTCATTTCAGTACTGATTTTGAAATCCTGCACATTTGTATATGAAGCCAACAGGTTGGGACGGCTCCTGGGGGTGACGCCCAGGGGTGCCAGTGAGGGGTGAGACCCTGAACCTGACTGGGGGTTCTCATGCAGACAAAAGGGAAAACAAACATGGCAAGTCACCTCAGTAAGGAGGCAGAGGGGCACTGCCTGTCCTTTTGGTGAAGCGCTGGACCAGGGGTTGGCAAACTTTTCCTGTGAAGGGCCCGATAGTTAATCCTTTAGGCCTTCGGGCAGACAGTCTCCGCTGTAGCTAAGCAGCTTTGCTCTGGCAGCATAGAAGCAGCCATTGGCAGGAAACAAACCACCGAGTGTGGTTGTGTCCCAATAAAACTTTATTGACAAAAACGGGAGGAGGTGGGCCGGATTTGGCCCTCGGGCCGTAGCGGGCTGGTCCCTGTCCTGGGGTCTGGTTTCATGAGCTTGCCTACGGCCCGTCTGTCCTCAGGACCATGATTGTGTTTGTCTTACTATTTATGATTTGGCTCAGGCTCTGTGAAGTTAGATGTTCTAAGTTAGAACTTACAGAAGATAGAAAGTTCCGCACCCAGAGGTTAGGGTTGCCTTGCTCTTGTAACCGGTTTTACTTCTAATTTCGCCATCTTGTGGCAACACGTGTGTCCTTGTTGGTGGAGTCCTTGCGCTTTGACTCTGGGATTCTCTGAACCAGTTTCAGCATCTTGTTTGCTGGTTCCCTCACCAACAAGCAAAAGGAATCTCTGACCTGTACTGTGTATTCATAGGAGAGTCGTGTTTTTAAAAGGATATGACAGGCAAGAGGAACGCTGTATCTCAGGGACACAGAAGATGCTCTGAGAGGGCAGAATGAGTGGCGTGGGGGCAGGGGCATTCCTGGATGCTTCCCAAAGCCCCGGACGCCCTGCAGCTTCTAGAGGAGCTCATGGGCTGCAAGGACAGGAGTGGGGAGGGGGCGCACTTTCGAGGGCGGGAAGAGCCTTTGCAAGGTGCAGGTGTTTGCGACTAAGTGACGCCTCCGGGTAATGACAGACTGGCTTTGCAGGGAGAAGTGGCGGGCAGAGCCAAACGGAGCCACGTGGCGCCCACCTGGGCTCGCCACTAATTTGGCACCCGTTCAAATCCAGGTTGTTTAAAAAGGAGACGGAGCATTCCATGGGAAGGCAGGGAACTGGGACCTTGGGTGTCCCCATCCATTCATCCTAGCCCTACAGCCGGAGGCTCCCCTCCGCAAAACAGAAGCCCTGCACTCGACCCACAGTGACCTTCTCAGAAGGCGTGTTAGGCATGGCTGGGAACATGGCGGCAGGGCCTGGGAGCTCTCTCTGCACAGGCTCTCCCGTGCAGAGTGGCATTCTTTCCCAGGAACGCTAAGCGGGTGTCATCTTGCCGGCCCCTCACGTTTCCCAGCCGTGGGGCTAATGTAGCTGCGGGCCAGGGCCCCCGGGGGACCACGCCAGCCGGTTCCTGCCTTTGCAGCCTCCACGGATGCCTTGCAGTGTTTCTCCAGTAGCGTATAAGGAGGCCTTGCCAGTTCCTCTCCCGTCTTCTCAATCATGTGAGCGGAACAGGCTAGAAACCCAGGGCAGGCGACCCCTGCTGACCCCGCCGAGGCCGTGTGCTGAGCCCCGGCAACCACAGTGGCTGCATGGCCAAGGGCACGCTCCGAGCCCCCGGTGCCCATTCAGGCCAGTGACGTCCACGGGGTCAGGGCAGTCACCGGGCTGGCAGATGAATGCTTTAGGCCAGTGAGGCAACCAGACAGATGGAATCCAAACACGTCAGACTTTGAGGCCAAAAGCCTGCCAACACCAAGCCCTGTCGTTTCGTAGCCCGGGGTATTTCTCTACACCAGGAGCTCAGACGAAGCAGCCATGGCTGGAGGGGTGGGGCTGGGGACACAGGGAGATAGGAGCAGGAAGGAGTGCCTTCGCAGAAGCACAGGGGCCCTCACAGTGGGGCCTGGGGATTTGGTCCATAAATGCACTTGCCGTGCGTGTCCCCCCTCCATGTGCACAGACACGTCAGGACAACAGTGCTCCGGGGCAGCACTCGTGCCCTGGTTCCTGGTGGTGGTGAGCAGGTGCCCACGGCCCACACCTGCCTCGGTCACTCGGTGCCCCGAGCACCGGCCGCCCTGCTCCCCAGCACCCTCTGAGGCGTCTCCGTAGGGGCTCAAACAGGAGATAAAAGGTCTTGAACTGACTCTCCTAAAACCGAAGTCATCTCTTCCCTTTTTCCTTTCATCCTCCTTTCCTTTTTTTCCCCTAAACTTGTCTTACGAGAAACGGTACAAGTGCTGCGGTTCAGTCTCCCGAGGGTCCCTTTCACGGACAGGAGCTCACCTGTCACCTCGGACTCAGAAACCACGACACCCTGCCATGAGGCCCAGATCGAAGGGGGTCCCTGACACTCAGTACAATTCGGCTGAACTGTTAGCGTTTGACTCTGAGGCGCGCCTATATCTTGTTAACGTCTAGAACGGTGCTGAGCGGACAGTGTGGTCCCAGCCCTCCCGCCACCCCCGCCCCCCCTCCCTGCCACTCCATGTGGTCCCCTCTACGTGGGGCAGAACCGCGGCAGACCCTCCGAGTCTGGGGCACAGCTGTGGTTTTCCTCCCGCCCTGTAGTTCATCTGCCAGCTCCCCTCCTTCACCCCCCAGACTCGTGCAGGGTCTGCCCCTGGCTGGACTCCGGGCCACGGGCAGGGCTCCTGAGTGGACGTTGGTGCGCTCCCTGACACCACACGGCGGGGGCTCGCCTCCGTTTGCCCGGCAGCGTTGCACGGACCCAGGCCATGGTCAGTACTGGCCAGTCTTCCCCTTTGGGCCCCTTCCACATCAGGGGCACAGAGGAGGAGGCCGGTGGTGGCCCTGGGCCCTGGGGGCACTTAGTGCTGTCTGTTTCTGCAGCTCCTCCAACCCAGGTTACCCTAGACCCTCCCTTCTCCAACACAGGCGTTCCGTGCACCCTCGATCCGTCCTCGATGTACGTCTGCTGTCTCCCTCTTTCACCTCTGTGTCTCTGCGGGCTCCGGTGGGGGCCCCAGTGCTGATGACTGGGGGAGACTAGCCTCCACCGGTGCCAGGGTCCTGGAGGCTACCCACCTGTCCCCAGCTGTGCCGACTCCATCATCTTCTGATTTCACTGCCCATTCGACTACCCTGCTGCTTTTCTGACTCCCGGGCCGTGCATTGACTCTGACCTCCGGATCTTTCTCCACCGCATGTTTTTGACCAGTCACCCCACCTTTTATTTTAACATTTTTTATTTTTTAAACGGAGTTGAAATTCACGTAACATAAAGTTAACCGTGTCAAAGTACACAGTTCATCCGTTAGTGCGTTCACGGTGTTGCTCAACACCCGGTCCCGGAACGTTCCCATCACCGCGAGAGGAAGTCCTGTACCCGTGAAGCAGTCACTCACCCTTCCCTCCTTGCGGCCCCTGGCACCCACCGATCTGCTTCCTGACTCTGGATTTACCTATTCTGGGAACTGCGTGAAATGCAGCCGTACAATATGTGGCCTTTGGGGTCTGGCTTCGTTCACTTACCATCACGTTTTCGAGGCACCCACCTTGTAGGTTGTAGGTTCCTTTCTACAGCTGCACAGTCCACGGTGTGGGCGCACTGTAGCTGTTGATCCGCGTCCGCCCATGGGCCCCTGTGTGGCCTTCCCCTGTGGCCAGAGCTGCCGTGAACACGTGCACCCGTGTACCTGCTAGAGGACCAGCTTCCGGGCGTCCCCCTGGGAGCCGAACTGCTGGCCCATATGGTCGTCCTCTGTTTAACTTCTCGAGGAACGGCCAGACTCTTTCCGTGCTTTCAACATGGAGTGTTTAGAGCTTCGAGTCTGCATTTAGCTTTCTGGAGCAAGCGGGCCTCTCGGCACTGTGTCGGCTCAGGCTCCTCCTCGCCCTCCTGGACCGCCCTCCGGTTTTCCGAGATCTCGGGTTCTTGTGCCGTCCCCCAGCCCCCTGGCCACTTGCAAGCTTAACGAGCACATTTCTGCTCAATTGTGTCGTTTGACACCTTTATGAAGTGTTAAAAGCTCAGGGCCCTGGAATGACCCACCTCGGCAGGGCACGTTTGGCCTGAAACTCCCTCTGTGCTCCAGCCTTCCCTCCACGTGTGTCCGCTGGGTCCCCCACAGCCACACAGCCTGCATAAGGCCGAGTGTGCCTGACACAGGGATGTGGAGTCAGGGCTCTCCTGGCTGGTGTGAGGTCATGGTGTCTCTTGACTTGGCCTGCTGGTCTGGCTCCCAGGCAGCGGCCAGTCCTTCTCCGCGAAAGGTTCTTTGAAGAAGCACCAGTTCTTTGAAGACTGTGTGTTTGGGACAGAAGTGGGCGGAGACTCCGTCCCCCCCGGTCATCGTGTGGTGGAAATGGCTCTGGACCCTAAGTGAGGACACACGGCCACGTGGGGTCACGTGGGATCCTGGCCAGGCCTTCTCTCTGGGCCTGTCTCTGCATCCTCACCTGTTAAGCAGGAGGGAGGACGGGAGGGTGTGAGGTTCGTGACGTTTGTCCCCAGAGACTTCACCCTCAGGCCCCGCCCTCTGGGTCCTGATCCTGGCAGGACCTCGGACTTAGCAGGAGCCTTATCTCCAAGGCTTAGACCGAAGGTGTGTGCAAGATTCAACTAACCTGCCCGTGTGCGGGACACGGGGTGGGTCTGCCCAGCGCGACTCGCACCAGGCATTTGCACACTGTGTAAATGGCAGCATCCGCCTTGCGGCTCCTCCGTCCCTTCTCACGATCTTCTCTCCCACAGGTTGGAGCCATCGGAGAGGAGGAGGAGTGGGTCAGCCTCTACGAGGAGGAGAATGAGCCTGACGCCCAGACGCTGGAGATCCCAAACCTCACACCCTACACTCATTACAGGTGAGAACCTCGGGTGCTAGACCGCCACAGGAGGAGGGCTGGCAAGGCCAGCGGGTGGCTTCAGCCCGCAAGACCAAAACCCAGCTCTGTGTGTGTAACCGAGGCATTTCTCAGCAGCGGTAACAGTCCATGTTACCTGAATTCATGTTACATGAATCCTCAAGAGGATTCCAAGAGAGGGTATATCCCCGAGGCCAGATTAGCAGCTCTCCTTCCTTCAACACCGGCTGCGATGGCTCACTCGTATGTTAGGCTTAATACCAAAAGCCCCAGGCAGCCCAGACGTGGGTCTTCACAAAGCCCAGTGACCCCTTGCGCCTGTCAACAGCCTGTGTGTAAACAAAGCATCTTCCACTGAACATCCTCTGCTTCCCGTTGCAACGCCCAGGAGCCGCGGGCCTCACTAATCAAGCACTTAACATGCCATTTAACCTTTTGCTTCTTGATCCTGAAACCTATCCAGGCAGTAAATCCTTGGCCTTAACAAAGGGTAGCGTGATCACAAGCCGTTAGAGATGTTATAACTTCCCGTAAGATCATTGACCAAGATGAAATT
This sequence comes from Panthera pardus, assembly GCF_024362965.1. NCBI lineage: Eukaryota > Metazoa > Chordata > Mammalia > Carnivora > Felidae > Panthera > Panthera pardus. The sequence continues at coordinate 12,973,907 of NW_026526969.1, read as the reverse complement.
TCCAGTTATCACCAGATGTTGAGTTTGATAATGTCACTGTTCTGCCAGGACGGATACTTTTCATAAGATCAGGGAGTAAAAGACTAAGAATGACTAATTCAGAGAGTAAAAGGTGAAATTACATCTTTGTAAAGAACATTTTTTTTGAGTATAATACCGACATTACGTTTTTTTTTTCCCTAAATGCCTAATGAGAGATGCTGTTCAAGCTTCTGTTCGTTTTAACAGCCTCCCTCAGATTAGAGCAGATGAATCAAGGTACCACGCGCTTCGCTCGCTTTTCGAGAAATATTTTTCTCCGCACGTGAGCTGCAGGGCCTCCAGGCTTTCCATGTGCAATTGATGTCAGTTGTACAATTGCTTCGAAGGCCAGAAACTGTGATTAGAGACCCCTGTCCGTGTCCTATTCCAGACTCTGTAATAGATGCGTGTTTGCTCAGGGTACATTTATTGGACAAAAGTTCACTCCAAGTAATCTACATACAAATAACAGAGAACTGAAAACATTAGCCCAACCAAGCTTTAAAGCACATCTGCCCCCACCCTCCTTTTATAGGTAAGGAAATGGAGACAAGTCTGATTTGCCTCGGGTCCCAATTGCCAATGGGGTTCGGGTCCTCGGGTGTGGATTCTGGGGCCAGTGCACCTCTCCTGAGCCGACAGAGAATGGGGTGTGGGCATCCGTTCTGGTGAAAAGACACCAGACTCTCGAGGCCACCATTTGGTCGTGACATCCTGACACTCCAGTTCTGTCAACTGCTTCTTTGAACCCCAACCCCCTGTCCTTACCCCAAACTCGAATCAGCCAGTGGCATCTGATGACACAGATTTCTGGCCATGAAACCCGTTCCATTATGCTGCACTCGGGAATGTAGCATCTCTGAGTTTCAATGAATTTACCATTCTTTGGAGGTTTTTGGGGAAAAGGACCAGATATGCAATTTGCATTTTTAATGAAACCAGGTGGAAAGAAGGTGCCCTTGAGCGGCAGCCTTGATGACACGGAGGGACACACGCCTGCACCTTCCGAGAACGTTGTGGGTTTTTTTGTTCTGTCCGTCTTTCCACATTGCCTTTTGCCATTTGCCTCTAGATTTCGAATGAGGCAGGTGAACATCGTCGGTGCCAGCCCCTTCAGCCAGTCCTCCCGGGTCATCCAGACCCTGCAGGCGCCCCCGGACGTGGCTCCGACCAGCATCACCGTACGGACTGCTAGCGAGACCAGCCTGCGGCTCCGCTGGGTGGTGAGTTGGGGGGCCGGAAGTTGGCTGCAGGGACGGTCATCTCCAGTGTCCAGGACCTAGCGTGAAACCAGAGCTTAGTGATGCGTCGGCCACGGCTTTGTCCCAGTCACAGCTAACCTCTCGGCGAAACCAAAAAGTATTGCGTTTTCCCGTTGGGCTTGGGTCACAGACCAGCCCCGGAGACCCTGTTAGTTAATTAGCAGCAACACTCACTGGCTTCTCGGAACTGAGGAATATTCTCTGGGGGAGGGAAACCAGTGGTGCCATAAGCTGGACCTGTAAGTCCTTAAGCTGGGTCAACATGAAGCCAATACTCAATGTTTGTAAGGGAGCCAGCCTGATATTTATTCAGAACGTTTCCCCCACGAAATTAAGCCAAGATGTATTAAAAGAAATTACGTCCAGCCAAAGTTACTGATAGGGTTTCATTTAATTAACGGAAGAAAAGTTCTGGGGGGACAAAACGCGGTAAAGGTCCCAAGCGTGTTCCCCGCGGGAAATATTTTCCAAGGAATTGGCCTCGTAAGACAGGCCCAGGCTTGGCGGCCTTGACAGGTGGCAGTTCGGAGACGCCGGCTCACCCCGGGTGTCGTTCATTTGCAGCCCCTGCCCGATTCCCAGTACAACGGGAACCCCGAGTCGGTGGGCTACAGGATTAAGTACTGGCGCCCCGACCTCCGGCCCCAGGCACTGGCACAGGTCATCAACGACCGGCTGGAGAGGGAGTTCACCATCGAGGGGCTGGAGGAGTGGACGGAGTACGAGCTCCAGATGCAGGCGTTCAACGCCATCGGCGCCGGGCCCTGGAGCGAGGCGGTGCGGGGCCGCACGCGCGAGTCAGGTGAGGTGGGGGGGCTCTTCCCGCCCCGGGGCTCAGCCCCCACCCATGTCCCCGGTCATCGCGTCTCGTTGGCTCTGTCCCCACCTGCGTCTACGTCCACACTCTCCTAACCCAGTAATCAGGTCAACCGCGACCGTGACTTAAGTAGAACGTCATTAGAGTGAATGCCACTAATCTGAAATTAATGACGGATTTTACCAGGGGCTGGATTCATGGTATTATTTGCGAAGTGAGGCACGGTTCTCGCCATCAGGGATAAGAAGCAAGAGTGTACAGAGTTCCTAAGGGAGATCTTTATAGCGCAAGGCCCTCAGGACCTCCTCTTGACAAAGTAGTATGTGGGTGTGTTAAGATAGTCTCACCTGCACTGACAAAGAGCCCCTCGAAGGTTCAGTGGCTTTAACACAATAGAAGTCCACTTTTCAGCTGCCACCAAGTAGGACCGTTCCTGTTCAGGGGGTGGCTCTCTTCGAGGCGATTCAAGGACCCAGGCTCTGCTGTGCCGTAAGACTAATTGTCATCTGTGCCCAGCTACCAGAGGGAGAAGAAAGAGTGAAGAACAGGCATGCCTGACCCTTAGAATCTTTCCAGAAATGGTACGCACTTCTCTGCGCAGAGCCACCTGGCTCGGGGTTGCCGCCGGTTGCCAGGGAGGAAGGGAGAAGTGTCTGGGGTCAACAGGCAAAAATGTGGACTGCGGTCTGGTAAGGACCAGTGTGTTCCCTGAACCTTCTGGGCTTTGTGGGCTGACCTGTGGTTTTGGGGACCCTCGCTGGCCCAGTTTGAGATTATGGAGTCCCAAAAAAGGGCTACTGTCCTATTGAAAGGGTATGGTGATACAGACCAGCTCCTTCCACCTGGTCTGAAACGGCTAGGTTCTCTCCTGAACGGGTGGAAATGTATCGTTCCTCTTCCAAGAGGACCGACATTTAAAGAGGGGTTTGCCAGAACAGCCGGGGCTGCCTCAGATGCCTTCCTGGCTTTCTTTTCGGCTGTAGGTTTTATTACGTTAGCAATAAAAGATTGAGACTGTATGCTCAGCTTGTGGCTGTCTGATCACATGGATTTTTAAAAAGCTCTATTCACTGTCTGAGTCTTTGTGACAAAGAAGAGAACTTGAAACATTCTAAGGGACTGTTCTAACTCCAGTAACAGGCAGACCAAGAAAATATTAGAAAAAAAAAACAAACCGCGTCACCGTGACTAACTAGAAAATTGTGGACAAAGTATAATTAGGGGGGATTTTGAATTTATTGGTTGTCCTCATAAGAAAAACAGGGGAAATCCCCATGTGTCAGAGACACGAAGGGACGGAAGCATTAGGTGGTGAGCTGGTGCGGTGGCTGCCCCAGGGGGCTGGCACGGGGAGGGGACATCCATCCTGGGAGTTGCAGGACTCAGGACATGGTGCCCATCCAGGAAAAGGAGGTTCAACCGTGAGTCTCTGCAAGGCGGGGGGTTGGAAGCGAGACACTTGCCTACAGACAAGGCTCCTGAACACTGTACCATGTTTGAAAGAAGAGACTGAAAAGCTCCACCCGAGGAAGTTTGTCCACCTCTACCTGTCTACCTGGACGCTGAATGGGAAGAAGCGAGGTAACTCTAGGCCCCATGCCCGACTCAGGTTGGGGCTCCGCCTTTACACTGTCCCGGAGACTTGTAGAAAAGAAATTAATGTAAAACTTGCTTCCAGACACCAAAATCACAAGCAACGAAAGAAAACTTTGACTTCATTAACATTAAAAGCTTTGTGCTTCAAAGACTACCATGAAGAGAGTTAAAAAAAGAAAACAGTCCCCCAATCGTAGAAGATATTTGCAGATCATACATTAGATAAGAGACTTATATCCCTGATGTACATATAAAAACTCTTACAACTCCAAACGAAAAGATGCCCCAATTAATAACTGTACAAAGGATCTGAATATCCATTGTTCCCAAGAAGACATACAAATGGTCAGTTAAGCACGCGAAAGGATGTTCAGTGTTATTCACTGCCAGGGAAATGAAGATGAAAACCGCAGTGAGTTGCTAGTTCACACCCCTGAGGTGGCTAAAATAAAATCTAAAATCAAGATGGACAATCACAAGCGCTGTTATTAAAAAATAAGCACGGTTCAGAGACGGTACACTTAGTATGTCATCGGAAGGCCCTGAGGAACATCCTCAATGACCAGCTTCTTACCCCGGGGGGACAGTGATCCACTCCTCCTGAAACGTTACATGTGATAACCCAATAAGCGATTTCACTGGCCTCAAAAACAGCACAAATTTTTTTTTAAGACAAAAAGTGAAAAAAGAAAAAGAAAGAAAGAAACGTGGTCCTGGGCCAGACTTTCTGGGCAACCAAAGAAGGAAACGTCTATGGAGAGATACTGCCACAGCCGAATTGTCCCAGATAAAAAACAACTTTTAAAAGACGAAAAAGATGAATTCACAATTTTTGCCAAACACACAAGGGAATACTCTGTCATGTGTAATAATGAGATCCTTTTTAGTAAGGGAGGGAGGGAGAGAGGGAGGGAGGGAGGGAGGGAGGGAGGAAGGAAGGAAGGAAGGAAGGAAGGAAGGAAGGAAAGGAGGGAGGGAAGGAAGGGAGGGAGGAGGGAGGAAAGGAAGGAGGGAGGGAGGGAAGGAAGGAAGGGAGGAAAGGAAGGAAGGGAGGGAGGAGGAAGGAAAGGAAGGAGGGAGGAAGGAAGGGAAGGAGGGAAGGAAGGAAGGAAGGGAGGGAAGAGGGAGGAAAGGAAGGAGGGAGCAAGGAAGGAAGGGAAGGAGGGAGGGAAGGGAGGAAGAAAGGAGGGAGGGAGGAAGGAAGGAAGGAAGGAAGGAAGGAAGGAAGGAAGGAAGGGAAGGAGGGAGGGAAGGGAGGAAGGGAGGAGGGAGGAAAGGGAGGGAGGGAAGGAAGGAAGGAAAGAAGGAAGGAAGGAAGGAAGGGAAGGAGGGAGGGAAGGGAGGAGGGAGGAAAGTAAGGAGGGAGGAAGGAAGGGAGGAGGGAAGGATGGAGGGAGGAAAGTAAGGAGGGAGGAAGGAAGGGAGGGAGGGAAGGCAGGAAGGAGGAAGGAAGGAAACAGGACCTGATTACTTTAAAGTACATACTAGTATGAAAGAGAATATGTAATAAGTATGTTTAAAATTATGGAAGGCTTACAGTTGCCAGATGAATAAATTCTAAGCAATCTTATGTACAGCATAGTGATTATAGTTAATACTACTTTAAAGTTGCTAAGAGGTGCGCCTGGGTGGCTCAGTTGGTTGAGCATACAACTTTGGCTCAGGTCATGCCTAGCTTGTGGGTTCGAGCTCCGCATTGGGTGCTTGTTGCTGCCCATGCAGAGCCTGTTCCAGATCCTCTGTCCCCCTCTATTGTCCCTCCCCCACTTGCACTCTCTCTCTCTCTCAAAAATAAACCAACATTAAAAAATTTTTGTAAAACAAAAAACAAAGTTGCTAAGAGAATATATCTTAAATGTTCTCACCACCAAAAAGGAACAATAGTTATTTGACCGAAGGAGGTGTTAGCTAATGTTATGGTGGTAATCTCTCTGAAATAAATATCACAAATTGACATGTTGCACGCATTAGTCTTATGCAATGTTGTATATCAGTTATATCTCAATAAAGGTGGAATAAATATTAAAGTCTTGAACTGTGAAAAGAACGCATTAAAACTTTAAAGATAAAATGCCATTTTTAAAGCACTTTTTAAGAAGAAAAAAGACACAGCCACTGAAAATGAAACACTACAATTGAGGTGAAAAGCAGTTTAGACACTGCTAAAGAGAGAATTCTCAAACCGAAAGCTAGATATGAGTAATCTATAACTCTAACTCTAACGAGTAAATAAAATACAGCACAGAGACACAGAGGTTGAAAACATGATAGGTTAAAAGGCATAAAGAATAAAATGACAGTGTCTGACATATATCTAATATGACTCAGAGGGGAAGGAGGGAGGAGAAGAGAGTGAGGAAATATGTGGAGATAACGGCTGAGAAGGTTCAGAACTGATATTTTATCAGACTGAAGAAATATGCATCCTGAGCAGAATAAAATATGTCCACACCAAAATGCATTATGCTGCAAGTGTAAAGCCTGAACGTCAAAGGGAAAATCTTAAAAATGTTTGGAGTGAAGGCATCTTACCTGCAGAAGGCAAGACGATTTGAAGCCGACTTCTCAAGGACAGTGGAGGCCAGAAGGCAGTGGCATCATGGAATCATAACAATCCTGAAGGAGCTAAGAGAAAGTAACTTAACCTCAAGTTTTACACTCAGCTAAATTACTTTTCAAGGATTCTGTTCAGAAAAGTACAAATGATACGTGAAGATGAATGAAATGTAATAAAAATGGAAAATAATATTGTTTTGTTACATTTCCAAAGAACACTCTCAAAAAAACAAAGTGAACCAACGTCAAAATTGCTGAAGTGAGACTATATTTTTGTAAAACTCTGTTCAGCTGCTGCAAAGCTACCTTCACGATAGTGAGTAGAATGCTGAGGCTGTCAGCATCTGTGTAAACTCACTCCAGATGTTTTCTTCTCGCTCTGTCCTCTTCAGACCATCTGTGTCACCTCCTACCCGGTAACTCTGAGTAGACTTTCTTGAGCGATGTTGTTTATTTTTGTAGGGATTTCTATGTTTCAGGTAATACCGGGCTACAGATTTTGTATCAAAAAAAAAGGCATAACAGATTTGTTTTTTGTCTTGGTTGGCAAAAAACAACAACACATGTGTGTACGTATCACGGAGAAGCACAAGCAGCCCCCGGCACCAACCGGATCAGTTTCGGTATCGCCACATTTGTGGTTCACTTGTTGAGAAAGTTTTTGATCTAGAGTAAGAATTGTTCTCACAACCTAAGCGTTGCTTTATGCTACCACATTCTTCTTTTGAGGGTTCTGGCTTACAGAAAATTATTTTTTAGTTTTTAATGGGATGTTTGTTTAGTTAGAAGAGTTTGGGTTCAGAAGGTGCCTTCATCACAAATTGAATAATAGGGTTTTTGATCTTCATTTCAAGATGTGATGATTCAGATTTCAGACACTTTTTAAAATTTTTTTCACGTTTATTTTATTTTTTTGAGGGAGAGAGAGAGAGAGAGTGAGCAAGGGAGGGGCAGAGAGAGAAAGGGAGGGAGGGAGGCAGAGAATCCGAAGCAGGTTCTGGGTTCTGAGCTATCAGCACAGAGCATGACACGGGGCTCGAACCCACGAGTCATGAGATCGTGACGTGAGCCACAGTCGGATGCTTAACTGACTAAGCCACCCAGCACCCCCAGACCTCAGACACTCTTCATGGTGGAAGAGTGGGGTCCTCAGAGCCCCTCTTAGGCCGATCCCTCCCCGCAAGAGTACAGTGTTCGGATATTGGCCCTCCCAACCTGCACATTCTCTTCCAGTGTTGCTGGATCTTTGGAGCTTGGCACCTCCACCTCTGAATGGCACTTCCAGAACCTCCTGCCGGAGGCAGCCCCTCACCTCTGACAGGCAGCCCTCCGCCCCCCAGCCCCTGTTGCAGCATCTTGATGTCTTGCCTTCCCTGGTCCTGCCGAATTTGAACACGTGCCCTCCCAACAGAGAAATCCACCCCTTCTGAGAACAGACCCTGCCAGGCACCGCTCAGCCCTCGAGGGTGGGTAGGAGGGGGTGTGGGTCGCAAAGCCCAGTGGTGGAGTGCACCTGATGGGCAGGGAGGGAGCGGAGGGAGCTGAGGGGGGGAGAATAAACTTCAGACCATGCCTTGTGAGGGTGGCCACACGTGGGCAATTACATACGGTGTGGCCACAGGCATGCTGAGAGCCGGTGTGGGAAGCACGGAGCGGAACATTTTGAACCACATTTAAATGACGTTTCCGATTTTGAAGTACGATCTGACTGGTTTCATGACATCTTATGATTTATTGTGATATATTATAAGGATAAATGAGGCCCTAAAAATCAAGACTGAGCAGTGAGAAATCCTGTGGAGGAGAGGGAGCAAATGAAGGAGAAAAGAAGCATTGTAATCGGGATTGTTTTTAATGAAAAAGAATTTCTAGGACTGTCCCCAAACTCAAGATGGCAGGTTGGAAAGGGAGTTGAAGCTGCCTCAAAATAGAGAAAGGGTAAGATTAGTTACTTGTTTATTTTTACCAACTTTAAGATACTCAGATACTTTGTAACTAAACGGCAGATTGGATCCTGGTGGGATGTGGATCCGGTGACACTGTGGTCCTGAATGCTGCCATGACCTTGCTGGGGGACCCTAGACCTGCCTTTCCCATCTGAATACGGTTTAAATGGGTCCACGAGAAAATTATCAAAGCCGAGAGATTATCTAGAAAATAAAGACTCGCCTTTTAAAGTTTGATGGTTGTCTCAATACACATTCTTTCTGAACCACTGGAAACATATAGGACAAAATTAGTTCTGTGATGGGGCTCCCAGTGATGGGGGCCTGGGTGGTTCGGTCGGTGAAGCGTCCAACTCGATTTCTGCTTGGGTCACGTTCCCACAGTCATGGGATCGAGCTCCGTGTTGGGCTGTATGTGAGACTGCCTGGGATTCTTTCTCTCTCTCACTTTCTGTCTGTCTCCCTCCCCACCCCTGCCCTGCTCGCGCAAGCACGCTCTCCCTCTCTCTCTAAAATATTAATAAATAAATAGAATTAGTTCGGTGACATCCGTAAACAGGAGAGAGTCAAACTTGATCCTGCAGGTGCACGGGTAAGATTTGCACAGCTTGCCTCCGGAGGCCCATCCCTTTGTAAAAAGCACTCACCTGACTGGACTGGATGGCGTGCTCGCCAGCCCTGGTTTGCCCACCTGCAGCACGGGGCTGCTCACCCCTGCCTCACTGGGTTCGTGGGCTCCTAGATGTGTGGATCCGAAGACCCCGTAGCACAGGAGGTGCACTGAGCAAATGGGCGATCTTCCCTCCCCTCCCTGTCATGTGCATGGTAATGTCACCTGCTCTCTCCAGCACCCCTGCCGCCCTCACAAAATACCGCATTTACAGGTATCACTGAACCGGGGTCTGGAAGTGAGGATTTCCCCCTGGAGAGAAAAGCCTGTAGCTCCCCCAAGTTAATATGAAAACAGCCCAAGCATATTGTCTTGCTGGGCGGATTCGGGTAAAATTGAGCACCTAAATACCCCGGATCTGTGGAATTTGTTGCTAATATTAAAGAGATTTACATTTCTGTTATATCTCTGCAGGCTTAATCTGATCACTCCAAAAGGCTCAGAATTCGTTGCTCTTTCAAGGACAACTTGATTGTTTGGGTAAAAGTTGGGCCTTTATTTATAGAAGCTTTAGATTTTCGGTACCAACCTGTTTAATTCACCCCCGGCAGTTCCTTCAGCCGCGCCTGAAAATGTGTCCGCCGAGGCTGTGAGCTCGACCCAGATTTTACTGACATGGGCTTCGGTACCGGAACAGGACCAGAACGGGCTCATCCTGGGCTACAAGGTACGCGTTCAGGTGACCGTCCTCGGGTAAGTTGTCATGGGACTGCATGCCACTCCCCTAAACCAGGGAGCTTTGGCCTGTTTTGTGACATTCCTGTCTGGTGTCTTATCTAAACCCTCTGAGGATTCGGTGTGGCCGTGACCTCTTACCATAGACTAAAGCAAGGCACACACAGTAGCCACCTACTTAGCCTTGAACCTCTGCTTCCAGGCTTGTGAAATGGGAGTCGTCATCGTAGCTGCCTCTGAGGTTAGGTATGGGACGGAAGCCGGTGTTTTCTAGGGTGTGCGTGTCAGGTCCCTGTCCTTAGCTACGTGCACGCGTGCCTGCACACCAGTACCCCGGGAAGTCCAGGCAGTGCGTCGGGGCGAGGGGCTGACCGCCTTCCAGCCTCCCTGGGAGCCTTGCTGGGTGTGTAGTCTCACACTCACTTGTGTTCTGTTCCGTCACCTCCCCCAGGCAGCAGGATGAATTCCCCCAGACGTGGCCAGCTGCAGACTTCTGCCTGTCGCCTGCGGGTGTCCCGTGATTTCAATCCCTAGTCTCTGTCTTTCCCCACCTGTCCCCGCGTCTCCCTTCCAGGGAGCCCTGACTGCTCCCTCAGGCCCCACGGGACGTGGCGTTCCCCTGGAGTGGGTCCAGTGAGCCACGCTCCACACCACATACCTGGGTCCTGGAGAAAAGAGCTTGCTGTCCTCTATTCACTCTGCTCCCTGGGGATCCCCATCTTCTGTGGCTTTCCGGTCACTGAGGGGCCAGTTCCAGAAGGGTGAGCTCTGAGGAAGGACTTAGGAAATGGGCAGGAGCAGGCGGGGCCGTGGAGGGCAGCGTCCCAGGGTGCTGAGTCTGTGTGGGGGCAGCAGGACCTAGCCCCGGGGGTGCTGCGGCCTGGGGTTCAGGCAGACTGCAGCAACTCTCCTGAGGCAAGAGCCCAGTTTCCCAATAAGCTGGGACACGGAGTGGGGTGCAGGCTCCTGGAGGAAGCAGAACGTCTCTGTGTTCATGACCGAGTCCTCGTTTCAGTGGCTGTGGCTGCTGTGGCTCCCGCCGTGTGCCCCAGATCTCACAAAGCGCGTCTCGGGCCGCTCGCCCCCCACGGAACACCGCGCGTGGAAACTGGGTCCACAAGCCAAAACGCGGCCGTCCTAGGGGAGGCAACGGTCGCCTGGTCCTTGCCTTGGGGTTGGGAGCCCCGGGGCCCCTGAGACCCCTTCCTGGCACCCGCGCGCCCTCATGACCGTGCACGTGTGTGCTGATGCTCCAGATCCTGTTCCGGGCCAAGGAGCTGGATCCCGAGCCCCGCAGCCACGTCGTGCGCGGGAACCACACGCAGTCGGCGCTGCTGACGGGTCTCCGGAAGTTTGTGCTGTACGAGCTGCAGGTGCTGGCGTTCACCCGCATCGGGAACGGAGTCCCCAGCTCTCCCCTCCTCCTGGAGCGGACCAAGGATGACGGTACGGTCGCCGGGTGCTCCCACGGCCCGAACAGTTTGGATGCTTGTCGTTTGTAACTTAATTTTCAGATCCCTTTTTTTTTTTTCCTCCTTGCCTTTTTTTCAGTTGAGAAAAACAAAACAGAATTGTTTTTCAGTCACTGTTTATATGGCCAATTTCAGCCCGGAGTGAATTTTTACAGCCTAATTATGAAGCTGTGTGAATTTCAGCCATAACTTGGCAGCAGGCAGTGCAGTAAAGGCCGGGTGGGCTGGGGCCGTAAAACCCTCGGCCGCTTCTCCCGGGGCCGTGTGCACAAATCTGGGCAAGGACTCCGAGCCCAACCTGGGCGCCCCCGCCCTCAGCGGCGCCCCCAGCTCCAGGAGACCCTGCGTGGCCTGCCAAGAGGCTGCCAGAAGTTTCTGGGTAGAGCTCTTCCCAGGCTCCGGGGTGGGGGGCGGGGGGGGGGGGCGGCACGCCTGCCTCCAGGCGGGAACAGCGCGCGCTTCTTGACGGCTCTGTTTTTATGGAAGTCTAAATCATCAGTAAATATGGTTTTCCACTTTGCAGATGTCAAACACTTAAAGGTTATCTCTTTTACATTTTTATTGTTAAGCTGACTGTGGCAAATGTTCGGCGGGGGAGGGTGTTCTGGGGGAAAACACCAATCTCCTCCCTCCCCCCCCCCCCCCCCAAAACTCACCTCAGGGATCAGAAGCTTCTCACGGAATTGGACCAGCTGTAGGTTTTCATCCACGTGTCTGCTGAAGTCATTAAATGAGCCCCCACGGCGCTCGGGCTGCTGAGCCGGAGGCCTCCTGTCCTGCAGGGGGACAGGGTGGGCATCGGGCTTCAGCTGACGACAGGAAGGAGCTCGGCTCACTGTCATGCTTATCCCATCCTGGACGCGGAGTCTTGGGGGGCTGGGGCGTGACAGGAGAAGCCAGGGCGTCCCGAGTCACAGAGACGAAAAGTAAAAGGGCCGTATGAGAAAATGGGCCTCACAACTCGGTCAGTTACAGGTGCTGCTTGCGAGAGTATAGGTTGGAAGTCAAGGAATGATTCTCCTTCTCTCAGAGTCGGAATTTAAGCATGTTTTCTATCCCCTCATTTCAGTGTGATCTATGTGACCTGCCTTGGGGACAGCACAGGGGGTCTGTGCCACCAAGGCTGACGTCAGAATTTGCATATGTATGAATTGGCCCTGGCCTGTGAGCCCTTAGCCTCCTTCTTATGTTTATTTTGCCAAACATAGGTTCATTTTTTTTAATGTTTTTTAAGCTTATTTATTTATTTTGGGGGGGGGGGAAGCACAAGCTGGGGCGGGGCAGAGAGAGACAGAGAGAGAATCCCAAGCAGGCTCCAGGCTGAGCTGTTGGCACAGAGCCCAATGCAGAGATTGAACCCCCAAACTGTGAGATCATGACCTGAGCCCAAATCAAGGGTCGGATTCTTAACCGACTGAGCTGCCCAGGTGTTCCCAAACACAGGTTTATTTAAACACAAGTTTAGGGACGCCTGGGTAATGCATTCGGTTAAGTGTCCGACTTCGGCTCAGCTAGTAAGTTCGAGCCCCGCGTCGGGCCCTGTGCTGACAGCTCGGAGCCTGGAGCCTGTTCGGATTCTGTGTCCCCCTCTCTCTCTGCCCCTCCCCCACTGTCTCTCTCTCTCTCTCTCTCTCTCTCTCTCTCTCTCTCTCTGTCTCTCTCAAAAATAAACAATAAAAAAATTTTTGAACACAGGTTTAAAATCTTAAATGCTCTTCTCAGCTTCATAGGCAGAGGCAGAACCCCACAGCCCCGCGTGACTGTAACACACATCATCCTGTTGTGTCGATAGTTCTGTGCCCATGGCCTCTTACCTGGGAATCAATCAGTTAAGTTCCAACCAGAAGTTCTGGTACAGGCCACGCACTTCCTCGCCCGTCCGTTTAAGTAAATGTATCTTACGAGGGCTATGACCCTGTTACTAAACGGCGCCACAGTCATGATGCACCGAAGAATTACATGCGCTTGTGCGCCTCAACTCTTTGTTTTCTAGGACGGTGCAGGAGGGGGTGGTGTGCGTAAGAGAAAGATCGGTGTTTGTCAACATGTTACTTTGTCAGTTGGGAGGGACTTGAGGCCACCTGGTTTATCCAGCCCCTGCTAGCGGGTGTCGAGCCCCAGACCGTATTCGGGCCAGACTGGCAAAACCTCGACCGTCAGCTTGACCTGCTGGGAGCAGGTCTTAGCTCAGGGGACGCCCAGCACGGTTTGTGAGCACTTCTTCCGGAACTTGGAAAGCAGATGAGCTGGATTCAAAATGAGCTGTTTTCTCAGAGCTATTAGGGGGCCACGCAGAGCGAGCTAGTTTGCAAAAGTCAGTCGTAGACTCAGAGCGTCCCGTCCGTGATCAGAGCCGCCCCGCTGCCCCACAGAGTCGCGCGCAACCTCGCCACGTACCCGCGTGGCACTGTAGCGGCACCTGGCTCACGGTCTCCCTTCTTCCCTGCAGCCCCAGGCCCACCCGTGAGGCTCGTGTTTCCTGAAGTGAGACTCACGTCCGTGCGGATCGTGTGGCAGCCGCCAGAGGAGCCCAATGGCATCATCCTGGGTGAGGGAGCGGCCGCGATGTACCGGGTCGTAGCTCGGAGGGAAACAGCAGTTGGAGTGACTTCATCTGGTTTTTTTACACATCAAAGAGGCTGGGGAAAAAAACAAAGTCCCGCCCGCCGTGGCCGCGCGTTTTCCGCGCGGAGAAACGTGGGACCCTCGGCTGCTCTGTGAGCTGAGCGCTGAGGTTTCCTTGCAGACGGGAATTTCCACGTTGTTCACCCAGAACCTCTTCCTTTCGTTCGCGGTTCAGAACGGTACCGTGTGTAATTGGCCTTTCCTTCAGCTCCGAAGCCACGAGGCTGTTTCCGTATGTGTTTGGGATACAACAGGCTCATTTTTCACGGGAGCCAGAGGCCTGGCCTTCCCTCCCAAGTTCCAGGAAACATCCCCTGCTGCAGGGCTTGCGCCTAATCCTTTGAAGAAGTTTCCGGAATGAATTGTGTGTGCCCTCGTCCCCCGGAAATTTGTTTGCTTTTAACTTTTAGCGGGGCAACTCTGATAACATTGATGAAAAGCCTTAATTTTTCCTTGTTCCCCCAAGGCAGCAAGTTGTATTTTTAAAAAAATCATCAGTCCCTTTATTTATTCACGTTCTTGCCATGACGAATTAAGGGCCTCCTATATGCCTGGCATCGTGTCCGTGGTGGGCAGTAAGGAGTGAATAAGATACGCCCGTCCTCAAGATGTGCGGTGCCCAGGGCAGCACCGGGGAGAGGCCCAGATGCAGTGCAACATGATAGGTGATGGGACACAGATTCGAGAAATGCCCCAAAGCACGTCTTCCCGGGGCGAGGGGCTCTCGGTGGACGGAAGGCCGCTTTGGAACTGGATCTTGCAAAGAAGTGGCTTCCGGAGCCCTGGAGGAAGGGAAGAGGGTCATCCACTCAGCCAGACGGAATGTCTTGTGCCTCTGGTTGCGTAGACAGACCCAGGCCTGGAGATGTGGGCCGGGCTGGGGACTGCTGGGGATGGCCGGCTGCACCAGGCAGGGGGTGCCCCTAGGCCTTGATGCGTGAAATCAGGCATCGAAAGGCACAGTATGATCTCCAGACCCGGGCCAGCCCTCTGATCGGGTGCGTCCCTAATCCCAACGTGGGGCAGACCCCCAAATGTGTCAGTTTCTGTGCTGGGTGGTCAGATCATAAACCTGAGCTTACAGACAGGTAGCAAAATTCACCACGTCTACCTGCTTCTGACATTAGGATTCTAAGATTTGGTTCAAAGAAGGGTTCACTTCATTAAAAAACTTTTTTTTTTCATGTGCGCTGAGGCCAGTAGGGAGTCACCCAAGGACTTGGGAGCAGCAAAGTGACATAATCAGATTTGTCTTTTAGGTAATAACTAAAGGGAGAGGCAGATATTTATTGAGTTCTTGTTTCATGAAGATAGGGCCTGGGGCATACCTCAGTCGCCTGCAGAAAGGCTGTGGCCCTCCTCTGTCTGACTCACTAGATGGGGCGTTTTGCTATGAGCACGGTATTTCTGAATTGGGTGACCTTGGGAACTACAGGTTCTTGCTACTCAAATCACAGTGAGCAGACGAAGAAGCCCCTGTTGAAGTATGTGTTTCGGATCCAGTCCGGACGAGACGGGATCTCAGACACCTGTTGGGCCCTGCGCCTGGAGCTCCAGACCTGGGGCGGAGGGTGGTGTGCAGGGCGTAGGCTACGGCAGAGGCTTTCTGGAGCCCTCCACACAGGGCGCAGACTGCTGCCTCTTCCGGATGGAGCGTATCCGATCACCCAGGGGACGTCCCCAGCCTGCCGTGAGACAGGAGACATGTCTGGAGCACAAAGTGTGAATTCCGACCTGTCATAGTACCCGGAGTCTCCAAGAAGCAGAGCCCCCCCTGCCTGCTGGGGGAGGGAGGCCCCACGGCCCTGGGCCTGGCAGCCCCCCTCGGCTCTGCCCTCCGCCCGTGCTCCAGTCCCAAGGCTGGTGCTAATTCTGCGCCCACCTCCGCACTCGCTGTAGCCATCGTGGACTGATAAGAATCATTCTGACAGGAGGACCCCACGGGAGACAGAGGGGAGGCCAGTAAGCGTTTCATGTGTGTTTCTCTCTTAGCGCAGACAGACGCGCGCTCTGATTTCGTAGCCGTGGCTTTGAACTGCTCATCCGGGCTCCTCTTTGGGGAGGTTCTGGCCCTGTGCTTGCTGGTCCTCTGCCAGGGAAGACCCCTGCCCCTTCTCTGCCTTTCCCGTCACATTCGATGTCACCTGTACCTGCACGTTCTCTCCACGCCCGTCCCTGCCTTCCTGCACCGACCACAATCAAATGAGTCTCGCCGTCCAAAAGTAAAATCTTGTCACTTATTTTTAAGGGTCTGTCTAACGTCTGTTCCTCTGATTGAAAGAGCACTTGGAAAAGGAGAATTCAGACCATGA
This sequence comes from Panthera pardus, assembly GCF_024362965.1. Lineage (NCBI taxonomy): Eukaryota > Metazoa > Chordata > Mammalia > Carnivora > Felidae > Panthera > Panthera pardus. Next base: position 12,957,955 of record NW_026526969.1, on the reverse strand, counting down.
CGGAATAGAATCTTACATTATTCAGATGGAGAGCCATAGAAAGTGTGGTACCACCCAGGCGAGGCAGAGATGTGGGGAAGCAGACACACTCACGTGCAATTGTTTGGAATGTGAACCGGCACAGCCTCTCTGGAGAAGAATCCGGGAACGTCTTGGCGAGGTGAACACATCTGCGCTCTGCCTCCCGGGAGCCCGTCAGCTCTTAAACCCCGGCGGACGTCTCACACCGGGACCCAAGGAGAAACGGTCGGGGACACTCCTGGCTTTCAACATCGCTTTGAATAACAGGGGAAACCAAGAACCAGACACCCGAGTGTCCATCAGTAAGACCATAAAAAGGTCTATTTTGGGATATTCACCCAGCAGAAAACACGGCAGCAGTTAAAATGATGAACGAAATTACACAAGTCAATACAAGTGAGTCTCAGAAACATTTGTTCAGGGAAAAAAGAAGTCGCGGGAGGATATGTGCAGCCTGAGAACATTCCTGCACCTTCAGAAACTGTGTAAATGTTATTTTCCGTCATTTACGGGTACACGCGTACAGGAAGGTGTGAACACGTGGGCAGGAACATACCCTGAGCTGCGACGGGGGTTACGCTGAGGAAGAACATCCAGTAGGGCCGCCGGACGGCTTCAACTCTTTCTGCCTCATCTCCCGTCTAATGTGAAAACAAACAGTCCAATTTGGCAAGAATCTCAATATGTCCAGTTGGTTTGATGAATATATGAGTGTCTGCTCGATAGCATTTCCAGTATTTCCTGTATGCTTGAAATATTCATGGCAAAAAAGGACAACTCGAAAACAAAAATGGCACATTCCCTATAAACTTTTTAAAAAAAAACACAAAATTTTAAAAAGGAACAGGAAAAAAATGAGAATCACCCACAATTCCACCACCCCGAAACAGTGTGAGTATCTTTGTTTCCTCCGGTCGCTGTTCTGATATTTTTATTATGAAATCGTTCATGGTTACACAGGAACCTCTTTGTTCTAGCGCGTTTACGTCGTGACGGCAGTAAACTAACACGCATCCCTGCTGCCCAGTGTGAGATGGCGAGCCCGCCAGGCCCCCTCTGGGATTTTGTGTTGATCTCCCCGGTGGTTTCCCACGTGATTTCCCCAGAGCTGAAGTTAAGCCTAAAAATCTAATACTAGTTCTGCATGTCTTTAGATTTCATACAAACTCCGATGACAGGTTTTTCTGCGACCTTGCTCTCTTCTTCCCACGTCACAAATACACTGGCTGTCCACGTGCGCGCACAGCAGCTTGCCCGGCCATCCCCCGGCCGGGACGGTCGCAGTGCCCCCGGCATGTCTGCAACACACAGGTGCCTGGCGCTCCCCTCCTGGCGCGTGCGCGGGAGTGTTCCCCGGGGCACCCCCCCGGGAACGGCCTCGCTGGGCCACAGAGCTTGCACCTTCCAAGCTCTGCACGGTGACGCCCATGACGCCAGACCATTCTCCTAGGCAGCGACACCAGTTTGTACCCCCACCAGCACCCCCGCCGCCATCCACATCCGTGCCAACGCTCGACAGCCTCAGAGTCTAAATGTTGTGCCATTCCGGAAGACTTCACGTGGTGGCTTGTTGTGGTTTTACGTTGGGTTTCCCCAGTGGCTTCCTCAACGCCAGATGTGCGTGCCCATCCTTGCGGGCCTGGGCTTTTCCTTTTCCATCTCTGTAATTTCTCCTTCTCGCTTGCTGGTTCAGCCACGCACTTAGAAGGTTTTCTTTTCTTGACGTCATGTTGATCAATTTGTCCTCGCAGGAAGGTTTTTCGGGACATCAGGTCGACCCCACTGCCGGAAGCAGACACTAGATACTCCAGTACCGTTGGGGGGTCCGCAGCGAGAACATGCGCATTCAGATGACGTAATGTTTACGTGCAGATACGTTGCAATTGAAACTTTTTTTTTTTTAATTTTTTTTTTAACGCTTATTTATTTTTGAGACAGAGAGAGACAGAGCATGAATGGGGGAGGGTCAGAGAGAGGGAGACACAGAATCTGAAACAGGCTCCGGGCTCTGAGCTGTCAGCACAGGGGCCCGATGCGGGGCTCGAACTCACGGACCGCGAGATCGTGACCTGAGCCGAAGTCGGCGCTCAACCGACTGAGCCACCCAGGCGCCCCAGCAATTGAAACTTTTAAAAACAGGGACCTTCTCCCAAATTGAGCAATCGTAAACAACAGGTGTAAGTGACGTCTTTAGAGGTCAATTTCCACAGCGTTTCCGATGGTCTCTGAGGGTACAGGCCAGAAGCAGAATGACCCGGAGAAGGTGCTAGAACATCTCGAAGGTTCTTCACCTGTACTTCACTCTCCATCCAGAAGCACCGTTCATCAGTGCCCCTCACACAGGCTCCCGTGTCACTCCACCCTCACCAACATCTACGTTAATGTTTCTATATACTGGCCAGTTTAATAGCTAAAATGTAACATTTATATGGGGGTCATTTTCACAGTTTATTAGCCGTCAGGGGGTTTTTTTTGTTTTTTTTTTATTCCTTTTGGGAATCCCCAGCTTATGTTCTGTACTAGTTTGCTGGGGCTCCCATCGAGAGCCACAGAACAACAGAAATCTATTTTCTGTCAACTCTGGGGGCTGGAAGTGAGAGACCCAGGCATTGGGCAGGGCCAGTTGGTCCTGGGGCCTCTCTCCTGGGCGTGCAGACGGCGTCTCCTCCTGGTGTCCTCACCTCGTCGTCCCCCTGACCCCTTCTTGTAAAGGCACCTGTCACTCCAGATCAGGGCCCACCCTAGTGACCTCATTTTACCTTAATCCTCTCTTTAAAGACCTTGTCCTCAAAAATAAAATAAAGACCCTGTCCTCAAATACAGTCACGTTGGAGGTGCTCAGGGTTAGAACTGTAACCTAAGAATTTGGGGGGATTGCCATTCAGCCCCTAACATCCCCTTTGACCATTTTTCTCTTGGGGATTAACCCTCTCCTCACTGGCTTTTCCGTGCCGGACACTTTGGCCAAATCTAAGTACCAAATGGCCGAGCGAGAGCCCAGACCCTGAAGTCCGGTCTGGCTCGGAGGCCTGGCCCTGCTGTGTTAGTGCCACGACACGGGGTCAGACAACTTAACCCAGTAAATACCAGCCAGCACGATCGTTAACAGTATTATCTGCCACATACTTGATCTTTTAACTTTGGGCACAGAGACGTTCACAGACCGCAAAGGTGTGCGTCTTCCAGTCGTCTGCCGTTTCCGTGGTGGGTGAAGCCGGTGCCGTCACGTGGCCCCACAGGCTGGGGTCGGCGTTCACCTGGTCCTCCCCAGGGCTGCTGTCTCTCCGTCTGTCCCTCACTCCGAGTGGCAGGACTCCTCCCAGCCACGACTTGCAGGCGTGTCATGTGAAATGTGCTCAGGAAGCGCTCCCTGGTCCCCGTGTCCACCGGGGACGTGGTGGCAGGACTGGGACACGTGGGAGGGTTGACGGGGCTCGGCCTCTTCAGGACGCAGAGGACAAGACCCAGCGCGAGGAAAGGCCGAACAGCAACACGAACCAACACGGTCTCTCAGGATCTGACTCAGCCAACTGTTTTCAGGAAGCTTCTCAGACAGCCCCAGGCGGGCGTGACTCACCCTCCCCTGCGTCCCCAGCTGGCTGTGGTCTGCGCCATAAGCTCGGGGATCACGGGCTGCTTGCTTTACTCTCCCCTGTGTTGTAAGCACTGTGCTCCGGACAGGCCGAGTGGCCGCGTGGGTAAGCTTGCACACGTTCCTGAGCCTGTCTGTGCCTCAGTTTCCCCATCCCTCAAATAGGACTAGCACTCACCCTCCTAGCGTTGAGTGAGTTGTGCGTGAAGAACTTAGGACAGCGCCTGCCATGTAGTAAACACCCGACAAATGTCAGCTCGAACGCGTGGCTGTTCGGTATTTCATCACGTCTCCTGGGCCAGAGGGTGTCTTCCAGGCACCCAAGCCATCCCCCCGCACCAGCGTCTACCTGGTGCTCGCCAGCGGGAGGCGCATCATTGCTCTCCTCTGCCCTGGTCGGAGGAGCAGAGGTCCGTGCTGACAAGGCAGGGAGAAGAATCAGGAAAGGCAGGTTGGAGTCAGGCTACACGGTGTTCCTAAAGTACATTCAGAAGTCGGCATTGTGACCCCGGGGCCCTGGGGGTCACTAACGGTCACAAAAGTCCAGGTAAGGAGAGGATCGTGTTTAAATGCTTTGAGCATCCCAACCGCGGCAAAGCGGACGAACGGCCAGGCGGTGCCTCGTCCCCCCTTCGTGCAGAAAAACACCACGTTCGAGCCTCTTCCGTCGGAATGGCCTTCAGCTGAACGGTAACAAATGTTGTCTGGGCAACCCGTCGCCTGGATATCATTACAGCTAGCGCACCAACTTGCAGGTGCTGTGGGGAAGATGAGAAAACAGTTCCTAAAGGTCCGGCTTGGTGTTGAAGGGAGAGAAAGGGAAACGGCTTTCTGCAGGCCTGGCTCCCAGAGACCTTGAATCAATGCTCACGCTCCGGTGGCGCGGCCCTCTGACTACAGAGCCTCCGAGGCAGCCCGCGCTCTTGTAATCTGTAGCAAAACGTGTTCTTGCATTTCCAAAAAAGATTAACGGCACGAAACACCACCGGGCGCCTACAGGGAAAAACGCTTGCTTATTGCGTAAATATTTTACCATGGAGAGCTTTTAGCATTTAGAGCCTGCCTTCGGGGGATGCGGCGAGAGCCACCCTGGGCACGGCCACCCTCCCTCGCTGGCTCCGCGCTCCCTTAAATGCCATGAAGCCAACGTGACGCGTGTGCTCTTTAAACCCACGGGGTCTGCCCCCCCCCCAACCAGGCACCCCGGCGCCCTCCCCCACCTCCACCTGCCGACCGAGGGCCTAACATTTACCTTCAGCTTAGTACAGAAGGGTGTGCGAGGGCTCTGCTGAGAGGAGCGCCAGTGAGCATAATCCGTGTTTGCAAATACATAGTTTTGATCACGGTTGCATTTGTCTGCCCCCAGCCCTCACGGGTAAGCCGTAAAACCAACAAGCCACGCGGCCTCTGGGCAGGGTGCCTCCCGGGGCCCAGGGATGTGTCACTGAGCAGGCGACTCTCAGACTGGTCCCTTTCGCTTGCCCGGGAAGCCTGTGACCACCAGCCACGTGACACGCAAGTCCCACAGGGCGCTCCGGGTGTCAGCCTGCAGTCACCCCGTCCGAGCGAGGCGGCTGAGATCCCCCAGGAGGCTCCCAGCGACAGCAGCATCTTAGAACCTCCTCTTGCGTCTCGCGCAGCTGATGCTTCTAGAACTTGTCTGGAGCATGAGGCACACGCCCTCTTCTGATTGTGATTTTCTAGATGCACGTTGTTTTCTCCGCCTTCTGGGCATAATCAGAGACCTCCCAGGCGTCTCTCACGCTGCGGTTTTCATCTTAGCCTTGGATCAGTGTGGCTCGTACTTGGCCTTGCCCCTCGGGACGCCTGTATTCTTTTTCACCCAGCACTTTAAAAATCAGACTTTGCTCGGGCCACGTTTCACTCCTACTACTGATCCGGCTCCTCTGTTCTTTTCCTCACACCCACCGCAGCCTTCTGCCCTTGCACGGTGACACTCAACACACTGATGTTTCTGACCTCGCTGCAGCTGTAATTACAGAACGAGCCTTTCCTACCGAAAGCTCTCATCCCGCAGCACTCTAGCTCGTTATTCTCCGCAAACGCAAGAACGGATGCTCAGCCGCTTCCTCTCGCCGTTTCTGCACAGAAGGCTCTCTTCTAGTGTCCCTTGAGTCTAGGACGTTTTCAGGACACTTCAGCGTAAGACACAGGTGTCAGTCTTCAGTTCACCAGGCCACAGAATGGGGACGAGAGGGTATGAGCCCAGTTTCAGGGCGAATAAGGGGAAAGGACGGATGTAACCCGAGGGCTGGGGGTTTTCCCCAGTGGCTCGCGTAGGAGCTGGGTCCCAGACAGACAGACCAGCCCACGTGTCCTGCAGTTGCACACGGGTGGCAGCGCTGTGCCTTGCGGTTCGCACGCGATGCGCCAGAGTCGTCGCCATGGCGGTGGGAAGGGGGGCATCGTCGCCTCCGTGCTTCAGCGGCAGAGGAGCCCAGGGCGGTCCCGCCACGGACACCCCCCCCCCCCCCCCCCCCGTCCCAGTCAGTCCTAGTAGCGCCTCCAGCGGCCGGCCCACACGGGGGAATATTACGCAGCCACTAAAGCTTGAGTTTCTGAAGGGAAAAAAAGAAATGAGGCTTTCGGGATGTGGCGAGGAGACACAAATAAAAAGCCTGCATTTGGAGAAAAATCAGTTCTGTTTCAAGTCCCTATGCATAGAAGGATGATGGCCAGAAGCGGTCCCTGAGATCAGTGACCTCTGGGCGGCAAGGTCGCCTTGTCGCAGATGCCTTGGGCGTGGTCGGCCCTCAGAGCCCAGGCTCTCCCACCCGCGGCCAGCCAGCAGCCCAGGCCTTAGCTGCCGGGGGCCCCGCCAGGCTGCACCCTCTGCCCTGGGGCCGGGCCTCTGGGGGGGATTTGCCTGCCAGCAGCCCTCAGCCTGTGACCGCTGGGAGTCGGGGGGAACACGCAACAGCCCTCTCCACGCCTCCCATTAGGCAGAGCCTTGGGGACCCCTCATCGTGCTTGCCGTCCGCTCCCCATGTTTCCTGGGCTCGCCTCCCGAAAAAGCTCTTCGCTCCAGGCCAGGCTGGAGCTGACCGGGCCCCTCAGGACTCAGGCCGCGGCACCCCGGGAATAGACAGTGTCTTGTGTGCGCAGAGCCCCCGGGCGTCCCTCTGGCATCTGCCCTGCTTAGCCAGCTCTGTGCCCACCGCCGCCCGTGGAACGTGACATCCGGAGAGTCCTGGTCCTCGTGTCACCTGCTGACCATCCCGTCGCACGCTCTACCCATCCTCGGGGCTCCGCCTGCGGCCGGGCCAGGGCGGCTCCCGGTGGGTTGTCGCGCTCCCCCCCGGACCTCGCGGCCGCTCTGACCCCGGGCCCTGCTGCCAGGGACTTGAGGCACCGCCCTGACCTCGCTCCCGACACAGGCACCTCGTGGCTTTTGCACACAACCCCGGTTTTTCTGGCTGCTTTCTGAAACAACTCTTCCTCTCTGGAGGAGCCGTGGCCCTGGAAGTCTCTGCCTCTCCGCTCTGCTGGCATCACCTCCCCCCTGCCCGGGCACGGGGGTCAGCCTCTCGCTGTCCAGAACGCCTTGCGGTTTCCCCCGGTCCCTCACAGTCACCTTGCAGGTGACCAGATTGTCACAGTCACCTTGCAGGTGACCTGTAGAGTGACCAGATTGTTTTCCATTCGTCTCCGTTTTCTTCCAGTCACCAGAATTATACCATTTTAGAGCAGGGAGCTAGGAGAAACAGCAGGGCCTCCCGGGCAGAATGTGGCTCTAACGCTGAAGGCCCAGCTCCGTCCTCTGCTCCTGTGCCCCCTCCCGCCCCCGGGGGTAACACTGACCGCTGTGATGTGACACGTGTCCTGTGCCTGAAATACACTGGCCCTAGTAAGTGGGGGCTAATTGTTTTCTTTATTCATAGCGTAGGGGCGAAGACTTCTCCCTTCTTCCCTTCTGGGCTCTACAGCTGGTCCAAGAATTAAATTGACATAAGGAAGATGAACAGGAGGGGCCCCTGGGAGGCTCCGTCACTTACTTGAGCATCTGACTTCAACTCAGGTCATGATCTCACAGTCTGTGAGTTCAAGCCCCACATCGGGCTCTGTGCGGACAGCTTAGAGCCTGGAGCCTGCCTCGGATTCTATGTCTCCCTCTCTCTCTCTGCACCACCCCTGCTTGTGCTCTGTCTTTGTCTGTCTCAAAATTATCAAATAAAACATTAAAAAATTCTTTAAAAAGACAGATGAAACAGGAGAAACATTTAATTTTATATGTGTACGAGCCCCAAAGATCAGAGGCTCAAATGTGACCAAAGCGGCAGTTTTTAATGCCTTTGAGACGAAGAAACAATAAATTTGTGAAGAATTGACAAGACCACAGGGTTTGGGCTTGGGCTACTAAATTAGTGAAGAACAAGATTTATTCATGCGGCCATCTAGGCCCTAGACTGCCCGCGTCCGGGATAAGGGGGCCTCTCTTCCTCCTGCTGTGGGGAGGGCACCTTCCCCGTGGGAGACTTCTTTCCTGCTCGCAGGGGGAGAGAGGAGGGTCACAGTGTCCTTCTCGCACTGGCTATTCCTGGGTAACTTTAACCCAAAGTAATCAGTATGCGGAAACGGCATCTTGGGGGTGACCTGTGCTGCTCTGCTCCAGCGGCTGGACATGAGGAGCCGGGAGTCGTGTTGGGGTTGAAGCCTGGCTCGGGACCTCCGGACATCCGAGATGTCACGTGCAGAGTGAAGGCTGCCGCTGCGGATGAGGGCAGCCTTGGGCTCCGGGCCGCCTGGGGAGTCTCCCAAGACGTGTGCGTCCATGGCCAGGTATCTGCCCACTCTGGATACGGACGCTGGGAGAGCGTGTGCGAGGGGGTCATGTCCACTCCTTACTCTCTCAGGTGCAGGCCTGTGTTCTCACGCCGTCGAGACGAAAGCTGTCCAGCTCATGCTACACAGAAATCCAGTGTGTACCTGGACAGGGCCCAAGCCTGCTTTTTTTTTTTTTTTTTAATTTTTTTTTTTAACGTTTCATGTATTTTTGAGACAGAGACAGAGCATGAATGGGGGAGGGGCAGAGAGAGAGGGAGACACAGAATCTGAAGCAGGCTCCAGGCTCTGAGCCATCAGCCCAGAGCCCGACACGGGGCTTGAATTCACGGACCGCGAGATTGTGACCTGAGCTGAAGTCGGACGCTTAACCGACTGAGCCACCCAGGCGCCCCCAAGCCTGCTTTTAATGCAGAGTTAGTTTCTGTTTCTTCGAGGAGGGCTGGTGGCTCTTCATCACCAGCAGGGATATTGGAGGTTTTGAAAACATTATGTTTGATCGTGTTCTTATGCGTAATGTCTGTGGCTGCCAGCGTGGCCTCTGTGCTTCACTGTCGAGCTCAGTTTGTCTTTGGAAGATACCCTCCTTCCCTTAGTTTCTGTCTCTAGTTTAGGAATACGCGTACGTTAATGACATCAGTCAGGTGCTTTTTGTGCTGGGCGCACACTCTCCTCCAGTGGTCAGGTGGAAGAAGGGGTCGTCACCAAGGCCCCTGGCTGACCCTGGTCTCACTCGAGGTTCACATCAGCCTCTGTACGTGAAGCGTGTCCCCGCGCGGGCAGCGCTGCCTTGGAACGGCGTCTGGTTTCCTCCCGAGCTTTGATCTACCCTGCGTGCCGCTTTAAATTTGCTGTTCACCCGTAGTTCCGCTGCAAATCCCCACAAGATAAAAATGAGAACGCGACTCACAAAAGCCAGAGGGGGACATACGGAGGTTAGAGGAGCTGTAAGAGCCTTGATTTACATAACTCTCATAGCAGTGGGTGAGGGTCAAGACCGGAAGAGAAACCAAAGCGGTACCGTAACTAAAAGACGCCGCGTGGCCCACAGGCCAGAGGGGAAGGTGTGCTGACCTCACCACCGTCCACGGGGTCCGTGAGTCTAGGAAGAACCAGGGACTGACCTCGTGGAAATCGTGACCGTCAGGCATGCGTATTAGAAGGACCACAAACAGACGAGAAAACCTTGGAAGGACCAGACCTCTGACAGAGCACGTGCCAACCACAGAGGTGCCACCGAGGAAGGCCGGGCGCGAGCCCGGATGCGCCCTGCACTACCGCGTGCGCTCTCGTTAGCAAGGCAGGGCTCGTGTCTCCGTGCTCTCAGATTCTCACCGGAAAGACACACGAGGAGCCGGCAGAGGGGACCTGCCAGCTGGGGCCTGGGTGGGAGGTGACTGTCTCGAAAGTGCCTCCTTGCACTCCTGTGTTATTCGTGAGCCGTGTTGAGTAGAATACAACCCGAAGAGTAATGACAAAATGTTTCAATATAACATTTTAATGCCTTCGTTTAAAAAAAAAAAAAAGGCAGCTTAACGCTCGGAGTTTTCCTAGATGAATGTTAATTCCAAGACAAGAGGACGAGTTCCAGCCACAAGGCAGCAAGCCAGAGACGCAGGCCCTAGACGCACAGTCCCGGCCCAGGAAGCAGGGGCCGTTGGGTAACGGAGGGGCCGCGCTCGGTGCCCACTCTGTGCCTGGCTCAGTATGCAGCATGCACCAAAGGCAACCCGGACAGCACCCGCCCACCCCCGCCCCGCCCCACGTCGCCTAACAGACTGAGATCCAGAGGGGGCACCGTACTGGTTCGCAGTCGCACAGCACAGACTTCCCAGGGCCTGGACCCAGGCAGGTGCGCTCCCAGAGCACGTGCTCGTCACGCCGCGGCACGCTGTTTTCCCTGGGAGACACGCTCACGTGTTGCCGGCGCTCGGGATGCACGGTCTCGAGTAGCCAGGATTTGGCAAGGGGACGCTCTCCCTTTGCTGGAAGGTCGGGGTGGAGGTTTTCTATTCACAGGAACAGTATACGACTCAGTGGGCTGAGCGTGGGCTGAGCCAGACAGACTCAGGGCTCCAGTCCCACCCCCTCTGGTCACTTGCTGTGTGACCGCAGGCGGACCACTTACCCCGTCTGAGCTGTACTGCTTCGTGACCCGGCGAGCGTACGAAGGCTACCCGTTGTGGCCCTCGCGAGGGCTCGGAGGGGCAAGGCTGCCAGGAGGTCAGCAGGAGAGCCCCATGAGGGGGCTGCAGTGACCACGGTGCCCTCACCCTCAGGATACTAGGTGCCTAGGAGACTCAAGAGGACAGGGACCAGTCTCCCACGGCACCCGAACCCCAGGCTCCCCACCTACACCGCGTGAGGGAGAGAAAGGGGGCACAGGGCACGGACAAGGGGGGCTCGGCCCCTCTGGGCTGTCGGTCACTGAATGGGAAAGGACAGGCGTCTAGCAGAACACCCTGGCCAGAGCCAGGAGGCCACCGGGGCAGCTGGGGACAGCTGGTTGTCACGGCGAGGAGAAGGCGCCATCGGAGGCAGAGCCGCAGCCGTGACAGCCAGTCAGGGGCCCGAGCTCCAGGCCCTGCAGATACCAGGCCTGTGAATGGGAAGAGGGCAGGGGGGGTGCTGTCCCCCAATGTGCGTGCTGACGATTGTGGCCAGCCGTGGTCAGGGGCCTCATGCTAGGGGCACTCTCTGGCTGATCACACAGAGTTGTCCCCCCCTCACATGTGGCCGCCCGAGAGTGGCTCCTTGTGTGGTTTCACAGAAGACCGGGTGCGGGAACCGGGAAGATGCCGGTAAGCTCGGTCTCCAGTGGAGCCAAAGAAGGTGCCAGAAGGAAGACAAAGGTGGAAGGGTGTCTCTCGCGGAGAGGCGGGCAGTCTTGTGCAAGTACCGCGGCCTTGTCGCTGGCGGCCGCGCCACCCTCGGGAGGCCAGGGAAGGCAGGGCTGGCAGGCACAGGGTTGGGCTCTGCTGGCTGCCCGCCCCCCGCCCCCGACTGCCAGGAGGGCTTTGCCCTGCGCCCCGCCCGCCGGTTCTGGTTTTCGCCAGTGCAGACGGACGCGCAGTCATCGGTGCCCGAGAGAAGGCAGGGCGCGCGGGGTCCCCGGCCGGGTCCGACAGGTGGCCTCTTCGGACGTGTGGAGGCAGTCCCGGCGCAGCCTGGTTGGGAGGTGTGATCATTAATAACATCAGATCGACCACAATCCCTTGATAACCGGGAACTTTAGGAGACGTTCAGAGCCGCTGAAGCCCGCTGCCCCCCCCGGCCAGGAGAGTTCTGTGCGGTGGAGCCCCTAGCCCAGGGGTGGGGTGCTGGCACTTCCTGGGGCGGGAGGCACAGAGGAGGGGCGGGCGGCAGGGAGGGTGACGAGTCACTGATGTGAGAAGGGCGCCTTTGAAAGAACTTTCTAGGAGGCACGGCCCTTGGCCTGCGAGGGGAGGGGCGGGTGGCGGAGGGCAGAAGGGGGGGAAGAGAGTCATGGGGCCCCGCGCTCAGGGGCTCCACGTGTCACCACATCTACCAGTCAGATGCTGGCCGAGGAGGAAGGAAGCAGGAGAGACAAAGCAGGGTGGTGGCGGGGTGGTGGGGTGGCGGGAAAGCGGGGTCCCCGCGAGCCTGCGTGACTGACGGGTGGCCCTCCTGCCCCACCCACAGGCTACCAGATCGCCTACCGCCTGGCCAGCAGCAGCCCCAACACGTTCACCACGGTGGAGGTGGGCGCCACGGTGAGGCAGTTCACGGCCACGGAGCTGGCCCCAGAGTCGGCCTACATTTTTCGGCTGTCGGCCAAGACGAGGCAGGGCTGGGGGGAGCCGCTGGAGGCCACCGTCATCACCACTGAGAAGAGAGGTAAGGCCTGAGACCCGAATCTGCTGTCCTGGTGCCACAGCAGGGAGAGACGGCCCCGCGTGGGAGCCGGGGACTTGCTGGGTCCACGGCTTCCTGGGTCGGGCCCTGGGTGGCTCCAGGACCCATGCATTTATCAAGCACCCGCTGAGCCGCACCTGTAGCCGGACACATTACCGTAGGGTGCCTACACGGCCTGACATTTACCAGAGAGGCATGAATGTCCCAGCTTTAACGAGAGAGACGCGGCTCAGAGAGGTTGTGTCACTGGCCCAGGGCTGCACTGAGTCCCCCCTGTTTAAGGGCAGCTCCCTGAAGGCAGGCGCTTGGTGTCTGATGTTCAAAACCACGTGCCCAGTCGAGCAGGTGCTCGGTAAGCACGTTTCCTGCCCAGCACTCCTAGGGAGGTCTGTCTGGACAGGCGCCTCCTCCGTTCCAAGCACCGTCTTGGTTTGTCCTCACCAAGCCTGGGGGCAAGAGCGCTGCAAGCCCCGATTCTGTGGAAGAGGAAGTTGGGCCCAGACGGATCCAGTGGTTTGCGTGGACACGGCTCTTGCCACAGAAATCCACCGCGGGCTCCCATCTCACCGAGCCCCTGCCCTCGAGCCTCGCTCTGGAATCTGCCTCAGCAGCCTCCTCCCCAGGGGCCACCGCTCCGGGCCTCTGACCCTGGCAGCTCTGGCTGCAGGTTCGAAGGCTGAACCCTCCCCCCGTCTGTGAGTCCCGTGACCCCAAACCCTGAGCCTCAGTTCCCCAAAGATGACGACGCCCACCCCAGAGCAGCTGCAGCCTCCCCGAGATGCTCACCCCCTCCTCCCACGAGCATCTCTGCTATTAACTGGAGGACAGAAATCCCAGGGTCACAGAGCGCCCTCCAGAGCGTGAAGCAGGTGGAGGAGACGGCCACGCACACGCGGGCCCCACCGTCAGCCCAAAACGCGGTCCATCTGATGGCCCCCAGCACGGGGCCCTGGGACAGAGGACAGGCCCCGGGAGAACCCCTCCTACAGCTGCGGCCAAGGTCCGCAGGCTCGTCCCGTCCGGGACGCGGTCCGGCCAGCGCTCTCAGTGCCAGGGAAGCAGCCCGGGCCCTGAGGGCCACTCCCAAAGCCTCTCGCCTTCCTCAGAATCCGTGCAGCCCTGTAGGGAAATCTAGCACTTTCTAAGGCACGGGGAAAGACACAGGTTTGCTAAAAGTCTGATGTGACTTAAATCCAAGTGGAGGCATTAACACGGGTGCCCTTCACGAGGCACCCTGGTCTGGTTCACAGCGGAGCTGCTGGGGCTGGGAGACGTGTGCCCGCACCACAGCTGCGCCCCAACCCCCGCACCACGTGCCGAGGGCTCACACCCCAGCTCGCACCCCGACCCCCCCCCACCAGCTGCCTCACCCACACCCCAGCCTGTTCCCTGCCCCCTGCTCCACCTGCCTGGGGCCCACACCCCAGCTTGCACCCCGACCCCCCACACCACCTGCCTCACCCTCACCCCAGCCTGTGCCCCGTCCCCCCGCACCACCTGCCTCACCCGCACCCCAGCCCGCACCCCGACCCCCCCTCACCACCTGCCTCACCCGCACCCCAGCCTGTGCCCCGTCCCCCCGCACCACCTGCCTCACCCACACCCCAGCCCGCACCCCGACCCCCCCTCACCACCTGCCTCACCCGCACCCCAGCCTGTGCCCCGTACCCCCGCACCACCTGCCTCACCCGCACCCCAGCCTGTGCCCCGTCGCCCCGCACCACCTGCCTCACCCGCACCCCAGCCCGCACCCCGACCCCCCCTCACCACCTGCCTCACCCGCACCCCAGCCTGCGCCCCGTCACCCTGCACCACCTGCCTCACCCGCACCCCAGCTTGCACCCCGACCCCCCGCACCACCTGCCTCACCCGCACCCCAGCCTGTGCCCCGTCCCCCCACACCACCTGCCTCACCCGCACCCCAGCCCGCCCCCGACCCCCCGCACCACGTGCCTGGGGTCCACGGAGCTCAGCGGATTTCCTCCAGGGCCCGCAGGCCCTCCGTGCTCCGGGCTCAGAGCCAGGGGGCCCAGCAAAGCTTTGCCCAGGGGAGCTGTGCTCAGGGGGGAAGGGGGTGGGAGGAAGCGGGCAGCCCCAGCTCCAGCCCCGAGAGAGGACTGCTGACCGCGTAAGACGGAAGCGCTCCTCCAGACTGTCGCCGCAGGGCCCGCAGTCAGTCGCTGCTTTATTACCCACCACACACGCTCCTCCGAATCAATAATCTTCGTGAGGAACCATTAAACAATTATCCCTCCCTGTGTGGAGTCGCCCTGTTGGACTCGATGGGCGAGGAGGCGCGGGACGGTAACGATCCACACTCCGAAGCGGGGTCCTGGCCCCGTGCACCCTGCGTTCCCTGCCGCCGCTGCGCAGGGCGGCAGTGACCGGCCCCGGGGACGCTGAGCTGGACGCCGCCGTGTGTCGGGCTCGGGTCGGCCTCCGCACGACAGACGCACTGAGCCCGAGGTCAGAGGGGCCTGGAGGTGCTCGCAAGAGCCCAGGTGTCATTCGGCGGTGGTCGTGTGGGGGGCACGTGTGGGCTCACCTCTCTCTGTCTCTGCGCTGACAGTGCCGCGTTCCGGGAGCAAGCCGGGGTCTCCAGCCACGTGCGGGAGTCATCTCCACGTTGTCTGATCCCGTGGGGAGCCGAGTCCCCGGGCTTGTGCTCCCGCGGAGCCTTCGCGGAGAAGCGCCCTCTCACGCGCCCCTGCTCTGTTCTCTTTGGGTTGCAGAGCGGCCGGCGCCCCCCAGGGAGCTCCTGGTGCCCCAGGCAGAAGTGACGGCTCGCAGCCTCCGGCTCCAGTGGGTCCCGGGCAGCGACGGGGCCTCCCCCATCCGCTATTTCACCGTGCAGGTGCGAGAGCTGCCGGGGGGAGAGTGGCACACGTACTCCTCGTCCATCAGCCACGAGGCCACGGCCTGTGCTGTCGAAAGGTACCCGGAGCCGGGAGGGCCCTCCCCGGGGAACGGGCGCCTGCTCTCGTCTCTCCTCCTAGCTCACGCTCCCTCCGCCAGGGACCAGGCTTCCGCGTCCTGGAGCCCACTCGGGCCTCCCCGGGTCTGGCCTTCTACGCACGCCCTGCGCAGGTGGTTTGCAAGCCCAGGCCCCGGGGACGGAAGAGGCACAGATGACGGGGACGTGAGCCCGGAAGCGTGGGCCCCGCGCCTTACCCCCTGAGACGCAGGTGTGGAGGAGGGGAGGCGCGGGGAAGGGGTGTTGCGGGCTGAAAGAGTCGCACCTTCTCTTTGCGCTCCCTCTCGTAGTCAGCAAGGCAGGCGGCTCCCACCCCCGTCATCCGTTCGTGACGGCTGATCGGGGGCGTGGGAGGAGCGTCCCCGCTGCATGATGAGAACCCCGCATGTATCCAGTTATCAGTGAGCCACCAGGCAAGGGGGGGAAGGGAGCAGCACCGACCACCACAGCTCAGCTCTTGGCTCCCATGGCCTCGTTTAGGACCCTGCTCCCATTCCCACCCCCCTCTACAGTGTGAGGGACGAGGGCTCCCCCCTCTACGGTGGGGTCAAGGACACCCGTCTCTATGGTGAGGGACGAGGGCTCTCCCTCTATGGCGGGGGACGTAGGCTCCGTAACTGTCTAGGTGAGGGTTCTCAAAAGTGACCTCAGGCCCCACGTCCCCACGGTGGGCCCGGGCTGCACTGCTCACACCGCCCTGCAGAAGCCCCGGGATATCGGGGGGCAGGCCCGTCCAGGGAGCTGGCCCTACATCTTCCTTGTGCTCCTTCTGTGGCGCTGGCCACGGTCACTTTCCATGAAGCTCACATCTGGCCACGAAGGGGCCGCTGAGGAACACGTCCCACAGGCTCCCAGGGTTCCAGGAGCCCGGCCAGCCCCTCTCGGGAGGGCAGAGGAGGGCAGAGGAGGGCCAGATGGTATTTCCCAGGCTGGCCGTCGTTCAGACCCAACACCGTGTCCTCGGTGCCCCCGCACCCCGGTTCTGGGCACCGTCCTGGGAGATTCGCACGTTTCTCATCAGACCCGCACGGTGGGCCGGTGGGGGGAGACTGCCGTCCCCATTCTATGCGTGAGAGCCGGGGTCTGAAGAGTCGTTCTTGCCTGCGGCCCCAGCATCTGCCACGGCGTCCTGACCCGCCCCCTCTGCCAGGCCGCGGGGCTCAGCTCCCGCCCTTGGCCAAACCCGAGCGGAGGGAAAGCAGCCAGGGTGGGGGCTCCTGCGGCAGTCTCAACCCTCACCCCCCTCCCCCAGAGGGCAGTGCAGGCTGCGGGGTGCCGTGGGGGCTGGAGCGTGGCTCTGTCGCCGCCTCCAGCAGGTGGCAACAGCAAAGCCTAGAGAGAAGGGTTCGGGGAGCGAGCACATGACCGAGGTGGCGTGTGATGCGCACGTGGGCGTGGTCAGCACTGGGGCGTCGCAGGAAAGCAGAGACTGTGAGGCCTCAGCTGTCCAGGTGCAGGTGCCATGCGGGCGGTCTTGGGCAGCTCCTCAGTGCTCCCCTTTCGCACTGTTGTGTGGCTGCGAGCGGCACGCGGGTCCCTGCAGCACCGGGCCCGGACTGTGGTGGGGAGCGTGTGTCCTCCCCGCACATCCATGAGCTGCCCCGAGCAGGTGGCACGGGTCTCCCAGCATCTCTGTCGTGGCCCCCAGATGCAATGTCCCCTTTGCAGACGGCCTTCAGGGCGGGTTGCAGTCTGAGAAGGAGGGCAGCTCGTCAGCTTACAGCTCCAGCTGCCGGGGACCCAAATGATATTTGTGGCCCAATGACACCCCCCCCCCCCCGTCACATGATGCAGGCAGCACCAGATCAGTCCGGAAGGGAGGATGAACAGCCGCCAGCACCAGGGGTGTGTCCAGCAGGTCCCGAGGCATGGTCTGGCCCCCCACAGAAGGGTCAGCGGTGGCTCAGACGTGCACGTTGGCGAGCTGGTGTCTAGAAAACTAGATACGGTTACAGCTGTAATTACACTTTTCATCGTGGGAAGAGCAGGCGGGAGTGGCATCCGTGTGGTGCTCACCTCTGGGACCTCGTCTGGAGGTTTCAGACCGTCAGGGCTCCCGCGGGGTCTTCCTCGTCGCGGTCACTATCAAAGCCGCTGTCGTTGCCACTGTCGTCCCCACGCCAGACGGCGTTCTGTCCTTCTCGGGGCTCCGCACGGTGTCCGTCGCAGGCCCGCAGGCGTCCAGACCAGACTTGGCAGATGAGGAAGCAGAGGCGGAGACATCCGCACGAGAGAGGGAGGCCCTCGGGGCCCTTCAGCTCTGGTGCCAGCTGGGTCTGTAGCTCCAAGCTCATGGCCGCAGACTGTCCCGCTAATGCACGAGGGTCTGCGGTTGGTGTCTTATCGCCCAGACGCCGAGCCCGTGAAGTCCGCCGAGCCCAGCAGCGCCGGGGCCTCGGGAAGGTCCGCCGCACAGGCTCGCTGGGCCTCGTTGCCTCATGTGTGAAAGCCAGAGACAGAGGGATGACCTCGCTGTTGCTTTCAGCTCTGCGACCCCAAGATTTGCCTCCATTAGTCCCTAGCAGTCCCACTCCATCCCCCACTTCTGCCAGCACCCCACTTACCCTTGGAGCGACAGCCCCAGAACCCGAGAAGCACAGCTCTCAGCCCCTCGGAGGACAGCATCCTAGCTGCCCCCCTCCCAGGGCCCTGAGTCCTCCCGAGGGTCGGGAGGGCGCGGCCGAGCCAGCCCAGCTTGCTTCGTAAACTCCACTCTGCTGCGCTGGTGCTCGGCTTAATTGGAATGTGCTTGCGGATAAAAATGACCCCACCTCCATGTGTGACCATCCTGGAGAAAGGGGGAAGGTAAAATCCACCGGCCTTTCCTGTCAGGGAATCTCCTGAAATCAAACAGACCAATGGTGTGCACGGGACTTCGTGTTGGAGAGGAGGGGCCCGTGTTTCCGGACAGTTGGACTTGCCGTGGGAGAAGCGGTCATCAGCCCCCAAAAGGGCCCCCTCCGCCCATCAGCAGAAACAAGCCACCGACCCCCTTCCTGAGAGAGCAGCGCTCCGCGCCGCCCCGTGGCACGTGTTCTCGTAGCTACGTTTTCCTTCCTTTTTTTACATTCTTTTGACATTTTACTTGTGCCGATCACATGAAATCCGCTAATGACCAGAAGACGTGAAAGTCTCAACAAAAGTTCTAAGGAAAAAGTTTGACCGTCTGCATCAAGGGGCCGTCCCCACATGTAGAGGACGTGGCTCTGGAGCAGGAGGGGTGGCGCTGGGCTGAGGGACATACCGAAGCAGCGTCGGTCCCTGGTGGGTGACTGCCGCCCACAGAAATGCAGTTCCGTCCAGGAGGAGAAGGTCCGCGAGCCCAGAGCCACACGGACATTCTGGACGTCACTAGGGTGGGACGGTGGCAACGTGAGCTCAGGCGATGGCTGCGTATCCAGTGATAATGCGTCCTGCCATCCCTCCGCACATCCCCACGGGGACACCGTGGACCCAGCCCAAACTACCGCGACCAGAGGGGATTAGGGTGTGAAACACCAGGGATTCCGCTAAAGTCAGTGTGCTGGCCTCATGTCCACTGCGTTCTTGGTCTGCTCGTCCTCGTCCTCCTCCTCCTCCTCCTCTTTGCCCTCCTCCTCCTACTTCTGTGTGATCTTTAAAAATAAAGCCATGTGAGAAGTCAGGTAAATTTGGCCAAGGATATTATCCAGGGGTTCGATATTCCTTGCTCTCTGTGATGCAAATCCTGAGTTCTTAACAGGTGTTTTCAGTACCTTACAGGTAGTATTAAGTACAGAGAGGCAGTGGTAGGTGACGTCTAAACTCCTCACGACTCGTGCTTCATTATTACAACCGAAATGGATGAATGAATCTCGGGAGCTCCTTCTGTGTGTGAGACGCTGCCTCTAGGTCGGTGGGAGGAACCCGGACTGTAAGCCGCGTCCCCCCGCCCCCACCCAAGCGCTTAAATATAACACGCCGAGTAAACGTAAGCTCTGCATACGGTGACAAGGGGCATTTCCGGGGCATCTCCCGCGTGCCGGACGCCATGCTGATGGTTACACGCGTTCAACCCTCCCAGGGCGCTTTGGAGATAACTAGTTCATCCCCATCCATTCATTCATCCACTCATAGACGTTCACCGAGCGCCTCCTAGGTGCCAGGCCTTGTTCTTGGTGCTGGGGGCACAGCAGTAAACGAGGCCAACTCGGTCCTTGTCCCCACGGAGTCCTGAAGGTGGAGGAGGCAGACGGTGGTCAAGGAAGAAACGGCTAATGACAGATCACGGCGGGGGAGATGAGGAGACAGAAGGGCACCGAGCACAGTGGGATGGGCTCTTCCTGGGGCCACGTATGCTGGTACCAGAGGGCGGTGATGATAAGGAGAACAGCCTGTATTTGGTGAGCACGCACCGGGTGCCAGAGTCTCTTGCACGTGCTTCTTCTGAGTGTGATCTACACGCCCACCTCACGACCTGGGCGCCCCTGCGGCACGTCACCCTGCCCAAGGTTACAACGGGTTAGAGAGCACGCAGTTTGGCTCCAGAGTGCACGCTCCTGGCAGCTGGCCCTCCACCGCCCTCTAGTCCAAGAAGGAGAAGCTAATCCAAACACGGGGGCCTCCGGTGAGTGAGGCAGGAAACAGGAGAAAAGCTCACGGTTGGCACCAGAATTCAATGAAATAGCTCCTAGGAAGCTAAGAACAGATGGGAAGTTACTTGTTTATTTTAACTTAATAGAGGAGATCTCTCCCCCAGAATCCAGGAGCAAAGATCATTCTTAAGGGTGGCACTTTAGAAGCACCCCCGGGATTGGGGCGCCAGGGTGCCTCAGTCGGTTAAGCATCCCATTCTGGCTCCGGTCATGATCTCGGGTTCATGGGTTCAGTCCCCGCGTCGGGCTCTGTGCCGACAGCCCAGAGCCTGGAGCCTGCTTCTCCCTCTCTGCCTCCCTCTCTCTCTGCCCCTCCCCTGCCCAGTCTCTACCTCTGTCTCTCAAAGAAATAAAACAAAACCTTAAAATTAAAGGAGCACCCCCAGGACAGCCGGGGCCACAGCAGGGTCGCCCGCCACTTTTCCAGCTGTGGAACCAGGGTGCAGAGAGGCCAGGAGACAGGCCTGCAGTCGCGGACCAGCCACAGCAGGGCGAGGCCCCGTCTCGGCAGGGCTTGAAGGAAGAGTGTCCTGTGCCGGCCGACAGAAGCAGTGTCATCCCGTCCCACCGTCTTCAGCGGGAGAGCAACGTGAAAACAGGGCTAGAGGAAGACTCTTCTGACCGTGGGTCCAACAGTAGTCACCTCGCAGAAAAAGCAGAATCCTTCCTCTAGGCATCATTACCCAGACCCCACTCGCGAGCCGGACGGAAGTGGGGCCGCTGTTGGCTGACGCAGGGGGTGTGGGGACCCCGGCCTCCGAGAGGGCCCCTCGGAGCCTCCCAGGCTCCACGGGGCTTGGTTTGAAGCCCACAGGTTTCTAGGCTGGCCTGGGAGGGAGGACAGTGGACCGGCTCAGAGGCGGTGAGGGCTTTGCCTGCCAGTAGCGGAGGAAGTGGGCCACACCTCCCCTCCTGAGGGACGGGAGGGGCAGAGCCCAGGGTCACGCTACTCTCCTGGTCTGGGAGACGGACACCAGGGCGTCCACAGGAGCAGTCCAGCCGAGGACCAGACGAAGACAGTGTCCTCTGCACAGAAGTTTGTCCTGAGTCCTAGTCTTGGGCGACGTACGGAGCTCAGCACACCAGCCCCGTCAGCACGGAACTGTTCGATGTGGGGGAAGGAAAGGAGGAAAGAAAGGACGGTGGTGGTCCAGAGGTGGCAGCCAGCAGTGTGCCGTAAATCCTTGCCGGGGGCTGGGAGGGGACGTTTCCCCGCCTTGGACAGTTGGCATTATCTCGGTCTTAGGTACAGTGGACGGGGTGGCCTCATGACAAGGTCTTCCTCCAGCCCTGGCCGGGCCATTTACAGCCCTCTGGCAGCGGGCAAGGGACTTAACGGGACTGGGCCTCTATTTACCCATCCTTGAAACGGGAATCACCACGAATACGCCCCACAGGGCTGCCGTGGAGTTAACCGGGGCGAAGCTGGTGCCGCGTCCGGCTGCATAAACAGGGATGAGGGGCGGGGAGGGGGGGCCCGGCCAGCGCCGACCTGCGCAAAGGAACACGTACGGGTGAGCAAGGATGTGGTTAGGAGGACCGGTTTCACGCTCTGAATGGTGTGAGGGATGTGGTAATTAGCTCCTCCTGAAGAATTGCGAGTCCCTCAGAGAGCACTGGTTTCCTCTGCAGGAAAGGGTCTAATTATAGGAGGAGGTGGTTCCCCCCCGCCCCCGCCGGAGGAGCCCAAAGCAAAACCGCCTTCCCGGCCAGGGAGTTCCGGGCTCCCCTCCTGTCTGGAAATCCCTCCCAGGCAGGCAGAGCTGGCAGTCTGAGGGCCCCTCCCCGGGCAGGACTCACTCCCTCGCTCCTGCCGGAGCCCCGGGGCAGGGGGCAGAGGGGAAGGGCTCAGGACTCAGCCTTCTTCCGTGTTTCAGGCTGAGGCCCTTCACCTCCTACAAGCTGCGCCTGAAAGCCACCAACGACATCGGGGACAGTGACTTCAGTGCGGAGACGGACGCCGTCACCACGCTGCAAGACGGTGAGCCGGCTGGGCCCCCGGCGGGTGCGGACGCTGGCGCCTTCCCGGCTGCCACCTGTGGGCACCAGGACACGGGCTTGCAGAGAGCGGCCCCGCTTTCATCTGGAGCCAGGAAGGGGTCACCCGCGGGAGGGAGGGCGGTGGCGCGAGCAGTAGAATTCAGTCAGCAACACGCGGCTCCCAGCTCTCCGTACAGCCTGTGGCCGTGAAGCCGACTTCAAGGGCTTCCAGATGGAACGGGGGTTTCTTTGATTGGCTTCCAAACCTCTTCGACCCATCAGCAACCCAGAAATTGAATAATTTATGGAGTCATTAAAAATAAATGTCGAAGGGCGGCTGGGTTTTCGGAGGTGTCCCCGTGTTTTTCTCATCCACAAACCACTCCCCAGTCTTGCCATTTGGCGAAAGCACACCGGTAAGCGATGGAGGCGAGGTCCCCTAAAAGCTCCAGGCGGTCTTGACCCGCTCCCTCCCACCTCGGAGGAGCGGGGCTGAAGAGCTGGTGTGATTTTATGTGCGGATCCCGCCGGGCCCGGGCCAGAGCCGCGACATCGGTGTAGGTCCCGCCGGGGGCGCCGCCCCCGCAGTCAGGCCCGGTTTCAGTGCTGCAGCCCTCGTCCCAGGCCGCAAGCCCGAGCCCTCCGCTCGCCCAGCAGCAGCGCTGGGTTCCTTCCCAGAGTTTCTGTCTTCCTCTTTTATAGCCTGGGAGCTTAGCTTCACCGGCATGCGGCCTCGGTGCCCTGGAGGACCGGCAGAGAGGTTCCGGGACCCTTCCAGAAGCACGCCCAGGGGGCCCACGGCCTGAACAGGCCCCTCAAAAAGCTGGTCATCTCTCTGGCTCCTATTTTAATCTTAGTTTTACACAACTCAGGTGCTATTTGAGACGAAGCATTAATTCTTGGCAAAAAGAAGCAAATAGAGCAAGCTGATTTTGTAGGGAGTCTCAGGAAATTGCAAGCCAGTGAGCAGGACCCCGCGGCCTCCCTTACGGGGCTCAGTCAGAACTGGCCTGTTTTGAAAAGAAAAAAACATTCAGGGGCCTCTTCCAGGCTCCCGAAGGCCTGTCTTAATCCTTTGATATTTAAATCTTTTCTTTGGAGGCACCTGTCCTGTTGTCTTCCTCTTCTGAGATTTGCAGTTTTCTCTTTGCAGTTGGTTCGCATTGTGTTTGCACTGTATTGTCTCCAGAACCACAGATCTGCTGAGACTCGAAGACTCCAGGGCTTGGGAGCCCTGGGCCAGGGGCGGGGGTTTTCAACGTGTGGATGGTTTGCTGAGAAACGTTCTCTTACTGTGGTGGTTGGGCTGAAATTGTAATCGGGTGTGATCCAGAAAGCTGGATGAGGGTCACCACCGACTTAAGACAGACCAGCAAGAGGCCAGAGAGCAGGGTGGAGAGAGCTCCCCAGAAGGCAGGATGGGGGGCTGGAGGTGTGGCTGATGTCCCAGGGGCTGGGTGCCCCGGCAGGTGCAGAGCAGGCTCACAGAGCAGGTGACCCGGGGACCCAGATTTGGCTAGTCACGTGGGACGGGGTGGGGAGAACAGCCTAAATCATTCCAGTCAGTGACCATTCGTGAACACTTAACGCACGGCCTCAGGATCTCACAGCGGTGGACCTGGCGGACAGCTGCAGGGTTTTAGTTCCCAGCGTGTAGGTCCACGTCCACGGGCAGACGACCCTCAGCCACTAGCAGTCACACCCCTCGGTGATAGTCACATCCGTGCGTGAGCGCGGGAGCACTCTGGCCTGGCCCGATCTTTTGTCCTGTTCAGAGCCACTCTGACCTACGCACCTCAAAAAATTGATGGCTCTCCCCGAGGGAGGTGGTGCAGGCCCCTGAGAAGATGTGGAACCAGCAGGAAGGCTCCCCGGGCAGGGTTCCCAGGGAAGAGAGCCTCACGCGCCCTGCGTCTCTGTGTGGGTCCGCCTGGGGGGTAAGGGCAGGGCACTCTCCGGTCCCTTCTTTCCCGTTTGCAGTTGGGCGGGGAAGGGCATCCACAGGGAAGGGAGGGAGGTGGGGCTGCTGGCTGGCCCGCTTCCCAAGCCCCGGCCAGGCCCCGGCCCTGCGTCCTCGCCAGCACCAGGAGAGGGCTGGCTCCAGGACGGCGGCCAAGTACAGCCCGGACCAGCTAACCCTGGCTTTCTTCTTTCTTGGATTCCAGTTCCAGGAGAGCCTCCCAGTTCGGTCTCGGTGACGCCGCACACGACCTCCTCCGTCCTGATCCAGTGGCGGGTAAGGGCCAGGGAATCACAGGGTGTTTCCTACGCCACTGTCGGAGGCCGGGCCCCTCGTCAGGGTCGCCGGTCAGAGGAAACAGCCTGGTTGGCGTGCAGACGGGGCCGCAGTGCACGGGGCTCCCTGATGGCCACGCGTGTGGGAATGAGCTTGAACGCAGCTCACCGGGGAGGGCCAGCAGGACTGCAGGGCTGGTGCCCAGCGTCAGGGCGGAATGTTCCAGGCATCTGGAGAAGGGTGGCCCAGCGAGGCCTCCATGGCACGTACAGAACTGGGTGGCGTCCCACAGGGCAGTGAAACCATAGCCTGTGGAGGTGTCTTTTCTACGAGAATCATTTGCAACCAGACAAGATACCCGCGGGGAGTCCTCCCTACTCCCAGGTCTGAATCTTCAGAGAACAGTGAGTCAAATGAAGGCACGCTATCCTACATAATCAAATAATCTTGGGCCGCTAAACAGCGCTGTATTAGGACATAGAAAGGACACTGTGCCCTCTCTTTGCCAAATTGGAAAATTTCGGTGCTTTTGCTAACAACACCGTGCATCGAGAACAAAAATAACAGAGGGGAAAGTGCCGAGGAACCGACCAGGTCTGAGGGAGAGGGCTCAGCCAGGCAGGGGGTCGGGTTCACGAGCCAGGCTGGAGCCGGGCCGGGCAGGGGCCCAGGGCAGAGGTGAGCACATCGTGGGAGCTCTGGCCAATGAGGAGGTTCCTGAGGCCAGAATGGGGCGGCCGTCCTGAGGAGGGGGAGGGCAGTGCCTGGAGCCGAGGGTCGTGGGGTAGGGAGGTGGGGCCCGGTGCCCTGGTCTGTGTTCGTGGACGCAGTGAGGTGAGGTCCGCCTCTGACCGGTGGTCCGCAGAGGGGGTCTGTGCGGCGTGGGCTTCTTCCTTGAGGGGACTGTCCGGGAGAGTGCCGGCAGGAGGAGAGGGGCCGGTGTGAGGGTCTGGAGGTGAAGGCACCCAGGTGACGCCAGAACCGAGAGGAGGCCACGGCCTGGGTGTGGCCCTGGAGAGAGAGAGAGAGGTCGCGCCTTGCTGGGGGCAGAGGCTGGCACGAAGGGAGGGCTGGAAGGGATTCCTTTGGAAAGGGTGGAGATGAAGGGCAGGGGTGGGGAGGGAGAGGGGAAATGCAGAGGTGACCTTCGGGGAACCTGTCCTAAGTGGACGGCCTCCAGCAGCTGGGACGGGGCACGCTGGAGCCCAGCAAGGAGCAAGAGGGAGAGAGGCACCGAGTCGGGAGGCCCTGGAACACCAGGGTCGGGGGTGGGCGCCAGCCGCGAGGGACTTCCCGAACTCTCGGGTGGTGGCTCCTGACCGCCGAAGATTCCCGCTGCCTCCCCACATGCGGCCACTCAGCACCACCCACGTGCACGTTGGCCACGACTGAGGAGTACAGCCGGGAGACCCATGCAGGCGGAACTTGGCAAGCCTCTCTCCCCGGACGAGAGCCGGACTTCCGTAGCCTGGGTTCCAGTAAGCACGCGGTCGTCTCCAGGGATTGACAGAGCGGCTGTGGGCCCTTCTTCACTCTCTGCTGCTAAGTGACACCTCCCAGGGGTGAGGGAACCCTTAAAGGTGATCAGGAGATAGTTCCAGACGTCATCCGGTGAAAGTGGAAATTGGCCGCTGTGGCATTCTGTAGTTTCCGGCCTCACCGGAGGGCCTGCCTCTGGGAAGCTGCTTCCGTGGACCGCATCACGGAGCCCCGGCTAAGTGACAAAGGACTCTGGTCTGCAGACCCCAGTTCGCGGGGGGGACCGCCGTGACCCCGACAGGCATCTCTGGCTCCAGGCCCCTCCTCTGTAACACCGGGAGGTCAAAGGTGATCTCCGAGGTCTCTGATGCGAGCCCCGTTAGGTGTCCACACATCTGGCTGCAGCAGGGCCTTTGGTGGGTGGGGGGGAGACGTTCAGAATGGCAACGCAAGGTCCCGGGAGCTTCTGTTTCCCACTCTCCACTAACTCAGTCAGCCAAAAGATCGGTCTTGTCTACTGTGCTAAATTCTACCAGAAAATGAGCTTGTTCTTCGTAGACGCGCCATTTGGCTTGCCAGGCGCTAGGTGGGCTCCTTTACGATCGAGGCTGCGCTGAGGCTTGGGGTGCACCCTCACCTCTACACAGCGGCTGTTGGCCCCCCGTCCTGCCCCCCACCCCCCCCCCGAGCGCGCGGGGCTCCGTGCCCCTCGGTTGCGGTTGGACGGCTCCGTGGATGGTGGGTAGCTGCACCAAAGGAACTTGGCATGTGTGGCCATCGGCTGTCCCTGTTCAGAGCCCAGTGGAACAAACTAATTGCCAGAAGCCCAGAGCAGGAGGTGGTCAATACGATGTATTGTAGAAATAAATGCCTGTCAACTGCCAGGCAATTGAAGTATAATTAAAATTATGAGTAATTTACTAAATTAGAGCGAACAGAACAAAGAGACTCCGTTTAAATATAGATTTGCATTCCAAATGAAACGTTTCACCTGTAAACCCTTTTTTTCCCCCAGTAATTTGTTTAAAAATGCGAACGCCGCCTGTAATTTCAAGGCTGCTGACCCACTTGAGTGGCCCCTGTGTCGAATCTGTCAGGTTTGATTTTTCCTGGTAGGATAATCGATCTCTGCCTTTCATGGGGTCCAGTGCTGTTTGAAATCTAAGGATCTGAGCGTCTATTCTAGACAGCGATGGTATTGTGTCCACACCGAGTGCAGCTCATAATAGACACGCTTCTGAATCGGTCGCAGCACTTAGGCTGGCTGTTCTGAAACTTCCGGGGGCTCCTGCAGTCTGTCACTCAAATGCGGTTGGCTTCGTGTGGCCGCAGACTTCTCTGAGTGGAGGTTGAGGCCGTTTTTGAGCAGAAAAACACCCTCTTAGGCGATAGACCGTATCGTGCACGTTGGACTCAGCACAGGGTGGACTCCGTGCTGGAACAGGTGCCTTCCTAAGAGGACGGTGAGCCCGCCTGGACAGCGGGCAGTGGGGCCTCCTCAGGATGTATCTTGGCTCTGTTCCTTTTCTCCATCGCCTGCAGAGGACCGGTTCCTGCATAGGGTGCTGAGCACTCAGGGGTGGACAAGACAAGACCGAGTCAAGACCTCGAGGACCTTCTGTTTACCGGGATGAGCCCTATGACGCCTTCATGGGAAGACGTGGAGGGGGGCAGTCGGCCCTCGTCAGGGGGGCCGGGAGGGGGCTTCTGGCTGTGTCTTGCAGGATGAACGCTCCCTGCCCCCACCCCAGGTAGAAGGCAGAGGGATGGGCATCCGGGCATCACGCACAGACAGAGCAAAGGCTCAGAGGTGTGACAGCCACCGGCACTCGGCGCCAGGCTTCAAAGGGAGGCGTGTCGGAACCAGGTTTCCTAGGGCCTCCTGGGCCCCAGCATCTCCCAGACAGGCGGCCAGTCCAGGATGAAACTAACCATCGATGGGGTCATCTGGGACGTCAGCAAACCCCGCTCGCTCCCACAGGCACGGAGCGAGCACCTGCTGTGACCAGAGCCTGCCACAGGTGCAGCGGGGAAATAGAAAGGAAAAGACGCAGACGTGGCCTTGCCTCCAGTCCGCGTGGAATCGCAAACTACGGGCGCGGTGTGGTCAGGGCCGAGGGCTGGAAAAGCAGGTCTGTGGCTGAAAGGGAACCTTCTGGTCAGAGTCACAGGAGGCTCCGCGCACCGTCTAGCCAGGCTTCCACCTGCTAGGGATACGGGACTGAGCCTGGGAGGTTGAGCAACCGGCCCAGGCCCACACCGCTAGGAGCCAAGACTCCATTCCAGAGCCTGAACTCAGCCCATGGCTTCTGGAACTTTCTGTGTGTCCCATGGAGCTGCCCTACGGATGCCTCCCAGGACATCCAGAGTCGTAGAGGCCTCTTTCACAAATGACAGATGGGTTTACTCCAGACTCCAGGAATAGAAAATGTGGTTAAACCCATTTCAGCATCCCGTGCGGCAGACCCCGGAGTCTCCATGGAGCCTGCCCTTTGTGGGGCCAGGACCTGTTGCAGCCTTAAGGAGGCCACCCTCCGGGCTGCATGGTCACCTGTCCCCTCCCCAAGCCCAGATGGCTCCTGCAGGGAGGGCCGCGCCAGGGCATTTCGGGAGCAGCCGCCAGTGAGTCTGTTGCCACACGTGGGTCCTGCCCGGTCGCGGGTAGCAGCTGTGCCCGTGGGACGTGGGCTTGGGTCCCTCTCCTCGCACCTGGAGACCACCCTCTCCTCCTCGGCTAGAAATGCTCGTGCGCCCAGGATGGGTGGCCTCGGCCCTTCCCCTCCTCCCTCCAGCCCAGGATGTGTGTGGACACAGATGCGGTGGGCGGGGTATTTGCTGCCTGTTGGAGAACCCCATTTGGTCCCCAGGGAGGACACTTATTTTCCCGAACTCCCAACTTCCTGCTCGTTGATAATTGTGGCAAGTGAAAGCCAGTCTCCCTAAACCCCGGCTTCTCTCTCCATGAAAAGCGAATTACCCTCAAGCAATTGTGCCTCTGGCCTGTGCACCTGCACAGTCAGGTCCTGGGGCCTTTGCAGCCTTCCTGCGGAGGTCAGAGGTCAGATTACCCCTGCAGCTGTCAGCTGTCACTGTCACACTGGGGCTGTGAGGGAGGCAGCCTGCATGTGAATTAACGCGAGCTTCTCTCGTGTTCAAAAACATCCTGAATATACCGGGCACGCCGTGTCCCTCTGGTACAGGCCTGCGTGTATGCCGTGGCTAGCTACATCATTATGAGTTACGTGAGCTTGTGAGCTATGCCGTTGGAGAGTCTGGACAAAAGGATACTGCATCTTCCAAATCTGCCTGGTTTCTTTGGGTTGTGGGTAGCAAGGGTTGAAATGGAACAGGATTATCAGAGCATCCGAATCCCTCTGGTCCCTGGGTTCAGACAGTAAGAATTGCATTGAGAGAGTTCGGGGGCAAGGATGTGCTAATGTCCTGTGGCTGCCGCAACATGTTACTTCACCCCGCGTGCTTCGAATGACAGAAACGAATTCTCACACGGTTCTGAAGGCCAGAGGGCCAAAGCCAAGGCGTCAGCTTCCTCCCTGGCTTCCGGTTGCTGCCAACACCTCTGGCGGTCCTTAGCTTGTAGACGCGCCAACGCGTTCCTGGATCCAGTACCGAAGCGTGTGTGTGGAGGCTTCCCCACGTCATCAAGCAATTCTCCAACACCGGCAGGGTGTCTGGAATTGAACTTGATTCTACCTGGAGAGAGCATCAGGTCCCACGAGATAAGGGCTCGGTCGCACAAGGCTGTCCCCCACTTCCGAGGCCAGTCACGAGTGCCAGGTGATCGTCTGTGCTTCTGACCGGTCGGCTTTCAGTCAGGTTCCCACAGCCCTCTCCTCGGGTTTGACTAGAGCAGCTCCCAGAACTCAGAGAAGCATTTTCCTTACGAGCTGCCAGTTTATTGTGAAAGGGTAGAGCTCAGGAACAGCCAGGTGGGAGAGGTGCCAAGGGCCAGGTGTGGGGGAGGGCACGGAGCTCCCAGGCTCTCTCCACGTGCTCCCCTCTCCCCAAATCTTAGCATGTTTACTGACTCAGGAGCTCTCCGAACCCCATCTTCTAGGGTTTTATGGAGGCTTCGTTACATAGTCGCCATTGGCGACTGATTGAACCTCCGGTCCCTCTCCCTTCCCCAGAAGTCGGGGGGAAAGGTCCCCCCTGCTCCCCCCGGAAAGTTCCCACCCTCTGATCACACTTCCCTGGGTGAGGTCCAAGTGTCGCCTCATTCACATGACAAAAGACACCTCTGTCGCTCTGGACAAAGACATGTATATGAGAAGCAGATTTTGTCCTTCTGAAGGAACAAATATTTTTCTTGAGGGTCACGATATCACAGCACACTACTCCAGTCTCTGCTTCCTTGCACACACGAGGCTCTCCCTGTGTGTCCAAATTTCTCTCCTCTTATAAGGACCTTTGTGTCGTCTCAGTATTTGTCAAATGATTGCTGGGTTCTAAATTGCTTCCTAAAATATGCTTTGTCTTCAACTTCACTGAGTAGATAATGTTGAACGCTCAGGCTCCCTGTGTGCATTAACCATCGTAATACCTGTTCATCAGTCCAAAGTGCACGATTACATCAGCAAGCAGTTTTGCTGCCAGTGACCTTCAGGCTTGAAGGTCGTCTTGTTGTCTTTGGGTGTCACTGAAAAGACCCAGAGATACTTTGTTTTGGGGTTTGGGGGGACTGGTACCCTTAGCTTGTATCTGTAGGACTCAGGACTGCACATCTGCAAACATTTATGTAGGGTAGATTTCTAAGAGCGTAATCACTGGATTAAAAAGCACGTGCATTGAAAACTTTGATAAATAAAGCCAAACTGCCCTCCAAAAAAGAAACCAGTCATTGGATTGGGGCCCTCCCTACTGCAATATGACCTCCTCTTACCTTCACCATCTTCAGAGACCCTATTTCCAAAGAAAGCATCCACAGGTAATGGAGGTCAGGATACCAATGTGTCTTTCTGAGGGATACAGTTCAACCCACCACAACAATGGGGTTTTCTTACAACAAAGCTGTGGCCTCTACTCTGGGACCAGGACAGTGTTTCCTGAGGCGCTGGTGACATCTTATAGACAGTGCCTGTGTAGGGGTCACGGGGAATCGCCCTGCGTCCCTGTCCCCAAACAGACTTCGTGACCCTGCAGCCAGGGGTCCTGGGGTGCCCTTTGTCCGTCTGTCTGGCCACAGCCTGGGTGGTTCTTGTCCTTATCTGCTGACTATCCCAGAGGAAACACCAGAACCAGAGCCCCTGGCCCCCTGGCCGGCACGATGGCTGCTACAGCCGTCCCCATACTCGTTAGTCGACAGAAATTGACAGGAGGGAGAATGTGGGCTGGGCCTTGGCTGAGAAGCGGATCCCAGTGCGGGTGAAATTCTGAGCCCAGGGCCTGTCTTACCACCATTCCTATTCCACGGGGTGTCTGAAGGGCGATGGGCACCCAGCCTACCCTGGGCCCGTCACATGCCAGCAGACGCTGGGGGGGGGGGGGGGGGACGCCCAGGGGCTCCAGCTTAGGTCTGAGTCAGGGCAGAGTGGGGCTGACCTGGCATGCAGAGCAGCCTGTGGTGGGGGGCAGTGAGGCTGCCACAAGCCCGGGTGGCCGTCAGGGACAGGGTGGGGTCAGCCCGTGGATGAGGCAGAGCCGGGCTGCATGCATAGTTCTCGTGAGTCCCGGGTTCACCAGGCAACGGGCAGCTCCCTCGCCCCTCTGCGACCTGGGCGTGGTCCCCTGCCCACGGGGGCTCCTACAGGCTGCACGTGGGTCACGAGGCCCGGTGCCCACACACCAGCACCAGAAAACCTGGGCCCTCAGAGAAGGCTCCACAGCCTGGCCCTCTGCCTCAGGGTGCCCTGTGCTCCTCTGCGTGAATGTGGCACTGGCCCTTTTGTTCGTAAATAACCAAGAGCCGCCTGTTTGAATCAGTGATGCCCCCCCGCCCAGTGCTGTTGGCTGACTCAACTTGAAGCAGAGGTCGCCAGACCCCTGCGGTGGGCTGACCGTGCTGTATTCGCAGCCTCCAAGAGACGAGAGCCTGAACGGCCTTCTCCAGGGATACCGGATCTACTACCGGGAGCTGGAGTCCGAGGCCTCCTCAGCCACGGCCTCCAAGACGCTCAAAACGCCCTCGGCTCTACGGGCCGAGCTCACAGGTGAGACGCTTTCCCCTTCCCGGAGGAGGCACCGCCGCGCGCTCCCAGGCGGGCAGCGAGGGCCCCGGGTGACCAGTGTGCATGTTTCTGCATGCAAGGCATGGTGGGAAATGCCCTGAAGGGCCAGGGGAGATGCCGCTTGCCTCCGGTGAACGCAGCCACTGGGGCGGACAGGTCCCTGCAGCAGCCCCAGCATGCAGAGAGGTGTTGGCCGGTGGAAAACTCCACGGGGAGGGTAACCGGGGAGGCTTCGAGGAGCAGGAGTCCCGGGAGATAGGTTGCCCCGGAGACGGATTTCATGCCAGGGAAGGCGTGACTCACAAGGGCCCCTGCAAAGCTAAATGGTCAGGAGGCGGGAAGAGCTGAGGGGCTCCTGGACGGCCTCACCCAAGCCCCTGGTGCGTCAGGCTGGTGGGGTGTGGCCGGGAGGGAGGAGACCGGCCGGGCCCTCTGGGGGTATCGCGCCGCTGGCCGCTGCCCGATGGGGTCCGGTCAGGGGGCTCCCCGGCCTCGGTGCACACATAGCCCTCACGTGGAGTGGCGCCTCCTCTCTCCCGGGGCCCATCCGCCTGCTCACCTCTGCTCCCGGTACCCCTGGCTCGGGCTAGGACTTGGATGCAACAGCGGCAGAGGCAGCTTCTGGAACTTCTGGAAAGGCCGCTGCTCTCTCCCATCCTCCTCTCTCAGAAGGGGGTCAGAAGGCGTCCCCCAGATGGTGTCCCAGAAGGTACTTCTGGCCCCTCAACCTCCTTGTGGCTGCAGAGCGTGCCGCTTGGGGACCCCATGCCCGCTGTCTGCCACCGACCACCAAGCGGACCCACAGCGGCTCGAGGCTGCCTGCCCCAGGCGTGGTGCTGACAGGAAGCAGTGGCATTTGTTGCCCAGGCTCTTGGCCACCCCGCCCCCACCCCACAGGTGTTCCCTGCTGATGGCCAGACAGCGTCCCCCCTAGGCTTTGTAGCAGATTCGAAACAACCAAATAAAAGGAGCCAGGATGTGGTTGGGTCCTTGTTTTGTGCTCTTGGTTTGTGGCTTGCCGGCCCGCATCAGACAGAGCGGGGCTCTTACCTGAGCGCAGGCAGGCCGACAGCCATACCTGCCGCGGGGCGTCTGGAAGAGTCGGCACCCTGGGAGAAGCCTGTCTCCCGTCTCCCGTCTCCTCTAGTGTTGTTTGTGCTGTTGTGGCAGATTCTAATCCGATGCGTTTAATCAGAGGGTAAGCGCAGGCCCCACCTGTCACGGGCCGGGCGCCTGGCTGTCGCAGGAAGAAAGAAGTGCAGGCAACCCCCCCCCCCAGCCCCCTGCCCTGGTGAGCCCCGAGGAAGTGCTCAGACGGCAGAGTGGTCTCTGTGGCCCTTGGACGGGCAGCGTGGGAGGCACAGCGGCTGCCGAGCGAGGCGCCGTCCCCTCCGTCTCCACGGCCCATCATTTGCAATAACCGCTCCCCGCGTGCTAACTGCCTTTCTGCCTTGCCCCTAATAGCCCAAAGCAGCTTCAAGACCGTGAACAGCAGCTCCACGTTAACGACGTATGAATTAACACGTAAGTGCGCGCCGCCTTCAGCAGGAGGGGCTGTGACCGCGGGGCAGGCCGGGGCCAGCGCCAGTTGGCCTCTCGGTGGACCCAGTGAAAAGCAGCTTGGATTAACGGCTCTAATTTCTGGAATTTCCCCTCTCAAACGCTGTTCCCAACACACCAAAACCATCAGGGAGACAGGAAAGGAAACTTCTAGAAACCGAGGCTGGGAAGGGGTTTTCCTGACAGCGGGTCTTTGACTTTGGGACAGAAAGGAAAGTCGGGTTGAGCGAGATCTCCCGTCTGGCTCCCTGTGGCCTTTTCTTGTTCCCCTTTTTTTGACTGTGGTAAAATATCCATAAAATTTACCGTCTTAGCGGTTGGGAAATGTGAGGCTCAGGAGCCGTAAGCTTGCTCCCACCACCGTGCGCCCCTCACCGCCAGCCTCCAGAGCTCCTTTCTCTCCCACAGTGAGACCCTGTCCCCACTGGACATCCGTCCCCCCACCCGGCCCCTGGCGCCCACCTTCCACTTTCTGTCCCTGCATCTGAGCCCTCGGGGACACATACGAGCGAAACCACACAGCCCTTGTCCTCTTCCCCTTGGAGCTCGGTCCCTGCCGGAGCCTGCTCGAGACACTGTTCCTTCCCCAAGGCTGAGCGGCGCCCCACCGCGTGCACTCAGCCCATGTCGGCCATCCGTCTGTCTATCGCCCCTTCCCTTTGGTGGCACCACGTCACTTGTCCTTGTGTTCCTGGTCCTCAGAGGGTCTCACGGTCCAAATGTGGGGCCGAGGGGGCCCCCGATGGGACCCCCTTCCGTGCAGAGAGCCTCCCTGGACTGGAATGTGGGTACAAGGGGGGCGCTCTCCCAGGGCTTACCAGTGCCATCCCATCGCATCCCAGTAGTGCCCGGGCAGGCCTCGGGCGAGCCATTTTCTCCTCCTCCACACTGCATCCCAAACACACCCCATCATCTGTCATCTGCCCCGCGTCCCCATCTACTACCTGGCTCCCCGTGTGCATGTAATACGTCCCAGGCTGAGGATCAGCTCAGAGGGTTAGATGGGGCCCGGGTTCCAGAGATGAGGCTTCCCGGCCGGACCTCGCTCCGGCCTTTTCAGTCTGGGTTCTGAAGCAAGAGAGGGGCCCCACTACACCCCGTCCATATACGCCCTGGCTTGTCTCAGGTAACACTGAAGAGCCCCACGGTCCCGGGGTGGAGACTAACAAGCTACGGCGGTGGGTTCCGAGGCATCAGGGCTTCGGCAAGGCTGAGGGTGGGGGAGAGGCCCCTGCTGGGCCGGGTGGGCACCTCTGTGAGGCCGGGGTGGAAGGAACTCGGCGTCCTGAGGCTCCGAACCTCTGCTGACCGGCGGCTCGCTAGGAGGCACGATGCGAAGCCTGGCGCAAGTCACCACTCACTCAGGGGGTCAGACCCGCACGTTGGGCTTCAGGAAAGCCAGGCTGTGACGAAACAAGATCCACCAGCGGGAGAACCTTCCAGAATGTTCTGCCTCAAAGGTCGGCTGCTTTGGCCGCGTGCCCTGTGTAATCCTATATACGTGGCTTCGCACACCCTTCTCTTCCCAGGATGTGGTTGTTAAAGACTCCGAGGCCAATGTACTTCCTTTTTAACCGCCAGGGTCTCACTCCGTCGGTTCTTACAGAGAGATTCTGGACCCAGCGGCAAAGCCCACGTCACACTCTGTCACCTCGATTCTTTCCTCCGAAGGGGGCCTTGCTGCTGCCTTTACCCTGAGTGCAAGTGGGACGGGTCTCTGCTGCTGCACAGGGTGACCTTTAGTCCCGGGCCAGGGAAGGAGGAGGAAGGAAACGCTCGTGACGTGCCCCCGCGACTCCCGGGTGGCACCGCCCCCTTGGTGTGGTTCTCAGGCGGGGAGATGGGCCCGGGCCCGGGCGAGCTGACCGCTGTCTCCTTTGACCCGTAGATCTGAAGAAATACCGGCGCTATGAGGTCGTCCTGACGGCCTACAACATCATCGGCGAGAGCCCGGCCAGCGCGCCCGTCGAGGTCTTTGTCGGCGAGGCCGGTAAGTTCCCAGCGCCCCTGAGCTCCGAGAGGCCTGGCCTGGCGCTCTCGGGCGCCAAGCGTGATGCTGGCGGACGGGAGGTTTCCAGGTCACCGCTGGGCAAGTCGGGATCTGCCGAGGGCTGGAAAGTCCCGACGGCCGGGGTGATGCTTCCCAGTCTTGCTTCCAGGCCCGACGGTTTGTTTGGCATCTGGAGCCCTCCCGCTCACCAGGACGTGCTCCAGGGGAGACAGGCTGCGGCCTACATGGGCATCCGGGCGTGTGGGGACCTTGGCATCTGCAGGGGATGCTTGTACTCTGTCGCCCTCGGTCCCTGGCTGGGCCTCAGCCCGACCTCTTGCCAATGGCCCCATCTCAGGCCTCGGAAAGCCACCCGGATCGTTGCTTGTACCCCTTTTAGATAAGACGTGGATCCTGAGTTTGTTTCAAGGGCTGTCCCTTCTGTAGAGGCATCGTGTTGCGTTGAGATCGGCTCGGGCTTCCGTCCCCTGCCTCCCCTCCGGCCCGAGGGCCCTTGCCCGCTCTCCTCCTCCTCTGCTGGGGGAACCCGGCTCGGATCTGTGGGGGCAGTGAGCGGGCCGTGCTCTGGGCCGGGAACCACCAGAACTCCCCTGAGCACAGAGCCCCAGGCTCGGAGAGGGAGGTCCGGCCACTGGGCCCGCCCACAGAAACGCGTCAGGTGACCTTTCGAAATTCGGAGAGGTTACAGTCATAAACCAGATGGCAGATGGTAGATGGCAGCGCCGGGGGCCTAACTTGGCAGGCTTTTTCTGGAAAGGCCAAGCAAGGGATGAGGGAAAGAGATGCTTGAAGCACAGGTTCCATTGGCCTCTCTTCACATCTGTCCCCACGGGCTCCTCAGAGCCGACGGTGCGGGGGCTGGGCAGTCGGAGTTCGGGGCAGACGCCCCTGGCCTCCCAGGAGCACATGGAGGCCAGGCAGGAGCACGGGCAGGGAGGGGACGAGGCACCCGCCGCCTGTAAGCGTGGGGCTCCAGTCCTATTCTGGCACCTGGGACCACGTGGGTCACCAAGGCGGGTGGGTAGAGGGAGAGCACGGCCAGCCAGCTGGGATCGGTGGTGCCTGAACTGCCCAGGCGGGGCCCGGGCCCCTTGTCTCCCTCCCCCTCGTTGGCTCTAGCTGCACCCGAGGCCGGCCGGGGGTCGCTAGAGGCAGAGCCTTAAACCCAGAGACCAGGGCGGACGTTCAGGGAAAGGGCTGCGGCCAGGGAGGGAGGCAGGTGGGCGCCGGGAGCCGTGTCGGCCGGCCGCGTCACCACGGGCCGGAAGCCCAGCTCCGCGCTCTATGCCGTGGTGGCCCGTCGGCTTGTCTTGGGCCGCGGTCAGCTGTACACGACGTAAACTCCGCCGTCCCAGCCGCTCAGCGGCCTGGGGCATGTTCACGATGCTGGGCCGCCCTCACCGCCACCCGTGTGCGGAGCCCCGTGTTCCCAGAGCCGAGCCCTCGCCATCCGGCGGTCCCTCCCCTCTCCTCTGCCCACCCCCCCCTCCGCCACCACCCCCACTGAAGCCTGTCTCGCCCGTACGGAGTGTCTGATACGAGTGGAATCAATCCCACGATGTTTGTGCTCCTGTGCCTGGCTTCTTACACTGAACGCGTTTTCGAGTTTCGTAGCACATCTCGGCACCTCGTTCCTTCTCGTGGCTGTGGAGTATCCCACTGTGCGCACACGCGTTTTCTCTCTCTGCATCCGCTGACGCACACTTGGGTTGTCACCGCCGTTTGGGTTTTGGGAGAAGAGCCTCTGTGAATAATGGCTCACGGGGATTTTCCAGCGGCGCTGAGCTGACACCGGGCTCTGGTGGGCAGGAGGCCGCAGGCGGGGCCCGGGCCCCTTGTCTCGCTCCCCTCTCCGGGAGGGGTCCCCGCCCCAGCTCTTCCCTCCAGGCCAGTCCTGCCACCCGCCTCGCCCCTCACGCACCTGCGCCCCATGCTGTCTCCCCACCTCGCCCGGCCTCAGCCTCCTGGACCCGTCGCCCCCAGGAAAGGGAGGCTCTAGCCACCGAGCCCGGGCTCCAGGGCCATCTGGCCCCACGCACACGCTCTGGAGAGCCCGCTGTCTTGCCAAGGGCATGTGCAGGACGTACCAAGAAGGGCTTTAAAGTCCCCAAGCGGACTTATATGCAGTGTGTGCAGCACTGCTCCCCCGGAGCCCTGGATTCCTCCCCCTGCCGCCCAGGACCCTGCTCCAGCGGCTTCTTCTCCAGAAAGCTCTCCGACACCCCCCGCAGAAAGAGTTCCACGTTTCTCCCTCTGTGCCCGGGGCCTTGGGCGCTCGGCGAATACCTCTGCCTTCCCTTGTCAGATGGGACTGGCCTGGCTTCCTCTTCACGGGACCACGACCAACTGTCTCAAGATGCTCCTCGTCCTGAGCTTAGGACCAAAGGGGACCTGAACGCCTTTACTGTCCTGCAAACAGAGGCCCCCAAACTCCCATGAGGATGAGGCAGGAGAGCAACTTCAGGGACTCCTGGCACCGGGAGGTGCCCACATCAGCTGCCATGAAGTGGATGGAATTCGTGTCTCAGGGTGGGCGGGAGTAAGTGGGGGGCAGGGCTAATCCATGATGCCTCATCCTGAAGCAAAGCGACGAGTGACGGCGGCATCTGCCCCTGACTGCCGTGACCCCCGTACCTTTGCTGCCCGAGGCACCCTCGTGCGGTGGCCATGCTTCTCCACGGAGCACTCTTCCTGACACAGGGGAGGGGAGGGCAGCGAGGCAGGGTGCAGGAGCGAACCCTTGGGAAGCGGGCAGCCAGGGTGCTGGGAGGCCACCCCTTCCCTCCCCCGGGCAGACAGCGGGGATAGGGACCAGACGAGCCCCCTAAGTGCCAAGGTCCAGGCTCTGCGCCAGGGGATTCCCCTCGGAGCCACACGTGAAAACCCCCAGGCACGTGGCCCCACAGGTCTGCTCTCCCCGCGCGACCTCGGATGGCTGACGGCAGGGAGGGAGGTTGTGTGTTTGCTGCTTCCACCAAAATGTGGGTTCCAGCCTCCCGAGGACACAACACAGAGGCAGAGAGGGCGGGCAGACACCAGGAGAGGGGGTGCCGTGCACCCCGGAGGAGAAAGGGTGAGACTTGCCTGCCTGTGTCGGAGGGAGACGGGCACTGACCAGGGTTTGGGCCCTAAGGTTCGGGACTCGGGAAGGAGCAGGACCACAACCCCAGGTGATGAAATGGGAGGGCGTTTGGTATTTCGGGGGAGAAGACAGGGAAGCAGGCTTCTCGGTGCTCATGTTCGCTGCCCTGGGGCCGCAGGGGAGTCCATCCCTTGTACCTGGCTGTGTGACCACGGGCAAGTCACTTAAGCACTCTGGGCCCAGCCTTGAGGTATCACGGAGCAGAGGGGAACACTGTGAGCTAAGACTAAGGCGACTTGGGTCCTCATGCTGGTTCTGCCCCTGACTCATCTGTCCCGCCCACAGGATGAATTTGCGAAATGTGACGGACAGGACCGGTCAGTATTTGTGAACAGATGATTGAGACCCTGGGTCAGACACTCGACTTGCCGGGCCTCATCTGCAAAGCAATGTTTTGAGTCAAAAGGTCTCAGTCTAGCCCAAATGTATAATATTCAAGTCTGTTTCATTTCACGGAGACAAGGGATTTTGAGGAAATTTCTCATTGAGATTGATTTCTGAGTCTGGGCACTACAAATCGATAAAGATAATACATCAGCAGGGACTCCAGTTTGCAGGAGATAAAAACCCAAGGCATACAGGCTTAAGCTGAAAGAATCATTTATTAACTCACGTAACAGAAAACAGCTGAAGAGCCCGGATACGGGTTCAGGCATGGCTGGATCCAGCATCCTAACAAGCTGGATGCTGTCCCCTGTTGGTTCCACTCTCCTGTTTGCTCCTGTCTTGGGCAGGCTTCTCATCTCAGTGGCCCTGCAGCTCCAGGGAGCAGGAAGGGAGTTTGCCTTCAACAGCACCCACAGGGGAAACCCACTGGCTCTCCCGAGCCTGCCCTTATGACCCATCTGCATACCAGACGCTGTGGCCAATGGCCTGAGGTCCGCAAAGCTGGCGATATCATCTGTACCTGAAGCACAGGGACCGAAGGGGAGGGAGGATCCCCAGGGGAATGGGTGCTCACTCTAGCAGGGTGCATAGCACTGGTGGCAGAGTTTGCCAAGCGGCCAGAACTCTCCCTGGGAGAGGTGCAGAGCCCCGTCTGGGGATGCCGTGGCATGGCTGCTGTTCCCGTCGTCCCTAGTAGAATCTCCAGGCCCCTCTCTGTGTCCTCGGTTCCGGAAAGGAGCCCACATCCTGGCCTCCGAGACACGTGGCACTCACAGATGGGCCCCCACTTGCGGGATCAGGCTGCCCTCCTGCCCTGGGCCAGGGCCGGGCACATGAGCCCCTGCCTGTATTTCCAGGCCTCCCAGGCCACTCTCCCCTAGAGCGAACACCAGCCCTGCCTCCCACAATCCCTGCTCTCGCCTCCCGTCCCCGGGAAGACCCCAGCCTTCCTACAGCCCGGTCTCGGGGCTTGCACCTCGGGGGAGTAGCTGCCTCCCCGTCTCTGCAGGCAGACCCCGTGTTCCCCACCCTGTCCCAGAACATGCTGCACACACAGCCTCCTGCACTGCCCATCTGCGTTGTGTTTGTGCACCCCACGGAGCGGAGAACCCGTCCGATTCACCCCAACGTCCTCAGGACACTGCCTGGAACACAGCAGTACTCTAGAGCACTGTGGGCGGGCAGGGGGGGCAGGGGGGGCGTGGGGGTGGTGGGAACCAGCAGCCCAGGTCAGAGGCACGGACACCAGAGACAAATGACAGCAGGCGGAGCCCCAGAGGGCGGAGACCCCGGGTCAGGGACACGCGTGGAGGTCCCAGAGGGAGGCTTCCCCTGGGAAGCCCCAGCTCCCGTTTGCCCCGCGGCCGCTGTTCGTTCAGGGAGGACAGAAGCCCAGGAGCCCCGACACCATGAGGGCTTCTCACAAAACTCAGCAGAGCAGACCTGACTGGCCCCA
Organism: Panthera pardus; assembly: GCF_024362965.1. Lineage (NCBI taxonomy): Eukaryota > Metazoa > Chordata > Mammalia > Carnivora > Felidae > Panthera > Panthera pardus. The sequence goes on along the minus strand of NW_026526969.1, from coordinate 12,917,640 downwards.
AACCAAGCCCAGGGCTTTCCATTCAGATCCTCTTCCACTCTGATCAAGAAGTGATCCCATCATGAACGCTTGGGGTTGACCCGTGGGGCCGGAGCACCTGCTCCCCCTGTGACGGTGGGGGTCGTGGAAGCAGAGGACCCTCCCGCTCCTGCAGCCAGGAAAGGGGGATGACGGCACTCGTTCTCACAGCGTGGGGACCCCTCAGCCCATCGGCACCTGCCCCGACCCGCCAGCCCAGCAGCCCCCGCTCAGCTCTGCTGTTGTCTGCTGCAGCCCGTCCCTGCCGCTGGCGGGCTCTAACCGAGCCGCCTTATTTGGGAGGCAGGGGGTGTTGCGAGAGCCCCTGTGGATTGGGGTTAGATTTCCTGAGGCCTCTGTCACAGGGTCATGGTGAAGATCCGGTGAGGCTGAAGAACGAGAGGTTCCTGGCCTGGCGCCCTGGTCCAGGGACGCATGGACAGCTGTCGTTCCACCTGCCCTTCAGGGGTGGGGCAAGGTGAGCCGCTCCTGACCGCCTCTAGCTCTGCCTCCCCTCTGAGCCTCGGCCCAGTTTCGTTTTGTTCTTAATGTTTATTTTTGAGAGACAGAGAGACAGAGCGCAAGGGGGGGTGGGAGAGCAGAAATAAAGGGGACACAGAATCCCAAGCAGGCTCCAGGCTCCGAGCTGTCAGCACAGAGTCCGACACGGGGTTGAACCCACGAACCCCGAGATCATGACCTGAGTCGAAGTCAGATGCTCAACCGACTGAGCCACCCAGGCGCCCCTCCGCCCAGTTTTAAAGACAGAACGCAGTCCCTCTCCAAACTCACGCGAGCCCATCTAGAGCGCCGAGCTGGTCATGGCAGAGGAGAGAACACCCAGTGGGACCCTGACGGGGAGATGTCGGCCGGGAGCAGTTCTGGCCCAGAAAGTGACTGAGGCAGCCAAGTGCTCGGCCTGGGCCTGAGCTGACGGCCCGGACACACCTGATGCTCAGGGCCTGGCCGTGGGCCCGGAGACCGCGGTCTGGCTCCAGGACCACGGGGCACGCTGCAGAGGCCACAGAGGCCGGGCGCACACTGTGACCCGGGTGTGCGGTCGGATGGCCCCATCGGGGCTCCAGCCATCACCAGACACGCAGGAGGAGGAGAGCCCTGGGCGCCTGGGGCGAGGCGGGCTGCCGTGGAGGGGAGGGGTGCGTGTGCAGGAGCCTCTCGGGGAAGCAGCCCTGCTCCGGGGGAGGAAACACAAGGTCAGCCTCACCTTTCACTTCCTGCCATGAAAAGCTGCCATCATAGAGATCGCCGTGCAGAGATGTTGGCGGGTCACTGCTTCCGAGGGCTTCTGGGCAGGGTGGGCTCGGGAGCTCAGGCCCCACGGCGTCCTGCAGGGGGAAAGCCACCCGTCTCTTTTGCATATGGGCATCGGGCTCAGGAGGGGTCCAGCCACCAGGCCCGGGACCCTCCCCTGGCCTGACCACGGTGTCACTGGCCCCGGACGGACGCTTCTCTGCCAGGGTCCAAGAGCAAAGTCGAAACCCTGCAGAGCTTTGAGCAGCCCCTCTGGCCTTCGGGAGCTGCCCTGTGTCACAGAGGAGAGCAGGAGGGCACGCGTGTGGGGGAGCACGCGAGGCAGGTCCTTGGGTGGTTACTACTCCGGTCTCTGTTTTCGATCCTGTAAAATGGGATGACCCCAGTGCCCGAAGCACCGCCCGCTCCCAAGGCCCTCCCGCTGCTGGGGGACAAGAGATGAAAGGGAAGGCCCGGTGGTGCCTGGGGGTGGGGGCTGCTCTGCGACACAGCTGGGCTATTGGCACTAGCTCAGCGGGGGCCCAGCTGGGACATTCATCCGAACCTTCAAGTCTCCTCTTGGGCCTCCTGTTCCGTTGCCTCGACTGTGGAGGGCCCAGCACTGGTTTTCCCAGCCTCCCCATCCCCGTGGACTTGCAGACGGGCCCGGCACACCGAAGGCCCGAGGCAGAGCCGTCCCCGTCGGGTCGGGGCCGCCGGGCCGGTGCAGCCCCTGTGTCCCGGTGCCCCGGCACAGAGGCCACATGCGCTCCCAAGTCTGGCTGCTCCGTCTCCTTCCCTGCGTGAGCGCCCCGGCACCTTCCTGCGGACGTGCGCGAATTAACCTATGTGTGCCGCCCGCCCATCCACAGAGGCTGAATGGAGCCCACACGTGCTCCCGCTCGGGACAGGCTAGGAGACCCCTCCACGCCCGCTGAGCCCTCAGACGCTCAGAGTGCACTTGTCCTCTCTGCCCCGCCGGTCCAGCCGATGTCGCAGGGTCTCTGGGCCCAGCCCCCTCCCAGCCTCCCCAGGCTTCTCCAGATCTTGCCCTTTGCATCGGGGTCTGGAAGGGGTGGCTCCAGACCGGGTCTGGGATTGCATCGGTAGCCCCCTCCTGGGGCCGGAAGCAGCGGGGACTCCAGAATTTCCACACAGGAGAGGCTTGGGGGCTGCAAGCTGGTTCAAAGGAGCTGGGACTCGTGGTTTTGGCCAGGTCACGCGTGGATCTGGTGAATGGTGTGTTTGTGCGAGGGGTTTGGGGGAGCGGGCGAGCGGGGCTCACTGCTGCATGGGTGACGCCTCCCCTGAACGAGGCCGGTGGTACCGATGGGGCAGGCCCGGGCCGGGTCCAGCTGGCAGGGGACCTTCGCAAACAACCTCTCGGGTTCTTCCTGCTGTTCTGCCGACGGGGGATGCTGGCATGGGGCGCTGGGTGCAGGACCTCACGGTCTCAAACAAACCCTCTGTGAACACTGCTGCCAGTCTTTTAAAACCTCTCTGGTTCTCTCCTTGGGGGAAAACGCTAGAAGCAGAACCCCTGGCTCAAAGGACATGAGCGATTTTTGCTTGGAGGAACCTAAACACACTGACACCCCGCTTAGTGGCGACCAGGATGTGGGTCTCGTGGCCTCTCTGCGTCCACATTTAGGTCCTGCCTCGTCTGTTAGGAGAAAATCTGTGTCACTGTTGTTCAGTCCTCAGGCCTGTAAGTCACTGCTCTGCCATTAACTGCCCGTGACTGTAGGCGGTGCCGTTTCGCACCGGCTTCCTGTTCTCGGGCTGATGTGTGAGGGCTCCGTTTACATTAGGGATGTCACGTTCCACCCTGCTGGTGGCCCACGCTTTCCCTTTTCTGTTGTTCGTTGCTGATTTCCCTGCGTTCCAGTTGTGTGTCGGGCCCCTGGACGCGCTGGACCACCGCTTGCATCCAGGAGCCCCGCGTGTAGCTAGACTGTCTTCCAGATTTTCACGGTTTCATTTTTCCCAGACGCCCCCTAACGCCTCCAGAATCGGCCTTGGTGCCTGGTCAAAGTGAGCTTCTCAGTGGTCGGTTTTCGGAGACGTCGCTCCGATCCCACCATCTCCACGTGACCTCTCCTCCCGATGCCCTGGTGCCGCCGTCCCCTCGCCCGCCCCCCCTTTATTACGCGTTCTTCCTGTTTAGTGGCGCTCGTCCTGTTTTTTGTCCTACAGAACTTCTCAGCCATTCTTAGGAACTTTGCCATCATTTTGACAAATTCTGCCGGGTTTTTGCGGAACGTGTGTCACATTCCAAACGGATATAAAAGTGCCCCGAGGAGTCACGGAGCTCATCCTCCCTCGGCAGACCTTTCTCCCCCTCGCCGCCCCCCTCCCTCCCTGGAGCGGCCCTGCCCTTGGCTGCACCCTGGGAGTCACCTGGACTGGGTCCGGGCAGGGTGATCTCTGGGAGCCCTGACACCCCAGCAGCTTGTCCTCACTGTGCCCACGGCAGCCAGAGTCCCAGGCCCACCTGGCTGTCCAGGCACCGCAGTTGTCCCTCTGGGAAAAAGAAGGACTGGCAAGGTTCTGTCTCCAAAAGCGGGAGTCAGGACTTTCTCCTGGGCCCGGTGGGAAGCGCCCACGAGAGGTCAGGTCAGCAGTGCCCCGTGTGGGGCCTTTGACTGAAACAGGACACCTTTTGCTGAAGAGGGAAAACAGACGGTCCCACACTGCAGTCGTTGGGTTGTTTCAGGTGCCATCGGGTGGCTTTGAGCCTGTGTGTCGCGTCACAAGACTGAAGGGAATCTGGGAACGACTGCCTTGCTCCTTTTCAGAGCACGAGAGACTTAGCTGCGAACCACCTTTCTTGTCAGCTTTTAATTACTGCTGGCTGGATTGGGAGCCCAGTCTCGCGGCTCCTCGCTGCTGTGGCTCCCCCTAGCGGCAGACAGAGCTGGTCTCGAACCCCAGGGGACAGGCGGAGGCTCCGAGCGCCCCTGGCCTCGGACGGTTGTGCGGCCAAGAGTCAGCGGTACTCGTGCAGAGGTCTCGTCTCACGGGCCCACGGTATCTCGTCCTCGTGCAGCGGGATCTCCAGGTTACTACTCGTGGAACGCAGGCTCATGACGGCATGGAAACCACGGGCAGCTTCGGCGGCCGGTCTGCCAGTCGGCCAGGCCGTGTGTAGGTGGAGGCACAGCTTGCACGCGGGCTGTCATGACCTGTGGCCTGGGCGTCAGCTGCGGCACGAGACCTGCCGCGCGCCAGGCAGGATCGCTGTCGTGGCTCTCAGATGAGCAGCAGGTGCTCAGAGCTCCTCACCTGGCCTGGAGGCGGCTCCGTAGGCTCCTTCTCACCCTCTGGGGCTCCCGTGATGCACAAACACCTGATGAGCCATTGCCTCCGAGTCCAGACTGGAGAGTCCCCACCAAGGGGCCTCCCCCAGTGTCTCCGTGCCTGACGCTGGCAGACTGGGCAGATGTTGATGAGGACATTAAGAGCTTGCCCCTCCCCTCCCCAGGCGAGGGAGAGTTGCAAGGTACGGTCCTGGCCCTCTGCCACCTCCTCCAGGCAGTCTTCAGCATCCCTTTTCCCTGGAAACCCTGTCCAGAGGCCATGAGGGGAGTGAGATGACCGAGCCAGGCAGCCGTGTTAACTATAAAGCCACTGCAAGCACACAGGGGATAGGGTACTGAGCAGGGGAGGGGAGGGCTGAGCCAGGAGGGCCATGAGGACCAAGCTGGCTGTGCAGTGAGAAGCTTCCCGGGACAGAGGGCAGGAAAGGAGTCTCCTAGAGCCTGGGCAGGGCTGCAGTGCCGCGAGGGACACGGACTGTGTCCACAGGTGTGACTGAAAGCCCTTCAGCAGGGACTTGTGGAAGCCTCCAGAATCCCCATGTCCACCCCACCCTCCATACCCCTGCGTGGGTGATCCTTCCCCAACCCACCCTCATCCCATCACTTTTCTGTTTCAACCGCTCAGTGGGTCCCCACTGTCTGTAGGGGGAAAATAAAATCTGCTCCTGAGACAGGCCCCTGGGACCCCTCCGGCCACAGTGAGCATCTCCTGGCCCCCCAATCCTGGACGCCTCTCTCCCGTGCCACGGGCTCCCTATGCAGCTCCCCGCCTTGGATTGCTGCCTTTCCTAGCAGACGTGAGGCCCAGGAGATGTTGGTAGATAAATGACATTTCTAATAACCTAATTTCCATCAATGTAGGAAGGTTATGGAGAATATTTGAATGCCTAATGCTGTATCTGGAAAGGATCCCAAACATCGTGCAATCCGGAGTCCAAGTCCTCGGCCGGCTTCTCGGGAGATTTGTCTGATTACCATATTGGCGATGGGTTGAGACTTCTCGGCCGAGCGCCCACTCGCTCGGCAGCTCCAGAGGCCACTGAAGGGGGAAAGGCCCAGGCAGGCCCTGCCCTTGGGCAGCACACACTCTGGGCAGAGAGATGGCCTGGCCTGTGACCTCTGACGGGGCGTGGCTGTTCAGGGTCAAGCCTTACTGGCTGCGCGGTCTTCACGCCTTACAGAGACTGGCGTGCTTGCTGGGTGCAGAGACGACGGGTCCTCCCCTGGGGGGAGGGAGGCATCGTCCCCACACGGTGGATTTGAAAGAGCTCCAACCCTAGAGTCTCTCCCCGGAGCCCGGGGCCTTGCCCGTGCCTCTCCTTCCCGGCCAAGCTCTTCCTGAATTCAAGAACCTTCTCCCTTTTGTTTGTTGTGTCACCGCTGAGCAGGGGAGCCTGCGGCACACCCAGCAGCAGACGGGCCAGCTTTGCGCGCCCCCGTGCCCCCACCGCCCGCTCCGCCGCGGCACCGACGCGGGGTCTTGCTTCCTCGGGATTTGCACTTGTGCCCTCTGCCCACTGGCTCAGAAGCATTTCTCAGACATCCTATCCTTTCTTTTAAACATCGTATCGTTTCGTTCAAAAACGTCCCCAGCGCGTATCCCTAAAAGAACTCCTTAAACACATACATATGTGCATACGTATATAGTGTGTGTGTGTGTGTGTGTGTGTGTGTATATATAACCATGAGGCCATTATCAGATCTAGAAAAATTAATAACACCTTCACATGATCAAGTATGCAGTCAGCACACAGGCTCCCGGGGGATTAGCTCCCCTCCACCTTCGGTTCCTTCCTCCACTTCGAAACTCAGCAGCTTCAGCCCCTTTTGCTGTTGGAAATTCTAAGGCTGCTTCCAGCTCTGCCCTTGACCTGCTCTGACTGAGGCCGTCTCCAGCTCGGTCTCGGTGGCACCCTGGCTCCCGGCTCCACCTTGGCCCTCTCTTTGGTGCCATTCACTCCATTCTGTAGGTCCCCTCTCTCAGGACAGTCACCTTCCTTCCCACATCCTCAGGGGCCACGCGGTTCCCGAGTCTACACCTGTGTGTGGCCCCGGGAGCAATGCCTCCATCCATCCCCAAATCCCACGCGGCCCCTCGGGTGATGGCCTTGGTTCCTCCCAGTCCTCGATCCCCGTGACCCGTCGGCCAGTCGCCATTTATTGACTCGCGGTACCCGACATCAAAGACACTCTGTCACTTTCTCCTTTGTTGTGGCCACCGCCCTCGTTCACCTGCCTGTGGCGTCATAGCCGTCGCCCAGCTGGTCCTCACGGCCAGTGCCTCCCCGGGTGCAGCCCTGTCATCCCCAAGAGTACGACTGTGGCCACGGTGCTCCCTGCCCGCTCACAAAGCCTTTCCGGAAAGACGTCTGATGGCTAAAGCCGACTTGGCCCCACCTGACTCTTCTCACCAGTCTTCAAGTCCTTCTCCACGAAGCCCTCCTTGCCTCTTCGCCTCTGGCCCAGGCGTGGTGGGGGGCCCCCTGCATGCCCCACAGCTCACAGCCTGCAGCTCACCCTGGAGGGAGGAACGGACATCTGCGTCCTGCATGAGGTGCACCTGCTGCCTGGGGACAGATGCCCCAAGTTTCATCCCGAGGCCCCAGGCCTCTCTTGTGCCTTGACCTCCCCAGCACGTGCCTTGTAGTCGTTCGATGACTAGCTGATCGTGGGCTCTCACCTCCCCGGCTTGTTTGGGGCAGGCCAGCATCCCTGAGGCCACACCTGGAACAGGACGCTCTGGGCTCAGATTCCAGCCTGCCCTTGTCAGAACGCTGTCTCACTTCCCTTCCTGTAAAGCAGGAAGGTCTGCGCCGGCCTCCCTGGTGGTGGGGAGGAGGGCGTCCGTAGGCCTGCAGCTGCCCCGCCCCCACTGTCAGAGCTGGGGTGAGGGGCAGCCCAGCTTGTGCAGGGCGGAGGCTTACTTCCGCGTGTCCCTGCTGGCGACCTGATCCCCAGCCTCACTCCGACCCGGACTTCTTCAACTGGTTCCTTTGATCTGGAGCTTTGCCTGGAGGCCACCTGGCGTCTGGCACAGTGGGTCCCAGCATTGGGACGTGGGACAAGAGTAGGAACTGGGGGGAGACACCCCGCGACCCTGCCTGCAGTGTCCTTTGTCTTGGCTCAAACTTGCCACGTCCCAGTGGGTGTGGGGCTCAGAGGTTACCTTCATTTTGCAGGTGAGAAAAACGGAAGCACCCAAGCTTCCGGAGAATTCTCCAGCAATGCTCAGCTGGTCAGTGGTGGCAGGACACATCAGTGTAGCCACCTCATCCAAGGAAGCTATTTTTCTTAGAAAACAAGGCCCTCTGGAATCAAAATCAGAACATGGGGTTTCAAAAATAGAGAAAACCACGGGAGCGCCTGGGTGGCTCGGCTGATGAAGCGTCCAACTTCGGCTCAGGTCCCGATCTCACGTGAGGTTCACATCGGGCTCACTGCTGTCGGCACGGAGCCCACTTCAGATCCTCTGTCCTCCTCTCTGTGACCCTCCCCTGTTTGTGCTCTCTCTCCCCCCCCCAAAAAAAAAAATTAAAAAAAAAAAAGATTTATCCATTCTTTAAAAAAAATGAGAGCACCATGAATAAAGCCAGTCTCTGGCAGCCTCATCCCCTGGGGCTTCCTGCATCGTGTCACCTGCCTCTCCAGACTTCCCGGGCCCCCCATTGCCTGCCTGGGCACATGCGTACTTCTCCGTCCCTCGACCCTCACAGGGGTCCCCGGTGGCCAGAACCTGGTGGCTGTTCCCGATGTACCTGACGGGTGCAGGGTTACATCACGGAGACAAGCTTGGGAGGCTGGTGGCCGGGGACATTCCTCATTATACACGACACGACTCATTATATATGACAAAGCTGGCAGGCGAGGACCCCCTTCCCATCCCTGCCCTTTCTGTATTGACTCAGAGCAGGGTCTGCAAACCAGGCCCAGGGGCCGAATCCAGCCAGTGCCCGTTTTTATATAAAGTTTTATTGAGACGCCCATTCGTTTGCTTACTGTCTGCGGCTGCTTTTGCCGTTCAGAGGCAGAGTTGAGTTGTTGTAACAGAGACCTTTGTCCCTCAAAACTTAAAATGCTGTCTGGCCCTTCACAGAAAGCTTCCCAAAGCCCTTACCTTGGCAACACAGCCTTCTGGTTATGCAGACCCAAGTTCAAATCCAGCCCCCTCTGGGCCAAACAAATTAACCCCTTCAGGCTCGGTTTTCGAAGGTGTGACGTGAGGATAAACATCCTTCCTCTCACTTGAGTTTGGCGAACACGGTCCGCATAGGATGCGGGCTGTGGTTTGCGTTACACAGACCGCCAGCGGTTATAATGCAGTCGGGGCCTGGCAGGGCCTGGGTCTTGCTCTGGCGGGACGGTCACTGCGTAGGCGAGGAGAAAAGCCCAGCAGCAGGTGCCAGTGCACAGCTGGCTTGTCCGAGCGGCCTTCACCCCTGCATCTCCTGCCGGCAGGTGGTGGCAGTCAGTATCGGCGACGGCATCGGTGATGGCGGAAAGCGGGGAGCGTCACGGGATGGAATCAGATGTTTGGCGCTCACCTGGATCACTGAAATAGCGGTGACAGAGCCACATGTGCGATTATGGGTTTGAAACTCTCAGGCCTCAACCTCCCTGCCTGTTGCAACAACTGTTTTTTATTTTTTTTATTAAAAAAAAGTTTTTAAAATGTTTATTTATTTTGAGAGGGAGAGAGAATGTGTGGACAGGGGAGGGGCAGAGAGAGAGAGGGAGACAGAGAATCCCACGCAGGCTCGCGCCGTCAGCACGGAGCCCGATGTAGGGCTCAAACTCACAGACCGTGAGATCATAACCTGAGCCGAAATTAAGAGATGCTGAACCGACCGAGCCACCCAGGCGCCCCGAAGCAACTTTTTAAGCCACGGTTTGTGAAAGCAGCATCTTGGGATTGCAGCTGCCACGTGATCCCAGATCAGCCCGCATCCCAAGCCGGGGAAGATTAAGTGTCCTCGGCACACCTTTGCTGCCCTGTCCCCTGCTTGAGTCCCCTGCCTGGGCCCCGCTCCTCCTTGCCACAGGTCCAAGCTCGCTCGGTCATGACTCAGAGCCTTCCCGATCTCACCCTCGCCCTTGATCTGGAGGCACCGGTAGCAGAACCCCTCAAACCCCCCCAAGCTCCAGACTCTTCCGTAGTGCCTGAGGCACATCTATCGATCAGAAGGCCCGGAGCGGTGTTCCTCTGCACCCTCGCGGTGCCAAGCCCAGAGCTGGGTCTGGACCAGTTATGAACACGTGTTGGACATAACAGGAGTTCTCGCTTGAACACCATGAAATCCCACATTTATGAGCAGCGCTACACCAGATTCGAGCCCGTCTGGCAGAGCCCAGGATGTGCAGAGTCTGGGCCTTCCTGCCTGTTGGGTGTATTGGTTAGCTCCTGCTGCGTAACAAATTTTCCCTGCGCAGCTGCTTCAAACACACCTGTGCCGCTTCACAGTGTGTGGGGCCCAGGAATCCAGGCACAGCTTAGCTGCGTCCCCCACTTTGGGTCTCTCCCAAGGTGCCAGCCAGGGCCGCTGTCTCATCCAAAGGTTGGACCAGGAAAGGGTCCATCTGTAAGCTGGTGTAGTCGTTGGCAGGACTGTGTCTCGTGGGCTGTTGGACGGAGGCCTTGATGAGCCTCTCCGTGGGGCATCTCCCGACATGGCCGCTGGCTTCGTCAGAGCGGGTACGGGAGGGGGCAGGGCAGAGGGCCGGCAGGAGGGGCACGAGCTATGGAGAGACAGTCTCCTGCAAGCTCATCACGGTGCCACTGGCCACCGTGTCTGCCATGTTCTGTGGTCGGAAGCAAGTGTTCCCAAGAGGAGATGACATAAGGGAGGGTGCGGGGAGCAGAAGGCGGGTCCTCGGAGTGTCTCCGTGATCCAAGGTACCGGCGTCCAGTGCTGTGGAAGGCAGAGTGCCCAGGACATGCCTGTGCGGCTCCTGGTTCATGAGGAGGAAAGACGGACGTTTCCGTGAGGAAAGACGGACGTTTAAATGCGTCAGCACGTGGTGACGTAATTACCGACAGTCCCAACGGGGACACAGGCCAAGCAGGACCAATGTGCCATTCGCACCCACTGGGCCATTCACCAGTCGGTGAGGGCGGGGGAATGAGCTCGGAGCGAGACACCGTGTTCAGGCCGCCTTACAGAGCGCCTCCTCCTTGCTGGCCGCTGATCTGTACCCTCTCAAGACTTAGCTCATTGCGTCTCTGAAACCCACTGAGTCTGGTATTTTCTCCTATTTTACAAAAGAAACTGAGGCTCCAGGAGACTGAACTGTGTCCGAGGTCCCGCAGGCTGAGCCTGGATCCTAAAACTCACCATCCAGGGCTTTTCCCACAACCTCCGGCCTGCAGCCTCTGTAGCCTGGAGTCCATGGCATTGATTACTTTGAAAAATAGGTTTTCTGTGACCAGTTTCCTGATTTTTCTTGTTAAGCTTCCTTAGAATTGTGTTTGTTCTGGCTCAGCAGTGAGGTGATTGGAGCAAAGACAGACATTTGAGCTGGAGGGCAGAGCGCCAGCCTGAGTGACAAGGCGCTGGGCCGAGGCGGCCGCCCCAGGACCCCAGGAACGTGGCCTTGAATCCCCTGCCCACCCCCAGGCATGGTGCTGGGAGCCGAGCTGCCCGGCTTAGAGTGAGGGGCGAGTGGAGACCTGGGGCCGGGCCCTGCTCTCTCCGGCCCCAGCCTCCCCTGCATGAATGGCAGCGACGAGCCCCCGCCTCTGCGGGCCATGAGGGTGAAGTGAGCCCGGACGCCAAGCTTCAATGCCGCCCTCAACGCCGTCGTCATGCCCCTCGTGGGCTGCTAGGATTCCAGCAGCCGTCAGACTAGATGAGAGCACTCTACAGAAGACCCTGCAGATTTCTAGAGACAGGGGGCTGGAGGTTGAGGAAGGGGCAATCCTAGTCTTCTCTGTTTATCACGGATTTATAAAACACCGTCTTCTCACTTTGAACTGTCTGTTGCAGGCTTTTAAAAAAAACTACCGTGTGATGTCGCACCGAATGGTCGTTGACAGACCCTGAGTTTCTCGAGGCAGGGCTGGCGGCCTCGTGGGGCACCGCGGGCATCGGGCTTTATGTTCGGTGACGGCAGTGATTCTCCTGTCTTTCTCCTGTGAACTGTACCCCTGCCCAGAAGGGAACGAAGCCTTTGTGTCTGCAGGCCCGGCTCACCTTTTGAGATTCTGCTCCTTCCCGACTTCCCTGCTCTGAGTCATTGCTCTGTCTCCAGTTCTGACTTGGCCCCCGCTGAGCTGAAGAGCCATGATCTGTTTAAGCCTCCTTTATGTATTGCGAAGGCCCCGGAGGTTAGATAATTACCCCGAGCTGGAGCCTGTCTCCAGGTATCCTGGCTTAGGGGAACAGATGTGCTGGCCAAGTGTGCTGAGAAGGTAAACTACATTAGAGAATTCTGTTTCCTATTTACTTCGACAGGAAATCAGGAAGAGTGTTTGGCCAGAAAGGGGTTGATGTAATTAAAGTGAACTGAGAAATGTGTTATTTTTTTTTATTATATAAAGAAATACTTAACCTCGTTATATTAAAATGTTAACAATGATCCTCAAAGTAACAGTTAAAAGTTTGCTCTACCCAAATAATGAATCACTGGGTTACAAAAAATGAAAGTAGAAACCTAACATGGCCTAGCATGATCTAGCATGGCCTATCATAGCCTAGAATTATCTAGCGTGGTCTAGCATGGCCTAGTTTAACCTATCATGGCCTACCATGGCCTAGCATGATCTAGCATAACTTAGCATAGCCTAGCATAGCCTAGCATGATCTAGCATAACTTAGCATAGCCTAGAATGGCCTAGCATGGCCTAGCATAGCTTATCATGGCCTAGCATGGCTTAGCATGGTTCGGCATGAATAGATGCCTGGTGTGGCCCCAGGTAGCACTGGCATCTGATGACCATCTGTCTGATGTGACCCCAGCAGGTACCCTGCCTTGTCACCTCCGTACCCTCGCCCTTCCCATTCCTGTCTCTTACTTCGCCCGTGCTTCCCTGGCCCGTTGTCCCATGTTAAATCTGCCCCATTTTTGAAGGATACTCTGTTTCCAGGAAAGAGCCTGTGTCCCCCAGCCAGAAGTGACTTCTCGTGGCCCTTGGAACCTGCCCTCACGTTACACCCTGTATCATGATTATTGTGACCTGTCTCTTGTTACACCTGTTTCCGCATCCTTGTATCCACCTACCCCTCAGCGCCAAGCCTAAGGCCCGTTGACATTCAGGAAATTTCCAGCACATTGTGCCATGGCAACAAATAACTACAGACTCCGCGTGGCTGAAACACCAGTGGCAACTTCTCTCGTGCACCTTCCCCATCCTTCAAGGCCAGCTCTTTCTCTCCAGCTTCCTGTCGTCTTCTTTTGAAGACACAGACTGAGGGGTCAGTCCCCGTGCAACCGGCCAGGGAACCCTCTGGAAGCTTCTGCTGGGAGGTGGCCTATGTCACCCCTACCCACATGTCACTACCGCTCCCCTGTCATCGACCAATCTAGAGTCAGAGGCGGAGGGTCTGCAGGGTCCCTGCAAGAGAGAGACTTCCACGGGCCAGACGGATGACCCTCCCATGGGAGGGGATGATGTTTTGGTGGAGGGTGGAGGGTCTGTAGCTCAGGACTGTTAAGTGACCAGGTCATTCTGGTGATCCAGTGGGCCTGGAGCCAGGTGGCCATGAGCCAGCACTCTCTGCTTCCCAGCAAATTAAGACTGAGCCAGAGACAGCCATTTTGTTCCAGTGGCCGTTTGTTTCCCAGTGACTGATGGCTGGTGGCCACGTCGGGGGCAGCGAGTCCGCCTAGGGGGTTGAGTAAGCTGCCCGTCCTGCTCTGTGGGGCTTGCCTGCCAGCGTGCAGCCCCCAGCACCCAACCTGCAGGGCCTCCCTACACAACCAGCCAAAAGCCCGGGAGATTCCAGAAATCTCCAGGCGCAGGGTGCCTCTAGAAGCTCGCGCTGTCTCTGGCGGCTCCGTGGCTGCCAAGGACTGGCTCACAGCTGTGTGGCGGCATCGTCAGCCCCGACATGAGACGTGCGGAGAGAACCTCCACTCTGCGCCTTCACCTTTGTGAGCCCCTCTTCGGTGCCGTTTGCAGGCGATCCGCTATCAGCAAATGCCAGAGCGCGCTGCGCTAAATTGCTTCTAAAAACTGATTTCACGCGTGTTCCCAAAGCATTCTATACACCACGGGGGCGAAGAGGGGAGAGCCATCGGACAAGGGCTCATCAGAGGCTCCATCAGTTCCCTCCGAACATGCTCCATGCCAAACCAGAACTGCATCTGGGGCCGTACACAAGGGGACCTTCCCCAGTCAGGTCGTCCTGCCGGGACGGAGACCCAGAAGCTTCCGGGAGCCTGAAAAGTAGGTCTCGAAACCGACACGCTCTGCTCTGTGTTTACACACATTTCTCTCTCTTCCCTGCCTGTGTCATCATCAAAAAAACCCTCACTCCCTGCGGCATTTTTACGGCACAAAAGCTCTGTACGACAGGACAGCTGGTGGGCACATCGGAGCATCTCAGCTTGGGGACGGCAGTTCGCGTGGCTCAGCCGCCCCGCACGCGACCGGCGGGTCTTGTCCAGGCACGTGGCCCCTGAATTCCAGGAGCCGCCTCGAGCCTGCAGAAGCACCGGTTTCTGTGGACCTCCGTGTCCGGAGAAGGGTCGTGGGACCAGGGTTTGCAAAGGAAACCTTGGGGTCGGAGGTCGGGGGAGACCACGCACAGACGGTTCTAACCGACTACCGGGGTAATGGCCATGCTCAATTTCGCCTTTCACGTTTTAATTGTACAACAGTAATTTTGCGATAGAGTTGCCGATGGCAAACATGCAAAAGACATTAACTTTATTTATGTTTTGGATTATTAATGTGGCTGTTAAAATTCCTCCAGTTAGTTTTGATTGAATTGTTTTTTTGTGTGATTCTGTTGTTTAATGGAGCGGTAAATAAGAATTTCTGATAATGAGGCCAAGCATCTGTCACAACAACCTGGTGTGGGTTATTAACATTTCCATTAACGGCAGGGTGGGCAGCGATAATACGGGAACCACACAGTTAGAACAAAATAAATAGTCGGTGTCAGGCTGAGTGGGTGTTAATTACTATTTGATTCTACACTGGGCGGGGGGGAGAGGGGAAGGGGTGACTCTCGAAGGTCGTTCTCTCCCGAGAGCCAGCGTGCTGGGCTGTCGCCCTCGGACAGTGGCTGTTGCGTGGTCTCCGTGCGTGGCCGGGAACATGCTTGAGTCGGAAGGCAGTGCTCGTGGGCCCGCGGGCCGAGCCCCCCCAGACGGCTCCCAGGGCTCCGGGGTCCAGCCCAGCACAGCCCTGTTGGGGTGCACACAGGCGGGAGAAGGGAAGGACTCCCGGGAGGCAGAGATGCCCGGCGAGGAATGCAGAGACGGAGCGGACACGTGTCCTGTGTGTGCACACGTGCTCTCGGTGCCATCCCAGCTTCCCCAGGGCCGCCTGCCGGGCCACGGCCATGGTGTCCTCTCCGCCTCTCCGGGCACAGCGTGGTCCCCAGGGCGGTAGGGCAGGGTCGCAATCGAGGACTGGGTCCTCAGAGTTCCAGCCATAAGGGGCCTGGGTAGAGGGCAGGGATGGGGGACCAGCCTAGGCTGGTCCTGTCGCCGCTGAAGGACGGCCCAGACCCGGGGAGCCAGGCTCCACAACGCGAGATTCCTGAACTTGGGACGGACACGTGGGTGCCTCATTTTCTCCGCGTTCCGTCCAAAACGCACTGCCTCCCTCCACCGTGAACACGGCAGCATGGTGCGTGCGGCCAGCGGGACCCACAGCTCGCTCAGCAACAGCCCCCCACCCACGTCCCGCACCCACCCACGACGCACGCAGACGACCAGATCACGCTTTTGTTTCTGAACACTCTGCCAACCGCGTCTCAATATAATTATTATAATTAATATAATTTTCTTCGTAATCCTCCAGATTCCATTTTATGCCAACTGAAAACGTGGTTCCGGGAAGGGCGTGTGTGGCGCTCCCTGGCCTAAAAGCTGCACGGCCCCGGGGCAGGCTCTGAGGCCGCCCACCCTGCAGCCAGGGGCCCCGCACCCGCCAAAAGCCATCTCAGCCCCTCTCCTGTGCTGCTCTCTCCCCAGCCCCGGCCATGGCCCCGCAGAACGTCCAGGTGACCCCGCTCACGGCCAGCCAGCTGGAGGTCACGTGGGAGCCGCCGCCACCCGAGAGCCAGAACGGGAACATCCAGGGCTACAAGGCAATGCTCTCTCGCATGGTTTGGCTCTTCCTTCCAGGTCACTTGGAGGCCCGGAAAGTGGCCTAAATCCAGAGTTCCCAGCGGCTCCGCTGGAACCCTGGCTGCATGCCACGGCTGCTGCCCCCGGCTCACTCCGTCCTGCCCCTGCACGCACAGCTGACCGTCAGGACGGACAGCCGGGGTCGGTGCTGAGCGGCTGGGGCAGGCTCGGCCTGACCTTGCCTCTCGGCCTGGGGGTGGGGGCCTGGTTCACCGTGCAGCTGGCTTGTGCCCGGCAGCCCGTCCCTCCCAGGCCCTGCCCAGCACCCTTCCTGCTGCTGCACCCGCTCTGGGAGCCTCCAGTATCTTTGCTGACAGCAGAACTGATCTGGCTGAAGAGAACAGGTTCTCCAGCCCGACACTGCCCTTGGATCTCTGTTGAATATTTCATGAGGCCCAGGGCAGGGGGCCCAAGAATTTGCATTTGTAGCAAGTT
This sequence comes from Panthera pardus, assembly GCF_024362965.1. Taxonomy (NCBI): domain Eukaryota; kingdom Metazoa; phylum Chordata; class Mammalia; order Carnivora; family Felidae; genus Panthera; species Panthera pardus. Next base: position 12,901,318 of record NW_026526969.1, on the reverse strand, counting down.
CCCCCAGGGGTGTGGTTCCTAGGCACCCCACATTGAGAACCACCACACTAAGGTTCCACATTAGCTCAACATTCCGGAGATGGGACAGAGGAAAGACAGGAGGCCAGTGAGTAATTACCCAGAGTAGGTTCATCTGGGGGCGGGAAGCTCCTTGCACACCTGCCTGGAAGGCCACGTTTTCGGAGACAACTCAGAAGGATCAGCTAAAAACAGCCTGAAGAAAGCAGGCCGGGGCCGTCCCTTGAAAACTCCCCCGTCCTTCTCCCGAATGACTCTCCCCGACTGGTGTGTCGGAGCCCAGGTTGGTCAGTCATCAGCTTCTGTGGGCCAGCCTGCCCTGATGACTATCGGGCCAATTAAATGTCCATTTAAAAATGATTTTGGTCGGTGTTTTATGAAAATAAATACCTTCCTCCACGGCAGGGCTGTTACAGTGATTAATGAGGTAATGGGAAGTCTTACGAGCTTGGAGGCAAAATGCTATTTATGTATGTCCAAAATATGTTTTCTAATTTCCTTAATGATAAAGACATTGAACTTGGGTATTGATCTGAAGTCAGTAAGGCCTGTTCAAGCGTAGGATCAGATTTGCTCAGTTCCGAGAGCAGGACTGGACCGTATCTTGCGGGCGGGAGTCAGCAGTGCTCGTGGCCGGGAGCCCATCTGGGGGCAGAAAAGCTGTCCCAAGCTTTCTGCGGCTCTCTGCCCTGTGGGCCAGTGGCCCTGGTGGCCTGGCTGGGTTTCACCCCCCGGAGCCGAGGTGGATCCACGGAAGGGTGTTGTCTTTGGGCAGCCGGGCTCGCGCCTGCTCGGGCAGTGGTTCTTGGCCAGGTGTCCCGGGAAACGGTCCTGCCAGCCCACCTCCTCCAGCCTCTGTGCTTGGGCCTCAAGTCCGCCCACGAGCACGTGCAGGCCGGGCAGTGGGGGAGAAAGTGAACCCGGGAGAAACACGGGCCGAGGTCCAGTCCTGCCCAGCGCTCACTGGGCCCCTCCCCCACCAGTTTAGAAGCCAGGGCTGCCACCCCTGCCCCGTGGCCCCGTGGCCCGCCTCCGACCTCTGGCTCTTACCGGCAGGTTTACTACTGGGAGGCAGACAGCCAGAACGAGACGGAGAAGCTGAAGGTCCTGTTCCTGCCGGAGACCGTGCTGAAACTGAAGAACCTGACCGGCCACACCCCTTACCGGGTCAGCATCTCGGCCTTCAATGCGGCTGGAGACGGGCCCCGGAGTGACCCCAGGCAGGGGCGCACCCACCAGGCCGGTAGGAGAGCAGCGTGTTCCGCGGGGGCCCCTTCCCCACGGCCGCGGGTGGCCGAGCCAGGCTGGATGAGCGGCCCCTCCCTGTGCCCACAGCCCTTTGCTCTGCCCAGCCTGTGACGCACGGCTGTCGTGTGCCCGGGGCTTTCTGCAGAGAAAGGCCTGGGTTGCATTCAGCTGCTTTCCCCAGTGCCCAGCCCTGGCCTGCTGCACGGCGGCGCCCGTGAGATGGCACCTGTTTCCCGAGGACCCTCCCGGGTCGCCGAGGGCAGGAGGGCTCCGCCTCTGCACCCAGGCCTCCTTCCAGTTCCCTCGGGGAGCTTCGTGCTGGGGCTCGGCACCGGCGTGTCCAGATCCCGGGGGAAGTGAGTTCTTTGTAGGCCGAGCCCAGGCCACGGCGTCGGGCGCTTCCAGGGTCGCCGGGTTTCAGGGCCACACCCGCAACAGCTTGCAGCCGCTTCTCAGACACCCGCCACCAGCCAGGCGAGAGCACTGCACTGCCACGTGCCTCGCCGCCTGTGGCCCCACATCCACACACACAGCACGTGGCTCCCTCTGTCATGAGTGCCGGCTCCCCAGCGGCCTAGAGAACATTAGGAAGTGAGTCAGGATTCCAAGGGAATGTCAGCTTAACCCTGGTCCCACGGACCTGGGATGCACTTTGTGGGACCCAGGAAGTGTAAGGCTGGGGAAGTCGGGGAGACCCGTCCCGCTCGGGGCTCCCAGGCATCCTGCGTCCTGCCTGAGAGAGGACTGGCCAGCGTGCCGGGACTCTTTCCTCTGGGTCTCGTCCGGCAGCCGGACAGGGGCCGTTTCTGGAATCCAGGGTGGGTCACCCGTTCCTCACCAGAGCACTGGGGACTGGGCAGGCCATGGGGCAAAAGGGCCCCCAGGGACTGGAAAAACAGCAGATAGGGGTGTATGTGGAGGGCTGATTGGGGGGGGGGGGCAGCTCCGGGCACCGACTCCCACACGGAGCCCAGGCAGGGGGCGGCGAGCAGGTTCAGCAACCCGGCCACCCGCCTGGCTGTCTGCGTTCTGCAGGCAGCTTCCCCCCCCCGCCCGGGGGGCTCACTGGGCTCCCCTGTCCCCAGCCCGAGGGCGGACACTGTGACGTTTCAGAGGAGGGCCGGCTGGGGCCCCAAGGGAGAGGCCAGGAGAGGTGGGCAGAGCCTCACGGGGCTGTCTGCATTTCATTCTTTACTCATCTTTCTGCCTTTGTCACCGCGTCCCTTAGGCTCCTTGTGTTTAAACCCCCATCATCTTGTCTCCTCTTCTCGGGAGAGTCCAGGTGTCTGATTGATCCTGGAGAGTTCAGAGGTGGTCGCACGGCGTTGAGACTTTTACGGAGTTGAAAATAACATCCAGTAGCGTTTTTATTGTACGTGGAGGCACAGACACGTGTGGAAACGGTCTAGAACGGAGCTTTACCAAAAGTCCCTTCACGTCCCATTCTTCCAGCTCCGGGGACCCCCAGCTTTTTGGCGTTCTCAGAAATAACCTCTACCACGCTTAACGTCTCGTGGGGCGAGCCGGTGGCAGCCAACGGCGTCCTGCAGGGCTACAGAGTGGTCTACGAGCCCTTAGCGCCCGTGCAAGGTAAGGCCAGGGGGGCGCATGGGGAGGGCACGGCACTCCACAGCGTCTGCAGGGCGGGGAGTCTTGCCTGCCAGAGGCACAGCGAGGAGGGCGTGAAGCCCAGTACGAGGCGGGGACAGACGAGGAAACCAGCAGCTTCCGGGCAGGAGGGGGTGCCGGCCGAGCAGCGCCTAGCAAGGGGCTCGGAGCCTGGGCTCTGGGGGCGTGGAGCGGGGACCGGGGATGCGCGTGTTCGCGGCGGAGCCCGGGGGACCCGCCCGCTGCACGGGAAGGGGGCAGAGACGGGAGCGCACCCTCGCCCCTTGGTCCCGGAGGTGCTGATCCGCCCCTGCTGCCTTGCTGCCTGTCTCTGGTGCCGTTGTAATTTCTGACGCGTCTGTCTCCTCCCCGCTCGCTGCTGCCCCGCTGTCAGAGGGCTCCGCGGGCACTTTTTTCTCGCCCACTCTGTGCCCGGCACCGGTGCCACAGGAGGGCGCCCGGCCCAGGGCGGGCTTCCCCCGGAAATGCGCGCGGCCAGACCGTAAACGTTGTAGATTATTTAATGCCTAGGAGGAGAAAATATAACCAACACATCAAATAATATTGGCGCTCCATTTAAAGCCGTGATAAAAGTTTCCTTTTAAAATCAGTACATTCAAGTAAAACGGGGGGCTGATTTGAGGAAAATTTAAGCACCAGATTTCATTTCATCGAATCTAAAATGCCATTATCGACTCTAAGATTCATTGTTATTTTACGAAGTGCTAAGAAAGAAAAAAGGCCGGCCGTAAACCGCAGCCCAGTATGTTGGCGTCATCAATCCCAAATCAGAGGGGAGAGAGTCTCAGACAAGCGATGAATGCGCTTTGGTAAACAAGAGTAGAGGGGGTACGGGTGTGCGGTGTGTGACACGGCGGAGGGCACGGGACCGGCCCCGAGGTGGCGCGGCCACACCCGCTGCGTCCTCTTCAGGGCCCAGTGCCTGCGTGGGGACCAGGTGGCCCGGGCGTTGCAGACGCCTTTTAACTAGTGCCACGCAACGGGGAAAGGATGGCCAAAAACCATGGTCCCGAGCCACCTTGGAGCCCCTCCCCATCAAGGTACGGGTTTTCCTGTACCTCCTCAAATAAGTGACTTATTCTGCATCGATGGGCTCGTAGAATCTCTCTAGAAACTCCGTGGCATGCGCGCCTCGGCCCCCGGGCTGGCTGCCTTCGTCTTATAAAGAAGTACTTGCCATCCAGGCAAGACCGTGGCCGTGGCCGTGGCCGTGGCCTCCGCCCGGTCGGGAGCCACGGTGGGCCCTGCTTCGCGATCCCCCGATCTCTGCGTTCGCGACGTCCCGGAGTCCTGCCGGCTCGCCACACATCTGTCCCCACGGCCTCCCCCTCCCTTCCAGGGAGATGACCCTGCACATCTGGTTCCCCGGGCCTTGTCGGGGCCGTGGTCACGTGGCCTCTGCAGCAGCACGGCCGTGGCTCACCAGACGCCGTCTAGACGCCCGGCGCCGAGCAAGGGCACACGCTCTCTCTGAGTCCTCACGCGGCGGCCGGGCCGCCTTTATTCGTATTTCACAAGAAATCAGGCTCCGAGCCCTTAAGACGACCGCCCAGGGCCTGCAGGTGGAGAATGCAGACACACGTGGGGTTTGGCCCCAGGTGGGCTGGTTTGAGAGCCCGTGATGGGGAAATGTCTGGAGCACGTGGGCTTTGGGGGGGGACACATGCCACAAACATCGCAGCGGGGAGCGGGAGAAGCGGTCATCAGCGTGTCACAGCTGCCCGTGGCACTTGTCTCCCTCCCTCCCTCTCGCTCCCTTCCTCCCTCCCTCCCTCTCTCTCTCCCTCCCTCCCTCTTCCCTCCCTCTCTCTGCTTCTCTCTCCCTCTCCGCCTCTCTCTCCCTCCCTCTCTCCCTCTCTCTCTCCCTCCCTCCCTCTCTCCCTGTCTCTTTTCCTCCCTCCCTCTCTCTCTCTTCCTCTCTCCCTCCCTCTCTCTGCTTCTCTCTCCCTCTCCGCCTCTCTCTCCCTCCCTCTCTCCCTCTCTCTCTCCCTCCCTCCCTCTCTCCCTGTCTCTTTTCCTCCCTCCCTCTCTCTCTCTTCCTCTCTCCCTCCCTCTCTCTGCTTCTCTCTCCCTCTCCGCCTCTCTCTCCCTCCCTCTCTCCCTCTCTCTCTCCCTCCCTCCCTCTCTCCCTGTCTCTTTTCCTCCCTCCCTCTCTCTCTCTTCCTCTCTCCCTCCCTCTCTCTGCTTCTCTCTCCCTCTCCCTCTCTCTCTTCCCTACCCCTTCTTCCCCTCTCCCTTCCCCTCCCTCCCTCCCTCTCCCCTTCTCCCCTTCTCCCCCTTTCCCTCCCTCTCTCCCTCTTACCCTCTCCCCTTCTTCCCCCTCCCTCCCTCCCCCTCACCCTCCCTCCCCCTCTCCCTCTCTCTCTGGTGACAACAGGCAGACCTTCTTGGTCGCAAGCATCTCGCCTCTTTTCACAAGTAGTAAGACCCTCTGTCACTCCGTTGGCCCTCCCGTCTGTCCGGAGGGCTGGTTCCTCTGCCTGGATTTTCCCGTCTTTGGCAGTGAGTATATACGCTCTGGAACCGGGCAGGAGAAGGTACTTTCAGTCAGCAGCTCACAGGTCTCTCCAGAAGCTCGGGGTGCAGTCCCTGGGCGCTTGAGACGCAACCATCCAGACCCCCTAAACCTTGGCCCTGAAGGCGGCACGGGCACACCCCCGACCCCCTGACTCCTGCTCGTCTGTCATGCGGCTGGTCCGGGCCTGGGGCTGGGGATGGTTGCTTCACAGCTGCCGCTAAGCTGCAGACCCTGCTGGAGTTGGAGGGGCCTCCGCTGGGTCCTTCCTCTCAGCCGCAGACCCCCTCCTGAAACCGCTCTGCCCCTGCTCCGGCCGGGGGTGAGGCTGGCCTCGCCCCCCCCCTGCCGCCCCCGGCCTCCCTGCCTGGAACCCAGCAAACAGCCTGTTCCCCGTGAGCAGAACCCACCAGCCCTCTTCCTGAGTGCCCCTGACCCTGTGACCTTCCGGGGTGTCCCTGACCACTGGCCAACACCGGTGTTGCTTTTCCGGGTCCCACCATGTGCCTGCCTGGTCTGATGGCATCTGCCAGAGCCCCTGGCTTAGCCAGACAGCAGCCGATAGATCCGACCCCTTCTAGCTGGCCATGCTCTGCAGCCACACGGGCCACAGGAGGAACGCAGGCCGGTAGAGGGCAGGAACTCAGAGCAGGAGAGACTTTCCTGTGGCCTCTCTCTGCCCCCAGGCCCTTCGGGGGCATTTTGACCTGAGGCTGGAGAGGGGAGGAGGGGATCTTTCAGTTGAAAGTAAGGCCATGCTGTCACATACGGAAAAGGACCAGATGCTCCGAGTGGCTAAACAGAAGGCAGCTTTGGGAAGCACACACAGCGCGGCGTCCTGCGCCCGGCTGAGGTCAAAGCGTCCGGCCCCTCGTCCGGCCCTCGCTGTCCCGCCTCCGTTCCCAGACCCTCGTCTCCCCGAGAAGCGTATTGTCCCCTCCCCTAGGGCATCGGCTGGCCGGTCTGATCAGCGTGCGGGCCTCTCGAGTGGGGGTCTCTCGGAGGAACCCAACCCTTGCCTCCTTCACGTTGGATCAGGATTTCCAACAGGGAATCGCGGGGGTGGCAACCAGGTCTCCGAACAATTTCCAGTTCTTTAAAATGCCTCACAGAACCACTGCATTTCCAAGAGATGTGGTTGCAAGTGTGGTGAAAACATCTGGGGCTGGAATCCTAACTCTGCAGGGAGGAAGGCCGTCAAACGGTCGTCTCACCCGCTGGCGATTCTGCTGGCCGTTTTTCCTGCCTCCTGGCCGGCCGGACGTTCCTCGAGAGCAGAACACCCACCTGGCATGGGCAGACCCTGCCTGCGATCCCTCCACGGAGAAGACAGGCCCGGCTCCTCCCCCGCCGTCCCCCGCCAGTGCCCTGGTCACGGTGGGGAGCACCGAGCCCCACGGAGCAGGAGCCGTGTTCTTAGGGAATGGGTTTTATGGCAGAGTTACTTTTATGTTTTTTAAGATGTTTTAAACGGTAGTATTTTATGTGATTGCACCCCGGGGCTTTGTATTGCAGGGCATGGTTTACAAATGGACTAAATAAATAAGATTCTGACATAGTTGAGATGCAGGGGAGGCCAGACTAGCTGTACGACCTAGTGGGATAGAATTCACAAAATCCATACATGGGTTTGTTTCTGCTCTGGGGAAAAGGAAGGCATTTTTTAATAAAACATAAAAAAAAAGTGACGGGGGGTGCTCTCCAGATTAATTTTACATCCAAATGGACCCCATCCGTCTGCTGATGATGGGCAGTGCGTGTGCAAACTGGCACCCCCAAAACCCCTTCCTTGAGCCATGCAGGGTGAGGGCCAGGCTCCCTGGGCAGACACGGCCCTGTTTCTCTACAGAAAAGCTCAAATTTGGAGGTCACTCAAACGTAGGCAGGATCACTCTGAAATCATCTGGAAGGGAGTCATTTAGCTGGATCAGTGTTCTATAAAAGGCATGATATGAACACGGCGAGCCGACTGGAAGGTACTTGGAGAGCTGTAGGCTAAGAGACACTCGCTTTGATGAGTTTGAAGGATGAGCCCATTTCGCAGTAAGGACGCGCTTGGCTGGGCTCTTCTGAGGTCAGGGCCACACGGGGATGGAAGGTGCCGATGGCTCTGGCTGCTCGCACTGAGGGCAGGCCCGGCGGTGGCCACGCCGGGCAGTGTGTTCATGGTGCATGTGGGCCGTGCTGGGGGCGGACGGCAGGTGCCGGGCGGTGCTCCTGGCAGGCTCTGCTGACCAGTGTCAGAGGGGCCACCTCACCTCTTCCTGCTCCTCCGGGGGATGAGCCGTAGACACCGGTGTGTTGAAAGCTCTCAGAAATCCCGAGTGGAGAGCCTACGAGGCCTTTCTGTAACACGTCATCTTCAAACTTACTTAACCAGGGAGCCCCATCTCCGTCCTGGAAAATGCTGCGTTCGTATGATTTTCACTGTGCGTCTTCCTCCCGAAATGTGGAATCTCAGTTCTCCAGCTACACCGAACACAACCAACACTTTCCCTTCGTCTGCGTGTTCATGAGCGAAAACGTTGTCTGTCCGTGGTCAGAGTTGTCTGAACCTGGGCAGTGATATTTGCAGCGACAGCCTTTCTCCGTCCTTGCTTCGGAGTCCAGGAGGAAGTTCTCACGAGGGGCCGGAGGCCTCTAGGCCACTGGTTAGCCAGCCCGGTCAGGCTGGAGAGCCCCACTTGGAGGAAGCCCAGCTTTTAGCTATGATGAAGGTTCCTGCCTCTTTTTCCCCGTTCTCTCCTCCTAAGTCAGGAGGCTCCAGGTCACCTGCACAGGTGACACAGAGCTCGGTGCGGCTCGGAGTGCAGCGGGAAGGGAGGGGGGCCCGGGCCGGGGGCAGGAGCACGGGGGCCTCCCCGGTGTGATGAGGGAGACCCGGGCCACCTCCCCGCGCCGCGCCGTGAGGCTGGCTCTTGGGTTTGTCAGCCCCACTTATCAGGCTTAAACTCTAATTACACTTATCTGTGCTGAAAATTGGCTATCACCACCACTTAAACTCCTCCTAATTGCAAGAAATAGTTCCTCGGCAAGCTGGGGACGCCGTCCTTGTGGTCGCGGTGGAGGAGGCGGCATCCGGCCGCGTCTCTAACTCCGGCCACCTCCTGGCCTTTGCTCTCGGTGGTTCCAGGGGTGAGCAAGGTGGTGACGGTGGACGTGAAGGGGAACCGGCAGCGCTGGCTGAAGGTCCGGGATCTCACCAAAGGAGTGACCTACTTCTTCCGTGTACAAGCGCGGACCATCGCCTATGGGCCCGAGCTGCAAGCGAACGTCACGGCCGGGCCCGCCGAGGGTAAGTGGAGCTCCGCCGGGGGCCCCGCGGCCGGTGCAGCACGAGCGGCCCACCCCGGGCTCCGTCCGGTCAGAGGGTCCCCCCTCGCTGCCCGTCAAGCAGCTCTGGCCCACCCAGAGCGGCCATAAACGCAGGAATGGTCCGGCGGCACGGGTGTCTCCAAACACCTGTGTTAACAGCAATGTCTACAGACAGGCTTGTTGTGTGCAGACCAGCAAACTCTTCGGTGTTAAGCATGTCAAGTTTGGGGCTGTTTTCTGGAAAAACTTGGGAAAAATGAATTTTTGAAATTAGATACACAAGAAACTTTTGTTTACATTTTTTTAAGTTTATTTTTTAGAGAGAAAGAGAGAGAGAGAGAGAGAACAAGCGGGAGAGGGGCAGAGAGAGAGAGGGAGACACAGAATCCAAAGCAGGCTCCAGGTTCTGAGCTGTCGGCACAGAGCCCGATGTGGGGCTCAAACCCACAGACCGAGATCATGGCCTGAGCCAAAGTTGGACACTTAACCGACTGAGCCACCCAGGCGCCCCCATACGCAAGAAAATCTTAAAGTGTTCACGTCACGAAGAGGAGCCACGTGGCTTCCCACCCACCTAAATGGTTTGGGCATTTATTGACATCCTTAGCAAGGCGAGGGTGACAGGACCTCGGTTCACAGGGTGCCCGCCCCACGCCAGGCACGGTCCTGGGCCCGTTGCACGGCCCGTCTCTGCTCACGTCCAGTCAACCTGGGAGGCCAGGGTGGCTTTCCCACGTCTAGGATGAGAAGACTGTGACAGAGCGAGGCTAAGCCACATGCTTGGGGAAGGAGACAGAACCTGGCCAGAGCCGCCGACCCCCTGTGGGATGAGGAGCCCCCAAGTGCCCACGTCCACCCTCCCCTGTCTCTTTTATCCCGCAGGCTCCCCGGGGTCCCCCAGAGATGTCTCGGTCAGCAAGTCCGCCTCTGAGCTGACCCTGCAGTGGATGGAGGGAAGCGCGGGCAGGACTCCCACCACGGGCTACGTCATCGAGGCCAGGCCCTCAGGTAAGGAGGGGGTTGGGCACCTGCCAAGGAGCCTGTTCAGCCTAGCGGAGGCGAGTGTCAGGGCCCTCCGGCCTCCACTTGGCCTCTCTCTAAAGATGCGGAGACCACAAGGGCGACTCGAGGAAGGGCGAGGGCGTCCCTCCCTCCGCCGTAACCTCGCGGGCCTGAGATTCTCGATGGCTGGCCACAGTACACGTGCCTCAGAGCCCGGTCGTCGTCATCCTCAGAAACACGTACATGAAAACACAGGGACGCTTACAGACCCTTGCGGCTCCTCGGGAAGATCCAAGAGTGTTTTCGGATGCTCGCCTCAGGCTCCGCCTGTTTGCCCCGACGGACAGAGTCCCGCTTGCTCCCGATCAGGGCGCAGATTCCTGTCCACACCCTCTGCCCCATCTTTCAGGCTCCCGAAAATGAGGTCTCAGTCCATTCCCTACCCTATCTGCCCGAGGAGGGTTTTCGCTCTCTTCCTCCTGTTCAGCTGTAATAACGAAGCATGGACGTTGCTGGAAGATCGATTAATGCTGTGTGGAGTCGGCTACTACTCCTTGGAGCCATGGGGGCATCACCCAATGCAGAGAACACCGAGCACGTCCTCTGTGGCCTGCAGGTGGTTGCACGTTCAATCGTGAACGCCTGAGCACGAAAATACAGGCTGCACCAGGGCTGCGGGCAGAGAGCCCTCCGCCAGAGTCCACCCTCAGCGCCGGGCGTCACTTAGGACTATGCCAGATGCCCCTCCCCCATCAAAGTGCTTTTCGGAGGTTACTCGTTGTAAGCACCTCCTAGAAACTTCCAGGTAGAAATCTGGCGCCCAAGACCCAAACAGTCCCCGTGAAAGGCAATATGTAAAGTTCTTCAGCCCCTGAACTCACACGTTCAGCGTCCCGCCCCGAGGGGTCCTGGAGCTTATGCCGAGCGAGGCTTTCGGCCTGTTCTGGAAACGGAGGGTCGCAGATGGGCGACGGGCCTCCTGCGGCCACTGGGTTCCCCCGCCGCGTCCCTCTGAAAGCCGGCGGCCCCGAGAGCAGACAGCAGGCTCTCCGCCGAGGACACTCGATCCCACGGCACCTTCAGAGATTGGCAGGAGCCTCGAATACAGGCCTGGTGAGGTCTGGGCCCAGCCGAGGGCTGAGGAGCCTTCATGGACGGACCCCAAGGAAGGAAGTCGACGCTTTCTCCCCAAATCTAGGGAGAGCGTTCACTGCAAAGGTTCCTTTGTGCCCTTTCAGGCTACCAAGGGCTCCTGAGAGAATTTGGGAGATCTGTGGACATCGCTCACCACCAACTGACCTTCAGCATTTTCTTCCCTTATGAACGTAGGCGTGTTCGTGTACTCTGGCTGCTATGACCACGTACCCCGCACCAGGCGGCTTACCCCGCGACACATACTGTCTCCCGGTCTGGAGGCCGGGTGTCTGAGGACAGGCGTGGCGGGGTTGGGTCCTGTGAGCTTGTGAGCGGAGGTCTGCTCCTTCCTCTCTCCCAGCTTCGGGTGGTTTGCCATCAACCCTGGGCCTTCGTGGGCTGTGGAGGGATTTCCCGCCCCCTCCCTCCCATCTCCACCTTCTCCCTGTGTGCCCTCCGGTCCCTGTGCCCGAACTGCCCCTTCTATGAGGACACCAGTCATACCGGGTTAGGGCCCACCCCCAAGACCTCACCTTGACTAATTACATCTACAAAGACCCTCTTCCAAATAAGGTCACATTCTGAGACATTGGGGATAGGACCTCGACCACGTCAATTTTGAGGGGTCACAATTCGACCTACAACAGTTGGGTTGAAACCGCATAAGTAACTTCACAACCTGTGGAATTGTCAGCAGTAGAAACCACACTGGTTCCCATCCCGACCCGGCTGGGATGGGTGTTTCACAAGGTGGTGGACCTCGCCATCCAGACGTTCCCTGGAACTTGTGCTCCAGCGCGGCCCTGGAGGAATCCAAGGCTTTGCACCCCATCTTCCAAAGAACCACGGAGCCCAACAGGCGCATCGAAAACCACACGTGACCCACACAGTCACCATCCCTGGGACCCAGGGTTGCTGTGAACCTCCAGCTCCCTCTGGGTAATTACAGTCATTAGCAGCATAGCTGGCTTCCTTCTTAGTTTTATTTTCTGCATCTAAAGCCGTTCTGAGAAGGGCTCCCTTCAGAGTCAGCAGATTGCCGGAGGGGTCCGTGGCACCGGGAGGAGACAAGAAGGCTTGTCCTCGGTGACACAAGTGGAAGACCTTTGCCAAGTCATTTCCTTCAGCCCGCACGCTTGCTCCCCGACAGAGTGTTAAAAACCCCAGTGGATGTATAGATGTGAGAGGCCACAGCGGGGTCACTGGGGTGACGGAAACGCTCTGTGTCTGGACCATGGCGACGTCAGTTCCCGGTTGCGATGCCTCGCTGTTGTTCTGAGGGGTGATACCGTTGGGGGACCCCGGATACAGGACGCGTGGCATCTCTCCGTAGTATTTCCCATAACCGTGTGGGGCTCTACAGTTATCTCAACATAAAAAGCTCCGCTCAAGATCTTAAAATACATACGTGTATCCCACGGACGGTGTCCTGTTCAGTCAAGTGCAACGGCACGTCTTTGAAACGAGCATTCTCATGTCAGAGACCAGCCGTGGGGAATGTGCCACAGCAGCAGCCAGACACGGGCGCAAGGGCTCGGAATCCTAACAGTGCAGAGCACATTCCGGCACCTTCTGAGGAAAGAGAAGGTATTGATCCTCAGACTTGCCTGGGGAGCCATTTGCTTTCTCATCAGGTTAGCAGATGCTCACGCGTCCACCGTAGCGAAAGAAGCCGGTGGCCTGTTGGCCAGAAGTGCAGTTTTAGGGAGTCCGCGAGGGGGTGTGTGAGGAAGAGCTGATCGGGGTGCCGGCCCGGGTCTCATACTGAGCCCCCCGCCCGGAGGTCCTCGGCCGAGCGGGCGCCTCCTGAGACCAGCGAGGCCCGGGGGTCATGCCGCCACGTGGAAACCAACCCCCAGGGACTGAGACGCCACAGGAAGCTGGCCTGCAAGACGCCGTCTCGTTCAGCGGGCGCGAGAGATCTTGCCTCCCCTGGTGTCCTGCGACCGATTCCCCCTTTCAGACCGTCCGCCCGAGCAGAGCGGCTGCAGGGCTTCCCCGTCTTCCCGTGGAAAGGCCTCCTCCCTCCCGTGACTGAGGCCAGCAGCGACGCAGAGGCAAATGAAATGCTTTTATGGATTGTCAATATTTAAACACCTTGCTGGTGCCTTAGGGCTTTGGATCTCAGCTGCCATCTATTACAGGCCTCATTACACAACACATTAAACGCTCTATCTTATTTTCTCCACCGAAGCTCTCTGGCAAGACTTTCTCCAGGCAGGGGCGTGGGTGTCAAAGGGAGTGGGGATTTGGTGGACGGGCCCGGGTTTTCGTGAGGAGGCCTTATTTTTTATTGGGTGGGGGGGAGGGCAGGAGCCACCCGGCACACCCCTGGGTATCTGGGAAGCCTGAGCCACTTGGCACTAGGTGGCCCCTGGAACCCCCACCTGTCTGCCCGGCCCGCCGTCTTCCTGTCCAGCTGAGTCTCTGTCTCAGCCCCCAGGAGGCAGGTGGCTAATCAGCTGGGTGGCTGGCACCTCGAGGTGGCCAGCGGGCTCGGGCAGCCCCCCTCACCCTTCTGTACCCTCAACCGTCACCCCTACAATCTCTGCAGAGTAGCTCACTGCTTCCCTAACGTGGAGACAGAACCAGATGGCGGCCATGACATTACTGTCGGGCTGGAGCCCGGAGTCCCTCTTACTCTGGGGAAGGACAGTCAGGGAGTGCAGGCGCGAGGCCAGAGACACCTCTCTCTGGTTGCGTGCACGTTTGCTCCGAATCCGCGTTGCAAAGTTCCCTGGAAGGCGACGGAGACTATGCAGTGGGCACAGGCGGATGATTTATTTACACAAATTATCCCAAGGCATTTTACTGTGTAGATCACGAAACCTAATTTACATATTTACACAATAGACCGGAATGGCAGTAAGGGAACTATAAATATATTTTCCTCTCCGAAGCAGCCGTGAAATACATACTTAGGACGTACCCGGTGCAGACAGACATTGTATTGCCTTTTTCACAAGCAGTGTCTTTAGCCCAGAGATGAGAGCTGGTCCCTCCTCGTCCCCATCCCCGATCTGGACCTGCCTCATCCACGTGGAGTCCCCCTGGGAGCCCCCCACCCGCCTCCCCACTCCCCACCGTCAGCCTCTGGCCAAGGGATTTTCAGTTGAACAAAGAACAAAATCAGTCTTTTCCCAAAGGTTTTAAAACCCATGGAAATTCCCAAGTCAGCAAATTCAGCAGGGGGAAGGAGCTGCGGGCACAGGTCCGACGGGGCCCGGCCTGGCACCCACTCCCGGCCTCCTCACACCCACGTCCGCTGACCGCCCGTCCGCCCGGGTGCCCTGCCGCCCGCTGGGCTCAGCCTGTCACAGGCCTCCTTTGCTTCTAGACGTTCATCCCCACTTGTCTCCTGCCTTACAACTGGATCAGATACAAGGGAATTTTTTTTCCTCCCCTGCGAGGTATTTAGCCTCATGTTTGAGCCCCACCTGCTTCAGTCAAATTTCGGACCGAGATTGACCACGGATACGACAGAAATGGCAGCGTCTAAGAAACACATGGCCGACGGGCGTCCGTTTGCTCCGAGCCACAGCCTGACAGTCACGTTGTTGGTGACATGAGTTAGTGGAACCAGAAATCTCGGGCCCGTGAGTGACAGTTTCATTCAGCACGGAGACCCTGTTTAATTGTCCGTGAAATCAAACTTTCGTGCTGGCCTGGCATCCGCCTGAATACCTGTGGCACACAGCTCCGTTCTGGGCGTTCGAGGGATAAATCGAGCAACCCGCGGATGTGCCCGAGCTGGGCTCCATCTCGATCCAGAAGAGAGGTGTTCATGTGCCCATGTTTATTAGGACATCATCTGGGAGCAGATGTGCCTCCCGCTGCCGGGGCGGGGGAGAGGCCGGGCTGCCCCTTCTGTGAGCCGCGAGCAGGCCTGTCGTGAGGCAGCAAAACCGTTCAGACCGGAAGAGGGTTCTTTCCGCAAGGACCTTGACCATCGGCTGCTTCCCCGTGTCTGACGCACAGATAATGCGCTGCAGGCAGCAAAACAAAGAGTTCACGTTCTTTCCCGAAACATGAGCCCGCTGAGGAGCCAGACCGTGTGTGTGGCTTCTTGCCACCTCCCCCGAGGCTGGTGGGACCTGGGGTGTGTTTAAGGATAATTGCAAAGTTTCTCTCTCAGCAGTGTTCCCCCCTCCCACCCCCTGCTTAGCTGGTGGGGGGCAGGATTGCTGTCCCTGGCAGGTGTTTGACTGGCAAGAGTCCAGGGAGGTGCTCCCCCAGGCGTCCAGGAATAGGGGGCAGGCCCCGCACACAAGTGTGATTTGGGCTCACTCCCCCGCCACGGGCCCCCCTCCCACAGACATCAAGACCACGCCCCCAGGAAGTCCAACGCCCCGGAGCCCACAGAGGACACAGTACGAGGCATCAGCCATTCAGGGATGCAGCTTTGGAAGGTATCTGGACACAGGAGCTCCCCGAGCGCAGACGGGAAGCCAGGCCGGGGTCCCCTGAGCATCCCAGTGGGGGCCAGTCTCACCTGGGTCTGAGGGCTGGCTGAATCAGACCCCCAGAACCGCCTTTGGAACGAACGAAGGCCCACACTGCTCTCAAGTGTTGATTGAGATGGAAATCCGGACGCTGGGGATTATCCCTCTGCATGGAAAATCAGTTGCACAAACCTCATTATGGCTAATAGTTCTGTAATGTTATTTTCCCCCCTAATTTGTAGAGATACTTTTCTCCATCATTGATTTATTGAGATACTTAACGGCACAATACAAACGAGAAAAAAACAATCCACGGTGGGGAAAGAGAGTGGACGCGTTAACAGCTGCCAAGTTTTCCTACCCGCTCGTGATCACGATGTAAAGATCAGTATAGATAAATAGCCCTGTGAATTAGAAGCAAATTCTAAAACGCAAAATGTGCTAATTTTGGCAAGGAGGAATTAAGCAAAATAAAAATGTGAACATTTTCTTCTCGTAGTTCAGAAGGAAATTCTCTCGGCATGACTCTCCCTCCCCCAACATTTTTCAGTGTAAACGGATTGCTATATAAATTGTTCTGTGTTGAGATTCTATATCAATATTTTAAAATGTTTTTATGAAAAATGCACACAATTCCTGGGGCTGTGACAGAGCGCTTAAAATAAAATGTGGCCTTTAGGTGACGGTGGAGGAAGGGGAAATAATTTTTTTTCTTCGGGAGCAGGAAAGCATTACAGAAACATTAATGCAAAAGACACTTGGAGAAGTCATTCCAGAAGAGTTCAGACCTGCTCTTAACAGTCTGAGAATTCCTTTCACACTTAGTCCCTGCACTGCAGTGGTTCAAGCAACATCCAGTTTAAAAGAGCTTATATATTTTTTTTTTTGCTTGTCTTTTTTACAGCATAAAATTATCTTCCCCTTTTAGAAGAAAAACACTGCAGGGGCACCATGGTGGCTCAGTTGGTTAGGCATCCTACTCTTGATTTTGGCTCAGGTCATGATCCCAGGGTCACAGGATCAGGCCCCGATTCAGTCTCGACGCCTGCTTAGGATTCTGTTTCTCTGTCTCCCCTGCCCCTCTCCCCCATTCCCTCTCTCTCTCACACACAAAAAAGAAAAGAAACAATTCAGTCAACATTTAAAGCGCTTAGAATAGTGACTTGCTCATAGTAAGTGCTAAATAAAATGGTGGTGGTTGTTTACTGAAAAGCTGATTGTGCTAGGCCCTGCAAAGTGCTATGGGGAGGTAAAGATGGATGGATAGAAGGATGGACAGATGGATGGATGGATGGATGGATGGATGGAAGGAAGGATTGATGGTGGAAGGTAAGGGAAGGAAAGGAAAAGAAAGGAAGGAAATGGGTGGATGGATGGAAGGATTGATGGGGAAGGGAAGGGAAGAGAAGGAAAGGAAAAGAAAGGAAGGAAAATGGGTGGATGGATGGAAGGATTGATGGGGAAGGGAAGGGAAGAGAAGGAAAGGAAAAGAAAGGAAGGAAAATGGGTGGATGGATGGAAGGATGGATGATGGATAGATAAAAGGATTGATGGTGGAAGGAAGGAAGGAGAGGTAAGTGGGTGGATGGATGGAAGGAAGGAAGGATGGATGGATGGATGGGTGGGTGGGTGGAAGGATTGATGGTGGAAGGAAGGAAGGAAGGAAGGGTAAATGGGTGGATGGAGGAACGGAAGGAAGGAAGGATGGATAGATGGGTGGGTGTAAGGATTGATGGTAGAAGGAAGGAAGGAAGGAAGGAAGGAAGGAAGGAAGGAAGGAAGGGTAAGTGGGTGGATGGATGGACGGAAGGAAGGAAGGATGGATAGACGGGTGGGTGGAAGGATTGATGGTGGAAGGAAGGAAGGAAGGAAGGAAGGGTAAGTGGGTGGATGGATGGACGGAAGGAAGGAAGGATGGATAGATAGGTGGGTGGAAGGATTGATGGTATAAGGAAGGAAGGAAGGAAGGAAGGAAGGAAGGAAGGAAGGAAGGAAAGGTAAGTGGGTAGATGGATGGAAGGAAGGATGGGTGGATGGATGCATGGATGGTAGATGGATGGGTGGAAGGATTGATGGTGGAAGGAAGGAAGGAAGGAAGGAAGGAAGGAAGGAAGGAAGGAAGGAAGGGGAGGTAAGTGGGTGGATGGATAGATGGAAGGAAGGAAGGATGGATAGATGGGTGGATGGAAGGAAGGAAGGGAGGGAGGGAGGGAGGGAGGGAGGGAGGGAGGGGAGGTAAGTGGGTGCATGGATGGAAGGATGGACCACCCCAACAGATATTTATTGAACTCTTGAAGACTCGTAGGGCACCATGGTGCCGAAAGGTAAATGTGAAAGAGTGCTCAGAAAGCCAGTTGGTGGAGGCAACCCCCTTACTAAAGCGTAGGAGTGAGGTCAAGACGAGTCTGAAAGGGTGAAATGACATGTTCGTCCGCACACTGCCCTTAGACTAGGAGCTGCTCGTGCGAGCAGAAATCTCACCTGATTCCCCAATGGGTGGAACAGCCCAAGCAAAGAGTGAGCACGCGAGTGTCTGTGTAATGAACGCGTGAATGAACAGGAGGCAGTGGAGGGGGAGGAAGGGGCCACCGGGGCAGAGCAGGGCTATAGAGCAGGGCACTCTCGGTGCCCATTATTTCCTGGTCATTGTCGTGCAAACTCAGAACGAAAACCACAGCCGACAGCCACCCCGTGTGCAGACTTCAGCGTGTCGGGGCGGGGGACTTGGAGCTGTGGCCGGCCGGCCATTTTGACGTGATTACCGTAACGGGCACCTCGGTGAGGAATGAGCGTAAACGTGAAAGTTGAGGAATAAATGATCATTGTGCTCTTTTTCTGCCCGTCCAGAGATTTGTGCCTTTAAAATCTCATTCACGTCCGTGCCTTCGTTAACCTGTGACTGTAAGGGCTTAATCGGTGCAAACTCTAAATCCTATGCAAACACAGACTTATACGCCAGCACTTTTCTTCCTGTGTACCATTGGGCTAATCCACTCGAGCGCATCTGGCGTCCCAAGGTGCGTGAGCAGGTTGGTGCCAGATAACCCTCAGCTCTCTGCAAAGCTGTCCGCACGTGTGCGTGCATACTCAAACGTGCCTTTCCTCTCCGGACCTCCTGCTCTCTTTAAAGGATCACATACCTGTGCCTGTAAAGGAAATTACAATTCATGAACGTTCTGGGCTCTGAGCCCACTTTTTGCCAAGCAGCCTCCGTATATGTCCTCCCATAACGCGTTCGGTGTGAGGCACTGTTGTATACACCAAAGATCCTACTAGAGACATCAAGTCAGAGAGCAGAGACGAGGCCTGGAGTCCGATGGGAATGTGACAGGGCGAGGAGAATGTTCAGGAACATGCCATGACCACCCCAGGGCCTTGGCGGGGTCTCTCTGTCGGGGAGAGGGCTGACCTCGTCCCCAGCCTGGCCCCGTGCAACCCACCCGGGCTCTGGCTCTCCCGTCAGTTGCACTGCGCGAGGGCCACGGTGAGCTGGCCGCGGGGTGGGCGCCAGGTCGAAGGCGGGAGAAAACCCTAACCCCTGCTCCTGTGCTGTGTCCTCAGATGAAGGCCTGTGGGACATGTTTGCGAAGGACATCCCCCGGAGTGCCACCTCCTACACCGTCAGCCTGGACAAGCTCAGGCAGGGAGTGACGTACGAGTTCCGAGTAGTGGCCGTGAACCAGGCGGGCTACGGGGAGCCCAGCAGCCCCTCTACAGCCGTGTCAGGTAGGGAGCCCTGCCCAAGCAGGGGAATCTCAGGACAAAGCCCTGTCCCCTGAGGGAGGAGAGGGAGACATGGGGCCGTCACGAAAAGACAGAGGACAACACCGTGCTTCGTGTAGGCAGCCCCGCCGAGGGCCCAGGGAACTCGGTGCTAGGGAAGCGGTGTGCACGGGATCCCGTGGCACCACCACCAGGCCCCCCGACTGCCCTTACCATGTTCCGCTTGAGCAATCCTTACTTTTCCCTAATCAGAGGCTTGTGCAGAAGTCAGAGCAGTCCACTTGGGGTGAGCAGTGCCCTCGGGGGTGAAGGCCACCCTGAGCCCTCCCATGAGCTGCAGGCTCCTTACGGTGCAGGCTTGTGTGATGCCTAAAATGCAAAAATCACCCCAGCAGATGCCCCTGGGGAGTGTCTTAGCGCCAGACATAGGTTGTGTCTGATGGGGGGCCTCGGGGACGTGAGCCCGTGCTGGTCGCCACCCTGTAGGGTGAGGCCCCGGCTCCACTCTGGGTGGGAGAGGTGAGGTTTCTTTCCCAGAGCTGGACAGACTAGCCACCGTCAGCAGCCATGTGGCCGGGGGTGTGACAGATGGGGAGAAAGTGACCGCCAGGAGTCAGAAAGGGCTTCTCAGAAGAGGGGGTCTGGGTGGTGAAGGGTTCACAGTGGGGAGGGCACAGGAGAAGGAGGTAGCACAAAGTCTCAGACGGCAGGTGGGGGGGGGGGGAGCTGCCTTCAGCCCCAGGGTTACTGGGGGTTGCTTGGAGAACGCCCCCCCCCCAGGGGCTCCACAGCGGATCCCCCCCCCTCCCCTGTCCCAGGCAGCCCAAGTTGGGAGCCCGCTCTGGAGGGATAGTAGGGAGCCAGGTGAGGGCGATTCAGAAAAGAAGTTGGCCGTCCCCTGCAGGCAGGGTCACCGGCAAGGCCAGAGACCCAGACGGGCGTCCCTACAGTAAGAGAAACGTGTTTCACTTCCCCTGCACGTAGGTCTGTTTAAGCTACTGACTCTCTTGTGTCACTGAAAACACCTCTCCTGTTTTGCCTTTGGACTTGCTGTTGGACAAGGATAGTGTCCGTGGGTGCACTCGGGCCCCCCAAGTCCCGGTGGCCCGTGAGGGGGTCTGCCTGGAGGAGACATGGCACACCGCCGGCTTGTTTAACAAATTAGACTTTAACACACCAAATTTTTCTCATTTCCTTCATTTTCCTCGTGAAAAATTTAATACGTCCCCAAAAAGAGAGACTAGAATAAGGAATCCCTGGACACTGTCACTCCAGTTCCCCAATTCAAGCCTCTCTTGGTTCACCTGTGGAGACTCTGGTCACACACACACACACACACACACACACACACACACACACACGGCCGATGGCAAAAGCTGGTTCCTACAGGAGAACAGAGCGCTCCTACCCTGCTGTTCATGGGGTCTGTGACCGTGCTGTTTCTCTGAAACCCCCCGCACCCCCTCGCCCACCGTGGCTGCCGGCAGGACTGTGCTCGGCTCCCTTCACCCTTCAGACCAGCCAGCAGGCGGGCACCTGCCCGGCTCTGCCTCGGGGCCGACCGCAGATCTGCCCCGGGGGAGAATCTTGCGGGCACCGAGGCCTTTCCTTTCCAGGCCCACCTGGGCCTCTTCCGCTGGGCGGTCGGCTGGGGTTTGTTGGCTCATTACGTGGGGGCCCTAACGTGCAGCCTGAAAACCACTTCCGGTGTCTGGACTCCAAATGCTGCCAGCTCCCCAGAACCCCTGTGCTGTTACATTATCCAAAGTCAATCCCCCTTTCTCAACCCCAGCGCGCACACATTTTTCACCTGCCCAGTGAGAGATTTAACACAAGGTAGATGTGTTTGTTGTGGATTTCGGTGGCTGGAAGGTGGACCTTGGCCTCACCCGTAATAGGCTTCCTGTTCCCTCCGAACCAGCTCTCCGGGGAGGACCCCGAGGCCATCCGGCACCTACAAGAAACAGTTCCCATTGTTCTGTTCTTAGTAAACAGAATAAAACATGATCAAGAAGGGTATCCTTCTTCAAAGCAACTTCTAAATGAACTTTTCTGTTCGGTGCCTCAAAAAACATATGGAAAGATGGGCCAGTTCTGCTCAGTTTTGCTGCAGGCGCAAAATAAATAAACTACAACCGCGGCCCTTGGGGAGCCCTGGTGTGGCAGAACAGGCCAGCGGGGAGGCTTCTGTGCAGGTGTGGATGGGATCTAGCACCGGGAGTGAGCAGGAGTCAGACCACGGGGCTCCCCAGGCTTGGACTGTGCCCCGTGGCTAACGTGGGGCACCGAAGGCTTTTAGGAAGGGACGGTTTGTTTCCATCTGAGCGAGATGTCTCTGGTGACAGCGTAGGGAGTGGATTGGGGTGAGTCCAGTAGAGGAGAAGCCCCCTGAGAAGAGGCTGTGGCGGGCAGGGGTGGGTGGTGGCCGTGGTGGAGAGGGTAAGGGGACCGCGGGGCCATCCGGGAGGGAAGCCTGGGCCCTAGAAGAGGGGAGGGCATCCAGGCACTCCGATCCTTCCTGTCTTTACCCCGGACGACATCCGCGGGCAGGTGGATGTGGAGGTCACAGGAAGTAGCGCGAAGGATGGTATAGATGCTCAAGGGCAGGGTGAGCTCCGGGAAAGGGCAGCGTGGGTGCCACGGGGGCCCCGAGCCCGGTTCCCACAGGGAAGGAGCAGCGGCCGCAGAGCCCGTCACGCCCGAGCCTGGGTCTGGGAAGCTGGAACCCACGCCAGCCCGTGGTTCCGTCCTCCCCCTGACTCGGGGCTCGTCGCCTCCTCCCTCCCCGCCCCCACCCTGCACGGAGCCCCGCCACCTGTTCCCGGACAGGAGGCAGGAGTCTCCATCGCGTGTGACTGTGTTGGTGTGCCCCTCAGCGCAAGTGGAGACCCCGTTCTACGGGGAGTGGTGGTTCCTCCTGGTGATGGCGCTGTCCAGCCTGATCGTCCTGCTGCTGGTGGTGTTTGCTCTGGTCTTACACGGGCAGAACAAGAGATACAAGAACTGCGGCACAGGTGAGGCGTCTGCCCCCCTCTCCCCCCGCCACTGTTTTCTCCCATCTCTCCAGGGTCTGTGGGGCCAGCATCCCCTTTGCGGGTGATAAGACAGGCGCAGCGGATTTCCTTCGGGAGGCGGCTGGGTGCAGCGCGCAGGCGTCCTAGAGCTCGGCGGCCGGGACTCTGGCCCTGGCTCTGCCCGCAAATGAGCTGTGTGTCCTGTCCGTCGCTTGGGTCATTTTGGCCTCCCTGCGTCTGTTTTCCCCATGAGCACCATTTCCCAGATGCAGCGGTATTTTTGAACGTGATCTATAACGCGTTAGCCAGAAGCGTTGACCAGATGAATCACCAGACTATTCAGTGTCACGGGAACGCAGTGCTGGGCACGTCTCCGGAGCATCGGTGAGCTCAGGGAGCCGCCGATGGAAACAAGGTGCGGGGTTCAGCCAGACAGCGGTTGAGTTGTACCTCACCTTAAACCCCACGTCCCAGCTCCGCGCCCTCTGGCGCCCGGCTCACCACTGCCTCCCCAGTATGAGCTCCTGGCACACAGAAGGTTCTCAGTAAGTGTCTGTTGCTGAGTGGATCGCCCCATCAGAGAAATGGACAAACGAACACGGGGCAAAGCTGGACTCCATTTATAGGAAGGTCCGGAACCACCAAAATGAGTGGGAGTTTCTAGAAGACAGAATAGCGGTTGCCTGTTGGGAGAGAAGTATAAACAGAGAAGGTCAGTGAGGGAGCCCCTTGGGGTTCATGGGGCTCTGTATGTCTATGCCCATGGCAGTTATACATGTAGCAAATGAGTCACTGGACGTGTCAGATAAGTACACTTTATGCATTTATTCTTCTCGGTTTTTCTTCAGTTCTCCTAATAACCTAGGAGACCCCTTCTTGGCACAACCACGGCTGTCTGTTCCATCACAGCTGTAGCTTGGCCGAGAACGTGACCAGCTCCCTGGGGTCACCTGGGCGGCAGGACAGGCCCCATAGCTGGAGCCATTCCCACCGCTCCTCCGCCTTTGCTCCCCAGGAGGCCGGCTCCCTGGTGGGGGTCCTCCTGCAAAGGAGCCGGCCCCGTGAGCCCTCAGGGACGAGGGGCTGGGCTGAGCGGCTTCCCCAGCCTCAGCCTCCCAGTTCCATCCATCCCTGCGCCTAACGGGTTAACACAACCAGGCCCCTCACCGTTTGCTTTCCTGGCGTTAAGCAATTCATCCCTCCAAAAAGGGTTTATTTTTTTCTGTATAAATTCACTTCTAACAAGTGTTCGTAAATCAGATTTTATTCCTATGGGATTTACTATGTATGAATGGCATGTCATTTTATTGAGTTAATGCTATTCCAGAATCCTGTGTCTGGCACACAGAAAATCTCCCCGCTTTTCACTCTCCTTCTGCATCTGGAAAACAGCCCCGAAAAGCCAGACCTGACCCAAGCTTCTGATACTCAGCCTCACCCTGGAGTATTAATTTAACATCATAATTGAAGCCTAGAAAAAAAATAAAAAATACGTGTCTACTCGAATGTCTGCCTTCCTGCCGGGAGACACGCAGACCCTAAACCTTCACCGTTCCAGCCCGACAGCCTCCCTCACACACCACCCTCATTGG
Source organism: Panthera pardus (assembly GCF_024362965.1). Lineage (NCBI taxonomy): Eukaryota > Metazoa > Chordata > Mammalia > Carnivora > Felidae > Panthera > Panthera pardus. The sequence goes on along the minus strand of NW_026526969.1, from coordinate 12,877,686 downwards.
ATTTCCTTTCCGATACTGCTTTTTACCTGCCCACCCACTCATCCGTCAGCCCCCTACTGGCCAGCGAATGACCCAGGATCTGCAGGTCTCTGTCCTGCCGGCTTTTCCTGTTGCGTGCACCTAGAGCATTCCGGCCCCTCGGGAAGGGGGGACGGGCGCTGGTTCAAAGCAGAGAGGGTGCCGTGGGGTTTTAACAAAGCTGGAAGTGGCCCCTGTCCTGGAGGCGAGGACAGCGGGAGAAAAACAGGTGGGGTCCCTGCCTCCAAGGGCTGTGGTCTGGCCAGGAGAGATGGGAGGTGGGCAGTAAGGAACACTCAAGCAGGTGAAAAATAGCGCTGCTGGGATGAGCATCGTGGGGGGAGCTCTACGCATCTCTGGGAGAGGAAGAGGAGAAGGAGGAGGAGGAAGAGGGGGAGGGGGAAGGACGGTCGCTGTCTCGGGTGGTCTGGAAGATGCTCTCTGGTCCTGTGACGCTTGGGCTGTGAGCTGAAAGAAGGGGACGGTGGGCCAGGAGGACTCTGGGGGAAGGGGACAGACAGCCTTGAGGACAGGAAGACACGGGACTCTCGGCGTCTCTTGTGGTTTCTCCCAAGCTCACGGTTATTCGTTTCATCTGCCGACATAGTTTAGAACACATTTTCACGTGTATTTGTAAACCTATTGTTTTGAGTGGCTTCTCGCGTGTTGACAGATACGTGCGGACGTCAGCACAGCCGGTTCTAGAACATCTTCACCACCCCAGAAAGACCCCGTGTCCCCTGGACTGTCACCCCCTGCAAATCTACTTTCCACTTACTGTTTTATTAGGTGGTCATGAGGTCGTCATTTTGAAATGTATAAAATACTTAATTCTCAACTTAAAAAAAAAAAACGCTGATGCATCCTGAGGGCTCCTCTGTCAATTCTGATAGGAAGCCTGGTGTTTTGTTGTCAGACAAAGCGAACACCACAGTGCTCCGAGCGCTGCGATTAATACGCTGCCGGCTCCCCGGCGAGCCTCCGCCCACCCTGCGCGCCCAGGCGGGTCTGGCCGGGCTCTGGGCCCCGCTTCCAGCGGGAACACTGCGCACACCTGTAGGCCGAGCACCTGTGCGGCCCGCAGACCCGCAGCGAGCCCTTGACCGCAGCACGTGAACCCGTCCTCCCGTCCCGGCTCTAGGGAAGAACATCTCCAACGTGGAGGAGACCGTGACCCTGGACAACGGAGGGTTTGCCGCCTTGGAGCTCAACAGCCGCCACCTCAACGTCAAGAACACCTTCTCAAAGAAGAACGGGACCAGGTAGGGACGCAGCGCCCGTGACCTACCTGGGCCACGTCTGCCCAACGGTCTGGCCGCGGGCATGTCGCCGTGCCCACGGGCACCCGCCACAACCCAACAGGGCCGCGTTGAGTCTCGGGGGGCGCACACGGCAGGGGGCCCGGGGCATCCACCCTCCCGTTCCAGAGATGCAAAAAGAAGGCCCGTCTCGGGCGCGGAGGGGCGTGGTCTCGGGAGGCCGAGCGCCCGCAGGCTGGCTGAGCATTAGGGAGTCCCTGCTTCTCGGGCAGACGGGTGCCACTGGAATGAACGTCCGCCCATCCCAACAGGGCAGCGGCCAGAGGGCGGGTCAGGAGGGCCCCGGGGAGGTAGCCACGGCCCAGGTATCTGAGCCCGTGTCTGTCCCGTGGACGGCGTCCTGTCCTAGGTCCCCACCCCGGCCCAGCCCCGGCGGGCTGCACTACTCAGACGAGGACATCTGCAACAAATACAACAGCGCCGTGCTGACCGAGAGCACAAACCTCAAGGAGAAGTCTGTGGACGCTTCGGAATCTGAGGTCAGTGCCCGCGGCCTCTGTCCCCGCCTCTGTGCCGAGCCCTCTGACTTCCCAAGGTGCTGCCCCTCTGGTCCCTGCGGAGTTGAGGGGCAGCAGGGCCAGGGGCAAATGAGTCCCTTTGGCCGATGAGGAAACTACATGCTGGGGCTCCTTCAGACCCAGAGGTCACTGCCCCCGGGCCAGCTCTCACATCAGCACCTTGCCCAAAGTGGCTTCCGGTCCCGAAGCCACTTGATTTTCCGTTTGGCTTCCGTAAATAAACTGTGTTCTCTGGTGGTGACCGTAGAACCTGGCCTCTAGACCCCGGCTGGAGTGGCAGACGGCCTAGGCCCCCAAAACCCACAGAACCTGGGACCCCGCGCCCGGCAGCCCCTTCCCCTCCCACCCGCCCTGCTTTGTGCTGAAGCGGGATTGAGCCACCGCCGTTCAGGGACAGTTACAGGGTCTGGTGAGCCCTGACCTGAGGCTTGTCTCTGTCCTCACTGAGCAGATGGACCAGGGGGGTCTTGCCCTCGCGGACGTGACCCCCACCCGAGACCCGTGGGCCTGCATCTGCGAGGCCTCCTGTGTGTCTGAGTGCTCACCGTGTGCAGCTGAACACACGGTGCGAGGCCTCCCTCGGGGAGCAGGCCGGGGAGGGCGTCATCCGGAGAGGAGGCAGCCATGGGAGACTGCAGGAGGGGTCAGCCTTCCCTGCCCCCCGGGAAGTGCCTTTCCCCACAAGCGTGCTGCCTCAGGGTCTGACAGCGTCTGACCCTAAGGAGCAAAGCCAGCCGAAGTGACAGTTTGAGGGGTGGGTCCCTATCAGTCCTAAACGTCTTTATTTCAGACGTGCCCGGTGTTGAGAGGGAGGAAAATCACCAAGCCGTTTGCTAGACACGTACGCCTGCCCTACCTCTTGACATCCGTACTCTAAATCAATATTTAATCTAAAATAAGTCCCACCTTCATTTGGACCCGAATTCAGGCCTTATCAAACCCCGAGGCTCAATAAAATGGCTTCTTTGAAGTTGTGGTTAGTATGTGAGCTCCAAGCGAGACAGACGGCAGGTGGCTGTCGAGGTGACACCGGGTCCGCTCTGCTTCGAGTTTCCTGTTTACAGAGGACGCCGGGCGCCCCGTCTGTGCCGTTGCCTTGGGCACGGTGCAAACAGCAAGCAGCAGCCGATGTTGCATTTGTCTGAAGTCAAGGGCTCTCAAGTGAAATGCTGCAGAAGTGACCTGGCTTTTTGTGAGAAGGAAACAGCAGCTTTTGTCTAGCTTTCTCTAGCTGCTTGCGCCAAAAGCAGCACGTTGGGAAGGGGTACGACGGCCTTGCGGCAGGCACTGCGTGTGCCAGCAACTTCGAGATGCATTCGCATGGCCTGTGCTGGGCGTCTGTCCTCAGTTCTCGCCAGCACGCCCTGCGGGTGGAGTGAACAACGGTCCAACAGGGTTCAGGCACTGCTTGCACCACTATGGTCCAAGCACGCTCTTCCATTTTTTATTTGGTTTTTTTTTAATGTTTTATTTATATTTGAGAGAGAGAGAGAGGCAGAGTGCGAGCAGGGGAGGGGCAGAGAGACAGACACAGAATCCGAAGCAGGCTCCGGGCTCCGAGCTGTCAGCACAGAGCCCGACGTGGGGCTCGAACCCACGAGCAGTGAGATCGTGACCTGAGCCGACGTCGGACGCTTAACCGACTGAGCCACCAGGCGCCCAGGCGTGCTCTCTCAATGCTCACACCAGTCCCATGAGGTAGGGCGATTCTCCTCGCTGGCCAGCCAGCAAGACTAAGTCTGAGGTCATCCAGAGCTCAGCCAGGCCCTGGCCTCCACCGGCCCCTCTTGACCCCTGGGGGCAGGGGCCATGTCGAGAGCGGCCAGAGTTGGAGGCACAAATTCTGAACTCTGTTCATGAGAGCGTTCTCAAAATGGGTAGAGGGGCAGCAGTCTGTTTGTCCTCTCGTGCCTGTGGAATGTTTGGAGATGCCAATTCAGCTTGTTTTTACAGACAGTTAGTAAACGTATACAGGCACCGAACTAGTCGTATGCACACGTGCACACGCCCGTATACCTACATACAAACACACACGTCCAGAGGTGGAGGAAGGAGGAAGGGAAGGAGCTGATGGGGGGAGTGGGAGAGGAGGGCAGGCGTAGGAGAGAGGGACGTAGATTTCACACTAAGTCCTGCGGGGAGGTAGCCGTGATCCTCATATAATAGAGGACAAAGCTGAAGCTTACAGAAGTTTTTACGTCTTCCCTGCACACATGCTGGTGGGGTGAGCTTGAGCGGCAGACCTGAGCCAGACTCCCAGTGCTGTCCCTCCCAGCAGACCCGACATCCAGAACTGAGCCGTCCCAGCTCCACGGCTGTGGCTGAGTGCGCGAGGGGCCTGCCTTCCTCTTGGCAAGCCCTGTGCCAGGAGGAAGGGATTCCTTTTATAATTCCCACAGATGCCTCTCATGGTTCCTAATGCTTTTTGGGTCAAGGGCTCTATCAGGAAGTTGACGAGAGGTGTGGACGCTCTATGTACATGCAGAATTTCTCCTAGGATCTGGGGTCCAGGCCCCCAGGAAGCTCTGACGGTCATCTCTAGCTGAGGTCCCATGGAGTCCACCGAGAACTCCTGTGCCGGTGTCCTGTCTGCTCCTGGGTCCTCGGGTAGACACAGTGAGGCCCATCTTTTTTCTAGAGTTATTAGCTTTCTAATCTTGCTGGGTCCTATCTGTGAACCTTATGGATTTGGGAGATGTGTAAGCACCAGATATTCACAGGGTCCCAACAGAGGGACCTGGGGACTTCCGTCATCTTGGAAGCACCAGCTCAGATGGGAGAGTTTGCTGTGAACCGCATTTATTAAACAGCCTGATTGAGATATAATTCACATACCACACAATTCACTCATTTGGAACGTTGGTTATTTAGGAGTGTCTTTTTAATTTTCTCATATTTGTGACTTTCCCAAATAACCTTCTGTTATTGATTTTTTTTTTTAATTTTATTCCATTGTGGTCTGGGAACATGCTTTGTATATTTTCAATCCTTTTAAATTTATTGAGTCTTGTTTCATGGTCTGTGCCAGAACAATGTTCCATATCCACTTGAAAAAACAAAGTGTTATTCTGCAGTTGTGTGGAATGGTCTGGATGTGTCTGTTAGGGCTGGCTGATTTACAGTGTTGTGGCAGTCACCTGGATTCCTGATCTTCTGCCGTCCATTCATGTACTCAAGTCTCCAACTACTATTGTTGAACTCTCGATTTCTCGCTCCAATTCAGCCAGTTTAATTTCGTGTGTTTCAGGGGCTCTGTTTTAGATGTATGTTTATAATAGTTCCGTCTTGTAGATGGATTGGCCCCTTCATCAGAATAGCATGGCCCTTTTTGTCCCTAGTAACAATTTTGCCTTCACGATTATTTTGTCTGATACTAGTCAGCCACCCCAGGTCTCTTTTGGTCATTGTATGTTATTTCCATAGTATGTTATTTCCACTCTTGTACTTTCAACCTATTTGTATCTTTGAATCTAGAATGTATCTCTTAAAGGTAGCATAGAACCGGAGTGGTTTTTCTTTCGGCCAATCTCTGCCTTTTGAATAGATTGTTTAATCCATTCACATTTAATATAATGACCGCTAAGGTAGACTTTACATCTGCTGTTTTGATATTTGCCTTTTATATGTCTCATGTCTTTATTCCTCTTTCTTTCCTGCTTACTTTCTTCTTTTTTAAGTGAAAGTTTTCCAGTGTACCACTTTAATTCTCTTGTTTTTGCTTTTACTCTATTTTTTCAGTTATTTTTGTTAGTGATTGCTCTAGTATCAACATTTACTTAAGATTTATGCTAAATCTCAGTGATGTATAAAAACTTTATTCCTATATAGCTCTCTGGCCTCCTCCCCTTTCTGTGCTGTCATTTATTATTATACATGATGTCTGTAAATCCATAATGTTACAAACTCAAGGATGCATTTTTATAGTTACTACTTTACAGAACTCTACATCTTTTAAGGAAGTCGAGATGAGAAAGGAGAGCAAATATATATCTGGAGTTTACCATTTTACCCTTCTTGTATACTATTTGTTCATTTCTTCCAGCAGATTCAAGTTACCATTGGGCGTCATTTCTTCACTCAGCTGCTTCCTTTGTTCTGTTTGTTAAATATGTCACATTTCTGAGGCATCTGTGTGGCTCAGTCAGTTAAGCGCCTGACTTCGGCTCAGGTCGTGATCTCGCCGTTCATGAGTTCAAGTCCCAGGTCGGGCTCTGTCCTGACAACTCGGAGCCTGGAGACTGTGTACGATTCCCTATCTTCCTCTCTCTCTCTGCCCGTCCCCCACTCACACTCTGTCTCAAAAATAAATAAACATTAAAAAAAATTTAATAAAAAAATATGTCACATTTCTGTACATCATAGGCCCAACAATACAATTATATACATATCATTGTATGCAATTGCTTTTTAATTTAGGTAAGAGAAGAAAGATGCTATCTTCCGTAATTACCCATGTGTGATCATCTTGGTCATTGCCTTTTCTTTTACATTTCTGCTTATGTCACCTGCTTTCAACCTGACAGTCTTCCTGTAGTATCTCTTGTAAGGCAGGTTGGATAGTGATGAATTTTCCTGCCTCTGCTTACCTAGGGATGCCTTTATTTCACCTTCATTTTTGAAAGCAGTTCTGCTAAATAGAAGATCCTTGGTTAGCAGTTTTTATTCAACACTTTGAATACACTTCCCCATTGCCTTCTGTCCCCCATCTTTTTCTTTTCTGATCAGAAGCCAGCTCTTACCATTATTTGAGTTCCCTTGTCCATGATTTGAAGAATTTCTTTGTATTTTTGACGGTGAGGTGTCTGGGTGTGGACTTACTTGGTGTTTATGGAGATTTTCTGCGTGTAAATGAATGCTTCTGAGCAAATCTGGGAAGTCGTAAGCCATTTCTTCCCCTGTGTTTTCTTCTTCTGTCTTTCTGCTCTCGTCCTGGTGCTCTCATGACCATCTCGTGTGTGGGTGTGCTCAGCATTGTCCTGCATATATCAGGTGCTCTTTTCTTTCATTATTGTTCTTCTTCTTCATGTGTGTTCATGCTTTTTCTTCTGTTTTCCAGATTGCATAATCTCTGTTGATACGTCCCCGTGGCCTGACTCTTTGTTCTGCCAGACCCAGCGTACCGTCGGGCGCCTCCAATGAATTGTTTATTTTGGCCATTGTATTTTTCAATGCCAAAACTTCTTATTTGGTTCTTTTAAAATAATTTCTCTATTGATATGTTCTACTTGGCAGAGTATTATCATCTTCCATTCTTTAAACTTAGCTTCCTTTAGTTCTGTGACTAGATTGTAATAGCTGCTTTCAAAATCTTTGTTTGCCAACACTCGAGTCTCCTCAGACGCTGCCTGCTTTTTGCTGCAGGTGTGGAACACACTGTCCTGTTTTTCTGAAACCGGTTTATTTTTGTTAATGTATTGTGCCAACTGTGAATACTGATATCCTCTACCCCGAGGATCATTCTCGTTGTTTGCGTGTTTAGTGGGCTGGCTGGACTAGTTCCGTGGAAGACTGTCTCCCCCAGGGGTGGATTCTCTTATGCCACGCTCCTGAGAAGTGCAGTCTTAGGAACACATTCAGGACCCCTGAATACCAGGGATGACGATGGTCCCAGCCAGGCTCTCTTTGTCTCTTTTTCTCACCCCCTATTAAGATTCTGGATGGTCTGTTGGTATTGGTATCACACCCAGCTCTTAACCTTTACCACTTGCTAGCTCGATTATTTTTCACGATGCCCTGGGCTATATATTACGCTATAGCTTTGCTCCAGTTAAGGGGCAGCCCTCCTGCAGTAACAGGATGTTATCAATCTGAATTTTGCTCTGACCCCAAGGAGGCTCTCCTTAGCTGTCTCTGTCCGTGGTTCTCTCTGTTAAACTTCTGGCTGGTTTATTGCTTCACTTGTTACAATCACAGAACTACCAGCTTCCTCTTAATTTCTTATGCGGAAGGATCCCACTGTTTTCGGCAGTGCCCTCAGGCCTGCTTTGTTCCAAACAAAGCCATTCCCTTTAGGAGAGTCGGGATCTCTCTGTTCTAATGGACTGCCTCTCCCCACTGTGCAGGACTTCTGTGTCACAGCACCAAAGCTGGGGGTGGGGACAGTGGCCCTCTTCGCCCATAGGGACACACCTGCCGTGCAGGTAGGGCACTGGGTGGAGACGACAGTCCCCGATCTTCTGGGCTTGCCCCTCTGGTATAAAACTTCTTCCCTACAAGCTAGCTGAGGCAGGGGCCGTTGGGGCTCAGTTTTCCCAACCTGCCACAAGTGGCATAGACCGTCCGGCCTAGGGGTAAAGACAGGGTGAGGGAAGGGAACCCGGTTCTCTCGACCATACCTGCCGAGCTGCTGTCACAAGGAGCTGGGGGTCAGAGGCGGGGGGTGATGCAGGTCACGGCTCGAGTGCCTCAGACTCTTGCTGTTCTTGGTGGAGTAAATTTTCCTCCATTTGCTCTCTGTCCCGGCCACGATTCCCAGCGACTTTAGAGGCCTGTTTATAAAATAACTTTCTCCAGTTAAATCATTGTCTCTCTTGGAAGGCAATCTGCTGGCTCCTCACCGGCCATTCTGGAAGCACCTTTTGCCTTTGTAGTGGATGGTTCTGATATTCAGAGGGGAGAAGCATGGGCCAAGGTTCCTAAAGATGGTGATGATTTCTGGCCTGGCCCCTTAACCCCAAGTTCGCAGGAATAGAGGCAAATTACCCAACTGCAGACAGAGCCCTCAGAGAGATGAGCAAGGGTCCCAGAGAGAAGAGACCCAGGGTGGGGCAGCAGAACATACGCTTAGCACCTGTTTCAAAGAGGACCACCTAATAAGTGACTTGCACTTGCGTTTAGATTTCAGTTTTTGTTTTTAAGTTTATTTATTTTTGACAGAGACAGAGAGAGAATGAGCTGGGGAGGGACAGAGAGAGGGAGACACAGAATCCAAAGCAAGTTCCGGGCTCTGAGCTGTCAGCGCAGAGCCCGACGCGGGGCTTGAACCCATGAACCGTGAGATCGTGACCTGAGCGGAAGTCGGATGCTTAACCGACTGAGCCCCCCAGGAGCCCCGTGCATTCAGATTTCAGATACTGATCCTCCCTACCAGAGGCAGCGTCTGGGTTTAAAAACATTGTACACTGAGATGTCAGGAGTGGAAAGTAAGACACGTTCTTGGCCCTGGACTTAGTCAACGGTTTGATGCAATGTGGCTCAGGAGTGAGGAGGGTAATGCCCTTCCTCCCGGCCCCCCCTCCTCTCCAGAGCCCGGGGAAGTAAGGAGACAGAAACCCTATGCGATCTTTGCTGGAAGAGGTCTTCTGCGAAGCTAATATTTCACCACAAAAACAGCGATGCCGTCCTTTTCTCCCCAGGATGTTTTTAACCATTTTCAGAAACAGCGCTTGAAGTGGAAATTCTGTGAATGGGATCATGGGAGCACAAGAACCTGACGAGAGCCACTGTGACTTAGGCCGTCAGTGTCTCATGGCATGAGCCGTGGCCCTTTGTCTTTCTCTGGTGAGGGAGGAGAGGCTTTGTCTTTCACGCAGGACTGCTGTTCAAGTCGCATTATAAAAATTGTTTTCAAGACCCCAAGAAACAGTTCTCAAAATCTCTCCCGCTCCAACCTAGACCAACCCCCCCGTACCTAATTAATTCCCTAATATTATTTGACTCTTTCATCTTGAAAATATAACACCAAGAGTGCTGAGATTATCTTTCTTAGCTTCTTGCCAGGCATCTGTGCACCTTTAGAAACTGCCACCACATCCAATCACCTGCTGTCCTTCTGTGGTTTCCGGGGAAACCAACACACATCGCTACTTCGGATCACACAGGAAACTTAAAAAAAAAAAACAGGAGACCCTGCAGCATTGCCTTTTCGTCAGTAATTGTAACCCACTAAGATACATCCCCATTAAAAAATAATAATGTCATATAAACAATAAACAGAGCAGGCAGCAGGGGGGAGGATGACATTTAAGTCACTGCTCTCTGGTGGAGGTAATGGGGACGGCTGAGCAGGCTCCAAGAAGCCTGGCCTGTGTGTCATGTGACCGTCCGCTCTTGGGCACCTGCCTTTCCTGTCTCTCTGCAGGATGGTCTTAACCTCTCCCAGCAGCTCTTGGCTGGGTTTGTGGGCCCTGCCCGCTCAGGGCTCGTAGCCACCTAAAGGGCGGGGCTCTTCCTGTGCAGCACAAAGAGTCCCAGAGAGGATTCTGATTGGCTCAGGTTAAGTCACATGTATACCCACTAGCCAATCACTGTTTAAGGCGGGGAGGAGCCATTCAGCCCATGTGACAAGGAAAGGCAGAGAAGGCTCACTTCCTGAGGTTCCTTCGGGAAGGTCCAAGCCCAGACCTGGGACATCACTGTGAGCCAGACAGCCCCCCCGGGCCTCTTCTTAGTACCCGCATGTCACCGAGCCCTCTCTCCATGCTATAGGACCTTTAGGTCCGTGGCCGGGAAAATACGGAATGATGTAACAGCTGAACACATGTCCAGTGAAACCGTGTGAGCACGCCGGGGTGGGACACGGGAGGCATTCATACCTGAGCAAGGTTGGACGTGCCCGTAGAAAGGCTGCCTCCTGCAAGTACTCGGGAGTGCCTTCTAGACCAGACTGCCACCCCTCCCCCTCCCACCCAGTGCCACTTGGCCACTGGGAGCCCGGCTTCTCGACGCCCCAAACAGCTGCAGGAGGAGGGGCGGACAGGGGTGTCAAGAAGAGGGAGAGGTGCCCGAAGGGTCACCACCTGGGTGCCCGACAGGTCTGCCAAAGTGGAACCGCCAGCACGGGTGACTTCTGCGTGTGGTGACGTCCCCCAACGCGGAGACCTGACGGAAGACCGAGCACACAAAGTGTCCTTCTAACCTTTCATACGGCTGTGCTCAAAGGTGTCCCAAAGTGTTACTAGAAAGGCTTTCTTCATTTCTGCCCTCCTTTGGCTGTGATACGGCGCTAGGTCTGGCCCCGCCCTGTCCCTGGCCAGTGTCAGACACAAAGCGAGGAGACTGAACCTAGTGCCCTTGCTCACGTTTTTCCTCACGCACAGCCGGGGGAGGGGGGACGGGGCGGCCCGAGCACCGCAGGGTACAGGGTGAAGAGGGAGAAAACCTTGAATCTTACATTCACTCGTCAGATGACCACGACCTCTGACCCCGGTGCGTGAAGCCTCAATCCTGAGTGTTCTGTGACTTTGTCGAGAGGACGACACCCCCGACATAGCTCAGCACGAGCTCTTTTCTCCTAAGTCAGGAATTTGGAACCAAGATATGGTGTCTGCAGAAGGGACAGACCCAACTCAGGGACCGATAACGGATCCCGCCAGCTTCCTTCAGGTGACCCTTGTTGTCGTTCCTGCCTGTCTCGGTTTACACAGAGCTTTGCCTCAGGAGCCCCTCGAGGCCTCTGGGAAACAGACGAAGGATGAACCTTAGCCGCCAGAAGTACACGTGCCGTGTCTCTTCACCTGCAGCCCTCCAGGCCAGATATGTTTAAGAATTCGGCGTTTCTCAGGGGTGGGATATATACATCGTGTGTTACGTAGCATCCCCTGCAGGGCGCGTTACGTTACGAGCACGTTAGCATTTCTGCAGCAGAATCTGCGAGTATCCACACTAAATAGTTGCACGTCCGTTCAGCTCAGGCTCATAGCTGCCAAAGTAGCTCCACGTAGGTCAGGCTTTGCCACCAGGTGAGCTAGAAAAACCGCTTTTGATTTTCAGAGCACGGAGGGTTTTGGAATCACGAGCGGGGGTTTGTGAGTCGGGTCAGCAGACACGAAGGAGACCCCGGAGCAGAGAACCGGTTCCGCACCAGCAGGGGCCCCAGGGCTGCAAGGCTCCCCCGCGGCTGCCACCTCGCCTGGGATGCTGGGCAACTGGCCCGTCTCTCTGAGCTTCTTTCTTCATCCATAAAATAGGAACAAAAGGCACCATGCGGTTTCAGGGACTCTGCAGGGGTTAATCTGTATGTAGTCGCGTCTACTAAGAAGAAGCTGCTCTTAGGTCTGTGGTCTGTTGTCACCCTCACCACTCAGTGATGGAGGAACTAATGTTCCCTGCATCTTGGGCTGTGTCGCGAGAGGACAGTCATCAGACCTGCATTTATGTGAGCTCTGACTCCGTACAAAGCAGAGGAACCACAGAGGTGTTTAGCTGCCGACAGCTGATTGTGCCATAACGCACAGGTCCCAAGAAGTCCCAAATCTGTGACTTACCATTACTTTCCTGTAAATGTTCCAGTGAGAGCCCGATTTTCGAGTCGGTGTCTGGAAACTCCTGGGAGTCCGGCTCCCCCCATGTCCACAAGGGGCTTCTGCACAGCCTAGGTGCCACCTGCTCTCACCGGCTGACAGGACACAGTCCCCAGATGGAGCGTGACGTGGGCCGTTCGCTCCCCATCAGATGAGGGACAGTGACAGAGCACCAAGGGACCCTCTGCCTTCCCTCAGTCTCAACACAGCCGACACATCGAATGAGTCCTGCCCTCACTCCAGCCTGGCCACTGATGGGAATCCTCCCAGAGCTTCTGAGAAACACACAATCCCCAGCCCTAGCCCAGGCCCGCTCCGTCAGGAAGCATACCCAGTAATCTGTGCTCTCCCCAAACTTCCCTGCTGATTCTGAGACAGCATTTGGAGGTGTCCCACACCTTCATACCAGCCGGGCCTCCTGAGACCCTCCTGGAGAGAGAAAAAAGGGCGGGTGTGGCCATGTCAGGGACGGAGCCCAGGCAGGGCACCTTGGAATGGAGAGGCTTTATCCAACCGCAGGCTCCCGCCCTGGCCTTGAACTTGAAAGACTAGATGGCTGCATGTCTGTAGACCCATATTTGGCGTTTTCAAGGCGTCAGTGGCCTCTGCGAGGTCCCCGGTGGTGCAGGGAGGAACCCGCTGTGTTTTCAAAAGCGGGTGGTGGGGGGCGTGTCTCGTGTGGGGCCCAGCAGCCGACCCGGCCAGCCTGTGGGCAGGCGGCAGGGCCCCCCGGGGTACTCGAAGTTCCTCTGGGGCAGGAAGGTGGGAGCCTCCACCCTCTTGGGAAAATGGTCTTCACTGTCTCTGTTAATGGCACCTCAGTGACTTCACGTCAGTCCCCAAACCACAAAACAGGGTTTTGTTTTAAGAACGTGAACATAGAAACTATGTGGACTAAATGTTCTCAGTGGAAACTGCTGATTTATTTTCTTATAAAGACGGGAAGAAAACCCCCTCAGCCTGGCCTTCACCCATCAACGAGGCTGGCTCTTGTGTGTGGCCGGAGGGGTCAGGTCTCAGGGCCTGGGGAGGGAGGAGTCGACGGCCGCTGTAGACATCGTGGCTCCCTAGGGCCCCTGTCCTCGGTAGCCTCCCCGCGGAGATCTGCACGGATGTGACATCACACGGACATTTGTATCCCACAGAGGTCACCCTGTCCTCACCTCCATGTGTGCTCAGGGCCGGCTCCCTTCGGTCTAGTGCAGCCTACACCGTAGTCCTGGGCAAGCCGAGGACCCTGGACCATTCTTACCCCCACCCCCCTCGCAGGAGCTCTGCCTTGGGAGGGCACAGAGCACCCCCTTGAGGCTGTGTAGACCTCTTCTGGGTCAGAGGATGAAGTGTAGACCTGTCCTGGGGCAGAAGTGCAGTGCACACCCCTCCTGGGACGGGCTCACACACACTGAGGGGCCAGGCGCAGACTCGGGCAGCTGGGACAGCACGTGGTCCCTGTTGCAGGGCAGTGGAGGTGCTGAGCTCGGGTGGGGGAGGGGGGCGTACCTCGGATGGAGTGTGGGGTGGCCTGGGGGGCGGGAGAAGGGAAGAGGGTGGGACACCGTGGACACAAACCAGCTCACTTTGGGTGCCTATCGCTGGTGTGGCCGCCTGGCCACCCCTTGCTTCCAGCTCAGCCCCCCTGCCCGTGGCCACCCTCCCCCTGTGGCTGCCCTTCTCCCGTGGCCACGGGGCCCCACCAAGGCCGCCCCCTGCCCTCGCCCACGGCCACCCCGTCCCCTCCCCCATGCCCACCGTCCTCTGTGGCTGACCTCCCCCTCCCCCATGACCACTCATGCCCTCCCCCACGCCCACCCCCTCCCCGGCACCTGCTGCCGCCCGAGGCCCGCTCACGCCTGGCTGTCTCCCCAGGGCACCGACTCCGAATCTGAGGACACGCCCCCCCAGCACTCCTTCGTCAACCACTACATGAGCGACCCCACCTACTACAACTCGTGGAAGCGGCGAGCCCCGGGCGGGCGCGCCCCGCACAGGTACGAGGCGGTGGCGGGCGGCGAGGCGGGGCCGCACCTGCACACGGTGGTCACCACACAAAGCGCCGTGTTCGCGCCCGCTGGCCCCGGCGCCCGGACTCCGCTCACCGGCTTCTCCTCCTTCGTGTGACGGCCGCGGCGGGGCCTCCGCACACCTTCCAGCCTCCTTTTGTTAAGACAATCAACTCCAGTAACTGAGCTCAAGCTTTTGTTCAAACAAGAATTCTGATAAGTGATGATTTTACCTACTTGTGAACACTAGATTTCAATTAGAAAGGTTTTTTTAACGGCTTTTTGTAACATCGCTGCAGGAAGCGGGTTTCTTTGTTTTCTTTTCTTTTTACGAGAAGGTGTATTTCAGTGGTGCGGTGGCGAGGGGACCCCAGACCCCCCCCAGTCCTGGGTGTCTCCATCCCACGCCAAGTAGGGAGGCTGCGGGGGGAGGGGGGCGGGAGGAGCGGGGGTCAAGTGAGATGTCCGCCCACGTCCAGGCCGCTCCTTCCTCTTCTCTACCTCCTGTGCCTCCGGAGAACCAGCCTGCTCCCGCCCGCTCCTGGCCTCCGCGGAGCGAAGCGTGTGCCCTGGGCTGAGCGCTTCTCGGCCCGACCCCATCCATCTCTGAAATATTCTCACTCCGCAGTTTGTAGGCAAGGAATCGGCTTTCAGGTTCCTGGCGAGGGGGCAAGAGATTCCGAGGGGGGGTCCTCTGACCGGCTGACGGCTCAGCGGTCGCACCTTGCATCGTTCCAGTGGTGAAATCCCCGGGGCTTTTCTCTTCCTTTCTTTGCCTGAAGCCAACGGCGCAGAGCAGGACCCACCCCCAGGGCTGCGAGTGCGCGCGGGCCCTCCCTTCTCGAGCGTATCCTTCCCGTGAGCAGCACACGGCCCACCCCGCGAACCCAGAGAGAGCAAGACGGCGCTTTCAGAATTGCTTGTGGTGTAAGAGGCGTGCGTTGTTAACCAGAGGATTTTTTAAATCTTTTTATCTTTTTTTAAACTATGTCACATGAAATGAATGAGTCTCTGCTGTCTCCAGGTGCCTTTTTATTAATTGTTTAGCTTTGTACATGAGAAAGACGGAAAGCGTCGGTGTCTCCAAATAAAGCGAAACAGCTCTGAGAAAGTGGGGCCCCGAATTGCCTCCTCCCCGCCAGGCCTCCCGCGAGCGCGCCCCCCCCCCCCACCCCAGTCTCCTTGTCCCGCCCGCTGCCCACTGCCTTGACCGCCAGTGCTGCTGTCCCTGCCCCCAGCCCAGCCCAGCTTTCAGCCTTAACAGGTTTTCTGGAAACTATTTTTTCCCCCTTTGCTACTTTAGTTTTCATCTTTTAGCTACGTGAGAATAGCATGAACTACTTTGAAATTTCGAGAGCCCGAAGTGTACCTGTGGCTCCAGCCATCACATTATTCTTCCAAAAGGTGGCCGAGGTGACTGAGGAGCCGGCAGCCAACCCCCCAGGCCAGAGCCGAGGTCCAGGTGTAACCAGCGGGTGCCCAGAGCTCCTGGAGGGCCCCGCGTCCCCACCTCGCTAGCAGGAGGGTGGCCGTGACAATGCACAGCCACCCTGTCGACACCCCCAAGGAGCAGGGGTGACCTGTGACCTGCCAGTGCCCTGACGGTAGGGGAGCCGGTCCTGTGGCCCCATATAGAGCGTGTGGTATCTCCTCGGCTCTAGTCCGTCTACGCTTCCGTCAGGCCCTCTGCTTTCCCAGCGGCCGCCTGTGGCCCCCGGAAGCCAAGGAGAGTTTTGTGTTGGGTGAAAAGCCCCTTTTCAGTTTTCCAACAGTTGACGGTGTGGAAAGGTTCCTCTCTCTCTCCTTCTCTCTCTCTCTCTCTCTCTCTCCCCCCTCCTTTTCCTTCCCTCCCTTCCTTCTCTCCTTCCTGCCTTCTTTTTCTGAGTGGAGGCAGAATTATTCTAAACCAAAAATCCTAGATGCTCTGCCCAAAGCCACTTGTGCGTGAGAATCACCCCCAACAGTTCACCGGACAGGACGCTCCTCGGGGCCCCAAGCCCGGCTCCGTCCTCTCGGCCCCAGGACGGCCGGCGAGGGGGCAGGAACCCGCGCGAGGCGACAGGCTGCAAGCTGAACTTCTTGGAAGACAGACGCCTGGTGGAGAACACGGACAAACTGCCTTCTGTGCACTTCGAGCTCTAAGCCATACGGACTTCGCTTTAAAATGTGGGGGAAAGTGTTGTCACGTCTCGGAATGAGGACCCTTTGGTTGGAGGTGTGTTCTTTGCTTTGGGGTTTTTGCGACAACATGAAGCTTTTTTTCAGGTTCATTATATTTCCTGTACTTTCTTTTTCTCTGCTTTTACTGAACTTTTTGTGTATGGGATCGTCTGTCTGAGGCTCTGCTGGCACCGTGGCTGCTGACGGACTGTTAGCACCTGCGCCCCCCCCCCCCCGCCCCCCGCCCTGTCCCTCGGGGGCCCTGGCCCATGAGAGACACCTGCACCAAAGCAACAGACTGGGCGTCCGCAGTTAGGTTTCAGCCTCCCCAGGCAGTGTGGGCGTCCACGAGCATCAGTCCCCAGCCTCTCACCTTGTAGGGAGGAAAACAGACACCACACCATAGGAGAATAGGTATTGATTGGATTTTAATCTCCGTCCTAAGAACAGAACAAGCAACGTTTCTCTAACCACGACCAGATGAAATGTCCTCATCTTGCCTTCTTCTGTAGTGACGTCATTCGGGTGCCTTACAGTGAGCGGTGGCTGAGCCCCCCCACGCACTCCCTCATCCCTCACCGGGCAGGTCGTTGGGCGATGAGCTGTCCTTCCCGTGTGAGGGTGAGCCAGCAAAGCGGCCAGGCGGGGCCGAGCTCTGTCGGAGCTGGTGGGACGGGACGGGCTGGCCCTCTCCGCCCAGGCACCAGGGCACAGGTTCCCAGGCAGGTGACCGGCGGGGGCGGCTGCGGGCGGTCCCCGCACCCAACGGGCATTAAGCACATCAGCAAGGCCTCACGCACCCCTTCCTGAATAAATTGGCCCAGAGCGAACCCTGTCCTGCCCCAGCCTTGCCTTCCGTTTCACTCACCGCCGTGCTTGTAAGGCGTACTCGATTCAGCGTCGTAGCAGAGGACAGTATGACATAGGGCAATGTGGGGGCGCGTCCCCTGCGCCGCAAGTGATGGCAGAGGCCCTCGGCCAGGGAATCCGTCCAGGCCGCGGGGAGGAAGGGTCGCGCGCACGCTGTAAACTTCTTTTGATGCTGTGCTTGTATTTGACCACGACTGGACTGAAGCATGGTGTTTGCGTAATGGATCGTAGCATGGTCTCTAGTTTTTACGAATTCTCGGCACACGGTGTAGTCGTTCTCCCAATGAGCAATCCACCCGCGTATCCAAATCTGGCTCTCTTTAACTCGGCATCCCAGTAGCCTGGATCCGGTCCGGAAGGCGGGAACACCGGAGCAACCCGTGACCCGAGCTAGTCTGCTGAGGCTCCTCTCCATTCCTCTCAGCGTCGCCTTCCGGTTTATCAAGAGCTTAGGTCAGTCCTGAAGTTTTCCCGGCAATGTTTTCTGGAGTTGTGCAGAATCCCAGATCTCATTTGGAAAAAAAAAAAAAAAAAAAAAAATGTAGGATGACAGAGAGGTGCTATGGGTACGATTTTTAATAAAAACATCATTTTGTTCCTTATGTGCTCGTGATTTTCTTCAAGTATTGACGAAATGCCTCCTGAATTCTAGGCCTGTAAAGACTAGGCTCTGAGGCTCAGCCCCAGCGCGGTCCTGAACCACACGCACAGCCATCCCAGGCCCCACGCCTGTCGAGATGCAGACGTCACAGGGACTTAAGCGCTCCCGGGGAGAGACACGTCAGGGGCACCACGTAGCCACGTATCCTGTGAACAGTGGCCTTCCTCAGCCCCAGCCCCCCCGCCCCCGCCAGACTCCACAGAGCCCGGAGGAGACACTGCGCCCCACGGAATGTAGCCTGGGTTGGCGGCAATGCAGGAATCTCCCCTCCGTGCAGGCCCCCCCACCCCGAGAGGCCTGGCTTCCCACCTCCCCACGTCCCACCAGCCTCAGAGAGGGGTTCTCGGCCATGGTGGGTTTCAGAATCCCCGGGAATGTGTACAAGTCCCGGTGTTCCGGTCACACCCAAATCAGCTAAGCCAGGATCTCTGGGGGTTGGGCCCAGACATGCGGTTCTGGTTTCGAAAGCTACCCAGGCGGTTCCCACGCGCAGGCAAGTAAGACCTGTGCGGGGGAGGGGCAGGGCTGCCGGCCGCAGGGAGGATGGGGGTCCGGGTCGCAGGAGAACTGGGGCCTATGGTCCCAAGTTCGCCCTTTTGCTCCAGAAGCCAGCACCGCCGTGGACAAGCCAGAGGTAAGAACATTTCCCTTGTTCTCCTTTCCACCCTCCAGAAATGCGAAATTGAAACCTGCACGCTTTTCAGAAACCGCAGCCTCCGTGTCCCAGATAGTTGCCTTTACTGCACCCATACAGTTTGCCAAGCACGTTCTGTGTCCTTCAACATTGTCAATCCACGTGCAGCAAGCACAGTCAGGGCTCCCGTTTTGTAGATGAGGAAACGCCCAGAGAGGTGAAGCCATCCGCCCCAGGGTAGCCAGCTGGCACAGGGGCAGGGGGCGGTCCAAACCTAGGCGGCTGTGGGGCCGCAGAGCCGGGGTCCTGAGCCACCGCCCTGCCTTCCAGGAGGGGTCTGCTTCCCCCAGCCTTCCTGGGAGCCCGGGACGGAGAGCCTCGGAGGAGCCGGGTGCTGGTGGGCACGGCCCAGAGCCTGGCGGGAGTGTGCGGGCACGCGGGCGGCCTCATCCTCCCCGGCGTCCCCTCCAGCGCTGACAAGAAGACAGCGGACTCGTTAGCTCGGCCCGCGTCGTGATGACGACTGTTGTTGGGAAGTTAAAGGCAGGACCTTCCAAAGGCAGCACCCGTCACGGAGAACAGAACCCCACTCCCTTGCTGGGTGACAGGTAGGTGGACCGTCTCGGGATGGAAAAGCGACGTGGGTGAGCGTCCCAGGCACAGAGCCCTGACAGTGGTTTCTCTGCTCCGAGGACAGGACGGGGAAGGTGCGGGAGCGTGGCGGCCGCATGCTGGGTGCCGCCCCCGCCTGGCTGGGAGGAGCCAGGACTCCCGAGTCCTGCAGAGTCAGGCCCCAGGCCCCCAGACCCCAGAGGGTGGGCCAGGAAGCAGCGGGGGCCACAGGGGGCCGCAAGGACCTGCATGCCGTGAATCAGGCGTCCTCTGAGGAAAGGGAGTCTCTGGGTCCTCCCCTCCTTCACCCACAGGCGTGTGCACGGGACACGGGGGGCCAGGGTACCGCCAGGGTGCTTGAGCAGAGCTGGGCCCCAGGAGCAAGATAGCAGAGACGGGTCGTTAGCGCTTTGGCCGACTAGAACGCGTTTCCCTGCCCGCCTGCACCCCCACTGCCTCTGGGGCATCACCTCTCCCCCAGGCCGACCTCCCAGGCGACAAGTGTCTAGGCAAGGCAGGGGGTGGCCTGCATCCCCTTCGTGGGAACCTGACTCTGGCAGCAGACAAGCGAGCTAGAGGCGCCTTGAATCTCGCCTGGGACATCGCCTTGCTCTGCCAGTTTCCAAACTGGGTTCCTGTCAGCTGGGCAAGCTCCCGGCATTCCTGCCATGAGTCCCCTTCGCTTAGGTTAGCCTGAGACCGTCCACCTCCTTGCAGGGGGAGAACCCTGCTTCCTGCCCCTGGGGGGCCCTCGTCCCCCTCGGGCCTGAGCTCTGAGCGCCCGCAGTGCCCCTGCCCAATGGGCCAGCCCGGGAGGCCACAGAGGCACCGCGGGAGGCCATGACGGCCAAGCCCGGGGAGGGTCCCTCGGCCCTGGGGTGCCACAGCCACCCTGCCTGGGCTCACGGTTTCGGGCCAGACCAACAGACCGTCCTTACAGAACAGATGCACCGACCAGGGCGGGGGCTGGTTCCCAGTGAGCTATGGATGGAAGCCTGAGATGCGTTTTCTGCAAAACGAGGCATTTGGGGGACAATAGAAAAAAGAAGACAGTTTTCCGATGGGTGTGAGCACCCGACAGGATTATTCGGGGCTGACTCGGGCAGCTGGGGACTTGGAGCCACAGCCCTGCTGCCTGCTCGTGGCCTCTGGTCCACACAGCTGCCGCCTCTGACCTGAGCCGCGGGCGGGGGACCCTGTGGGCCCCGTGGACGTACCGCGCAGGACGTGGGAAAGGGGAGGGGGAGGGCGTGACCTGGACACGCCCTGTGCGTGTGGAGCTGGCAGCGTCCGGGGGTGGCCCTGACCCCGCGGCCTCCGCGGCCCAACGATCCCGAGATGATCCCGCCAAGGCGATTCTGCCTCCAGCCTGGGCCCTGACACCGGCAGCACCAAGGAAAGGGCAGCTCGAGGACAGGTCTGGAGGCTGGTACCAGCGCTGCACCGTGTTTCCCCAGAAAACCGGGATTCGATGGCGTGGCAGCCGGTTTGCGTGGCCTTCACAAGTGGGTCTGTCGTGAGGTGCAGCCATTCACGGACACTACGCTCGGGAACCACAGAAGCTTTTGCAAACCTTCTGATTGAACAACCCATCTTCCCGAAAGGATGGGTTCGCCAGACGCCCACCGCTAGAGGACCTGAACGTGGCCGCAGCTTTGCTCATTCAAGGACCTCAGGGCTTGCCAGAATTTCCTTCCCTTTAATGGCTGAAGTCAATTAGCAGCCAAGCAAGGGCACAAATTCCAAGCTGTTAATTCTGGGCTCTGCGGTCTTAAAACGTCCTGCTTCTCCTCGGACGAGACAATATTCTACAGTCGTTGAACACACCGCTACGTTACAGGATTGAATGTGATCCAGGTTCAATTTTTTTTTTCTTTTACTTTAGAGGGAGTGGGCGCACGAGCAGGGGAGAGGGGCAGAGGGCGAGAGAGAGTCTCAAGTAGGCTCCACGACCCTGGGATCATGATCTGAGCTCAACCCACTGAGCCGCCCAGGCACCCCAGGTTCAAATGTTTTAATAACAAATTCCTGTTTCTGAGGCATCCTGAGATGTTTCCGTGGGATTCTCCAACCAGCAGATGGCATAATTGGCCTGCTGACTTGGGGGCCCAGAGAGCCCCGTGGGGTCCCCAAAGGGAGCCCAAGGGGAAAATCCCATGTGGCTGATGGAGACCCAGAGCTGCGGCTGGGGTCCTGTGCTCACTCGGTCTTAGGCAGTGTTTTTTCAAGAACATTGAGGGTCAGGAAATTGGGGACCGGCTGCTCCAGAGAAGATGTGTGACAGAAGCCAGACAGAAATCCAGACAAGCCACTCAGAAGCCTCCGGCACATCTCCGATAGAGGCCACCCAGCCTCCTGGGGGCTCCGGTGAGGGGAGCCCCCCCTTCACCATCTGCCCCCGGAGCACCCACTCACCGCCCCCCCCCCCCCCCGTGAGCTCTCCCGGCCCTGTGCCACCTCTACTACAGGCCACCCCCAGGCCACCGCAGCAGGAAATGAATTCTGCTCTCTGCACACACTGGGACCCACACAGCTGTTGAGCAGAATGAACTGCAATCACATTTGTGGGCACAGAGCAATCTTCAAGTGATGCCCTTGTGAGCGAAATTAAGAATGCTGTCACTCATGCGTGTGCACGCATGTGCATAGACGCACACACACACACACACACACACACACGTCTGCATGTATGGAGACCATCTCTGGAAAGACAGGCAAGACCTTGGTAACAGTGGTTGCCTCCGACCTTGGTATTGTCTGGACTTTTTGCCATGCACACATATTATCTTTTTTTTAACGTTTTATTTATTTTTGAGAGAGAGAAAGAGAGAGAGAGACAGAGTGTGAGCAGGGGAGGGACAGAGAGACAGGGAGGCACAGAATCCGAAGCAAGTTCCAGGCTCTGAGCTGTCAGGACAGAGCCCAACACGGAGCTTGAACTCCCGAGCCGTGAGACCACGGCCTGAGCCGAAGTTGGACACCCAAATGACTGAGCCACCCGGGCTCCCCATTATCTTTTCAAACAGAAAAGAGGAAAATGGAGCAGTGCCAGGGCACGGACGCCCACTGTCCTCCTCCCCAGTGCCCGTCCTTCCTGGGCATCCTGGGTGCCGGACATTGATGTGATTCGAAGACGTCCAGCTGTGTGGTCTTGGGAAACTCGCTAATCCTCTCTGATTTATTCCTTTGCTATAATGAAACACTAAGCTCTTTTGAGACTTAGGGGAGAAGTGAGTGGGAAAGCAGCCTGCAGACTCCAGAGATCCGTGACTGTCCGTTCATTCCCGTGGTCACCTCTGCCGCCAGCTCCGGGCACCGTGAGCAAGAAATGGGGCCTCCGCACGGTGGGTGCGCGAGCCACCCCCTCCCTGGCCGCCCAGGCGTGCGCGAGAGGACCCACCGCGGAAGACCGCGGCACCCACTCTGCCGGGGGGGTCCACCTGCCCCACGCCAGCCACACTGAGACCACACCGTCCACACCATCCCAAACCAGGTCCGCCACCTGGGTTCAGCCCCTCACCCTGGAACAGGACTGTGGTCCGCGTTTTGTTCTGGAACAACTTACGCCCTTTCAGCGAAGAAATTGTACCTTCGGTCAGTCCCGGCTTCCATTTAGAATTCTGTCATACTACAGACTGTCATGCATTTTTTAAAATTATTAATGAAGTTTTGGACATATTTACATATGTAACTCGTGACTTGAAAACATAGGTGGCCAAGTCCCGCTCTCCTGCCCTGCTCCCTCTTCCCCCCCCCCCATCACCTCCTCCCTGTCCTGGCCTCCTGAGTGGCCTCTACTCAACGATTGTCTTCCATGATGCCAAGAACAATCACCACTAAATCTGGGGTCTGAATTTTCTGTGGCCTTTGAGTGACTCAGAATCCAGCTCGGACTAAAACTGGAGACGCTCTGGAATCTCAATGAGGCTGCAGAGAATCCTGGCGGCTATTAGCAGAGATGATTGGAGAGCCGGAAGATTAATGCCAGGCCGGGTGAGGCAGTCGGTTAGATGAAGTCATCATACTCAAAACACCCGGTGCCCGCGTCTGGCACATTCACCACCAGCCGGTCTGTGCAGCCCCCTTGGAACCCCGCTCCCGTCTAGCGAATGGGAAGAGAGACCCCTTGCCACGCAGAGGTTAGGAAAGAGCCAGGCCACAGGAGCCAGCTAACCAAGGGGGACGATGACATTGCAAAATGCCCAGGATTGAGAGACTTGTGTTTGCCTCCGTCCCCCGGAGGCTCAGCCTTTGCACGGCCGTCTTCCCGGTTCAGGGGTCTCCAGGAGCCGAACCCCCACGGCAGCTGCCGACACCACCCTGGGGCGGCCCCCCTCCCAGCCTTGCCCCCGCGGATTACGACGGCGGTGTGCGAGCATGTGGACCGTCTGTTTCCGTGTCTCTAAGTCCCGATGGACCTGCATGTCGCTTCCTGTTTTCTGGAGCCATACGCTCTGTCCGTGAGTCGTTTCTAAACTGGCCAGCCCGCTCCCTTTCGGGGTTCACAGAGATCCTGTGAGGGGGTTTCACAAGATACCTCCAGTGTTTGCAAATGCCCGACAGAGAGCTCTCTCCTTTACCTTTCGTAGGACGTGCAGGTGTCTTTGCTTGGGGCCGAAACACGAGCCGTCCGGAGTGGCCGCAGGGGTCAGCCCCAGGCTGGCGGGCACCACAGGGTGGGCTCCAGAGGCACGCTGTCTGGATTCACAGCGGGTCCCGTCCCTACTGGCCGTGTGACCTGGGGTGGGGTCTTACTGACTCTGAGCTCGAGTTTTCCCGTCTGTAAAATGGGGACACTTGGCATACTCAGGAAATGATAGCTGATTCTGGGAAAAAAAAAAAATAACAAAAAAGAAAAGTACTACAGAACAGTCGCCCTCTCACTGAACGGACCTCTCCCCAGCTCTGTGCGATGGCTCAGTAGTTGGGGCTCCTCGGTGAGGAAGACAAAACACCCCCCTCTTGTGGAGTTGCCCTTCAGGGAACGGGATCCAGAAATGAACAGTCAACATAATCCCGAAACCATACAGGCTGCTCAGGGTGGTGAGTGTAACAGGAACAGGAGCAGAGCTGGGGGGGTGGGGGGACTGAGGCCTCAGAGAAAAAGTGGCCCTTCCACCAGGAACTCGATGGACCTCGCCACACTGTTACTTGAGGAGGGGGGGATGAGATTTGCCAAGTAGATGAAACCTCGCAAAATCCTGCGAGATACGGGGTTCACGGGCGGAGAAAATGGTAAACACAGCTCTTCTGAGAAGACGTTAGAAAATCCAGAGCGCGGCCCATTGTGCTGTTTGGTTTGTGCCACGAGCGGTCGCCGAGAATTTATTAAAGGGCCTCGCGGGCAGGGCCCTGGGTCTTCGAGCCAGAAGGCAGGTGCCAGGCGGGGCCGGTGGGGTCGTCGGTCTAGATCACGGGCTGGCAGACCGCGGCCACAGGCTACGCGAGACCACCGCCGGGTTTCTGGTTTTCCTGGCAGCTTTACCGGGAGACGCTTTGCGGGCCGGGCCCCGTAGCTCCCCTGCTGACAGCCTCCACGTCAGCATCCTGACCTGCACGTGACCAGGGCTGGGCAACCACTGCCTCATTCAGGCTTCAGAGTGTGTTCGCCATCCCGAAAGCAAACCTTGCAGCCGCTAATGGCAACTCACCACGTGTCCCTGAGCCACCCCCGCCCCCGGCCTGACCCGCCACCAATTTACCTCCTGTCTCCACCACTGTCCGTCTCCCAGACGTTTTGCAGAAATGAAATCGCATCACAAATGGCCTCTATCTAGGACTGGCTCCTTTCACCGAGCTGCAGGTTTTCAAGATGTGCCGTGAATCAGCAACTCGTTCTTTGTTAGTTTGTTCGCCCGGTGATGTTCCACTGTGTGGATAGACCGCATTTTGTCCGTCCGTTTGGCGGTCCACAGACACTCATGGTGCCTCCTTTTCGTCTGTTGTGAATAATACTGGATGAACATTTGCGTAAAAATGTTTGTGTGGACGTAGGTTCTCATTTCCTTTGAGTACGTATGTCCACACGTACGACGTGTACACCCAGAATTGCTGGGCCGTAGGTAACGCTCACGTTTCGAGGAGCTGCCAGACCGTTTGCCCACGTGGCTGCACCGTTTTGCATTCCCGTCGTGGACGGATGAGGGCTTTTCTTCATGTCCTTGTCAACGCTTGTAATCGTATGTCTTTCTTACCCCAGCCATCCTAGTGGGCGTAGGGTAGTATATTGTGGTTTTAATTTGCATTTCCCTGCAGCCTAATGCTGTGGAACATCTTTCCGCGTGTGTGATAGACATTCATTTCTCGCCTTTGGAGAAATGGTTCTCGAAACCCTTTGCCCATTTTTGCATTAAGCTATTTATCTTTTTATCATTGAGTTTTGAGACCTTTTTATATGTTCTGGATACATGTTCCTCACCAGATACACGATTTGTAGATATTTTCTCCCAATCTGGGGTTGTGCTCAAACAGCCAGGAATAAGGATATTAGTACCACCGCTGTTTATAGTAACAAAAAATTAGAGGTAACGTGAAGTTTTTCAGTAGCAGAGTAGTTACATAAATTACATTTATTTATAATATGGAAGACGCTTTCCTTTTTTTATGACAGCTAAAATCAATGGGGACGATGCTGTGTATTGACATGGAGTGATACCCGAGACATATTAAATGGACAGAGCAAACTACAGAATAACACATACAGCATCTGACTCTTTCCGAAAGGCAAAATCATACTTT
Source organism: Panthera pardus (assembly GCF_024362965.1). NCBI lineage: Eukaryota > Metazoa > Chordata > Mammalia > Carnivora > Felidae > Panthera > Panthera pardus. The sequence continues at coordinate 12,851,915 of NW_026526969.1, read as the reverse complement.
TCTCTGTGTGTGAATGTGTGTAGGTAAATACAGAGGGGGAAAGGTCTATGAAGAAACACATTGAATCAAGAGAAATATCTCGGGAAGGATCAGAATACAGAGGGTCTGACGAGGGGAGGACAAGTGTTTAGAAAGAAGACCCAGAAAAGAGACCTGCTTCTGGAAAAATGGAGTAGGTGTGCCTTTGTTTTTTTCTGTTCCTCCCACTAAGTACAGCTAAAATCCCAGGTATTTAGATAAAACGAACAAAAGACCGGAGAATGGAGAGATAGCAGATCGGCCAAGGACCTCAGGAGCCGAGGAAGGACACGGCAGTGACTCTCCGGGTTTCCTTGTGGCCTCATGTAGCTCCCAGGTGGGAATCTAGTAACCCGGACCAGGTACAGACGAAAAAGCTCCCAGGAAAGCCTGTTCTCCCCAGCCACACGCCCAGGAAAAGGAAACCTAGCAGAACAAACATTTTAGACGATGCCTGTTCTACTCCAGCCAAATGCCACAGACAAAAACGGTGGCTCTACCCCTGCCAGCAAAGACAGAGAGTTCAGACTCGCAGCTCGCCAGGCTGTGTGTGACAAGATGTCCCCACTCCTCCCCCTCCTGCTGCCTGATGGCTCCAGATCAGGCCAAGGGGAGAGCTGAGACGGTGCCAAGATCACATGGGGAACCTGGGCTTCCACCATCACCCGGAGGGAGCCTGGCCTCCTTCCACCTCCCCGACGGGGGGGTGGGTCGTGCTAAACGAGTATGGCGGAGACTCAGGGCTTCTACCGCCACGGAGTGGTAGGAATAGCCCCGCCCCTCCCGCCACCCAGTGTCAGTAGAAGCCATTCGGATGACAGTAGTGAGATGTCTGTCCCCCTTCCACCCACGGATTCCACAGGGAGCCTGAAAGCCCAACCTCCCCTCTGCTCGACTGTAATGAGAAACATCCACACCCAGCAGACCACGGAAGCCACATGAAGAACCTGAACTCCTGCCCCCACCCGGCGGTAACAAGGTAGCGTCCCTCTGCCCCCTCTGGACTGGTGTCAGGTTTAAATAAGATCCAGATCCAGGAACCAGGAAGCCCATAAACTGAATGAGAACAGGCAGTGAACAGATGCCAACACCAAGGTAACGCAGCCATTAGAATTATCTGACACGGATTTTAAAGCAGCCATCATAAAAAAAGAAAATAAGCAATTACAAACATGATGAAAATTTTAAAATGCAGCAAAGAGTTGGAAGCTATAAAGAATAACCAAATGGAGAACACAGTACCCGAACGAAAAGTCACGGTGGGGGATTCACCAACAGAAGAGGGAGGACACACCAAAGACACAGGGAAGTCGAAGGTAAAACAGCAGAAATAACCCAACCCAGACACCAGAGAGAAAATGGACTGAAAAACAAAATTAACAGGATCTCAGAGACATTTGAAGCTACAAAAAAATTCCGTAACAAGATTTGGGTCATCAGAGTCCCAGAAGGAGAAAACAAAGAGGGTGTGGCTGAAAAAGTATTGAAAGAAATGGTGGCTGCACTTTCCCAAAATTGGGAAAAGATATAAGTGTACAAGATCAAAAGGCTGGGTGACCCCAAGAAAGATACACTCAAAGAAAGACACATCATAGTCCAGCTTCTGAAAACTAAAGAGAAAAGAAAAATCTTGAGGGCATTCAGAGGAAAATGGGACATTAACTCTAGGGGAAAATAATTCAAATGATGGTGTTTTCTCATCAGAAACCACAGGGGCCAGAAAAAAAGTGACACATTTTCCAAGTGCTGAAAGAAAAGAATTGTCACCTACAACTCTATATCCAGCAGAAAGTAACCTTCAGGAATAAAGGGAGAATAAGGACAGTGTCAGATGAAGGAAAACTAGAATTTATAGCCAGAAGATCTAAAAGAACATTGTTAAAGGAAGCTCTTCAGACTAGAAGGAAATGAAACCAGAAAAAAATACTGGAACCCTGAGGAAGGAAGGACAGCAGACAGAAACGTGTGTAAATATGACGGCCTTTCCTTCCCTTCTGAGGCTTCCAAATTATGAAGCAAAAGTCAAATAACACTTTTTAATATGTTCTCATTGCAAGTAGGAGAAATATTTAAGACAGTTATTTTATAAATGGAGAGGGCAAAGGATGAAAAGAGATGTAAGTCTCTACACTTCCTTTGAACTCATAAAATGTCAACACAAATAGACTGTGGTAAGTTATATACGTGTGAGACACATAACATGCCTCAGATGCCTATGACTCTTAATATATACATATATTTATATTTTACATATATAATTCTAGATCGATGATTTAAAAAATTGAAAGCGACTCAATCACTCTGGACAAATAAAAACAGAGTTCTAAAACAAATGCTCACATGACCCATAGGAAAGCAGGGAAAACAGAAAAACAGAATATAGGGAGAATGAACGGCAGAACAAAAAACAAAATGGCAGGGGCAGCACTTCGATAATTACATTAAATGTAAATCATCTAAATAAGCCAGGTGTAAGGCAGAGATTGGCAGGGAGGAAATGATCAAACTGTTCTCTCTAGTAAAGTTACTTCAAATATAATGATATAGGTGGATCGCAAGTAAAAGAATAGAAAAAAGTTAATAGAAATAAAAAGATAAGGAATATAAAATCGAGCTATATAAAATCTGATAAAGTAAACGTCAGAGCAGAGAAAATTACCAGAGACAGAGCAAGACATTACATAATGAATAAAGGGTCAATCTGATGAGAAGTTACAGCAATCCTAAATATGTACGCACTAGACAACAGAACTGAAAATATGACACAGAAATTCATAGAACTGAAAGGAGAAAAACACCAATCTGCAATCACAGTTGTAGACTTCAACACCGTTCTCACAACAGTTGACTGAACAACTAGACAAAAAAAACAAGGTGACATAAAAAGTTCAGCACCACCATCAACCATCAGGATGAATTGACATTTATAGAAAAGCCACTCAAAGACAGTAGAATACACATTTTTTTCATGTATTTATGGAATATTACCCAAGATCATATCCTGAACCATTGAACACATTTCAATGTATTTAAAAGCACTGAAATTGTACATAATACATACTCGGAGAGCACATCAGACTCAAACTGCAAACCCATACCAGAAAGATAACAGGAAGTTCTCCCCATATTTGATATCCACAAAATACAATTCTAAATCATCCATGGGTCAAAGGAGTCTCAGGGAAAAATTTTAAAGATATGTATAACTGAATTTAAATGAAAATGCAAAGCATCTAAAAGAGCTCTGAGAAGGAAATTTATAGCACTGAATATTTACATCAGAAGTGAGGGAATTCTGAAGCCAATAGTTAAAGCCTCCACTTCCAGAAACAGAGAAAGAACCGAAAAATAAAACCAAAGCAAGGAGATGGAAGTAAATAATAAGGATGATAGCAGAAATCAAAGAAATTAAAAAACAGATATGGAGAAAAATCAGTAAAACAAAAAGCTGGTTCTTTGAAAAATTGAGGAAAATGGACAAACCTCCACCAAGACTGAGAATAAAAGACACAGTTATTACGAATGAAACTGGGGGCGTCATTATGGATTCTGCAAACGTCCAAAGGATAATAAGGGAATACTACAAATACCTCTACACACATAAATTTGACAACTTAGACGAAATGGATGAATTCCTTGAAAAGGATCAACTACCACAACTCACTGGAGTTGTAGGAAATAGATCATTTGAATAGCCTTATAGCTATCAAGGAAATTGATTCGTCATTTAAAGATTCCTATGGAGAAATTTCTGCACTGAGATGGATTCACAGGAGAGCGCTACCAAATATTTAAAGAAAAATTAACACCAATTCTGGAGAATCTATTCCAGGAAATAGAAGAGGTGAAAACTGTTCCCAGCCAATTTTATGAAGCAAGTACTAGGCTGATGCTAGAATCAGAGGAGCACAGTTCAAAAAAAAGAAAATTGCTCACCAACGTGCTGCGTGAACATAAAGACAAACGTATGGTCCCATCTATATAACGGTCATGAAATGACAAAATTATAGAGATGGAAAACAGAGAGAGGTGGTGGGGAGGTGGCTGTCCCTGTGAAAAGATACAGGGGGGAGAGCTTTGTGGTGATGGGATAATTCTGTTTCGATTGCCACAGTGGTTCCACAGATCCAGGATGCAGTAAGGAGCACAGAACTACTCACATGCACATTGTACCAGTGTCAGCTTCCTGGTTGTACAATCACTGTGTACGATGAAACCATTGGGGGTGATGGGGTGAAGGTATATCGGAACTCTTTGTGATAACTTTGCAACCCCCTGTGTATCTGTGACCATTTTAAATAAGTTTTAGGAGCGCCTGGGTGACTCATTTGGTGGGGCGTCCGACTTCAGCTCAGGTCATGGTCTCGTGGTCCGTGGGCTCGTGCCCCATGTCGGGCTCTGTGCTGACAGCTCGGAGCCTAGAACCTGCTTCCGATTCTGTGTCTCCCTCTCTCTCTGCCCCTTTCCTGCTCACATTCTGTCTCTCTCTCTCTCAAAAATAAATCTTAAAAATTTTTATTAATAAAATAAGTTTTAAAAATCACAGTGGGATACCCCTGCCCACCTATCAGGGACTAAAATGAAAATGACTGACTATAACACGTACTGGTTAGACCTATAACTTAGGTCTTCTGGGTATTTTACCCCACAGAACGAAAGGCTGTTTAAGATGTCCATCGGCAGGAAAGTAATAAGCCTGCCACGGTACATTCAGATAGCGGGACACTGCTCGGCCACAGAAAGAATGGATGGAGAATACACGTGGCCTCACGGACAAGTCTCAAAAGAAGTGCACTGAGTGAAGAAGCCAGACAAAGCAGAGAACATGATTTTATCCCATAGAAAATTCTAGCAAAGGCAGGGATGCCTGGGTGGCTCAGTCGGTTGAGCATCTGACTCTTGATTTCAGCTCAGGTCATGATCTCACGGTTCACGGGATGGAACCCCACATCGGTCTCCATGCTGACAGCGTGGAACCTGCTTGGGATCTCTCTCTCTCTCTCTCTCTCTCTCTCTCTCTCTCTCTCTCTCTCTCTCTCTCTCTGCCCTTCCCCTGCTCACACATGCTCTCTCTCAAAATAAATAAACATTAAAAAAAAAAACAAAAAGAAAAAATTCTAGGAAATGTAAACAAATCCACAGCAACAGGAGGCAGTTCCTTCGTGGGGGATGGGCAGGAGGACGTGATTCGAGAAAAGTCTGGGGAGGGAGCAGATATGTTGGCTGCTTTGATGGGGGTGCAGACTTGTGTGTGTTTGTGTGTAATCTCATGCTGTTCTCTTTAAATATGTACAGTTTGTGATAGGTCAGTTATACCTCAATAAAGCTGCTAACATTGAAAAACAAGATGCATTTGTGGATTATATGCGTAAGGATAAAAACAAAGAAAAAAATACACTCTTTGGGGAGAATTGATGGTGCACCAGAGCTCAGGGTGGCATTTGCCCCCCCGGTCCGCTCCCACCCAGGCAGCCAGCCACAGCGGGGTGTGTGGCCATCCCTCCGCACGGACTCTGGCTACTATGTGCCACCTTCACTGGTCTCAAGTCTTTGCTGCAGCCCCATGAGGCTCCCCCTGTGACCCCCAATCCACATTTAGGTGTAAAAATTGTGTCCTTACCACACAGCCCCGTGGCAGTGCTGAAGGGAACATTGCAGGAAGAGAAGGAAAGCTGACGCGAGGACCGCAGATACAGATCCTGTCACTCCTTACAAGTTCCCTGGGTCTCAGCAAACCCTGGTGTTCAGGGATGTCTGACACACATTGTTAAATCCCTCTCGCTGGCAGGGACCGTATACCTTCCTCCCAGGACTCGGCATGTGTCCCTGAAGCAGGCTGGGGGCACCGAGTGCCCTTGGCTCAGGGACAAGCCCAGCACTTGGAAGCCAAAGCACAGATCCTGCCAGGAAGTTAGTGGGGGGCAAAGCCTTCACCTCTCTTTTATTAGAAAGGGAAACTATGCAAGAGACGGCACGGGCTGGCATTCTGGGGACAGACTCATAACAGCAGTCAAATGAGTGACACAGAAGGACTTCTGTAGATGTGCCTGCAGCTCTCAGTGCCTGCCCAGTCCTCTCCAGGCTGTGGACATGAACATCTTTCTAGGCCTGTCCTCGGAGATGTGGACGCACCTGCTGGCCTGCGTCACGCTCCTGCTGCTGAGTCGCCAACGGAACGCAGCTTCCTGGGCCTGTCGCTGTGGGGGGGGTGGGGGGGCAGGCTGGGGAGGGGAGGTGCTGTCTCTCCCCTGGAATCTGGGGGCCTGAGGACAGCTAGGTAGGGGTGAGGATGGGGTGGGAGGGCAGTAGGGGTGACAGAGGAGGATCCTGACATTGGAGAAGCATGAGAAATCTCCAGGCCCTCAGATAACGCATCTGTCGGACCCTCAGGAAGCTCCTGTCCACCTCGACAGGGCCTTTGGGACAGTCCTGGGGGTGGTGGAAGGGGGAATCCAGGGATCCAGGCAGGGAAGAATTCCCAAAGTAGGACGAGGTCTTGGGGAGGGTCAGTAGGGTGTTGGGAGGGTTCCCTGCTCATCCCTGTGATGTGTGCTGAGCCATCTGTGAGCGACAGGAGGGCTTCACTGACACGAACTACCATCGAGAAGACAAGGCCGAGTAAAGTGCTGTGTGTGACATGCCAGATGCTGGGGGTCCTCGGCTAAGTCATGTGGACCCAAGTGCCCCAGACGAAGGTGTGAGGAGACAGACGGCCCCCACACTGCAGACATTAGCCATCCACCTTGTCACTTCAGATGTTCAGAGGACGTGGTGCTCACGACAGGCACGAGGGACAGCAGGTGCCTCAGAGGAGAGCAGTACCAGTGTGTCATGGGACAGAGGGACAGAACGTTCTGGAACAGACATGGCCATAGGTGGGAAGAGGAGAGAGAAAGATTTCAAAACCCTGGAAGCGAGGCAGGAAGAGCTCGGGAAGAAGTGAGTGGACCCAGTGTCCCTGTCCGTGGGGCGTCCTCGAGAACGAGGTCTGTACATGAGGAAAGGCCCATCCACTGAAGCTCATTGCCACGTCTTAGACTAATTTGCAAGTTCAGATACCAACCAGTGCTGATTTTTCAGGTCAAACGTTGGCTGAGCCCCACAGGCAGGTGCGTAGATCACTTCCTCTCCCACCCCCGGGGTGGGAACCCAACAGGCCCAGAGGGGATGACTTAACACATCGTCTTCTGTCATGATCAGGGCTTTGGGACAGTCCACTGCTTTTTCGACGTTCAGGTACTACCTTCACCATTTTGTCCATATTCAAACACTGTACTATAATCCACTCCATGATTTTCTTTACGTTGAACTTTGTACTTTTTTTTTTAACCTAAATCAATGTCGCTTTATCTTATGAAATAATATCTTAGAAATTCTAAACTACATGTACTAACTCTATGTTTTTCTAGTTCACCTTAGAAGAGTTCCTGTTGACCTAACAAGTGTTTGTGCGTGTGCTGCCCGAGCCATCACGCGGGGCCACGTCGGGACACAACGGATGGGAAGGTGGAAGGGGGGCCCCTGAGCGTCTGAGCAGTGTTGACATAACAGTAGATCACCTGGAACAGGGCTTTCTTTTTCCCCAGGGGATTTTGGAATGTGAACTGGAATGTTCCTCAAGGTAAGGCAGTTTGGGCCTTCTCCGTCTCCGCCATGCGGTACAAAAGCCCGCCCGCCAGCCAGTCGGGGAATATGGCAGCCAACACAGTGCCCACTGTCATGTCAGCTGTAGAAGACCCCATCTCACGTGGTGGATTTGGAGGCATTGCTATAGCTTCATCACCTTGAAAATTAATCAACCAATATTCGGACCTCCGTTGTGGACAGGGCCCTGAATCGGGCATGGGGCAAGGACTAGAATTTCCAGAATCCTCTCGGATAGGGTGAGACCTGAGTGGGGTCTTGAGAAATGTGTAGGAACAGAGCTGGCTACGTGAGAAGCTTGGGGTCCTGTGGGTGAGATGTGGATCAATTCACATGCAACACGCTGGGGCAGGATACAGAGGACGCACAGAGTCACCGGGGACCCAGCTGGCCCAGGTGGCCTCAAGGGCACTAGCAGTCACCACGAGGGTGAAGCAGAAGGCCACCACTACCCTGTAGCAAGACGGGCACCTTCTCCAGTGTGCATGGAGGTTGACTTCTTTAAAACAGGTTCACATGAGAGACACAGCCTAGGCAGGCACTCTGTGCTGTGGACAGTGCAGCCTGGCCTTCACAATCTCCCTCTACCGTCGTGGGCTTCAAACAAAACAGATTTTAGTGCTGCTGCCCACTGTGATCCAGTAAGGAATCTGAGGACAGGGGAGATGGTATTGAAAACCACAGGGGCACCTGGGTGGCTCAGTCGGTTGAGCGTCCGACTTCGGCTCAGGTCATGATCTCACGGTCCGTGGGTTCGAGCCCCGCGTTGGGCTCTGTGCTGGCAGCTCAGAGCCTGGAGCCTGTTTCGGATTCTGTGTTTCCCTCTTTCTCTGACCCTTCCCTGTTCATGCTCTCTCTGTGTCTCAAAAATAAATAAATGTTAAAAAAATTTTTGAAAAAAAAAAAAAAAAGGAAACCATCAATCAGTATATTGACCACACTTTATACAATTTAACCTCAACATCTCTTGAAATGCCCATTTTAAAAGAATCAGAAATGCCAAGATTTCAAAACCAGAAACTAGCTTCTAACTCCGTCTCTACTCCTCATTCATTTGTCACATTCGTTTGGGCTCTTGCCACCGGCCAGGAACACTGCTAAGCACTGTTTGGGGGCAGAGACCCATAAAGCACAACTTCTGTCCCAGGGAGCTCACGGCTGTAAGAGACAGTTCACGGATGGTTCAAACTCGTCACTGAGGCCATGAATATTCAGCACAGCGGAAAGCCGGAAAGCCACACGGAAAGGGTGGTGCCCGAGCGGTCTCGAAGGATGAAGAGCAGTTAGTCAAACAGAAAGGAGAGAACTGTTTTCTCACCCACTGGAATGGCTAACGATATAAAAGGTTGACGGAGGTACTGAAGCTCCCGCATTGTTGGTGGGCATGTAAGGTGACTCCACCACGTTGAAGATCTGTGCCTCCTATAAAATGAAACGCACGTTTACTCCGTGACCCAGAGAGTCTTCACCTGGGAGTTCACCGGAGAAAAATTTAAATGTGCCAAACACAAACCCTTGTTCGTAATCCCAACATTCATCAACACGAAATCGATTACACTGTGGATCTGCTTAGAAAGTCGATAAGTAAATTCCATGCAATGGAATCCTATTCGGCTGTAAGAAGAAACAAACTAGTGACACACAGTGTGCACGAATCTCCCAAGCCACTATGTTGTGCAAAGGAGGCCAGACGGGAAAGAATACAGATAATAGGATGTCATCCTATGAAGTCCGAGAACAGACAAAAAAACCCAACCCTGTGGTGGTAGAAACCAGAATGTGGTTTGGGGGATGGGAGGTGGGTAGCAAATCGACCATGCCTTTCTAGGTGGTGGACATGTGTACATCTTAGTTTGCACACTGGTGATCACAATTGCCAAAACTCTTAAAACTGACCTCTTAAAATTACGTGTCCCAGAGCAGAATGAGGAAGAAGGGTCCTGGAATATTCTGGACACAGTGAAGACTAAAGCTCTCCACCCGGCTGGAGCATAAGATGCCTGATAAAATGGGAGGTGGATGGAACCAGCTAGGGAGAGAAATCCTGTCAGGCATTATCCTGAAAATTAAGCACTCAGATTGTTTATGCTATAAAGGGGGAAATGATAGGAGCTTGCATAATACTGATGTTCTCAGAAAAGAAATCATCAAAATGCCTGACTAGCCAACCAGGATGTTTTGGCTTGAGGCATGTTTCTTTTTTTTTTTTTTTTTTAATGTTTATTTTTGAGAGAGAGAGAAAGCGAGCACAGGTTGGGGAGGGGCAGAGAGAGACGGAGACACAGAATCCCAAGCAGGCTCCAGGCTCTGACCTGTCAGCACAGAGCCCGACGCGGGGCTCGAACCCACAAACCGCAAAATCATGACCTGAGCTGAAGTCGGACGCTTACTTAACTGACTCCGCCACCCAGGTGCCCCGTGGAGGCACCTTTCTTAAATAACGTCGTTGCCTGTTTCTTTGGCAATCGTGGTGTGTGCAACAGCATCTTGGAGGCAGACAGCTCGTCCTGGTCTCCTGGACACTGTTCTCATCATGCGTGTTCCGATGAAGGACTTTCACACCCTTTTCCCCAACCAAAGGGTAGGTTGGAGCCTGAGGTCGCTTCTTCCCTGCCTGTTTCCGACCAGAAGCTAGTTAGACTTGAGCTTTCTGGGCTGGTGACAACAACTTCCCTCCCTCTCAACCTGAGAAAGGAATTAATCATCAGATGATAGGCTTGAAGCTCCTTTTCATAGTCCTGGAGTCATTTCAGACTCTGATGGCATTGAAAGACACGGTGTGGCTCTTGGCAACCGCACCAGCATCTAAGATGTGGAGGGGTCGTCGGTGAATTGGCAGCCACATTTGGAAAATGAAGGCAGGTTAATGTAAAATGACTAGATCTGGCCAATGGTGGCATCCAGAACAATACAATTTATCCTTTTGCTGAACTTAACATGGCCATATGTCAAGGCAGCCAGGATCTGAGCACTTTCAATGGATTACAAGCCTTCACCAGCGGCGGTCTCCGTGGCAGGGAGTTCGAGAGGTCCTGGGCAGGCCTCTGTCCAAAAATCTGTCTCACCACCACTGGTCGTCACAACCAAATCTCTACCACTGGGCATTAGTTAGGTGGGGACTTCAGGGTCAAGACCACATGTGAATCCCTTCCCTCACCATCCTGCCCACGTTTTGAACGTATTGTTAGTGGCCAAAGTCCCAAAGTCCCAGTTTCCAGCCTCAGATTTGGTTCAAATCAGCCACAGGTCCCCTAGACACCCGGGTTTCTTCACATTTCCAAAAGGATGACCATCCAAGAGATTATCTACTCTTCATGCAAGATTTCAACAGCCTTCCCTCGGGCGAGCTACATTAGATTAAAAACGATTCACTCAGAAACATCCATGCCTAATGATTTCCCCCAGCTGGACTCCCAGCAGGGAAGCAGACGGGCTTGCTCAGCAGAGGGGACGAGTCTGAGACCCTGACAACGATAACAGAGGTCCGTCGGCCTCGGGCGCACGTGGAGCTCGGTCGTGGCTGTCCACACACGGCGCCCAAGCCTGCCACCTTGCCTCCATGCCCCTTCAGAATGCTCTGGAAAGAGGCAGCATCGCACATCATCCGAGTCCATTTATTTTTTCTTTTCTCGGTAATGCATCTAATCCTTCCTTGGAGAAACTCCCAAGCCATTTCTCGACCCCGAGCTGTACCTGTTTTCATTCACTTAATCTGCTTTAGAACCGAGGTTGAAATGGAAGTTTGGAATCAAGCCTCATCTTCGCCAAGGATGACAAATGAAAACGGCTCAGAACTGTCACGTCCCCACCCTTCGCCCCCAGAAACCTCCAGGAGGTAAGTGCTGGCCAGTCAGCCAGCCCCAAAGAGCTGTTGTGGCGGGGTGGGGGGGGGGGTCAGGGTCTTGAAACATCTTTCATTTTCCATCATCGGTTTCCCTTCCTCTCTTCCTCTGTCCTTGTCATCCTCTCCCATCCGGCTTGTCTCTCCCCGATCCGGCTTTGCTAGGAGCCAGCCACCGACGGTAAAATGGCACCTGTAACCATGCTACTCACACTGTAGTGGCAGACTTCTATGACGCCGAAGGGAAGGAACCAGTTCCGCCAGCCTGGGTAACCCGGGTCCAGGGGGGTCTCCCTGAGGAGGCAGCACACCCCTCCTTCTGGCTTCTCTGCGCCGGAGAAAGTACCCGTGGCTACCAGGATGGTTTAGCCGTGCCTGAATCTGTGTTTTTAAGAAGGGTGGAGGGAAGGGGAGGAGCAGGTATCCAGGACTCAAGTTTTCGAACGTAAGTATGGCGATGCCATTGTTTTCCGTTGTGTCTTCTGTCCCCATCCGCCCAACCCAGGGGACCCAGGGATGTCTTGGGAATTCTACAGGTGGAGGGCAGTGATACAGGAGCAGCCGGCAGAACCCACGTGGCTTCCCCTTCCCCCGGAGCCAGGGATGGGGAGGACTTCTTCAAGGACAAGGCGTGGGAGGCAGGCGGGGCGGGGGGAAGGGGGGTGAGGGTGAGGCGTGCTCTCCAGTCCAGACCAGTCTCTCAGCAGAGAGAAATGTAAAAGCCAAGCTCCACAATGAGCTTTGTTGGACTAGTTCCTATCCAACTATTTAGCATCTTTCTTTAAGTTTATTTATTTATTTTGAAAGAGAAAGAGAGCACAAGCGGGGGAGGGGCAGAGAGAAGGAGAGAGAGAATTCCAAGCAGGCTCCACACTGTCAGTAAGAGCCCAACGTGGGGCTTGATCCCATGAACCGTGAGATCGTGACTTGAGCTGAGATCAAGAGCCAGACGCTTAACCGACTGCGCCCCCCAAGCGCCCCTCAACTAACAGCGCCTTAAAGGAAAGGACCATCTCAACATTTTTTCTCAGCCAGGAACAAACCCAAACCCTCAATTTGGCCAGACTAGGATACAGTGGGATGACCCCTATGGTACCATTTCAGCCCTCTGTTTTTTATGTGCACTTGCTTTTAGGCAAAATACATTCATAGTTGAAATTAAAAAAAAAAAAAAAAAAAAAAGTCTTCTGGAAATGGCACGCCCACTGGCCGGAATCAGCTGTGAGAGCCGATTATACCCGGGTCAACCCCACTGACGTGCAGGGATATCAAGCTGGTAACTTGAAGTCAGCCACACACGAGTATTTGCATCATGAAACTGGGAAACACCTCGAACCAGACTGTCTACCCTTGGAGGGAGCCAGTCGGTAGATGTTTGCCAACACACCCACGAGACCCCTCCATCTAGAATTCCGGCCAGTTGCCTCTCCAGCGTGGTGATCGCTTCAACTAAGATGATCTTTATGTCCTAGGAAGATTTATATTCACAGGATTTGCAAAAGCAGGAAGTCAGTTCGGGCTCCAGAAACATTTGAACAGCCACAGTGAAGTTAAAGTCCTTTTCATGCTCAAGCTAATGAATCAGAATATGTCATGCCTCTTTTCATCCACCCGAAACCCTTTGACTTCAACAGTTCTGGCCATTAGAGGGCTTACATTAGATGCAGGCTTCCCCCGGTCACCCAGAGAGAGCGTGTCCGTAAAACCTTCCGTAAGCCGCTGTGACGTACGGCAAAGCATCCCTGCTTCCTGAAAGTCCGCAGTCCGCCATGCCCGTTCATAAAAGACCCTCATTAGCACGGAAACCAGCTTTTTTTGTAAAATCCAAAATCCCTCTTCAGCTTTCTTCCGGTTAGTGCAAACAGGCACTGCTGTTGACCTTTCGTAAAAGCGAGGTGGCATCGAGTGAACTTTCGGAAAGCGGGGCATCCCTGAGCACCCAAATGTCCTTCTCCACGCCGGTCACCCACGGGCACATCAGTGACCAAATGCCAAATGGCTTTGATGTCACTTGTGCCCCCAGATGTCTCCCCGCACCAAATGCTGCAGAGAGTTTCTGGTGTAAAATCCCAGGAAAGCAGTGGCTGGGAACGCATCCGTGGAATCGAGTTGTGTGGCCCTCGGGGAGGAGGGGGGCGGCCGCTGGCTCTTTACGGCGTCCGGGAACTGGAAAAGATGGATGGAGGGGGGTCTGGGGCCAGGCGCCCAGGCATAAATATTCAGGGTTTTCTTTTCCCCTTTTTATAGACGACAGCGCGAGGCCAGACGAGCCCCATTTGCCTCGTCCCAGTCCTGCACATTATTAGCGAGGCCTAAAAGGCCCAGAGCCCAAATGAATTTAGAACAGGTATAAAAAGATATGTGAGGATTTTACTGGAGCTGGAAATTATGGCCCGAGGCCTCCGGCACCTGCTGGCCAGGCCGTGAAGCCCAGAGGCACATCGCACCGTGCAAACGCGCGTCCTGTGGAGCTGCCGGGGTTCTGCCAGGGAACGGACACTCGGGGCAGAGGCTCCAGTGCTGATCCCCATTGGTGTGCAGATCCCCCTCCCCTGCCCCTCATCCATGACCCCCTCCCGGCCCAACTCAGCGCCTCAGTGTGAAGACGGGTCACAGGTGTCTTCGAGGCTCAATTGCCGGGGAGACTTGGGGAAGGGCAGGTGCACCTGTGGGGGCCTGGGGGTGGGGGTGCCCTCGAGGGAGGCCGAGGGGACAGAACTGAAAAGCCAGGGGGTAACTTGGGCGGTTTATCCGGAGCCGGCTCTGTGCTATTAGCAGAAGAGAGACTTCAGGCCTTCTGGTTATTCTTTGATTCGTTCAACATCCGAGTACTCGCTGGGCGCCTGCCACGGGCACGTTTCATGCCACCCACCGGATCCCCTGTAACTCTCTTCTCCGTGGGAAACCCGTACCAGGAAAGGCGCCCGCCCGCCCACCTTGGGCCCTCGTCCGTCTCTGCCCCACCCCCGCCGGTGCCAACGGGCAACCCGAGGAGCCACCGCCCACGGTTTTCCGAATGTCCCAACAGCCTTCCCCGTCTCCCTCAGCAGACTCGCTCAGCGGCCCTCAAGTACAGGGTGTCGTTCTCAGAAACGAAATAAATCTGCATGTTTCCAGTCTCCGAAACACATCTTGTTCAACGAAGCTTCCAGGAAAGGACCATTTTGCTTTGGAAACTGATGCGTTTCAAAGCACTTGCCCTGCAGCTCTGGGCGAATGACACGTTACAGCCTTCGGTGACGAGGACCCGAGCAGGCAATGACTTGGACAAACGTTTTTGCAAAGGTATGGATTTCTGCTTCGGGAAGGGTGTGAGGGGGACAAATGACTCAAAAGATCAGACTTTGGTTTCCCAAAAAAGACAGAAGAAGCCTCTCCCGTGAATTACTGGAATGTGGTTTCTTCTCCTTACCTGAATGGCCTTTTTTTTTTTCTTAGTTTGATGATTATTTTTGGTTGTTTTGTTTGTTTTATTTATTTTGAGAGAGAGCGCGCTCAAGGGGGAGGGGCAGAGAGAGGCGGGGAGAGAGAGAGAATCCCGAGCAGGCTCCGTGCTGTCAGTGCAGAATCTGATGCAGGGTTCAGATTCACAAGCTGTGACATCACGCGTGATCTGAGCCGAAATCAAGGGCGGGTCGCTGAACCGACTGAGCCACCCAGATGCCGCTGTTTTTGGTCGTTTTTAAAACCGCTTTTATTGAGATATAACTCCTATGCAGTAACCATACAAATCTTAAGTGTAGAGTGGCCTCATTTTTATATCTGTTCCAACCTGTGTGACCATCGCCCACATCAAGATACGGACTATTTCCAGCTTCTAGAAGGTTCCGTCGTGGTCCTTCTCCCTTGTTCTCCCCCCCACCCATGCCCCAACCCCCAGCCAGTTTCCTACTTCTCTTCCTGTTCATCCTCTTTATTGTGGACGAGGTTCGGCTATGTTTGAACTTCGTGCACGTGTGGTGACGCCCTAGGGCTGTTCTGGGCTCTCATTCATCCGGTCTCCTCTGCTCCGTGTTGTGTCTGAGAGAACTGTCTGTACCGCGCGTGGCTACAGTTCGCTGCGAATATACGCCAGGCATCTCCAGCCCACGGTTCACGAAGGGCTGGGAATGTCTGGGTTGGGACTCTCATAATTAAAACTGCTACAAACAGAGCACCTGGGTGGCTCAGTCGGTTGAGCATCAGGTCTTGATTTGGGCTCAGGTCATGATCCCAGGATGGTGAGATCGCGCCCCGAGTCAGGCTCCATGCTGAGCGTGAAGCCTGCTTGAGATTCTCTCTCTCCCTTCCCCTCTCTCTTCCTGTCTCTCTTTCTCTCTCTCTCTTCCTCTCTCTTCCCCCTCCATCTTTTCTCTCTTCCTCTGCCCCTCTCTCCTGCTCTTTCTCTAAAAAAAAATAATAATAATTAAAAATAATTCAAAAACTCCTACAAAGATACTTGGACATAGTTTCTCAGGGACGTAAGCACCCATTTCTCCCGGAGACCTACTCGGGAGGGGGTTTCTTGGGTCGTGAGAGCGTGTGCGTGTCTGTCCTCAGGAGAAGCTGCACAACTGTTTTCCCAAGTCCCAAGGGCCACTCTGTGTGTCCAGCAACGAGGTCTGTGCGTCCCAGCGGGTCCTCATTCTGGCGGGGGCGCAGAGGACGCCTATCGTGGCTTTCGTGTGCATTTCCCGAACAGAGAACACGTTCACCCACTCGTGCTCTGCTCCGCTTACTGAAATTGTCTCCCACTCTCCAGGCTCATCTTGTAGCTCACCTTTTCCGCGAAGCCCCTTGCGACACTGACCTCCATGATTCATTCCTTCTCCGACCCTCTGCGGAGAGACAGACGACCAGCTTTGCGAGGGAGACCGTGGGTGTCCCCTCATAGACTCTCCCGCGCCCATGTCGTAACATCGCTCGCTGGCCCAGGCAGAGCCTTTACGCCACGGACACATGTGATGGGAGGACGGTGCCCTTTATTCCCTTGATCTGCCCGGGGAGTCCAACACCACCGAGCTCCGAGCGAGGGCTCCGGGACCAGCGAGGAGGCCAACAGGTGCGCTAGGGGGTCCCTGGATACTCTTGACCCCTTTGCCACCTCTGCTTTATTCCCTTAGAGTTTGAGTCCCGTTTGAGTTCCAGATGTTGGGGGGCCACAGTCTGGACGTCCTCAGCAGCACCTCCTGCGGTGTGGACACAGATCCCGTCAATAATGGGGGTGACTTTCCCCACCACTGCTGCCGCGGAGATCATGTGCCATTTCTTGAGCCCTCTGGTCCTCCTCTGGGCAGAAAGAGTTCCTCCCAGCAAATGCAGCACGGGGGCCTCCCTGCCCCCCCCTGAAGCACACGGTGCTCCCTGGGGAACCTTGCCCTCCCCGCAGCTGCCCTGGAAGAAACCGAAAACCCGCCCGCTCCCCGGGCTGCTGTGGGCATCTAATAAGCTCAAGTGTGGGGAAGCGGTTTGCCAGCCTGCGGCTGACAAATAAAGAAGTCAAGAAATGCCCCACATGGCTAGGAAGGACTCCCCACGTGCTGCAGTGCGGTTTCACAGGAGTCGATTAGAATAGAGCAAAGCCTTTATCCACACGCCCCGTGTGTTCCGGGCGCTCTGAGCTCTTTTGACCGCACACCCGTGTGAGCAACCACGTTTTGAGCTTCGCACGTGTGCGTGTATTTATTTATTTATGAAGCACCGCATGTAGTTCTGTGAGAATATATTATGTACATAATAAAGCATACTCCAAAATTGGCATTTTTTGCAGGCTCAACGAAAAATAATGCAAAGAGAAGTCTCAAAAGCAGTTTCTGCACTCCCAAAGACTGCTCTGCGTGTCCCCAGACGCGGCACGCCCGCTCTGTTCTCAGATTTCTCTTTAATGGCGAGGCTCGTGGCACAGAAAAAGCTTTTCCTCGGCCGCATTTCCCTGCGGGCAGACCCGCCTACTTTACTTACGGCCGTTCTCCTCTCGCCGTGTGTTCTCACCTCGCCACCACCCTCTCTGAGCGCAGCGGTGCTGTCCTTCTGGCACGAAAGCAGAAATGGTGCTTGAAAGCGACGTTGGCGGAGGAGGCGGTGGTGCCCCGAGAGCGGGGCTCTCTTACGAGGGCTGGGTGTTCCCACGTAGTGGTCTCTGTCCTCACCGTCCCACTGGCCCCGTCCCACGTTTCTCTGAGGCTCACGTAAGTTACAGAATCTGCCCGAACCCCGCGGTGAGCAGCTGCCCGAACGCGGAGACCCCAGGCCCCCGAGGCTCCCCCGACCGCCCAGGCCGCCTCCACACGGCACCCGTTCACGCTGACCCTCGTGGGAAAGCGGGAGAGAGCCCCCCGGGAGCAGGAAGGAGGAGGAGAGAGAAACCCCAAGAACACCAGTTCATTCAACCTGCAAACAGCAAGGGGGGCAAAGTATCTGCCAAAATATGACGAGGTGTTCCCAGACTGAATTTATCAAGAGCTTGTGTGAATCAGTGAGAAGAATCCCAGGCCCCACAGGTGGACATTCAAAGGACGCTCATAAGAGAAGAAATACAGGGGCGCCTGGGTGGCTCCGTCGGTCGAGCGTCCGACTTCGGCTCAGGGCATGATCTCACGGTCCACGAGTTCGAGCCCCGCGTCGGGCTCTGTGCCGACAGCTCGGGGCCTGGAGCCTGCTTCGGATTCTGTGTCTCCCCTTCTCTCTGACCCTTCCCCGTTCATGCTCTGTCTCTCTCTCTCAAAAATAAATAAATGTTAAAAAAAAATTTTATAAGAGAAGAAATACAGCTGTAAATAAACGTGTGGGAAGACATTCAACCTCACTAGTAACTGAAAACAGAGATTTTTTTAAGCGCTGTGTTCTATTTTACTAACAAATTAGAATTTTTAAATTATTATAATTATATATTATCATATGTACTGTATACATATACATATATGTGCACATATTATATGTATGTGTATATTATGTGTGTATATATATGTACATACATATAATATGTACACGTTACATATACATGAAGTATACATATGAAATGTGGGAAGTGTTAGAGGCATAACACTCTCAGCGAAACTATACATTGGTAGAAAGTCCCTAGAAAACAATGAAAAATAAATAATGAAAAAAGTAAAAAGTGTTCAGCTCACATTCCTACAAGGAAAGTTTTAAAAGGGGCAAGTTTTAAAATGATTCCCACCCTTGGGGCACCCAGGTGGCTCAGTCCGTTGAGCCTCCCACTCTTGATTTCAGCTCAGGTCATGATCCCAGCGTCTTGAGTTCCAGCCCCACGTCGAGCTCTGCGCTGACAGCACAGAGCCTGCTTGAGATTCTTTTTCTCTTTGCCCCTCCCCGGCTCATGCAGGCTCTTTCCCTCTCTCTCTTTCTCAAATAAAATAGGGGCACCTGGCTGGCTCAGTCGGTTAAGCGTCCAACTCTTGATCTGGGCTCAGGTCATGGTCTTATAGTTCTTGACTTCGAGCCCCACATCAGGCTCTGGGATTTTCTCTCTCCCTCCCCCCACCCCCCACCCCCGCCTCCCTCTCTCAAAATAAATAAATAAACTTCGGGAAAAAAAATGCTTATAAAAAAAAGATAAATATAAAATAAAATACAATAATTCCCACCTTTAACCTGGTGATTTCACTTCAAAAAAATATCTGGAAGTCTTTTCCAATACGACAGTTGGAAATGTGTACCCAAAAAAAAAGATTCTCAAGAAGATATGTTTATTGGAACATTATTTGCAAAATGGAATAAATTAGAAACACAGCAAGAGTGACAGAAAAGACGGCACGGTCACATGCTGGGATCTCGTCCCGGTGCCGTTAGCTGCCTGCAGAAGAGTATTTTACGGCACGAGAAAAGGCCAAAATGATAATGCTACGTGGCAAACACCAAAACAGAAGACTGTGCGCGGAATGTCAGCTTATCCACGTAAACATTGCTTGAGAAAAGCCTGGGAGGAAACACGTAACTGCACAACACCATGTATCTTTAGCAATTGCCTTACAATTAATTTTTATCATAGTTTTGAATGTCCAAAAATTACAGACATCTAAAAAATAATTCACATGAAAATAGAGGCAGAAATTCCTGCTTAGTAATTTTGCTTAGGCTGCGCTCTGCAAGGGAACGGGCAGGGCAGGAGGTGGGCACTGGGCTGCAGACAGTAGCAGACAAGGGCAGGAGGTGGCCAGTTTCTGGCTCTGCGGGGACGGTCCGGATGTGACACGGCCGAAGGCTGGGGGCATCGAGGCGGCAGCCTCCCTGCCCTCCCCAAGGGAGCAGTAAGGGGCGTCCGGACACCGGTCACTGTCAGCTTCGCCATCGTCACTCCCCCCGCCCCCGAGTCTCTGCCCGGACCCGATGGGTTTCCTACAGCAAACGATCGACGGACGCCCAGGCCGGCCAGGGATCGGCGCGGACAACCAAGCCCCCAAAGGTAACGTCCCAGAGGCGCCCAGGGGCCTGTCTCCCAAACGGAGAGCTGGCTTGTTCTTTAAATCGGGGTAAAATACACAAACCATAAAATTGACTGTGTTAACCGTTTTTAGTGTGCCGTTCAGGGGCTGTGGGCACGGATTTTGTGCAGCCGTCACCTCCCTCCATCTCTATGACTTCTCGTCTCGTAAAATGGAAACTCTGTCCCCATTTCCCCACCCCCAGCCCCCCGTACCCACCGTCCCGCTCTCCCTCTCTGTGAGTTTGCTTCCTCTGGGACCTCACAGACGTGGACTCAGCCAGTAATGTCTTCTGGGTCTGCCTTCTTTCACTCAGCATCGTGTCCTCAAGGTTCACCCATGATGGAGCAGGTGTCAGGGTTTCCTTCCTTTTTAAGGTTGAGTGGCATTCCAGTGTGTGTGTGCGTGTGTGTGTGAGCGTGTGGGTCGCCAGTCCATCTGTTCATCCATCGGTGCACACTTGGGTGGCTTCCTCCTTTCTCGCCATCATGAGTGATGCTGCTGTGAACACAGATGTGCAAATAAGACCCTGGTTTCAGTCCTTTGGGGTATTTGTCCAGAAACGGAACTGCTGGGTTCTGTGGTCATTTTCTAGACGTTTGGAGGAACCGCCATACTGTTTTCCACAGCGGCCGTACCATTTTACCTTCCCACCAGCAGTGCACAAGGTTCAGATTTCTCCAAATCTTTGCCGACACTTGCTTCTGCCTAGGTTGTGTGCCTGTTGGTTTTGTTTTCTTTTTAATATCCATCCTAATGGGCGTAAAGGGATATGTCATTGTGGTTTCAATTTGTAATTCGAGGGGCTTGGCTTTTATGGGCTCTTGCCTCCAGCTCGTAAAATTCCGTGAGCCTTTGCCATCTTTCCGTCATCCTTCCCCTTCCAGGACCTTCCCCAGACCATCATCTTCCAACTAAACATCATGGGATGGGTGATTGCAAGCCGCCACCTGCCTGGCCAGGGTTTCTGCTTCCTGGAACCCGGCCACTCACCCAGAGGGGCAAGAGAAACTTCGGGAGGAAATAGCGCCTTGCCCAACAAGGTCAAGTGGCTTGGGAGCCTTCATAGGGAAGGCTCGTGTTTTAAGTGTGAGCCTAAATTCTAGAATGTTCTCAGATGGGGGAACGCTGACACCATTGAACCAATAATTATGTGTTAGATGATGCCAGATATTGACTCCAGGATCTCACAGAACGGTGCAGAGTGGGAATCCTGCCTCAACAGCACTAATGTGTTGAGAGAACAAATATAGTTAAGAATACGCTGAAATTACCCAGTGTGCGCAAAGTAGCCTGACTTTTGTGCATGCAGCAAACCTTTGTTGAGCAGACCAGGTGGAGGAGCTCACCTTCCAGGTATGACAGGTGGAGACAGGGATGGCTGCGTGGGTGGGAACACCCAGACAAACATAAGAGTCCCACACTGGGTTTAACGTTCCACCGTCGTGATCTTGAAATTCTTAATTTTTAGACAGGGGACCCGCATTTCCATCTGGCCCTGAGCCCTGCAAATACATAAATGCTCCTGGATGGGGAGGAGGCACACAGGTGATAAGCAAGAGAAAGGCAATGGTGATACGTTCAGTGAAGAAAATACAACAGGACAGCAGGTTAGAGAATGGGGAGGGGGCAGAGCTGGGGCTGGGGTTGGGTGCAGGGCATCCCTCAGAGCCAGTGTTCGGGAGGATCCTGAGAAGGCAGCCTTACCATGGAAAGTTCTGGGTGGAGGGACAAGGAGGTACAGAGGGGGAGAGGGCAGGGTCCAGATCCTGAGGGGCTTTGTAGGCCATGGGATGGAGTGGGGCTTCTGACCTCACTGCAGTGAGAAGCACTGAGCAGGGGGGGGATGTGACGGGATAGATGCAGGGGGCAAAAATGGAGGCACGGAGGTCAGTGAGGAGGCGGAGGTCCAGGTGGGGAAGAAGACCGCGGTGGATACAGAGAAACCGATTGGATCAGAGAGACTTTTGGGAGGTGGGACTGATGGCTTGGACGGGGTGTGTTTAAAAAGAAAGAATCGAGGAAAACGTGTAGGTTTTGTGCCTGAGACAGCGGGTGGATGGTTGCACCACTGACAGAAAAGGGGGGAGTCGGGAAGAACATCTTGACAGGGTCAGAGAAGTTAGGCCACGTTGAGTCCGCCGTCCCAGGGAGACGGCGAGTGCCCACCAGACGTGCATATGCACGTAGACACAGACTATTCTGAGAAAGGAAAGGTGGTACCAACCCTACACGCAGTCAGTGGGCCTGCAGCGCACAGCCAAACCACCCCTAACCCCCTGGAAGAGACATAAACGTGTCGTGATGACGTCCAGTGAGCTGTGGACAGTTCTACCCAATGTCACCTGGAGCTCACAGCACCTGCTCTAGAGATAGCTCTGAGCGGGCAGACGCGCCCTCGTAGAATTCAGAAAGACAGAAGTCCTTATTTTCTTAGCAGCACACGCCAGGCCCATTCAGCAGCTACTTAATAAACACCCTTCTCTCCGGCAGGCGGACCCTGCCCGTGAGGTCCTCCTTCAGACGGAGAATCTAAACAAGGTGTGAATGAATCCCACAGGCTCTATCCCCAGGGGGATGTCTGGAAGGGTCTGGAATAAAACCACAGAGTTCAAGGGGTGACTACCTCCAAGGGAATGCTGGTGATGATCCCCATCTACCGTCTACACCACCATCCCCACCTGCCTTCTACACCGCCATCCCAAGCACTAGCCGGAGCCCGAGGAGTTCTGTCCTGAGAGGTAAGTGGGCGGGGCACTCAGATTTCTGGTAACTCAGGGTTTTATAGTCATGGACCTTTTTGTCATTACAAGGTGACATTTGCACATAGTGAAATGCCCAGGTCATAAGAACACACTTAATAAATTGGACCTTTTTTTTTTTTTTTTTGAGAGAGAGAGAGAGACAGAGGGAGCATGTGCGCACATGAGCAGGGGAGGGGCAGAGAGAGAGAGAGGGAGAGAGAGAATCCCAAGCAGGCTTTGTGCTGTCAGCGTGGAGTCCGCCTTAGGGCTCAGTGTCGGGACTGTCATATCATGACCTGAGCCGAATCGAGTCGGACGCTTAACCGACTGAGCCGCCCGGGCGCCCCAGTTGAGCTTTGATAAACACACGTACCAATGCCGTCAGCACACATGTCAAGACATGGAATATGGTCATCACCCCCGACGGTTTCCGCGTGCTCCTCCCAAGGCAGTCTGCGCCCATCAGAAGGAACCGCTGTCCTGCCTTCTGTGACTATAGATTAGTCTTGCTGGCTGTTTGAACTTCATAAAATGCAATCATCCAGTATGTATTTTTGTGCTGTTTGTTCCTTTTTATTACCGAGCAATGTACCATTCTCCTGGTGACAGACGTTTAAACTGTCTCCGGTTTGGGGCTAAAGCCAGTAATAGCGCTGTCGTCATTCTCGGGAAAGCCTTTTGGGGACCGTGTCTTCATTTCTCCAGGGTAGATATCTCAAGGTGGGAGCCTCGTGGAATTTCTGGAAGGACCTTAAAAGCGTCACTTCCGTCCGGTCACAGGTGGCCTCCTCCCATTCGGCGTTGACACCATTGTAAAAAGATAATCTGAATGTTCGCCTGGATGTGTCCTACCAACCCTCTCCAGCCAAGGAGTTTTATCATCTCCGTCTGCACACTGTGCTTGGAATTTAATTAACTGTATTGAGAAAAAGGGACGACCACCTTATAGTGGCTGTAACACAGAGGGGTTTATGGCCACATATTAAAACCAAAGCCATAGGGAGACTGGCTTAGAGCCAGACAAATCAGCGGCAAGAAGGGTAAAGATGTGTTGAAAATAAAATTTAATTTTCCAGCTGTGGTTATGAGCAAGTCACATTCCGGCTTCGCTGTGGGGTCACAGCCTAACAAATGAGGCAGGCACGGAGGCATCGGAAGCCCAGGCGAGCAGCGAACCAAGGAAGATTTAGCAGCCCCGTGTGTGGGCTGGATCCGTAACAAGCACAGCCTCAAAGAAGGATATTAAGTCTGCGTCCTTTTTCGCATAAAGCCTCTTGGTCACAATCGGGAATCACCTGGAACCTATTTAACTAAATCGCTTTGCACAACAAGTCAGGCACAGCACGGATTAATTCTGTACTCACCTGGAGTAAGAATGTCACGAGCCAGGCAGGCCCAGCCTTTGCTGCAAAGCCCGTCCCGTTCAGAGCCGCCGTGCGGCTATGCGGTCGCTGCAAGCCTGGGTCCTGGACGACGGCTCCACTCCGCTGTATGAGTTTGCTCGGGCTGCCCTAACAAGGTACCACGAACCCAGTGGCCTAACCATCAGGAATATCGGCTCACGGTTGTGGAGGCCACACGTCTGAGACGGAGGTGTCGGCAGAATCACACTACCGTGCGGGCGCGGGGGGAGGATCCGTCGCAAGCCCCGCCTCCCGTCCGTCCTCCTCCGTCCCAGCTCCTGGTGGCTCCTTGGCTTGTGATGGCGTCACTCCAACCTTCCCATGGCGTTCTCCACGTGTCTGTCTCTTCATGCGGCGTTCTTCGTATGATGACACCGGTCACGTTGGACTTGAGAGCCACCAGTATGGCCTCATCCGTACTCGCCGGGTACTGGGGGAAAGCAGTGAGCCAAGCACTCATTGGCCTTCTTCCATCATCTGAATTTACATGAATGTCCAAAAGCAAAGATGTTCCGCTCTCTCCTGGTCCTAACGCTCTCCTTGCCTGGACCTCGGATCCGTGCAGGAAACGGGGAACTGGAGCCCCCGGTTTATCCCTCCCTGTGGTGCCGCCCTGAGGGAGGTGTGCACTCCTTGCTATGAGGTCCTCCCCGGTCGTGCCCGTCCCCGGCCATTCTCATGGAGCCTTGCAGAGAGACTGACACAACACGGCACTGTTTTACTTTTCATCGGATTTGATTTGGACGTCCCCGTGGGCTTTGGGGTGTGTCCACGAGAAGCCGGGCTGGCTTGGGAATGCACTGTCAGGGACAGTCCCTAAGACCGCCCTCACTCTTAATACCAATTACAAGGTCAGGGTCCCCCAAACCACCCTCAGCTTCGGTGGTTTCCCGAAAGACCCACAGAACCTGTTGAAAGCTGTTGGGCTCATGGTAATTGTTTCAGGCAGCGAAAGGATACAGTGAAAGGCCCAGGAAAGCGGTGCTCAGGGCAGGGTCCCAGAAGGTTCCAAGCCTGGGGCTTCCGGTTGCCCCCTCCCAGGCGGAGCCATGCATAGTATGACCTTCCTGCAATGATGTCACACAGCGTGCAGAGCATCGCCAGCCAAGGAGGCTCCTCTGAGCCAGGAATTTCCCTGGGGTGCCCTCAACTTTCCCTGGGGTGTAAGCTCGACTGACTTCCTGGTGGCTGACCTCAGGCCCCCCTGGAGGTCGCACTGATGTTGCAACACCCACGGCCCCCACCCTAATTCACATCATGCGACTATTTGGCGTGACCCAAGGCCCCTGGGTGAGCAAACGCACTTCTATCAAGCATGATATCCCAAGGGCTTTGAGCTCACCTCCCAAAGCCACGGGGCAAGGGCCAGACCCCTTGCTGGGCTATGTCTTTAATGACACAGTGAGGGATCCATAGATCCATTGGCTAGGGTGTTTTGGTGAATCAAATCATTCCTACTGGGTGGGATTGGGTTGGGGGGGGTGTGGAGGAGCCTCGTAGATTGGTGGTGGCAATACAGAGCGGAGTGGCCAGTCTGAAGAGCAATGGCCATCATCCCCACGATGATGTCCCGCCCCAGGAAATACGTCCCAGGGTGCCTCTCCCACAGTCTGCAGGGCACATACAATAGACAGAAGCCAGCTGGGCCATCAGCACAGGAGGCTGATGGGTACAACACAGTGGATCATACAATATGCGCAATGCACGCATTAGGAGTTGGCGGGTTAGACGTATAGACAGAAACATGGATCTTAATTACATTCATGGTGCCCGGTGAAGAATGGAAAAATGGAAAAAGAATGACAACAGGGCACAAAACAATTACATAAATTAAAGACCCAGCCACACAAAGCAACAAGATGCATTTTGCAAAAAAACACAAATGAAAGATAGGCGTTGAAAGAATATTTGCCCATGGTGGGGGTGGAGGAAGGCGACGGGAGCGGGACAAGGCATTAAGGTGGCATGAACAGGCGAGCACGACACAGGAGCACGGTGCACAGACCGAGAATGACACTGTGCCATGACCGGATCACCCCACCTCAAATCAGAAACTTTCCCTTAGTTTCAACCACACTCAAATTTTAAATTAAAAAAATAAACTTTTTAAAAAATTTATTTAATATTTATCTTTTGAGAGAGAGACAGAGTGTGAGCAGGGGAGGGGCAGAGAAAGAGGGAGTCACAGAATCCGGAGCAGGCTCTAGGGTCCGAGCTGTCAGCCCAGAGCCCGACGCGGGGCTCAAACCCACGAACTGAGACATCATGCCCTGAGCCAAAATCGGATGCTTAACTGACTGAGCCATCCAGGCGCCCCGCAAAAGACAGCTTTTAATTATCCCTTAGTGGCTACTGCTGAGTTTAAAAGAAAACCTTGAACCGTTGTTTTTTAGTAAGAATGAACTACTCTCTGTTGGCTCCTGCTACACGAGACACAGAAATGAGCTCACTCTCTGTCCACGTTCTGTCTCCCACTTCCCAATATTTGTGGGAATAACTCTGGATTTAGGATGAATAATTATTAATCAACCAACAAATCTGAATATTTAGATGAAACAAATGACTTCTCAGGTAACTGTGAGGGGCCAAAGTTAACTCACGAACATTTAGGACACCTGAGAAGGTGGAGAAGAAATTGAAAAAGTGGTCTGAGTCGTACCGTGCCACAAAGAAAAGCCGTGGGGACCATTCTGTGGTGTCACATGACAGTTTCATTTCATTTCACTGTATTATTTTGCTTCATTATTTTCAGCAGCTACATTACTCTTACTAGGGGCCAGATACTTGTTGGTTAAAATGTTAACTAATTGATCGGCAGGTTTGCGAGATACAAGACCAATCAATCAAGAAAGTCAGTTAAAAGCCTGTACACTAGCATTGAACAATCCAAAAATAAATTAAGAAAACAGTCCCACTTACAATGGCATCGGAAGGAATTAGAATACACTTAATAAAAGAAGTCTAAAATGTTCACACTTTACAAACCACTGTTGAAAGAAATTAAAGATCTACATAAATGGAGAGATATCCCATATTAATGGAACAAAAGACTTAATGTTTCCCAGGCAGCAGTGCTCCTCAGAGTGATTTACAGATTCAGTACAATCCCTTTCAAAATTCCTCCTGAATCCCTTTCTTTGAAGAAATTGACAAGATGATCTTAAAACTTAGGTGGAAATTCAAGGGACACGGAATTGCAAAAATAGTCCTGAAAAGGAGCGAAACTGGAGAACTCACGTGTCCAGATTTCAAAACTTATTGCAAAGCTGTGCCAGTCAAGAAAGTGTGGTGCTGGCATAGCCTACACATAAAGATCAAGGGAATAGAACTGAGAGTCCAGAAATAAACCCAGACATCTATGGTCAGGCGACTTTTCACAAGGGTGCCAAGACCATTCATTGGGGAAAAAAATAGTCTCTTCAACAAATAGTGCTGAGACTATTGGACCCTGACGTCACACCAAATACAAAAATTAACTCCAAATGGATCAAAGACCTAAACGTAAGAGCTAAAAGTATAACACTCTCAGAATAAAATGGAGGTGTAAATTTTCGTGACTTTATATTAGGATGGATTCTTAGATACAACACCAGAACAGTAAGCAACAAAAGAACAAATAGATAAAGTAAGGCATCATCAAAATTAAAAGCTTCTGTGATTCAAAGGACACCATGAGGAAATTGGAAAGAAAATCCATAGAACGGAAGAAAAAAACTGCTAATCCTATATCTGATTGGGACTGTGCTTGTATATAAATCTAGATCTGACAAGGGACTCTATTTATAATGTATAAAGAACTATTCCAACTCAATAATCAGCAAGTAACCCAACTTAAGATGGGCAAAGGACATGGTTGTCTGTATATTCTATGGTTTTTTTCCCAAAGGAGATATACAAATGGCCAATACGCACGTGAAAAAATGCTTCCTTAGCAGCAGGGAAATGTAGATCACACCCACATTTCACATCAGGTAGGACGGCTGTAATCAAGAAGTCAGATAGGCCTGGGTGGCTCAGTCGGTTAAGCGTCCGACTTTGGCGCGGGTCATCATCTCGCCCTTCATGAGTTTGAGCCCTGCACCGGTTCTGTGCTGGCAGCCTGGAGCCTGCTTCAAGTTCTGTGTGTGTGTGTGTGTGTGTGTGTGTGTCTGCTCCTCCCCTGCCCGCACTCTGTCTCTCTCTAAAATAAGTAAACATTAAGAAAATTAAAAAAAAGGATTTTTTTAAGATGTCAGATAAATAGCGAGGGTTGACCAAGACGTGGGGGAATCAGAACTCCCACACGCTGCCGGCGGGAACGTAGGCTGGTACAGCCACTTCGGAAGCAGTCCGGCCGTTCGTCGAACAATTAAACAGAGTCACCGTATGACCCAGCATTTCCATCCCTAGGCGTGCACCCACGAGACATGAAAGTAAACGATGACCCAAAAATGCATCAGGAATATCCACAGCAGCGTAATTCGTAAGAGCCAAAAAGGAGCAACGGCTCAAATGTCCGTCAGCTGGCGAATGGGTGAGTGAGACACAGTATAGCCACGAAGTTGAACAGAATTCAGGCAAAGAAAGGAAGGAAGTATGGGTACGTGTGGGGGCATGCAAGAGCCTTGCAAACATGCCAAGTGGCAGAAACTTACCGCAAAAGACCACCTATTGTGTGGTTCCCTCTGTAAGAAAAAGCCAGAATAGTCAACTCTATAGAGACGGAAAAGTAAGTTAGTGGTACCTAGGGCTGGGGTGGATGGAGGAATTGAACGGTGACGCCTGAGGGTTCAAGGATGCTTTTGGGGAGTAATAAAAATGTTCTAAAACTGATTATGGTAACGGACATGCCACCACGTGAATATATTTAAAAGCCCTTGAATTATACACTTTGAATCAGTGAATGCGTAAGTGTGTGAATTACATCTCAAAGGAGAACTATTTAAAAATAGTAATTTGATGTTTAAAACAAGTCTGCTATTCTCTGCATTTTAGGGATTGCACAGAGAGGTTTGGGGACATAAAGGCCAGCAGTGGGGCCCCAGATCCTGCTTCGTTACGTCCGTATCTGCCAGGGCGTTTCACACCACCCGCGACTCACTGGCGACGTGCAGCTAGATAGGTGACTAATGGACAAAAATGGTCGGTTTCCCTCCTTGGATCATGTGCCAGAATAAATGATGGATGGTCTAAAGAGTTAAATACAAAAACCAAGCCAACATGTAACAAGAAATATAGGGAGTATATAGGAAGGCAGAAAGGATTTTCCAAGCATAAAAATGTGAAAGAAATGGCAACAGAGATCAATGAAATTATACTAACATGCTGATATCAGGGAGAAAAAAAAACCCCACAAACCAAATTAAAAGAGGAAAGTCAAAGTGGGAAGAAACATTTGCAGTGTGTATGAAAAATGATGGCTTTTTTTTCTTGAGAGAGAGAGAGAGAGAGAGAAAGAGAGCGCAGGAAATCAGGGAGAGGGAAAGGGAGAGAATCTGAGGCGGGCCCCACACCCAGCACAGAGCCCGATGCAGGACTCAATCCCACACACGACCCTGGGATCATGACCTGAGCCGAAATCAAGAGTCGGACGCTCAACCGACTGAACCACCCAGGCTCCCCCTCAAAAAAATTGACTTTTAAAGAAAGTTCTGAAACTAGAAAAAATAAATAGCTACCAGACATGTACAATATTTGATATATTCATCAAAAATATAAAACAATGCAAAAATGAAGTTTTAAAAATTGAAGCCTCAAGATTTAAAAAAAAAAAAACAGCATACACCGTTAGTATAAGTGCAATGAAATGGATGTTTTCATTCAACTGCTCACAGAAGAGAAAAGTCCCACAATGTTTCTGGAGCACCATCGGGGCATAAGCATTCACCACGTGTACAATGTTTATACCTTTGACTACGAGTCTCACTTAGCAACTTATGCTTAAGTAGCGGTTAAATAAACACACAAAAGCTTAGGTGAAGATATGAGTTACTAACAACCAGAAATGAGACATCTCCTAAATATGTAAAAATAAGTAAACGGTTAAATAAACCATAAGCCTGTATGGCAGTTCTCCGTACCAGTGACAACGCTACCAAATGGCCTGGGGAAATGCAACCGATAAAACATTAGGGGGGCGAAAGCAAGATCCGAATCTAAAGTAAGTAAATACAGAGAGAAATGTGCACGGAAAAAAAAAATACTGAACAGAGCAGTGCCTGACGTATGGCAAGCACTGGGTAATAGCGTGCAAGGATTGCCTGGAAATAAGAGCACAGCAAGATTGGAACGCTCGCTTTTGGGAGGTGTGATTGTTGTTGCATCCATGACTTTGTGCATTTCCCCAATTTTCTACCATTAACGTGAATTGACCTTATAATCAGAAAATCACGTGATTCAGTTTTCAAAGCCTGTAGGGATGTTGGGGTGCCTGGGTGGCTCGGTTGGTTGAGCATCCGACTTTGGCTCGGGTCATGATCTCACGGTCCATGAGTTCGAGCCCTGTGTGGGGCTCTGTGCTGACAGCTCAGAACCTGGAGCCTGTCTCAGATTCTGTGTCTCCCTCTCTCTCTGACCCTCCCCAGTTTATGTTCTGTCTCTCTCTGTCTCAAAAATAAATAAACGTTAAGAAAAAAAAAAATTTTTTTAATAGAAGTCTGTAGTAATGTCAACTCAGATAAAGCCTCAAAGTTGGGGCACCTGGGTGGCTCAGTTGGTTGAGCATCCGACTTCAGCTCAGGTCATAATCTCGTGGTTTGTGAGTTCGAGCCCTTCGTTGGGCTCCGTGCTGACAGCTCAGAGCCTAGAGCCTGCTGGGGATTCTGTGTCTCCCTTTCTCTCTGCTCCTCCCCTGCTTGCGCTCTGTCTCTCTCTGTCTCTCAAAAATAAATAAACACTAAAAATTTAAAAAAAACAAAAAGACTGAAAGTTGTCCATGAGTCACAAGTAGGCAAAAACAATCAAATACAAATCCTGACGAAGCAAAAGCAGAACAGACAGATGTCGGACCTGGATAAGGAAACAGCTCTTTGTTTCTAACGAAGGAGATCAGGGTTTAATTTTCCGTTCCAGACCCCTGTGTAGAACAAAAACTGAACTGTTACCAAAAACAAAAACATGTCATTGGGTTTGCTTTTTTCTTTTTTGATTCCCAGTCGATAATCTACTATCTCTTTCATCGGAAGAGGTTGTCACTCCTGGCTCACGGCAGGTGTTTTGTCAGAAACCAGGAGAACGCTTCAGAGGCACGCACGTCCCTGTGGACACCAGGACCAGGTGCTGGTCCTTCAAGGCCACTTGCCTCCCGTGGAAAACACTCTTCCTCCACATTTTGAATTTGGCTGTACAGAATCCTGGCTTACTTTCCATCCTTGGCCACCGCAGATGAACACGGATGGTGAAACGTCCTTAATAATGCACAAGGTGACCCAAATTTCTAGAGAGTTGAAAAAATAAAATGTAACCCTGAAATCCAAAAACCCTCTTAGCTCGGAGAGCCAGGCCGTCTCATAATCTGTCAACAACAGTTACTAAAACGTTCCTGGAGAGCAGCTGAGGCACAGATAATAAAGAAGATTGAGTGTCATTTTTTGAGCCAAACAAAATAATGTGATTCGGATTAACCAGCTGCGTTATGAACCCAGTCATTCTGTCTGGTTTATCCCACCACCTACTCCAGTAGATTTTGGTTTGTTCATTCACATTTATACTCATGGTCCTAAAACTATGGTTTCAGAGTCTAGATATTTGGGGAAAGGTAAAACAGTGTGGCACCTGTAGCATTCGCCTGAAGGTCATTCGCTACGCCCATCCTATGGGGGGGGGGGGCGGATAAAAGTTAAACTAGGAAGAGGTTGTTGAAAACACAACTACTACCAGACTTTCCCCTTCCTCAGGGCTCCCTTAATGACTCCCCGTGTGGCTTGCTGTCGGGGGCGACCCCGTCATTTCCTCAGGCAGCAACCTGAGGCTGCAAGAGTCATAAATCTGGGGTGGTTTCATGAGCTTCTGTGTAGTGTCCTGTCTTCCTTTCTGCAGGTTCAAATGGGCCACAGGAACATCGAGAAAGAAAGAAACATCCCCCGGTTGCAATCGTTGGCTTTGAGAACTCACGGAGAGTGTGTAAGGACACAGCTTGTGAGCCGGCAGGTGCAGTCATTCACACGAGAGGTCGCCCCCTACATAGATCGCAATGTCAACAGTGCCCCCTGGAGTTGTGCGCCAGGGCCGCCTTAAGGTAGGACTTCTACCTTTTCAGTGGCCCTTCTGTGCCCATGGCCGTCTCTAGAGGTGGAGCTTCTAACCAGGACAGGGCTTGGGGTTGCTTGGGACCTGAACGTATGCGTCACAGACCTGCTAGCTCTCGCCCAGATTGACAGAGGCTTCCATCCTGATGAGTATACCGGGCCAAAGCCCAGTGCCGTTTCACATGCCAAAACAGGAGCTGACCAGTGAGACCTCAGCCCAGAATACCGCGATATTTTAACACTTAAAAACTCTGATGTCAGCGGTAAAGAGGTCATAAGAATCAGCCGGAATCCTGTGCTGGTTCTTTAAATACATATATGTATAGAAAGAGAGAGAGACAGAGACGGAGAGAGATGGAGAGAGAGAATTCAGGTGCCATACAATTCACCAGTTAAAGGGCACAATTCAGTGGATTTTAGTATATTGACACCAACCAACCTCGATCTAATTTTAGAAGAGTTTCATCACCCCCAGCGGAAACCCTGTACCTTAGGATTCACCCCCCACGTCACCTCCATCCCCAGCCCCACGCAAACACTAATTTACTTTCTCTCCAAAGACCTGCCTTCTGGGCATTTGAGATAAAGGGCATCATACAGTATGTGCTGTTTGGTCACTGTTTCTTTCATCTAACATGTTTTCGAGGCCCCTCCATATGGCAGCATGTGTCAGTAATTCGTTCTCTGTTATCGCTGAAAAAGATCCCACTGCATGGATATAGCACATAATTTCCTCAGTAAACATGGACACTTGGGTTGCGTCCCACTTTTGAGCTTTTATCCCAATGCTGCCTGCGCACTGACGTACAAGGTTGTGTGTCTTCGTTTCTGTTGGGTATGTACCTAGGAGCAGAATTTCCGGGCTAGATGATCACTCTGTGTTTAGCATCTCGAGTAACTGCCAAAGTGCTTTCCAACGTGGTCAGTCCATTCCGTGTGTCTGCCATCACCGCGGGAGGGTCCCATTGGCTTCACGTCCTCGCCCACGCTTTGCGTCTTCTGTCTTAGTGACGGCAGCCATTGTGGGTGGGAGGGCGGGGGAGGGAGTGGTTGCTTCTCATGGTTTTGATCACATTCCCCTAATGGTAAGGATGTTAGGCATCGTTTCCTGTGCTTTTTGGCTCTTTGCATGTGTTCTCCAGAGAAATATCTGTTCAGAACCTTTGCCCGCATTTTTCCAAGTTGGGTTATTTTTTAAAAATCAATTATCACTGAGCTGTTAAGAGGTTTTACGTTCCTTATCAGATACGAGTCTGCAAACGTTTCGTCCCAGTCCGTGGGTTGTCTTCTCCCTTTCTTGATGTTTTCCTTTAAAGCACAAAAGGGGCGCCTGGGTGGCTGGCTCAGTTGGTGAAGCATCAGACTTCAACTCAGGTCATGATCTCACAGTTCGTGAGTTTGAGCCCCGTGTCGGGCTCTGTGCTGACAGCTCAGAGCCTGGAGCCTGCTTTGGATTCTGTGTCTCCCTCTCTCTCTGCCCCTCCCCTGCTTGAGCTCTGTCTCTCTCAAAAATAAACATGAAAAAAAAATTTTTAATTGAAAACACAAAAGTTTGTAATTTTGATAAAGTCAGATTTCTCTCTTTTTTTCTTTTATTATTTGTGCTTTTGATGTCATATCCAAGGAGCCCTTGGCTAACCCAAGGCCATGAAGATTTGCTCCTGTGTTTTCTTCTAATTTTGTAGTGTTAGCTTAGTCCTTAGGTTTACAGTCCATTTGAATTAATACCTGTGTATCATGCGAGGAAGGGGCCCACTTTGTTCCTCTGCATGTGGCTATTTACTTATTCCAGCACCATATCCTGAAAAGACTATTGTTTCCCACTGAATTGTCTTGGCAGCCTTTTCTAAATCAATCGACCATAAATATAAGCATTTATTTCTGGACTCTCAATTCCATTCCCTTGATCCAAATGTCAATCCTTATGCCAGTGCAATATTATCTTGATTACTATAGCTTTGTAGCAAGCTTTCAAATGAGGAAATGTTAGTACTCATTTTTATTCTCCTTTTGAAGACTTTTTTTGGCTATTCTGGGTCCTTCACATTTCCATATGGATTTTAGGATTAGTGTGTGAATTTCAACAACAACAACAAAAAAAGGTAGCTGGGATTTTGATAGGGATTGCATTGAATATGTAGACCAATGTGGGGAGCATCGCCATCATAGAAATGAGTCTTCTAATCCATGAATATGGGATGTCTTTCCATTTCTTTAGATCTTTTGAACTTTTTTTCAACAGTGCTTCCTAGTTTAACGTGTACAAGTTTTGAACTTCCTTTTTTAAATTTCTTCCTAATTATTTTATTCTTCTGATGCTATTATAAAAGGAATTGTTTTCTTCATTTTATTTTAGAATTGTTCGCTGCTAGTGTAGAGAAATACAAGTGATTTCTGTGTGTCAGTCTTTCATCCTGAAACCTTGCTAACCTCGGCCTTTGTCCTAATAGGGTTTTTTTTTGTGTGTGTATATTCTGAAATTTTCTAAATATAAGATCACATCTCTGCAAATAGAGAGAGCTTTACTTCTTCCTTTCAAACCTGGATGCTTTTATATCTTTTTGTTCCTTAACTACACTGACTGAAACTTCCAGTGCAACGTGGAACAAAAGTGGTAAAAGCAGGCATAATGGTCTTGTTACTGATCCTGGTGGGAAATCTTTCAGTTTTTCACTATTAACTGTGATAAGTACAGGTTTTTCATAAATGCTATGTGTCAGGTGGAGGAAGTTCCCTTCTATTCCTCGTTTGTTGAATGTATTACAAAAGAGTATTGGATTTTGTCAAATGCTTTTTCTGTGTCCATTGAGACAATCAGATGGTTTGTGTCCTTTATTCTATCAATATTTTTACTATATTGATTTATTTTCATGTCTTAAACCAGCTTCCCTTTCCGGGGTACAATCCGGTTGGTCATAGTATATAATATTTTTCATATATTGCTGGACTTCATCTACTAATATTTTGTTAAGGATTCTTTTTATCACTGTCCATAAGGGATATTGATGGGTAGTGTTGGGGTGTTTTTGTTTTTGTGATATCTTTGTCTGGTTTTGGTATCAGGGTAATTCTGGCCTCAGAATTAGTTCATAAATGTTCTTCCTCTTCTTTTTTGGAAGAGTTCGTTAGGCACTAATGTTAATTCTTCTTTAAATGTTTGACAGAACTGACCCATGAAGCCATTTGGTTATGGGCTTTTCTTCATGGGAAGTTGTTCTTCTTATTCTTATTCTTATTCTTATTCTTATTCTTATTCTTATTATTGCTAATTCAATCTCTTTACTTGTTATAGATCCATTCAGATTTTCTACTTTTTCCTGAGACACTCTTGGTGGTTTGCGAATTTCTAGGTATTTGTCTCTCTCCTCTGTTACCACAGTTATCTCTGTAATTGACCATAGAATTCTCTTATAATCTCTTTTATTTTTGTCAAGTCACTAAGCATGCCGTCTCTTTCAGTCTTGATTTTAGTATTTTGACTCTTCTGGTTTTTTCTCTTGGTCAGTTTGTCAATTTTGTTGGTCTTTTCAAGAACCCATTTTTGTTCTGTTGATATTATTCTACACTGATTTTCTAGTCTCTATTTTATCATATTCCTGCTGTAATCTTTAAGACTTCCTTCTTTCTACTTGCTTTGGGTTTTGCTTGCTTTTCTTTTTCTTGTTTCTTAAGGTGGAAAGGCTGGTGATTGGTTTGAACCATCCCTCCCTCTTTGTGTTTTGTTTTGTTTTGTGTAACTCCTATAAATTTCCCTTAAGCAGTCTTTGCCTGCATTCTGTAAATCTTGGTATGTTGCATTTTTTTTTCGTTCATGCTAAAATACTTTTTAATTGTGTGATTTCTTCGTTCACCCATGGGTTACTTAGGAGTGTGTTTTTTGGTTCTGTGTCTCTCTGAGTTTCCCAAATTGTCTCCCGCCATTAATCCCTCATGTAATTCAACTGTTGTTGGGAACTGTATTTAGGATCGTTTCAACCTTAAGTGTACAACTTCTCCACATCTCTGAGGCTCCCCTTCATGGTCCTCCGGCCAAGGCTCACGGCCCCGGTCACTGCGGTCTGCTGGCCACCTGTGCGATCAGGACTGCACCTGGGCCCACGTGGGGAGGACAGGGAGAGAAAAGTCCCCAGGGTTGGCGCCCTTTTGAGGGTCCCAGCTCCACTGAACACAGAAGGAAGCGCCCCTCTCTGAGTTTGGGCTCCCACTGGCCCCTTCGCCAGCCACTGTCTCTGGGACCGTCCGGGGGCTGGGAGATGAGACAATGGGGGAATGGAGAGGGAAGGGAGAAAAGGAAGCCCAGGGCACTGCTGTGCTTTCTGGGTACTAGGATTCCCTTTTTCCAACTTTGAGCCAGGGCTAGAAGCTTCCCCTGAGCACTCACTGGCTGTGCCCCACAGCTCACATCTGGGTTTCCAGCTGCATTAAAGCCAGGCTGGAGGGAAAACATGGCAGCTGCTAGCATCGCCACTGGTAATGCTTTAAATCAGGGTCATTGGATACAGGGGAAAACACAGGTTCTTACCCAGAACCGGGACCTGAATGGGGTCTTAGAAACCAAAAGGAGAAGAGAAACGTGGATTAGTATGAATCCACCCTTTTTGCTGGAAAGAGAAGTTTGAAGAGAGAAGTGAGCTCCTGAGGGAAATGTGGAGGCAGAGAGTTTCTCTTAGATAAAAAAGGAGTATCTCCTGGGTGTGTGGAGCACAGGCCACAGGACAGACGGGGACCTCTGCCAAACTGTGCCCAGACCTCAGAGACAGCCGTCCCCAGGGATGTGGATTCAGTCTGGACTCCCGGCTTCACCAGAGATTCCAGGACCCCAGACCTAGCTCCGAGGCAGCAGTAAAGCTTCAGATTTGCAGGGTCCGTGGGGGCTGGCGATGGGGTCCCTGCGTTCACCCATCCATGACCCCAAGCACCCTCTCAGCCGCCTCTGCCCTGCCTGGAACTCCAAAGGCGAGGCTCAGTCTATAGAAGAAGCTTCAGAGGGAGGGCGTCCTAAAAATGCCTCTTGTATTCCCACCGGCCAAGCAGAGATAAAATTACGCAGATTTAAAGACACGGAAGACGTAAACCATTGCTGGCACACCCAAGTTGTGGACCAAGTTTCCCGTCCGTCCCCCCACACCCCCCCCCCCCACACACGCACAGTAATAAATAGTAAACAGAGACCTAACCTTTGTGGAAAGGAGAATTTTTAGCAAATACAGGAGGCCGCCAAAGCCGGGGACTCTTACTCAGGCAAATGATTACGGCTTGGATTTTATTTCTAAGCATCTTCTCAGCATTATGTTGTCACCCATAATAAGTGGCCTTCTCGCACACGGGGTGGAAGATCCTAATTGGCCCTGGCGAAGGAATCTTTCACGCGTTTCAGGAGGGAAAGGATGGGCCGCATATGCAGTAACACTAATGGTTCCATTTTTTAAGACACTGAGTATTGTTTATGTGCCGTTCTTACTTTATTGCGTGCAGATTACCAATCGTTCATCCCAAGTAGAGGGCTGCGCTGCCGGGGGGGAGGGGCGGCGTGCATTTCATTTACTGGCAGCTAGGAGCCTCCTTGATTGCTTTTTCTCTCCCCTGCTGAGGTCAGTAACCAGCTCCGATATGATTTCTGCTGAATCAGTTTGCTGTGATTTGTCTTGTCCGCCTGCCCAACGTTAATTATATCTCCCAATGGGCGCTGGGCTAAAATATAGAGCATATCTCAATAGAGGAAAAATGTATTTCTCCTTATTTGATGGCCCTTCATTTTGACTTTCAGCTCCCTCTCCGCCTTTCCAAGGTCTGTAATCAATAGTCACGTGGCTCTGGGTCCTTTATGCGGGAGAAAGGGGGAGACCCTGGCGGTACTTTCTTTTCAGACTTCAGAATCCAGAGTTAATGTAGGGATAAAAGGACTTTATTCTCCTTCCCTTTCCAGTGAAATGCACTCTCAACCCCTTATTTTAAAATAGTCCTCCCTTCTAGAAATCTGCTAAATTTCTCTCGTCTACCTTCTGGGAAATTTCTGTGGTTCATCTTATGGAAAGAGAGCTCTGACCCCAGGTGATCAAAAGTAAAACCAAAGTTCAAGCTAAGAACTAAAAAAAATAAAATAAAACCATGAAAACCTTTTCTCAAAGAGAAACGAATTTGTTCTCCAATTTACTTTTTTTTTTTTAATGTTTGTTTTCGAGAGACAGCGAGAGACAGA
The DNA here is from genome assembly GCF_024362965.1 of Panthera pardus. Taxonomy (NCBI): domain Eukaryota; kingdom Metazoa; phylum Chordata; class Mammalia; order Carnivora; family Felidae; genus Panthera; species Panthera pardus. Next base: position 12,813,418 of record NW_026526969.1, on the reverse strand, counting down.
GCACGAGCAGGGGAGGGGCAGAGAGAGAGGGAGACACGGAATCTGCAGCAGGTTCCAGGCTCCGAGCTGTCAGCACAGAGCCCGACGCGGGGCTCAAAACCCCGCGTTCGTGGCCAAGTGCACATGAAGACATTCTAGCCTCTAGCCTGGCACAAACCATATTCTCTCCTAACGCTCATTGATATAAAATTAAGGCCAACGGGCACCTGGGTGGCTCAGTCGGTTGAGCGTCTGACTTTGGCCCCCAGGTCATGATCTCACAGTTTGTGGGTTCGAGCCCCACGTCGGGCTCTGTGCTGACAGCTCGGGGCCTGGAGCCTGCTTCGGATTCTGTGTCTCCCTCTCTCTCCCCCTCCCTCACTTGCTCCCCCCCGCAAAAAATTTGAATAAACGTTAAAAAAAATTTTTTTTAAATATGAAGGCCGGTAGGTGACTCAAAAATGCTGATATCGGGACCGACCCATGTGGAAAGAACACTCAGTTATCATCTCTGCTGACGGAAACAATGGAAACGGATGGGTGGGTGACGTCCGCACGTGAACACAAAGCGCCTCGCTCACGCACTAGCAGCCAAGATACGTCCCTTCCGTAAAGTGTTCTATGAAGCCGCTGCTAAAGCTGAATCTCCAGTGCAGAACCATCGCTCCCGGGGGAAATACACTCTTCCCGAGGGAGCCTCTGGTCACAAGGTTTTCGTGAACAGATCAATACATAACCTTGCGTACGTGCGTTTCTGCTTAAGGTCAGCCTACCTCACCCGTATATATCGTGGAATCATCACTGCTGGACCGTGGACTCCTGGCTTCAGCTTGGGGACGTTTTAAACAGCGGAGTCACCAGCCAAAGGCATGAAAGTCAAAGGTATGAGCTGAAACAAGAAGGCAGAGGGTGGCCTGTCTCCATCGTAGCTGGGAACATGCCCACTGGGTGACTCAGATCTGTCACCACCGTGCACAGGTCTGTGAATGACCACGAAAGCGCCATGGGTGTTCATCTCAGGGTCACAAATAAATCTAAAGGAGCTGGCAAACTTGTAAAAGTGGAATCCCTGGATGAAGGGACAGTCCTCATACTCTAAACCTCTGTTCACCTTCCCTATCAACACATCTCCATCCTGTGTCCCCGTATCAGTGTGCTGGGGTCCCCATAAAAAAAAGCACATACACTGGGGGGCTTGAACAACACAAATTTATTTTCTTACACTTCCAGAGGCTGGAGGTCCAAGATCAAGGCTCCAAAGGGCTGGTTCCTTCCGAGGCCAATCTCCTTGGCGTGTAGATGACCATCTTCTCCCCGTGGCTTCACGTGGTTGTCCCTCCGCATGCGTCTGTGTCCTGATCTCCTCTTCTTCGAAGGACCCCAGTCAGACTGGATTAGGGCCCACCCTCAGGACCTCATTTGGCCTTAATTACCCCTTCCTTTTCCAAGGTACCACTTACAGACGCAAGCCCTTCTTAGATACCGGCCGTCAGGACTGTAAAATGTGGCTTAATGTGCAGTTCAGCCCATATGAGTCCCATCCCTCAAGCGCCTGCTAAGCCCCATGGATTTACTATCTCAACTCAAGACGTCGGGATCTTAAATATTTCCTTTCTCAGAGTTACCGTGTTGAATTTTAAGTATAAGCAGAAAGAGCTTTCTTCTAATCAGACCTGGGATCAGGCTACCGGGTCTGGGCCCATGATAACGACAAAGATACAGAGCATATCAGACAAAGCAGACCTGCCAGCAAGGTGTCTGTCACCCTGTCCCACGAAAGTCATGGGACGGGAGAGAATGGAGCGGCCTCGCCACAGCGGGGCCAAAACGAGGCTCATGCTGGTAAGAAGCCTGGACCCTGAGTCCTGGGGGGCCTGCTAGGCCTGGCCCTGGTGACCTTCACGAGCCTGATTTCTTCACAGGAGCCTCACAGCCGCGGGCCAGGGGTAGGCCACCGGCGGGGACACGGTCAGCCCAGCACAGGGACTCTGCCTGCCTCTGGCCTCTGAACACTGGAGAATAGAGAACAAAGCTCAGGAAATGAGGTCAGACTTCTGCCTTGCACCCTCGCTCCCAAACTCATCTACCCACACAACACCGATTTTATGGGTTGAATTGTGCCGCCTAGCCCCCAAAAGATGCTGAAGCCCTGACCCCCGGTACTTGTGATGTGACCTGATTCAGAAATAGGGTCTTTGCAGGGGATCGGCTAAAGATGGGGTCATCGGGACGGGATCAAATCCAATACAACCGGCATCCTCGTAAAAAAGAGAACTTTGGACCCAGACATCACACGAGCAAAGGCCACATCAATACGAAGGCAGAGATGGGGGCGATGCCCCTACAAGCCAAGGAGGGCCACACGCTGCTGGAGCCCCGTCAGAAGCAGAGCTGGAGAGGCCTGCGGCGGACCCTCCCTCTCAGCCTCAGAAGGAACCCACCACACAGGCGCCTTGACCTCGGACGTGTGGCCTCCAGAATGGTGAGACAACCCATTTCTGTTATTCAGGCCACATCATTTGTGGTGTTCTGTTATGGTGGCCCCAGCAAACTATCAGACGCAGAGAGATCGTTTTTAAATTGGACCCTTTCTCCACTCTGCTTAAAATTCGCCATCACGCTTAGGATAAAATCCGCCCTCCTTACCAAGGCAGACAAGCCCTGCGCAGCCCAGTCGTTGACGACACCTACCCTGCTTTATGCCTCCTGCCGAAATGCAGTGCCCTCCAAGCTCACCGGACCCCCCTTCTCATCCACAGACCTTCCAGATCTTCTGCTACCTCAGGGCCTTTACACTGGCTGTTCTTTGTCCAAGTCTTTTTATCATTTTTTTTTAATGTTTATTTTTGAGAGAGAGAGAGAGAGACAGAGCCTGGGCAGGGGAGGGGCAGAGAGAGAGAGAGGGAGACACAGAATCCGAAGCAGGCTCCAGGCTCCGAGCTGTTAGCACAGAGCCCAAAGTGGGGCTCGAACTCACGAACCATGAGATCATGACCTGAGCCAAAATCAAGACTCAGATGCTTAAGTGACTGAGCCACCGAGTCGCCCCTCATTTTGGTCTCAGTGGAAACCCCCTTTGAGAGGCCTCCCTGACAACATTGAAGGCAATGACTCCCCAGTCCCCAGGCCAGTTCCAGTCACCATCCCGTTTCATTGCCTGCATAGAACTACACGTGATCTGAGATTATCCTGGGGACGACAGTGCTGAAAGGAAACTTGTCAGAACGTCACCAGTGGTTCAAATTCTGATGAGATTACGTGCGGCATGATTTTAACTTTCTGCTTTCCAGAGCTTCCACAATTAACACATATGATTTTCTATCAGAAAGAGGCAATGGATGCTCAAAAAAAAACAAAGTCCACATCAATAAAAAATTAAAAATTTTTTAAGTTAAAAATAACTAAGTTGAAAAAATAAAAAAAATAACAGAACAATTATAAAAATGGCCTACAGTGTAGGGACATCTCTGCCTTCAGTACCGTGTTCTTGGCTAACAGCGCATTTCTCTTCTAGATGGTTCCCCAGCAGAAAGAATTTCCTTCCAGATGATTGTGTTTGGTTTTAAAAACTCATCCACAGAATTCTTTGCTGCTATGTCCCTCCTGCCACAGCAAAGCTGACCTCAGTGAGTTGCTCGTGACCCAGCAGGGTGAATTGAAAAGTGATGCTGTATGACTTCCAAGGTCAGGTCAGAAATAGCCCTCTCTCTTTGGATGCTTGCTCTGGAGGCATCTGGAGGAAACCAGACACAATGTTAGAAATACAGCAGCTTTGAGGGGCGCCTGGGTGGCTCAGTCGGTTAAGCATCCGACTTTGGCTCAGGTCATGATCTCACGGTTCATGTGTCCGAGCTCTGCTTCAGGCTGTGTGCTGACAGCTCGGAGCCTGGAGCCTGCAGCCTGTTCCGGATTCTTTGTCCCCGTCTCTCTCTGCCCTCCCCCGCTAGCGCTCCATCTCTCTCTCTCAAAAATAAATAAACATTAAAAAAATTTTTAAATAAAAGAAATATAGCAGCTTTGAGACTACCTTGTTGGAGAGGCCACCACAGGCGCTCTGCCACCAGCCGCATTAACCGCCAGCCTGAGGAGGGAGGCCATTGGACGTGCCATCCCGGATGCCCGTCCCGCCAGGTCCTCATACAGCTGAATGTCAACCACCATCTGGCGGCCGCAGCATGAGTGGCCCAACTGAGAACTGCCTGAAACCCTCCTCACCTTCTTGTCCCCGAAATCATGAGAAAAATAAAAGAAGTATCGTTGCACGCCCCTAAGTTTTAGGGTAATTTGTTTTGCAAAAAAAGGAAACTATATTTCTCCATAGAAAAACAGCAATTTGCCAGTCGCTTCAAAGGATCCGGGAAGGGCCGGTGCTGCGTTAACAGCAGGCTGGCCTACCCAGGGCTGCCTGGGGTGGAGACTCCAAACGCTCCTCTAGGACGAGACCCGCCACCGATTCCCTGCCTCAGTGCCCTTGGTCCTCAGCCGGCAAAGCTACCTGCCCCGCCCTCGCACACGCTGCAGACCTCGCGTGTGGGCGGGCTCCACTTAGGGCTGAGTGAGGCCTTGGGCAGAAAGGACCGGAGTGACTGGCATCCAACAAGGTGAGACTCAGCCTCGTGACTCCTTCAGCCTGACCTTGTGGCGTGACTTTTTTGCCAGACTCGCTGGGAGTCTGAGAACCTGCTTATGCGTCTTTGGCCAAGCAGCCTCCACGGTAGAGTGGAAACCACAGGACTTTAGGCTCAGACAGCTCTGAAGACATTCTAATTTTGCATTTGCCTACAATCAAGAGACAGCTTGAACAACGTGGGTTTTTAAAAGAGGCTTGAGACACCTGCGTGGCTCAGTGGGTTGAGCTTCCAACTCCAGCTCAGGTCACGATCTCGTGGTTGGTGAGTTCAAGCCCCACGTCAGGCTCTGCACTGACAGTGCAGAGCCTCCTTGGGATTCTCTCTCTCCTTCTCTCTCTGCCCCTCCCCTGATCGCTCGTTCTGTCTCTCGAAATAAATAAATAAATAAATAAATAAAGACACTTTAAATAAGTAAAAGAGAGGCTTATTTTTCTCATAGAAATCTGGAGGTAGGCAGCTGCTGGCATTGCTTTACCTGTTTTAATAATACCATAAGGGACCCAGGCCATGTTAAGCCTGAGACTCAGGATTTTCCTTCTTTCTCTTTCTTTCTTTTTTTTCCCCCACTCACGGTCACAAGATGGCTGCAGCAGCACCAGATATCACATCTGCTAACAAGGCAGTGAGAGGAAGGAAGTGCGAAAAGTCATGTGAGCCACATCTTTTTTTTTTCTTTTTCTTTTTTTTTTTTTTTTTTTTACCAAAAAGCTTTTCAGAGCCACACGTAACAGTGTTTTCCTTAGGTTTCGTGGCCCAAAACTGGATCACATGGCTCCCCCTAGCTGCAGAAGGGACTGAGGAACTGGGAAACAGCTTTGTCATGATTGTCTGCATCTTAAGTCATCATCTGGGGCTAGGTGCATTGCAGCCTTACACCCGGGTTCCTGTTAGCAAGGAAGAAAGGGATGAGGATTTTTACAGACAAGTTAGTGGTATCCAGCCAAGCCACCTGACCGCTTGCATATCCTAGTGACTTTGAGCAAGACACGCGAGGCCTCTGAGCTTCAGTTACTTACCTGTAAAGTGCAACACCACGTCCCCAGCATCCCGCAGGGCACCTGGCTTCCCGAGGATGTCCTGAACAGAGACGCTCCGGGAAGAAAGCCATGCTGCTTTTATCTATCCAAATCCATCGCAAAATGTCTAGAGTTAACCTGGTGGTGGTTTTCATTATGATAACAGAAGCGTTCATGGTTCTGGCTCTGAGACCAGCACTCTGCTTCAGAAGGAAAATCCGGATGCTGTGGAGAAAATGTGCTGCAAGGCACAGTCACGTGGCGCCAGAATGGGTCGGGGACACAGGACGTAGTCAGTGTGGCCCGCACAGCACATTTCCCTGACCTCTGCTCTGGGTAACTCTACAAGCTGGTTCCTGCCCCCAACGCAGGATGCCGGGGCCCACGGACATCTCTCTGCATTTACTCAGTGGCATTTACACATTCTCTTCCTGTAGTTTCTTACTTTTTTTGTGGGATCATTACCTATGATCCTACCCGAGGCACATCTGGACCAATTTCCGAGCTGGAAAACCAGCTCACATCTTGCCCAGAGCAATGTTATCAAGGTTGTTCCGCTTTCCACCCTAACTCAGATGCATTCTCCCCTCCTTGTCTGATCTTGTCGTCGTTAATCAAGCCGATTTTCTGTCGCCAGCCTAAATTGCTACTTGCCGCAGTCTCTTCGCCCCACAGAGAAATCCCTTTTAACACCGTCTCCAGAGAGGCTAAGTCCTTGACTCCTAACCAGAATAAAGTGACTCGTTAAACTAGTCCATTGCCTTTCGGAATGAACGTGGCCACATAAGACCATTTTTCTACGTCTCCTCCTGGAAATCATGCATAAAGAACAAGGAGGACTTAAAAACCCCATAAACTCCATTTTCGGGAAAACCAGAAAATAGATACAGCCCACAGACTTCAAAGGACGTGTACGGACTGACAACCGGGCAGGAGGGAGCAGAACCGTGCGGGATGGGGAATGGAGGAATGCGGGAAGGCCGCTGGCAGCCGAGGAGCACACCGGGTAACCTGCAGGTCCCAGGATGAGGGGTTCGCCCCGAAACCCGGCGGCCGCACCTGCCGGCTTCTCATCTGGTCCAGAGATGCAGGGGAGGCCGGGCTGTAAAAAACGGAGCTGTGTTTATAGCCTAACCCTGGCAGGGGAGAAGGAAAACCCACCCAGGTTGACGAATTAATTCTGCCATCCCTCAAGGACTTAGGGCTGAGCGTGTTCCCAAATTCTCCCTCTCCTTTTCCATGTGAATGGAGTTTTCAGCCAGGCACAGGGCCGCCAACCTGGAGACTACATCTCCCAGCCTCCCTTTCAGCTTCATGTGGCCATGTGACTACTAGAGGCCAATTAGAGGGTTGCGAGCAGAAGGGTAGCTCCCAGCCTCCCCCCAGCACATGTGGTCATGTGACCATTAGGGGCCAATGGGAGGTAAGCAGAAGGACTCTCCCAGCCTCCTTTTCAGCCCCTTGTAGTCATGTGACTATTAGGGGCCAATGGGGTGTGAGAAGAGAAGTGAGCAGCGTCAGGCGTAAGCGCGGGCGGCTTGTTTCAGACGTCTGCCGTTTTCCGTTCTGTTCGGAGGCTGGAAAGCAGATGCGGGAGCAATGCCGCTTCCACTGTGTTCCGTGTGGACAGGAGTCTAGGGGGTGAGAGAGCGCAGGAGGGAAGGGACCTGGGTCTCGGGTGACTTCGTGTGGTGTGGAGCCCCACCCACCCCACGGCCAGGACGCAGGACCGCGGGGCTGTCGCATGGGTTATGTGTCCTTAACCCATAGGCTCTGTTTTGTGCCCTTATGTAAATTGGCACCTAGAAGCGGGATGTGGCCAACACAGAAAGCTGTAGTGAGTTAGCGGCCTGGGAGGGGCTCCGAGGGCGTCTTCGCCCCAACCCTCTGGGTGTAAATCAGCCTCTCTGGGGGCCAGGGAAGCCCGGCGTCCCAGGACTGCGCCCCTCCTCCTCCCGCAGCATTCGGCGAATCTCTCTGGAATTCTCTCCCTCTGCAGTTAACTCCCCAAGTTGGTCCTCATCCAGGATCCCGTTTCAGGAGCGTGTGCCCAAAAAGCTGCACCTGTGCAGAAATACAAAAATGTGTCGCCAACAACCCTACGGTGAGAGCATACGGCACGTGTCACCCCCTCTCGTCTTTTCCTTCTATTTCAGAGCTCAGCCTCGGCCTGTCAGGGGCCTAGGCTTTCTGCGAGGCCTGCGCTCTCTGAACGGGACCGAGTGTAGCTCACGGTGGAAACGCAGCAAGGGCTCCTGACAAGTGTTGTCGCTCCTCTCGCCAGTGAGGCTGTGGACCACTGCAGGTACAGTCTAGAGGTTTCGGGAATCTTCCACGGAGTCGTGCACGTGCTTTGCCCACGCGGGGCAGCCAAATGTGTGTTCGCTGACTTTAAAAATCTCCACCTCGCTCGACTGAAGGTGGTTTCTATCTGGAGGTGCGCTCAGTTCTCAGAACAGATGCCGGTGAGCTCACCTAGGTTACCAGCCCACGCTCTCCCAGATGACGTTTAGACAAGAAACTTCTTTTCATCCCCAAACGAAAACTCACCTAAAAGCGTCAGTGTCTAAGGAGACACGAGAGGGCCTGCCTGTGGCGCTTGGGAAAGGTGGTTCTGAACCCACCCGACCCCCTTTCCTCCTTTCTCAGCTGGTCTCAGGGATCGGAACCATCCTCATTCAAATGAAAACGGCAGAGGTCACAGCTTCTCTGCGATCTGCCATGGGCCACTGCATCCTGTCACACTGGGCAGAAACCCTAGGCTAACTGCTCACACACACGGTGGCCTGAATGATGCTTACAAGCATCTTGATAAGAGAAAGAAGCTGGACACGATAAAAGGATGTACTGTTTTATTCCATGGACGTGGAGTTCTAGAACACGCAAATCTGTAGTGACAGAAAGCAAATCAGTAGTTGTTTCCAGGGATTGACCAGGGAGGGGGCACGAGAGAATGAGCCAGGTGATAGAAAAGTCTAGATCTTGATAGAGGTCTGGCTGTCACAGGTGTGTGTACTTGTCAGCACCCATCAAATCATATCACTTCAGACTAGTGCGTTTTACCTAAAAAAAAACAAAAAACAAAAAAAGAAACCCAGTGGGTGAGGTGGGGCGAGTAAGTGGCCTATGGTAGGCAAGCGGAGACAGGGTGGGGGCTGTGCTGAGAGCTAGACTGGTCAGACAGCCCGGAGCTGACCGCCGAGCCCTGAGCAGGTGACCGGACTGTTTGGCCACTAGATAGGATGCGCTGAAAGTTGACGTGACCCAAACTGCATTTTAGGAAGGTAGGATTATTTTGTTACTGTCTCAAGTGGGCACACCCCAGCTTCTTGCTGTGACCATTGCTGTTAACTGCGGCCGTCGTGCCCCTGGGCCCCTTCTGTGTTTGGGGACTCGGAAATCTGCCCCTAGACCTCCCGCCAGACAGGCGGGAAGTGCCGGCTTCTCACCCTCACGCCTCCCAACCAGCCAGACGGGGGCTCGTGGCTCTAGCTTGGATTCAGAGCCAGTAGGCAAAGGAGCAGAGACCTCACGGGACCGGTCTGCCAGGAGTGGCCGCAGCAGAGCCCCTGTGTCCAGTGTCCAGAGTTAGGGACCGGAGAGGCCAGGGGGGTGGACAGATCTGTCAGTGCCCCGGGGTGGGGGCCGCAGCGTCTTCCAGCCAGTGTGAACTGGGACACTGCTCACAGCAAAGCGGCCTCCACGCCCGACTCGGAGACCTCCTGGAGGTCTGTGAGCGCCCTGATCCTTTTAATAAATTCCTTCTCGGCTTTAATTAACTAGTTTCCGTTTCTGTCGCTAGTCACAAAAACCCCTAACCCGAGATGCTGCTGCGCTCTGAGCATCCGTTCCTTGGGTCTGCAGGTAGCCAGGGCAAAGATGTCACGCAGAGCACGGGAGTTGGGATCCGAAAGCCAGCCTTCTCATCAGGGCCCTGGAGAAGCGCAGTGAGATTCTTAACCGTTGCCTGTGGGGCTCCCCACCTAAAATGCAGGAGTTACAGCAAATGACCTGAAGACCTCACCCAGCTCTGAAGACATGATCACGTGGTATCTAACCACGTGACGGGACTTGGTGTCTCCGCTTGGACGACGGCTCTGGGTGGAAAGGTGGTGCCGTTGCCCCTGCCACAGGGCCCGTGCCCCCGGGGGACGCGTGGGCCCATGGAGAAGCAGCACTGACCCAGGGCTCCGGCAGTGGACCCAGCAGAGGCTCTCTGTGGTCCGCTTTCTCCTTTGCCCGTAACATGCATCTGCTCCAAGCGTCTGGGCCAGAGGAGGGAGGGAGGTCAGGATATTCATCTTGCCCCTTGGAGCTCCGAGTCCAGCTTTCCTAAGCATCAGCTTAATTACCGGAGCTGAGAACTGGGCATCCTCGCTCAGGCACCTACAGCTGTAGAGCAGTAAAGGACTTCATTCTTTGCTTCAGGAACGTCTTCAGAATCAATCTATCTGAACCGTAGAGTTCCCAAATACAAGCCTTCTGGGTCTCGAGATTGCTCCACTGGTCAAAGCATTTCCTTGGCAGACAACTGTGTACTTTTCAAATCTCCTTCTAGATCCTTGCCTTATTGTGCCCACCAAACCTAAACCATTATGTCGAGAGCTTTGCACAATCCCCATATAGTCTCCCCACGGAAAGACCCTCCCTAAACCACTGAAGACACATGGGGGGGTGCTGAATGGGGGCTCCAAAGATATGTCCACATCCTAATCTCTCAAATCTGTGACTGTGACCTTATTTAGAAAAAAAAAAGGTGGGTTGGGGGGAGGGGTCTTTGTTGATGTAACTGAGGGACTTTGTGACGAGAGCAGCCTGAATTATCTCAACGGGCCCTAAATCCAATGACAAGCACCCTTATGAAAGACACACAGACGGAGAGGAAGCAGCGTAACCATAGAGGGGGAGTTCGGTGTGGTACCGGAAGCCCAGAAATACCGATCACCCCAAAGCTGGAAGAGGCCAGGAACAGAGTCTCCCCCGGAGCCCCCTGTGGGATTTGGGACTAGTGCCCTGAACTGCGAGAGAAGAAATCTCTGTTGTTTTAGACCACCTAGTTCACGGGAGTTCGTACAGGGATCCGACACCGTGATTAATAGTCGTCTCATGGTTGACGTGCCAGAAACCGAGCTCTGGGTTCCTCCCCGGGCCACTGTACTCAGGACCTTGCCCGAGTCGGTTGCATCCTTCCTGCCAGCTGCTCAGGCTACAACCTGGGAGACAGTCTTGATTTCTCGCTCTTGCACATTTCACAAACTGTCAAGACATCTTGTAGCCTCCACCTTGAAAGCATGAACCCAGAATCTGAGCTCCCCTCTGTCCCCTCCCCTGCTTCCGTATGATGGGTTATTGCAGGGTCCTCCAACTGCTCTCTCTCTACCCTTTTTTGTTTCTCACTCACCCATTATCATTCATTCCATTCCAGCCTCCTCATTGTTCCTCTAATACCCCAGTGCCTTTGCACAGACTGCTTCATCTCCCTAGAGCACCCTTCCCCTGACAGCTGTATGGCTCGGCATCTCTCCACCTTCAGATGTTTGCTTGAAGGTCACTTTCTCAATAAGTTCTCTCTTGTCCATTCATTTAAAATACCATCACCTCCCCCAGCATCCCCGATCTTTCTTATCCTGCTCTATTTTTACTCCACAGCCCTTAACGCCTTGTGTCATGCTGTGCCCTTTATTTATGTACTATGTGTGTTTACTGTCCATGTCTCCCCGCCAGAGTGTAAACTCTAGGCCAGCAGGCATTTTTACTTCCTTTATTCCCTGATATATCACCCAGCAAAGTGCCAGACTCAGAGTAGGCGCTCAATAAATATTTGTTGAATAAATAAGTGAAATAAAGAAAGTGGCGGTTATTTCTTTCATAATAGAGTGCATTTGTTGAGATCACAAAGGAAATGAAATTGTGTGGTCATCAAAACGTATTGTCTGCAGCATAGCATTTTGAAATACGAAGATACTCCGCTTTACGAAAATGGCTGTCATTTTTTTCATCTTATCAGCTGCATTTAGAAGCCTCGCCACTTTGTAATGCAGTCGATGGCTCACCGCTGGGAACGGTGGCATTTTTCTCCCTAGTCTGGACCGAGATAATAATTGTCACAGGGCACGCCTAGGACATCCGTAACACTCAGATAGGCTAGGTGACACTGTGCAACAAACTGCCCCTGGGTTTCAGTGCCTTGGAACAGAAATGGTCTGTGTCTTGCCCACTTGAAGTCCTGGCGGAACTGAGTGATGTCTCTGCAGCTGCTCTCCGTGCAGGGGCTCATTTCTGTTTCCTGGGAGTAAACGCGCTCCCAGGACCACTTGGGCAGGAGGGAGGGGAGTGCCAGACCCTCTTCCACAGGCATTTAAATGCTTCCACCTACGACTAACACGTTTCCCTTCTGCTTTGTGCCATTGGCCAGAGCCAGTCACATGACCTCAAAGGCACATGGGCCGGAAAAGAGGGGGAACCAGAAATCCTGACAAGCGCCATCATGGATACCCCCTCAAGTGAAGCCAAAATAGATCTTTTGTAGATTTGGGGGCCCCGTGTTCATGTCTTTTGTCAGTTTTTGCAATAAACTGGTGGGTTTTTTTTTTTTCTTGTTAATTTGAAGAAAGTCTTCGGTGCTTTGCCTCTGATCGAAGTTGCCAACACAGTGTTGCAATTTGTCTTTTGACTTGGTATTTTTATGGTGGTTTATGCTGTGCAGAGCTGAGCACTTTCAGAACCTTTTTATTGCAAAATAAAATTTCTGTACAGGAAAGCACATAAGAGAGATGTCTAGCTTAATGAGTGGTCTTAAGGCAGACACCCTTGTAAACTACGCCTGGGACGGGAACAGCCTCAGAAACCATCGCCATCTTTCCCGTCGCAACTTCCCCCTCTCTGCACAAAGTGACCACTCTCCTGAGCTATGTGGCCATCGCCTCTTGTCATTCCTGAACAGGTCACCCAGTGCGTATCCCTAGGACACTACAGTTCAGTCTCGCCCACTTTAAAAAATCGTGCTATGTCTCTTAAGTTGCGTTCAATTTCGCCATTTCCCTTACATCCTTTTTTTTCTTGCAATTTACCTGTGGAAAGTTCTGGGGTATCTGGGGCTGATTGCAACCCCACAGCACAGTTCAGCGTGACCCTCGCTTAATTGGCAACTGAATCCAAAGGCTTGATGCGGCCCATGTATCATCCTTTTGGTGAGACTCTAGGTGGTGTCTCTTGTGTCCTTGCATAGGCTAGAACCCCCCCCCCCCCCCCGCCCCGTGCAACATTAAATAATAATAAAGCATCGTCTTCATGTTGCTGATTCTAGTGAAAACACCTGTAGGGGATTGCCATTAGGAATGACGCTGGGTTTTGAGCTAGGATAAATGTTTTATTATGTATCCATGGTGGATAAGCTAGTATGAATCTACCCCTGTTTCTCTGAGTACTTTTTTTTTTAATTGGAACGGATATTGAAATTTTTCAGATGCCCCCTTAGCATAAAATGAAGATGATCTTTCCATTTCCCTTGAATTATATTATTTCATTAGATTTCCTCAAATTGAATTGTTCCTATACTCCTCACGTGACATACTTGGTCATGATGGATTCGAAAATGTTACTGGGTTAGTTCATTCCAATACATTTTCATTGAAGTATAATTAACATTACTCAGCCATAAAAAAAGAATGAAATCTTGCCATTAATATATTTTATTTAGAGTTTTTACATCTGCATTCGTGAGTGAGAGTTTTTTTATTGTTGCCATCACTGTGTCTGCTCCCACCGCAATCTGGTGGGTATTAATGTCAAGGTTATGTTCTTTTCATAAAAAGAATTTGAAACATCTCCTCCTTTTTCTGGGCACACACTGCGTGGCTGGAGTAGATCCTCTGGTAATTGCCCCAAGAAGGCCTCATAGAATGGTGTTTTCTTAGTCTTTAATGTCAGAGGTATTTTGTGGGTAGCCTTTACACTCTATGTAGAGTTTGGATGGATGTAAAATTGTGGCTCACAACCTCTTTCCGTGAGAATGTTGTAAGGATTTCTCTGCTTGCTTGCTTGCTTTCTTTCTTTTCGCTTTAAATGTTGCTATAAAAACATCTGAGACCTGCTTGGGTTTTTCTTCAGCTTGTCTCCCTTTTCTTGCATGGCTGCCCAAAGGAAGTTTTTCTTTATCCTTGAAGCGTAGCGACCAGCTAGTTCCAGCGTTATCCGCTCCGCGTACCCTGACGTGCTCCTTCACTCCGCAGGCTCAAGGCTTCTTTTCTTTCAAAGACGTTTTCTTGAACCATGTCTTCAAATATTTCTTCTCTCCCTTTCTGGTTTCCTCCTTCCGGGACTCCAGTTACGACATCTGTGGTTTCTTCTCCCACAGCTTCTGTGTCTTCCGCTCTGCACTCCATTTTAAAACTGTGTCTCTTTTCGGTTTTTTTTTTTTCTTTTCCTTTCTCTCTAATGAGAGGCAGGCTACTGCTTTGTTGTTTTGTATGAGTTTTGGCCTCAGTGGCATCCCTTTTGCTCCCTCCGACTCTCTCTGCATTCCTGAGATGGTTTTCTTTCTTTCTCTCTCTCTCTTTCTCTTTCTTTCTTTCTTTCTTTCTTTCTTTCTTTCTTTCTTTCTTTCTTTCTTTCTTTCTTCTTTTTCCTGAGTTCTGTCAACTTTTGTTTTATCCCCCTTCTCTCTCACCTGATATTTTGGCCATTGTATCTGTGGTCTCCTTTATTTGAGATCATTTCCTTAAGGTTTTAAAAATTCACGGTGAGATGGTTGTTTGCCGTTTTCCTCTCGATGCTGTGGAGCCCTAGGCAGGATAGTGTCGCCCCCAAGGACAATATCCACGTGCTAGGTCATGGACCCTGTGAACGCACTGTGTTATGTAGCAAAGGGGAATAAATGTTGCAAATGGAATTAAGGTTGCTAATCGGATTACCTTAATATGGGGATATTTCCCTGGATTATCTGGGTAGGTGTAATGTAATCACAAGCGCCCTGGAGTGTGGAAGGGGAGGGTCAGGGTGGTGAAGTAGAACCAAAACTCAACTGGCCGTTGCTGGCTCTGCAGCTGGAGGAAGAGGCCGTGGGCCCAGAAATGCAGGCGCCTCCAGAAGCTGGAAAAGACAAGAAAACAGTCATCCCCCGGGCCTCCAGAAGGAACACAGCCCAGCGACTCCAGTCTCAGCAGCCGTCCAAAACTGTAAGATAATAAATTTGTGTTGTTTAAAGCCACTAATCTAGTGGCAATTTTTGTGGCAATAGGAAACTAATACACATTGCAAAATATCTGAGTATTCTTTATAAATATTTGCTGCTGTTTTTTTTTCTTTTAGTACATCATGTAGATATATGTGTATATGTATTCATAGAGAGAGACATATGTAGACGTAAATGTAGTAACATAAGTAAGAAGACATATTCGTATGTTTCTCTCTACGTATTACTTACTACTGCATGAGTCAGGGCAGGGAGGACCCGGTTGTAGCCTTCATGATGCCAGCTCTTACTTGTGAGTTACAACCAGAACAGACAGCTTCCTGTATGGCCTGTCTTCGTGATTCTTGACATCTCTAAACCCGCGTGGTTCCAGTGGGGGCATTTGTCGATCCTCCCCACCCCCCCCCCCCCCCCCGCCCACAATGGAACAGCAAATGAAAGCTGTGCCCGTCAGGATGTGTCTCTGGCTCTACAGAACTGTGTTTTTGCTGATGTTTTCTGAGCTTTGTGGCATCTGGACTGTCACCCCTTAGATCTGGCCTCAGCGTGTCTCCGTTTCCCTGCACCAGCTCTCATCACAACGCAGATGCTCTCGGGAGCATCTCCCTTTCTGTGGAGTTTACTTTCATTGCCGAAAACAAAGTTTGCTTCTTTTATTAGTCTTTTCTTTTCTTTTCTTTTTTTTTTTTTTTTTTTGGAGCATACAGGAAATGGGAGTTTCACAGATATGTTCATAAGGGAATTCTAATCTAAATTTTTAACAAGTGTCCCAGTTGACCAAAAGAAATCTTTGGGCCACGCTTTTGGAAACATCTAGAAATTTTTCACCGTTGAATGGAGAGACTCGACCCCAAGGCAGGGACAAGCTCGCGGGTCCACCCAGGCAAGCACCCTACTTCATGCTTGGCAAATACTAATGGCTCCACAAGCATTATGAGCAGAACAAATGGGGTTTTTTTCCCTAGGTCTTCTGCTAAGGAAAACCCTAAAGGCAAAATATTTTTTGTTTATGAAATCAAAAACCAGCAAAGATGTCAAGTGTAGGATAGTTTAGCCCCAGCCCCTCGCCAGATGATGCGCCATCAGGGACCCTTGGTGAGAAAAGACCCAAGGAAGAGCCACAGGTTCCGTTTGCCTAAAAATACCTCTTATCCAACCTGCGCAGCTTGAACACTTTCCCCAGGCAGTGGATAGAAAAATAAGGGGAGAGGGATTGTCTCCAGAGGTGTGTGAAGATGCCCGGAGAGGAGAGGACCGTACCCGGCCCTGCCATCGGATGAGAAACGGGCTTTGTTTACAGGAGCACGGGCCACCCGCTGATGAAAATGTCTTTGATTAATTCTTTAAACATTTACTCCCCATCTGTGTCATACCCCGTGACTGCATTGTCAGATTTGCTGACATTGTGGGGGCTGCTCTCCAAATTTATTTAGGTGATAAGTAAACATGTCAGGCTGATAAAAAGTGTGTGTTCTATGAGTCATGGTGGGCTTTCTCTCCTTTTGATCCAAATATCACTCAAAGAATATCTAATTCTGGCATTACTCCTCGGGACAGGGTTGTATGTGCTTGTGTCCTCTCTGACCTTGTCCGTTGTTACTCACGTAGATGGGCTGAATTGTGCCCTGCCCCAAGTTCACATGTTGAAGTCCTAACCCGCAAGGCCTGCATCGGGAGACAGCGTCTCCTACTCAAGAGGTAATTAGGTTACAATTAGGTTATTAGTGTGGGTCCTCCTCCAGGAGGACTGAAGTTCTTACGAGAAGAGATCAGGACACAGACACACACACAGGGACGACCGCGTGAGGACACGGGGAGGCAGTGGCTGTCTCCGTGCCAAGGAGAGAGGCCTCAGGGGAGACCAGACCTGTTGACACCTTGATGTTGTACTTTACGACCCCAGAGGTGTGAGAAAACCAGTCTGTAGTTTAAGTCGCCCAGCCTGTGGTGCCTTGTTAGGCAGCCCGCTCAGACCGATAACGGGCTGCTGGTTGGACAGGAGGCTGGGCCCCGTCAGAGAAGATCTTTGCTAAGTGTTGTGCGACTTTATCCTTGGAAAATCTGTTGCCCTGACATCAGTCCCCCATTCTCATGCTTCTCTGCGACCTTCTTATAACAGGCTCTCGGGAAACAATAAAGATCTTGAAACCTAAGACTGACGTGAGTGAATGAGTCTGCCAAGTTCACGTCAAGATCCCGGCAGAGGCCTGCCTTTCACAGGGAAATGAAGGGGACTCCGGGGTTCCAACTCGGGTTTCTGTGCAAGTCCCCACTTAACCACACACCCTTCCCTCCCCCACCACCGGGAGCCTGCAGACGACAAGGTTAGCTCGGTTGTGGGCTGGTTGGCCTAAAACGGTCGATGACCGTGTCTCCTCCAAACTTCCTTCCAACTCAAAAGATGGGCAATAGTGAGGAATTTATTCTCGGCTAACAAGGACGAGAGCGATTGTGATGATTTTTGCACGCATTTGGAGAGTATTGATACAGCCTCCCAGGTGTGTGAAAGCCAATCAGCGTTTCCATTAACGTTAGTAAACGTGTTTAGCGTGTACTGAGCACATCTTCGCCAGCTGGGCGAGGTGCTTGGTGCTGCAGAAGTAAGGGGGGCGGGGCGTGACTCCACTGGACCTTAGGATCTCGTGAGAGAACCAGGAGCCAGTGAAGCCAGAACAGAGACGCTTCACAGACCGCGACAGGAGCAACACAGGAAAAGACGCAGGACCGCAAGGGCGTGGGGCGGCAGGGCCAGGTGAGCAGGGACCCAGGACCGGGCAGCGCCCGAGAAGCAGTGTAAGCGGGCCAGACTCAGCCTGGCCGCGGCTGCAGAGACCCCCAGCCTGTTAGCAGAAGCAACCAGGGCCTTTCAGTGTTTCCTTTTTTTTTAATTTTTTTAAACTTTTTTTCATTTTTGAGAGAGACAGAGCATGAGCAGGGGAGGGGCAGAGAGAGAGGGAGACACAGAATGGGAAGCAGGCTCCGGGCTCCCGTCTATCAGCACAGAGCCCGACGTGGGGCTCAAACTCCCCAAGTGTGAGATCATGACCTGAGCTGAAGTTGGATGCTTAACTGACTGAGCCACCCAGGTGCCCCTTTTGTGCCACACCATGTGAGATGTAAACCATAGGGAGACTGTGGAGGAGGGGCTCTAGGGCCCAGGGGAGGGCCGGGCCCTAACTTGGGGTAACACCTTCTCCCCCCGCCCCCCCCCCCCGCCATAGCAGGTGGAAGGAAGGGAGACCTATAGACACAGACTGGGAAGTCAAGAGGCGTTTCAAGCTGGTGACCTCCCTTTTCTCCGTGGGGAAGGACACAGAGTCATCTTCTTAAAATGAGGGCAGGAGTAGTTGGGACGTGGACATGGGTTTGAAAAGAGCTGAAGTTCTCACGGGATAGCGGACAAAGTTGCACATGACTGGAACCTAACGGACGTGCCAGAGTCCGGACGGCCTTCCCCTCACGCTAGAGGCCCGCCTGCAGGTAAACCTCGTCTCCTGCCATCTCAAACGGGTGCTCTGTGTGCCCTTGGAGGTACCTTCAGGCTCTCCCCTGCCGGCCCTCTCCCCCCAGCAAGACTGAGGACCTCCCTCAGGAGTTTTCCTCCTCTTCCAAGCTTCCCAGGGAGTTCGGAATTTCCTTCTTTGTGTTTCCCCTAAACGAGAAACATCCTTTTGGCACTCAGTCTATCACATAATTGTTTTCGTGACTGTTGCTACTTGCCGAGGCCTTGAGGACCAGGTCAATGCCTCCTCCATGTTTTTCAACGAAGCGTTTGGCAAAGTTGAGTTACTACCTTGGTGTTTTGCCAGGAGTCCAAGTATTTGCCTTCTGTCAATTAACAGGGTGAAAATTTCCACATCCCCGACAGCAGACATGAATCCGTAAAGGGTTCGCTCTTGGCTCTGGTGTTATGGAAGAGTTGCTTAGCCTGTTTTCTTCCCTAGTTCTCAGAATCAGTGGTGCCTACTTTTAAAAAAAAAATCACTTTTCCCAATGACTGATGATGAGGTTCACTCCCACCCCCTGGCAGTCACCAGCCAGCGTTCTACCTCTACAGATCCGCCTACTCTGAACGTTCCACATAAACGGAATCCCACGGTATATGGCCTTTAGTGTCTGCCTCCTTTCACTCAGCATCATGTTTTCAAGGTTAATCTAGGTTGTAGCAGGTGTCAGGAGTTCTTTCTTTCTGTGGCTGAATAAGAGCCATTGGATGGATTCCATTTTGTTGATTCATTCATCCACTGGTGGACACTTGGGTTGTTTCCTCCAAGATCTCGGCTGTTGTGAATGATGCTGCTGTGAACACGCACTTATGATGCCCTCTGCACAAACGCTGGTCTGCGTTGTCTCCCCTGATGCCTCCCCCTAGTCTCTCTCCCCAGAGCCACCCCCCCCAACTCAGCTTCTTCGATGTCTGCACTGCTCTGAAAGGCAGACTCTCAACTCCTTCTCCTTCTCCAACTCATCCTCCCCGTCCTTCTCCTTCCAGGCTCCCAGCATAGTTGCCACCAAGCCCTCACCAATCCCTAAGGAAAAGGAGATGAGGGTCATAGTGGCCCTGCCACTCTCAGTGTTTCTACATCTTTTTTTTACGTATTCCTATTTGTGTGCAGAAACGTGCACCTAAAGAAAATGCGGTGTTTGTGTGCATGACAGAGAGCAGCATGGGTGAAATTATTCAGTACCTTTCGTTTGGTAACTTTGCTTTTTATTTCTTAATGCTGTGTCTCGATGTTCTGTCGAACTCCATGTCAGTACAGGCAGATGTACCTAATTATTTTTAGCTGCTGCGAAATAGTCCGTAGCACCAGTCACAATGACTTAATTAGCTACTTATCTGTGGATGGACACGTAGGCTTTCCATTTTTCCCTATAGCAAGTAATTTTGCAGTGAATGTTGCTTCAATGCTTCCTTATCTAAAAGTGTCGCTATTTCTGCTGGTTGATACTGGAAAGAAGTCTCTGTCATTGGATATGTGCATTTTTTATTTCAATCGAAACTACCAATGCCCTCCCCCTAAATACTTGTTCTAACATTCCTGCCAGGAACAACCTGTTCCCTGTCCTTTTGCCAACATTCTACATCATCCAGCTCGATGTGGTTGCAAACCTAGTGGGGGAAATAGTATTTAATTCCTGTTTTGGTTTGCATGTCCCTGATTACCAACCACATAATTGTTTTGAGATTGGATGAGAGCAGTGGTTCTCAACCAGAGGCGATCCTGCCTGCGCCGCCCCCCCCACCCCGAGGAACAATTTGCCAATGTCTGGGGACATTTTTTGGTTGTCCCCCTGGACCAGGGATGCTTCTACTGCACATTCTGTGGTGCAGCGCACGGCCGCACAAACGAGGTCAACGTTGCCCAAGCTAAGACGCCCACACAGATGAGGTGTTTTATAAAACTCATCATTGCCGCGGTACCATGGCAGTGAGACATCGCCCTAAAACAGTTCATGTGCTTTCTGTAGAAAATGATGATAATGAAACACTGCCCAGCAGAACCTCCTCCCCTCCGCAAGTCTGGAGTTTTGCCCTCTCGAGGGAGGTACACAGGCAGGCTGGCGGGCAGGACGCCCCAGTGCCAGTAATGAACGATAGGACAGCGTCGGCATTGCTCTCCTCTCCAGCTTCAAGTGATGGGAACCAGATCAGTAGGCTTTGCGTCCTTCACTGGTTCGATCCCTTGTGTCGCTCCTGTCCCTCTCCCACCCTCGGTGCCGCCGGCCGATCTCCCCGTCTGAACAGCTCCAAACATCCCTTCCCTTAATGCGCCTTCCTTTACTTCGTGGGCAGGTGTTTGAAAATGCCGACTGAATTATTCAGCATTTTCTGCTACATAATGAAAATTTATTCCCTTCAACTTTCCAAAATCATTTTAGGAGTAAGAATTAACTTTTTAGGAAATAAATATTTATGCATATTATTCCTGACCTCTGCCTCGCTGCAAATTGTGATGGAAAATTCAGCACCAACATGACAAAAGCGAACCTGAAAAACAAATTTCACTGTATAAAAAATCCCTCAGGTTAACATCAGTGGGCCGGAAGCAGGAAAGGGCCCATCTCCCTCGGTTTTCTTTAATAGAATTCCACAAATAATCCAAAGAACAAACATTAAGAAAAGAACAATAAAGAGCCAAAACATTTGCTCTTTTGTAAGCTTTGTTAATAATGCCATGCATACCCCAAAACTCGTCTTACCACGATGAGCTAATAAGGAAGATGGTCTTCAAAAATTTCATATGGTTTCAGCCCTTTGTTCCCTGTTGATGCAGGAGGGAATGTTCACAGAGAAATAGGGCTGAACGTAGGGTGACCCAGATGGCGCTGTGTGGTGTGGCTTCACGATGCGGCTGGACAACCCCAGCCAAGGGGC
The DNA here is from genome assembly GCF_024362965.1 of Panthera pardus. NCBI lineage: Eukaryota > Metazoa > Chordata > Mammalia > Carnivora > Felidae > Panthera > Panthera pardus. The sequence goes on along the minus strand of NW_026526969.1, from coordinate 12,792,220 downwards.
TCTTGTCAGCTTATGACACTGAGCCCTGGGGTGCTGACCCTCAGGCTGATTTGAGGCAGTCGTTGCTGCTTTAGAAACGGATGGGGTGGGGAGGCACCTGTGTGGCTCAGTCCATCGAGTGTATGACTTTGGCTCAGGTCACGATCTCGCGGTCCATGGGTCCGAGCCCCGCGTCAGGCTCTGTGCTGACAGCTGGGAGCCTGGAGCCTGCTTCAGATTCTGTGTCTCCCTCTCTCTCTGCCACTGCCCCACTCACATTCTGTCTCTCTCTCCCTGAAAAATAAATAAACCTTAAAATTTTAATTAAATAAATTTAAAAACGAGAAATGGATGGAGTGGTGCTGGGGACAGGTGAGAAGAAGCTTAGTCTCGCATGTGGGTAAATTAGCAGTTGCTAGATTCTATACAACCATGAGGAATCTTCCTGGATGTCCTGAACATTCCATATTTGTGGACGCAACACATATTTAAGTGCGCTGGGGTAGACTGAATCGCTGGCGTGAACTCTTTGCTCTCTTGTAGTTAGATCGTATATCCACGTCCCTGCCGTGGCTTCATGGCAGGCAGAGGATTTCCCCACGACTGGACACAGGGCTTGGCCATACATCACGTTTTGGCCAGCGGGGTGAGATCCAAAGGGTCAAAATACGCTCATCCAGTTGGGCTCGCCCCCTTGCACGTAGGCCGTCCCCGCGTGAAGAACGCGCCTCAGGTGCCCCTGAACGAGATCCTAGAAGAGTAAGAGACACACAGAGCAGACCTGGGCTGAGCTCACATTGGAGCCAAGCAGCGCCAACCCCGGCCTCGAGCAAATCCCAGCCGACGTGTGAGCCGGAAATAAACGCAGACTTGTGCCCCACGCACAAAACACTTAGGTGCCGTTACAGATGTATGAGCCGGGGCCACAGAGACCCAGAGACATGGTGGAGGGCTGCGCTCCCCCGGGAGACCGGAGAACCTTCCCAAGACGGCAGCTGAGACTGAGAGTCCACAGGCGGCTCAGGGAAGGGAAAGGCTTACGCGGAAAGGAAGTGTGTGCAGTGTCCGTGGATCTGGCTGGAGCGTGGAACGCTAGGGGAAGGAATACTAGGGATGGAGTTACAACGGGGGGCTTGCCCCACCCTGCACGCCGTTACGACGCGAGTGTATCATCGACCGCCCCAAAATCGCTGCAGGAAAACCTGCCATGAAAACCTGAAAATGATTCAAGAGGGACTTTGAAGTAGTGGAAGAAAAACTTGACCTGAAAGCCGTACAACAATAAATGAAATCACAACCTTGGAAAATGCCGGAACCTCCAGATGAGACCTGCTCGTTAGGCGCTGCCTGCCGTAGACAGACCAAGGGTCTCGGAAACAGACAATATCATCCAGACGGACAGGCTCTGCAAGCCCACAAAGGACTGGAAAGAAAAAAGAAGAAAACAGAAGGATAAAAATCTTATTAGTGGGCCGAGATCTCGCAGGCAGAAAAAAAAAAGAAAAAAACCCACCGAAGCGTCATTTGACCAAAATGTAAGCTTCCACACTCAGGGCAAGATGTCCCCTGCTCACCCTGTCTCGTGCACGACAGTAACAGCTCCTGGAGAGTTGGCAGGTCAAGTGGCAGGCCTGAGAGTCAAGGGCTTTCCAGCCTATTCTGAATCACGGGAACCACCTTGGGAATTTTAGCCATCTCACAAATTTTCTTCTCAGTGTATCTGTTAGGGTTCAGCCAGCCGAGCAGAGCCACCCCAAGTGTGACAGGATGGGGGGTGCATGACAGGCGTTGGACACTTACAGACATGTGGGGTAGGCTGGAGAGATGAACACTTAGAGGGCGGAACTGGGAGATCCCGGAGAAGTCACTCAGCGTCCCCCTGAAGCACAGGGCGAGTGGCTCCTGGGGGGACGTCAGGAAGCCCAGTACGAGCCACAACCCCAGTGGGCTGCGCCCGGGAAGGCTGGGGACAGGACCACGAATCCTGTGTGGCTGCCATCCCTCCGGACAGGCAGCCGAGGGTGTGCAGGTGGTGAGTGTGGAGGGCCCGTAACGTGGAGCCCCGGGCAGGGCGGAGGCAAGGAGGGCAGGGGGACCCTGGGGCCCCTCGGCTCTGTCCAGCCCCCTCCGACCTGACCTGCTGTTCCTCTGGGAACAGCGGCTGTCACTGCTTCCTCATCTGGTCTCCACCACCAAGTCTAGCCAGAAGCGTGAGGGGCTGGGGTCCCCAGGAAAGGCAGTCCTCGGCCCCAGCCGAGATGAGCAGATAATTCTGCACACACCGTGTATGACGAAGAAGGAATTGTAAGACGAAATACTTCATTTTAGGCACTGTGATTTCACAAGTCTACCTAAACACAAGTTATTTTGCAACCATATTTATTTCATGGAATCTAGAGAAACGGGTATTTTCCAATAAACTCTGTACAAAAGGCTTCATTTGTTTGCAAAAAATTAAAAGTAAACGAGTATGGAAATATAAATTGAAATTCAACTGTTCATTACATCCTAAAAATGGACATAAATTGGCTTGATGTTTGAAATTCCTGAATCTTTACTTTCAAAACAAATGACTGTGGTTTTTTTTAATGTTTATTTATTTTTGAGAGCGAGAGAGGGAGACAGAGAGAAACAGAGCATGAGTGGGGGGAGGGGCAGAGAGAGAGGGAGACACAGAATCCAAAGCAGGCTCCAGGCACCCAGCTGTCAGCACAGAGCCCTATGTGGGGCTCGAACCCACGAGCCATGAGATCATGACCTGAGCCGAAGTCCGATGCTTAACTGACCGAGGCACCCAGGTGCCCCTCAAATGATTGTTTTTAAATCAGTGTTGTGTTTTACTTTTAAGTGAAAAGATTAGAGAGAGAGTTTCAGGCCGCCAGGGGTTTGTCACAAGTTGCACATGGCAGGGCAGAGGCCGACGGAATACAGACCGTGTTCCCCACGGACGGCACGCACATCCATGGAGCTGACTCCAGGGTTGCACTGTCTTTTCGTAATGCCAGTGGTTAACATACAAAGGAAGCTCATTGTGCCATTTTCTATACAACGTAGCTCGCGGACCTAGTAAAGGGCTGTTGGGCTTCAACCTGAGTCAAATGTAAAGACTCCTTTTTCTTTTCTATTCTATTTAGCTTATATTTAAAATTCGGGGTTCCATATGTGTCTCTCCTTTGAACAGTGTCTGCCTGAAGCAACGGCTAAAGATTAAATGGCTAAAGACAACCATTTCAAATTGTGTGATCGAAAGCCATTTTAAACTTTGCAATGGTCCAACCCACCTCGGTGGCCTGAGTCATTCGTTCCATGAGTGACAGGACAGGTGGAGGAGAGTTGTTGAGATGGCCACGGTCCTCCTCGCTCCACTGGCGGGGGGGGGCTCGCTCAATACGTACCCGAGGGGCCGATTTCTATCTTGCCCCGCATGGAGCTGGCATAGTCGGACACCAGAAGGAGCAAGAGATTGTGGGCTCCTGGGGAGGGGAGCCGGGAAGACTGGACATCTGGGGCGGCCAGGAACGACCCAGAACGTCAGGCCACGTTGATGGTGAAGGTCTGTCCCAGTCAAAGCCAGTCCATTAAACCTGGGAGAGGGCTGCTGCTTTAAATACACAGACACCAATGCCAAGCTACAAGGAACGTGAAGAACTAGGGAAACGTGACACATTCCAAGGAACAAGATAGATCTCCGCTATCTGACGATGGAAATCCCCAGGCCAGGACACGTGCCCGTCACGAAAGGACACCCAGCGAATGGCAGCCGCACGGATGAATAGAGGGTCGTTCCTGAGTCACTGAGGAAGCTTTTGGTGCAGGGGCCGGATGGCTTCTCACCAAACAGCATTACCGGCTCCTGTAACTAAAACCTCCAAGGTCTACCTCTCCCCAGCCCAGGTGCAACAATGTCCTCAGGCCCAGCCCAGCCCCGCCCCATCGCTGAGGTCTGGCTGTCACCATGCTGTCTTCTCTATTGGTTGGGACTGTCTTGGTGAATAACAGGAAATGTGACCGACTGTGGCTGCACGTCTCAGAAAGAGTCCTTATAAAGGTCACTTCTGGCAAGGGAGGGCCTTGGCCTGTCCGCAACCACAGAAGCTGGATGCCAGCCCTGGAGACACAATCCCCTGGGAGTGAAGGGTGAATGTTGAGAATCAGCAGTGGAAGTGGGGCGAAATTGGGTCACAAGTGGAGGGGAGATTTGTGCTTTATGTAAAACCACAGGAAGAAAGAGAGGAAGGGAAGGGAAGGGAGGAAGGAGGGAAGGAGGGGAGGAAGGAAGGAAGGAAAAAAGGGGGGGAGGGTGAGAAGGAAGGAGGGAGGGAGGGAAGGAAGGAAGGAGGGAAAGCGGGAAGGAAGGAAAGGGAGAGGGAGGGAGAGAGAGAGGGAGGAAGAAAGAAAGAGCAAGGGAGAGGAAGGAAGGAAAGAAAAGAAAAGATGGGTACCGAGGAGGGTACTTTTCAGGATGAGCACCGGGTGTCATGTGAGAAATAAATCACTGAGTTCTACTCCTGAAGCCAAGACTACAGTGTATGTTAACTAACTTCTATTTAAACTTTAAAAAAAGAAGAGAGGAAGGAAGGAAGGAAGGAAGGGGGACATTAATATATAAAAAACGATTGACCAGGGGCACCTAGGTGGCTCAGTCATTTGAGTGTCCAGCTTCAGCTCAGGTCATGATCTCGCAGTTGGTCGATTCAAGCCCCACGTCGGGCTGTGTGCTGACGGCTCGGAGCCTGGAGCCTGCCTCGGATTCTGTGTGTGTCTCTCTCTGTCCCTCCCCTGTTCCCTCCCCTGTCCCTCTCTGTCTCTCAAAAATAAATACAGGTTAAAAAAAATACGGAACATATAAAACAACAGCTAATTCGAATGCGTGACCAAAAATCACTCTCTAAAATTAAAGTAGTAACAGTGACAAGAATGTGGAGCTTAGCTTTGCTGGACCTCAGCTGGGAGCGTGGAAGTGGCGAGACTCGGATTTTCCCTATTCCGAGGAGCGTCTACACCGTGAGCGTTGATGTGCGGGGTGCAAACAGATTTTAGCAAGCAGGCGAATCCCCAAATTCAGAACCTACGCATGAGAGTGGTCGAGCAAACAAGAAATGGAGCAGCGAATGTGCTAGACTCCGAGCGCACGTGTGTGTGTGTGCACGTGTCCACACACACAGACGTGCTCACACGCACACACCTATTTAGCCACCTGCACGTAACAAGAGTGTGGAAACGTACAGACACACGAGGACCCGTAAGATCGGTTTCCTCTTTAGGGAGGAAGTAGGTAGCAGGACACAGGGGCGGAAGGAAGATTTTACTCACGGATCGTGTTGTATCTTCCGAACTTGGAACCACGCAAATGTATTTTCTATCTAGAAGATTGCTAATTGATCAACTCTGAAAAGGAAAAAAATCTAATTTTAGGATATACAAAGTTTTGTCGTCTCCATGATTTAAAAATAATTATTGTATATCCACACATTTCATTAAAAAAGGTCCTCGCTAAGGCGATGAGAGCTTCTCTGAAACGCGCAGGGGTGCGTGAAGCATGGCGCCGTTTGGTCAAAATGCGGAGTAAGATGTGTGCTTGGGGAATAAAGGGAGAGGCTCTTCGCCGCAGCTGGGCACGTAACGGCCACTTGTTGCTAAGGAGGGCCTCCACCTGGGCCGTAGCCTTGCTGCTGCAGCAGGTGCTGAGGGGGCCAGTGTCACAGGGTCAGTATTTGGGGGGAATCACGAGAGGTACTGCTCACCCCTTGCAGTCACCCTTTTAAGTCCCAGCCAGCGATCTGAGGGGTTTCGGGCTAAAAGGGCAGATGTGTCCGTGCAAATCCCTGATGACTGCTGGGAAGGAGTCGAGAGGTGTGTCCATGTGGCCGTGGGATGCGCTGTCCCGGTGGTCGGCACTTGGTACCCAGCGCTCGGTGGTCAGTGCTCCGTACCCAGCACTCAGTGGCCGACGCTCAGTGGTCAGTGCTCAGTACCCAGTGCTCGGTGGTCAGAGCTCAGTGGTCAGTGCTATGTACCCAGCGCTCGGTGGTCAGTGCTCGGTGGTCATAGCTCAGTGGTCAGTGCTCAGTACCCAGTGCTCAGTGGTCAGCACTCAGTGGTCGGCGCTCGGTGGTCAGTGCTCAGTACCCAGTGCTCGGTGGTCAGTGCTCAGTGGTCAGTGCTCTGTACCCAGCGCTCAGTGGTCAGTGCTCAGTGGTCAGTGCTCTGTACCCAGCGCTCGGTGGTCAGTGCTCGGTGGTCATAGCTCAGTGGTCAGTGCTCAGTACCCAGTGCTCAGTGGTCAGCACTCGGTGGTCAGTACTCAGCACTCAGTGGTCAGCGCTCGGTGGTCAGAGCTCGGCGGTCAGTGCTCAGTACCCAGTGCTCAGTGGTCAGCGCTCGGTGCCCAGCTGCGGCTGCCCGGGGCCCACGGCCAGGCACCCGTCCACGTGGCATCGGTGCGCGGGAAAAGCCCGCGCGCCCCTCGGGTTTGGGGTGTCCCCCGCCTCGGGCTCTGGCCCCTAAACGATGTTCAGCACTTAAAACGAAGTGAATGACCTTTGTGGAGGGAAAACCAAGTGTAACTGCGCTGGGGAACCACAGACCCCAGAGAGCGCTGAGCCGGGCTCTTGGTGAGAAATTCTCCCCGACGGGCCCCGTTTTACCCACTCGTGTAGGACTCCGAGGTCCCGGCCTGTTGTCTCCGGGGGGCTGTGGCGCCGTCAGAGTCGATGGTGGCTGCACAGAGACCCCGGGTGCCGGCCTGGGCGGCGGTCCAGCAGACCCCCGCGGTGCGTGCACCCGACACTCGGGGGTCCGCGTCCCCGCTAAGATTGATTCAAAACCGCCCTCGGTGCTCACGGCGCCTCCGTGCTCACCTGGGAACACGTGCAGTCCCGCCAGCACAGGGGTCCCCGTCGGTCCGCCGGGGCCTCGCCCGGCCTTTCCTGTGCGGCCAGGGGCCGCTGGGGTCCCTCTGTGCGTCCCGGGCTCCTCCTGGGACCCCGGTCGGGTTGGGCGGGGGCCCACCCCATGACCTCACGTGAACCGAACCGCCTCTTTAGAGGCCTGAGTCCCGACAGTCAGATCCTGCCGCGCTGGGGTCACCCCTTCCGGGCACGGACCTGCGGAGGGGCCACCGTCCCGCCCCTCACGGTGGCCCGACACACTCGCTTCGGGCGGAGGCTGGCCGAGGCCACCGCTCTGCCTGCCACGGCCGCTCCCGCGCTGCCGACAAGTGTCCCTTTCACAAGTGTCCCCGTGTAGCGCACGCGCTCCACCTCTGTGTGCTTTCTGTTGGGCGTTTTGCCGTCACAGTGGCCCTCGGGCACGGCGCGGAGGTGCCGGCCGGTGTCCCCAAGCTCAGGTTGCCGCGAGCTGAGCGGCCGAGGCGCGGAGAGCTGAGCGCCGTTCAGCCCGGGGTCGTGGTGCTGTCCGTCCTGAGCTCAGCTCCCGCGTCCTCAGCGTATACTGGCCAAGACGCACCAGCCGGACACAGACGGCACAGAGTCACGTTCTGACCTGACTGACCGACCCAAGTGTGACCGGGGGCCGGCCGGAACGTAAACGAAGTCGCTCCGGAATCTGCCAGTTGGGTGTTCAGTCACCTCATAGGACAGAGCTACGAATAAGAGAACCCCCGAAGCTTGGCTCAGCCCATTCAGTATGAAGGAGCCGCTTGAGCTGCCTTTCGGGTTGTTTAATTCGTTCATTGCCCGCCCACCCCCCACCCTGGTCCCAGATAATTCTCAGCACTCGTAGGCTGAATGTCCAGATGTTTGCACAACCTCCTTTATGGAGTTTACAAAGGTTTTCCTAAAATCACTAGGGTACACGGGGGCCTGGGCAGCTCGGTGGGTTAAAGGTCTGACTTCAGGTCAGGTTATGATCTCGCGGTTTGTGGGTTTGAGCCCCACGTCGGGCTCTGTGCTGACGGCTCAGAGCCTGGAGCCTGCTTCGGATTCTGTGTCTTCCTCTCCCTCTGCCCCTCCCCTGCTTGTACTCTGTGTGTCTCTCTCAGAAATAAGATAAACATTAAAAACAAATTTAAAAAATCACTACGGTACAGTTTGTTTCTTTAGAAGAGGGACCACCAAGGAAAGAAAGAATTTAATTACACGTATTTTAGAAACTGTTCCCTGAGTTCTTCTATTCATGCATCAACTCGTCATTCAAATTTGAGCCTTCTATGCTTAGGTATTGTTTCTTACATGTAAAAGAAATAAAAAGCACGTAATGTAATTGAGAGGAAGAAAGGAAGGGAGGGAGGGAGGAGGGAGGATGGAAGGAAGGAAGGGAGGGAGGGGGAAGGGAGAGAGGAAGGAAGGAAGGGAGAGAGGAAGAAAGGGAGGGAGGAAGGAAGGGAGGTGAGGAGGGAGGGAGGGAGGAAGGAAGGAGGGAAGGAAGGAAGGAATGAAGGAAGGAAGGAATGGGAGATGGAGGGACGGGGGAGGGAAGAAGGAAGGAAGGAAGGAAGGAAGGAAGGAAGGGGAGATGGAGGGACAGGAGAGGGAGGGAGGAAGGAAGGAAAAGTTAGGAAGGAGGGAAGAAGGAAGAAAGGGAAGACGGAGGGAGGGAGGGAGGTGAGGAGGGAGGGGGGAAGGAAGGGAGGGAGAGAGGGAAGGAGAGAGGGAGGAAGGAAGGAAGTTAGGAAGGAGGGAAGGAAGGGGAGATGGAGAGAGGGAGGGAGGGAGGAAGGAGGGAGGGAGGGAAGGAAGTTAGGAAGGAAGGAAGGGGAGATGGAGGGATGGGGGAGGAAGGGAGGGAGGGAGGAAAGGAAAGGAGAAAGGAGGGAGAGGAAGGGACTCAATACACAGGAAGTCACCCACGACTAAGCCGCACCATGATTGAAGCACTCTGAATAAGGTGTCTCAGGGGCAGCACACCGTTGCCCCAAGCGCTCCAGGCCAGGCTCCTTGAAAGGAAGAGAACTACCCATCACCCACGACACCTCAGTTGATCAGGACGTCTTGGTTTGGGTTGTCCACAAAGCAAAGCCTGAGACAAGGATTTGGGAACAAGTATTTCATCTGAGAGCGACCCCAGGGAGCACAGCCAGGGAGTGGGCCAGCGAGACAGACGAGGACGGGTAGCCGGTGTGTGAATGTGACAACTGTCCCCTGAGACCCTCCGAAAAGCTGTGCACGGCATCCGGAAGTGCCCTCCCGCCAGGAGCAGGGGAGCTGGGGTGCCCACCCACCACCCCGTCTGCACTGGCGGAGGGCCTCTCCCAGGGCATTAACATGCGTGGGCCAGGGACACGCCTGTGGCACAAGAATGGACTTGGGCAGGGGACACGGGGAGCTGCTAGTGAGTGTAAGACCCAGCCGTGGGGACCCCCTGGTAGGGCCAAGGGGATATGGGTGGGGCACTGATGTCTCCATTTTATGGATGAAAAACGGGAAGCCACGTGCTCAAGGTTACCCAACAATAACTGGGAGAGATGGTGTAGTAGTTACATTTGCTGTGTAACAAATTATCCCACAACCTAGAAGATATAAGCAGCAACACTGATGATCCCCCGTGGTTTCTAAGGATCAGGAATTCAGGAATGGCTTGGCTGGGTGGTCCTGGCTTGGGGTTTCCCGGGAAACTGCAGCCATGTTGTCAGCCAGGGCTGACGTTATCTGAAGGCTCGATTGGGTTGGAGGATAGGCTATTGGCAGGAGGCCTCAGCTCCTCATCAGACGGGCAGTGTCTTCAATAACCCAATGTAGAAAGAAACAAGCCGTCACCTCTGCTGTGTCCTACAGGTCACACGGACCAGCCCAGCACAACACAAGCTGTGAATACCAGGACGGTATCCATCAGGGGCCCGCTCGGAGGCTGGCCACCGTAGACGGGGTTCGAACTCCCCTTTTCCTGTCTTCAGTGACCATATTCCTTTTGTTACACATGGCCATATTTTCGTTTTGCAGGACAGGGGAGTATCTTGGAAAGGCAATACTGAAACTCAAATCTGCGTGCTCTGGGAGGCTTTGGTAAGCTGTGATGTCGTGCCCTCCTCCTTATCCAGCTCCCAGGAAGAATGAGCTCACGCTTGTCAAGCTGGGGGTGGTGGGAGCAGGAGTGAGGATACAAGGCAAAGTTGTGAGACCCGCCTGGGATGGGCTGCAGAGTCCCCTCCCCAGCCCCCATCCCACACCACGCTCAGGACTGGGCTAGCTGGGCTCCCGTTGAGGGGCTACTGATTTGGGTTCCCTTATGGGCTGGGCCCCAAGCCGGAGATGGGCTCTAGAGGACCCTGGGGTGCTGGGATGTCACGTTGCCCTCAGACCACTCATGGGCTGGACTCTCTACGCTCCTCTTCCAATAAATTCCGGAAGGACCACCGGGGCTGCGCTCCCCCCACCTCTTCAGCAGAGCTCCAGGCAGGCGAGCGTGAGGCCCTCGAGCCTGGATCACACCCAGCCTTGTGCACCCAGCACTGGGGGGCCCTCGGGACCCTGCTAGCTGCCGAGGGACGCAGGCAGCGTGCGTATAAACTTCCAGGGCTCGAAACCACCACGCAAAGAATAAAATACAAGTTTATTTAAAGTGAGCTTTTCTTCAACTTCCATTCCCTCCAGTGAGAGGTTTACTCACAGTGTTGGGCGTCCTCGGTGGCGTCAGCCTTGGTTTTAGGTTTCGATTGCGACGTTAACAAGTCACCCAAAAACTTAAAGGCTTAAAACGAAAACATCTATTTCTTAATTTTTGCAGTTCTCGTGGGTCACGAAGTCACGAGGGGTCTGGCTGGGCGTTTCTGGCCACGGGTCTCTCATTCCCACACGGCATGTGGGCCGGGAACAGCAGGATGGGGCAGGGCGCACTCCACACAGTCTCACGGCCTCTCCACGTGGCCTCCTCACCACATGGTGACCTCAGGACAATCAGACTTCCCTGCATGGCTCTGAAGATCCAGCGTTCCAGCATGCATGGCGGAAGCTGTCCCTTCCTCTGTCAGAGCCCACCCAGATGCAAGAGAGGAGACAGACTCTGCCTCTTCCTGGGCGTTACAAGCTTCCAGAAGGTTACAGAGGGTTCCAGACGGCTCCAAAGGGTGCTTGGAAGTCCCTGGGAGCCCCGTGTTCCCGCCGGGTCTCTGAGCTCACAGACCTCTGCTGCCTTCTCCACACAGCCTACTGCAAAGGAAACCTGGCTGCTGCCCCTCCTACTCAGGGGCCGCAGAAAGCACAGTGAGCTGCCAGCCACCTGCTTCGCCTCTGTTCTGCTGTCCCCACACCTCAGTGGTGAAGAGGACCCCTCCCAGGTTGGAAGGAAGGCAGGCATCCCCTCTATGCTCAGATCCAGAACTTTCCAGAAGATTCTACCCTTCTTGTCCACCCGGTGGAGGACATGGGGTGCAGAAGCCTCTTTCCAACTGGCTTCTCACCCCAGATTCGGAAATATATTTCCCCTGTTGTGACACCAGTTTGGAGATGCTGACTCCACGGTACTTACACCAAATTTCGCCGCCTCCTCTCCAGGCTTTAATTCTTTAAAACCTGAAATCCGATGATTTGATTTGATGTTCCTGTTCCCCTGGGCCAAGGCCCACGAGGGGCGGGGGGGGGGGGGGGGTGGGTGGGGGTGGAGTCCTCAGGCTATAAGTGACAACGTTCAGGGACAAACAGAGAAGAGGAGGAACCGGGTGAATTCGCCACAAAGTCATCCCTACACATGAGTGATCTCATTTATTCCGTACCAGTTACCAACCTTCCTTTACCGAGGAGGAAACAGATTCAGGGAGAGCCGAAGCGACTGGCCCGAGGTCACAGGTCATGCAGTACCAGAGTCTGACATCTGTGACTTTCCACTTCGTGTCACTCGGATATTTCTTGAATAGACGAACAGATCGTTCCCAGGGTTGGCTGGGCTTCTCCCTGTAACCCCGTGCTCACGTGACAACACAGGATCTGACCGAAGGACGAGGATTTGAAAGGAAGACTGTTATGGACGAACTGGGCACGTGGGTGCCACGCTGATCTGTATCGATACCGACACAACGGCACGTCTTTAAGCAGCCACGTTGAGTGGTGCTAAATTTGCGATTCCTTCCCTTTCTGGGTATTTTCGGGCATGCTGTAATTCTCCTGTTGTGCGCAGTGACCGCCGTTAGCAGGAAGTGGCCCCGTCCTGGGCGAAGCATCAATACTCCTACAATATAGCCCATTAAGCCTCCATAATGCACCTTTTAGATGTGTGTTTTCTTCCCACTTAATCTACTTTATTTAAGCATTCTCCACTCTGCACGCCGTTAACTATTTTTCTGTTCTAACCCTAGTTTCCCCAGGTCCCTGGTAAAATGTCGTATAAACAAACACACAAACCCAGTAAATGTGTGACCGGTACAGCAAATGAATTATTCTACCGGTGTTCTGGATCGAGATGCCCCGGGACAGACGCAACATATTCCAAAGCGAGAATCCTCGCGTGAAGCGACGCCCCCTCCACGTGCCTTTCTCTCTCTTTCACGCGTGTCTTTACGCCAGTGTCGCTGGTCCTCTTTGTAGGGCCTCGGGAGCCCCGAGACACAGCATGCAGGACGAGGGAAGAGAGTGATCGGCCGTCGGCCCCCCAGAGGCCCGCGTGGAATTGCCGAGCCAGCAGAGCCGCGCGTTGGACCCCCGGAACCGAGGTACGACCCTTCGTCGGCAGTAGGCGCGCTTCGGACGCGGGGTCCGGGGCCCACACGGGTGGGGTCCCCGCGGCGAGAGGCTTGTATCCGTTTCCTGTGGCTGCTGTGGTAAACCGCCACACACCGGGTGGCTTTAAAAGAAAATGCAGATTTCTTCTGCCACGGTTCCGGAGCCCGGAGGTGCAGAGCTGAGTGTTGGTAGGACCACACTCCCCTCAAAGGCTCTAGGGGAGAATCTGGTCTTTGTCCCCCGGCTGCTCGTGGCTGCTGGCACTCCAGTCTCTGCTTCCGTGGCCGCAGTGCTGCTTCCTCTCCCGCCCCCGTGTTCCTTGTGAGGGCACTCGTCACTGAAGTCAGGCACCGTCGACGTAACCCGGCAGAATCTCCTCATCTCGAGACCCGTCTTTCCATCTGCAAACACCCCTTGTCCAAATAAGGCCACATTCACAGATTGTAGGGATGAGGCTGTGGACGTTCGTCTGGGGGCCACCATTCAGCCCCCTACGCGTCTTCACTGGTTTAGGGTGGGGCTTTGGACAGGGAGACCGTACCGGTGATGGGGTTTGGGGGTGGTGGGGGCGGGTCTGGAGCTGACCGCCAGGAAAGAATTCTTGAGACGTCTTTGGTGCAGAAGGACTTCGATGTCATCAGAGCACAGGGTCAGGACCCCTGGGCAAAAAGAGCTGTGCTGGGGTTGTGAGGAGTGACCTGGGAGTTGGGGGAGGTAAGAAAGAAGGGAGGTTTGCGAAAGGACTTTCGTATGCTACAGAGATACCACACGTGTGTCTGTTTACTACAAGATACTGGAGGCCTTGCTGTTGTCGAGCTGAGGTTGTTTTCCCTCTAGTAAAGCATTAACATTGAGACAAGACAGTCGGGAGCTAATTGGAGGAATGTTATACTCTGCCTGTCTCAAATGTTTGTCAGCGGGCTGCAGGTTATAAAGAAATGTTATTTTATTTTATTTTCGTCTTACCTTTGTCCCCTCCATCACTGTGGAGGGGAGGATGATGTGGGGGCTCCAGGAAATTGAGTCTGTGGGTTTCTGGAGGTTCGGCTCTTGGTAAGATTGCCTTTTTCTCGTGATGTACTGAGACCTCTGTAAACTGATAGAAGCTCATGTCCTGGGTGACTGATCTCTGACAGTTAGCCATCGGTTCTTCCCTTCCTTTGCCCTCGGACAGCTGCGAGTGCCTGAGGAATGTCACACATACCCCACCTGGCAGGGGCGGGGGGGAGGTCGCTAGCTTGCGCTTTGCCCCCACCTCGCCTTTGGCCCCCTCGTCTCTGGGATTGTGCGAAGTTCTCGACGTAATAGTTTAGGTTTGGTGGGCACAGTAAGGCAAGGATGTAGAAGGAGTTTTGGCGAATACAGTTGTTTGATAAGCAAATGTCTTACCGGTCGAGCAACCTCATATCTTAGAAAAAGTCTGTTTGGGAAATCTGTGGTTCAGATAAGTTGGTTTTGGAGGAGTTCCTGAAGCACACGATACCAAAGCGAGACAACTGTTGGCATCAGGCATGAGATGGGGTCTCAGCACCAACCCCAACAAGGAGCGTCCCCGCTGAGAAGGGCACTGGCCAGGCTGTGATTATCCTAGCTGGGAGTCACCTGCGGATGCCCACCGAATCCTGGGATCTGGACAAGGACCACTGCTCAGTGGACGCCAGCTGGAAAACGCACACAGGGAGAGGCAGCGCCTCCTGCTGGAGCCCGGCAGGAGTGAGGCCAGGGTGCTCCCTGACCCAGTGCCCTGGGTGGGGACGCCTCTGTACCCACAGATGCCTCCTTGGGGGGAAGATGGAGACATGGTGGAAGATGCACCGTGAAAATGGGGTTGAGAAGTGCCCAGACTAGGAAGCTCCGGGCTCGCCGGAAGGCACCCTAGAGCATCACCTCCCTGCTCCGCCAGCAGCGGCCATGGCTCCCTGGAGCAGGTAACTCAAGCTCCGCAGTGTTCTGGAAAACACCTGGGCCGTCCCTCCGCCCCGCGTCTGCCCTCTCTCTACTTTCCCCAGAGAGTCTCTGTCCTTGTCCTCTTGGACAATACACATCCAGCCCAAGACGCCCGTGGTCTTGGGAGCATTAGAGCTTGTCTGGCCTTTACAAGTCCGCTGTCTCTGGCTCATCAGCCACAGGGATTTCTTTCTGGAAAGGCAGAACGGTGTCACCACTGCCCACTTGGCTTTATCTTGAGAAACGGGTCACGGTGTCGCCCTGAGTGCTACTGGAGCCCGGAGGGCCAAAGGGCAGGGTTGGTGACATCCCTTTGTCCCGTGTCTGAAGCTGGAGTGGCCTACAGATCTAATAAGACTGTGCTTGGAGATGAGGCCACTGTCCTGCATACTTTGTGTCTCCCCCAAAACTAGCATCCCGAAGGGAAGGGATTAGAGTCTGCCTGGCCTCTCACTTGCGTTGCTAAGAAATGCAAAATGATTACAGTCACCAAAGCACTACTTACGGGACGGCACTTGTAAGATCCCTGGTGGAGGGATCGGAGTGGAGTGAGCCGTTTCCGGGGCCCCAGAGTTTCCAGATCCCGCCACGACCTCACGCGTCACCTCTGGTTGCTCCGATCTGTAACCACGGGCGGCTCCTCACCAGGTGTGTTGACAGGTGTGCTGAATCACGTCTCCCCAAGCCCCTCACTCCTACAGGCGGGCCTCCCCCTCTGGCAGGCGGGGGGCCGGGCGGAGCCTTCCAGCATCGCTTGGATTCCGTATCCCCAGACGTCCTAACACCCAAGAGAGAACTCGAGGACCGACACTCCCCGTGCCGTCATTCGAGGCTACCGTGAGTTTCCACGTAGAGTCACATTCCTGGTGTTACCAACCTCTCAACAGCGATTACTTTCCCACCACGTGGCTTTGCTCACGGTAGAGAATTTTCCCCACGTGCAGAGGACACCGAAGGAGCAGTGCCGTGGTCTCTCAGCATCAGATTTGGTCAAGACTTAAAGAATAGTTCTCTCATCCGTCAGTAGCTGGGTGGTCTGTAATGTAAATGTCTGGTTTTTTTTTTAACGTTTTAAACATTTTTTTTTGAGAGAGAGGGTTGGGGAAAGAGGGAGAGGGAGAAGGAGAGAAAGAGGGGGTGGAGAGAGAGAAAGAGAGAGAGAGAGAGAGAGAGAGAGAGAGAATGTCAAGCAGGCTCCATGATCACCTCAGATCCTGACATGGCTCTTGATCCCACAAACCATGAGATCAGGACCTGAGCCGAAATCAAGAATTGAACACTTCACCGACCGAGCCACCCAGGCCCCCCTAAACTTATGTTTTAAATGTACCACCTGCTCTGGAGCCTACATGTTCTCAGCAGCACTGTTCCCAGTAGAAAACATAGAAACAACCCAGGTGCCCGGGGACAGAGGAATGGATGAACTAAATGTGGTATATATGTTTTATACATGTTGTTTTATAAATAGTATGTTCCATTGAAACATATATTTACACATAAATGGAAGATTACTCAGCCTTCAAAAGCGGTGAAATTCTGACACCTGCTACCACCACATGGATGAACCTTGAAAACATGCTAAGTGAAATAAGCCAGGCCCAAAAGGTGAATGCCGCATGATTGTGCTTCTGTGAGTTCCAGGAGACGTTGATTCACAGACAGAAGGTTGGTGGTGGAACCAGGGGCTGAGGGGGGTGGGGTAGCGTGTGATCGGGACAGGGTCTCAGTGTGGGAACACAAAAGGGTTCTGGAGACGGATGGCGGTGACGGACAGACAGTGTGAACACGCTTAACGCCACAGAACCCTGCACTGAAATATGGTTATGATGGTAAAATTTATGTTAGTGTCTCCTGCCATAGTAACGTTACGGGTGGTTATCTGTGAGAAGCGGGACTTGCGCGTAAGGAGGACTGGTTTTCAGGGTAAGCCCTGTGATACTACGTATTTGACTTTTTAACCACATGTCCATAATACTTGGATAAATATTTCAACTAAAAAATCAAGCACGGGGCGCCTGGGTGGCTCAGTCGGTTGAGCGTCCGACTTCAGCTCAGGTCGTGATCTCACGGTTTGTGAGTTCGAGCCCCACGTCGGGCTCTGTGCTGACAGCTCGGAGCCGGGAGCCTGCTTCGGATTCTGTGTCTTCCTCTCTCTCTGCCCCGCCCTGGCTCATGCTCTGTCTCTCGCTGTCTCAAAAATAAATAAAACATTAAAAAAAGATCAAGCACAGTAAGTGATCTCTTTTAGTTGGAAGAAGAGGAAACACACCTAAGAATGTGGAAAAAGAGCCATCTCTACCCCGTGTCTCCCATCTCGCCAGCATGAGAAATCCCTTCCTTTTCTCCCCTCACGGAACCGGCAGAGTTGTGGATACAGTCTGGAATGACCGAGCTCTTACATCCTTTTCTTAGGAAAAGAGAATGATTTTAGTTCACATTTTCCAGTGCTCGCTCATAAACATTGTCTGATTCGATGTCATACCTTCATGTTATGAGCAGGAAGTGTGTCTTACCTTCAGTTACAAAATAAGGAAACCAAACAGGAAGGAATTTAGTTATAAATTCCTAGCAGAGAAGCCTTCTCAGCGCACAGTGAAACCACCCATATCACAAAAGAGCAAAGTTTGCCAAATATCAGCGACCAACTCGCACACAGTTGGCTCTAGAAGTAATTGCCCGTTAGCAAACCTGTCCGTCTGTCATGCGTTTACCTGTCATCTGTCCGGTCTCCGTGCCATCTGTCACCTGTGTATCGACCTACCAGCTACCCTGCCTTCGTCTCTGTCATCCGTCTGTCTCTTCATCTATCACCACGAGGGTGGGACACTTCCCGATGTGCCTCGAACAGTACCCGTTTACGTCCTCTGTCCCAGGTTGGCGTTCATCTCGGATTCCCCACTTGCAGCAACACCTGCTGCGATGGCCGCGTGCGGAGAGCGCGCTCTGTGTGCGCAAGACCCGGGCCACCCGGCGGTCGGGCCGAGCGCCAGACAGGCGTGCAGCGCCCGTGGTGATGACCCGTCCCTTGCTTCTCACGTATTTCCGGCACAAACAGTTGCCTCTCTTCCTAGTGAGGGTCTCGCTGGTGAAACAAAGCAGGCTTGCTGATGAAAGGGGGGGGGACTCGGACAGGAGAGGCCAGACACAGCTAACTCCGTCCAGCGTGGGGGCGGGGGAAGGAACTCAGCCTGGCTGGCTGTGGTTTGGCTGCAGAAGGTTTTAACTGCCGGGCGCCCATTTGGCGAGGCCGGTGAGAAAGGCAGACAAGCGGGCGAAACTCGCGTGGGAAATGCAGCCCAGGCAGCCGGGCCAGCGGGTGTGTTAGAAGAACCCGGATACTCCTGCTGCCTCAGCTCGGACGTTGATTGCACGGAGTGAGTCAGCAAATAGTTGTGTAGCGCGTGGTTCAGTGATGCTTTTGTTATTTAGCAGCAAACTCTTAAAATAGTAATAAACTGAAGATAAAAAGGCGAAGTGCGTACTTAGCACAAACTAACAACTGGCTTTTGTGATAGCCCCGCCCCCCGCCGCCCCGTGTGCAAATGGGAAAAAGGCAGAGAAGCTTAGCATCCACTGCACAAGTTCACTGCCGTTGAACTTTGCTCAAAGACGACCACGTGACCGCGTGTGCAGGTGTGACGTTCACATAGTAATCTTCCAAGCATGGCTTCCTCCTTGGATCAAACGATCGCTCTTTTAAATTGGCGTCGCTCATCTTTACTCCTGAGTTTCATCACTTCTGCACAGAAGTGAAGGAGTAGCTGCCAATGCGCTCACTTCATTAGCGGACGAATTTCACAAGCAGCCACGTGATGCCACTTCTGTATCAGAGTCGTGAGATGTTTCTTTCCGTTTTTTAATGTTTATTTATTTATTTTGAGAGAGAGAGAGAAGGCACACGTGCAACTTGGGGAGGGGCAGAGAGAATAGGAGAGAGGGAGTCCCAAGCAGGCTCCGCACTGCCGGCACAGAGCCCCACACGGGGCCCGAACTTCTGAACTGCGAGATCGTGACCTGAGCCGAAATCGAGAGCCAGCAGCTCAACCAGCTGAGCCGCCCAGGCACCCTGAAATCTTTATAATAGAAAATCAGTTCATTCCAAGTAGAGTTTGATTTTTTCTCGCATCCCATTCCTATGATCAAAATAAAGCCTTTGAAAATGCATCATATTGTTGAAGGTAAGATGTCTAAAATTATTACGAATGCCTTTGAAACTTCAGTTAAAAAGTTCAACGTTAGAGTTAAAAAGTGGGGGCCGGTGGTCGTACAGTACACATTTGATGGAGAACAACATTGAGATAAAAACAGCATTCACGGGGCGCCCGGGTGGCTCAGTCGGTTGGGCGTCCGACTTCGGCTCAGGTCATGATCTCGCGATCCGTGAGTTCGAGCCCCGCGTTGGGCTCTGTGCTGGCGGCTCAGAGCCTGGAGCCTGTTTCAGATTCTGTGTCTCCCTCTCTCTCTGACCTTCCCCCATTCATGCTCTGTCTCTCTCTGTCTCAAAAAAGTGAATAAACGTTAAAAAAAAATTTAAAAAAAAACCCCAGCATTCGCACTAAATTTTAAGATCTGCGGGACAAAAACATGCCCATATAAGGTACACAGCCAGTTACTTCCAAATATGCAGCAATATTCTGCCCATAGAAACAGAAACCCTGCCTGTCACAGTTTACGATATTCTACTTAGGCATAGAGGAACCTGACTACAAAAATCCTGAAATGAAACCGATGACAAACTTTTTTAAAACTTGGCACTTTCTCTCCTGGTTTCCCATGGTTGCGTTTTAGAAATGTCTGAAGCTTTAGAGAAAACTTGAAGTATCCTACAGTGGTAAGTGACTTCTTAAAAAATACCTGAATCCTCCAAATTTTGTGTCCACTTAAAAAAAAATCAGTTGGAAATATTTAATTAAAGTAATCACAGAGTTCCAAAAGATCTTCAGCACTTGAAGATGTTCGCAAAATGCAATTATTGAAAATAAAGGCTGCAATCAGGAAGGTATTGAACGTGTTCCCACAGAAGCAAGCATGGAGGTAAACACGTTACGCGATATGAGTTCAACCCACGACAAGATTTAATTTTAAAATTCTAAAAGTGTGTCTAAGAGTACTGAGACTTACAGGAAGACTCTTTTGACGAAGCTTCTATTTTTTTATTGGATACATTGATACTTAGTACATACAACTTCCCAGCATCCTTGGTCGGCGAGACACTCAAAAGAATCATAAATAGAGTAAACTTAGTTCACGAATTTTGATTCACAAAAATATTTGTCAGCAGAAAGTATTCTGGATGGAAGCAAAAAGGACCTATAAAAATTTGGACTGAAATGTTAAGACATTTTAACACAAAATTAATAGAATATACAATAGTCTCTGTTCACTGGAATTGTCCTGAGCTTACAGGTACCTCAGCACCTGCACGGGGAAGACTTCTGGAAGCCTTCTTGCAATCTAATATATTATGAGGGGCGCCTGAGTGGCTCAGTCGCTTGAGCATCCAACCCGGGCTCAGGTCATGATCCCCCCGTTTGTGAGTTTGAGCTCCACGTCAGGCTCAATGCTGTCAGCACAGAGCCTGCTTCGGATTCTCTGTCCCCCGTCTCTGTCTGCCCCTCCTCCGCTTGTGCGCTCTCAAAAATAAATAATAAAAATTTTAAATAATATGAAAAACGGAAAAAAAAACTGATGGAAGGTATCGAGGATTTCAAATTCATGGACCATAAAAGAAACCACTTTGAAGAAGTCTGCAGGCAATTTGATGAAAAATAAACTAGAACACGTTAAAAAACTTTGTTTTTCAGAAGAACATCAGTGATGTTATAGTAGGAGAAGATGTGGCTAAAAACAAATATGTCAAGAGAAGAGCTGTCAGGGATCATTATCCTTCCCACGTGATTATCCAGTGTTCAGATGAACACTATCTTAAGTATGTTATGGTATAGATATGTTCTTAAATATAAAGAATTTTAAATTGTTTTTCCTTTAATGCACATAGATTTTGGAGGTTTTTAAAAAATATATATGTTTTGAAAACAGTTTTTGAAAAGAACTGTAGGTCCACCAAGATAATGAAACGAATTTGTCAGCCAAAAAATAAGTATTTTTCACATTATCTCCATTTTAGCATTGATTTTTCATTTCAGATTTTTCCCAGTTGGGGCCAAAAACAATTATGTGGTCAGCCCGTTGTATAACCCTTCTTGTTCCAGAAGAGATTGAGGCCACATAAAAGACCTGGGCCACCCCGGCTTTCAGCCTCACTAACTCAGCTTTGGGGGCCCAGAGCCCTTTCCAATCTTCGTCCTGCGTTTCATTAAAATGACTAGTTTCAAGCTAGAATGACATTGACTTGATGAGTTGTTACTATAAATAAAATTAGGATCACTGAGTAGTTTTTCTTTTATTTCATCCTTAATCATTTATCGGACTCGTCCTTACTGCCGAGAGGACACAATCTTCAGGGGCTTCCGTCCATGTTCCATTTGAAGATCAGTCACTCCAGCAGGAACGCCCTTCCCCAGTCTGCGGGGTAGCCAGGATCCAGAATATGAGGACAAGGGGACACAGTGAGCAGCAGGGTCCTTTATGAAAACATTCGGATAGAACCACGTGCTTTTGTTTGGACACAAGTCAGTCTGTTCTCGGGTGTCTGAACGTCTGAGAGCAGAGGAGAGATTTTTGCACTGAGAGCTGCGGAGATTTCCCGGAGGAATTTTATGGAGATAAACCTCTCTGGGGAGTGTGGTTAGCAAGTTCCGAGCTGGTGCTCCCGTCCAGAAACAACACAGGGCATGGTCAGGGGCCAGAGCCCCCCTCTCCTGCCCGAGGTTCGAGGGGGGGCGGCTACAGAGAAGAGGGTACGGGGAGTCAGCAGAGGGAAATGAGGGAAGTAGAGACCATTAGTGCTTCTTGCGGTGGAGCCGGCAGGACATCTGCAGAGGATTTCCGGGATGTTGCCAGCCGCGTCTTAGGCTGCCCTTCCCCAAAGGCCGACCCTCAGACGGGGATTGGGGGCCAGGTCGTTTATTTGGAGGGAAATAAAAATAGTAGTAATAAATGACAACTCTTAAAATAACAATCCGCACCCCTGCCTGTTGGGATCACTCCAGACAAACAAGGGAAAGGAAAGCCTGGCTCAGGCTTGGAGCGTGGGGCTCCACCCTGCGGGGGCTCCGAGAGACACAGGACAGGCCCGTGAGCTCAGTAGCCACCACCCTCCAGCGGCCGACGTCGGGGACAGCTCTTGGGGGCTGCTGACACCCCGCAGTTCCAGTCCCGCCGCATGAGTGCTGATTGGGCTCCGTCACGGGACCCCGCGACTGGACGCAGGGGCCATACCCACGGGCACCGTCGTGTGGCCCAGTCTCCTGGTGACAGACACTCGTGTTCTTCCCGTGGTTTTGCCTTCGTGACGCCGCTGTGCTGCATGTTCCCAAACAAGTCCCTGCAAACGTGGGCCGGATTTCCTCCAGGCTCCGCCCCGGGTGCTGGAGTGGCTCTCAGGCGGGTGTGGGCGCCCCTCCAGCCCTGGGTATCGGCAGATGGCCTGCAAGGTCATCGCATCGACTGCCGCGGTCTCTGGCGGGTTCATGAATATTCCTCCCGATTCACGTCCTCACCAGCCTTTGCTACAGTCCGTGTCTCTAACTGTTGCCACTGATACGTAAGCCTGTCATTTGCATTTCCATCGTCTTTAACGAGGACGTGCCTGTCGTCCACTGAATGCTTTGCGGCAAAAGTCTGGTATTGAGTGCTTGATTCCTTAACCCATGTGTGCGGCATGGGGAGGGTTGTGTGTGTGTGTGTGTGTGTGTGTGTGTGTGTGTGTGTGTGTCTGTGGATTCTCTGTTCACCTTGAGGATTTTTTCAAGCAAAAAAAAAAAGTCATCTACGCAAAATAGTTAAAAGTGCCTTTAACGGGGAGATCATAGTAATGATATGAACCACTGGAACACTAACGTATAAACAATAACATCCCGATAAGAAGAGAGCCCTACTCCCCCCGCCCCCCCAAAAAAACCACATCACGATTCCTTCACATCCACTACGCTTTCCCTCGAACCACTAGCCTACATTTGTGTTCGTTAAACCGCGCGAGGCCCCGGGGAGTCTAAACACTGCCAGCTCTCTGCCTGGGCCCGTGAGATTCTGAATAGCCCCCTCATGTTTTGACCACAGTCCGAGCTTTTCCGGCTCTGTGTAGCTGGCGTTCCTTTTTTATCCAACCATTCTTTGGTTACCGACACATCAGGAAGAACCTCACCACCTGCCATAAAAAAAAAAATTTTTTTTAAGTCCTTTCTTAGTTTCTTAATTAGACTCAAGGGCGAGAGCTGGGCGGGAGGGAATCCCTGACAGCTCACTCATCATCTGTCATCTCGGCCCCCGGACAAACTCCAAGTCAAGGGCAGGGACGGCACTGGAGAAGCCTAAACCACGGCGCGCATGGATAAGGTGGCCACTCATGAGAGGGGGCCTGTGCCTGTAAAGGATTAAGCAGCAGCTCCGGGTCGTCCAAAGGCCACACATGAAAGGTTTGCCCTTGACTGCTAAAGCTCTTAGGATATCCTGCCTGACACAAGTGTCTTTGTCTACCTGGGGCCCCGGGCCCGGCCACACAGTCAACACTGCCGACGTGATTTATGGTGGCGTCCCTGGGCCACACGGTATCAGCTTGGCCTCCGGAGGGCCCGGAGACTAAGTTCAGCCACGTGGGTGGTCAGCCACGCCTACGAAACGGACCCCAACGAGCACTCTAGACACCGAGGTGTGAGTGAACGTCCCCGGTGGGCGGCACTCCGCACATATGGTCACGGGTCGTTGCTGGGAGAAATGGGTGCTGTCTGCCGATTTTAGCCAGTATCCTTCTGCTGCCATAAACCCTCCCTGTGGGTGTAGCATCTTCTCTCGTTCATGAGCCCTTCCGGTGAATCGCTGGGCCTGGGGGCGGTCTGGGAGGCGCCCGGACGGCAACAGCACACAGCACACCTTACGGCTGCCCTAACAGGACTACCCTACCCTGGACGCCTGAACAACAAACATTTATTTGTCGCTGCTCTGGAGGCTGAGAGTCCGAGCGGGGTGCCTGCATACGCGGGTTCTTGGTGAGGGTCCTCTGCCCGGTTTGCACATAGATGCCTTCCCGCTGCGCCCTCCCGGGGCAGAGACGGAGACAAGCCATCTCCTTCGAGTTCCTCCACTCGGCACTCATCCCCTCAGGACGGCTCCACCTTCCCGGCCCCTGCTGAAACCATCACTTCCAGGACTTCGGCACAGGAGTTTGGAGGAGACCCAGAGTCCATAGCAACCACTAGCCAGGGAGGACCTTCACCCTCACCCCGAAATGCTAGGGCCTTAACCCCAAGGAGCCAGCCAAAATTCCCTAAACTTTTACAAAGAGATCCCAGAGAGAACATTTACTGCGAACAGACCACCCTCTTGCTTCCGTCGATGAAATTCAGTACTCCGGGTTCGCATCCAAAAGAGTTGTTTTAGAATTGGCCCAGCCCCACAGACAGCATCCTTTAGAGATGCGTATCGTCACTTCCTTTTCTTGCTGAACCCATTTAAGTCCTCCAGTTAATAACATCTTCTCAGGTAATATATTTGTATCCTGTGACCCAAGAGACCATATCTTTAAAGTTTTCAACTGGCAAAGAAGCATAAAAAGCACTGATTATTCATCCTGTTTTCCTCAACTCAGGTTAGAAAGTTCTTTTGAATTCGAAGAAAACTGCATGGGAAGTAGCATATATTTTCAAGCGAGAGAGATCACAGCATCACATACCCACGTAGTGTAACCCAGAGTTTCTAAACGCTGCACACACATCTGCATGGAGATAAGTTGAGACATAAGACCTTGGCAGGGGGCTCCGGGGGTGGGTGGACAGAGTTCTGGGCAACTTTCCTCTTGTATCTTTTGGTTGAGTTCATTGTCTGACTTTCCTACAACAGACAACAATTCTGGAGAAAGAAAGGAAGAAATATTGGTAAACGAGTGCCTGATCTCCACCATCCTGGTTTGTTTTCCTACTCGGCCTTCTCTGCGGGGAAGACGGCAGTCGCGACAGTGACTGTTACGCCAGTGAGAGCCCGCGGCTCTGTGTTGCGAGAGCGTGGGGCCCACACCAGAGGGAGCGAGGCCTGCAGGCCACTGTCCAGAGACACCCCCTTCCACGCCTCCGCACCTTACATCTGGGAGGAATCTCACAGAGAAAAATCGCTACCGAACACATGGTTTTAATAGATCTAAACTTTGTCTCCTACACCTTAAATGTTACTCCAAACCAACAGCCTTTTTTCCTCCACTTTTTACTCTTGTTACTGATTTTTACTCCGAATGACAGATTTTCTGACAGCCAGGTAGAGAAAAAAGCGTTCAAACACATTCATTCTTATTACCCAAGGAACACCTCGGTCATAGCCGCTGCTTTCCTATTTATAAAATATATGTGATTTTTATTACACCCAAGGTGAAATTTATATATATATATATTTTTTTTTTTATTATTATTATCACTTTCCAAAAGTCACGATAAAAGGAATCACCGGTAACCTTGGTGGACGGCAAATAGGGAATAAAATGGAGGTGAAGCGAGGCAATTTGTCCACGGGATGCCGCCTCTTAGGCGACCCAGCCTCTCGTGATTCACGGCGAGGCTCCAAGGCCACTGCCAAAACAAGGCCAGGATGCAAACCTTCCGGGAAACCCGCACCCAAGAACAGGAGGTTCCACACGGGAGCCGCGTGACTCTGGTCCCTTCCAGCCCCTACACTGACATGCAGGGTGGCCGGGATGGGCTTCAGCTCTGGACGCGCTGCCCATGCACACCCAGCTGTGCTAATCCCAGCATGCCCTTCCCCGGGGTCCCAGCAGGCCACCCAAGACTTAGAGGCAGGAAGCGACCACCTTCTTACGCTCCCCGGTTCTGTGGATCCAGACTCGGGTCACTGGGGGCGGCTTGTCGCCTACGTCTCCTCCACCAGGTCTGAGGCCTCCGCTGGGCAAACTCGAAAGCTGGGGTGACACAGTATCATGCGGCCTTTGAGCATTTTTGAAACAGGGCCTGTGCAGCCAAGGAACTGAATTTTAAACTTTACGTAATTTCAAGTAGTTTACCTTTAAATGGCGTCACGTGGCTGATGGCTTACCACGTGGACAGCCCACACATAAAGTCAATTTCACTCCTGCGTCGGCATCTGGTGCCAGCTGGCCGCCGGGACCCACGCTGGGCTGGTGGCCGGGATCCCCCCCTGTGACCTCTCTGCGGTCCCTGGGCAGGGGCTAGTTGGGCTCCCTCATCGCAGGGCATCTGGTTCCAGGAGTGAGCCCCCCCAAGAGAACCAGGGGGGAGTAAGCCATCACCTCGGAAACAGCCCCTCCACAGGTGTCACAGACCACGCACACCCAACCCACTACGTGTGCACTGGCTTCATCCGTTACCTCCAATGGCTGGAAAGTACGGGGGAAATTGGAATTGATTGGAATGCAGGTTTGAGGCCAATTTCTGGTGACCCAGTTCCCCACTGTGTACGGCTAAACACGTTAGTAAACTCTTGTGCCCCAGTGCCCTCAGTCAAAAAATGTAATAACACCTATTTCAAAAATATTCTAAGAATTAAATAGAATATAGTTGGGTTTTTTAACTCATTTTTAAAATTTATTGTCATTAGCTAACATACAGTGTATATACGGTGTGCTCTTGGTTTTGGGGTAGATTCCCGTCATTCGTCGCTTACATACAACACCCAGTGTTCATCCCAGCAAGTGCCCTCCTCAATGCCCATCACCCATTTGCCCCTCTCCTCCCCATCCACCCTCAGTTTGTTCTCTGTATTTAAGAGTCCCTTACGGTTTGCCTCCCTCTCTATTTTTTCCCCTTCCCCTCTCCCATGGTCCTCCGTTAAGTTTCTCAAGTTCCACATATAAGTGAAAACGTATGATAGCTGTCTTTCTCAGACTGACTTATTTCACTTAGCATAATATCCTCCAGTTCCATCCACGTGGTTGCAAATGGCAGGAGTTTGTTCTTTCTCGTTGCCGAGTAGAATATAGCCGTTAAAGATAGCTCATCAACATTCCACTCGATGATAGCGCCACTCCCTATGCATGCTTTTATTATAAGTAACTTGATATCCCAATTATTTTACGATTCTGTCTTCTCCCTCCTCTGTGCTCTCATGCCCACCGCATCTCAAGGGCAGAGACTGTCCTTTATCCGCATGTGTATTTCTGGTGTTTCTGATGCAGGAGGAGCGGAGTTGAATTTATATCTGCATTTACATGTTAAGTTGTTGTCAGTAATCTGAAGCAAGAAACACTCAGAGGAGGAAGGTCCAAACCTCCATCAGGGATCCACCCGAAATCTTAACCCTGTATAAAGTGACACCACGGGGGCACCTGGGTGGCTCAGTTGCCAGGTGAGGTCATGAGCTCAGGTCAGGTCATGAGCTTACAGTTTGTGGGTTCGGGCCCCACGTCGGGCTCTGTGCTGACAGCTCGGAGCCTGGAGCTGCTTCCGATTCCGTGTCTCCCTCTCTCTCTGCCCCTCCCCATCTCGTGCTCTCTCTCTCTCTCTCTCTCTCTCTCTTTCTCTCAAAAATAAACATTTTAAAAAAATGTTTAAAGTGACAACACAAAGCCTCAGAGATGCCTACAGCAGACCCATTGCTGCAGGCAGAGGCTTTCTCCATCATTCTGTAGAAGTCGGTCACCAATGGCCAGGCATCCACGTGGCCCTAGACATAGGGAACTCAAGACTCAACCAAGAACCTGACTCATTAGCATCCTGGGAACTGACTGGAAGGCCCAGCGTTGACCTTACAGATGCCATCCATGTGCCAGCTGTCATATCACATAAAATGCGCTTAGCTGCGAGTAACAGAAAATTCAACTAATAGAGCCTTACTCACTTGGCAAGGAGACATGTGGTGGCTGCCCTTAGCTTAAAAGAGTCGTCAAAGATCCAAGATCACTGCATTCTTCTGCTCCTTCATCTCTAAGATGTGAGATTTTGATCTCATGCTTGTTGCCTCATGGTCACAAGGTGGCTGCTGCAGCTCCGGGCATCATGACCTCAAAAGCAGGAAACAATAGGGGCAGTGGCCAAAGGTTATTTCCTGTAATTGTTCTCTCTTATAAACACCAGAGGAAGAGCTTTTGTTGAAGCCCATCAGTGCATCCCCTTAGGAGTATGACATGTGACAATCCCTTGTGGCAATAAAAGAAAAAACAAGATACTGGAAAGCCAACATCTGGCCATTTTGCGTTCTCAAAGTGGAAGGTAAATAATAGAGAAGGGAGCTGGGAATGGTTGCTGTCTGACAGTGAACATCTCTTTTAATTAGGGCCCATCCCAGAGCTTCACCTACTCCCAACCCTGGGGAAGTAGGCTGGTGCCATCGCCTCGACCACCTAGAATCAAATTTAGTAAACAGATTCACAGTGAGCATCCATTAGATGCCAAGCCATCTACAAGACAGAGACGGTTTTTGAGGTTCCTCGTGGAACTCACATTTTAGGGAGGATACATCGGCAGGAGGCACGTAATCATTTTCAAGTGTGACAGACCCTCACAGAAAATAAAAGGGCACGATGGGGTCGTGATACCAGAGACATGAATCATTCGGGCCAAAACATGGAGTAACGTTTGTGAAAAGCCACACTGAGCACCACGCACATTTTTCAAAACTCCAGCCGCCTTCTTACTGAAAGTGACGGCGTGACTTTGCTTCCCTCCCCAGCCGGCCCCTCCGCGGCTCCTGGAAACCTTCCTTTCAGGGAAACAACGCGCCCGGCCTGTGAACACCCCATGCAGCTCCATCTTGGAGAGACTTTTCATTCTCATCTTTAATTTAAGAACATTTGTTCCCTCTCTGCCGGGAGGCCCTGCTTACTGTGCAAGTTCCTTTTGGGCGATTTTCTTTCCATCTTGCTTATTGATCCGACGAAGGATCCTCGTCCTCTTTGGGGAGTTGGATCATTCAGCAGCTTAAGAAGAGGAGCTGGGAATATAAATACAAGTGTAGAAAAGAAAAGAACGCAGGGCGGAAACAGAGGCTTCCTGCGAGAGCTTCTGTCTGCCTTAATGCTGCCACCGGGACGAGATGTTCTCACTCCCGCGGACCGTGTGGCCACCGCAGGTGACTTCCACGGAGCCCACGACAGAGTGAACGACAGAGCCTTAGAGCCGCAGGTGGCCTTCCAGATCACCTCTCACCACCTTCCACGTGCTGCAGACATCCTTGCCACGGCGTTCCTGACGAATGTGCGCGTGGGTTTCGGGCGGACCGGGTCCGGTACAGGGGCTCCTGTTGATCAGTGTCCGCCATGGGCCACCCTAGCGGTCATTCGCTCTTTGTTCCAGACGCCACCCAGCGCGGGTCCTGATGTTGCTCCTGGAACCACGGCCGGCTCCCCTTCTGCCGTCTCCCCGGCTCACTGCAGCTCAGCCGCCCTCTGTGGACTCACCAGAATGGCGCCCTGAGCAGTGCTCTGTGTGCAGCCTGTGTCTCGCTGCTCCCAGGAGCAACACGTGACATCACTGGTCCCCTGCCCCCCTCCCGCTCTTCTTGTCCGGCCGCTTTCTCTGGCTCCCAGGACAAGGACACCAGCCCCCTGGGCTTCCCTGCCGGCTCTCTCTCGGTGGGGGGAGGGGAGAGGCTCCTTCCCGGACCCCTCTGCCACCTCCCACCGTCCTCCCCTCCCTGTCACGTCGGGCAGGCACAGGCTCTGGTCCCTCTGCCAATAAGCTCTGTGCCTGGGTGGCCGCCTCACCCGTGCTGGGGACTCTCGGTTCCATCTTCATGCTGGTGGGGCCCCAGCCGAGTCCCCCCCACCCCTGAGACTCAGATTCCCACTCCCTTCCCTCCTATTCCAGCAGGCCTCCTCGCTGCCACTGGCCCGGGCCCTCTCCGTGCTCCTGGCTCAGCTAATACGGCCCCGTCCTTGCAACGCTCAGACCCAGGGAGTGAGGACTGATCAGGACCCGCTGTCCCTCTGCCCGCAAGGCCCCTTCAGAATTGGACGCTTCCTTGCCACTGGCCTGGACCCAGCCCGCAGCCCCTCTCTGCTGTCTGGGCTGCCCTTCGGGCCTCCACGCTGACGTCAGCACTGACGGCACCCTCCAAGGTCCCAGCTTAGGAGGTAGCTCAGTGTTCCACAGGGAGTTCCTTGACCCAGTCCCCATCCCCCCTCCCACCGCTCGTGCCTCAGGGCCTTTGCTCCAGCTGTCCCTCTGCCTGGCGTGCTAGTCCTGCATCACCCACGTGGCACCCGGGCTCCCCTCTCGGGGGCCATTCTGACATCACATCATCTCTAGAGTCTTCCCTGACCCTTTCGTTTAAAATTGCAGCCTCACCCCATGCTCCCAAGGCCCTATCCACCTCCCTCCGACCCACCATACTGGTTAGTCTGTTGTAGTATGTGTCCCCTTACCTGCCCTGCCCCCCAGATGCCGGTTCCCTGATGGTGGGTACCATATCCATTTGGTTCTTGCTACATCCTGCATCTACAGCAGAGGAGAGCACACCCTAAGCGTCTCCTCGCAGGTGTTGAACGAACCCTCCTCTACCAAATCACCACCTGCAGGCGCCTTAGCCTTTACCAACAAGTATCTCCAGTCCTTCCGTCCCCTTCTCTTGCGACGTGCTTTCCAGGCTCACTCCTCCCGACATCACAATTCTCTTTAATTGGCTAGTGTCTCTTTTTTTTTAATATTTATTTATTTTGAAAGAAAGAGAGCACGAACAGGGAAGGGGCAGAGGGAGAGAGAGAGAGAATCTGAAGCGGGCTCTGTGCTGACAGACTTGGGGCTTGATCTCGCGAACTATGAGAAATCAAGTCAGACACACTCACCCAACTAAGCCACCCAGGCACCCCCGTCAGCGTCTCTCTTGACCTGCGAAGGAGAAATCGAACCCGATACCCCAATGTGTTCTGGAAAACGGACATTTTACTGGTGGTGGCAGTTCCTGTGATTGGGAAGCGATTTATCCGTCTGTTCACGGGAACATTGCTGCTTTGGCTCCAAGTCAGCCTGTGGTTAACTGGAGCTCACAGATCTTCTCCACAAAAAACATTGCCAAGTGACATCTCTGTCTCCCACACCTGCAGAGCTGGGTGCCTTTAAAGTTCTTGAAAGGGAATGACATCAAACGCGGGCCTTCCCTAGCCTCCCGGGAGAGCCTGCGCTTCTCCAACCTCTAGGTTAGCAGAGGGCTCGGGGCTCAGCCAGAATGAGGGCGCCGGGAAGCTGGACGTGAGCAGGGCTGGTTTCCCCTAAATCAGGGGAATTAGTAATATGGTCAAGGATGC
The DNA here is from genome assembly GCF_024362965.1 of Panthera pardus. Lineage (NCBI taxonomy): Eukaryota > Metazoa > Chordata > Mammalia > Carnivora > Felidae > Panthera > Panthera pardus. Next base: position 12,761,365 of record NW_026526969.1, on the reverse strand, counting down.
CGAAGTCCTCAGTGAGGTGCCTGCCATGTGGCCCCGGACCCACCGCCTTGGAAAGAGTGGTCTCTCTCCTTCTCTGCAACAGCAAGGCAGCGATATAGTCTCACTTCTAAGAGCGACTTTCTAAGAATGATAACTAATATACAAATGAGTTTTCCATCCAACGCTTGGGTTACTCAAGGGATCAGTATTTGCCCCCACGCCCCCACCGGTCACACGCTGGTCATTATGTCTGTAGCCGCCACAGGCTCTGGTGACGGTGAATCAAAACCGCAGAATTCGCTTCCTTTGGAGCCTCCAGACATCTCCCCCTCCCGGACCCGGCATCCTGATCTAAATTCATGACCAAGGGGGCGATGGAGTGAAGGATTACGATTGTCTGTGCGGTACGTCAGATCAGATCTCAGAATTGTGAGTTCATCTCAGCCGTGTTGGTCAATGGTTCCTCATCTCCATACCAGCGACAGTTCCATGAAATTTATGGCCCTGGAACTTACTTAATAGGGAAAATAAAACCAGTTCCGTGTCTCCTACAACTGGGCTAGGATTCTTGAAATGCCACGATGATATGCATGACGTACGGCTTACTCAGGTACAACCTGATATATTCTAGCTCTTTTGCATATACTGCTCCTTACGTTTTTCCTACAGGGGGTTCTCACACCAGCACTTTGCGGGGCGAGACTTCTGGGCACGGGGCACCCGTTGCCGGTCGCCAGGCGTGGACATCCAAGCTCTTTCGCCCACTGCACTTTGGCATCGGGGTTGCCAAGGAAAACACAACACAGTCCACTGTTGGATGGAACATTCTGCTCACACAGACAAGAGGCTAAGCGGGAACAGCTTCAGCAATGGGCGTCTGTCCCCCACGGCCCGCGGGTCCCTCCCGGCAGCCGATGCAGGGCAGTGGCCCACCCACGCCCCTCTCGTGCTGAGACAGGAGGGTCTTGTCCCCTCACCCCAAGGGGACACATACAGAAGTGGGGTTGGCCAAGTGCAGCGTGAGACACGTGCTCCAGCAGAGGAGTCCACGCTGAGTCTGACGGGGCGAGACTTCCCCACAAGGCCGTGAGCTGGCGCAGGCGGGCGCTCCGTCCTGGGGCGGACACGCCAGGCGGAGCAGGTTGGCGCTGGAAGGAGCCACGGATGCCCCTTCTGGGCACCTTGCTGGGCGTTCTCTGGATTCTTCCGATTGTTCTCTGCCGCTTTAGAAATTGCGGTGGAGACGCTCTGGAAACTGGAATGGTGCATTTCTCGTGGGAAAGGTACCAAGTTGAACATCAAACGTGACGCTCTTTAAAAGCCTGGGCGCCTTCTGCAGTAGCGTTCCAGAGCACATGCGAGATGAGCCGCCTGTGGCCATGAGCCTAAGCTATCCGGATGGCAGGGACAGGTGCCCGCCCGATGCTCTGAGCAAGGAAGGCGAATCAGGGAAGGGAGACCATCTTTCTGGAGGGCTTGGTTTCGATGATCCTGAACGACAGGCAACATCCCCGTGGGGGGTACTGGGCTGTGCCCACGGGACCCCCAGCTTGGGGAGCCTCCCCTGCAGAGGCCATCGCTTCCTGGGGGCTCTACGTCTGCTGAAGGAGCTCCAGGGCAGCCTCCGGGGCCACCCCAGCCTGGGGACAGGGTGCTGCTCATTCCAGGGCCCCTGGGCTCGTACGGCGGCCACCTGACTGTTCCTGCTTCCTCCGGTTCCCTTTGCAGGTGCTGGGGGCTGCCGTGACCATCCTGCCCCACACTTCATCACTGTGTCTGCTTCTGGAGACCCCAAGCCGTTCCCCCTGGCCACTGGGGTGGGACTTTTGTCCCTTCTGGCTCAAATGGCTCCTGGCACCAAAAGCGCTGCCGTTTTTAGGTCAGAGACCCTTGTCAAGTGACAAAAATAAAGCAATTGTGTAGTGAGGGTGACATCCTTCATTCCAGGGAAAGCAATCCATGGGATGGGGGAGTGCAGTGCCCCACAAACTGTAAAACATGGCCCCTCCCCAGGGGTTTCGGGCAAGAGCGAGTTTTATGGGGCATTAGAAGCACGGTGAGGAAACGGCCTGATTGGCCAGAAGGCCGGGGATTTCTTTGCAGGTCAGTCGAGGGAATGAGGAGCGTGCGTGTGTCCTTAGCCGACTGGAGGGGTTGCAAATCCGCCCTTATTTAGAACGAGGAAACCATGAGTGAGGAACTCATGGAGTTCCTTGGAAACCACGGAGGCTGGAACGAGGAAACCGTGCAGGCTGGGGACTGGCTGCCTTGGTAGTGCGTGTCTGGGCAAGCGCAGCATTCACAGGGACGCGAGCGCTCCCCAGCGTTTGGGTTTGCGGACGTGGCATCCCAGGCAGGAGCAGCTCCATCTCGGACCTAGAAACTTCAACACCCTTTTGCGAAAATGACGAAGGCTACGTTTTCCCCCCACAAAAATGTACGTTAGCGTGTACGGTCTCTGCCCGCGGTCCTGTGGGGTCTGGAGAACCTCTGAAGCCCACCCGTGTGCCCCTGAGAGATACGGCCCCAGTGCTAAACCCCTGCCCTCACCCAAGCTTGAGGACACCTCTCGTAAGCCCCTCGGACTCGGGGCACTGTTGGCTGTATGTGCCGGTACATTTTGCCTCTTAGGGTGGATGTTTGAGGACCCCCCATAAGCCGCGGATCCCCACATACAGCCTGGAAGGGATGGGCTCCCTTGAATTAGGACAATGAACTCCTCATTTGGCTTATGCCTTTCGGTCCTTCCTGGAGAAGCCCACAGAAGATTCTGATCCTGGAGCTGGCCTCAGAGGAGCAGACAGAAGCACCTTCCTTCTCTCCTGCTACTGGCTCTTGGAACTCCGTTTCTTCTCACCCCTTCGTGAAATCTCAGGCAGATCGCAAAGCGGTTGGGGTCACTTCCAGAAACCATCAACAAACAGCATTTGTTTTTCAGAGATAAAGCGTAAAAGTTTTCTATTTTCATTAGCTCTGAAACGTCTTTCCTCCATCAGCTGGGCTGGCTGCCTTTAGGAAAAAATAAAAAACAAAAACGAAAAACAAAAAAAAAGCAAAAGCAAAAACAGAAACAACCTCTGTGTGAAGACGAAGGGCCCCGTGTTTCCTGTTTCTTGCTCGGTGTCCATGCACACTCACCAGCTGTCACCATCGGTCCCCCAGGGTCAGGCTCCGTCGGGGGAAGGGGAGGAACGAGAAGGAAGCTCTTGCTTGGCTGCTATGGTTGTGATCTAGGTCGGAGCGTCCTGGATACGGCAGATGCTCTGAAGGGTGTTTGTGGGGTCCCCTTAGGGACTCACTGCTGGAAATCTCACTCCACTTCCCCGGCCCAAGCAGGGCCTCCTCCATCTGACTGCTTCCAACAACCCCAGGCTTTTTGCAGTCCACCCATCTGCTGAGTCGCCAAGCCCACCAGGCAGTCTTCATAGGATGGGAGTCACTTTCGAGCGGCTCAGTGCTTGAGTCCCCATTGGGTCACCGTCCGCTCACCGCCACCAGCGAGTGCATTCGGTCCCATCGCCATTGACGCCATTGACGGGGTGTAGCCTGTTCCCGAGGAGCCCTCATTCTCTGCCCTGCCACCAGGGGGCTCTCCACACGGCTGTCACCTTGCATTTCTCAGGAGGGACCCTGGTACCCACTCCACACAGTTCGCGTCAGGTTACCCCAAGGGTTCTCGCAAAGGCACCCCAACCCGCTCCCGCTCCCAAGGGCTCCTCCTCTCCCCATCTTCTCAAGCCCCATGTAAATTCTCTGCCTTCTCTCCAAGCAGGCTACCGCTGATGGAACCACCAGACATCTGCCTGTCCCGGCCCAGCTTGGAGACAGGAGATTTCCGTGTCCCCGTCCTGTGACAGCTCTGTGATTTACTCTTCAGAATAAAGTCCGTCTCTCTCCTTGCTCTTCCTCTGAATTGTGAGCTATGTAGGAAGTGGGGCACTGGTTCCCCTGTATCAGAAATTCTCGCATGTGGAATTCATAGCTATGAGCGCCAGTGAAACATTTTGGGCCGATTAGGAATACTCTGAAATGCTAAAGCAATTTTCCCATCTGTGCCGAGACCCTGGACAGAATATGCATTAAGGAAGTACCCACTCCAAGGGCAGAACTCCCCAGAGCAGCGTGACGACTATTTCTCTGAGATGAGCTCTGCATCCTGAAGACGGCTGCCTGGGATTCTGGCAGGCAGAGGCCATGAGACTATTTTTGGAAAACCTAAAAGCACAGAACTTCGAACTTTCAGAGGAAGACCGTGACTTACCTCCCGCAGATGTTTCAGGGAAAGGCGAAGACACGTCCTGCCCTAACTGTTGATGCCCCATCATGGTTCAGACTGTGTCACAGGCACACACGCCGGGAGACCCGTCCTTGGGGGAAAGGGTCGCGTCACGGAAAACTCCCAAACGCGGGTGCCATAAATGCCAAAACTGACCGCTGTCTCCGCCTGAACCTGAAGCCCAGTGAGCACGGAAGGTAATTGGAAGATAAAGTTTCAACTTCCACAGAACACACAACTGCTCAATGATGCCACATAAACAGCCAGTTGGGCTGGTTAGAAAGAAAGCTGGGCTCAGAGGCAATGAAAAGCTTCATTTTGAGATGTTCAGGAAAGAAGGCGGTTTTATTAACCTGATACACATTTAAAAATCAACCTTTGAGGGGCGCCTGGATGGCTCAGTCAGTTGAGTGGCTGACTCTTGATTTTGGCTCGGGTCGTGATCTCAATGGTCTTGAGATCAATCACTGCCTCGGGCTCCGTGCTGAGTGTGGAGCCTGCTTGGGATTTTCTCTGTCTCCTTCTGTCGCTCTCCCACGTGAGCTCTCTCTCTCTCAAAAAAAAAAAAAAAAACTTGAAAACTAGATGTCCTACTGAACTTGTATTTGTGTTTCTATTGAAATCCATACTTAGAGAGCATATGTATATATATATGTATATATTTTTTTTTTCCTCAAGTGTACTCATTTTTTTTCTGGTGTGATTCTTACCTTTCATTTACTTGACAATTAAATGTTCACGGCATGATTGTAACCTTTATTGTATCTTCGGCACAAAACCAGGTTTCTGTCTGTCGCAGTCCAGCTTGCGTTTCTGACGGCAAGGTGCTGGTTAGCACCTCCACACCCCTGGGCAGCTGGGTTTGGTGAAAACACCCTGGGCTTGGCCGGCTGTGCGGTCTCGATCTGACTGCCCACGCTGCCGTGTGGGCAAAAGCAGCCACAAGGTGTACCTAAACTGGTGGGCGCGACTGTGTTCCAACAAAAGCTTATTTACGGACATTGAAATTTGAATTTCACATAGTTTTCACGTGTCACAAAATATTATTCTTCTGGGTTTTTGTTTTGTTTCGTGTTCGCAACCATTGAAAAATGTACAGGGGCGCGTGGGTGGCTCGGTCGGTTGAGCGTCCGACTTCAGCTCAGGTCACGATCTCACGGCTCGTGTCAGCTGTGCTGACGGCTCAAAGCCTGGAGCCGGCTTCTGATTCTGTGTCTCCCTCTCTCTCTGCTCCTCCCCCGCTCGTGCTGTCTCTTGAAAATAAATAAACATTAGAAAATTAGAAGAAAAAAATGTATAAACCATTCTCAGCTCACAGCCCATACAAAGTGTCAGGTCAGATTACACTACATGAGGGCCCAAAAAAAATGGTGAGGTGAGTGATAGCGAAGTTGCCCCTGGATCAATGAGGAAACTGAGGCATAGACTTTGAGTGACTCCGGAAGGTCGGACAGTCACGAGTGGCGTGGCAGCGATCGGGTCTGCCCCTGGAGCCCAGCTTCCAACACCGCATGAGACTGGCCTCTGGCTACTCTGGGTATTGTTATTGTGTATTTATCGATCGCTTTCCCACCTTGAGCATGATGTCATTAATTTCTATGAAATTCTTCTCCAAGTGTTATGTTTTATTCCTGACGCTTCCAAAGCTCTCCATTACTGAACTTATTAACAACAAAGCAGCAGTCTGCGGTCAGCCGAGCAAATAGCCCGAAACCGTTGATGGTTTATTTTCTCCGACCCCAGGCTCAGAAGACACCATCATTGTAATTACTTACGTATTTATTCCCATCCTACAACATCTCTACAAGAGTTTTAGGTAACTTACAGCATTGTAACCTCGTAAATTAATGAAGATGTTATAAATGGGTGATGTTAAATCTTTAAACATAAACCGTAAGGCCCGGACATGCTCTTATAGGGGTTATTAATTTACTTCTTTCTCTTGCCAACACGGGAACAAGAAAAATAATTCACCCGCAGGCAAAGCCAAAGGTGGGATTGTCAGCCTTTGAAGACACACACCTCGAGTTTCTGGGAAGGTGCTGACAACTTCCTTCCATGAAGATTTCCTCACTCCCAGTCTGTTCTTTTTCTTTTCTTATCTTTTCTTTCTTTCTTTTTTTTTTTTTTTTTTTTTTTTTTTCCTCTAGCAAATTATTTGAGAAACTCCAAAAACTTACTGGACACAACCCTGCGGCAATCTGCCTCAGGACTTTTGTAGGTCCTGTTCAAAACAATCTTTCCTTTGCAAAGCAGATGCCTTCTCCCCCAGGTCTTGGCTTGGGAAACCCTCCCTAAGCTCATTTTCCATCTGCTTCTCTCTTCCACTGCCTTTTCTCCTTTGTGGCCATTCAGAATCTGTAATTCCATGACTTATTCATGGTTTACGAAGGCTTCTTCTGTCTCCTCCTCTGCACTGGAGGCCTTGAGGGGACTGTGTCTGCTTTTCAGCACTGTTTTCCTGACCCCTCACGTGGTGGCATCTTCTTCTTGGAAACACTGGAGGAGAGAGACCCTGGAAAGGTTAGCGAAGGCACCCACATTGCAGACTGAGCCACCAAGAATGTCCACAGAGGCCACCAAGGAAGGTGATGTTTGCAGGAGGTGACAGGCTGAGTAGAGAGTGACTTTCACGAGGCAGGAACTTCGTTTCCTCTTTCTTCTCTCGGCTGTGATACCTTCTTGGATTCTTCCCTCCTTTGTTCCCATAGCAGAAACCTCCCATCTGGGGATGCTGTTGGGGTACATTTCCTAACTCCCCCCACCTCACACGGGCACCCACGTGCCCCTATCTAGTGTCAGTTTGTCCTAAATTCCCTGCGTTCAAACTGAGCTAAGACACAAAAGTGAGAAGGAAAAAAAATAAATAAAACCAGTTAATGTGTCGGGGAATATATTTATTCCTGTGCTATCCTAGAGATGGGCTGAGAGGTCATTTCAAATAATTATCACCCTGATAATTGAGCAGATGGCAATCACCAAATCAGGCAGTTCCCCACCAGTCGGCGTCTCTAGCTAATTCACCTTCATGCCTGGGCAATTTGTTCTAACGAGATTATATTTCATGATAGCAACTTGCATTCGGTGCTTTGCAGGGCGCCCCAGAAACTGACTTTCCAAGGGGTTTGGTGTCACACAAGGAGCTGCTGGCACAGAGGCTGGGAAAACAGACGTGGGGCCGGAGACCCGGCGTCGGCTGCCCGAGGCGTCGCAGTTATACCCCATCACGCCTCTTTTCACGGCTGCCTTTGTGTCTGTGCTGGAGCTGTGTCTCCTCCTGGACCGTCCTCCTCAACGACGCCACCGAGTCCCCCTGACAATTCCTGCAGGGATGCGCTCGCAGGATGAGCGCTGTCTCTCCCCGCGTTTTAATGAATCGACTCCAAGGGGGGAAGCAACTTGATCACGGCCACCGTGCTTCTCAATTTGTCATCCTGGTGCCCGCCTGTTCCCCTGACCTTTTTCTGCCTTTTTAGTTTGGTCCTTTGTATCAGAATTCTGAGGGAGTTTCCTACCTGTGCAAATTCACCTCTCCCCGGGAAGGCAATCACGCACACTGCCAGGTGCTCCCTCCGTGAATGGGTCATTACTTTTAGGCAGGGATGTGAATAGTCCATTTACTCGGAGGAAATTAGAGGCGAGGATCGAGGCAACAACGTATAATCACTTAATTTGGAGGAGATCCAGGACTGAATATAAGCACCTTTGATTTAAAGGAAAAAAAGCAATTAAAGCCAGTTGGCAGAAAGTTCTTTTCAAGGCAATGAAGTCATTCAATCAGTCCCTAAAAAATGACTAGCTTTTGAAAGCATAATTTGATCCCGAGTGAGAAGGGGGGAAAATGCAAAGACGGCCGTGGACAAGAAGAGAAAACCGGTACCGAAGGATAGCAGACAACCTCATTGGTTTTCTGCTTCCGTCTTGCTCTCCTGTCATCCCCCTTCTCTGACACACTCCAGCCCTGCCGTTCATCCTGCCAGCCAGCATCTCGGCCCAAACATTCGACGAGGCCCTGCTTCTCAGTGGTGGGGGGAGGGCTGAGGACGAGTGCTGGGCGCTCACTCTCCTCGACCACCTGCAGCTCAGGCTCATCCCCGGACGCGCTGCCCGCACCAACTCCTGCACTAGTGACGTCAGGAGCCAGGGAGGGGGGCTCCCTATCATTTCAGGGGCACACAGTCCTGGCAGAACCCGTTCCGAAGTGTGATGGGGGGGCAGGGCTTCTCCAGCTCAAGACCACTAGGTGTCCGGGAGAGGGAGCATGGACAGCACACCAGGGCGATACAAACATCACGACTTCGCCTGGAGGCGGATGAGTCCTAGGAACAGTCAGAAAGTTCCTCTGGCACAGCTGCCCCATCTTTCCTCTGTCTCGCCCCAGTGCCCTGAGTGCCTCAGGTGCGCTCACGGCCGGGGTTCAGCTGCCAGGTACCCACCAAGTTCCTCGAGGCCCCAAAACCCCAACTGCGCGCACCTGGCCTCCAGCTCCAAGCTGAGCGCTGATTACAACTCACTTAGAACTCCGTCGTGTCGTGTTGCCATTAGAGGCCCACGTGCCTTATCTGAAACCCTGGGGCCAGATGTGTTTGGGAATTCAGAACTTTGCAGCTTCCAAAAGATAATGCATGCATGTGCTCTGTATTACATTAAAAATCCCGAAGGCTCCAGGGGGACAGCACCCTGTAATCAAACCCATTAATATTTCTGTAGGAAAACACATGAATATTCAGACTAAGCGGGGAAAATAATGATTATAAGTAGTGTCTCATCAGTTCAGGTCAGGTTTTGCAACCAAAAGAGTCTCAAAACTCTTTCCATCTGCAGAACTTCCGGATTTCGGGGTCACATGTGAGGATCGTGGACCTTTAAGATATTTGCATATCTTGGGGCACTTGGGTAGCTCAGTCGGGTATACGTCCAACTTCAACTCAGGTCATGATCTCACGGTTCGTGGGTTTGAGCCCCGCATCGGTGGAGCCCGCATCGAGGTCTGTGTCTCCCTGTCTCTCTCCTCTTCCCGCCACCCCCTTGCATTCTGTCTCTGTCTGTCAAAAAATGAATAAACATGAAAAAAATTAATAAAATAAAATATAAAAGACATTTACATATCTTTCCACCCCACCAGCCTGAACACCAGCAAAGACATGTTGGCTCCCTGGCCGTCCATAAAATCTGAGGCCTCGGTACAACGTGTGACTAAACCAATGACAAAGTAAAAGGAAGTGTTGAGGAATCGAAATAGGTGCCCCATCCGTTCTGCAAAATGCTGCCCTCCTGGCAGATAATCCGAGGCCAGGTAAACTTCTGCGAAAGGCCAGATAATAAATAGCCTTCAGGTTTGGGAGCCAGACAGTCTTATTTGTAACTATTTAACTCCGCCATTTAGTGCAAAAGCAGCCTTAGGCAACAGGGAAATAAATGGGTGTGTCTGTATCCCAATAAAACTTTATTTATAATGACAGACCGAGGCCACATTTGCTGACTCCTGAACAAATCCGTGCTAATGTCTTGCTTAACGAACAGGATTCACTCAGCAGATAAGGCTTCTATCATCCGACGAGCCCCATTCTCAGTACTAGAAAGTCAGCGGTGACTAAAACACCAGTTTTCCCCCTCATTCAGCTTGGAGTCTGGCTGAGTCCAGGAACTCGGTAAAATTCTCCACATCATCTCAGCTCTGTGCTTTGCCTCGACGAAAGTGGACCTTGGCCAAATTAGGCGTCATCAGGGAAACGCACGTTAAAGCAACAGAGGTTCTGTTGCACGTCCATGACAACGACCAAAACCCTGAACACTGACCGCCAATCGCTGTCAAGATGTGAACAGCAGGCGCTCTCGAATTCGGGGCTGGTGGGACGGCCGCTGTGGAAGACAGTGTGGTGGTTTCTTACAAACCCATGCACACCCTTACCGTAGGACCCAGCAGTGCCGCTCCTTGGCAGTTTACCCAGACCGACGGGAAAGGTCCGTCCACACGAAAGCTTGCTCATAGATGTTTACGGCAGCTTCATTCACCACGGCCAAACTTGGAAGCAACCGAGATGCCCGTCGGTAGGTGCCGGATAAATACACTGCGGTCCATCCAGACAGCAGGATATTATTCAGTGCTGAAAAGAAATGAGCCGTCAAGCCGCGAAAAGAGATAGAGGAAACTCAAATGCATATTTTGAAGTGAAAGAAGCAGTCTGAAAAGGCTTCGTACTGTGTGATTCCAACCATATGACATTCTGGAAAAGGCAAAACTACGGAGACAGTAGAAAGATCAGTGGTTTCTTGGGTGGGGGAGGGGGGAGAGATAAATACACGGAGCACAGAGGGTTTTCAGGGCACCGAACATCCCATGTTATGTTACAGTGACAGATGAGTGTCACTATGCATTTGTCCAAGCCCACGGGCCGTACCACACCAAGGACGAACTTGAAGGTGAACCATGAACTTTGGGTGATGATGTGTCTGTGCGGTCCATCCTCTGTAAAAGATGTGCCATCCTGGTGAGTGATGTTGACAGTGGGGACGCTGTGTTGGGGGTGGGGGGCACTCGGGAAACCTCTGTACCTCCCTCTCAATTTCGTTATGAACCTAAAACTGCTCTAAAAAAAAAATCGTTGGCACATAGAGTTGATTCTCCTTATTTACAGATTCCAAATTTCTGGCTTTGCGTACACACTAAAACCTATTTGTAACCTCAAGGTAAACACCTGCAGAGTTTGGGGGGTCATCCACAGACATGGGCGGAGCAGTGAAAGATTGGATTCGCACAATCCACGCGTTCTTAGCTACGGTCGAGGGAGGCAGCCCTTGGCCTCTAGTTTGGTTCTCGCTGTGCAAACAAGTGTCCTTTCTGCATCTATTTGGTGCCATGGTTTTTGCATTTTTGTGCTTTTTGCTATTTAAAAGGCCCCCAAAGCACAGTGCTAGCATGCTTTCTAGGATTCGTAAGTGCCAGGAGGCTGTTTGCAGAGAAAATACGCGACTTAGTTAAGCTTGATTCAGGCGTGAGTTATAGCGCTGTTGGCTGTGGGTTCAATGTTAATGAATCAACAATATATATTCGATAAGGTGTCTTTAAACAGAAATGCACATAAAACAAGGTGATGTATTGATCGGCTGATGAAAATGTCGTGACCAGAGAGGCTGGCAGTGACACAACCCGACTTCAGCCCGGGAGCCACGGTTCAGCATTCACTAACTCAGTGTTCGTGGTGACTTTATAAAACACAGACACCGGGGACGCCTGGGTGGCTCAGTCGGTGGTTAAGCGTCCAACTTCAGCTCAGGTCATGATCTCACGGTTCATGAGTTTGAGCCCCACATCGGACTCTGTGCTGACAGCTCGGAGCCTGGAGCCTGCTTCTGACTCTGTGTCTCCCTGTCACTCTGTTCCTCCCCTGCTCACACATTCTCTCTCTCTCTCTCTCTATGAAAAATAAATAAAGGTTAAGGAGATTTTAAAACACAGTTGCTGGAAGAACTGAAATCAACGGTGTCTATTAATAGTATTCTTCTATTTTTAAAATCTCCACCTCATCCATAATTGTAATTCTTCATATAAAACATGATTTATCTGGGCCTTGATCAGTGTCTCCAGAAATTTGTCTGCAATCCTTAGTTTGGGGTTTTTCCCCCCAAAGATAATCAACTTTTTGGCTCTTTTTATACTTCCATTCAGAATTCTTTTCTAACCCCCAAGTTATCCAGCCATAGGTTATTAAATTCCCAACCAGTGTGCATTTTTTTTAGTTTATTTATTTTGAGAGAGAGAAAAAGAACTTGAGCAGGGGAGGGGGGGTGGGGCGGGTAGAGAGAAAGCATCCCAAGCAGGCTCCACACCATCAGTGCAGAGCCCCACGTGGGGCTCAAACCCACAAACTTGGAGCTCATGACCTGAGCCAAACCCAAGAGTTGGACGCTTAACCAACTGAGCCACCCAGGCACCCCCCACCCAGTGTGCATTTTTTAATTTGTCTTTCCGTGTTAGCTTCTGACTTCACAGCGATGCCATCGGACGACATGGGCTGTCTGAAAGCCATCCCGTCAGACAGGTAGGGGCTACCCGACAGCCCCTACTCCGCTCACCACCCGTGGGCGCCAGGCTGGTCTACAGCCCTCAGGCTGAATTAGGCCAATGCTCAGCTCCGTGCAGATTTCCCATAGCCTTGCTTATTTGCTGTCTGATTACTTCCAATAATGGGAATAATTGTAAAGGTGGATTTACCCATTTCCCCTGCAGCTCTGTCCATTCTTGGCTTCCTCCGTGTGGGTCTTGTTAGGTACTCCACATCTGGGATGGCCGTCTCTCCTCACTGAACAGAGCCCGTGCCGTCGCACAGAGACTGGCTTCATGCTTTCCCACGCGTTCTGGCTTGAACTCTTTCTGCCTACTGTTTACCCGAGTACAGTGTCTTTTGGGTGGTGTATTACAGATAGGCCTTTTCGTCCATCCTCTTTATTTTCAACCTCTGTGGGCCTTATGCTTTAGATGTGCCTCTTAAAGACAAGAGACGGGTGGAAAAGGGTGGGAAACAGGAGAGCCGACGCCCATGTACCCACAGAAACAAGGCGGGAGCGAAGGTGGGTGAACCCAGCAGCCTTAACCATCGCGGACCAGTGGGGACGTGTGAGTCTACAGGCTGCGTGTTTTCAACACCCACAATTTCCCAGCTCAAAAAGAGGTGTGTGGCGATGAGAGGTCAGCACTGGTTTGCTGAAAACAAGCGTTATCGTGGGTCAGTGGGCTGGGAGGGGAAGCATAAAGTGTGCAGAGCAAGTTAGGGCCGAAGTCGGCAGAGATGAGTAGCACCTGGGTCCCTCCCGCAGGTGCGCGTGCACGACAGTCCCTCCATGGATGCGCGTGCATGGCCGTCCCTACCTCGGGCCAGACCTTACCACAGGGAAGAGAAGGACTGGCAAACATCAGTCGAAAGGAACGACCCTCAAAGTTTTTGACGGAGTCACGAGGGCATCAGGCTTTCAGAACCAACTTATAAACTTGAAAAGAACAGCCTTGGACCTCAAGAGAGAGACTCAGATCCATGACATGTTTGGATTGTGACATAATCATCTAATCATGATGACTAACTTTGTTTAGAGAAGACATTTGCAATTGAGCCCTTGTAAGTCAGGCTACCCAAATATATCCAATGCTTGATACAAAAAAGCTTACATTTGACCTAAGAATTCTAGGCATCACAACTTGTCTTAAGGTCATAAGGGGACCGTTGGACATACCCAAATGTAGGAGGGTGTGAACTGCATTGCTCTTTATAACCAGAAAATCAGAAAACAATCTAAATTGATGGAAAATTGACGAAGCGAATCGTGGCATATCTGTGCAAAGGATTACTTTGCAGCCATTAAAATTACGCTACAGATCGATGGTCACTGATACGCAAAGATGGCCATGCCATGGTAAGTGAAAAGAACAATACGATACTTAAAAAAAAAAAAAAGAAGAAAATGCGTGTACAAAATTACTGTGTTCATGCCTTGAAAAAAATGCCTGGGAAGTTATTCATCAAAACGTTAACAACAGTTATTTGAGTGTTAGGATTACTGGCAATCTGTATTTTCTTTGTGCCTTTTTATATTTGGTAAGTTATTTAAAATAAACACAAATCATTATGATGGTTTATAAAAAGAAGGTGCCTAAAGAGCCCATTGTGAAAGCTCTTTTAGCATTTTAAATGAATAATTGATCTCTTTGGCAGCTCAGGTTTATTCTAAGTTATAAGTTCCCGAAGGGTGGGGAGGATTTTCACTTGTGTTCCTCCCCCCACCCCCCGGCTGCACACACAGCCCTGCCCATGATAAGAGCTCCCTGATGGCCACTGACTGAGTATCTGGGTGTCAGGTACAGAAGAGATATTAGTGAAAACAGCTGAGGACCAGACTGCACAGCTGAGCCTTTGGCACTAGAACTTTTCATAATTGAAAACTAAAACCTTTGAGTCGTTTCATTTTATTACGAACGAACCCACCTCACAACTCCCCTTCAGTTTTGAAATCTCGCCAAAGTGTTGGTTACGATCGCATCACTTGGCTAATGTGAAAGTTCTAAAAGCTGTTTAATGACATCATTATCCCGCAAATCATAATGAGGGAGGCAAGAAGAGTTCGGTGATTGAAAAATCCACGCGTGGGCCTGTGGTCTCTGATACGGGAGCAGGGCCCCTGCAGAAGACAGTTTCGCCTGTCAACTCCTTCCCGGTGCCTTTGCCCCCTGTACCAGTCAGCTGTTGCTGCCTGATAAGCAGCCACAAAAATCTCAGTGGCAGAGAAAGATGACATGCATTTATTGGCCTGTGCTGGGCTCAATCGGGGGGTCCCAGCTTCTTCAAGCTGCGAGTCTGTCTGGCCTCTCCCCGTCCTCCTCTGGGATTCCGTGCGTTCACTTGGGGTCCAGGTTAAAGGACAGAAGCAACTTAGGGGACGCTCTTCTTCTGTCAGGGTAGAAGGCCAAGGTCAAGAGTGTATGCTCAGTCACACAAGCACGCTTCACGTTCCTGCTCACGTCATGTCCACCAACACCCCCTGGGCCAGGGTCAGTGCCGACGGCAGCAGGCTGGGGAAGCCCACAGAAGGGGGCACTCGAGGGGAGCAATGATAGCTGCTTGTGCAGGTGTCTGTCACCACTTACGCTCTTCCTGAGTCCACCGGTGTTCCCACGCAGCCCTATCTAGCCCACCCATTCTGCCTGGAGGAAAAGAGCCAGCCTTGCCTCACTGGTAAGCTCGGTGTCCTTTTTGGGCAAATAAAACGCCGATTTGATGTTTTGTTGACCGAGTTCTTATCCTGTTTCAAGGCTCTTTGGAGAGGGAGGGCCCTCCCCACCGTTAGCGTAAGCTTTTCGTCTCTTAGTCCTGGCAGCCGGAGTCGGGGGAGAGCCCTGGGACTGGCACAGAGGGACTCGCCAGCCACGCGTGTGGCCAGAGTCCTACGGGCTGAGCAAGAACGGAGCCCCTGTCCTTCAGCCTGAGAAGACCCGTGGCAGGGGCCTGTGGCCGGCAGCAGGCATGGGGCTGGCGGGCGAGCTGTCACACACAGCACCAGCCCCGGAGCGGTGCCCGCGCTTCCCTCTGGCTGATGAACAGCCGGCGCTCCCGCTAATAACTCCTCGCTTTAAAACTCTCGGAAAAGCAGGAGCGGTTTTGCCTCCTAACGTCGTAAATTAGGCCAGGTTCTCCAGAACCGCACTGAGGCACGTCGGGCCGTACACAAATGTGAACGATGGCAGGATGTGGAGAGGAAAGAGGTCGTGGGTAAACAGGTCCCTCTCCTGACACACAGGCCACAGAGGAGCTCTCAGCTTTCTCCTCCCAAATCTAGACCCCAGTTGCCAGTTGGTGCGCCTATGGTGCCCGAGTGAGACGGAGGCCCTCCGCTCCCAGGCCTGGCTGCAGCCGCGATGAGAGGAGACGACGGTCCAGGCAGTGCTGCGAGGAGTGAGTGCTAAGATTTCGAGCTGAGCACCCCAAACGAGGGAGGCTTGAGGACGGGACGGCTCAGGCCGGCTTCCCGAGACTCGGGCCTCCAAGGCACTTGTCCTAGCTGCCCCTGACCCCCGGGGATTCCAGATGGACAATGAGCACATGGTGAGCATCCCTCGCCGGCCGCTTGAAGGAGCAGGGCAGCGCGCAGAGGGGAGAAGGAAGGGCAGCCCGGGGTGGTCACCGGGTTGGGCACGGAGCGGAGGACAGTGCCGGGAGAGCGTGGTGGGTCCCGCGCTGCCCCGGGTATTGGTCTCCTGAGCCCGCCAAAACAGAGGCCACGGAGCCTGTGGCTTACCCCGCGGCACCTACCGTCTCCCGGTGTGGAGGCCGGGTGTCTGAGGGCAGGGTGGCGGGGTTGGGTCCTGCGAGGCTGCGAGGGACGTGTGCTCCGTCCTCTCTCCCGGCCGTGGGTGGTTTGCCATCAACCCTGGGCCTTCTTGGGCTTGTGGAGGGATCCCCCCCCATCTCCGCTTTCTCCCTGTGTGCCCTCCGGTCCCTGTGCCCAAACTTCCCTTTCTATGAGGACACCAGTCATCGGGCCACCGTCGAGACCTCGTCTTGACTAATTACATCTGCAAAGACTATTTCCAAATAAGGTCACATTCACAGTTACTAAGGGTTAGGGCTTCGACATCTCTTTGGGGACACAATTCAATCACAATCACTGACAATGGTGATTTTTTTTTTTTAAGATTTTATTTTTAAGTTATCCCTGTGCCCAACGTGGGGCTCGAACTCATAACCCTGAGATCAAGAGGCACACGTTCTGGGGTGCCTGGGTGGCTCAGTCGGTTAAGCATCTGACTTCTGCTCAGGTCATGATCTCGAGGTTCGTGAGTTCGAGCCCCGCGTCGGGCTCTCTGCTGTCAGCACAGGATCCTCTGTCCTCCTGTCTCTGCCTCTCACCCACTTGGCTCTCTATCTCTCTCTCAAAAATAAATAAATAAATAAACATAAAAGAAGGAAGAGAAAGAAAGGAAAGGAAAGGAGAGGAAAGGAAAGGAAAGAAAGAAGAGGAAAGAAAGAAGGAGAGTCACATGTTCTACTGACTGAGCCAGCCAGGCACCCCGCTGACAGTTGTGATTTGTATAGTCATGGGCACATGTGACCCAACAGGAGCCAATCAGATGCAACAACACACCGCTAAGATTCTGGGTCAGAGCTTGGAGCTTGGAGGACGTGAGGTCCGACGTGGCCAGCTGTTTGGGGCCCGTCACGGAAGGATAGGAGCCCACGCTCGTGTGGACACAAGGGAGCCAGCCCCTTCCTGGTGCCACGTGGACCCAGGAGAATGTGGGGAAACACTGGGTCGAGGTGACACCACTTAAATGCTGCAAGCCAGGCCTGTTCCCAGACACTCCAAATGCAGGAACCCATGCCTCCTTTTCGTCAAAATCATCTTGGATTGTGGTTTTCTGTCCCTTGAAATCCAAAGAATTTGACGATACAGATGGTTCCGCTGGTTCTTGGCCTGGTGTAACGCATAGAAAAACAGAACAGCTGGAGTAAAGTGGGGGCTGCTCTTGGCTCAAGAGGGTCTGCCTGGCTGCAGAGAGAGATCTCAACCCGCAGGACCCACACCAGGCACACGGCGTCTCCAGGCTGGCCACGGAGAGGCCCCAAGTCCCTGCTGCTCAGCATGTGGTCCACGGGCCCGCGGCATCCGGCCCCCCCGGGAGCCGGTCAGACACACAGGTTCTCAGGGCCCGCCCCAGACGCTCTGAACCAGACTGCACATCTTAAACAGGATCACCATCGATTTATGTGCTCATTAGAGCTCAAGAAGCACACTTCCAGCCTAATTAGCGAGCAAAGTTTGGGTGGATTAAATCCCAGCTATTTAACAATCAGATTGGATTTCTGCTCTTTCTATCTGATTTAAAGCTCTTCCTCCAAGGACTGAGATGCCCAAACAACCAAGTAATCCTATGAATATCATATTGTGTTGTATTATATTACGTTGTGCCATGTTGTGTCACGTTATATCGTATCATCAAGTTATAAACATAACACATCAAAATTAAGTAACATCAGAGTGCAGCATAGTATATACATTCCACTTAGAAGTACGAGGCATCAGACAGTGTTTTCCATGTCGTATCTTTATTGAAGAGCACAGTATAATACTGGAGGCCACGAGGACACCGTCTGTGCCCCAAGTGCTGCTACGTTCACTGCCGTCTTCAGCGTCGTGAGCAAACTTTGTCGAATCTTGGCTCAGCTCTTGGCTCCGTGCGTTTCCACTCACCGGGCATCCGGAGTAGCCTCGCGGAGGCTCCGTCAGCACCACAATGACGTGCCTCCGAAGCCCAGACAGCTGGAAGCCCGGCGCAAACCTCTAGCGGATCACCTGCTCTTATGGAAAGTAAATTCTCTCCGGTTTCCTGAGTGTCATGGAGACATTTGTCTGGCCTTCCACTGTCTGAGAGGCCTGCTTGGAAAGCCTTTGGGGAGTTAGTTTCTGCTGGTGGTCATCTTTGATGGCACGGCTGCCGGGGCGGGGGGCACCACGTTTCAGCAGGGATCGGCAGCCGAGTACTCAGAGGCCACAGACAACAAAGACACCGAAATTAAGCTAATCCTCCGTGCAAGGCTTTGCAGATGAATAAAAATTACTTCTGACCTTTTCACATCTTTGACTCTTTGTGTCTTTATTTTATTTAGATCGGCATGGATACCGTCAAAAATGAAAACAAAGACTAATCAGAGCTTAAATAAAATGCACAAAGTCGAGTCTGTTCAAACGGCAGAGGAGAGTGTGCCCATGAGGAAAAGCCCTGAGCGGAAAGGCAAGGTTTAAATCCCAGACAGGGGGTTGCTGATGAACAATTGACAACTTCGGCCGTGGACAGAACGGAATGATCCCCTCGGTGTGTGCACCATTGGTTAAAACAAGCCCTATTGTGGGGCACCTGTGGGGCCCAGGCGGTTAAGTGTTGATCTTGATTTCGGCTCAGGTCATGATCTCGTGGTTCGTGAGGTCGAGTCCATGTCGAGCTCTGTGCTGACAGAGTGGAGCCTACTTGGGATTCTCTCTCTCCCTCTTTCTCTGCCCCTCCCCTGCGTACATGCTCTCGCTCACTCTCGCTCTCTCTAAATAAATAAATAAACATTAAAAAAAAAAAAAAAAAAAAAAAAGCCCTATTGCTCCCTGGTCTGGCAACTGTCGTCAGCTTGGTCCAGGAGGGGTCTGGGGTCCATCCAAATCCATGGTCCTCCATCCATGGCCTCTGGCTGGGGCCATTCATGTGGACTCTCCTGGACGTGTACTGCTCTAAGTGCATATGGCACCACATTAGAGAAGACTGCGCCCCCTACCCCCTTGCACCCCCTACCCCCTTGCACCCCCCACCCCCTCGACCGCGTCTGCTTCTCTTCCTAGCTCCCGCCACTGCCTGACCTCCGTTCCGCTAGCGTGCGTTGTGCTGCTGACTTGACCCACTCCCAGCTGGAGCTCCGAGGGAGAGGGGCTTTGTTTTGCTTCCGGCTGCATTTTCACATCTAGGACAGCACCCGGCGGAGAGTAGGTGCTCGGGAAGTGTTTCCGAGTGGAAAACGACGTATCAGGTGCTAGGCGGCACTAGAGCTTTTCAAACGAAAATACTGTTATGAAACATAAGCCAGACACTCTACGTTTTAGGAAAATATATTTTAAGCCATAGACTAAAAAGCACAAGGAAAAACAGCACATTTTATCCTGCTTTGGAAGGTAATTTATCAGCGTCTCCAAAGGTTTTCAATTCTCACACCCTGCAACCCCAGAGCTCTGTCTCTTTGGATGCACACCTCCCCTCATGCACAGAAGTCATGCCCTTGGATGTTCACACGGCCTTGTTTGTGAAATACTGAAGACAAGTCTCAAGCCCCGTCCACCACGTGCTTCCCGTGGGTCTCCTCGGAGAACACAGCGAGTGCCCGGTGAACACAGACCTTACCATCCACGGCAGGAACCCTGTCCCGCCCTGTCCCACCTCCGGGAGGGACCCAGCCAGCTCACTCAGCAATCGTGATCTGTTTCCACAGTTCATGACCTTAAATCGGGGTGTCCTTGATCTACCCTGGTCTGAGAGTCTGAGCTCCCCTCGCTGGTGGAACAGACCTGTCCGTGCTCAGCCTGCACGGCCCATGCTGAGGCCGTGTTCCCCTGTGAGACACTGGTGGGTGTCAGCTTAGCCAAGCGCAGGTGTTTGGGGGAAATTTTGTGAATGAACGACCCCAAAAGAGCCAGCGACTCCTTTGCTAAAGGCAGCGGAGTGGGAGACCGGCGGCCACGTTCTCATACAAGACCGTCTGCTGTCTTCAGGGCTCCTCACTCCCCCCAAAATAGGAATGTCGGGCGGAGAATCCCAGACATCTAGAGGTCAGGCATTCAGTTTCAGAAAAAGGTCAGTAGCAAGGTATTAATAGCTGCTTTTCAAAAGTCATGTATCTAGTAGGCAAGCCAAAGCCACAAGTCCAAAACCCCAAAGGTCCTCCTGGGGAAGCCTGCCTCCCTTTGGAGCCCAGGGACTGCAGTTAGCAATGTCTTCATGCTTGGTCTGTCCCCTACAGCTAAAAGCATTCCCGCAAGATGCCGATCCATCGATGGCAGCGAACAGTAGGGGCTTAACGCACTTCGGTTCTGCACATACAGCTTTCCCACATTTGGAGGGCGGCCCGCCTACTCAGCGTTCACCACTTTCAATGTGAATCTCATCCAAAACCAGCCTCCTAGGTGACGCATGAAATAAACCGTCACAGTACCTTCTCTCCTCCCCCCCCACGCCCGGGGCCCCTTCCCCCGCAGGACCAGGTACGGTGGTGACCCAGGTACCCATGGCCAACAGAGAAAGAGAAGTTGAGATGCTCTCCTCACAGAACGTCCAGGCTTCCAGTCCTCCTTTGGCACGAGGAGACCTCGGCCCCACCCTGAACCGCGAAAGCCACCGAGGGGCAGAGGGTGACATGGAGAACGAGTCTCTGGCATTCAGGCTTCAACAGCACGACCACCGCTTGTGGCTCAACCGACCGGTCTCCCAATGTCCACAATCCACCCAAAGCCCTCTGCCAGCCCTGGGACGCGCAACCCTTTCCCTCTACCTGCAGGAGAGGGCAACACCCAAAACCCCATGTGGGCTACTTGCTTCCACCCCACGGCCACCTCCAAACCATCCTATCTGCGGGCAACAAACCAGAGGACACCGTGTCACCCGCCTGACCATACAGGATGGCCACTGTGTCAAGTACCAGTTCTCCTGAACTTCCCTCACGTCCCCCCAGTTGGTCTTCAGGGCCCTCATCTGCCTTGTCCAGAAGCCCAGTACCCCAGCCTCATTGCCAAAAGCGTTAAGTCCGAATCTGGGAAGGGCCTGGGATTTTACTGAACTTGCATCCCAAGTGCTTGGGTTGCCAGAATTTTATATCCATATCCTAGCAGAAGGACACAAGACCCCTGGGTCAGAGACAGGGAGGGGTTACTACTCACAGCAAGAACGATAAACAGAGCAGCATCCTGTGTGTTACCCTAATCCCCACAGGGCCAGGCACCGAGGGCCAGGTTATCCGTACGTGCAGTGGGGTGCAGGCGCCACAGGACCCTAAACTCGAAAGCCTCTGAACTTTCGTGAAGCTGCTGGCGTATCTGCTTGTCCTCCTCTCTGAAGAGAAAGATTATTCATTCCCCCGGAACGTAAGCAAATATTTCAAGAAGGGGAAGGAGATTTTATCTTTCCTATCTGGAGACATCACCAGGGAGGTATTTCTCTACGTTTCTCTGGTGGGAGCATCTCTCGCTTCCAGCACGGGCTTGCTATTCCAGCGTGTTCTTTGTGCAGGTGGCCTGGACCATGCAGGAATACAAGAAACCCATGAGGAGCTGTCTTCCAACAGTATCACCTTTTGTGAATTGTCTTTTCAAATATTTGGCAATTCATCTTCTTATCATCGAGCTGTAACAAGATATGTATCACCAGAGCCCTTTGTAAAATCTACATATTACAAATGTGGCAAACAAATGAAAAACCCCTCCAATGATCCCTGTTGTTTACTTAATGGTTTTGTAACAGGAAGTTTTAAATGCCTTCTAAAGTCCAATTTATCAATGTCTTTAAGTTTCATAATTTGCTTTTGAATCATTTTTGTGCCCTCTGCACTGACAGCACAGTCTCTCTCTCCGCCCCTCCCCCACTCCTATTTTTTCCTTCTCTCTCTCTCAAAATAAATAAATAAGCATTTTTTTCAAAGGCTAAAAAAATCAGTCATATGCATATGGATCGATTTCTGGGTTCTCTATTTCAGCCCTAATATAAATACAACGCAAGATGTAAATGTAAGCTACATATGTAATTTTACATTTTTCTAGTAGCCACATTTTCAAAAGTGGACCGCTATGGAACCGCCGTCTTAATCAGCCACAGTTTAGTCCCATGAACATTTACCCACTGACGCTGTTTGTTTGTTTGTTTGTTTGTTTGTTTTTTAAGGAATGGGTCCTGGGCTGGCCAATACAGGAGGTGGTTCATCGTGAAATACGTGTCAAGTAAAACAAAACTTGATACGGCGAGATTAAATTGCTCCGTAAGCTGGAGCCTCGGCTAAAAGCAGAGCCCACGCATTGTGACTTTCAGTGTGATGTCACATAATCAGTGCTGAACATTTCCTCCTACCCAGGCTGTGTGGAACAAAGAGCAAAAATCTAGATCCATAATCAATACCATGAGCAATAAGACGTTCTTTTAACTCAAAGAGGCGACAAATTACTAAAGGCTGAAATAAATCTTAAAGTTGAGTTACAAATAGCATATACTATCCTATGCCTGGCTTCATGGGTTAAGTTTCTAGAAACAACTGAATGAGGCTTTATGGTTTAAAAGAAACAAAGATTTATGGGAGAAATGCCATTCGAAGAACACAGACTGCGATTAGTCTATGAAAAATACACAATGGAGACATAACAAAATGACGTACCGAAGTGTCACTGTCCTCTGATTCCAAATCCCATAAAATGGCAGAAAATATAATTTAAAGAAAATAAACACGTAATAGTACTACAGCAGAACTTTAGAAGGTTTTTCGAAGTATAGAAAGTTCACAGGATATGGGACGCCTGGGTGGCTCAGTTGGTTGAGCATCCGGCTGTTGATTTTGGCTCAGGTCATGATCCCAGAGTCGTGGGATCGAGCCTCAAGTTGGGCTCGGCACTGACCATGGAGCCTGTTTAAGAGTCTCTCTCTCTCTTTCTCTACCCCTCTCCCCTCGCACTCTCTCTCCCAAAAATAAAAAAATTAATAAAAAATAAAATAAAATAAAAAATAGGAAGTACACAGGATATGACACACTATAGGGGAAAAGACAACAAAAAATAGCCCAAAGGCAACACAAAAGCTAAAGCCATTCAGGGACGCTCCAAGCCCAGAGCAGAACCCAGAATTCCCGGCTGTCCACTGACTTCTCTATCACATTCTGTACCTCTGGTAAATATTCTCCTAAATAATTTAATACTTTAAAAGTAAGCTCAGATTACAAAACTTCGGCGTTAAAAAGCAAACAAGGGGTGCCTGGCTGGCTGTGGGAGGGGCATGTCACTCTTGATCTCAGGGTTGTGATTTGAGCCTCACATTGCATGTGGAGATTGCTTAAAAATAAAATCTTTCGGGGCGCCTGGTGGCTTAGTCGGTTGGGCATCCGGCTTCAGCTCAGGTCACGATCTCACGGTCTGTGAGTTCAAGCCCCGCGTCAGGCTCTGTGCTGATGACTCAGAGCCTGGAGACTGCTTGGGATTCTGTGTCTCCGTGTCTCTCTGCCCCTCCCCCACTCATGCTGTATCTCTCTCTCTCTCTCTCTCAAAAATAAACATTAAATAAAAAATAAATAAAATCTTTTAAAATGAATAAAATAAAAATAAAAAGATTCCCTCATAGGAAAGCATCCCAGTTCATTGCCTTTTCTTTTATATTTTATATTTCTTTTTTATTTCCCTACTTTCGAGTGTATTTTACATATGCATAATGATACATTTTTATGTATAATTTGTAGACATATATAATTTTATGTCCCGCTTTTCACTTAACCTTATATAAGTGTTTTTCATCTTGCCACTGACTCCTCATAGCTCTCATTTTTGATGTCTGCATAATATACTTTGATTGAATGTAGCATGATCTATTTTCTCCTTTCCTTCTTTTTGACCATTTGGGTTGTTTCCAATGTGTGCTATTATAAATAATGCCGTAATTAACATCTCTATTTCCTCAGCTAAATTTAAATCTGTTTTATGAATTAAAAGCAGCTGAACTGACTTGTGTGTCATTCCTTTTTGAACGAAAACAGAATGTCCTGGTTTTGTAACAAGGAACGCTTCTAAAATTAAGCTTACGGATAGGGCTGTGTGACAAGTCGGAATAGCAATGGCAGAGTTCCTGAATCTTTTTAGACAATGTCTGCTTCGCTTACTTGTCCCTCTTTGGGGAATAGAGTAAGTCCCATGCTGCTTCAGCTTAAAATGAATCTCAAGATCGGTAACGTTAGCCTTGACAGGAGTAATTTTTTTTCAGACAGCAGCGCTTCTGGCTGATTTACTTCCTTCAGATCTTCCCGCACTTGACCAGGGTGAAGGTCAACTGCGAATGCATAATCTTCAAGCTATTTGAAATACTGGGTAACACTGAAAAGGTTTCTGTTTTCTCGTAAAGTTTTTTGTTGCCCCAGATACAGAACACCTTGTGAGAGTAAAGCAGATATGTGCGTAGAAGTGGAGGTGGAAGGGGAATGAGTTTTACAAAAGGACCAAGTACAAGTCGAAGAAACTTATTTTTTTTTAATGTTTATTTATTTTGAGAGAGAGAGAGAGTGCACGTAAGCAGAGGAGGGGCAGAGATAGAGGGAGACACAGAATCTGAAGCAGGCTCCAGGCTCTGAGCCATCAGCACAGATCCCGACGGCGGGGCTCAATCCCACGAATCGGGAGATGGTGACCTGAGCCGAAGCCAAGAATCAGACGTTTAACACAAGTCAAAGGAGTTTAAAATTCGATATTAAAACCTCAAAACTCAACAGATCAGGTGGCCAGTACGCCGATGCAGCTAAAAACGAATTCCTTCCTGGATAATCAAACCATTCCAAGAGCCACCTAATATGAATTTCATGTGCAGAGAATTGTGGGAATGAAGGGGAGAAAAAATTAATAATAAAATTATCCACAGTTAAATAAACACACGAGTATCGGGGTTGAGTGAGTTCACTGGAAGTTGATCAGAATGCATGAAACACATAAGGACCTACAGAGCACCGCTGGGAAATTTCAAAACGTCAAGGATAAAGGGGAAGTCCTAAAAAGCAGACAAAAATAAAAGGAAACAGATTGCCTACAATCTGTCCATTGACTACAATGTTGTCAATTTGACAAAAGTCAAATTGGGTTCTATCTTCTCATTGGCAGCACTGGTGCTAGAAGACAACGGACCAACAAGCCGGAAAGTACGAGTATACATTACGCAATGGTTCCCACGACCAGGTTAGTTACCGTATCCATCACATCGCATAATTACGATGGTGTTTGGGGGGGACGGTGAGAACATTCAAGATCTACTCTCTTAGCAACTTTCAAGTATATAATATGATGTTGTTAACTACAGTCACCATGTTCAACGCGAGATCCCCAGAACGTAGCCATGCCATCATTGGAAGTTTGTGCCCTTTGACCGATGGGTCTGCCCATTTCCCCCCCCACCCACCCCTGACCACCACCATTCTACTCTCCGTTTCTATGAGTTTGACTCTTCTTTTTTATTCCACATGTGAGTGAGGTCATATCATATTTGTCTTTCTCTGTCTGACTTATTTCACTTAGCACAATGCCCTCAAAGTGTTCATCCATGTTGTCACAAATGGCATTGTGCCTTATCATTTTAAGGCTGAATGATATTCCATTTTATATGTATATAAACCACACATATCTCTCTCTCTCTCTCTCACACACACACACACACACACACACACACCACATTTTCTTTGTCTATTTATCCATTGATGGACACTTACGTTGTTTCCGTGTCTTGGCTATTGTGAATAATGCTAAAACAAGCATGGAGGTGCAGACACGTCTTGGGGATAGTGCTTTCCTTTCCTTCAGATATATACCCAGAGGTGGGATTGATGGATCATGTGGTAGTCTGTTGTTAATTTTTTGAGGAACGACCATGCCGCCTTCTGTAGTGGCTACACCAATTCACATTCCCACCACCAGTGCACAAGGGCTCCCTGTTCCCCACATCCCCGTGGACACCCACTGGAACAGGTGTGAGGTGACCTCACTGTGGTTTTGATTTGCATTCCCCTGATGGTGGCTGATGTTGAGCACCTTTTTATGTACATCTTGGTCATTTGTACGGCTTCTTTGGGAAAAATGTCTGTTCATGCCCTCTGTCCACATTTTATTTAATCAGATTATTATTGATTATTGTTATTAACTTGCTGCTGAGTTGTGTGAGTTCTTTATGTATTTTGGACATTCACCCTTTATCAGATAAATGATTTGCAAGTATTTTCTCCCATTCTGTAGGTTGCTTCTTCTCTTTGTTGATCGTTTCTTTTGCTGTGCAGAAGCTTATTTTATTTTACTTTATTTTAATTTTATTTTAGAGACAGAAAGAGCACACACAAGTGGGGGAGGGGCAGAAGGGGGGGGAGAGAGAGAGAGAGAGAGAGAGAGAGAGAGAGAGAGAATTTCAAGCAGCCCCCCCCCCCCTCAGCACAGAGCCTGATGTGGGGCTGAATCTCACGACCCTGGGGTCATGACCTGAGCCAAAATCGAGTCAGATGCTTAACCAACTGAGCTACCCAGGTACCCCTGTGCAGAAGCTTTTTAGTTTTATGGAAACCTGTGTGTTTATTTTCCTTTTTTATTTTTTGCTTATGCTTTTGGTGTCATATCCAAAACATCATCACATTATTGCCAAGTCCAATATCAAGGGGATTTTTCCCCCTTTTCTTCTTCTAGACCAGTTCCGGGTCTTACATCCAAATCTCCAACCCATTTTGAGTTCATTCTCGGGAGTGGTGTGAGATGGGGTCCAGTTTCAGTCTTTTACACGTGAACACCCAGTTCTCCCAACGCTCCTGAAAATACTGTCTTTTCCCCACTGAGTATTCTTGGCTTCCCTGTCAAATATTAGCTGACCATATGCGCATGGGTTTGTTTCTGGGTTCTCGACTCTGTTCCATCAGTCTATGTGTCTGTTTTTACCGGTGCCGTGCACTCGGTGCCGATGACAGGACCAAGCCCGGTGGGGCGTGGCCGAGTTCTTGGGGGCACAGAGCTCTTTCTGGGGCTGTGGCAAGGACTGCACTTGGCAAACCAGCTGCCTGGGTTCAGACCCCTCCTTCCCAAAATCCTCACCTTGGTCTCGGGCTGGGCCGAGGCTCCAGTCTCCGACGTGGATTCCAGGGCTCCCACAAAGACGTGTTTGTCCATGGGGGCGGGGAGCACGTGTGAGGAACGTCTTATTCGACCATCTTGCTGGCCAGGACTTTTTATTTCACACGTTGGTTTCTGGACGCCTTCATCATTCCGGATCCCCTAATCCGATTACACTCCGAGTTTGTCTGGGATGTGTTTCCTCTTAAAACCGAACCGTCACGTAGGCTTATCCTGAAAGTGAGTTTTTGAAAATCACTCTGAGCCTTGACACTGCTTCCCAGCATTTCGGAGGGACTTAAGTCACCAGGAGACGGGGACGAGGACCACATCCAGGCCCCAGGAAGGACACACACACCACGACACACCAAAATCAGACATTCGCCAAACCCATTCAATGCTGTCCACAACTTCCCCAAGGAGATTGCCGGTCAGTTTCAAGCTTGCCATCCTCATGAAGGTCCTTGGCTCACCTCAGACTTGCCGTTCAAGCCCCCAGAGCGAGCCAGGCAGGAGGGGAAAGGACCCTTGTTAGCAGGTAGAAATGCGGTCCCGACGTGGCCCTGTCTTCTCATTTTCCCCAACATGTCGGAAACCCAGATTTTTGCTTTTTGGCCGGGGACTCTCCTGACTTCTGTAATTTGCCAACAAAAAAGATTCTTAAACATTCTACGAGCCAGCCAAAACAAATACATGCGCCCGATTCAGAACAGACTCGAAACCTCCGATTTCAGTGAAGTCTAATGGGTAATAATGCACAAAGGCGATTAAATTTCCAGGGCCGGAACTTTGGATCCAGCAGACAAAGGGAGGCGGGGCCGGGGCGAGGAGAGTCACAGCCATCTCTTTGCCATGGAAACCCCATGGGATGAGACTTTATTTTTTTCTGTATTAAGAGATCAATGGGAGATTAATAATAATCCCGTACATTGATGTAGCACTTCAAACCTGAGTGCTTGCTCATCTACAATCTCATTTGATCCTTATAACAGCCCCGTGAGCTTGTCAAGAACATCCAACACTCTCTCATCCGATTAAAGGGAGCCAAGGACTCACACAATTTCACTTAGAGAAAAAAAAGAGGAGAGACCAAAAGGTAACCTTTTCCAGCTTTCAGTGGCGATGCTCAGAAATAAGTCCTTGTTTCCCTGACTTTCACCTGCTCTCTCTCCTCCTCCCTGTGTTCGGTACGCCGCCCTGTTCCCTTGTTCCAGAAGGAGCAGCTCATGTTCACAGAGCAGAGGGCTCGGCAGCAGCAGGGGTCAGTCAGAGCTCTGGTGAACTAGAACCTATCTGGCAAGGTTTGCAATGAAAATACCACCTGGTGGTTGACGATCCAGAAATGACCCTCACTGACTTGTTGCTATGCAAAGAACCAAGCTTTGACTGACCTCACTCAAGTCCTTGGTCATAAAATTTTTTTTAAAAAATTCATTAACTGTAGCTAATCTTTACAATCCAGTGGCTCAGAGATAAATGAGTCTCTTGTCAAAAGTGGGGTGAACATACCTGTTAGGATGGCTTCCACCCAAAGAAAAATAAACACAGAAAACCATAAGTGTTGCCAGGATGTGAAGAAATTGGAACCCTCGTTCCAGGCGGGCATGTGAAATTGGTACTGTGGTTGTGGGAAAAGTATGATGGTTCTGCAAAATACTAAAAAGAGAATGACCATATGGTCCTGCAATTCTCCTTCTGGGTATTCACCCTAAAGAGGAGAAACGACAGCCTCGAAGGGGTATTTTCACACCCATGTTCATGGCAGCGTTACTTGGTGACGCTGTTACAGGCGAAAGCCACCCAGTACCTGTTGACGGATGAACAGATAAGCAAAATATGGCCTATACATACGTGCAAAAGAATAGTACTCAGCCCTAAAAAGGAAGGAAATTCTGACACCCGCTCCAGTGCGGATAAACCTTAAGCACGTTGTGCTGAGTGAAACGTCGGTCCCGAAAAGACAAACACTGTGTGATTCTATCATGGAGTGCCCCTCGATTCAGAGTAGTCAAGTTCAGAGAGACAGAAGATGAAAGGGTGGGTCCTCAGGGCTGGGGAGGCGGGTGGGGAGTCCATATTTAATGGGGGCAGAGTTCCAGTTTTGCAAGATGAAGAGTTCTAGAGATGGATGGTGTGATGGCCACACAACAGTGCGAATGCTCTCAGCACCATGGAGTCTTCCTCATAAGAATGGTTAAGCTGTTATATGTATTTTATCACAGTCTATAACATCTTTTTAAGTGGGGTGAAGTCACACAACTACTGAAATCCCTCAGCCGAACCTGGGGCTTCACGATCCCACCGATTCCTGACTCCCTGGTGACCCTCTGCTGGTCTATACCAGAGTAGGGTAGACCTTTCTCTTTCCTGTCCCGGGGTTATCTTCCTTTCCTTATCCTACTTATTAACCAAACCCAGTTCGCACGTCAACTTTCCAAAGGCTCTCCTATCTGACCACCTACAGCGTGCTGGGAGAGTTTACCAGTCTCTCTGGGAGCCACCCCTTTGCCCTGTCTGTATTTCTGTTGTTGTCCTTTCATATCTTGAGAGAGAGGGCGGCTGAGAGAGAGAGAGAGAGAGAATCCCAAGCAGCGCCCCCCCCCCCCGCTGTCAGTGCAGAGCTGGATGGGGGCTCAAACTCATGAGCTCACAAGATCATGACCTGAGCCAAAACCAAGAGCTGGACACTCAACTACCTAAGCCAGTCAGATGCCCCATCCTTTCAAGTACTATTATGGCGACTTGTTTGCTGGTCCACACGTGTCTCCCCGGTAGGCCAGGGCTGTTGTGGGGAGGGTGCATGAAGGAATGATGGTAACCGGGCAGTTTCTCAGCCATCCAGGGCAGAGAGCAAAGACCCAAATATTTGGAGATGGAATGTAATTCCAGTGGGCATATAATGACCATAAACATGCACGCTTCATGACTTTGTGGTGTGTATAGCAGAGGGTCGTAGACTTTAGGCATCTCTAGGGTCTTAGGAAGACTCCAAGGAAAGGCAAACCGGAGGAGATGGGTGGTTCCTGGCCCAGCTGAGTACTGTGTCCCATGGGGCAGGGGCCCACCGGGACTGGGAATGGTGGGCTGAGTAACGAAAATGCTTTCAAAAGACAGCCTTAGACACCCGTGAACACCTCACCTGACCCAAACCTTAAGGGTACCCAGGCCAGATTCCCAAGAAGAAGAGGCCCTACAGTGAACAGTAAAAAAAGACCAATTCAAAGAAAAAGAAAGTGATCCCGTCCAAAGGATATTTAAAAGCCTATTGAAAGGAGAGAGATACACAGAAGCAAGAAATGAATTCAGACACAGACCCACCTATGGGTAGCCTGTTGATTTATCACCAAGACTCCAAGGCAACCCAAAGGGAAAGAATCACCTTTTCAATAAACAGTGATGGCACAGGTCGATATCCTTACCTCACACTGTGTACAACAGCAAACTCAAAATGGATCCTAGGCCTAACTGTAAGAATTAAATTCCTAAACATCTAGAAGGAAAAAAGCATTGAAGAAAAAAGCCCTGTGACTTTGGGTTAGGCCAAAGCGTCTTACGTGTGACAACAAAATCACAATCCTTTTTAAAAAGGATAAATGAGACTTTATCAAAATGAAAAACTGTTGCTTTCCAAAGACACCATTAAGAAGACAAAAAGACAAACCACAGAGAAAGTTTGTTTTTTGTTTTTTTTAGAGAGAGAACATGCAAGCAGAGGGGAGGGGCAGAGAGGAGAGAGAGAGGGAGAGAGAATCCCAAACAGGGTCCACACTCAGCACAGAGCCTGATGCAGGGCTCGATCCCACGACCCCGGGATCATGACCTGAGCCAAAATCAAGAGCCGGACATTCAACCAACTGAGCCACCCAGATGCCCCAAGAAGGTATTTTCAAATCATGTATCTGACAAAGAACCTGCATGATATGTAAGTCCCCTCTAGGAAGCCCATAATAAGAAGACAACCCAATTAGAAATGAGTGAAAGGTTTGAAGAGACATTTCACCAAAAAATAGTTAATAAGCACAAGCAAAAATGCTTGGTATTATTAGTCATCAAGGGGACACGTGTTAAAACTACTGTGGAACCCCATCACACCTCCTGAGGGAGCTGTAATCGAGAGGACTGTCAGTTGGCAAGGACTTGGAGGGGCTTCAATTCACACACTGTCAGTAGGAATGTAAAACTGGAAAACACTTGGAAGTTGCTTTAAGTGTTAAGCGTACACTTATAAGCCAGCAATTCCATTCGTACGTCTCTACCCGAGAGAAATGAAGACATATGTCCACATAAAGACTTGTGCACGAATGTTCGTGGTATTATGACTCATAATAGACAACCCATAGGTCCATCAACTGGTGAATAGATAAGCAAAAAGTGATACATCCACACATTGGGCTCTGACTCCCTAATAGAAAGGAAGAAATTGCTAATATATTAAACAGCACAATTGCAACTCAAAAGCATTATGCTCAACACGAAAGTCTACATGTTGTATAATTTCACTTATATGAAATTTCTAGAAAGGATAGCGCTTCAGAGATGGCAGGCAGACCAATAATTGCCTGACTTTGAGGTTAGGAACAGACGTAAGAAAATTTGCGGGGGGTGACAGAATTGTTCTAAAACAGGGTAACGGGTGGGTGCAGAAGATACTAATTTACTAAAAACCATTGAGCCTGCCCTTACAACAGTTGGGTTTTATGGTATATAAATTATACTTCAATAAAGCTGTTTAAAAACAAACAAACGTGTTCTATACGTTACCCAGAAACTCTGCACCCAAGAATCGATCCTTAATACACCTTAGCAAAACTGCAAAATGGCCATGCGTTAATCTATTTACTGTAGCATTTTTTGTATACGCAAAAGACTGGAAACAACCCAAATGTCCATGAGTAGGGGACTGAGTCCTACTGTGGTAGACCCCTAAAATGGAGCATTTGGACGCTGTAAAAAGGCACGAAGCGGATTATAACATAATCTGTACAACAGATTCCCAAAAATATTGTTAACTGAGAAAAATAAAGCTGCAAAAGAGTTCGATAGTAGAGGAGTCTAAGAACGGGGTAGTAACGTATTTAAATATGTGTTTGCCTAGCCTTTCGGTAAAGAGACCTGTGCGGTCTGTATGTATTTTAAAATTTGCTTACAGGAGAGCCTCTCGCTGGCGCCCCTTCAGTCTGGAACAGTGGGGTGGCCGCCACCTTGTTAAATTCTGTGACGGTGACAGCTGTCACAGCTACCCTGTGTAAGACTTACGGCCACCAAAAAGAGGAGTCTCCTCAACCTCGTCACCTGGGGGTCAAGGAGACGGGGTTCGGGGAGGAAAGCGGACCTCGGCGCTGTGCTGGTCAGTGCTTCTCGCCTGGCCCCCCAAGAGGAAAACCCTGACTGGCGGTGTTGGCCGGCTTCCGTGGTGCCGGTGCTCCCATCAGAGCCGATTCCACGCTAACATCGTGACATCCCCGAGCCCGGCCACGATCGGCTCTCCTGGGATCCAGACCAGCTTCAGCACATGGCTGGCGACGAGCTACCATCTCGCACATCTAACTGGCAAATCAAAAAGCCTGACGACACCGGGGGCTTAATAGAAAGATGCATTAAAACGTGCAAGCTCTGTACATTGGTCCCGCGGTTTTGGAGAGCGCTGTGGCTTGATCTGGTACGGCACACGCACGCTGCGGTCCAAAACTGCAGCCTTCCACCAGGAGATGTACAGGCATCTTTGCAACACTGCTGGTAAGAGCAGAAAAGTGGACGGGGCGCCTGGGTGGCTCAGTCGGTTCAGCGTCCGACTTCGACTCAGGTCACGATCTCGCCGTTCGCGATTCCCGAGTTCGAGCCCCGCTTTGGACTCTGTGCTGACAGCTCAGAGCCTAGAGCCTGTTTCAGATTCTGTGTCTCCCTCACTCTCTCTCCGCCCTCCCCCACTTGTGTTCTGTCTCTCTCTCTCTCTCAAAAATAAATAAACATTAATAAAAAAAAAAGTGGAAACAACCTAAATGTCCATCAGTAGGGAAAAAATTATAAATAAATCATAGAATAGTCATTCGACAGAAAAAAGAATGCCGTCCAGCATTTACAATTAGTAAGCTAATATATGTGTCAAGATGTCTGTGGCTTGGAAAACACAACATTGAATGAGAAATCAAGCTCTAGGATGTTATGCATAACGAATAACTTGTGTAAAAGTTGAAAATGCATGAAATGATAGTCTGCAATATGGTATAGAAATACATATTCATTGAAACGTGATGAAATCATTTTAAATAGAGTAGGCAAACACATAACAAATTTATGATGATACTGCCTCCGGGGAGCGAAAAAGAGAGATTGAAACTGGGGAGGGGTACAGAGGGTATTTCGTCTCTATCGCATTAGCCTGAGGCCCTTAAATATTAGAAAATATTGATCTGAAATCAAAACAACACATTAATGGTTTAAATTCTGGGTTCTGAGCAGTAGGGTGTGGTGCTGGCTACCTTTGCCTTTATGTCTTTCAATATTTCAAAAGCTCCTTCCAAACATTGAGGCACCTCTTTTGTTTTTAAAAAAAATGTTAATGTTTATCTTTGAGAGAGAGAGGCAGAGTATGAGCGGGGGAGGGGCAGAGAAGGACACAGAATCGGAAGCAGCTCTAGGCTCCGAGCTGTCAGCACAGAGCCCGACGTGGGGCTCGAACCCACGAACTGTGAGATCGTGACCTGAGCGGAAGTCGGACGCTGAACCGACTGAGCTACCCAGGCGTCCCAAGGCACCTTTTTTACGACCGAGATTGTCGATTCTGTCACCGTTCACTGGCAGGTCCCACGGGCCAGACATCCAGCCGGAGAAATGCCTGTAGAACACCCTCACCGGGGCACCGGGTCCCACACAGGTGGCATGGGACCACGGAGGGCACGGCTTCATGCCCCCTGTCCTGACTTCCTCCTCCAAAACCTGGCGGCATCTCATGAAAGTGCCTATGGTGACATCTGTCACACTGTATATACACTAAAGACGTTGCATTAATAATAATAACGAGGGGCTCCTGGGTGGTCAGTCGGTTGGGCGTCCGACTTCGGCTCAGGTCACGATCTCGCGGTCCGTGAGTTCAAGCCCCGCGTCGGGCTCTGGGCTGATGGCTCAGAGCCTAGAGCCTGCTTCCAATTCTGTGTCTCCCTCTCTCTCTGCCCCTCCCCCATTCGTGCTCTGTCTCTCTCTGTCTCAAAAATAAATAAATAAATAATAATAATAATAAAATAATAATAACGAGACCCCCTGAGTAGGAACACACTTGGCTCAGTTCTGCATTCCTGGGCCCTGGGTGCACCGCCGCGGTCACGCTGATTTTGAACGAATCATGAACGAAGGAATCATCTGTTCTGCGTGGCCACCTTCTAATTCAGTGATCTGGAGGCTCGTGTCCCCTCCCCCCAGATTCACAGGTTGAAAGCCTACCCCCCACAGTGGTGGTACTAAGAGGAGGGCCGTGAGGGTGGAGCCCTGAGGACTGGGGTTCACGCTCTTAGAAAAGACGCCCCCGCCAGCTCCCTTCTGCTCCCGCCACGTGAGG
The DNA here is from genome assembly GCF_024362965.1 of Panthera pardus. Taxonomy (NCBI): domain Eukaryota; kingdom Metazoa; phylum Chordata; class Mammalia; order Carnivora; family Felidae; genus Panthera; species Panthera pardus. The sequence continues at coordinate 12,726,677 of NW_026526969.1, read as the reverse complement.
TGCCAGGGGATGAGCCAGCAAGTGGCCTCGCCAGACACCGAATCCGCCGAAGTCTTGATCCTCGACATCTGGCCCCCAGAACTGAAGAAATGCACGCCTGCTGTTTATACGCCGGCCCGTCCGTGCCATTTTGTTACAGCAGCCAGAGTGTGCGGAGGCAGATGCGGGTGCAGAGGCCACACTACTCTGCAAACAGGCCACTTAAATAATCATTAGTTCCCGTTCCTGTGGCATGACACAAAGGCTCGTGGGCTTAATGACGCAAGCTTCTTGAAAGCCACCGCGATCAGGAGGGTCGAGCTTTGGCCAGTGTGGCCGCGGCCATGACAACGTGGTCTGGCTTTAAGCCCAGCGTTTCCTTCTCGTTCTTAACTCAAGATAAGTCTGTTCGCCAAAACTGCAAGACGTGAGGCCCAGAAACTTCCATCACTCTCGTTTCAATGTCAGAGACAGAGACATCACTCCACAAAAATACAACAGTAGTGTGCCCACAGAATGGGGGCCGAGGGGGGCCCAAGAGAGGACAATGCAAGGGATGGGCAGGTGTCACGGCAGGACATACGTCCTGATGCAAATTAGTAAAGTGTGTTCCAGGAAAACCGTCTTCTTCGCAGCAGAGTCAGGCGTGGGGGAAGAACTGAACCTCAGAAAGTATCTTCAGGAATCCCGGGACTGAGTCATTCAGCAAGCTGGCTCTTCAGCAAATAGATCTGTGCTAGGGGCGCCTGGGTGGCTCAGTCGGTTGAGCGTCTGACTTCGGCTCAGGTCACGATCTCGCGGTCTGTGAGTTCGAGCCCCGCGTCGGGCCCTGTGCTGACAGCTGGGAGCCTGGAGCCTGTTTCAGATTCCGTGTCTCCCTGTCTCTCTGCCCCTCCCCTGCTCATGCTCTGTCTCTGTCTCAAAAATAAATAAACGTTTAAAAAAACTTAAAAAAAAAATAGATCTGTGCCAAACCAGGCAACTTGTGTCGCTTCTGCAGCCGACAAGAGCCTGCGCAGCAAGTACGAATCTCAGCGACCTTGGCCAGCACTCTAGGTGGCTCAGTGGTGTCTCGTATCACAGGAGAGCATCAACCGCATTAACGTCCTCAACGTCACCAAAACCCCACTATAGGTGCCATTATCATCCCTGTATCACAGATGGGGAAACTGAGGCTCCCCAGCATTGAGTAACTACATCCCCCAGCTTTCAGGTGGCCGAGCTGGCTAATGAATCCAGGGAGACGCTGCCCCTCAACCCGCACAGCCCACTGGCGCCAGGGACCTCGATGTCCCAACACAACTGCTGGGATCCTGCCCTTTAATGTGTGTGCACACACCCCGTACATATTCACACACACACACACACACACACACACACACCTGTATGCACATCTGTACACACACACACTTATACACAAACATACCCATATTGATGCACATACACCCTTTTACACACACACACCTGTAAACAAACACCCATCTGGATGGACACACACACACACACACACACCACAACCACCACCACCATGGAATTTTATGAGCTGGATGCCAAACCAGCTTGAAATGGACCACAATGGGAGTATTTATGTCACAGAAATACACGATAAATCTGCTCTTTTCTGAGAGAGTGACAACGTTGCTTTACCTCACTAGATATGGGTAGATAGAGAAATATTTCCATTATTATTTATATTTCTATTTATTATTTATATCAGTTCTGTGTGAATATATTCAACTTTCCTCTCTTTGGCCACTGAGAGAAGATGAAGAGGGGTGGAGGGAGGGGCACCCCCGCTGGCTGTGAGCAGCCCAGCCCCACACTCCACCCCTCCCTCGGCCTCACCAAACCCCAGCGCACCAGTAACCACCGTGATCTAGAAATATCCTACATGCCTTCAAGTCCATAGACTGGAGTACAGAAATATTCATGTATACTTTTTTTTAATAAATATTTTTTAAGTTCGTTTATTTATTTTGAGAGAGAGAGCCGAGCAGGTGAGGGGCAGAGAGAGAGAGAGAGAGAGAGAGAGAGGGAGGGGGAGAGAGGGAATCCCAAGCGGGTTCCATGCTGTCAGCACAGAGCCTGATGTGGGTTCGAACTCACAGATCATGAGATCGTGACCTGAGCCCAAATCAAGAGACAGACACTTAATGGACTGAGCCACCCAGGCGCCCCAATCTTCTGCATATTTTTTAATTTTTTTTAATGTTTATTTTTGAGAGAGACAGAGACAGAACACGAGCAGGGATGGGGCAGAGAGAGAGGGAGACACAGAACCCGAAACAGGCTCCAGGCTCTGAGCTGTCAGCAGAGCCCGACACAGGAATTGAACTCATGAGCCGTGAGATCATGTCCTGAGCCGAAGTCGGTCACTCAACCGACTGAGCCAGCCAGGCGCCCCTCTTCCGTATTTTTTTATTGAAAGAAAAATCTTGGCTTAATGTTAAAACATAAAACAAACAAACCCCACACTTGCAGAGAAAGTAAGAAAAGTTGAACAGAAATGGTTTCCCCACCGATGGCCCCATAGCCCACTTTTCAAAATGACATATTTAATCCAAAATTTCAATAAGGGATTTGGGGCTTTTAATGAAAAGTGAATCATGTGGGAAAGAGGTAATGACATGCATTGATGGGCAAACATTACAAGGGCTTGAAATAATGCATTTTATGCACTTAAAGGGGACGTAAGGAGGGGAAATGGAGAAGAAGGGTAATCACGAGACAGAAAGCCATGCTGGGGGTCCCTGGGCACCAATGGCCACAGATCAGTGACGCCCTGCAGGTCTCCCGGCCTGACTCACATTCGACCTGGTGACTCATGGGATCCAGGAAGGGAAGGCTCCAGAGGCTTTCGCTAGAGGCCTTCATCCCAAGGGGCTCTCGACAGAGACCGTCCACACCACAGGGGCCTCATCCTAGCAAGCCTGTCAGCTGGAAGTTTCCAGAACTCACCCCCACATTGCTTTATAAAACATCTTGCATCAAAATCACAAAATCCCTGGGAGAAGAAAGAAAACATATTACTAATCTAAATGTAATGAGCCCTGCCCCTAATGAGGACAGAACTGACCCAGAGCAGATGAAATGCGACTTACTACCTGTCACCGCAGGGGTTCGTGACGTCTTACGGAAAAGGAGAGAGGACACAGGAAATATCGAAACGGAGAATTTCAAGTCTCTCTCGAACTGTCTGCGAGTACTGTAGAGTCCGAACATCTTAGCCTGTCTGTGAAGACCGCATAACCCCGTGCTTTCTGATGTGTTTGGTGGGACGTGGGTTGTCTTTAAATCTCATAACCGTCTGAATTCTTACCTCCAGGGCCACGTGGGAAAACGGATGCTGAGGGAAAGCCAGCGTGGCCTGCACACTCGGAACCCCCAGTTACCACCCTGTTCACTGATCTCAGGAGCCCTGCTAGATTTCCAGGGGATTTAGGAAATTAAGACACCGGTGACCTCTTTCAGTCTAGCAGATTTCCATTAAGTCTGAGACGTGTTTGTTGATTGAGAAAGCGATGGACGGATGAATGAATGAATGAATGACAAGGGAGACTTGCCCTCCAGTCGTCCACCGCAAACGGACAAGAGGGGACAGTGTCACCTCTCCGAAAAAGATGGAGCTAATGTGAAAACACATGCTCTGGGGCGCCTGGGTGGCTCAGTCGGTTAAGCGTCCGACTCTTGGTTTCCACTCAGGTCATGATCTCACAGTTCGTGAGTTCCAGCCCCGGTCTGGCTCTGTGCTGACAGCGTGAAGCCTGGTTAGAATTTTAGAATTCTCTCTCTCTCTCTCTCTCTCTCTCTCTCTCTCTCTCTCTCCACCCCTCCCCCCCACACACACTGTTTCTGTCTCTCTCAAAATAAACTTAAAAAAAGAATACAGTTATTTTAAAAATAAATAAAACACTTGCTCCGAGTTTTCACTTCTGTCACTTAAATAAATAACACCAAAACTACCCATCGCTGAGTTCCGGCTGTGATTTTGATGTTTTCACTGTGCAAAACAGGGTCCCAGAATTGTGAGTCTGGGGGTGCGTCCACGAAGGAGTTGATCTGGGAAAAGTGGAAAGGAAATTATTGTTGTCGGGGTTTTTTTTTTTTTTTTTTTTTGGTTTTTTTTGGGTTTTTTTTTTCGGAGGAAGGAAGTCCAGGAAGTTCTTAGGCAGTAATTGGGCACTGAGGGCCTGAGCGGGAGAAGTGGGATTTCAGAAACAAGGATCAGGTCAGGTCTGCAGGAAAGGAAATCCAAAGCAGAGAGCCTCCTGCAGTAGAGACCCTGGCTGCTGGCCTTCTGGTCGTGAGCGCCTAACCTTCCGCGCAGGGGCCCGGCCTGGGGCGAAGGATCACAGCTGGATTAGCCTCAACAGCCCCACCAGCATTCCGTCTGTGTGTCGAGTCTATTGTTACATTAACTTCCTAATAATTTTGCCAAAGCATCTCTTTTCTAGCGTATCAGTGATTCTCCCTTTGTGTTAAACACACACACACACACACACACACACACACACACACACCTCATTGGGAGGTTGAAACTTGAAATCAATAGACAAGCACCATCTCACCTCAGTTACACTCCCTCCCTGCTCAAGTCAGCCCCAGGGCGCCTCCTGAGAAGGTGCCCGAAGAAAAGCAGCCTTGGAAATAAGGGGGGGGGGGGGGGGAGAGTTTGCAAATGTGTGCAAACTCCCCAAAGGTGAATCTCAGGCTGCTCGGGAAACTGAAGTTCCAGAACCATCCAGGGAAACAAGGCTCCTTAAGAGCGTGTGCCAGGAACAGAACAGCCTGACTCTAGCACACCGAGCTTGACGAGCCTCTACCAGGGTCCCCCTGGACGCGCTTCTCCCAATACCAAGTACGATTGTGCCTCCCTGGGAATCTGCACCTGCCAGGAAAGAAAAAAGCCTCTCGGTGATGCTTACAAGTTGGAAGAGGAAGTCCTGGGCTGAATCAGCCAGAGGGCCGGGCTGCCAGCTGAGGGGAAACCTGAGACTCCTCACAGCAGACAAGAGAGCCCTGGGCTACACCTGGCCACTGCTGGGTGGGGCCTCTGGCACCATTTCTGGAAAGTCTGAAACCCCAGAACGTCCCCCCGCGAAAAGGAGCATTTTTACTAAGGAACTAAGCTGGGATTTGCAACCATACGCAGCAAAAGAGGGGGTTCAGACAGCACTCACCCAGCAGTAATAGCCCAGGGGGAGTTCTCTTCTAGGCAAAAAGGGGGGAAATGTCTTTTTGTTCCTGTGATGGTTAATTTTATGGGTCCCCTTGGCCAAGCCGCTGCCCAGTTTTTGGTCAGCTGGCCAGATGAGCACCCCCACCCCCACACCGAGGGAGTGATGAGCTTTACGCCAAGCCTACGGACCTTCCTACAATTGTATGCTTAAACTAGCCCCCAAGCAGAATCACATTCAGGTGTGCAAGCTCTTAAAGGAAAAAAAAAAAAGTACCATGATGCATCTCTTCTCAGAAAGCTCCAGACGTGAGGCAAAGGGTGAGTTAAGCAACCTTCCCGTGAGAAGCACTCTGCTGTGTATGCACGTAGCTGGGCGGTCGCGTTGTGCACCTGACGCCTTCACAGTGTCCTTTGTAAATTACATCTCAGTAAGCCTGGGAATAAATAAAAATAAGAAGGTGCCCTCTACCAACACGAGGGAAGAAACCAAGAAAGGGAAAGCCCCAAGGTCAAGGGACAGGTAAACCAAGGTGAGGCTGAGGTTTGCTGATTGGTCACGGACGTCACATCATCATTTTTGAGGCCTTCCCTTGGGCCAGGTAATGATTTTTGGCCAGCGGTGAAGCCAAGGTTGTGGAAAAACCCGCTTGCTGCCCACTTTCCCAGGTAAAATTAATGAGCTTGTCTTATCGTCAGAGACCCAGAGTGGCTCCAGGGAGCAGTCGGCCCGGAGCCCACCCCACGCCCCTCGTGGCACCAACAGGGAGCAGAAGGTAGTTGGAGAGCAGAGTCTATGCCGGAGCTCGGCCGGTGCTGCCCCACAAGGAACGGGCGCCTCTGTCCCCTGTGCTCGGGTGGTCGGCCCGTTCAGTCCCATGGCGGGGGGCATTGTAGTTCAGGCACACAGCAGTGTCCCCAAGGAGGGGATGTCTCGGGTCCCGGGGAGTGGGGGGGTGGGCAGGAAGCTTTCAGGTCAAGGTCGTCTCTGTTTTGCATTTTGTGTTACTCAGCATCGTCCCTTGTATGACATCCACCGAGAAAGTCCTTTTATAGTTTAAAACCAGAAAATGACAAACAAGCCAGCTTTATTCCCCACTAAATAACATGACTCGGGCAGTGCTATTTCCCTCACTGCCCAGACCACAAGGATTTCCGGTGCAAGTTTTAAAATGTAATCACAGTAGCTTAGTCCTTGAGGAATCTTACTTGTTCTTTTTCATGGCTTTGATTCGTTTTTCTTTTCCCATAATCTTATTGGACCTGTCTCTTATTCTAAGCGGTCTTACTATCTCCCTGGGAGTCTCCAAGCCGGGCCCATGAACACCTGACGACAGACGGTTTTGGGAGCCAGTTAGTAAAATTTGCACGAAAGAGAGCCATGAAGGCATGTCTGGAGAAACGGTTTCGGGCGCCTCATTTACGGGGAACCGGGAGAAGAAGGGGAGTCAGATGCTCAGAGCATCGTGGCCACGACGTGGCCCATGAGACATTCAAGAGGAGAACCAACGTGATCAAGGCCACACTACGAGAAACAGGAAGGAAGGAGGGGGAAAGTGGGAAACACAACGTGAGGTCCATCTGTGCGGTCCTGGGAAATAAGGGCGTCTCAGGAAAGTAGGAACAAAGGGGTGCAGATAGGAAGCTAATTATAAACACGAGTGATGTTTTGATGCAAGGAACATAGTATTTTCATACTACGCCTAGTGTTAGATTTACAACCTGAAAAATATTCCGAGTCTGAGGGTTCGATAAAGCCTTGTGAAAGCAGATGACGGGCCTGCCCGAGGCCGCTGTCCTTGAATATGGAGAAGGGATGTCTGCATCTGATTTTTGATAAGGAATTTTCCCAAGTCTTCTGCAGGGCCCGAGGGGTGAGAGCGGGGATTTGCAGCCTTCGTTCTCTGTTGCTGCATCTGACAGTAAATCCAAACCGAAAAAGGCAGAAGCGTGTAGCTTCTGACCTATCTCGGCCTTCCAAATCCCAAATGAAACGCGAAGGCGGATAAATTACAAGGCAGGTGGCGGCCATGCCTAGATCTCCAAAGTAGGCCTTCCGTAATGGATGATGTTATCATAAAGAATCAAAACTTTCGCAGAGATTTAAATAGGAGAGTCCGCCCAATTTAGAAGCAGGTGAGGGAGGGAGGGGACCTCCGGCTTTCCAACGACCTTTTAGCCAAAAGAAGGGAATGTATAAATATCTCTCCTTGCAACATCTTTCCCCCGGGCTCCCTCTCATTCCTGGATACCGTCCTCTACCTGCCAGATGGTAATTCACGTGTGGATGACAGGAATCCCAAACCTCCTGGTGCGGTTGTGTTTTTCACATCATTTTAATAGCCGTCGCTAAGAATTTAGTACCTGTCTGCTGCATACGGGGCCTCCTTCAGTTCCAGGCGCTGGACGCAACCCAACTGTCCCTTCCCGTTCCCCCCACCCAGGATAGCGGCCAGTCGATCGGACCTCCAACCCCCGGATCTGCAGCTGGGAGCCTAGAGCTAACGCTTGAGAAGTTTCTCTGTAAAGGTGTGTGTAAGTTCAAAAATAGGACGACCAAGGTTGGGAGGAAAACACATTAGCAGACGGAAGTTACCGGCATAATCCTAAGTGGGAATAGTTGACCTCCTTCTCCAGGCTACGTGACCCCGCTGTCTGCCAGGCAGTGAGAGAGGAATCCGTTCAAGCGCTTTCCTCGTCCTCGGCGGCCACAGTGTCGCTCATGAAGATACGCCCCAGCCCGCACTGCAGGCCCCCGCGAATGTGACCTCACTCGGAGACCGTGTCCTTGAGGCCGTGATGAAGAATCTTGAGATGAGCTCATCCTGCGTCTGGGTCTCGTACCCGATGGCCAGTGTCCTTGTAAGAGAAGGAAGCGAGATTGGAGACAAGGGGCGCCACACGGATGAAGGTTGTGTGAAGACGGGGGGCAGAGATCGGAGCGACGCGGCCACAAGCTAAGGAAGCCCAGGGGCCCCCGGAACCTGGAGGAGGCAGGAAAGGATCCTCCCCTGGAGCCCTCAGGGGAACGTGGGCCTGTGGACGCCTGGATTTTGAACCTGCGGGAGAACACGTTTCTGTTTGAAGCCCCCCAGCTCCCAGCTTTAGCAGTAGGTCATTTGTAAGAGTACTATTTTGAAAGACGAAGGCAAAATGCAGTCAAGCGTTCAGGTAACTGGGCAGACAAGACTTGCTCATCAGAACGTGAGGGTGGCATGGGGCTCCCCGTGGTGACCTGGCCGGGCCCTGGCACACAGGAGGTGGAAGCATCCTTTTACTGGGGGACAGATGGGTCACCATAAAGGAGGAGGACGTGGCGCCTGGGTGGCTCATTCGTTAAGCATCTGACCCGGACTCAGGTCACGATCTCACTGTCTGAGCTCAAGTCCCACATTGGGTGAGCTTGAGCCCCGCTTCGGGTGAACCCCGCTTCTCTCTCTCTGTCTCCCCCTGTGCCCCTCTTGGGATTCTCTCTCTCCCTCTCTCCCTCTCTCCCTCTCTCCCTCTCTCCCTCTCAGAAAACGGAGGAGGGCCATCAGGGCTGCCAGTGAGTCATGCACCAAAGTGGGGTTCTGCAAAAGTCAGAGTTACTTACGGAAATGGCAGGAGAAGCCAGAGGTAGAGCATTGTCAACAAGCAGAAGGTGACAGCCTGTGTCCACCACCCTGGCCGCTTCCCTGTGCCGGTCCTGCTGGATCGCCGGCTTCGTCTTCTCGGGAGCTTCTCTGGCCTCAGACGCTCACAGCCACGGTCTGCTGCGGCCTCAGCCATGCACACTGGTCCACGCCAACCCCTCAGAGCTCTGCGGTCCCAGGGGGCCCCCGGACAGCAATCACTGCCCACCCCGAGGCTGGCCCTCCAGTCCTGGCAGGATTCCACGTGTAAGGAGTGACTCCTGCCGCGAGGATGAGCCGTCCACGGAAAAGACACACAGGCCGTGTGTTCGGCTCAGCCAGCCCTGCTGGTGGGTCCACGACACGGGAGCCGGTCGGAGCTGCGTGGTTCCCCGAGCTGCCGGGGACAAAGCTGGCCGGTGCCACCAGCTGACACTCCCCAGACTCACCCAGAGCATCAGGGGCTCTACGCACCAGGCTCGACTCCCGAGGGATACTTCTCTCCAACCACAAAGTAACGCTCATCAAAATCTCTGTATGCAAAGAGCCATAAGAGTGTCCATCGTTGGGGCGCCTGGGTGGCTCAGTGGGTTAAGCGTCCGACTTCGGCTCAGATCGTGACCTCACGGGTTCGTGAGTTCGGGCCCCACATCGGGCTCTGTGCCGACGGCTCGGAGCCTGGAGCCTGCTTCGGATCCTGTGTCTCCCTCTCTCTCTGCCCCTTCCCCGCTCATGCTCTGTCTCTCTCTGTCTCTCAAAAATGAATAAACTTTAAAAAAAAAAAAAAAAGTGTCCGTCGTGATGCAACCATTCATTCAACCAAAGTGTTCTTAGAGCCTCCTGGGCGCCCTGCTGGGCACCACGAGGGGGTCACAAAGAATTTGAGAACTGGCATAGCAGACAGAAGTGTTCAGTCTCCAGCCTCAGAGATAAAAGCGTAGACTTTGGGGGATTTTAATATTAACATAATTCATCCAATTACTCACTGAACTATTTATCAAGTGCTGGGCACTCTATTAAAAGCGGAGTCTCCAGTTCTAGAAAACAAGTTCCTGCCCTCACGGAGCTCACTCAAAACCGACAGATGAATTAATAGAAATAATCGTCACAACAATAGCAGCAAAGCTCCCCTCTGCCGAGACGGGCACCGAACCGCCTTGTCCCTGCCCCGATACAGGGTGGGTTATCACTTCCCGATTCACTGATAAAGAGACAGAAGCGCAAAGAATTTCAGGATCTGTGACTCCCAGAAGCGTTCTTCGTCGGCCGGTGGTTCATTTTTTTAACGTTTGGAACCATGCAGGGGACGTTATGACATCTGACTACCCTCTTCCTTCTTGGATGTTTCGTGGCTGGACTCGCCATTTCTTCGGGTGAAAGTTCATCAGACGTTACAAGTTAAACACAGGCAGTGGGAGAATAGTCAGGCATTTCCTCTCGGGCCGTTGATAATAATTGAACAATTTTGTTTTAATCAAAAATCTTGCCAGGGTCACAGAACTCGTAAGTGGCAGAGCCGAGCCTCGACCCCATTCAGCCTGCCCCACAGCTTGTCCTCTTGACCATGACATTTGCTAAATTAATCACATAAAGTTGCTTTGCTACAGCCGGAAGCTTCAGCTCACCGCAATTAACAAGGATGGATTTAAAGGTGCAGGGTTCACCCCTCCACCTGGCTCAGAGAATATGCCGTAATGCGATGCGATACCGTTTTTGAATTATTAACGAATGCCCTTCTTTTTCTTATTGGGCTGAAATTCACATACATAAGACGAACTTTTTTAGAGGGTGAAGTCTGGTGGAATTTGGCACATTCACAATGGGATCGAGCCATCACCTCCGCCTGATTTCAAAACCTCACTGGTTACCTTTTCGTGCCTGATAGTTCCTTCGACCTTGCCGGTCGTGCTTCAGTAAATAAATGGCAAAGCAGAAATGCGGAAAGAAAGTGAGTCATAGCTACCCTCTGAGAGATTGGCCCCCCAAAATTCGCGAGTTCAAGTCCTAACCCCCAAAGGTGATGGTGTTAGGAAGTTGGGCGTTTGGGAGGTGCTCGGGTTGTGAAGGTGGAGGGTTCTTATAACACGGGATTCACGTCAAGAGGCCCCACAGAGCTCCCCGCCCTGCCCCCCCCCCCCCATAAGGACACGGCGGGACAGGCCGCCATCTATGAACCAGGAAGGCCTTCACCAGAACATGACCGTGCAGGTGGCTTGAACCTGGACGTCCAGCCTGCAGGACAGTGAGAAGAGCTACCCCACCCCCTCCCTGTTGTGGTATCTGAACAGACTGAGACGGTCATTTCTTGGCTTTTTGAGTTTCAAAAGCCTGGGCCCCGAGAACTAGAATGTTCTCTCACACGTAGATGAGATTGGAGAAACAAGATGAATAGGGTACTCCCGGCTGGGAGGAGGTGGAGAGAAGAGGAGGGCATTAAGGTCGAGGGGACAGGACCTGGAGGAGCCACGTGGACCAGAGAATGTCCACCCCCAGGGCTGCCCGTTTGTACCGTTCAGGAGGCTTCTAAGGGACAGTTCGCTAGCTGTCCTTCCTTTGGAAAGCAGCGAAACGCCCCCCCCCCCCGCCCCCACCCCTATTTTTAAAAACCTTTTACGGAGGCGTCACCTACGTGCAGATGTAAACAGAAGACAAGCGTGAAGCTCAGTGTATTTTCCCAAACCCCATCCGGCCGTGGACCCAGATCCAGGAGGAGAAGGTGACGGGAACCCCAGAAGCCTCCCGGGCCCCCTTCCGGTCAACTGTGCCCCCAAATGCTACCCTCTCTCTCGATTTCCAACAGCACAGATGAGCTGAGGCTGGTTTTGTGTTTTGCAGAAATGCAATCACACGGATGACTCCAACTCTGTCTGCCTTCGTTCACCCCCTGAACGTTACGTTTGTGACATTCATCCACGTGTGGCGGTAACTCCTTCATTTCCACCACCGGGCAGCAGTCCAAGGTGTGACCGTGCACAACGCACTCAACCGCCCCCTACCGGCGGCCACGCAGTTTCCGGCTTGGGGCCTCCCTGAACTGTGCCGCTGAACAGGAACGTGCCGGTACGTGTCTTTTGGTGAACCTGCGCTTGCGTTTCATTCGAGGGCGTGGCCCCGAGTGGGACTTCCGGGGTGTGGGGTGCAAACAGGTTCAGCTCGGGGAGGTCCTGCCAAACGGTCTTCTAGGGGAGTTTCACCAAAATTCACAGGGAAATGCAGAAGGCTGGACATGGACAGGGCGATGGTGGAGAAGGGGAAAGACTCAGGAGGAGGAGAAAGTCGGAGGGTTTGTGCTACCGAGTTAGACCTACGATGGGGCCTATCATACAGCGACTGTAACTGAGGTAGTGTGGAAATGATCAGGACAGGCAGAGGTGGGGGAACCTTTAAAAGAAAACCAAAAGCTGGGGCACCTGGGTGGTTCAGTCAGTTAAGTGTCTGATTCTTGGTTTCCACTCGGGTCATGATCTCACGATTCATGGGTTCAAGCCCTGCATCAGGCTCTGCGCTGACAGCATGGAGCCTGCTCGGAATTGTCTCCTTCTCCTTCTGCCCCTGCCCTGATTCCATTCTCTGGCGCTCTCTCTCCCTCTCTCTCTCTCTCAGAATAAATAAATAAACTTTAAAAAAAAAAAAAAAAAAGCTCGGACTCTGAGCTAAAACCTGGATTTAGATCCCGGGTCCCCCATGAACTTGCTGGGAGCCAAGCCAGTCACCTCTGGGCCCAAAGTCCTTCCCCTTCCAATGGCTTGTAACAGTCAGCTCCGTGGAGGCGTTTGTTTTGTTGATGTGTCCATCATTTATGGAGGTGAGATTCACATCACATAAAGTGAACTGTTTTAAGTTGACCCATTCAGGGGCACTGGGTGCCCTTCCAGGGGTGAGTCCCCCACCCCCAGCACCTTCCCCGGCATGGAGTCGCTCTGACAGCAGAACGAGCTCACGCATGTGATGGGTCGGGAACACGGGGGCCTGCAGACGTAGGAGCGGCGCTCCTTATCAGGACCTTTTCCAACTGCATCAGGGCAAGGGTCACTTCCCGGGCCTCGTCTGGCCTGGCTTTGCCTTCATCTAACAGATGGGCTGGTTGTCAGGCTCCGAGAAGCAGCAGCGGGGACCTCATGCACACGGTGGTGCGGTGGAACATTCCAGAACCGAGGCCCCCTTGACGTGGAGGAAAGCAGCAGGGGCCCTGACTGGAAACGGCCACATCCCCCACAGGAGCCACTCGGTGGGCAGAGCAGCCTCCAGCCCTCCATCTAAGGCTTGGGTTCCACCTCCTTTCTGCTCTCAGTACATGGCTTTTCAGATCAATTGCCTTATGTTTTTAATTAATTTGAAGCTTAATTAGTTTGAGCTTTAGAGGGTGTGCAACGGTCCCAAAGACCCTCTCGGGATAAAAACACGAGAAGGCTCGGCCTAACCAAAGCAAGCCGTTCCCGGCAGCCGCCCGCACGGGCTCCCTGGCCCAAGGGAGGCCTCCACCCAGGAGGTGAGGCTGTGCGTCAGAGGCCGAGAGGTCAGGGGCATCCCAGGAGGCGCCGCCCCCCCAAGACCCGAGAGCCCAGATGGCGCTGTTCTGTGCGTGGATTCTGTGAGTCTGGAATTGGGCCGGGCGCAGCGGGGACAGAAGGGTCTGCTGCCCTCCCACCTGGGGGCCTCGGCTGGAGGCCAGGCGCTGGCATTGCGGCAGGAGGGAGAGGTGACTTGGGAGGGGAGGTCTTTGCTCAAACGTCTGGCACCTGGCCCACAGGCCCCAACCTCACCAGGGCGCCCGGGCACCTACACTTGGCATCCCCGCGTGGCCTCTGTGGGGTGCTTGGGCCTCCTTGCAGCGCGGTGGCCGTATCCGAGAGCGAGTGTCACACAAGAACCAGGTGGGAGTGCACGTGTTTCTTTGCCCTGGTTCCAGACTCACACAGCAGCCTCTCTGCCCGATGCTGTTGGTTGAGGCTGTGTCCCTTAATTGGGGTAACCAGACCCAACCCGAGACCTGCCAGTGTCACCTCCCAAAGACCTCCAGACTCCATCCACGTCCCTCTGCCTCCCCAGCCGTGCCTGAGCCCGAGCTGTCCGCCTCCTCCTCCTCTCCCTCCTGGCCCCCTGCGCCCTCTGCACTGCTCTCTGCATGCACGTTCTGTTCCCTCTCCGTCCTTCTGGCTGTCCTCTTACTACCGCCAGTGGCTTCCATTTCTCTTAAGACAAAGTCCAAAATCCTAACCGTGGCTACCAAGCCCCACTCCTCTGAGCAGCACCACCCCCTCCAGCTTCACCCCTGTCTCCCTGTCCCCAGCCCCCACGGAGGTTCCCTGCTGAAACTTGCCACTTCCCTGTGCTCATGAGCCACGTGTGGCCAGTGGCCGCTAGAGTGGATGCCCCTGTCCCCATGTTGCCCTCTCTGCTCTTTCTTCCCCCCCGGGGCAGCCCTTCACCAGGGCCACACTCTACTCTGCTGTCCCCTGAGGCGGATTTTAATCTATCTGTGTTTTCCTATTTTTAACACACATTCTTCTTCTAAGCCACCTAAAATCGTACATGGGCCAAATTCTCTGCTTCATTCCTTTGAATAGCAGAGCCTGGCTGTAAGGCTAGACCACGGGATCACGCCTTTGCAATCATCTCATTATAGAATCTGAGGTCTTCAATTCTGTCCTAAACTCACAGAGAACATCTTAGTCTGTTATATTTGATTTATTAGCAGCAAAATACTTCTCTCAAAAAGACCGTCCCTGCACATACAGTCAGAGACCGCCCCCCCCAGTACGAAAAGTCACAGGCAATCAGAGCGGGGATGGTCCAAGCCCACATGGGCAGAGGACACTCCCACTTGCCCTCTTCACCCTGTGCTCTGTGCTGTGATGGCCCCAGGGCACCCCAGCTCCAAGGAACAAAGTTTGAGAACCAGTGATTTAAGTCATAACAACACATCAAGCTTCTTTATGAATTCCAGCATCGTTTGCATATAAAATGTACATTAAAGTCTGGAGAGATTGCTTAGGCTCTTCAAAGTTATTAAAAGATCATTTTAGAAGTGAAAATCGCCTTAGAGATAACTTCTGGAGAATTTTAATTTGTCTCTGAGTTAAAGGCAGCTGAGATACAGTGAAAGAGGCTGCTGGTTAAAGAGGACCTGGTGAGGAATTCTAACTCCAGGTACAAACAAGAAACAAAAAACCATACAGCTTCTCTGAGCCTCCATTGGCCTAGTTTCCCACGAAACGGCCCGAAGACATCCCTTCCAGTGGCCTGGAGAGCTAAATGAGATGGAAACTGGGAACGTGCCCAAGGATCGAAAGTATGCACAAGAAACTTCTCCTTTAAAAATCATTGGAGCACCTGGGTGGCTCAGTTGGTTAAGCATCTGACTTCGGCTCAGGTCATGATCTCGCGCTTCGTGGGTTCGAGCCCCGCGTCGGGCTCTGTGCTGACAGCTCGGAGCCTGGAGCTGCTTCAGATTCCGTGTCTCTCTGCCCCTCCCCTGCTCGTGCTCTCTTTCTCTCAAAAATAAATAAACATTAAAAAAAATAATAATTAACTGGACAATTAATACCATAGGGCTATAGAAACGGATACTGAGGAAAGAATACTTACAATGCAAAAAGAAATTCATAACCCCTTGCAGAAGGGAAAAGGGAGACATTCAAATGTGCTGCCGACGATGCCATTAGCTTTGGAAACACGCACGCTCGTACTTTTACACAAACATAGAACTCCATCATTGCCCGTAGATCACGGACAACCTGTAAGTCTGTGTAAGGTATGTGTGTGTGTGTGTGTGTGCAGGTGTATGAAAGATCCTTAATCTTTGGTTTTTTTCTGTGGGCTGGTCTAGGGGTTTTGTTTGGCCAGGTTTTCTTTTCTTTTCTTTTCTTTTCTTTTCTTTTCTTTTCTTTTCTTTTCTTTTCTTTTCTTTTTTCAAGTGTTTTTGCATTGGGGTGTGAACTGTTTGCAGTCAGAAGGCGAGGTCGCCCTCCGTGAGATTCGAGGGCCGTTGGTACAGCATCCCTGAGTCTGTGGAAACTACTTTTGAGTTTCGTATTCTGAATTCTAAAGAAACTGAGCAATCTGTTTTAAACCGAACGAGAAAATGTTCTAGATTAAGTCATTTGGCCGTGACAATGGCTGAACGAAACAGACATCCTTAGAGACGTGCACAGGCTGGTTGCCACGGAATCTGAATTACAGGAAGTGGCTTTGTTTGGCTCGTCAGTTTGGCTCTGTTTGGCCTGACCTGGTTTGGATGAGGCCCGGAGAGGCAGCTCTGTCTTGACCTTGGATCTGTGACCCCACCAGCCCCTGGACACTTGGTGAACTCTCTCTGCTCAGGTGGCCGGGAGGACGCCCGATAGCTGAGGAAGGTGCCGATGTCAACAAAGAACTGCCTGAAGGGGACAGTGTTCCTGGAGAGGGGCCTGTGCCCAGGCGGGGGGTGGACAGGTGTGACAGGGACACGGAGGGGAGCCAGGGCACGGTGGGAGCAGAGTACCAGGCAGACTCTCAGAGGAAGGTCCCAGGAGCTGCGTGGGACAGAGCTCCAGCTGGGCATCTGCTCTGAGTGCAGCCAAGGTCACCAAGGAAGTGAGAGCATGTCAGGAAGAAACGAGGACTGAGCCCTGAGAAGTGTCCTCTTTGACTCTTGAGGACATCAGGGCAGAAGGCTGGCTTCTGCCACTCAGTCTCGCCATCTGAGCTGTCCTGGAGTGCAAGGTCACACTCAGCTCTGGAGACAGGAAAGACTAGAAGGCTTCTGGTCCGAGCTGGCTGCCCACATCCACCCCATCCTACAGTGGCAGGAGACAGGTGCGGAGGGAATCTAACTGGACCATCTGCTCAAGTTTATCTTGAAACGAAGAGGTTGTAGCCAGGTGTTTTGGAAGTCCTGTCCCTGAAGCTCCTCACTGCACTTAGAAAGTCCCCGATGACCAAGGATCTGGTGGGCGAGGCTGACACACAGCCGCGTCTTCGTCACCTGTCCCCTGCCTCTGTCCCAACACCCAGCCCTGCCTCGCTCCTTCCCTTCACCTTCCCGTCCCCTTGATGACAAGGAAGCGGGACGTTCTTCATTCCTCCTCTTCCTCCAGATCCTTCCCGGCTTTCCCGGCCCCCCTCACACCTTATCCAGTGTCCCAACCTCAACACTCTGATGGGGCAGTCTGGCCTCTCCCTTCAAGAGGATTAAGACCCTGTGGTCTCAGTTCCTCCATGTCTCCTCTACTCCCCCCACACACCCGTGCCTCCATTGTGTGCACACCCTCGTCCCGGCCCCACTCAGCTGAATGAACACCTGAACCATCTCAAAGACGTCTGCTGGATTCAGTCATCAAGAAGTCCTTCCTGGCTTGGAGCAGGACATCTCCAGGGATGAGGTGGTGGCATAAGGCAGATTGTGGGAGACTGAGTGGGGTGATGGAATATTCTAGATCTTCATTGCAGGGGAACGTCCATGACAATATCTTTGTCAAACTTCATGGAACCGCACACTGAAAAGGGTACATTTCACTAGATGTAAATTATACCTCATTGAAACTGACGTCAGCGTAAAAATATAAAATAAATCGTTCCTACTCAACGAACGACCACTCTCCTCTTTAAACGACTCCTTTCGATTCTACACATCACATCTCAGATGACGCTAACAGAAAAGGCAACGCACATAAATATTTCCCTCCTGCTTATTTTCCATTTCTCCGTTCACCAATTTTCTTCCCGTTTTCCCCTCAGCGCAGACTTTCCTCTGTTCCCTTAATAGTCCCTGCTCTATAATTAGTAGCTCTGATAATTCTTTTATCATGTGTGTTTTATTTCTAAAATATTCACTACCACAGCTCTCCCATAATGCCTTAATTCAATTCCCTGATCACCATTTTTACAGTCGTGAGGTATTAATAATATCTTCTATTTCGGTAGTGCCTTTTTTTTTTTCTTTTTGTCTGACGAACAAAAAAGTACTTTGCAGGCACTTTGTATCCCTGCGAGGGAGTTAGGGAAGGAGGAGAGACTGCGGATGGGAAAAGGCAGGCACGAGACGTGTGTGGGGTGTGCTGCTCACACAAGACGGCGCTGAGCGTTGGCCAAAGTTCAGTGCAGAGCTTCGTCTCCCAAGAGAGGGGCAGGGGTCCCCACCCCACTGCCTGGGGGAATCTAGAGTCAGCCCAAGCCCAGCCTCTGGGTGGAGGCCAAGTCTGGACACCTCCCTTTAGAAGGCGGGACACACAATCTGCCCTCTCCTGACCCTGACCCTGACCCCGACCCTGACCCCGACCCTGACCCAGAGACTCTTACTGGAGGTTGGGATGGGAAGACAATAAAAAAATGAAAACGAGAGCACTGCAATGCCCACCTGGAGAGAATCGTGGAATCTCTCTGAGTCCGGAGACCGCCCCCGCTAAACCCCCCCGACTCCGATTTTGCAAGCACACAGCCCACCCGGGGCAGGTCCCCAGCCAAGACGCAACCCACTAGGCTGCCCTCCAGCATTGTTCCCCAGGCTCCCTGGGTCCATGCCATCCTCTCGACAAACACCGGACCTCTGTGTCGTTGGACTCTCCAGATGTCCCTCCTCTGGCGGTACTCCTCCCCCACACAGGATCCGCCTTGTCCCAACACACAAAGTCAGTGCCAGAGAGTGTCAGCCTTCATAACGACGTAGGGCATGTCACACACAGACCATACGCCCAGTGACTAAGAGGGCAAAGGGCCTTGCGGCAGATCCGACCCGCTGTAACGGGTAGCGGTGACCCTAACAGGCATCCCAGCCACCGCTCATCACACGTGCCAGCTCTTACAGGTGCAGGGAGGTGCAGGTCAAAGGTCACTCTGGGAATACGTGGACGGGCCGAGTTTGGACCACAGACCACGCTCCCTCTACCCCATTTCCTTTATCTAAACCAGGAACATGGATCCTCGGTGGGATTGGCGGAAGGTTCTTCCAAATCTTTTGGTTCCCTTGTGCCACTGTCTCCCTCTAGTCTTAAGGCAGGTTGTGTTTTCCACAAGGGACCACAGACATTATCTCCCATCCCACCTGCTCTAGCTTGACACCCCTCCCGTGGAGGGATGGGACCTGTGTCCCCTCCCCTTGAACTTGGGCAGTTTGGGAAGACTAGACTCCACTGACTCATTCGTTATTTTATAGGTATGTATTGAGCACCGCCCATGGGCCCAGATCCTCGCTCAGACTGTAAATACTTAAGACTCCACCTTTGCCTTCTAGGAGAGAAATTCCTCTCTCGACAGCTGCTCCCTGGTTTGCTTTGAGGAAGCTGCCTGTGAACACCCAGTGGGGTGCCTCTCAAGGTGCCAGGTGGACCCAGCACTGCATTCATGCCCCGTCCTTGCCCCCTTCCCTGTGAATCTGTGCTGTGTCGATGCTACAGCAGGAAGGAAACGTCCCACGTTAGACTCCCCATAGGGTTATAGGAGATCCGATGTCACTCTCGGAACCATACACGGAGCCTGGGGCAATCAGAGTGACCAGCCATTCTCCTCCCTTGTTTGTTTGTTTGTTTGCTTGTATTTAATGCACGCATGTCCCCTTCCTCTGTAGCATCGGCTCCCTCTTAAATCATCTCCCAACACAGTAACGCGTCAGGCCGACGGGGAGCTTGGGAAATGCACGGCTTTGATTAATTGCGTTTCTGGTTGACAGAGTCGAGCCGAAGCCATGCTGCTCTGACTGTTGCTGTTGTAGAGCTTTCTACTCTGCAGACTCCGTTAGTATCTGCTACTAAACACACTTGGATCCCACGTTGATGACAAGCCTCTGTGGACACCTGGAGCCTCTGTTTCCATGTGAGGTAGGACTTCGTTGGCTTCTTTGGGTTACCACCAAAACCAGATGGGAGTTTCAGACGAGGGATGTAAGAATGTGAGTGTTGGCTCCAGAATGGACCACAGCCAGGAACCAGAGCACCTGAGGGAACCCAGGCATCCGTTCTGCCTTCTTGGCACGCCTGGCCAACCGGGGAGAAGATGGTCTTTGCCAAAGGCACTCAGGGTTTCTCTACCTGGGGTCGAGAGAGTTGTGCACAAGTCCAGCCAACCCGGAGTCTCTTAGCGCCAGGAAAGTCTCTGCCTGGATCAGCTGTGGTGAAGTCGCCTCCAGAGCAAGGGACTTCGTCAACAGCAGACGCCAAACAAACATGGCGGTTCCCACTGCGACCATCAGACGGCTGTTGGAGGGGCGGGCTGAGTGAGAAGGGGCAGTTTCCACGGAAGCCTGAGTAGATAAGATCAGACATCCACACATTTCAAGGTCTATGGTGGACGTACAGCCCCAGACCTGGAAACGCAATTTTAACTAAAGCCCCAATGTCAAGGGTTTTCTTATCACCATTTTCTATGTAATTGACGATCATAGCTGGCTGTCTTCATCTGGGTCCTCCCAGAGGCAGGGCTGAGATGTAGATTTGAGTGCGAGCGGTTTATCCAGAGCGTGTGTGGTGCGGTGTGTAAGACCACTTTGGCACGTTCAGGGTTTTGTCTGGAGACGGAAGGCAACCACTGACAAGGAAATCACATGTTTTATGCAAATAGGAGAGACAACTCGGTGTATGTCAGCATGCCCAAACCCCAAATAATCTATTTTCAAGTTTTAGGGCAGTAAATCATTGGCTGTTACCTTCTTTGAAAAACACAAAACTTGTAGATTAGAGGCAGTGCTGGAATTCATTTTCCACGGTGTGTGTGTGTGTGTGTGTGTGTGTGTGTTTGTGCTTTGTTTTTACCTAAAGCTTAGTTTCAGCCGCTCTTGGTGCCCAGGGTGAATCGGCGCCCCCTAGTGGTGAGTATGTTGCTGCGTGCTCGCATGTTCATGGCTACCCTGCAGGCACCCCAAGGAAGGAGTCCCTCTCGTGGGTCACTTCCGCTCCTCTCCTCCTGCCCTTTCCTCTCCCGACACCTGATGTATCAGACTCGGGCTAGGTGCTGTAACCAACCCCAGATGTGCTGGGGCTTAGAGCGGCAAGAATGCCCTTCTCATCCCTGGGCCAGACCCGGGCAGGGCTGTTCCTGATGGGCTGGGGCCTCTGCTCCACCCAGACATTCCAGGATCCAGCCTCCCCGGGAGCTTAGCTGCCGTGGATGGGTCTGGATCTCAACAGGCACACCTCCCTGGCCGTCCGCATGGAACATAGTGGGAGAGGGGACCCAGGGCCACAGGTCTGCTGTGCCTCTGAGCGCACGGTGTCACTCTGGTGACAGGCAGGCAGACAAAGTCTTCCAACTGTGCTTTTCCTTCCTAGAGACAGCCCCTTCCCGTGGAACTATGAGGCAAGGAGTGGTAACAGCCCCCCACCACAGTATCAGAGGGTCTCCACAGCCTGATTTGGGCTTCCCCCTCCTCTACAAGCACCTCATGCTCCAGCCACCCCAGGTGATCCCTTATGCTCAAAACCCCCCTGCTCCTTCCAGCCACAGGGCCTTTGCTCATGCCATTCCTCCACCTTAAATGCCTTTCCCTTCTTTGTCTAATTGGGAAAATCTCATGCATCCTTTAAGATGCTAATGTCACCTCATTTCCAGAAGATCCCCTGACACCCACCTCCCCAGCAGCACTGACGCTTCCCGCCTCGGTGCCCTCCTCAGTCACTCGTGTGGGTATCCATTTCTGCCTGCACTTTGGGCCCCGAGGGCTGGGTCCATACAGAAGGCGAGGCGTGCATGCCAGTAGATTATTTTTTAATGAGGAAATACGTGAATGAACACGTCCCACCCGTTTTGACTTCTGCCCGCCAAGGAAGGACCCCGCGCATGTCACGGCCCCCTGCCCATCCCCCGCACCCCTCCCTACAAAGGCCAAGACCCCGCTCCATGAGTTGTGGAATTGACAGGATTCCGGCATCGCCTCTTGAATTTCTCGAAGGGAAATTTCTCCTTCCCCTGGATGGCTCCTCCTACACAATGCAAAACAATCACCTCTTCGTGGCCTCAAAGAAGCTCTGCTCCAATCTTGCTGGCATATGTCTCCAAAGGAAGGCTCCGGTGCTGAGCCACAGCATCAGAGAGCTCCGGCGCTCCCTCGATTGCCAGCACAGAACCTGGCGAGCCCTGCACTGTCAGAGGGAAGGGAGGGGAGCCCTGGGTTCTGGGCCCGACTCCAGAAGAGGACACGGCACCCGCCCATCTGCCTCCTCCTCCCGCCCGCTCCCCCACCCACCGCAATCCTAACGCTCTGCCTTTGCCCAACATCGCATGATTCTTCCAAACACTTGCGTGCCCACATCTCACGGGAGCCTTCCCCCACCCCTGCAAGGGCACAACGCGGGCCCGGTTGCCCCCACGCTGTCCCTCGCAGCCAGGGCACGACCCATCTTACTGGAGCCGGGAGGGGCTGCCCGTGTGCCGCAGCTGGAATCAAAGTTGAGCTGAGGTCCCCGAGCAGGACCACCGCTTGGAAAAAGCCACGCACGGATCAAGGCTGCTGACAGATGTCAGTTTGAAAAAGCCCTCTCCGGGAGAGGGGGCAGCCCGTGGCCTGCCGGTGAAGAATATAAATTGGCTCATCTTTCTAAAGAGCAGCGTGCTCTGATGCCTGCCGGATTTGGAAACTCAGACTGCACGTCGGGTGGAGAAAAATCAGTGAGTCAGGACCCAGGCTCCCGATTCCGGTTGTGGCACAGACGGGACGTGTGACCTTGTGCAAAGCGTCAGGTCACCCTGGGAGGCCCTGCAAGAGAAAGATAAGGTAGGACATCAGTGGTTTTCAGCCTGTGGGCGCTCAGAGTTCGTGACATCGAAAATCAAAAGGACTCACATCTCCCAGAGAGCAGCAAAACCAGACCAACACATCTGTGATGATTACAAAGTTCTGTCTTCCCACCTAGATTCCACCTGGTGCCACAAGTTAAGAGGTTCTGCTTCTAAATCAGACACTCTCTGAGCAGAAGAGAAAAGGCGTCTGAAGCTGGAGCCCCGCAATCAGGAAGGTCTGGGTTCAAACCCGCCCTCCCGCCACCCCTGAGTGTGATCTGGGCCTCGGGCTTCGGTTTGTCTACAAAACAGGGCTTATCAGAGGACACACAGTAGGGCAGACAGCATCGTTGTGAAGGCTACCTGACGTGACGCAGTTCCTGGAACGTGGTAAGTGCCCAATAATGGGGCGCCCGGGTGGCTCAGTCGGTTCAGCATCCGACTTCGGCTCAGGTCACGATCTCACAGCTCATGAGTTCGAGCCCCGCGTCAGGCTCTGTGCTGGCGGCTCAGAGCCTGGAGCCTGCTTCGGACTCTTTGTCTCCCTCTCTCTGCCCCTCCCCCACACTATCTCTCTCTTTCTCTCTCTCTCTCCCTCCCTCAAAAATAAGCATTAAAAAAATACTTAAAAAAATAGGTGCTGCATAAACACATGCAGTATTAGGACCATTCATCTTTAACAAAAACGATAAAGAAATTACTTGAAAGTTAGTTGATTTAGCCAGTATATGCTGATAGATAGATAGAAAGATGAGAGATATAGATAGATAGATAGATAGATAGATAGATAGATAGATAGATAGATGATAGATAGATAGATGAGAGAGAGAGAGAGAGAGATGAGTGAAAAAGTCTTGAGTTAATGAAGAGACTAGCTTAGAACAATGTAACGGGAACACCTGAAATTGTCAACTCTGTCTCAGCCCCATAACTGTCAGGCTGCTACACTGTCCCAGCCCCGATCCCTGGGACACCGGATTCCCTCCGAGCAAGTTCTAGATGCAACCCCCTCACCCTCACCTGCTCGCCCAGCCCTCCCGCCACATCCCCCCACCTCCCCCCTTCCTGGGCCACCAGCTGGTGAAGCACCAACCCCTTGGGGCAGGGGTTGGGGCCGGCAGACTCCAGCCTTTCGACCCTATGATTCCACCGAAACCTTGTCCGATGGGATTTTCACTAGAGCACAGAGAATATAGGGGTTACTTGATCTTACGATCTAAGGATCCAGCTTGGGGTGGGGTTTTTTTCATCAGCGTCAAGACCAGTGGTCACAAATTTATAGGCCTCCAGCAGCAGTGAAGACTGCTGATACATAAGGGAAGACACTTGGGGAAGGCATCTGACGCTGCATTAGCATAGTTTCATTTCGCTATAGCCATTGACAGAGGCCTGAGGCTTGAGGGACAGTCGGGCATGGCGGAGACAAAGGCTAACTGGAGACACATGGAGAGCAGGCTCTGTGTTATAATTTGGGAGTGAGGGCCCAGCTTCTCTACTTTCTCTGATGTCTCAGATTTTTCCAGATCATTAGACACAATCTGCCAAATTTTAAAATATTAGCTCCATTTTTTTTTCCCCCTCTGTGGGTCGAATAAAAACAGCAGACCAGGTTCAGTCCCCGGGCCATCATTCTGTGAGCTTTCATTGGGCCGCCTCTGCCCAGTCCTGACCGTCACCTCCAGTGTGTGTGAACAAGAGTGAAGAGTGGCAGGGTCACCATGTGTGGTTGTCCAGGGTGTGCACTGCCCAAGGCTACCACACCTAAGAGGCTGCCATTTCCATCGCCGGCATCCAAGCTCTGTACTATGAATTTCAACAGTCTTCCAGCAGAGGGCAGTCACATGCCACGCTCTGACAAAACCAGCTTTCATCACATTTTCATCCGGCGGAAGGGTCTTAAGCCAGGAGGGTCCTTTTTCCGATTCCCACAAAGATGTTATAAAAACCAGCCGCAGTCGTAAGGGTGGAGAATATCGAAGTGTATCATTCCCTGCATTATGATTGGGTGGCGAGGTGGTGCAGGCCCCAGAACGGCTGCACTTTTCCGAGCGTGTAAATCAGTGCACTTTGCAAACAGGCTGCACCTAATCAAGCTGAACATGCAAATACCGGACAGCCAGGCATTCCCCTGGGTGTGCGCCCAACAGCATGCACACATACGCGCACCCAGAAACACGTTCTAGAACACTCACAGGCACACCGTTTCCAACGGCCCAAACGGGAGCGAGCTCTGATGCCCGTCAGAGGTGGGAAGGATCCAGAAGTTGCGGCACAGTAGACAACGATGGAAAAAGAACAAACCGCCGTTGCAAACCGTCATACAGACGAGCCTCACAAAGGTGGGGCTGCGTGAACGAATCCGGCCGCGAAAGAGCACACCCCGCGTGATGTCGCTCGTATAGAATGTCCGTGGCGGGCAGAGCTAGCCTCTGGGGTCGGACGTCGGGATGGCACCTTCCCTGGGAAGGAGGGCGCGGAGGGCGGGGAGCGAAAGGGCGCCCGGGGGATCTCCCGAAGTCCTGAGGGGCTCCTGGGAGGGGGTCACATGGATGAGTTCACGTTGGGAAAATCCACCCGTCTGCACACACTCACGCGTTTGCACTTTTCCATCAGCATGCTGAGTTGCGATCAATAGTGTCACGGTAGATGGTCCCACGCATCGCCGGGCAGGGAAAGGCTTCGGAGGAGGCGGGGAGAGAAAACCGCCGGGCCGCCGTCCCAGCCTCTGGGACTAACGTTCTTTCCCCGGCTGCCGGGAATCACAGACGGTGTGTGGTTGCAGAAGGAGGCCAGCTTCCTCGGATCGGCTGTGTCAACAGGCTGACCTCCCGGATTGGTGACCAGGAATCCTTGCCTCTGGCTGCGGCTCACATTGTTTCTGGCATTTGCCATTGGCAAGTATCACTGGCCTCTTGTTTTCTGGAAGCAACGAAAATGTTACAAGGTATCGACACCTCACTGAACAACTTATCACACGGTTGGAGCCCGAGGAGATTGATTTGTGTGAGTCCAGCAAGTCGGGCGGCCCCCAGTGTGCTATGGGAGCTCCCCTGAAGCCTTGTGATTCTTTCCGGCCTCCGTGGTCTTTGGGGTGCTTTGCTTCGCACGGCGTGCACCTGCAGTTACTTCGCGTGTACACGCGGATGCTGAGAGCTGCCCGGGCTTCTGTCCCCAGGTGAACCCTTGGTCACTGACACGCAGGTACTTGAATATGAAGACCCAGCGCCTCCGCCCGAGCCTGGACAAACCCTCGGGGAGACTTTGCCGAAGAAAACCCCGTCCCCCCTTGGCTCCTTGGTCTCCTCCCCCCTTTGCAGACCACCCTGGGACCGTGACCTCAGCGGACAGCTTGCACACCAATCTCCGTCTCCAGGTTTGCTCCCGGGCAGCCTGATGGAGACAGGAGGGGAAAACAGATTCTAGCATCGTCGTGGTGGAGATTGCGAAACCTGAGACTCCTTGGCGGGGACTCCCGCCTCCCGCCTCCCCGACGCACATGCCTGCGTCTCAGCTTTCTGCAAAGGCCAGCAAGTGGCTGGCAACAAGCTTGGAAGCGGCCGTCATCATTTCCAGGACTCGCTATTACTCAAGTCGCGATGTTTGCGTTGGGTACACAGACAGGCTCCCACGGGCCATGCACCGGGCCTCCTTCTGGTGTCCGGGCTTGGAACTCAGAACATGCTTTCCCGTAAAAATAACAGCAGGGGCTAACGCGGGGAGAGCAAAGCCTGTTCCCCAAAGAGCCTTCTTAACCCGTGTGTTGCCGGGCTCCAGTGATTCACGTGCTGATCTGAAGAAAATAAATAAAGGGCTGATCTGAGTTCTGCCCGTCTTCCTCCAGCTCGAGAGGCAGAAGAGCTCGTTCCCGTCCTAGAACAAGGCTTCTCCGCAGTTCAGCGGGTAGGAGCTCACGCCCTGTCATCCGAGTTTATCCGGGATCCACCTTGTACCAGCTGTTCCTCTTCAGGCGAGCCGCCGGCCCCTTCCGCCCTCCAAACGTCCCCATCCGTCCAACGACACAAGAATGCCAACCTCTCAGGCTTATACTGAGTGCTGTTCAAACATAGCATTAAGTGAGAAGTTGGAATATGAAAAGGTGTCCCATGTTAGTTTTTTAATGTTTGTTTATATTTTGAGAGAGAGAGAGTGAGAGAGAGAGCAAGCATGAGCGGGGAAGGGGCAGAGAGAGAGGGAGACACAGAATCTGAAACAGGCTCCAGGCTCCGAGCTGTCAGCACAGAGCCCGACGTGGGCCTCGAACCCACAGACCGCGAGATCATGACCTGAGCCGAAGTCGGACGCTTAACCCACTGAGCCACCCAGGCACCCCTAAAATATTTTTTTAATATTTATTTATTTTGAGAGCGAGAGAGAGAGAGGGAGCATAAGTGGGGAAGGGCACAGAGAGAGAGAGAGAGAGCGGGAGACAGAATCCGAAGCAGGTTCCAGACTCTGAGCAGTCAGCATAGAGCCCGACGCAGGGCTTGAACTCAGAAACCGTGAGATCATGATCTGAGCCGAAGTCGGACGCTCAACCGACTGAGCCACCCAGGCATCCCTAAAATGTTTTTTTAATATTTATTTATTTTGAGAGCGCGCGAGAGAGAGGGAGCATAAGTGGGGAGGGGCACAGAGAGAGAGAGAGAGAGAGAGAGAGAGAGAGCGGGAGACAGAATCCGAAGCAGGCTCCAGGTTCCAAGCTGTCAGCACACAGCCCGACGCGGGGCTCGAACTCACAGGCGATCATGACCTGAGCCGAAGTTGGATGCTTACCCGACGGGGCCCCCCAGGTGCCCCAGGAGTTGTTGCACATTACTACCCATCGAAGAAATGCAGAGAAAAACTGCAACTCCATAAGAGGCTGGGCAAAAGCAAAGTCTCCCCCTTTACACAGGAGCACCACGTGGTACGCCTACCTCGGAAATACATCTGCCAGCACCTGCTAGGGCTATGTACGTGCCCCCATGACGTCCCCCAAGACAAACAAGAGCCCGGACGCACCCGAAGACGCGTTCCAGAATGTCCCCTGTGGCCTTATCTGTGACAGGCAAAAGCTGGACGCCACCCAGATGTCCCCCGACAGTGAGTGGGTGGTCGCTTGTGGTCTGTTCTGGTGATGGAACCTGGTACAGCAGTGAGAAGAAACAAGTCCCGTCTCTGGCAACATAGTATCTGGGAGTCTGGGAGACGCTATGTTGACCAAGGGAGCCCAGTTATGTTCTAAAACGGGGCAAAACTGTCTCAGTCTGTTCCGGCTGCTGCAACAAAGTTCCACAGCCTGGGTGGCTTATAGACAACAGAACCCTCGGGGCGCCTGGGGGGCTCAGTTGGTTAAGCGTCCGGCTTCGGCTCAGGTCACGATCTCGCCGTCTGTGAGTTCGAGCCCCGCGTCGGGCTCTGTGCTGACAGCTGGGAGCCTGGAGCCTGCTTCGGATTCTGTGCCTTGCTCTCTCTCTACGCCTCCCCTACTCGTGCTCTGTCTCTCTCTCTCAAAGGTACCACTCCTCCACAGAAGGAACAAAGTGGTGCCACAGGCCAGAACGTGGCTGAACTGGAAGGTGGAAGTGAAGGAAGCCACACACGAGAGGACGAGACACGAGAGGACGCATATGATATAACTCCATTTAGATGAGATACTGGGGATGACAAATCCATAGGGACAGAAAGCCGCGTAGTGATTTTCAGGGGCTGGGGGAGGGGGAGGGGGATTGGTTACAGGGTTTCAGTTTGTGGGGTAAAGTTCTGGACCTAGATCATGGTGATGGTTGCACAATTTGCAGATTCCTTAGTGCCCCTGAATCCTACACTTTAAAATGGTTAAAATGATAGATTTCACGTTACGCGTATTTTTCACACACACACACACACACACACACACACACACAGGCACACAGAGAGAAAATTAAATACAGAGTAACCATATGACTCAGCAGTTCCCCTCCGAAGTACAGAGCCAAGAGAATTGAAAGCAAATATCCACACAGAAACCTGTCCGGGACCGTTCACAGCGGCATGATTCACAACAGCCAATGGGTGGAGACGATCCAAATGGCCCTAATGAGTGGATGCGTGAGTTTCCTCCGGCTGCCGAAAGGCACGGCCACAAACCAGGTGATTTCAAACCACAGAAATGTACGGGCTCCCAGCTCTGGAGACCAGACGACTGAAACCAAGGCGTCGGAGGCGCCTCGCCCCTCCGGGAGCTGGAGGGGGCTCCTCTCTTGCCAAGCTCGGCATTTCCTGGGCTGTGACTGTGTCGCTTCAATTTCTGCCTCTGTTGTCACGTGGCCGTCTTCTGTGTATCTTGTTAGGACGCGAGTCCTTAAGGGCTTGATCCTCAGTATGACTGTATTTTACTAGTCACATGGGCAACCACCCTGTATCCAAATAAGGTCAGGTTCTGAGGTTCGGAGGGCTGGGATTTCAACATTTCCTTTTTGGAGGACACAATCCAGCTCCGAACAATGGACCGACGCCATGCGGTCTGTCCGTACAAGGGAATACTGTCCAGCCCCAAAAGGAACAGAAAGCCTGCAAAACGTAAGGCCTGAAAACATGCTGCTGAGAGAAAGAGGCCGGACCCACAAGATCCCGTGTGGCGTGATTCCACTTGTGCAAAATACTCAGAGCAGGCAAATCCGGAGACAAAAGTGGATGTGAAGGCTGGAGGGAGGGGCAGAATGAGGAGGGGCTGCCTAATGGGTCTGGAGTTTATTCCTGGAGTGATGGAAATGCTCAGGAATTTTATAGTGATTAACTGTTGTACAAAATTATGCACACACTAAACACTAGTGGACCGTGCGCTTTAAAAGCGTGAAATTACAGTGTGTCATTTATATCTCAATAGGGGAGAAAAAAGACTCTTAATGGGATGAAAAACAAGTTACAGACAGAGAGAAAATATTTGCAAAACACTTTTTTTTTTTTTTGGAGAGAGAGAATCTCAAGCAGACTCCAGGCCCAGCACAGAGCCCGACGCTGGGCTTGATCTCATGACCGCGAAATCGCGACTTGAGCCGAAATCCAGAGTCAGATATCTAACGACTGAGCCACCCAGGCACCTCTACCAACCACTTATTTTGCAAAGGATTTGTATTTAGAATCTATACGTATTAAAAAGAACGTTCAAAAATCCATAGCAAAAATAAAATCGAGTTGGAAGATGGGGAAAAGGAACAAAAAGACCTTTCACTGAAAAAGATAGACAGGAATTAAGCACATGAAGAGAGTTCGACAATATTAGCCACAAATTGAAACCACAGTGAGCGATCGCTACACGCCTACCGAGGTGGCTAAAACAAAAAGAAACAGACAACACCCTGTGCCGGTGAGGACGCGGAAAAACTAGATCCCGCCTACGTTGCTGACAGAAACGTAAAATGACGCAGCCATCTAGAAAATTGGCGATTTCTTACAAAACTAAATATGCACTTATATTTGCCCAGAAATTAACACTCCTGGGCGTTCGCCCAGAAATAAAAACTTATGTGCACACAAAAACCTGTGCACGACTGCTCATAGTGGCTTTCTTCATAATGGCCCCAAACTGGAAACAGCCAGTACCCTTCAAGGAAACCGTTACATCCACACCGCCGCCGATACTACTTAGCAATACAAAGGAACAAACCGTGGATACACATAGTAACTTTTACGAATCTCAAGGGAATCACGCCGAGTGGAGGAGAAAAGCCAATCTGTGGGTGTGACAGAGGAAAGACACAGCCTAAGGGGGCTCTTTGTGTCTGGATTGTGGTGCTGGTTAACAGATCTACTCATGAGATAAAATGACACAAAACTGCATGTGCACACACACGCACACACACGCACACACACAACTGGTGAAATCCGAGTAGATTCTACAGATTATACAAACGTCACTTTCCTGGGTATGATATTGTACTATAATTATGCAAGATGTTACCATTGAGGAAAACTGGGTATAGTTCAGGGGACCCCCCCGTATATATATATTTTTGCAACTTCTTGAGAATCTAGAATTTGTTCCAAATAAAGAGTTTTAAAAATAGGTCATTTATTCACAAAAATGTTGAACGGTCAGTACGGCCTGGCACGAGCCGGTCAGAACAGAGCCCAGCCACGAGCAACCAGCGTGGCCAGCCCCATAAATGTGGCCCGTCGACTGCACACAAACCCCAGGGTGAAACCAAAAAAAAAACGAGGTGTTGAATGTGGCGGGGAAGGCTGCATCTCTTTAAGATTGTGTTTATTTGGGGGGGCACCTGGGTGGCTCAGTCGGTTAAGCATCCGACTTCAGCTCAGGTCACGATCTCACAAAACGTGGGTTCGAGCCCCGTGTCGAGCTCTGTGTGACAGCTCAGCGCCTGGAGCCTGCTTCGGATTCTGTGTCTGCCTCTCTCTCTCCCCCACCCCTGCTTGCACTCTGTCCCTCCCTATCTCTCAAAAATGAATAAATGTTAAAAAAAAAAAGAAAAACCACAAGTTAGTAGAATATTTACTGTAATTAACATATTATTGACGATATTTATCCCTGGATAGTAGCATTACAAGTGATTTTGATTTTTTTTTCTTTCACGTATTTTCCCTTTTCCCCCACGACAGATCTAGATAAACAAGCTCCGGTGTCACAGTGGGACATGTCCATTTGAACCCCACTGCCCAGCTTCCCTTAAAACTCCGTGTGGCCGTGTGACATTATTACAGCAGACAAGATATAAATGGAAGTCCAATGGGTTGGAATCCTGGGAAAGGGTTTTTCTGGCTTGTTTGTTTGTTTGTTTTTAAGTGGCTGACTGCGCTGGCAATGCCCTTTTGACCCTCCTCCTTCCTCATTCCTCCTGT
The DNA here is from genome assembly GCF_024362965.1 of Panthera pardus. NCBI lineage: Eukaryota > Metazoa > Chordata > Mammalia > Carnivora > Felidae > Panthera > Panthera pardus. The sequence continues at coordinate 12,695,402 of NW_026526969.1, read as the reverse complement.
ATGGGATATCAACATGATGGCTGGTGCCGCAGCAGCAATGATGACGTTACGTGACCTTAAGGATCGAAGCGCCATGCTGAGGATGGTTAGAGCAGAGAGACAAGAATAGTCTGTGACATTAGTGACTCTCTGGAGCCACAGACCGGACCAGCTGCCTGATATTTAAGTCACTCTTTTTCCACTGCCTGCAAACTCATCCCTGAGCCATCCAGGGCTCGAAGGACCAACAAGAAACTGGAGAACCTGGCTTAAAAACAGGCAAGAATGGAGGCAGCTGGAGAGTTAAGAAGCAAGAACCACACCCACAAAGTTATGGGTGACCTCCTCACCCGCGTGTGGTAATCCTCCTTCTCGAGAGAGCAGCAGCTGGGTTAGTAAACAGTCACCTGTGTCTGAAAGCAAACCACATCCTTTCCTGGAACCCAAGCGTTAGGTTGGGAAAAGAAGAAAAACAGAGAAGTCTATCCATTTGCCTTCTAGAAGTCCCTCTTTGGAGATCCTGCTGGTTTATTCTTATCTATTTCCGGGGAGAAACTTACCTTCTCAGTGTCTCAGATAAAACAGAAGTCATGAATATCTGTGCCCACATTTCTCTGTCACAAAAAACTTCCCCACCACGGCAAGCTGTAAAGCATGGGGGGCTGCCTGCATCCACCCCTCACGCCAGGTAAGCCCTGCCAGCTCAGAGGTCCAGGAAGTGATGAGACCTGCCTCCAGCAGAGAGCTGGGAGTACCAGGAAGAAGATTATTGGCAAAACCCTTTGGAGCCCTGAAATTTCCATCTCATTGTAATTGTCAAAAAGGTTAAGTGTCGCCTAAGCCCACAAGGGGCGAGGCCCTAATTGTGGCACATCCCACAAGTTGGGGCGTGGAAAAGAACTCCATTCATTTTGTAGCCCCTTTGTTCTTTTGCCCAGGACTCAGCTCCAGAGGAAGAAGCATGCAGTTGGGTCTAGCTTGGGCCATGTGATGCCTTGTGTGCTGGGTGGAGGGCAGATTCCCTCCTGATTATAAACCCCACTCACTGCCATTGAACTGTATCCAATGGGAAAGGGACAGGAGATTCCTCAAGCAAAATCAGAGGAAGTGGGTAACTGGGAAATACATGTATTTTAACTTTAAATAGAGAAAATCTAAGTTCAGTGTTTAAAAGACAAAAATCCAGGGAAGCCTGGGTGGTTCAGTCAGTTAAGTGTCCAACTTTGGCTCAGGTCATGATCTCATAGTTCATGAGTTCAAGCCCTGCATGGGGCTCTGGGCTGATGGCTCAGAGCCTGGAGCCTGCTTCGGATTCTGTGTCTCCCTCTCTCTCTGCCCACCGCCCTGTTCTATCTCTCTCAAAAATAAATAAACATTAAAAAAAAAAATTTAAAAGACAAAAATCCATGTAACACTTTAACTGAAAACTTTTCGAAAACACAAGTGCCAGGGAACTGAGAGTGATACTCAGATTGCATATCTGTGCTTTACAAGTTCCAGTTTCTACGTCCAGATGAATTCTGTGCTGAAATCCACCCGAGCAATACTGTGATTCTCTCGGGTCACACGACGGTGAGTGGAGTGGTGCCTGGTACTGATGAGCTCCTGAGTCCAGAGAGGGAGCAAGAGATTTACGTGACAAACCATGAAATGATGGGTAAGACCTGTTAAAGGCACCCAGCGAAAGCACCATGGGAGAACAGGGAAATGGGGTTGTTAATTTTGGTCCTGAAGATCAGAGGAGACTTCCTGGAGGAGGTGACCCTTGAGTAGATGGGGGATGAAGACACAGCTTTGAATGTCATGCTGGATTTTTCGGTGGAAAACGGTGCGTCTCTGACATTTTTTGAGCAGAGGGATAATATGGTCTTATCCCAGCAGCACTGGAGAGATGAGGTCGCCCCGGCCGGAGAGGTCGGGAGACCAGTAAGAGTGTGGCTGCGATGATTCAGATTAGCAGTGATGAGGGGCTGCTTTAGAGTCCGGGGAAGCTGCGGTAATGATGAGAAGCCGCGTTCCGGGGAGCAAGACTGGGCAAGCCTTGATGAATAATTGGATGTTGGGGGTGAAGTGGAAAGTAACGTAAGACTTCTGTCTTGGGCGATCCGGTGAACTGCGATGCTGTGAACCAATCTGGGAACTCGGGAAGATGAGAAGGCCGATTGGGGTCAGGTAGGGTTTGAGATGCGTTCGAGACACCCTGGCAGAAACATTCAGTAGGTGAGTGGATGCCAGAGTCGGAACCGTTGGTACTGGTGACCTTCGAGCCCTAAGTGTGGACTGCCTTTGGTTCGGTCACCTTCAAGATCCCCAGTGGGCACGTGCTCCTTTTACAGTCGCAAAAAGGAATACGCCGCATTTTGAGAAGAGCTGGGAAATCGGAAGGATCACGCACACGACAGAACCTATGAGTGAGACTGTCGGACCGGCGTCAGCTCAGCTCGGGGCAGATCGACACAGTTACCGAGGACACACGTCCTCTTTGCCAGGCTCTGGGGGCGCGGCGGGCCAGCGGGACGGTGACCGTGACAGATGTAGCCCCCGCCCTCCCAGAGCCCCGAGCAGTGGGAAGGTGCCAGCGGAGGAGAGATGAACATCTGTGCCTCTTTGCCAAAAAAGGCAGATTCCAGAAGCTTCAGAACTCCACGTCTGGCCGGGCAACAATCCTGAAGTCTCGTAAACCCCAGGAGAACAAGGCAGGAGCGGAGGGTCCTCTGGGGACCGCCTGGACCCAGAGACCACTCATACGAGAGGAAGCTCTCCCTTCCTGAGAGGGGAGACTCCAGAGACGATGCGTCTGGCGTGTAGCCAGACATTTGGCGGAGGTCCTCAGGCGGCTCCCGTGGGCGGGTTCCACAAATACCGGCTGAGGGCAGTGGAGTGAGACAGATTCAGAAGAGGCGAAAAACTAAATGCAAAGCTTTGATTAATGGGCTGCTGTTCAAGCAAGAGAAAGGTCTCGAGACCTCAAGGTTCTCCTCACGGCTCTGTCCTGTGTGTCTTTAAAAAAAAAAAAAAAAAAACAAGGGAAATAGATATCAGCTCAGGACGAGGAAGAACTTAAACGATCCGAAAAAAGGTCCAGTAGACCCTTTGTGGTGGGGAATCCCATGAGCAGGTACGTGGGCGAAGCCCCCGGTGACCGCCTTCCGTGACCGTGAAGACCAGAGTGCAGTCTTGGAGGAAGGGCGCGGTGATGTCCCTCCCAAACCGAGCATCCTTCCCGTCCACGAGCAGCCTCTGGACCCCAGAGCGGCACCCCCCGACCCCCGCCGTCTTGGGAAGCTCACCATGTCTACACGCGAGCTCACTGAAGACGGCTGGGTCCTGTGGGGGGCCCGGGATCTTTGCAGCCAGTCAAACCCGGTTCCCGTCCGCAGCCACAACTGTCCAAATGTGTGCATTTGTCACGAGGCGCCCCACCCCTGCCTGTTTCGAGGGCTCAGTGTTTCGAGGGCTCAGTGAGGACCCACTGTGTACCTCAGGTGCCTCCATTCACCACCTGCCCTTCCAAGTATCCCGTGAGAGGCTGGGAGTCCGGCAGAAGGCCCACACACATACAGACCAATAAAATGAGGAAAGAAGCTGAAGAATGCATAATTTCAAAGTGAGGGAGAGAGCTGGAGAAAAGGGTGAGAACACACTTCTCTGAGCCTAAAAATAGCATCTGTGCAGAGCCTTCTGGGCATGGCACACAGTAGGTATCTAATAAATGATGTCCTCTTTCCCTGCACCAGCTATGCTCCAACTGCCTTCACAAAGTACCACAGACTGGGCGGCTTAAACCACAGAAATCTACTTTCTCCCCGTTCTGGAGGCTGGAAGTCCGAGGTCAAGTCCCACACAGGCCGTTTCTGGTGAGACCTCTCTTCCTGGTTTTCGGACAGCCACCTCCTCGCTGTGACCTTACGTGACAGAGAGCACAGCGAGCTCTCTAATAAGGACGCTAATCCTGTGGGAGCAGGGCCCCACCCTCGGGACCTCAGTTAACTTGAATTACTTCCTCAGAGGCCCTGCCTCCAAATGCAGCCACACCCGAGGGCCCAGGTTCAGCAGATGAATTTCAGAGGGACACAAGGATTCATCCAGACCCAACGGGCAGGTGGGCAAAGATTCATCCAGATCCAATTCCCGTATCGATTTCCAGGACATGTGGGCAACCTGCCCCCTTCACGAGGGCCCCTCCCCGGTCTTTCCAGCTGGTGAACTTGGTGTGGCATGGTTTCTCCAAGAGCCAAAGGCAGCCAGGTCCTCATGCGTCAGACCGTGCCCCCCCCCACCCCCACCGGCCCCCAAAATCACAACAATTTAACTCCTAGGACCTCGACTGCCCGCTCCAGACCTGGACACACTTTTTGAAGTGGGAACCATTCAATATTCCCGTGACCTGTCAGTGATGCTGGTGACCATATCATCTCCCATTTACTGACTAACGTAGTATCTTAACATTTGACGTTGATCAACTGTGTGCTATGTGCCGTGCTAAGTATTTTATGGGTACTCACTCATTCAGTACTCACCCAAACCTGTGAGGTGGGTCCTGAGATTCCTCCCCTCTCAGGGAGCCCAGGCACCCGCCAGACAAGGGTCTCCCCCACCAGGTCACATGGGGAGGCCATGCCGGGATTTGACCCCAGGCCATCAAGCCCTGATGCCCCCCCCGCACCCCCCCCCCCCCGGAAGAAGCCTCCGCCCAGCCCCTGTGTCCTGCTGAGGAGTGGGTCAGGGAAACAGGGAAACGCCTGCCTTCCTAAAACCTCAGACTGTCGGAAGTGTTAAGGAAGAAAATTCAAATCTTGTAGCTATTAATTCAAAACATTATTTTTATGCTAAACGTGCCTCTGTCACAGAGTCGAATCCAAAACGTATGAGCATTTTGCAAGATAAAGCGGATGCTTTGGAGGAGTTTCAGCAGGACTGACCCTAGAAGATTTCTTTCTCTTCCTCCGGGTACCGGGTACCGGGCTGGACGAGCCCGGGATAAACGGCTCCGGCTTACAGCGTCAGGCTTGGGCCCCCCCCCGGCCCGTCCCTCAGAACTCACCCACGCTGGCCTCACCTGCACCCCCCGCCTCTCACCCACCTAGACCGCCCCCGTCCTCCCCCTGCACCCACTTTCTCCCCTGTGAACTCCACGCAACCCCAACACCCTCCATCACCCATCTGCCATCTCATAAACCACGCTGGCCTCCTGTTTCGTTTTTTGCTTTTCACGTGCGGTTTCCAACCTTTTCAGTAAAACCAGCAGTCCTCTGCAGACAAGAGCCGGGCCGTCGCTTCTCCACGTGACCGAGGGCCACATCTTGCACACGGCCCCCGCTCTAGGAACACGCGCTCATTATTTTGAGGACAGGTATTTCCTCACCGTTTGGGGCCGTTCCTGCCGAAAAGCGCGTGCCCTTTCTAACAGGATGGCCCATAAATCCCAGCTTTGATTGCCTGGGACCAGTTTGTACCAGTGATCTTCGGAAACTATACGGATGTGCTGACACGCATGCGGTTTCTGCCTCAAAGTCGCTACGTGTGCTTCCTGCCGGGCTCCTTGTCTGTCCCTTAGATCTCACCTCCCAGATGAGGTCACCACCCTCCTTACACCCGCCCCGAGCACCAGGCAGCTGTCCGCGGCAGCCCTGGCTCGTGGCTTTGGGCAGGCTCCAGCACTGTGGGCTCGCTTTGCCTTCTAGGTCCCCAGCACGTAGCAGGCTTCATGTCACACAGTAGGCAGTCAATGAAATGCTGGTGGAATATCAAACGATCTCCTGTTGAGGCAGATATACACAAACCCCGCCCTCCCCCGCCCACCCCCCCCCACCAGGCTCGGGGCGGGGCACCTGCCTCACACCCCCCAACCAGGCTCGGGGCGGGGCACCTGCCTCACACCCCCCACCGTGGTGGCCGGTGGCCGGGGGGAAACCAGAGCTCACGGCTGGGACCCCGGGGGAGAACCAGGGCCAGTTCTGGCGATCACAGTGGGAGGGATGATGGCAGCGTCTGGGAGGAGCTGCTGCGGGTTTGCGGCCCCGGCCTTGTTCAATTGCCGTCCTGCACTGCCATCTCCAGGATGACAAGAGGCGCGGCCAACTCGGCCCGCAAACACGAAATCCTCCTCCTAACCGGGGGCATTCCATCCAAGAAAGGTCGGGGCACTTGAGAAACGGTCACTTATCACTATTCTCCCTTGGTTGGGGGGAGGTGGGGGGCAGGGAGTTGTTCAGAGCTTTCCAGGGACAGAAGCCAGAAGCCCAGACACTCACGGCCCGTCCCCTCCGCTATGAGCTGGTGAGACCACAGGGCCAAGACAGGGAGGACCCTCGACCGGGGCTCATCCCAGGGTTACATGCCTAGCAGGCACCTGGGTCCTCGTCAGATGCAGCATCCGAGGCAGCGGGCGGGGGTGGTGCCTGAGAGCCTGCGTTTCTAGAAAGCCCCAGCGGCCACTGCTCTTAGGCCCCAGTCGATCCTTGATGTTCAAAACGTGGTCCAGGGGCACCTGGGTGGCGCAGTCGGTTAAGCGTCCGACTTCAGCCAGGTCACGATCTCGCGGTCCGTGAGTTCGAGCCCCGCGTCAGGCTCTGGGCTGATGGCTCGGAGCCTGGAGCCTGTTTCCGATTCTGTGTCTCCCTCTCTCTCTGCCCCTCCCCCGTTCATGCTCTGTCTCTCTCTGTCCCAAAAATTAAAAAAAAAAAAAATGTTGAAAAAAAAAAAATTTTTAAAAAAAAATAAAATAAAATAAAAAATAAAAAAAAAAACAACAAAACGTGGTCCAGCGACCAACAGCATCCGCATCAGCAGCACCTGGGAGATTTCTGCGACTCAAAATGTGGTCCTCATTTGACTCCATCCGCAATACCCCGGACCTCGGCCCCACCCCAGACTTCCTGGATCAGAAGCCACATTTGAACCCGTCCCCCAGGTGATTCACAGACAGACACGGTCAAGTCTGAGATGCTCTGTTCTAGAATGCCGGTCTTAAGGCCATCTGCATGTTGAAATAAACCACCTGTGGGGCTTTAAAAAAATACTGATGTGAGCATTCCCAGAGACCCCAGTTTAATTTCTTTTTAAACTTCCCCTGTTATTCCAAGGTAAAACCAAGCTTGAGGGCTTTTGCTTTATATTAGAATATTTTCTCAGGGTGCCTGCGTGGCTCAGTCGGTTGAGCATCCAACTTCGGCTCAGGTCGTGATCTCGCAGGCGGGAGTTCAAGCCCCGCATTGGGCTCTGTGCCGACAGCTGGGAGCCTGGAGCCTGTTTCAGGTTCTGTGTCTCCCTCTCGCTCTCTCTGCCTCTCCCCCACTGATGCATGCTCATGCTCTCTCTCTCTCTAAAATAAATAAACATTTAAAAAAATTTAAAGAGGGGCGCCTGGCTGGCTCAGTCGGTTGAGCATCCGACTTCAGCTCAGGTCATGATCTCGCGGTCTGCGAGTTCGAGCCCTGCGTCGGGCTCTGTGCTGACAGCTCAGAGCCTGGAGCCTGTTTCAGATTCTGTGTCTCCCTCTCTCTCTGACCCTCTCCCGTTCATGCTCTGTATCTCTCTGTCTCAAAAATAAATGTTAAAAAAAATTTTTTTTCAACGTTTTTTGTTTTTTTTTTTTATTTATTTTTGGGACAGAGAGAGACACAGCATGAGCAGGGGAGGGGCAGAGAGAGAGGGAGACACAGAATCGGAAACAGGCTCCAGGCTCCGAGCCATCAGCCCAGAGCCTGACGCGGGGCTCGAACTCACGGACTCACGGACCGCAAGATCGTGACCTGGCTGAAGTCGGACGCTTAACCGACTGCGCCACCCAGGCGCCCCAAAAAAAAATTTTTTTTAAATAAAAATAAATTTAAAGAATATTTTCTCAGTATTTTGTTTAAAAAAAGATCAAGTTCTGGGTGCTAGATATGCTATTACTGGAGACTTGTAGATTCTAGGCCCTTTGTGTTGCGTGTTAACCATCATTTGTCTAGGTTCCTGTTATCTTTCGATGTTGCTCATAAAGTTTGCTGAAATATGTGTTGAATTACGTTTGTTGGGGTGTCATTAAAAAACACAGAAAAAATATTTTCTTAAATTTTACTAATATACTTCTTAGTATCTACCGGCATTTCTTTCTCCAGGGAAAACACAAATGTCCAGCCAGCACGTGAAAAGATGCTCAACATCATTAACCGCTAGGGAAGTGCAAATCAAAATGCAGTGAGACACCACCTTGCATGGATGGATGTAACGTTTACAACGGAAATTAACAAGGGTAGGTGACGATGTGCAGAAATTGGAACCCTCACACGTTGCCGGTTGGGGACGCAGAAAGGTGCGGCTGCCGTGCGAAACAGGCTGGCGGTGCCTCAAAAAGTAAAACGGAAATCACCACGTGACCCAGCAACTGGCAGTCCCAGCTGTATACTCGAAAGAATTGAAAACAGGGCCTCAGATACCTGTAGGTACATGTTCACAGCGGCATCATTCACAAGAGCCGAAAGGAATACGTTCATCCACAAGTGCTTGTCAATAGATGCGTGGAGAAACAAAACGTGGTCTGTCCGCACAATGGAATATTATTCGGCTGTAAAAGAGAACGAAAGGCTGACACCTGCTACAATGTGGGCGAGCCTTGAAAACACGATACCCGGTGAAAGGAGCCAGACAAACAGAAAAGAATACCGCGTGATTCCATTTACGTGAAGTATCTAGACGAGGCAGGTTCAAGGAGACAGACGTGGGTTCGTCCGTGCCTTCAAGAAACCATGAAGTTTCCAGAACGACACCGTGGCTTCCTTGGATGTGTTCTAGGCCTATTGCAAAGTGAGTGAAGGTCCCTCTTAACCTCAATTTTGTCCAGAAAACCTCTTGCGTCTTCCGGCTCTTAAAGGGAAAAAATCATTCATACAGACATTGCACATTTTTGCTTTATTTCTGGGTGTCTCCATTTATTTTGTACTGGAAAAGGGATCTTTTCTTCCACTGTATTTTCTGAGGAGCTGCTATTTGTACATAGAAATACTATTGATTTTTTTTCATATCCACTCATCTTACGGTAGTTTTCCAGTTGTCTTGTGTTTCTAGATACGGCTCATGCCGTGCACAAACATTTTAGGCGACTTACTGATTCCAGTCCTTCCCAAACCATGTGCAGTGAAGGGCCGGACTGTGGTCTTCTTCTCAATGTGTTTTACAAAACAGATGATGAGTCCGTGGGATCCACTCTCGGATGTCATTAAAATGTCAAATTCCTAGGGGCACCTGGGTGGCTCAGTCGGTAGGGCATCTGACTCTTGATTCTGGCTCAGGTGATGATCTCACGACTTGTGGGATCAAGCCCCGTGTCGGGTTCCGTGCTGACAGCTCGGAGCCTGCTTGGGATTCAGGATTGTCTCTCTCTCTCCCTCTCTCTCTCCACCACCCTTCCCCTGATCGAGTGTGCTTGGTCGCTCTCTTTTGCTCAAAATAAATAAACACTTTTTTAAAAAAAGAGTCAAATTCCTAAAGAACTATTTGTTTTAATTTTTTTGTAATGCTTATTTATTTTTGTTTGTTTTTTTTTTTTCAACGTTTTTTATTTATTTTTGGGACAGAGAGAGACAGAGCATGAACGGGGGAGGGGCAGAGAGAGAGGGAGACACAGAACCGGAAACAGGCTCCAGGCTCCGAGCCATCAGCCCAGAGCCCGACGCGGGGCTCGAACTCACGGACCGCGAGATCGTGACCTGGCTGAAGTCGGACGCTTAACCGACTGCGCCACCCAGGCGCCCCTGTAATGCTTATTTATTTTTGAGAGAGAGACAGGATCTGAAGCAGGCTCCAGGCTCTGAGCTGTCAGCACAGAGCCCGACACAGGGCTTGAACTCAAAGACCGCGAGATCACGACCTGAACCGAAGTGGGACGCTCAACTGGCTGAGTCACCCGGGCGCCCCCGAAAGAACTTTCTACATGTTTATTTCCAACATCTGCACTTTCTTGTCAGAGACCAGGAAACAGTGGGCAGATCAGGGGTGGTCTACAACCTCACTTCGAATATCACTGCTTTAGACCTCTTTTCTAACATTTTTAGATGTGGCGATTCCACACCTCTAGGACCTTCTCTGTGCCCAGTTACCAAATTCTGTTTATTACTGCAAAGTCCTCAGCAGTGATTATGGGAAACACAGGAACGTGGCTCAGTAAGTTACATAGCACCTAGTGCGTGTGTGTGTGTGTGCACGCTCATGTGTATGCATGCCTGTAAAATAGATTTTTTTATGTCTAAAATCAGAAAAAAAGAGGGGCGCCTGGGTGGCTCAGTCGGTTAAGCGGCCGACTTTGGCTCAGGTCATGATCTCCCGGTCCGTGAGTTCGAGCCCCGCGTCTGTGCTGACCGCTTAGAGCCTGGAGCCTGTTTCAGATTCTGTGTCTCCCTCTCTCTGACCCTCCCCTGTTCATGCTCTGTCTCTCTCTGTCTCAAAAAATAAATAAATAAACGTTAAAAAAAATTTTAAAAAAAAAGAAAAAAAGAGATGTCCATACCCCCACCAATACCTGATGGTAACTGCCTGAGACCCCCAAGCGAAAACCGGAATAGCTAAGCCCTAAGTGAACTCTTGACCTAGCACACTGCGGGCCAAACAAAATAATTGCTTTTCCCAAGCGAGTGTGAGGGTCCTTCCCTCCCAGAAAGTAACAGGAGCACTTACCTGTCTGCCTCCATTTCTTTTTTGTTTTTAAGTGTATTTATTTTGAGAGAGAGAGAAAGAGAGAGACTGCACACAGAGGGGGAGAGAGAGCAGATCCCAAGCAGGTTTCACACCACGAGTGCAGAGCCTGACGCGGGGCTCGAACTCACGAACCCCAAGATCACGACCTGAGCCAAAGTCAAGAGTAAGACGCTTAACCAACTGAGCCACCCAGGTGCCCCGGGTCTGCCTTCATTTCTTAAACCTCTCTCTCACTCGCATACTCCTCCCACCTGGTCTTTTTCTGCTCCCCAAACACACGAAAATGGTTCTGGCCTCTAGGGTTTTTGCACCAGCTGCCCTCTCTCTCCGAGAAACCCCTCTCTCCCCCTCTCCCAATCTTGCAGGGTCTCAGCTCAGGCCACCAGCTCTCAGTGAGTCGCTCAGGCCTACCCCATCTAGCTTAGATCCCCGGTCCACGGTTGCCTCATGCCTTTTTTTTTAATGGTACTCACACCATCTGACATTTTTCTGCGTTTATACCCTCTGCCAGATTATAAAGTCCATGAGAGGAGAGTCCTAACCTGTTTTGATCACCTGTGCATCGCCCGGTCTTGTATAACGCCTACCAGAAAATAAGCATGTGTATGAAACGGATGAGTCCACGAGAAGGGAACAGCCGTGCGAAGATGAGAGGGAAAAGCATTTCTGTCAGCAAGAACAGCAAGGAGCAGCAAAAATGGTGTGTTCTAGGCAAGAAAGGCGACTGGTTGGGGCCGGAGGGGTTCGAGATGAGGTGGGCAGGGATGAGAGAGGTCGGGGCCTTTGAGAACATAGAAAGGATCTTGCCTGGCAGAACTTGATGAGATACTGACTGGGGAGGATGTGGTAAAGCACACACACCGCACACCCTTTGCCATTTTATAACCATTCTCAAGTGCAGGATTCAGGGGCATTAAGCACATTCACATTGCTGTGCAGCCGCTGACACCATCCGTCTCCAGAACGTTTTTCATCTTCGCAAACTCAGGCCGCGTCCCCATCAAAGAATTCCCATCCCCTGGGCACCTCTACTCTTTCTGTCCTTATGAATTTGCCCTCCTGTGAGTGGAATCGTGCAGTAGTGGTCCTTCCGTGTCTGGCTTCTGTCACTCAGCCTCAGGTTCGTGGCCCTCGTGGCTTGGCTCAGAGTTGTCTTCCTTGTTCATCGAGACAAGATACAGCTAACACAGTATCTTTCTGGCTTTTTGAGGCTCAGCAGTATCCCACTGTGTGTAAACACCTTTTGAGCACCCATTCATCAGCACGGGGGGGGGGGGGGGGGGGGGGAGGCTGGGGGCTGCTGGGTTTAAAGGCTCTCTTGGGTGGGGACTGGCCCCAGGGCCACGTGGGCCAGGGAGGACAGCCGGGGGGGGGGGGGGGGGGTGCGCGCAGATCAGGAGCTCATCTGCCCGACCTGCCGCCTGTGCCCTACTTCCCACACGGGGCCCGGCCTCAGGACACCGGGCTGCAACCGCGGAACGCATCCCGGGAAGGAGCGGGCGGGGCCCAGCCGGGCCGCAACCGCGGAACCCAGCTCGTGCCGGCCGCCGCCCTCCCGCTCCCGACGGGTCCCCGCCCGGCGCAGCGGCGCCCTCCGCCCGCCAAGGCGCTTGCGCAGGAAGAGCCCCGCGGAAGACGCGGGGCGCATGCGCAGGAGGCTCCGCTCCCCGGGAGTCGATCCGCGATCCGGGGTTTGGGCGCCGCCGAGAGCTCTGTTTATAAACACACCGCGCGGCCACCCGCGAGGGGCAACCCGAAAGGTAGTGGGGTCGGAGGTCAGAGGTCAGCAGGGGCGCCAGGGGCAGACCGATCCCTTAGCCTTTGCCGGCTGCTGGCGGCGCGGCGCTGCGTGGCCGGCCCGGCGGTCCGACCGCGGTCCGGGGCTGCCGGGTGCGCCACGTGGTGCGCACGTGGTCCGGTCCCGGCGCGGACCCTCCCTTCCCCCCACGGCGCCGGCGGCCCGCAGCGCCCCCTGGTGGCGGCCCCGCGCGCCGCGCCGCTCGTCGCGCCTGCGCACCAAGCGTCACGGCGCGCCTTCCGGTCTGCGCGCGACCGGGCGTGGGTCGGTTGCGTCCTTGCGACAACCGCGCGGCCTCCCGCCCGCCCGGAGTCTCGGCGAGGGGAAGCTGGGGGCGGCCCGCCCGAGGTCACACGCGCGGCGCCGGGTCGGCCCCAAGACCCCGCGCCGTGCGGGGGCGGGGCCTGCGGCGTCCACGTGGCCCCGGCGGCGGAGCGCTCGGGCCCCGCCGCTGCCTGCCCAGCCCGAGTTGGCGCTCGAGCGCGGCGGCCCCGCGGACGCTCTCCGGGTGCCCCGTGCGCGCTTCATGCGAGGGGGCCGCGCCAACGAGAGGCGACGCGCCTGGCTTCTCTGGTCACCTGGCTGGGCGCTCGCGGAGCCCCCAGGCTGCGCTGCTGTTAGAGCGGTCGCTTCCCCGCCCGCCTTTGATTTTATGCCCTGTTGCTTCAAAAAAGATTTGAGGAGGCTTGCAGAGGTTAGAAAGCCGACTTCCCCTGACTTACTTTTTTTTTTGCCATTTTATCGGAAAGGCTCACCATTGCATTGCCGCTGCTGGTTGCTCTGTCAAAATTAGTTTGCCCCCTTGAGCAACATCTAGTCGATGCCTACTGTGTGCCGGCCGTTGCTGCGGCCTTTGAGGTGCCTGGGTCACGTGTAGGGAAGAGGCAGCTCTAAAGCTGGTTAAGTTATCAGGGAAAGGCAGGAAGTACTTACCCTGAAGATCAGGCTGATGCTACTGTAACAAGTGGTTGGGGCGGGGTGCATGTGCATAAACATGAGTTTATTTCAAATTTAGCTGAAACCGAGCATGGGCAGCGCCCCCTCCACAAAGAGTGATAAAACAAACAGTATTCTTTCTTGTAAATCTCTTAGAGCCCACTGATGCTCAGAGAATGCTTTTGTTTATTTTTGCTGAATTCTTTTATTATTATTTTAGAGAGCGTGAGCAGGGGAGAAGGTCAGAGAGAGAGAGAGAGAGAGAATGTCTCCACACCCATGGAGCTGGACGTGGGGCTCTATTCCGTCACCCTGGAATCGACCCAAGCTGAAGTCAAGGATCCCATGCTCAACTGACTGAGCCAGGCAGGTGCCCCTCTCTTCCCTGAGTAATTTTTTTTTTTTTTTTTAATTATTTTTGAGAGAGAGAAAACAGGTGAGCGGGGGAGGAGCAGAGAGAGAGAGGGAGACACAGAATCTGAGCGGGTCCCAGCTCAGAGCTGTCAGCACAGAGCCGGACATAGGGCTCGAACTCACGAACTCAGTGAACATGACCTGAGCCCAAGTCAGATGCCCCACCAGCCAAGCTACCCAGGTGCCCCCCCCCTCAGTAATTCTTAAACCCAAAGCCAGTCTCTAGTTGAAATCCACCCATGATCTGTCAAACTGAGTTGCTTCCCAATAAACTTGTCATTAAATGTAATTAATATGTGATACAAACTTTGAAGCCAAAAAGAATTTCATCAATGACCTGAGCAACTTCTTGGCCAAATTGGATCATGGTTTTCCCATAGGGCACAAATACAGTTTTTCCTCCATGTTTTCTGCCTGTTACAATGTAAAGGATACAGAGTTGACACATTTTTGTCAAAATTTTGGCAACATTTTAAATTAAACTACATTGTTAATTTTCTCCATTACTTTCTTAAGTCTAGACTAGAGGTGGGGAGAGTTTTCCCCGAAGGGTCAAATGGGAAATATTTTAGGCTTTGCCAGACACATGTAGTGTCTATCACATATTTTTTCTTTTGTTTTGTTTTTTTACCACCCTTTCAAAACATGAAAGCTGTTCTTCGCTCCAGCAAAGGCCAGATTCAACCTTCCAGCTCTGAACTGTAGCATGTTCAGATTTCCACAATATAAATGTGTCTCTGATGGCTGATTTCAAGCGGCCAGTGTGGGGTGCCTGAACCAACCTGGAGTGTCAGAATGAGGCTTGGGAACCGTCTTTCCAGCATATGGATCCAATAAATGGAAGTAACCCAAGGCACGTAGGTCACGGTAGGATGATTGAGAAGTAATGTGTTTTGAGACCTTGTTATCAAGAGTACTGATTTCACTGTAAACGTCTATAATTTAATTTTTGATAATGTCTGTTTAACTGCAAGCCCACAGAATTCCTGAAAAGTTAACACTTGATTCTCATGCCCCAGCTCCGGCTCGCACGGGTCTCACCTCCAAGTGGAGATGGGGTTGTGTAAGCTAGGCTTCTGGGTTGGTCCTGGATGTTCGGGTTCTTCCCCTGGGTTCCACCTAGGCACCCCCCAAGGTGACCCCCGGCGAGTCAGTGCCCTGTATCATCCCCTCCCCCTGAGTCTGAGCCCAACCCATCATGTGCTTCTGACCAGCAGAGTTTGCTGAATGGGGTAGGCCCTCATTCCCTTGACTGTGTCCCTTCACACGTGAAGGATGATGGATGTCACACCCATCACGCCCACGATCCCATGATGTCTGGAGACATAGTCTCTTGCCGGTCTTGCAGGGGCCACAGCCACGTGAACAGCCCTTGGAGAAGGCCCCGTGGCAGGGGACGGTGGGCCGCGTCCAGGACCTGAGGGTGGCCTCCAGCCAATCGCCAGAAAGAAGCTGGGGCCCTCGGTCGTGTGCTCACGAGGACACGCGTGTGCCAGCAGCCCGAATGAGCCGGAAAGAGTGGAGCCTCCAGACGAGAGCAAAGCCCAGCCCCCACCTGGATTACAGCGTGGGAGACCCTGAGCCGGTGGCTCTGCCCACCCCTGACTCCTGCCCTGGGGAACCTGAGGTAACCAAACTGTGCTTTGTCAGTTACTAAATGTGTGCTCCTTTGTTACACTGCAACAGAAAGTGAATATGTCATCATTCGCTACATTTATGCACCTTTCTGTGTATGTGTGAAATGTTACATTTCCCCATTTTAAAAAGTTGGGGAGAAATGTAAACATTGGGCAATAAAAATAGCGGGCAAGAACTGTACCCCGGTGTTGGCCCAGAATGCTCTCAGATGGTGTCACGGTGAGGAAACTCGAGGTGGGTTTCCGTTTGGGATGGGTTCGCCCCCCGCCCCCCGCGCCCCGCAATGACTCTGTCCTGAGTCCACGAGCTGTGCGGTGGGTATGAGGTCGGGAGCTAGACTCCTGTGCCTCATTTTCTTTTTAAAAATTGTTTAATGTTTTTATTTATTTTTTGAGAGAGAGAGAGAGGCACAATATGAGCAGGGGAGGGGCAGAGAGAGAGAAAGAAACCCAGAATGTGAAGCAGGCTCCAGGCTCCGAGCTGTCAGCACAGAGCCCGACGCGGGGCTCGAACCCACGGACTGCGAGATCATGACCTGAGCCAAAGTCGGACACTCAGCCGACTGAGCCACCCAGGCGCCCCTCCTGTGCCTCGTTTTCACCTCTGTGCCAGAGCTTCCTGCCTACCTGTGTGTCCCGACAGGCCTCCCTGTCCTCACCTTTCAAGTGGAGGTGACCACAGTACCTGCCTCATGGCACAGCTGCACAGGACTCGGTGAGGCAGCCATTTTCAGCGGACCGTGTTAAGTGGCCATCATCCCTCGCTGCCCTCACCCGCTACGGAGCCGTCAGGGGGCGGGGAGGGGGACCGACTCCAGCTGGGCACGGATGGGTCTACACCATGCATAGTGAGTGATTCAGGAACCCAAGTCAGTCACTGTCTACCATCCCCCAAGCCTTCCGGGAGAGGTCAGGTGTCTGTTTGATAGGAGTTTCCACAAAAGGGTTCTCACCTCCTAAGCTACAGCCTCGAGAAGGGAAGGCCTTTCCCTCTCCAGACGCCACGGGAGAGCGTGAGCTGTGGCGGCCGTGGGGCTTGCCACAGGAGGAGCACAGATATCGTTGTCTGAGGTGGCTGGAACCATGGGGTCGAGCCACCCCAAAACTCCCCCTACATCCAGATCCTGGTCATGTGGACGGACACACTGGGCATCGTTCAGACCATCTTGAGTTGAGCTTTCTGGTAGTTGGCGGCTGAGCTCGCATCCTGATTAGGTTGTCATGTAAAAGCTGTTGCATTGACGGGGGGGGGGGGGGGGGGGGTTGCGGACACGAGGGACAACGGACAGTGGATGCTGGGTTCTGTGTCTGCAGCTCCCCTGGAGTTGGGCAAGGTGGGCGGGGCCTGTTGGCTTCCATTTTGTCATAGCTAAATCCCCGTGAGGCGTTCTGCGTGCTGACTACCATCTGCCAGCACCTTGACCTTGGACTCCCAGCCTCCAGAACCCTGAGAAATCAGCGTCTGTTGTCTGTCAGTGGTCCGGGCTGTGGTGTGCTCGTTACGGCAGCTGAGCTGACAGACACACTCCCCACATCTGCCAGCACGCTCCCTGGCCTCTGAGGCCTCGTCAGGAGGCACTTTTGTGCTAAAGAGAAACCGCCGTCGGGCACGCTAGCATCGGCGGCCTGCGCGGGGTGGGGGCCCCACGTGCTCAGAGCTGGCAGAGGCTTCTCGAATGCTGAGCGCCCGACCCTGGGATTCGCACGGGATGCTGCCGTCCTGCCCGCCCCTCGGCAGTTGTTAGAACGGAGGCGGGGATTCTGGGCTCTGACAACCCCGTTGCCCCTCACTCCGATGTGACCAGAACTACCCGCTCATGCCCCTGTTCACGCTCACGGGCAAACGCACACGAGGAAGCATCGAGCCAGCGTGGGACCCACACCGGCCACGGTTTCTGGGCCTGGGCCTCCCGGCTGTTGCTCCGCTTCCTGCTTTAATTCTGCTGGGCCTCGTCCCCGTCCTCCCACTTCTCCTGCGGTCAGAGGAGGCTGCTCCCCAGTCCCAGGCCCGCACGCTTCCCCCCACCACAGATGCCCGAAGGCCCGGCCACCTCGGCGCCTCCGCCGAGGAGCCCTCCCGCACCCCTGCCCCGCGAGCCTGCGTGCCCCATCACCATCACCGCCCTTGTGCCTTTGCCCTTCTCTTGCCTGCGGGACCTCACAAAAGAGAGCAGGGTCTCTGGGCCCCAGCCCAGCCTGAGCGCTTCGTGAGGCCCGGGTCCCCCCTTTGCCTGCCAGACTTGACCCCCCTCCCCAGAGGAGAAAGCTCCTACTAATCACCCCGCCCAGGACGCAGGCAGATGAATCTTCCCAGACCGGCGTGGGGGCTCGAGGTTGGCCTGGCAGGGACAAAACCGAGCAGGCCTGGGGACCGGGACTCTCGGCCGACAGCCGTTCTCGGCTTTATCGGCCGCTTTTTCTGCCAAACAAAGGCCCTGCCCGCCCTGGGAGCCCACGCTGCTGCTCTATTGAAATCTCGAGGTGGTTCCCTATTAATCACTCCCTCTGGTGCCTCAGAGGCCAAAAAGACTCAAACAAAACCTCTTTTCTAAGCAGGAAGAGCTTTCCAGAGGCCTGAGCAGAAAGATTCCCCAACTCCTCTCCAGTATGACACTAACAAGATGCTGGGGCCTCTGGGACTCACACAAACAAGGATAACTGGGGGGGGGGGGGGGGGGGGGGGGGCGCGGATTTGGAATGTGACCAGTCCGTCTGTGTGCTCCATAGACAAGGCAGGGGTGGTGAGTAAGGGGTCTCGCCCACATATGGCCCCTTCCTTGTTTCGTTTACTTTTTATTATTTAAAAAAAATTTTTAACATGTATTTATTTTTGAAAGACAGAGACCACGAGTGGGAGAGAGGCAGAGAGAGAGATGGAGACACAGAACCCGAAGCAGGCTCCAGGCTCTGAGCTGTCAGCACAGAGCCCAACGCGGGGCTTGAACCCATGAACCGTGAGATCATGATCTGAGCGGAAGTCGGATGCTCAACCGACTGAGCCACCCAGGCGCCCCTTCCTTGTTTATTTTAAAAAGCAAAAAAGACCCAATTAAATGATTTTTTTTGAAAGCAGACACATACGAAAAAGATGAGAAAGAGAAAAAAAATCCCATTTCACTCCAGCCTCTGACACAACCTTGACTCTTAACTCGTGTGTCTCTCTTTTTTTCTGATGTTGCCACTCTGCATTAACCAATAACTAATCTTGAATTTAAGCATCATTCTGTAAATGTGAGTTTGGTTTGTCTTTTTGAACAGAAACACCAAGCCATCATTCCCAAGACAAGTCCTCATTTCCTAGGGACCAGGCCTGATATCCACGGGCCTGCCTTTTGGACTGTCCTGTTGCAGAGAGAAACAGCCTCTTTGTCCCGATATTGTGGCCCCTATCAGGATGGGGAGCGGCCTCTATGCCTCTGAACGGAAGCACATTCCTTTCCATAAAGATTTAACTTAAAAAAAAGGGCAAAAAAGCTGGCTCGAAGAACATTTGAGGGCCATCCGTTCCCATGAGGGCAGAAGTGTATCAAAACAATCACATCCTCTTGGCTTGGGAAGTCAGATGGATAAAGATGCAATTCATTGTAAAGGCCTCAACATGGGGGGTATACTTCAAAACACAAAATCTGGCATGTTTTGGATACAGCAGTAGTCCCGTGAATCTAAAACAGGTATGGCATGGGGCACCTGGGTGGCTCAGTCGGTTAAGCGTCCGACTTCGGCTCAGGTCACGATCTCACAGTTTGTGAGTTCGAGCCCCGCATCAGGCTCTGTGCTGACAGCTTGGAGCCTGCAGCCTGCTTCGGATTCTGTGTCTCCCTCTCTCTCTGCCCCTCCCCTGCTTGCTTTTCCTGTCTGTCTCTCTCTCTCTCTCTCTCTCTCTCTCTCTCAAAAAATAAATAAACATTAAAAAAAAATTTTTTTAACAGGTATGGCGCAGACAACGGGAAGGATGGGGGACACATAGCATCATCACACTGGGAGATCAATATGACGTCTCAACCCAAGAGGGCAGATGCTCTCCTTGCCGAAATAATAAACCTGAGAAACAGATGACGTGGCTTGATCTGTGACCAACCAGGCCTGCTCACTCCTTGAAGGTAACAGAATAAAATGACTGGAAATTAGTCTGGCCTAATACACACTGTCAAATAGCAGGGAAATCCTACGAGGACAGTGAAAAAAAAAAATACTTCTGCAGCCTTGCCATTGTGAGTTTTGTTGTTTTTTTTTTATTAAAAAATTGACACTCTTAATAGGAGAGATGATTAGGATAATGGTTCTTCAGTGCTTCCTAAGGATCCATCACACCAGTGAAGGGAGGAAATTTAAGGTACAGCTGGGTACCTTACTGTACCTATTAGCTCACTATTATTCCAGGAAGGGCTCAGGCGCTCGATGGCTTATCTTTTTGAAAAATGTCACTAATAATCAGAAAGTTTTGTGTTTTGCTTTATGGTTTACAGCACAGCACACATCAACACACAGGGTTCCCCTGTCACACACACACACACACAAATCAGAGACGTTCCTCCCACCCCGTCCTCGACACAGGCTTTCTTTCCCCCAAACTGGAGAAGAGATCAGAAGGAGGTAAGCCTTTGCCTTAACTTCACAATCCAACAAGTGGATACGTGAGTAATGCTGGCACTTAGCTTCTCAACCCCCCGTTTCCTCCCCACCACCCACACCCCTGTGATAGTCATTCCAAAGCACAAAGTGATGGTGTTTTGCAGAGTGATTGATCAGTGTGTGTGCTACGCAGTTATTTAAAATGATGTCGACTGAGGACTTTTAAGAATGGGGAAATACCATACAAAGTAACGTGACATGAAAAAGGTAAGATACAAGATAGAGTGTGAGCGTGTGTGTGTGTGTGTGTGTGTGTGTGTGTGTGTGTTCTCAGGGAAATGCCCCAAACTATTGAAAGTAGTCAGTGGTGAGATTAGGCACGCGACTAGTTTCTTTTTTATAAGTATTTCCTGATTTTCTACAATGAACATATATTGCATTTCAAATCAGGGAAAGTGTCATTTTAAAAATGAAATTTAGCAGACACTGGATTGGCTCTCCGATGTGCTTTTTCTCGCGTATGCCGCCTTTTTCTGCTGATTGATTTCTGTGGCCCTTTTAAGTCCCCTTTATTCCATTCTTGGTGTGCTAGCTTGTTGCTTGGTAACCATCATTTTCACTGATTGCCTGTTTCTCACTGGTACTCTCTAGTGATGCCACATTGCAGAGCGATCCCCTGTGAAATGACTTCCGTCCAGGGCCACAAAACAAAACCATCTAACCTTACTTATCACACCTTCCACCTTACGAGACGTGAGTACCACTGCCGGCTCCCCAAAACGTTGGATTTCATAAATGTCCCAGAAAGAATTAACATGGTGACGATTCGAGGGGCCTACTTTTTGCTTCCACACGCAGCTGTGAGAATCTCTCCTTTTACCTGTCCTTACACGCTGCCGGTCCTCACCGTCGGCCCTGTGCCCTGTTGTGGCAGGTGCTTTTTTGCTGCCTACCTAGAAGCCCCCGCCCACCCTTCTCCTCTTCCTGCAGAGAGATCCCAGATTTTGTCCAGATACACACTTTCTACCTGCTGCAGGAGAAGTGGGGCCCAGCTCTTAAGAGAGGATCATGACTAAGCTAGGAAGGGTGTGGTGGTCCCACATCCCCCATGGCTTAGGCACAGGTGGGGAGTGTAATTTGGGCCGACAAGACATGAAGGGAAGCGGGCTGGAGTCTTTGTTCCTAAAGAGAGACGCATGAAACAAAAATGGTCTCTGGATCCTGGCTTGGGAAGACGGGGCCCAGGGCCCCTTCAGGCTCTCGAAAGTACAAGAGTCAATACAACAAGGACACAGGTGCCACATGGTGGTGAGAAATGGAGTCCTTGATGGCACCACGGAGTCACTGGATCAACACATCCTAGGCCTGTCCTTTCTCCTAAGTTCTCACACGTGAGGTCATAAACCCCCTCTGTGTCAGAGCCACACTGGGTTGGCTTCTCTGTTATTTGCAGTTAAAACCTGCTAACTGAGCCAATGCGAACCTCCCCCTCGTCTCCGTAGGGTGGCCCACGTGTTGTGGATTATCCAGAGAACTCACGGTTTACACTGAGCCCGGTACAGTTACTACTGCCCTATTTTACTCTCCAAAATGTCCCAGTTTCAGATGATCGATTATATGGTCATTGTTCTGGGTCAGGCTGTGTCCCTGAAGTAGTCACATGTTGAAACCCTGCCCCTAGTCCCTCCAAATGTGACCTTACTTGAAAATAGGGTCATTGCAGATGTCATTCATTAAAGTGGAACCATACTGGAGTAGGTGGCCACTAACCCAAAGTGACTGGGGTTCTCATAAAAAGGGGGATGGCCCTGCTGATACCTCGATCTCAGACTCCTGGCCTCCAGACTGACAGACGATGCATTTCTGTGGATTAAGCCACCTGGTTTGTGGTACTTTGTTACAGCAACCCCAGCGTTCTCACGCAGTCATCCTACCCACTGGCTCTGTCTGAAGAGGAAGGAACCACTCTGGCTGCCAGTGATCTGAGGTGTCGGCATTTGAGAGCAGCCTTGCAGGAAACGTGGGATGTCAACAGGCAGGGATGGTGTGTGGAGAGGGGGCATGAAATGTGTGAGCCGGGGCCAAATTACAGACAACTCTTAAGGCATCCTGACCCTATGAAATGGGGGCAAGGGAACAGTCTGGCCCAAGGCACCTAAAGCTTCTCTGAGAGGAGGAATTCTGCTATAGGGAAGCAGCAGAGGAGGTATGGCATCCCATACTGTGTAGTCTTGATCTAAGTATACACAAATACATAGAGGAGACACCAGAATGCTCAGAAACAGATCTGTGTACATGTGAGCACTCAGTGTGTGACAGAGTGGCCCTGCAGAGCTGTTGGGGGAAAGACGTAGTTTTCAGCCAATGATACCAAGAAAATTATGTACGTACACATCTGTCAAAGAAATGGAACCCCTACCTCACATCGTATGCAAAAAGTCAATTCAGGGTGGATCAAAGAATTAAATGTGAAAGGCAGAGCTACAATCTTTTAGAAGACACTGTAGGAGAACATCTTCATGACTGAGGGGTAGGGAATAACTTCTTGAACAAGTCATTGAAAGCACCAATCATAAATGAAAACAGGGGCAAGCCGGACTAAATTAAAATCAAGAAGCTGTTCCTCAAAGTGTAGCAACAGCTTTGCTCAGAGTGGAAGGAGATAACCTGCACAGGAATAACCAACCAAGACCCATTTTCCAAATATTTAAAGAGCTTCAAACAAATGAGGAAAAAACAAAACAAACAAAACAAAACAAAACAAAACAAAACAAAACAAAAACAGATGACCCAAGAGAGAAATGGGTAAAAAACTGGAACAGGCACTGCATGGAAGGGCCTATCTGGATGGCCAGTAAAGGTTTAACCTCATCAGAAGTCACACAAAACTATTAAAACTATGTCACACACCTATTAAAACTATGATGAGGTAGCTTCATAGCTTCCAGGCTGACAATTTAAGAGTCTGACCGAGCCAAGTGATGGCAAAAATATGGAGCAAGGGGGGCTGAAATACACTGTAAGTGGAAGTGCAGATTGGGACAAAGGCTTTGGAAAATAGTTTGACATTATCTAGGAGATTTGAAGTTTGCATATCCTGTGACTCCAAGTGTACTTTTAGATATATAACTGAGAACAGAGGTTCTCATGTGTCCAAATCTCCTGGGGGGGCTTCTGGGCCCCATTCCCAGAATTTGAGTCTGAAGGCCTGGGTGGACCCCCAGATCTGCATTCTAACAAGTCCACAGGTAATGCTGACACTGCTGATCTAGGGAACCACACTTTGAGAAGCACCTGGAGAGATGTGTGCTCCTGTGCTCCGGGATATACAGACAGGAAGTGTGCTTAGAGTAATTGCTGAAAATGTCCATCTACAGTTGAATGAACGAAGTATGGCATATTCATACAGGGGAAATGCTAGAAAGCATTGGAAATGAATGGACCACTTGCAAACTATGGACGCATGGTCCAAACAATTTGATTGCAAAATGCCAGACACAGAAGACCTTACACAGGGGCGCCTGAGTGTCTCAGTGGGTTAAGCATCCGACTTGATCGTGACTCAGGTCGTGATCTCGCAGTTCGTGCTGACAGCACGGCGTCTGCTTGGTATTCTCTCCCTCTCTCTCTCTGCATCTTCTCCCCCCACTCAAAACAAACAAGAAGGCCTATGCAGTGTCATTCCAATCATAAAAAGCATAAAAACAAATAAATGCAACCCATTATTCAAGGTTGCACACATACGTGATAAAGCGAGTCTGTCATCCCGAGCTCTGTGACCTCTGTTTGAGCACGTTAGCCACAGAACGTTGCGTGGCCACCCCTGGCCTCAAGGCAGGCTGAGACACGCTGTGTTTTAGCTGGGCTCCGTACCCTCCTGGGCAAAACCGGAGTTGTACTAACCAGAGGAAGTGCAGAATGGATACGTAGGAGGCTGCTAGGAGGCTCTGCCCTTTTAACTGCAGACGATAATCATTAACCACCCTGTGACACCGCCTGGGATCACAGCCACCAGAAGCCAGGACTCCTGACGGCGGTCACCTGCAGGACAGGCGGCCCCGCCTTCCTCGCTGGAACACGGCTTCACCTCCGGCATCCTACAGAGGAGAATGATCTCCATCTTGTCACGTTTTGAATCTTCGATGGCTAATTACATTCTGTAGGGGAGGGACTGGGTGGTAAATCTGGCCCGCCCGTGGCGGGTAGTTGCTGGGTGACCACCGTCACCAAAGGGAAACACGGAGGTGTTACAGGAACTGCCATTGTCTTTCTGTGCTTAGGGTCAAGCATGACTGTTTCCAAGTCATGATTCCAAGGGAATCAGGGGTTTTTGGTTTCGAGAGAGGTTCAGGAATCTTGGGGGTCCTGTACTCTTTTTTTTTAACCTTATACTTATTTGATCCTTTTCTCAGACGTTACTTATTTTCTTGTTCTAGGTTGGTTGTAAATCTCCTTCAGGACCTATATTTGCTGCTGTTGGCACGGTAAGAAAACGCTTGCCAGGGAGGATTTCAAACCTGGAAGCGAATGTGCCAGCTCACTTCAAACTCAACAGCTGGTTGCTCATTCTCTATGGCGGTGATAGACGTAAAAGAGGGAGCGGGATTATGTCTTACAGATTTCGTCTTTTCGATCACCGTAAACTTCGTAAGCCTCTCTCAGCCAGCTTGTTTTTTTTCCTTTGAAGCCTTAACAGGATAAACCGTAGAGGGGAAATCCGATCGGCAGGTATTGCACAGCCGAGGGCCGCCGGGCCGCGCACTTTTCACACGCATCTCGTGGCCTCCCCACACCACGTCATCCGCAAGGTACACGCACAACGGAGGCTGCATTTCAGCTGCTTCCAATTAGCGGAGCGCCAACTGTGTCTAGCACAGCCACGCTTTTTGTAAATGGCTGGGAGTTAGGCCAGAAGTCAGACTTCTCGAATTCCATTTCCTTCTCTAAGATACAAACGTCTTCACGGATGTGGGAAGCTGCGTGTGTTTCTCCCTTTTCTCCCGCTTCACAATGGGGACGCGGTGCTGTGCGTGGGGGGAGGATGAGACCAGCAGCCCCCGCCCCCGTGGCGTGGAATTGGTAGAGACCAGTTTCATTTAGTCTCACGGCCTTTGGTTCCGAGTCTTCCCGCGGGCAGACCTCCGGGGATCTCTGGTTGCGCTCCCACACTCGGGCCTGTGTTTTTAAACTTGAGTCCCGGTTATAATTTTAGGTCAAAACAGGAGAAATTAGTGACCGTTGAGCAGATTTGACGATTCTTGAGGGGCAGTAGGGCGAGTCAGCCCAATGCTGAATAGCGCGACCAGGATGTCGCCTTCCTGCCGGGCGCTGCCCGGAGCCCTTTACACACATGACCCTCATTTAGTCCGGAGGTTTACAGGAAGTGGGGAAACTGAGGCATTGGGAGCCCCACGGTCACACAGGTAGTTAGTGCTGGAGCCACACCTGAAGCCTAAGGGGGTCTGGTTCCAGTGCCTGTCCCCGCACCCACGGTGCCCGTGTGCCGTCGGCTCTGCTCACCTAGGGGCGGAAGCATATTGTCATCTGTGTGGGTGACAAAGCGTTTTGTAGGAAGGACTAAGTGAGAGCTATTTGCTCATGTATTTTGTTTTACTTGATTTTATTTTTTTTAAGTTTTTATTTATTTTTTTTTTTGAGGTGGGGGGAGGGGCAAAGAGAGAGAGGGAGACACAGGATCCGAAGCAGGCTCCAGGCTCTGAGCTGTCGGCACAGAGCCCGACGCAGGGCTCGAACTCACGGACCGCGAGATCATGACCTGAGCTGAAGTCGGACGCTTGGCCGACTGAACCCCCCAGGCGCCCCCAAAGTATCACTGTTTCAAGACATAAAGGCATGATTCTTCAAGTGCACGTGGCAGGATGTTTCCCGATATCTAAATTTGTACCTTGTTCTCTCTGCGTTTATTTCTGGAAGTAGCCGGGCCTCGTGTGCCCCTGTTTTAGGGCAGCTGGGATTGCAGAACTGAAAGCACCAGTTTCCAGTGAGAGCCTCCGAGAAGGACAGAGAGAGAAGAGTTCCCAGGAGGGGCGGCCCAGCCAGCCCCGATACTCCTTCTCCTCTAAAATTTCCTCTTTCTACCCCTTTCCTATGCCTGGAGGCATTCCGCGTGTGGTCCAATGTCTACTTCTCTCACTGAGCACAAGGTTTCGGGTTCATCTGTATTGTTGCACGTATCCGCTACCCGTCCCTGCTCGTGCGGAGCATACTCGATTGTACGAAAATACCGTTTTCTTTTCAATGAGCCCACTAGATGATAGACATACGGATCGCTTCCAGCTTGGGTTTTATGAATAATTCTGCTCTAAACATTCACGGGGTAGTCTTTGACATGTGTTTTCACTTCTCTCGAGCAGATTCCTAGGGGTGGACGCGTTGCATTGCACACTGAGCGTATGTTTAACTTTTCGCTAGATTGTGAAAAGATTGTGAGGCCTTGGCTGCAAGAGCGGTGACGGAGCATCTTTGGTGACGGAAACGTTCTAAGACGTTTGAAAACTGGACAGGACTAAAAGTCATCAGACCACACACTAACTGTGTGAATTTAATATGGAAAACGTCAGGCCTCAATAAAGTTGTTAAAAAAGGAGAAGCTAGGGGTACGGCTCAGACAGTAAGTGTCTGACTTCGGCTCAGGTCGTGATCTCAGGGTTCGTGGGTTCGAGCCCCACAATGGGCTCTGTGCTGACAGCTCGGAGCCTGGAGCCTGCTTCGGATTCTGCGGCTCCCTCTCTCTCTGCCCCTCCCCGACTCATGCTCTGTCTCTCTCTTTCTCAAAAATAAATACACGTTAAAAAAAAAAAAATCAGAATCTGAACACTGGCCAGAAATCTGATAATATTAAGACATTGTTGGGAGTCTTTTACCGGTGATAATATCACGGTTACGTTTTCTTTAAAACAGACTCTTGTCTTTTAGAGATACACACGGAGTTACAGGAAATGATATAATGCCTGAGATTTGCTTCGAAATAATACAGGAGGAGCTGGGTGGGCTTATAGATGAAACAAGCCTGACAATAAGTTGATCGTTGTGGAAGCCAGGGGATGGATGGATACACGGAGATTTATTTTATTATTCTGTCCTCTTTTGTACATGCTTCCATAGTTTAAAGCTTGAAAAGATGAATTTAAGAGTCTCAAAAGAAAGAAAGAAAAAAAGCTGAATTGGCTATGTCCCGCAGTGGCCACTGACGACACCAGGCAGGAGTGAGGCAGGGAACGTCTATTGTCTCTGCCTGCTCGGCACACCCTCCCCCTTCTACTAACAGTGGCCAGACTTTGCTTTGAGTAAGGGCCAGCCTCTGCTTGCGTCTTCCGTGGTCTGCCCACCTTCGATCCAGGTCCCGGGCCCAGAGCCTCGGGGAGCCAGTCAGCCGCTGTCTCCTGGACATTCTCGCTCAGCTCATGTGGGATGGTGTGAAAAGGGGAGAAGCCAGAGCTGATCCCCCCCCCCCACCCGAGAGAGCAGCCTTGGGGTGCTGCTGCTATTAATCCCCACGGCAGCTGACTCCCACCCTTTTCGGGAACCCGGATCTCAGCTTTCTTTGGTTCTGTGAACCGTCCAGCATCACGCCGATAAATTCCCTTCTTGTTTAAGTTGGCCAGTGTTGCTTTCCTTGGCCGAAAACCAAAACACCCCGGGGCAGACACAGCACAGCTTCCCGGACAGTCTGCACGTTCCTTCCGTCTCTGCACCTCCTTTGGGCAGATTCAGCTACAGGCGCAGACCCCCTCGGACGCTACGAGTTGCACAAGGCGACCTGGCAACTAAAACAGGAAGGAAAACACGCCACGCAGAGGCACCGAATTGATAGCTAGGAGCCCTCGCTCTGCTCAAACACAAATGGAAAGCATCGTCATGAAGACAGAAACATTGACCGGACCAGAAAAGTTTCACTGGCCTCTAACGCACCGTGGGGTAGAAATATATGAACCACAGATGAGAGGCACAGATGTAAGTTCTAAATTTCCCAGGAGCTGCATTAAAGTGGTAAAAAGAAATAGGTGAAATTAATTTCAGTAATACACTTTATTTAAGCCAATATATCCCAAATATTATCATTTCAAACTGTAACCCCTGTGGAAACTATTACTATATTAATAATATTTCTTAATGTTTATTTTTGAGAGAGAGAGAGAGAGAGAGAGAGAGAGAGAGACATCACCAGCAGGGGAGGGGCAGAGGAAGAGGGGCATTGAGCAGTTAGTGGTGGGAGAGGATGCACAGAGCTTCGCCAAGAAGCAGAAACAGCTGCTGGGAGACGTACGATTACCTCCCGTGTCCAGTCCCTCGGGCCCGGAGCTTACACGTTGCCCCCCGATCCACGCCACACGATAGAAGCCGAATGAACACGCTGAAAATCAACAACTCCTAGATCGGCCAGAAAAGGGAGGCCACGGGGCAAACCTCGGTGCCCAAGTGGGGGAGACAGCTTTCCAGAACAGAAGTCTGAGAGCAGGAGGCGCCGGGAGACCCAGCGAGGGCCAGAGAAGCCCCCCCAGGGTGAACGCGGTGGACGCTGGCCTCTCGACGAGGAGGAGCGTGAGAACGAAAGCCTCTCAGTCCTAGGGGTCCGCCCCACATTTCCGTGAGCTTTGCCCCCAGAGGCTCCATCAGGTCTTAACAGAGGAGGGAAAAACATCCCCTGGGGTGTCCATCGGGGGAGGGGAAGCAGCCCGTCTTGCAACACGTCCAGGGGGCTCTGCTTTGCAAGGCCTGCCGGGCGGGCCGGGCTTTGGGCTGAGAGTCTTGCTCTCCTCATCTCCCAGCCTGTTCTTGTAAAGCGCTCTGCGTTTCCGGAAGCAACGTGAATGAGGTTCCGAGTGTCTTGCAGCCCCACTGACATTATTTCTTTTAAGCCCTCCGACACCCTTCTAAGTCCGCGTTACAGCCGAGGACCCTGAAGCCCGGAGAGGCCAAATGACTCGCCCAAGGTCACGTGACTGGGTAACAGAGGCGCGGGCTCCAGAGCCTGGGTCCCCTCCAGCACACCTTCCTGCCGCCTTGACTTCACTGTGGCGACTCAACGCAGTTCGCCCTGTCCTACGTCGCCAGCCGGCATATCATCACCAGCGTATTGTCTGGCTGCTAAATGGGGGAGGGGCGGAGAGCGAGGGGGACAGAGGATCCGAAGCAGGTTCTGAGCCGTCAGCCCGGAGCCCGACGCGGGGCTCAAACTCCCGAACCGTGAGATCATGACCTGAGCCGAAGTCGGACGCTCAACGGACCGAGCCACCCAGGCGCCACCCCCCACTCCTTCCATCTCCCCTGCTGGTGGCCACGCTCCCGCGGAGACCCCTCCCGTGCTGAACTGGGTGGCCGCGTAACCACAGGGACACTGTAGAAACGGCAGGGTGGGGCTTCCTCGTGTGCTCTCGCCGGAGCTCGTCACCTGGGAGGTGGACCCTCCAGGCTCAGGTAAACTTCCAGGAGATGTGGCCCCGACCCACACGTTGACACAACCTCCTGAGACACCCCGTGCGAGAACGACCCAGCTGAGTCGTTCCTTCCCCAATTCCAGGCCCACAGAAACCAAGGCGATACGTGTTCTTGTGTTTTCAGCACGTTGGAGCCCTTTACCGCCCAGCAACAGATGAGCAACACAGCCTCTCTCTCTCTCTCTCTCTCTCTCTCTCTCTCTCTCTCTCTCTCTCTCTCTGGCTGTCTTTTGCAGCTGTACAAAAGTGCAGTCCTGCTCCACAGTGGTCAGAGTTCCCGTGGCTGCATGACAGGAAGCCCTCAGGACGCCGCGAACAGGCAGGAAGCAGTCCTGGGGCCACAGGAAGCATCCCAGAAGGATAGGGCAGCAGCAGGAAGTAACACTCAGCAGACAGGAAAGGGAAGACGATACGAACACAGAGGTCTGGGTTCTGCAGGCATTTGACAGATATTAAGTGAGTTCCAACCCTTTGAGGATGCAGGTATGGACCAGGAGCTTCCGAACTTTGAGGCTTCTCCTCCTCGGCCCCATCTACCTGCCTTCAGACTCAGCCAGCTCTAACGCCGAGGGTTCCAGAAGCACCCTTTCTTGTTGCTGGGGCTCTGTTCTGCTTTGCACGTACCCACCCCGGCCCGAGGGTGAAAACCCCTCAGGGCCGTCGGGGGCCCAAGCCATCGCTTCTTTGCAGGTCTGGTACCGCCACCGTGTGCCTGGCACGCGATTCCCGACTTCGGCAGGTAAAGACAGGAGAGAGCGGAGGCAGGAGCCCGGCCACACCCCACCCTCCGAGCGGCTGGGCCGGGAGAACTTTCCACAATGATGGGCATGTTCTTTATCTGCAGTGATCAGGACAGTAGCCACAGGATAAGGACCTCCACATCCAGCACTTGAAGCGTGGCTCGTGCCACTGAGGAATGGAATGCTTAATTTTACTTCGTTTTAATTAGAACATACATGCAAATAGCCAGCTGTGGCTAGTGGCTTCTGAATTGGGCCGCATGGCTCTTATCCACGTTCGGGGTCTATAACGCAGGCTCTGGAGAGTTGTATTTTTATTTTTTAATTTGTAAATTAAAGTACTATTTACATAGAGGAAATTTTGCTTTAAACCTTTTTTTTTTAGCGTTTATTCACTTTTGAGAGAGAAGAAAGAGCCTGAGTGGGGTAGGGGCAGCAAGCGAGGGAGACAGAATCCGAAGCAGGCTCCAGGCTCCGAGCTGTCAGCACAGAGCCCGACGCGGGGCTCGAACCCACGAACCGCGAGATCATGACCTGAGCCGAAGTCAGACGCTCTACCGACTGAGCCACCCAGGCGCCCCGAAAATTTGCTTTTTTTAGTGCACAGTTTTGCTACTTTTGACAGATACACAGAGTCACGCGATCGCCACCACAGTCATCCCCTCCCCCGCCCCCCCAATTCCCACGTGCCATTTTGCGGTCAGCCTCTCCCCAGACCTCCAGCCCCTGGCAACCGCTCACCTGTCTCTGTCTCTATAGTTTTGCTTTTCCCGGAGCGTCCTGCAGATGAAAGCCTACCCGGTGCATTTTGGGGTTCACCCGTCTTCTCCTGCAGATTCACACTTGGCTCTTTTTCGTTGCCACGTTGTATTCCACCGCGTGGCTATTGCCGTACGGCAATTTGTTAATCCGATCCCCAGTTGGGGTGCATTGGGATCGTTGGGGCGTTTCCACTTTTTGGTGGTTATTTGCCAACGCAAGTTTTCATTACACTTGGGTTAAAGCCACGTAATGGGGCCGCCAGCCGGAAGGTAAGTTTGTTGAGCTTCGTAAGAAACCGCCAAACTGTCTCCTCAAGCGGTGGCATCGTCGTGCGCGTCCCACCAGCTGGGTCAGCGAGCCCCCGGCCGCCCCACGTTTGCAACAACAGTTGGTATCGTCATTTTCCTTAAGTCACTTCAGTAGGTGTCTACCGATGTCTCGTTGTTTCAACTCACTCCCAACAAGGGGTGATGTCGAGACTCTTTTCCTGTGCTTGTCTGTCATCCGTATATCTTCTCTAATGGCCTTTTACTGGCCCTTTCCTCGCGCCGTCTGTTGAAGCTGTCAGGATATCCAGTGGCTTGCTGTCGGAGGAAGGAATGCAGCGGGTGTCCGGACTTGGCAGGGTCACCGTGACGCAGCCCACGAGCTGCCGGTGTTACCAACACGCGTGGCCTTGCTCCTCGGGAAAAGACTCGTGGAGCTCTGTCGGTCTGGGCCTGGCTGTCTGGCCACACGTGTGGGTGGAACTCTGGCTCCCACCTTTTGGTGCCACTGTGAACATGGATGTACAAACATCTTTTCAAGACCCTGCTTTCAACTCTTTGGGGTTTATACCTAGAAATCGAATTGCTGGATCATATGGTCGTTTTATGTTTAATGTTTTCAGGGACTGCCAGAGTGTTTTCTACAGCAGCTGCACGATTTTACCTTCTCACCACCAGTGTGTATGCAAATGTCTTTGTATCAGATAAATATTGCCCAAATCCCCCAACTTCTGTCCACCTCTCTCCTTCGGCCCCCGCCCTGCCCCCTCGCCTGAGTTACCAGCTTCCTTACTGGCCTCCCACAGTCACTGACCCCTTTCTGACTCGAGCTCCACACAACAGCCAGTGGTTCTGTTTCAAATACATGGGTCAAATACGTGTGCCTTTCTGCCGAAAAGCCCTCAGTGGTTTCCACGGCCGGTGGGACAAGACCTAAATCCTTACATGACCCAACATGGCCCGTTAGGCTTTTTTGCCTAATTGGGCCCAGCTGACGTGGTCACTCTCTGTTTCATCCTCAGTGACCTGTCAGTCCCTGGAAGGTGCCACGCTCCCTTAATACATGCTGTTCCTTGGCTAGAATCCCATCCCCCAGACTCCCACCCCCCCTCACCCCAAATCATCTTTGGACTTCAGATCAACTGTCATTCCTTAGGGAACAGATCCCTGACCCTGTTTCTACTGTCCTCTTCCCTCTGCCAAGTATGTTTTCTTGTGACAGCTTTTCATAAAAATGTTTTACAACCCCCCCCCCCCCCCGCCGCACCCCGCCAGCACCACAAACTTCTCTATCTCCATTTGTACCTCTGTATTTGCTCAGACGATGATTGGTTAATACGTCCCGCACGTCCAGGCTGGAAAGTGAGTAAACAGGCAAACTTCTCACCCTGGGGGGCCCCTTCTCCCCACACACTCTCAGGTCACCACCCGGCAATGCCTCACAGGATTTTTGATGGTGGTGATTTTGTATTTATAAGCACATGCATTTGACCCACGTCTGCATCTCCCACTGAATTGTTAGCCACCAGGGAGGGTCTGTGTTCTGACACCTGACAATCATTTTTTTTTTCCTCCCCCACTATCCCAAATTATGCAGTGGAGGTTTCTGCAGTTGGGGAGGTCGCAGGGGTCAGCACATCTGGAGTGCAATGGACCAGCCTCGTCCTGGGAAAACCACCTTCATGATCATGGTATCTCCCCGGCCAGGTAAGTATTCGACAATTATTAAATGATGGAAATGTGGGAACGTTGCCACCTTTTTAGGGGGCCTGGCTGAATTAGGAAGGCATATGGGGGTCCTCCGTAGTACTAGAGGGGTACTAGAGGTGTCTGACCCCCAATGCCCCACTGGCCAGGCATGTTCTTCCCGGATGAGCAGGTAAACAGCTTGAAGGGCAAAGCTGTGTCTGTCTTCCTGAAGCCGGTGCCTAGCCTGGGTCCCGGGATACTTGATCTAGCTGTTAGTTGATTGAATAAATGATTCCAAAAAGGAACACAGACATCAGGGATCGCGAGCATCTTTAGGCAAACTCCATTTACAGTAGAAAACCCTTAATTCAGGTGCTTAAGTGTGACGGCAGTTTACGCTAGGGGGGTGGAGCATCTGGGCCCCAGAGACTGCTGAGCTCATTTGTCCCTTTGCCCAGTGACCCAGGAGAAAAACTCTCCAGCTAGACTTTTAGGGGTTCCCCTCCTCGGCCCTCCCACCCCAAGCAGAGGCGGGGGGGGGGGGGGGGGGGAAGGACAGTCGTCCCTCCCCCCTCCCCAGGACGGTCCCCACCTTCCCGGCCCCCCCACCCCCACCCAAGGACAGGAACTGGGGCAGGACAGCCGTCCCCCCTCCCCGGTCTTCTCCCACCCCCACCCCAGGAGTGGGAGGCCATTTGTCCCCTCCTCCCCTGTCCTCCGCCCCCGGCCCCAGGACGCGAGCGCGGGGAAGGCAGCGCTCCCCCCGCCGGGCCCTCCACCCCACCCCACCCCACCCCACCCCACCCGAGGACAGGGGCGGGGGGAGGGCAGCGCGCCGCCGGCGTGGACACCGCCCCGGCCCGCCCCGGGAGCGCGCGCGGCCTCCGGCTCCGCTCCGCCCGCGATCCGGCCCGGGATGCCGCGCCCGCCCGCGCCCCGCGGAGCCCCGCCCCCCCGCCGCCGCGCCGCCGCCGGAGGCCGCTCGGAGCTGCGCGAACATGGCCGAAGTCGGCGAGGACAGCGGGGCCCGCGCCCTGCTGGCGCTGCGCTCGGCGCCCTGCAGCCCCGTGCTGTGCGCCGCCGCCGCCGCCGCCGCCGCCTTCCCCCGCCGCCGCGGCCCCCGCGGCCCCCGCGCCCGGGCCCGCCGCCCCGTCGCCGCCGCCGCCCGCCCAGCCCCCGCCGCCGCCGCCACCGCCGCCGCCGCCGCCGCCGGGCGCGATCGCGGGGGGCGCGGGGGCCGCGGGCGCGGGGGGCGCGGGCGGCGCGGGGGCCGCGATCGCGGGCGGCGCGGGTGGCGCGACGGGCCCGGGCGCGGGGGCCGCGTCGGGCGAGGCCCTGGTGGCCGCGGCGGCCGCCTCCGTGCGCAGGAGCCCCGGGCCCGCGCTGGCGCGCCTCGAGGGCCGCGAGTTCGAGTTCCTCATGCGGCAGCCCAGCGTCACCATCGGCCGCAACTCGTCGCAGGGCTCCGTGGACCTGAGCATGGGCCTGTCGAGCTTCATCTCGCGGCGCCACCTGCAGCTCAGCTTCCAGGAGCCGCACTTCTACCTGCGCTGCCTCGGCAAGAACGGCGTCTTCGTGGACGGGGCCTTCCAGCGGCGCGGCGCGCCCGCCCTGCAGCTGCCCAAACAGTGAGTTGCCGCGCCCCCCGCTCCCCGCCCCCCCCCCCCGCCCGGCCTGGACCCCGGGGTCACCCGGACCCTCGGCGCGACTCCCGACTCGTGGTCACCTTCGGCCTTTGGCCCGGCCCGGACCCAGAGGTCACCCTGACCTCGTCCCGGGGTCACTCCCGACCACCGCCCAGGATCCGCAGCCTGACTTAGATCCTGGGGTCACCCCAAACCTTGCCCTGACCCCGCCCTGCCCGACACCGGAGACGCCTCCGACCCCGCCCAGCCTGGGCCTCAGGGACGTTCTCCAACCCAGGTCCGGTCTGTGCTCAACCGGGACACAAGGTCCACTCCTGACCGCCGCCCCCCCCCCCGCCCCGACCCTGCTTGGGCCTTGGGCTCCGAGGGTCGCCCCGCCCCCACCGAGCCTGAACCGTAAGGGTCGCCCTTGCCTCTGCCGGGCCTGGACGGGAGGACACGCCTGACCTCCGCCCAGCCTGAGTCCGGGGGTCGCCCCTGCACGCACTCCTGGAAAGGATTGCATCGGGAGGTGTTGGTCGGGGAGGTGCGCCCCTCACCCCCTCGCACTAGGGGCCGAGTCAATGGCAGTGACTTTGGGCGTGTGAGGGACGTTCCCATTCCCAGGGCAGAGGGACAGGGCAGGAAGTGCTCGGTCCTCAGTGCCCCTGAATGCGCTGCTCCTGGGGTGGGGCAGTGGTACCCAGCACTTCGAGCATTTGTAGCACAGCCTGGGATTCCTGAGCCCAAAGGAGAAACAGCAGTGGGGGGGGGGGGGGTCAGGGCAGGGAGAAGGCGGTTCCAGGGGTGGCACGGCCACTGTCACATGCGTGCTTTTAGCGACATTCAGTCACTTTCCCTTGTCTTCTGGCTCCCACATCCACTTTTTCCCCCACGGGCTCTGCTCCTGCGATCCCTGCTTTCTCAAGGTCTGTTGATGAGGAGAAAGCCTATTTACCTGCCCCGCTTCCTCTTCAGGGCACTTTCTGTTTCTGTGTAGTAATTGCCTTTAACTCCTCACGGAGTGTCTATATTTCTCCAACCGGCTTCCTGTTCCCCAGTCGTCTCTGATGGGCTAAGTGTTCTTTTTTATGAGAGAGTTCAGGGGATTTTTGCTGGGGTGATCCCCGGCACCCAAAGCTTGTTTCTGTAAACTTCTCCCCTCCCCAGGGTCTTGGCGAGCTGGCTTGTAAATATTGCACTGAATAGTTTCCCAGTGCAACACCAGCAGTGACTCATCCCTGCTTAGGGTGTGAGAACAGACCTTTATTTTGCAAACTTGAAAGGTATGTATTTGGGTAAAATCAGGGCTTGGCGAGTCACAGAGTTATTCTATCCTGTGTTTGTTACCACTTTGTTCTCTCTGTTCTGGGCCATTCAGTACATTTCAGGGCCTGGGAGAGTGACAGGCAGAACAGCGCCTTCCCCTCCCCGCCCCCGGGCTCTTAGAGGCCTGTTTCTGCTAATGCGCGTCTGTATACTGGAGGCTGATTTTCAGAGCGCCCTGCCCAGCTGTTGAATAGGTACACTAACTAGGGCCTAGCTTACTGAATCTAGAGCCCACGGTATCTTCTGGAACTCGCAGGGACGGAGTGTTAGCCCGCCGAGTCCTCAGATCAGCCTCAGGATGGGCCAGTCCCAGGTCTGTGGCCTGTAACGCGTGGTGGGTGTTCGTGGTGCATCTCAGGTCTGCCCTCGAGGGGCCTGCCTCCTTGGTGGGCGCGTCTGGAGCGCTGTGCTGTGGCTGACCGGGCTCTCTGCCCCGCTGTGCCTGTGTCTGACTCGAGACGAGCTTCTGAGCAATCTCCACGTAGGCAGTGATGTAAAAATCACAAGAGCAGAACAAACGGGCAGAAGGAGAAACATTAAGTGGAAGTCCGTGTCTCCCCTCCCGTTTGCTTCTGAAAACCGACAAAGCCTGTTGACTGACGTGTTTGGCAGTTTGAGTGGGTTTATGTTTTGTTTTGTGTTTTGTTTTGTTTTGTTTTTCTGTTTTAGACAGCATAAACTACTCCGTAATCCCTCATATGAAATGGCTGTTGTCAACTTCTCAAAGCTAGGCTCTCTGGCCTGTCCCACCGAAAGCACTCAGGAAATTTTAATGAATTCAGCGCAAGGAAGTTGAATGTGTACGTTTTTGTCACTCCCAAAATGGGAAATTCGTTATTTTTAAAGAAAGGTAGTAATTAATGTCTGTTTCCTCTCAGGCATTGGTACATGGTTTTGCCATTAATATTGAAGCTATGGGGGCACCTGGGTGGCTCCGTTGGTTAAGCGTCCGACTTCCGCTCAGGTCATGATCTCACGGTTTGTGAGTTCCAGCCCCGCGTCGGGCTCTGTGCTGACAGCTCAGAGCTTGGAGCTGCTTCCGATTCTGTATCTCCCTCTCTCTGCCCTTCCCCTGCTCTCTCTCTGTCTGTCTCAAAAATAATTAAACATTAAAACAATGTTTTTTAGTATTTGAAGCTATGAATTTCTTTACCATAAATTTAAAATTCCTATCGTATTGGCATTTCGTTGATTTGGCGATGCTTGGATTTCATGGAGTGCAGGTGCGTGAGCCTTGGGGCCTTGTTTTTTTTTTTTTTTGTTTTTTTTGTTTTTTTTTTTGCGCTGTGGTCATAGACACACCCTTTCCCGTTGGGGGACGTCCCACGCACCTCCCGTCCCGGGGACAGGTTCCGCTGCGCATTCCTCACTCTTCTTCCCCGCTCAAGAAAGCACGTGGCTAAGAGGAATACCAGAATGTACCCCCATTTATTTCTAGAGGTACGTCTTCCCAGAACCTCCATGTTTTTGAATGACCGGTGGGAAAACAGTTCCTTGTGACACACTGAGAGCCGGCCCTGCCTGCGGCTGCGGGGCTCCACCGTGCTGAGTGCGTGGGGACACGCAGGGAGGGAAGCGCGTCCCTTATGACTCGTGCTAAGTTATCCACGCCCCTAAGGTAGCGCGCACCTCGCTGGACTCTGCCGGGCCTCCCGAGCCGCGAGTCCAGCATTTCTCCCCACGGCTGGGCCGGGCGCGGTTCTCCCTCCCTGGAGACGCAGCGCAGGAACAGGCGGGCAGTGCGTGCCCAGAGCTGAGTTGTGTTTGTTGAATGAACTCATGAGTAACTGGAGGGATTTGCCGCGTCCGTGGGGAAAGCGGTGGCGCTGATCTCACGCGGTTTTCTGAGGTGGAGAGTCAACTTGCCCCGGGGACGCGTGGACCCCGTTCCCTGGTTTTACGGGTGGATACAGTGTGCGTGTGACTAGTTCTTTACGCCCTCAGATTTGGAACTTGACGTCGATGTTATGTGTGAGCCACACAGAGAGAGGCCCGTACGCAGCCCCCCACGTGCTCTTGCCCCTTTTTTCCAGCCTTCTTTTCTTTAAACAGGTTTGTAATAAACATGGGCTACTTGATTAATTACAGTACAAACAAGACTTCTGTTTGCGGTGGCCTCTGGGAGTGGGAAGATCATAGGGTCCTTTTTTCCCTTTTTCCTTTCCCGTGTTTTCCAACCTTTTGGGGACGAGCAGGGGTCTTTTTTTCTTCCCCCGACACTTTTTATGACAGAACATTTCAAACTTAAAAATAGAGCGGTGAACTTCTATGCACCCGTCACCGGTGTCGGGGGTAGCCTGCCGTGACCTGGCTTACTTTTCCTTCGTCCCCACTCAGCTTTCCTGCGGCCCCGACTTATCTGGACGGAAATCATAAATGTCATCTCCTTCTGTGTGTCAGCGCTTCAGTAAAGATAAAGATCCTTTAAAAAAAAATTTTTTTAACGTTTATTTATTTTTGAGACAGAGAGAGACAGAGCATGAACGGGGGAGGGTCAGAGAGAGGGAGACACAGAATCTGAAACAGGCTCCAGGCTCCGAGCTGTCAGCACAGAGCCCGACGCGGGGCTCGAACTCGCGGACCGCGAGATCGTGACCTGAGCCGAAGTCGGACGCTCCACTGACTGAGGCACCCAGGCGCCCCAAAGATAACCACAATGGTATCACACCTTAAAAATTCACGATAATTTCTTCACGGTCATCAAACTTCCGGCCACTGTATGCGTTCCCCTTGCTGTCTCGTGAATTTCTCTTCTCACACTGTGCTTATTTGGATCAGGAACTAAATCAGGTGCAGACAGCCTGTTTGGCTGGTGTCACTCACATCTCTTGTCACCTGTAGGCTCCATCCGTCCTTGTTTCCCTCGCTGAAGAGATGGGCTCACTTGCCCCATATCGTTTCCACAGCCTGTGTTTGTGGACTGGATTCCCATGGTTCCCCTTACGTAGGTTAGTAGTGGGGCTAAGATCTGATCGGACGCGGGTTTGATGCTGTTTTGCCTGAGCTGCCTCTTAGGCGGTAGGGCGTGTGTCTGTCAGGAAGCAGAGATGTCTGTCTGTCTCCCCTCGCGCCTTTGGACGGTCCTTGCCTGGGCCCGTAGACTGGTTACCGCCTGTACCGTGGCCCGTGATCTTGGCGCCTGGCCGTGCCGGCGTGTGCCCCCCTCTGAAGGACATGCTGTGAGCGGCCCGTGGGAGGGCTCTCAGCTTCCGCACACGGACCGTGAGGGAAGGTGACTGACTGTGACCAGCAGAGCATTTTAGCACGTACGAGATTGTTTCCTGTAGCTTCCCAGGCCTGTTCCGCCGTGGTCCCTCGAAAAGTATGGAATCAGTCACTAACCGTCATAGCTGTAGTTATCAGATTGAAGTCATTTTGAAAGTAGTCGGAAAATGCCCCAGATTTGCTGCAGACAGCAGCCTCCCAGGCAGCAGAAGCTGCTTTTCTCCCTCACTCTCGACGCCGTGCCTCCCCGTCCGCCGCGGCCGCAGGATCCCCTCGCGACCCGGAGCCTGGGTCGTGGCCGGAACTGTGTGCTGCATGGGGTTCGGGACGGGAGAGGGTGTCAGCTCAGCTCCCAGCCGCCGCGAAGGGAGACTGTGCCTCGGACTGGAGAGAAGACAGGTGGCCAGAAGGGCGTCTGAGGAAGAAACGTCCCCGTCCGGGGCCTCCCAGGAGGGAAGAGACGGTGTGGGTGTGGAGGCTGCCGGACTCAGATGTGCCCATGGAAGGAGGAGCCGCTCAGGAGACCAAGCTGTGGGTTCGGCCGCATGGTGTCCGCACGGCGTGGGCCAGAATACAGGATGCACATTTTCTCTAGATACACCCCTCGCTCTGGTTTTCTTGCCCTTTGGCAGTTGTTGTGGATCACTTGTGGATATTTGTTCAAAGTTACACTGTCATCTTGTTAAACGTTTGCTTGGAAAGGGCTTATTTCTGGGAGCGTAACCCATTGGGAGCCGGTACGCGGAATCCCTGTTAATGAAAACGTGTGCCCCTTTCCAACGTTCAGTTCACGCTGACTTTTTCGGGCCTGTCACCCACGTAGGAAGACGTATGTAGTATTTTAGCAATGAGCCTGTGAGAAGGATATTACTTATCACGGAGCATGTGCTGAAATCGAATTTATAATAACTTTACAAAAGCCTTTGTCACTGGGAGAGGGAGAGGGCTGGTGGGCGCCCAGAGGGTATCGTGTAGAGTTTTAATGACGTTCATAGTCAGTGCTTTCGAAAAAGACAGCTATGTTTACAATTATGAGCTGAAATGAAATGAAAGCTTTTGATTTGGAGATACAGTAATTTGCTGTTTGCTGTTTTTGCATCTTGTGAATGTCAGGGGATAAACTTGGTAAATTAATGACAACTCAAATTACAGCAACGCCTCATTTCCATAATTACCCTGCATTTGAAGCATTTCATATTAACAGGAGAGGATTATATGAATGCTTTTACTTTGATTTCCTGGAAATAGGCCCTTGCATCGTGACTGGCAAGGAGGTTTCGTGGGCAACGTTCGCCGCCGCTGTCGCTTCTCCCAAGTTTCCGGTTTTCTGGGCAGAGGTTCCTGATGGATTGAAAGGAAAGCAGATGGAATCTCTGGCCGTGCGTGTATTTCATAAACGTATAAAGGGAAGCCGTGAGGGTGTGCCGTGCACTGCCCAGGAGTCTTGGACAGAGGCCGTGAGCACAGCGGGTCCCCGCCGGCCTGTGCTGGTGGTCCTGCCACCGTGCCCCTGGGGCCTCAGCAGACCCCCTTCCAGGAGCCCGATGGCAGGCCGAAGATGTGTTAGCGCGGCTTTTGCTTTCCTCGGACGTAACGGTTCCAGCCTTACATCATGAGCCGGTCGCAAATGTGTGGCATCCTCTCTCCTACGAATACTTTCCGGGAGGCACGCACAGAAGAAATGGCTATTTTTACGTGGTCTGCTTAAGAAGACGCCTTTTCCCCGTAGTCATCTGTCACATGTTCCACCATGCCCAGAAAGGCACACATGTATCTTCTGTTTGTTTCCTCGGCAAGCGGGGCTCTGGTTCTTCTGCATGTGCGCGCAGAGCGGGGCTGTGACTGCGTCACCTTCCTGCTGGAAGCCACAGCGGCCGCCCGGCACCCTGCCCCTGAGCCCCGGCCCCGGCGCTGCTGAAGGGCTTCCCCTGGCCTGCCCCTCTTCCCCAGGGCACCCCCCCTCCCCCCGCCTCGTCCTCTCCAGCAGGACTCAAGATGTTGCGTCCAAGGGCCCTTCCACACCCTCACACGTCTGGGGACCCCGGAGACCTTTCGTTCACGTCACCCTCAACGATTGGAAGTGAGAAGTTCAAATACACGTGTTTATTGACCTGCTCAGAAAGAGCAGTGATAAATGTATCTCAAGAATCGCTGTTCATGACAAAACCACTCTATTTCCCCAGACACAGACATTTAGAGTAGGCTGTTTGGTGTTTTAAGGCTTTAAGTAACGGTTTAAGCTCTGGCTTGATCGAAGGCGGCTGGAATGTCCTGGCTGCTGTGCCTCTCGTCTGTGGGGGTAGGTGGCTTTGGTTCAGGCTGGGAAGGAAATTCAGCCTCACGCAGAGAGGGGGCTGGACGAGGGAGGGGTATCCTAGCGCCTTTCGGACGATTGTGGACGTCGTTCCTCAACGCCTCCCCGGAACCTGACAGGTGGTAGTTTCTTCAGGGTCACTTGCGGTATGGAGTCTGACACATCATCGGTGGACGTGTTCTCTCTCCGTTACATTAAAACCTGTTGCTCTGTCTCACATCTGGAATAAATCTCTCATTACCCGGCTTGGTTTTGTGACCTCATGCATTGGTTGATTATTGGGGGAAGTATCGATTGAATTACGCAGATCTCCTGATGTCAGTATGTCTTACCATATAAAGAAAAGCATATTTTGTCTTAAGTTGGGTCTGTAAATTTGAGCCCCCTTGAACCCAGCAGGACATTTTTTTGGAAAATAGAAATATTTGAAAGGATCAGACATTTTGATGTAGTGTAATTGTAACATTTGCTTTAAAAGTTGAGCGACACAGTGTATTTTTATAGAAATTAAAAAAGTCATATAATTTAGTCATTGGCCTTGTTAGCACCTCATGACCTAATTAGGCTTAAATTTAGGTGTTTTTTTTTTTTTTTTTCCCCTTGTATGGACAGTCAATTCTTGATGATTTCATATGGGGCTGTCCCATCTTGTCAGTTATTTCTGTTGTCTTCCCATAACCAGGCAGGGCATGGGGGCCCTCGTCCTTCTTCCTGGTTCCCGGGTGGTGGTCCTGCTGTCCCCCCTCAGCCACGGGAGTGGGGCCACCAGGAGAAGTCAGGGAGAAGGGTCTGGACACAGAACTGTGAGAGTCCTCACGGGGTGTCAGTGACAGAGGAGGTGTGTTTTTATGGAAATAACTCCCCGTTTGGGATTCCTTTCGAAACCCTTCTGAGCACACTTCTAAAAAACTGTGCCAACTTTCGATAAACACTGGCATTCCCTCCCTCCCTGATTTCGTATTTTCCCCCCTAGATCTCTTTTCCCTCCTCGCAGTAAATCAGTATCCTAGGGCCCAGCACTGACCTTCTGTCTGCTCAGAAGAGACTCTGCTCTCTGGGGTTTGTAGCGCAAGAACAAAAGGTACTCACTGTTTTTCCAGACGGACAAGCAGAAACGCCGAGTGCGTCTGACCCCTCCCGGGCCCTTCCCACAGACTCGCACTGCCCCCTTTCACAGCTATTCTGGGTTTTATAAACTTCATCGTTGTGGAGTTTGGGGTCACGTGGTGGTTGTGCCTTTGACGCCCGAGCCGATCGGTGGCCTAGCGAGCTGCTCGGGAAGATGTCCACCAGGACGCCTCCCGCCCGACACTGCTGAGCCACGTGAGTGATTTGGGCTCAGGCACGTGCACGGGCAGTGGCTGGGGCCAGCTGTCCATCAGAAACCTGCCCAGAAAAACTCCCTCCTATCACATGATTTGGTTACAGTTTACCGGTGAAATTAAGGATCCTTCTCTGTGCTACCGTGGAGCCGTGGGGGGAACACAGGCAGTGAAAAATAGCTTGTAAGCCTAGGAACCCTTCGGAGCTGATTCAGAAAGAGCGTGACAGTGGAGTCTGATGGTCCCGGTGGCAAAGCAGGCAGCTCGGAGGCTGCAAAGCTCCGTGAACAGAAGTTTGTGTCTGTCTGCCTCCACCCTTGGGGACATAAATATATCCGTTCTGCTTGGCTGGTACACCCCTGAAGCTGGGAACAGTGACTCATCACAGCTTGAGGAAAACATCTTTCCCTCAAGAATAGCCACCTCCCTCTGGTTGGATTCCGTATCAACTGCGAACATTTATAGCCCTGCCTTGGCTGCTGGCATGCGAGGACACTGCTGAATATTCGGCTTTCTTAGCGGTTGTGTTTTTCTCTGCGGACTGTGGTGTGAGCAGGTTTTCCAGACCCGCTGACCCTTTGGGTTAGCCAACAGGAGGTCTCACGGAGAGTCTAGAACTTTCTGCAGTGATAGAAATGTTTCGTGTCTGTGCCATCCAAGATGGCAGCACGAGGCGTGTGTGGCTGGCGAGCGTCTGAAATGTGGCCGAAGTGAGTGGAGAACTCAGTTTTTAGTCGTTTGGTCTTTAAGTTCGTTCACGTTTACCAAGCCGCACGTGCCGCTGGCCTGGAGAGGTGGCCGGTCTGTGGGTCCCCGGGGCGGGCGTGGCCGCTGCCTCAGTTTACCCGTCACCCCCGAGGCACGCGTATTATTTTCTGCAGGGTGCTCGAGGTGAGAGAGCCCCACAGGTGTGGCCCGGGCCTGGGGCTCAGGCGGACTCCCTGCGGCTCCGGGGGGTGAGGCGCGGAGGCCGCCAGCCGTGGCCTTCCGGAAGGACGTTGAAATGTCTTGTGGCTGCACAGGCCGGCCATCCTCGTCGGCTTCTGCTCCTCGGCACCGCAGACACGTGAGCATGGACGGTGTCCGTTTTCGCCTGTTGCCCGGGTTCTCGAAGCCCGAGGGCCGAGCAGAGAAGCGAGGGACCCAAAGTCGATGCCTGTGGGTAATAGAACACGCGCGGTTGCTGGTGTGGGAAGCAGCGTTCCTCAAACTCCGTGGCCCTTTCCGGCCCCGGCTTCCCTGTGCCCGTTGGTCGTCGACAGAGTGCTTGTGAGTCCAGTGCCTTGATGTGAACATTACACGCTCACAGATTTTGAAGTTCCTTTGTGAACAAACGAGCGTGCGGCTGCCTGCACGGACGCCTGCTCACGCCCGGACGTGCTGTCAGTATGGCTGGTCATTCTCTGGTGTGACTGTTGGTCGTGGACCCCCCCCCCCCCCCCCCGCCCCGCAGGGAGCCGCGAGCCCACGAGGGCAGGGCTGAGCTCCCTGCACTTAGCGCTCGGAGGCCACGAAACACGAAACACCTACTTACGTACGTAACCTTCTGTGGCCTGCTGCTTGTCGTACGGGACAAATTCCAACGTCTGGCTCACGGAAAGCCCGGAATCGGTGTTTCTGATTCGTGGTCAGGAGCCCCGTGCTCCACGTGGGAAATCGGGGACCCGCCGTCGTCGGCTCGGCTCTCTGGGCCGTGGCGGTGTCTGCACCCGGCTTTCGGCCAGCGACCAG
The DNA here is from genome assembly GCF_024362965.1 of Panthera pardus. Taxonomy (NCBI): domain Eukaryota; kingdom Metazoa; phylum Chordata; class Mammalia; order Carnivora; family Felidae; genus Panthera; species Panthera pardus. The sequence continues at coordinate 12,650,928 of NW_026526969.1, read as the reverse complement.
AGCTCGGCCCCGGGCCGCTCCGCGGGAGGGCCGTGTGTCCGGGAAGAAGAGGAAACGCCCCGGTGGGCGGTCAGCCGGTCTCAGCGCCTCGGGACCCTGGCAGCGGACCGCAGCCTGTGGGCGAGTCCCGCCAGACGCCTGTCTTTGTGAATGAAGTCTTACGGGAGCACGGCCGTGCCCGTTCCTCGACATGGTTTCTGCGGCTGCTTGCTTGAGGCAGAGGCGGGGTGGCCCGAAAACCTAACAGATTCAGCGTCTGGCCCTTTACAGAAACAGCGCACACGCTCGGCAGCCCAGTCCATTCAGTGATACATTTTGCCGAGATCGTTACCGGTTTTCTTTACGTGGAGCCCCTGTGTCTCTTGAGGTGTTATGTTTAATTCTGGGTGTTTTATATATTTGTCTTGGGGATGGTCACTATCAATAATGGGATCTTTTTTCCCTTATTATTTTCCAAAGGGTTACTGCTGACATGTAGGAAAGGAGGGTTTTGTGTGTGTGTGTGTGTGTGTGTGTGTGTTTGTGTTTTCTTTTTTTGTATGCACTTTATAAGACTAATTTATTTACATTTTAGAAACAAGCTTCCAGAAAAGTTTTAAGACTCGTTCAAATAACTCCTGTCCTCTGCCCAGATTCAATGTTTAACTTTCTGCCATGTTTGCGTTTAGTATTTTCTCCACACGTATCTGTGCTGCTTGAGGGCAGGTTACGCATACGACGCCTCGTTTTCCCTTGGAGTAGGGGCATCTTCCGTAGCCGCAGCTTGGTCACCGAGTTGGGGACCTCGTGCCCCGCCCTCTAATCCACGGCCCGTGTGCCCGCGCCGTCAGGTGCCCCAGTAGCACGCTTTACGGTGTCCCGGGTCCTGTCCAGCGTGGAGCCCTGTGTTTGGGTGCCCTGTCTCTCTGGCCTCCTTGCTCTGCGACAGCTCCTTGGCCGCCTTTTGTGTTGACCTTGACGTAAAAAAAAAAATAGGACAGTCATCTTACCGGATGCCTCTCAAATTAGATTTGACTGGTTAAGACCAAGTCCTGATGAGATTCGGGTCAGGCATCTCCACAGCCCGAGCGAGAGCACTCCCCTTCTCCAGGGCCACTCCAATGCTCGCGTCCCTCCTGGTGGAGGTGACGAGGATCCCTTGGTAGAAGTGTTGACTGCGCTTCTCTGCCCCATAGTTACTGTTTTTCCTTTTGTAGTTAACAAGTAATTTTTGCCCTTCAGCGCTGGAATAAAATGCTTATTTTGTATCTAGTCGCTGTTACTGTTCCTTGTAACAGTTTTTAAATTCACGGTTTGCATGCGTTTTCTAGGTCAAATTTTCATCCGCAAATGATGATTATTTTGTGTCTTTCTTCCACTACCTTTTATCTCCTTTCTTCTTGCATCTTGTTGACTTTGCTAGAACCTCCAGGTAACACAGAGTGGGCACCCTGATGGTGGGCTCCATTCTTGTTTGGAGCCGGACCAGGAAGGCTTATGGGGCCTTTCAGAGTAAATGTAGCCTTGCTGCTCCGAAGCTGCTTCCCGAAGGCAGTCTTCCTGGCACCTCGCCGAGGTGAGCCCGGGGCTGCGCACCCACGGCACCCCTGGTCTGGCCATCCCGCTGTTACTGTAGGGTCGGTAGTGTGTTTATCTGACATGATCTGGTGGGGGTGGGGGGTGCGCAGGATTGTGCCTTCCTCATTTACTGCTGTCGTCCCAGTACCAACCAGCGACCCCGGGCTGGGCACATAGTTGGCGCTTTGTAAGTTGTTGGCAGAATGAATAAAAAAGCAAACAGGAAAGGTCTGAGTGCAGAAATAACCTGGCAGAAGACGGTGACCAGAGGTGACAGGAGCTTAGCATCTAAAAGGTCTGCATCGTCACCCCCCAGCTGGGTGCCCTTGGGCAGGTGCCCTGACCTCAAGCTCCATCTGCGAGACGGGCACACTCCCCACTTGCTGGGGAATTCCGAGAACTAAAAGCGGTGGGCCAAGGTGTTCACCTCAGTGTCTTGGTGCATAGGTGACCCCTCCACGTGCCTAGGCCGTTGCCATCGCTGCTGTGACCGTGACCGTGTAGGAGAGGCTTTGTTGCTCTGTGAGGCGTCCAGGTGTCCGAAGTGAGATCTCCTTTGCGGTGGGAAAGCTGTTGCAGGGCCCGGAGCCCGTCTCGGTGGGGTAGTCCGGCCCCCGCCCTCCAGCAGAGGTGCCGGTCACTGGCAGGGTGTCACAGAGCGTGGCATCCGGCCTGTGCCGGCTGGAGACTGGGCTTGGGTGGGCCAGGATCCCTCGCAGCTCCTCAGGCGGTGCAATCAGAGCAAACTAGGGTTTGTTTCTGGTGTTTCTCTGAGCTGCTTGCGCAGAGGGTGGGGATTTGAAAAGACAAACTCGGGTTTTCCCGTGGATCAGTTTGAACCGCCTTCGTGGGGCTCAGAGACCGGCCCGCACTGGGGCGGGACGCTGAGAGCAAAGCCAGCCTCAGCGCGGCGGTCTGACGGCCCCTGGCTGGGACGCAGGGCACTCGGCAGGGGATCAGTGGGCAGCTGGGGACGGAAGCCCAGATCTGATCCGGTAATTGGTCTGCACGTCAAGGCGTTTACAAATACGGACAAGTATGGAAGATGACGGAACGTGTGCTCGTGACCCACGAAGAATTGGCACTTGTTCACATTGTGTCATGTGCTTTCAAGGCTTTTTAGAGTTTTGTTTTATTTTTCTTTTCTTTTCTTTATTTATTTTTGCCCAATGTAGGGCTTGAACTTGTGACCCTGAGAGATCAAGACGTGAGCTGCGATCAAGGGTCTGAGGCCTAACCGACTGAGCCACCCAGGCGCCCCTATTTTTTTTTTTTTTTTTTTTTTTTAGTTTCGTTTATTCAGTAATCTCTCCATCCAGCACGGGGCCTCGAACTCACAACCCCGAGATCAGTGGCCGCTCGTCCAGCGGAGCCGGTCAGGCGCCCCAGGCCTTGTTTTGAATAGAGAAACAACCCCCTGCAGATGACAGCAGGCCCCGAGTCCCCCTTCCTAGCACGTTTCTGTCCCTTCTCCAGAGGCAGCCACCCTTCGGATTTTAGCTGCGGATCTGTCTCACTTCCCCTGTTTCAGTTGTTGCAGGGGATGGGGGCAGACGTACAGAAGTGGCCTCACAAATCTGCCCGTTACGCTACGTGTATTTTCCACTTCTCCAGAAGACTGGTTCGTGGGTGACACCGTCAGACACAGAGGCCTCCTGTTTCTTCACAGCCCTGCTGCTCGGGCCCCCGTCCTTCCCGTCCTGCAGCGTGCTGTCCCGCCCGTCCCCCATTCTCTCGGCTCTGGCCAGGGTGGCTCCCGTTCAGCACGTCCGGCACGTCCAGCGCTCCCGCGTGCGCCTGGCTACCGGGAGCCCCTCCGTGTCTCGGCTGGAGCACCTGTGCCTGCTCTGCTCGCACCTGCTCCGGGGTGGCTCTGGGCTCCTGCCCCGTCCCGGGGCTCGTCTGCAGCCCTGCGCGGTGGCCCCGGCATCTCCACGTTGAAAGCAGACGGCATTGGGAAGACCGCCCTCAGCCCACCCCCCACCCCCCCCCCCGGCCCGCATGCCCCCTGCCAGGTGGTCACCGAGGCCTTCGCTTCTACCCGCGTCCACACGTGGGTGCTCGCGGTGTGTCAGGTGCGGTGGGGGCCGGGTCAGGAGGGAGACCTCACGATCGTGAAGCGTGAGCGTGTGGTACCATTTCGGAGGGTGCAGGGTGCAGTGAGGAAACCAAACAGAGACTGTTAGGTGGGTGGGGAAGTGATATTTTGGCATCTCCGTTACGAGCAGAAGCTGCTGACTGGAAGCATCGAGGACAGAGACTTCCCGGCGGTGGGACCTGTGGGTGCAGTGGCTGGGGTGGGGGGGGGGGGGGCCGGTGCACCCACAGAGGAGGCCAGAGACTGAAGGGCCCAAGGCCCCCGGAAGGTTCCAGGGGGCGGTGACATTCCCAGCAGGGCCACCGTGGCAGCGGTCGGTAGGGTCTGTAGGGCCGAGTGCTGGGCCGGCTCTGAGGGCGTGGGAGCGGTGCGCGCGCGCGCGCGCGTACATGTGCTTGCGCGTGCGCGTGCATGTGAGTGCGTGCGTGCGCGTGTACGTGTGGACAGGTCCCTAAAGCACCCAGGAGGAGCCACCTGTCCAGGGCCTGGAGTCCTCACCTCCCCCAGCTGTCCCCGGCGCTGCCTGGCCTCATGGTGCGGAAGGAAGGAAGTGTGCACGAAAGTTCCGGAGCCCGGGGGGCTAGGGTGGATTTTATCCACCCGCGTGCCGGGGACAGAATGTCGTTGAGAACGATGGTTTCCTTCTGTGTGGCAAAACGAAAAGCTTCAGTCATGAAACCACACGACCTGAGGGAAGCCCCAGGCAGGGGCTGGCTCCTCCCTGAGACTCAGCATGCTGTTTGGACAGCGGGAAGGCCCTTCCGGACTCTGGCGGCGTTTCCAGCTCATCTTGCTGAGCGTGCCGTGACTGCTTCAGGGTAACATTGCAGATGGAGCCATGGCCTGCTGGAAGCGCTAGAGGGACCACCCCAGCCACGCCTTCATCCGGGGAGGTGAGAGTCACGGACGTCACGTCTGTGCGCTAATCCCTGCCCGTCTCTGTGAGCGCAGAACACCTAACAGTGCGGGAGAATGTGTGCGTGCGCCTGTTGTTTTGAGAGTATCCGTCCGTCTGCTTGGAAGGTTGGCTACTGCTTGCTTGATAAAACAGCGTGGGAACAATTACTCGGACAGCTCGAGGTGCCGGCTTGGGACCCTGCCCTTGGAGCCCCGGCGAAAGTATAGATTCCCGAGTACTTTGTGCGTACCCCGTCCCTGATTGGAGACCGAGAAGCCGAGGCACAGGCCACGGTGGAACCGTCCGGGGCCAGAACCTGCTTATCTTCAGCCCACACCCTGGTCCGCATTTTCTTCTGCTCCCCGGGCCTGTGAAAGGCGGAGGAGAGGCCAGAAGAAGGCTTGCTGGGGAGGGCGTGCGTGCTGTTTCCCTGGCCCGGCTCGCGTGCCCGAGGGCCCTGGAGACACAGGGTGACCTCGGACAAGCTGAACGTCTCCTTGCCGACCCCTCTTGCACCCGGGGGACCTGGGCGCTGGCCCATCGCACCACTTCCAGATGGAGCCCGAAGAATGTATCGCCAGCTGCTGAGAGCCCTCTGTGTACCCGGGCTGTCCTCAGCCCCGGTCACCGTCTGCTAAGACAGGCGGACAGCCACCGGGACGGGAGGGTATGTAGGCTAAAGGGGCTTGAAGGCTGGAGTCACACAAAGGGTGGCACTCGTGGGGCCCTCTGAGGGTGACCAGCGGCAAGACCAATGCCACGGGAACAGCAGGTAGGACAGGGCCAGACTAGCATGTCTGGGGACGGGCCCAGGATGTGGGGAAGGAGGGAGGGGCTGTCCCGGCTCCCCCTGCTGCGCCCTCAGGTTCTCGGGGGCTCCGTGGGCCCCCGCAGGTGTGCCCTGTGCGGGGCGCCCTGCCCCCTCCTCTTCAAGGCCGAGTGCCCACGGCCGGAGGGGCGCTTCCGCTAACGCACGAGGGGTACGCTTCACTGAGCAGCCGACGTGCCACACACTGTCCCAGGGAGCCGTCCGGCTTCGTGCCTCGGGGAGGGCAGGGGGCCAGGCGGAGGCGGAACAGCTTGTCTGCGTTACGTATTGCCCTTTCTTGTAAGATTCTCCCTAATACTTAACTTATTTCGAGTTATGAACCTGTGTCCAGTGAATTGAATTTTTCTAAAGTAGATCGGTGTGGTTTTTTAAATGCCAGGGAGATTGAGATGGGCCTTCCCGGGCGGGTGTCAAGCAGGAGTGGGAGCCCAGCCTGGGCCGCTGAGTGGGCCCGGGAGGCAGTTGCCCCGTCCCGTGTCCGGCCGGGACAGGTGCCCCTGTCGGCACCCCGGGCCCAGGAGCCACTCGCCGCAGGTCAGCTACTGCCGGAGCCCCTCCCTCCAGCTCATCTTTAAATCGTGGTGACACATACATAAAGTAAAACCCGCCGCTCTCCCCATCTCCGTGTCCGGTTCGGGGGCGTCCGGTACGCTCACGCTGCTGTCACCAGCGGCCAGCCGCCGACCGCGTGCGTCTTCCCCAGCCGCAGCTCTGTCCCCCCCCCCGGGCGCTCCCCTTCCACTCTGTCTCTGGAGCGGCCTATTCCCGCGCCCCCTTCCGCGTCTCATCTTCACTCGGCTGCCAGTCCAAGCACGTGCGCCCCTTACCGTACGTGTTCATGCACGCGTCCCCGCCGCCCTCCTGTCCTGCCGGCCTTTCCTCAGTCCCCTCTGTCCCCTGCCTGCCTGGAGCACCGTCCACCTTCTTCCGTGCAGGGCACGCATTGTTTGCGGTCTGCGTTTCTTCGGGGTGTCGGTGTTGTTTATAATTGGGCACATATTTTATAGGACACGTTCCCCTCCGCCCCTCCCCCTGCCTGCCCCGTTAAGCTGGAAGGTCTGGGACGGCGAGGACCGTGCACGCAGGTGTTTCTGCTGTGGCTCACCAGGTCGTAAGGTTCATGTGGGCCTCTTCGCTGGTGAACGTGTGGTGGCAGAGGAGAACCTGAGTAACCACCCCCCCCCCCCCCGCCTCTGTTGACCCGGAGGTGATGTGGGGAGGCTCTCAGAACTTGGTCAGCCCCACTTTGGATAGTCGTTGCCAGGATGGCTCCTACAGGCGTGCCCTGGTTCCCTCCTCCCTGTGCATGCGTGGCTTAGCGTCCCTGTGCTCTCTGGTTCCGGCACCTTCTATGTGCGCCGGCTGTACAGGGAGCTCTAGCGATACGTGCAGCCCATGTTCGGGGATGATTAATCTTTCAAGTTTCTTGCCTTCTAGCCTTTAAGGGATTGAACTGGAATTCTGACGTGTGGGGATTTGCTGCGCTTACTCAAATTTACTTCTTCTCATCGTAATTTTGTCATTTTTAAAAAATTATAACTCCATGTAGCCTTCATCTTTTATGGCTTTCGGAATGGTAATTTCATTTTGTTCACTGTCACCTACGAAGCCAGGGAGGTAAGATGTATTTTTAACAAGATAACTAAAAAAAATGGGCAAAAATTTTCAAGTCGGTAACTTTTTAAAGGAGCAGATGATTGTCTCTTCGGAGAATTCATCTATCCAAAGTGATTTTTCTCCGGAGGAGTCCAGACTGCTGATATGGTAATAAACAGAAAGCTAAAAATCTTTAATACTAAAGTTTATTTGGGAGTTTGTTTTAGAAGCCTGCGTTCTGTCCAGAAAGCCAAAAAAAGTGCCTTTTTTAGCTTTTATGTTCTGTACCTTTACTATTTCAGATGTTTTGGTGTTAAATATGCAATCCATGCTTATAGAAAACTTGGAAAATGTGGAAACGTGGCAAGAAGCCACGAATAGCTCTCTGCAGAGACACCGGCTAAGGCCGATTTTCCTTGCTTCCTTTTTAAAGAGCCTTAGCAGGAGCTTTGCTGAAACTGCAGATTTGCAATTTCACTACCGCTGGGGATCCCAATCCCACCGGTCAGACCTTAAGACGCCTTTTTTATGTTAATGTCTGTTTAACCGAGGAGGTTAGGGCCGCTTTGCCCCCCCCAAGCTAGGAGTCCGCCTCTGGCCTCTTCGCCTGTCCCTGTGGCCTGACGCTTGAGGGGGAGGTGGGGGGAGTCCGCCGGCCAGGCTGGCGGGGGCGGCCCCAGAGGAGGCCGTGTCGGGCGGCTCCTGGCTCCTGGTCCTGCTTCCTGTGCTTCCCTCTTATCAGGAAGGGGCCTCCCCACCGTCCTCATCGGATTGGACCAGATAACGCTTGCGGTAACCCAACGCAAAATGTGATTGCTAGTTTTTTCTGGAAAGTTTTCAGAGTGGGGGGGGTGGTGCAGAAGAGGGCCTGGAGCTCCGGGCTGCAGACTTCTCACGGGAGAGCTGTGTTTGGGGGGCGAGCGAGGGGCTGTGTCCTCCGCAGTGAGAGCCAGCCCGGCCGAGTCCCCCTGGAGCCCAGGGCAGGAGGGGCTGCTGGCTCTCCAGGGTCTGCAGAGACTTGCCATTTTTCCCCAGCACTTTGGATTTGCAGGGCCGACCGATCATTTTATGGAAAACAAACGGATAACGCGACGGCTCACGGAAAGCTCTGCCCTGGAAATGGCTCAGCTGCTTTACAGCCTGACTGAACTCCATTGCGGTTTCTTTGTAAAAGTGCAGACTCAAGCCTGTGCATCTGCTGCCTTCACGGGAGAGAAGAGGCTCCAGCAGCCCAGGCAGGGCCCGACCAGCGGCCGGCTGGCAGGGAAAGAACGATGCCTTTCCCTCCTCCCGCTTCCTGTGATGCTACGTGTGTCCATTCATGTGTCGGGCGCCCAGGCAGGAGGGTGGGGGCAGGTGCCGCACAGACTCTCAAGGAAAGAAAAGTCTGGAAGTTAGGACCCGGAGGCAAGCTGTGCTGGGCCGGGAAAGAGGGTCTGCTCAGTTTTTATCTCAGAGAACGCTGCCGATGAGTAGACCAGACCCTTGGGATAAATGGACGTGACCGAGGGTGTGATTTACATAACAATGAAGCCAGTTCAGGAGACCCTGGGCTGAAACCGGGCCTCTCTCGGCGGGGTGATTCCTTATTCCACGGTGCTAATCTGCTTGATGACCCACTTCCCCAGGCACATCTCTTCTCTTCACGGCACTAAACATGTTCAGAGACACGGGGTCTGCCCTAGCGGGCCGGTGGCGGTAAGAGCGGCCCACGGGATGACCTCCGCGCCCCGCCTGCGCCCCGCCAGCACCCCTCCGTCTGGGAAGGGCCCGTCGTCACTCGTCTTTCCCATCCATACGTCCCCTGGTGCCACACGGTCCTTCTGACTCACGAGTGTGGGAGCTTATTTTGTTAGTGATCCTCAGATTTTCACACGCTCTCCCGGTTCTGAGTAAACACAGGGGCGAAGAAGGGGCTGCTCTGCACAGGCCCCTGGGTCAGGACCGGTTTGCAAGGACAAGGCCGGCTTTTCTGGGCGGTAGGAATGTGCCCTTTGAAGGGCCTGTCAAGGGCCGCCCCGAGCAGAATAAAGGAATAAAGGCCTTTTCAGGTTCTGTTTGGTGAGGATACCACTCCCCCGTTTTGTTTGGGGCTCTATGCAGGACGGCCGGTGTGGAGGTCTCTAAAACGAGGCTGGTTGCTTTGTAAACATCATCTGGTTGCTGGAGAGGATCCCAGCCTCCTTTCGGAAAACCGGATGTGCTTCCTGACTCTTTGATCAGGCTGCTGGGTTATCAGTGGCTGCTGCCTTGGGTAAATCGGAATTGGATCTGGGCTGCGGAGGTGGGGGGAGGTCGGGGGAAGGTTGGGGGTTGGGGGGGGTGGGGAGACCATTCCCTTAGGAAAGGTTGGAAATGTTGAAATCTAACTCGACCTTATATTACCCAAAGCGATTTTCTCGGTTTAGTACGGGATTTGACGTGGCACAGCGAGGACGAGGGGCCTGGGGTGTAACAAACCTGTGTGATAAAAGCATAGCGATTTGCCCCAAATGATAGAAGCTTCAGCTTCTTTTGTGTGCCCTGGGAAGGACTGTGCTCTGAATGTTTCTGCAGCGAAGCCACAGTGTCGCGAACAGTGGGGTGTGGTCTGGCCTCGGCTGCCCCGTGGGCTCGAGGGCTGGTGGGCAGGGGTGGCATCAGAGGCCGCCTCCTGAGGAGGCTCGTGGGAAACGTCTCTTGTGAATGTGGCCACTCGAGCACCCGGTGGCTGTGAACCCAGCAGCCCCATCCCCACGTCCCCTGGTGTCTTCTCTGTGCTGTTCACGGCCTCGAGTGCCATTTCCACCCCTGTCTCCCGGACAGCCCCCCCCGCCCCAGCCTTCCGGCCATGTACACCTTGCCTCCCCGTGTTGTGTACCAGGGTGGGGTGCAGCCCTTCACCGTGGCTCCTGTCTTTGTCGCTCTGATGCAGCACCTGTCACACGGCTGTTTATTTGCCCTCCTGACTAGGTCACAGGCCCTGCCTCCCAGGAGAAACCGTCATTTATGTTTCTCCTTGGGGCCTGCACAGAGCCGGGTGCTTAACAAACACCTAACGAGTGTTTGTGGGTGAATCACAGCCTGAAGGGGTGCGCCACGGCCTGGGCCTCCTCTGGGCGGGCCGTGGTGACTCCCAAGGGGACCTGGTGAGTGCGGCCCTTTCTGCCAACATGGGGCTTTACCCTGGCACTCGGGCTGTCATCCGGGAACACAGACCGTGTCTTCCCCACACGTGGGCACGGTTGGTAGTTTCGTGGCAGGCGTGTGTGGTCGGCCGGCAGGGAAAGGTGAAGCCTCATTCACGTAATAAAAAGTCCAAGCTGCGTATCGTGCCGTCGGCTTGAACTTCTGAGGCGTGAGCTTCCACACGTAGTGACGGCTCCCGGCTTGAGTGGCCTGGTGCGGCCCTCGCGCCCCGTCATGGCTCGCTGACAGCTTGCTGCCCCTGGTCTGCGTGGTGGCGGGACTGGCGGGACCGTGTCCCTGCAGCGGGGGGCTTGCGTGGGCTCCTGCAGGGAGGTGCGCGGACCGGTGCCCGGTGCCCCCCACGTCACGCTGAAGCTGGAGGAGAGAGAGACCAGCAGGTGAGAGAAAGCGGCCGTGTGAGATCGAGTTGCCAGGCGCTAGGTTGACTCAGAGGCAGTTCTGGTGGTTTTCTCTGTTGAAATTTTTAACAAAATTCGGTTTCTCCATTTCTGCATCTGAGGAGCTGGAAAGCCAGGGCTGAACTAGAACCTGTCAGTTGCTGCCTTGGTGACTGGATGGCTTTGGACAAGTGACTTATCCCCCCTAGGCCTCAGTTTCCTCATCTGTAAAGCAGTGCGGATGCCACCTTCCTTCCCGGGACGGTGGAAGCCTTGGAAAGTCCTGGATGACTGAGTTTCCTACCTCAGGATCTGCACACTCGACCGGCTTCATCGACAGAGACCCGCACACGTTGGCTTCAGGACCAGTGTTGGTCCGTGTTTTAACTGACATCTGAACTGGGGATTTGAACCAGGGGACTGTTTTAGACTTTAATTACCACATCACGTGGACTCCAGAGGAGCTGTGCCACCGGGTCTGACTCCCGCTAAGCGGGACGTGTGTCCCGTGCTCCAGAGAGAGGGCCACATTCGGGGGCGGGCTGGCCGCCCGGCAGCGTAACACAGGCCTGTCCCCACACTCTGTGCAGGTTGAGACTCATTTAATGGAGACTGAGCTCAGATGGAACCCCGGGCTCCCCCGCGTGCAGCTAGGCACTGCACGTCCTGGCTTGTCCTGCTTCGTGGTCGCCACGGGGTTGCTGCTGGTTCTCCTCACCGTGCTTGTCCTCCGTGCTCCTCCCCCTGCTCAGCGTGGTTCTTCCTCAGTACAGACGTGGCCTCCGTCAGCGTGGCCTCTGGCGCACTTGTGAGACTCGGTCCCGGCCGCTAGGTGCTCGGGGAAACCAGACCATGAGTCACAGCCTCGAGAGGGGCTCCGAGCCGGGAAGGGCACTGAGAACTGGCGTGCGGCGAAGCTGGTACTCGGTCCCGCCTCTCCTGACCCCTGGTCGGCACCTGCTTTTGCTCCTGAAACAGACGCTTCTTCAAGGCCCCGGCCCGAGGCAGGGTTCATTCTGGTTCGGCTCCAGAAGCATTGCGCTGACGTTTGTCCCGCTGGGGCCACCAGAAACGCAAGGACGGGAAGCTCCTGCGCCGGGAAGGTTTCCTCCGTAGGGCAGCCCCGGCAAAGCAGGCGCACCAGCCAAGCGCTCATGCGCTCGTGCGTGATGTGTCAGTCAGAGGGGCCGGGGCATAGTAGCGGGCACACCCGATGACCGGTGCGCGGCGACCGAAACAGAGGAAGTGGCGGCAGCCAGCCCCTCCCGGAGGCGGTGAGGACAGCCTCTCCCCGGGGGGGCCACAGAGGCCGCGCACCCAGCCCGTGGGAGGGGTCGCGGCCGGGAGCGGGCGTACCCCCGTCTGCACAGTGTCGGCCCAGGAGTGGTGGGCCGGGGGCGCACGTGACCGCACGGGCTGCCGGAAGTGTTGCTTAGCTGCGGCCCCAACGGCAGACGCGGTCTCGGCAAGCAGCCAGCGGTCCGTCCAGCGCGAGAGAGCCCATCTGGATGCGGAGTGCAGAAAGGTGTGGTGCTTTTAGTGGACCTCAGACACGTTGGCAAGTGGAGCGGCCGGGAAGGTGCTGAAAATTCTGTGGCCGCGGGTGTCTGTTGGAGGCTTTTCAAGGAGGCACGTGATGTGGTTCCCAGCACGTTTAGGAACCCGAGTCGGCAGCGGCCGCGGGGGGATTGGGGTGGCCACAGGCCTGCAGCAGAGCAGACATGACGCCCATGGCGGGCACGCTGGCCGACCGACAGCTCTCGGCTTAATCTCGTGCGGCAGGTGAGTGCCCCCACACTTTACGAAGGAGGGGCCCGGTTTCGAGACGTGGAGTCCCTCCCCAGGGGCACACAGCCCGCCAGGCCGGGTCCCGTACACGGCCACAGGAAGGGAGCGTTCAGATGTGCAGATGACCTCGGAGGGCCGCAGCCTCCGGGAGAGGCACGCCGGGGATGCCGAGACACGAGCCGGCCTTGAGCGAGGTCAAGTTGGGTTTGAGATGAACCGAGCCTGGGAGCGGGGCAGGGCCTCCAGGCAGCGGGCGACCGACCCCCAGGCCGGGAAAGGAGATGCATGTTTGGAGGGAGGCAGGAGGGCGAGACACGCTGGGCCGTGTGCGCCGTGCGCGCAGGGAGGGTGGCAGGTGATCGGGGCGCCTCAGGAGTCCTTTCCTACCAAGTCCCGAACTAGGCTTGATGTTTAAGGCGGATCGTACGCGCCTGTTATTAGTTCCTGGGTCCGTTTGCCCTTTCGCGCAGGCCGATGGGGAGAGTGCCGATGAGGTGCGAGCACGGCGTCTGAAGTGAGGCGCAGCGAGAGCGCCCGCCGGGGACCCTCCACTCCGCCGTCGGGTCCGTCCGCAGACCTGCGGAGACGGGCCCTCCAGACAGGAACGAGCCGAGCGCCGTAAACCGCCGTCTGCCCTGCGGACGGTGTGGGGTGCATGGTACCCCCCTGAGGACAGCCCGCTCCTCTGATGAGCGGAGGTTACTATTTCCGAATCTTTCCCGGCGCCTTTCACCTTACAGAATGATCTCTGCAGACGGGGGAGGCGGAATGCTGTTGACGGGCACCGCGGAGGAGGAGGAATACGCATTTCTAACAAGCCACTGAGCACCCTGGCGCCTCAGACTTCCTCGGAATGAGTGCTAAGAGTTGACAAAATCAAGCCACTGCTCTCTGAATTCTGGATTTATTCTTGTAACCTTGAAAATGGCCCTGTCTGTCTGCAGTTTAAACGTTCCAGCCATCTGGCTTTCTCTGTACACACGGCTCGGGCTTTCCGTCTTCTTCCTTGCTAATCTGCTACTCCGATAGGTGACATTTAGTTCTGTTTATACTTGTGAGTGCATTCGGAGCCATTTATGATTAAACGCTGCTCAAACAGCAAGGGTGAGATTTATTGACACAGAGCAGGGTTGATGTGGATGGAGTGCTCGGGGAGGGGGAAGGAGAGTCATTTCTCTGTTCTGTGTATTTCCAGTTGACAAGACATGACATTTATTTTTAAACGGTGCTCATAGCTCTGTGACTTCTGTAGAACTCCAAACGAGATTTCATTTTAAAATTATGGTAAGAGGGGCGCCTGGGTGGCTCAGTCGGTTGAGCGGCTGACTCTTGATTTCGGCTCTGGTCATCATCTCACAGTTCGTGGTTCGAGCCATGTGCTGCTGGGCTCTGCACTGACAGTGAAGAGCCTGCCTGGGATTCTCTCTCTTTTCCTCTCTCTCTGCTCCTCCCCACCCTCTGTGTCTCAAAATAAACTTCAAAAAACATAAAAATGGGGCGGGGGGGGGAGGGCGCCTGGGTGGCTCAGTCAGGTAAGCGTCTGAATTCGGCTCAGGTCATGATCTCAGAGTTCACGAGTTCGAGCCCTACATCAGGCTCTGTGCTGACAGAGCCTGGAGCTGCTTCAGGTTCTGTGTCTCCCTCTCTCTCTGCCCCTCCCCTGCTTGTGCGTGCTCTCTCTCTCTCTCTCTTCCTCTCTCAGGAATAATAAATGAATAAACTTTAAAAGAATAAAATATGGTAAAAAAAAGGGATAATAGTTGGTACTTCTGAGGGGTGGGCCTCTCCCTGGTCCCCATCAGTTTGTGAACTTTACATCCAGGTTCACAATCAGATAACCTTGGTTTAGGTAATTTATCCAAGTGAATTTGTGACTTAAAAATAAAATTCTCTTCCTGTCCTATTAATTCTCTAGTTACCTACTTTTGTTAAATAGTCAGAAGAGAAAGTTATTAACTGTTCACAGCCCATCGTATGAGCTTCAGGTGGTGAAAAGCAATTGTTTTACGTAATTATTTCGGGCTGATTGTGTGCCAGGCCCTGAGCTAGGCCCAGGGGGTGCAGGCCGTCTGGGCTCCTGCCTTGACCAAGCTCGGGCCGTGGGAAGACCACGCGGGAAAGAACCAGGCCATGCAGCCCATGTGGCCGCTCGTTCCAGGAGAGCCCGTGAGGGGGCGGCTTCCCAGACGGAAGATTCCAGTCTGATAGCCACCGTCCGTTTGATTTCTTGCTCATCTGCAGGAGGTTTCTGCAGTCATCCAGTTTTGAATACTGACAGGCACTTGCTTTGTGGCTCCCGGGTCTCGTCACTTTCACACAGACAGGACGCGGACAGAGGAGACGCGTGGAGTTTGGTGGGGACCCTCCCTTGGCCTCCGCTGTCCGCCAGACACGGCCCGGGTGTCAAGATCCAGGTCTTACATTTGTGTCTAAAAGTAGGGTGCTTTTTTGCTTGTTTCGCTTTTGCAAAAAGGAACATTTTACCAATGTTGATTTAAAGGTTTTCTGAAAGTTGATATGTTCCCGCAGTTCAAAACTCAAAGGCAGGGGCGCCTGGGGGCTCAGTCAGTCGAGCATCTGACTCTTCATGATCTCATGGTTTGTGAGTTCGAGCCCTGAATCAGACTCTGTGCTCACAGTGCAGAGCCTGCTTGGGAGTCTCTGTCTCCCTCTCTCTCTGCATCTCCCCTGTACGTGCTCTCTCCCTCTTTGTCTCTCTCTCAAAAATAAATAAACTCTTAAAAACAAACAAACGGACGCCAGTGTGGCTCAGTCTGTTGAGCATCCGACTTGGGCTCACATCACGATCTCAGGGTTTGTGGGTTCAAGCCCCATGTGTGGCTCTGCGCTGACAGCTCGGAGCCTGGAGCCTGCTTTGGATTCCGTGTCCCCCTCGCTCTCTCTGCCCCTCCCCTGCTTGCTCGCTCTCTCTCTCTCAAAAATAAGAAAACATTTAAAAAAATTTTTTTAAATAAAAAACTCGGTATGCAGTCCACAATCTTTTTCTTTTTCATCCTGGCTTCCCTCCCAGATAATCCGTTTCTGGTTCCTCGTGAGTAGGTGTCCCTTCCACCCTGACTTCCTTTTCTCCACGGAGCCATGGTTAGCATAATGTTTTCACGCACGCTTTCAGAAAGTCTGTGTGCGCGTGGAATTGTGAGCGGCGCATGGCACTGTCCCACGTCTTCCTTCCCGGCTGCAGGAACCAAATCACAGCAACAAAAATTGGGTTCTGCCTAGGGGTGAAAAGGTCGCTCTTCGGGTCAACTGAGTTTCTCGACTTTGTCTAATACAGAGAATCCTCAAAGGGATCGTAGGTGGAATTGTGCCATAGCGTGTGGCCGTTTCGTTTCGAGGCGCGATCCTAACGGTAGCTTCCATTTGCTGGCAAAGCGCATGTCCGAGGGACGCTGCTGTTTCAGGGTCAGGGTCACGCTTGGCGTGGGGCCCAGGCGTGGAGGCACCGGCCGAGGCCCGGGCGCGGTTCGCGGTGACGCAGTCCACACACCCCACTCTGCCCGGCTGTCCTGCTTTCCCGCGGACCAGCTGGGACTTGGGCCCTCTGGCCGGTGGCAGAGGCTGAAATGCCTAACCTATGAGAAGCCTTCTGTTTATCAAGTCGACTCTGGGCTCGGGCAGAGCCAAGTTTGGAATGAATGAATAGGATATTTTGAAACACTCTGGTGTTGTGAAACACGAAACTTCGAAACTTCGCAAGTTCTTTTTTCTCCCTGTAAGCGACCGACAGGAGCTGGGTCTGGCCAGGCGGCTTCGGGGGGCCTGGTAGTAAACTCTGTGTCTTGGGACAGCTCGCGGCCGGGCCCCGCAGGGGTCTCCGACAGGAGGGCTCACGGAGGGGAAAACAACGACGACAACAGCACACAAAAACAATCCTTCCGAGGCTGTTTCCAGAACGGGAGTTGCCGGACTTCACCCTGGTCCCTGCCCCCTGGAATCCGTCAGTAAAGGACCAGAAATAAGGGCCGGGAAATAGGGTGCCTCTCTTGAGAGTCTGCGGGAGGCCGTGTCCCCAGTGGAACGGGGCGCCGAGGCCGTCCACGTCGTAAGAAAACACAGACGCGGGCCAGGCCGGTCCGCCCGGAGGGAAGGAGGAGGGGAGCCGCCCCTCCCCCCAAGAGAGCCCACGTGTCCTGGGGGCACGGCCGCCGCCAGCCGGGCTCGGGTCGGGCACGCCACGCAGGCGGGCCTAGCCCGCCAGCAGCCCACGAGCGCCTCAGCACCCACTTTACAGACCCGGAGCTGGCTGACACCGGTGAGGACGCATAGCAGCGAGGGCACGTTGTAGTCTCGTGAGTTATTTTAAGCTGATGGCTCGAGTCTTTTTTTTTTTTAACGGAAGTTGAAACCAGTTGTTGGTTGTGTCCGGTTTTCCAGGTGACGCGGCTCTCCGGGCAAGAGGGGGGCGTGCGCTGTGTGGGGCACGGGACCACCCTGCACCTGCACCTGCCCCCCACACCCGCCGGCGCCCCTCTGTCGCCCCGGCATCTGTGTGTTCGTCTGGGACCGGCAGAGCTGGCGCCCTGTCCCCGAGTCCCGCTCTAACGTGTTACTGCGCCTCCGTGGGTCTCGCTTTAGCGGCTCGACGCTCCCTTCGAGAGTGATCGGAGCCTGCGCACGTCGTGGAGGGCGCGGCCCTCGAGCTGGTGCCGTGCTTGAGTTCTGGTCGCGGGCTCGTCGTTTCTGTCGTAAGAGCCGTGGAGCGAGAGGCATCTGCGCCTCCTCACCTCCTCTGCCTGCTGACGCGTGCGGACCGTCGTGCGTGGACGTGCCGCTGTACGTGCTTCACGTCCCTCTGCGTGGTGTTCCGGTCTCGCAGTGAAGGAGACTGAGGGTCCTGCCCCCGGTGAGACCCCGTCGGCAGCGGGGCGTGGCCTTCCACAGCGGGGCCCGGCCCCGCAGGCTCGCTTTTGCTTTTGAAGTAGGTTCACGGGGAATCGTGAATGCTCTCGGGGGGTCTCCCGTGTACGTCACCCGGTTGCCCCCACCTGTTAGGTCGTACGTGGTCACGGGACAGAATCAGAGCCAGGCAGCTGATGTGTCACGGCGTGCGCGTGGCTGTGCCGCGTGGCCACACACGTAGATCTGTGGGACCGCCACCTCCATGAGACGCACGACTGTCCCAGCACCACACGGCCGTCCCTGGTGCCGCCCCTGCAGCCACACGTCCGCTCTCCGGCGCCGGCGTTTGTCATTTAGGGTTAGGCCGTTTTCCGACACCACATCACGCCTTCTGTGCTGCTGTCACGTGTCCCAGCAGCCCGTGGCCCCTGCCGCCGAGGGTCTGAGTCCCGCCGAGCGGCTTCCCCCTCTGCTTAACCCTCACCCGCTGAGGGTCGTCTGCAGCGTGGGGGTCGCCAGTAAGGCTGTGGCGCGGGCGTGGACTGGACGGGAGCCCGGGCTGTAACTGCGAACCGGTCGGCGTGTGTTTAGGGGAAGACACGGCCCCTTTCCGTTCGTGCCGTCGGTGCGGAAGACACCCCGCTTCTCGCCATCCCGCCGGCATCGGGGGGGGGCGCCGGCTCGTATCGCAGCCGTTCCGCCGGGTGCGCGGCGACGGCCCGGCGGGGTCCCCGCTTTGCAGTCGCTGACGGCATCGGTGCTCGCCTCCTGTGGGCTCGTCTGCCGTCCGTGGTCCCCCTTCAACCGACGTGCCTCTTCGTGCTTCCTGTCCACCTTCTGACTGAGTGGTTTGCTTTTTACCGCTGAGCTTTGAGGCTTGTGACGCTCGTAGGGGTGAGCCTCTGCCCCGCGTGCGGTGCTGGGGACCTTCTGCCGGTTCCAGCAGACGCACGCCCATGGTTTCATGATGAAATCCGGTTTGTTGATTTTTTTTTTTTTTTCTTTTCCGGACCGTGCTTTTGGTGTTGTGTCTAAGAAGTCCAAGCTCTAGCTCCCAAAACTTTTTTGAATTTTGACTTTCTCCCCCCATAGAGAATGTGTTGTTTCCCACTGACTGTTTTCAAGACAGATCAGTGTTCAAAAGGTCGGCATGGATTTCTTTGGGTTTATCCCACTTAGGATTCATTCGCGTTCTTGAATAGGTAGGTTTACTTCTTTTTGGGGGAAATGTCAGCCATTCGTTGACTATTCCCCGATGTTCTCTTCTCCTTCTGGGGCCTTGCACGACGTGGATGTTCGATCTTTTTTTTTCTTTTTTTAATTTTTTTAACATTAATTTATTATTGAGAGACAGGGAGAGAGACACCGTGAGCAGGGGAGGGGCAGAGAGAGAGAGGGAGACACAGAATCCGAAGCGCCTCCAGGCTCCGAGCCGTCAGCACAGAGCCCGACGCGGGGCTTGAACCACAAACCGTGAGATCGTGACCTGAGCCAACGTTGGACGCTCAACCGACTGAGCCCCCCGGGCGCCCCTGGATGTTCGATCTTATTCAAAGTGCCATGTGTCCCTGAGACTCCAGTCGCCGATTTTCTGCCCCTTTCCTCTTTGTTCTTCAGAGTAATTGTCCTTCTAGCATCAGGTTGTCGATTCCTTTCTCTGCTCTTTTCATTCTGCGGGAAGCTCTCCACCAAGCCCTGACCTCAGCTACTGGTTTGCTTTCGTTCGGAAATCCCACCGGCTCTTCCACATCCGCCTTCTCTCCTGAGATTCTCTGGGTCTTTCTTTGTGTCATCATGTCTATACGCGTCTGTAATTGCGTGAAGTTCTCGCGGTGGCTGCTTTAAAATCCTCGTCACGGGATCCTGGCATGAGTGTCGTCCTGTGCTGGTGTCTGTTCTCATTTGCAATCTTCCCCATTCTTGGTATGACAGGCGGTCTTTACGGAAACAGGACGTTTGGCGTGTGATGTTTGAAGACTTTTGGGTCTCATCCTAATCCTGTGTTTTATCAGGCCTCCGATACCACGCTGGTGGGCGCAGTGGGGGTCGCCCCTCCATGGACACTGAGGGCATGCCCTGTGCACATGCATCGCTCCCAGCCCAGGTCGGCCTGCCTCACGAGCTCTGCCCTGGCCCGTTGTCCCCAAGTCCTCAGGGAATGGCGTGTACCCCTGTCCATGGTGGGGATGGCTCGTGTCCCTGGCCCTCAGTGCACGTAGCTTTTTTTGCAGGGACTCGCGTCCACCGTGGGTCTGTGGCTGCCTCTGGGCCTCAGCAGAGCGAGGCCTCGTGTGTCCCCAGCCTCACTGTCTGTCTCTCTGTGGTGCTGTCTCTTCCTTGCCTCCTGACTCAGTGTCTGTCCTTCCTCCCCTATAGCCAAATGCTTCCTTAGATTCAGACGTGTTGTACAAACTCACGTGTAGGTCTTGTGTGTCCTTCAAATACGCTTTGTAATTTTTCTCCGTGAAAGTCTCACACGTCTCTGACTTTCAGTTTGTTTGTGTAATTGTCGTTACCATTGCTGTTGGGACCTTCCACGTGATTAACTTTCTGCCGTGAACCTTCGGGTGCCGCTCCTCACGGCCCGTTTTCGTCCAGATCTGGTTGTGGCTTATTACACAGGAGTGCAGACTCACGCAGGGTCTGGGGCTTTGGGGGCCTTGCACTGTGTGTTCTAGTCAAAGTGGATGGAAACCCCCCAGAATTTCCCAGCCGGCCCCTGTGGCCTTGCGGCCTCTGAGGATGATGTAACACCCCTCCCCCCGCCCATGGCCTTGGTGAGAAGGTGGCATTCCCTGTGACAACCAGGCCTGTTTCCTGTAGGCAGGTGGTAGTTCTAGAAAACGGTCTTAATTCTAATCTTGAAGCTGTCGGCAGTCATTAAGCCAAATTACAGCAAGAGTTTTCCTAAACTTTGGGAATGAGAACGGTTCCAGCCTTCTACCCAGGAGAATCCTGGGCTGGCAGCTCAGGGACAGTTTCCTTTCCTTCCGTTTCACCGAGCGTTGGCGCACCTGTCGTGCGTGCCGGGCCCCGGATACCACGGTGAACGGGCAAGGCCCGGCTCTGTCCTGGAGAGGCGGCTGGCCAGCGGGCAGGACGGAGGGGAGAGAGACGGACCCAGCTCTCGTGTTCTCACAAAGCGCAGCGCGTGCTGGGGGGACAAGAGCCAAGAGCTTGCAGAGGAGGGAGGGTGTGGGGCTGCCGTGCACGACCGAAGTGTCCTCGCTGAGCGCGGCCACCCGTGCCCGAGCACTGCCTCAGGGCAGGGGCGGGTGCAAGCGTGCCCAGAAGGGCGGCCCCGAGGCAGGGAGGCCGAGGGAGGGCCCCGGATGACGTGGATGGCATCGGGGAGGCTGGTGGGGCCGGTCCTGCAGGGCCCAGAAGTTTGCATTGTCTTCCGAGAGCTGTGAACAGTTTCTAAGCTTTGGAAGGACCTGACCTGACGAGGGGCTTCAGGAAGACGGTCCCGCTGGCACGTGGAGGGCAGGGGATGGGATGGAGAGGGCAGGGCACAGGGAGCCCTGGGGGCCATCCAGCCACCCACGGAACAGGGCAGGGTGTGGGAGGAGACTCCAGGAAGCTCGGTGATGAGAACCCACGGGCAGGCCTGCCTGCTCCAGCCTGGCATCTGATGAATGTTCGGGCTTTGGTGGAAGTTCATGCTAATTTAATTTTTAACTAAAAACTGGCCTGGAAGTACTTAAATTTTCCCCGAATTAACCCTGAAAAAAAGAAAACTTGCTCAGCACCGACTTAGGTGTCTCATGAAGTTGTCGAGGGTTGGCTTTGCTCCTTGAATGGTGTGTTCGCAGCGAACCTGGAGTGGGTTCCACGTGTCATTCGGTATTTCCTCCTCCAATTGGTGACCGCGGCTCAAGGTACCCCACATGACACGGTTTAAGACGCGTGATGACGGCACCCCATGTTGCACTGTGTGGAAAGTTAGTTAGATGATCCCGTAGATTTCCAGTGAAGAGCACAGGAAAATGCGGAACAAATGAAAAAATAGGGAAAGTGGGCGCCTGGGGGGCTCAGTCGGTTCGGCATCTGACTGCGGCTCAGGTCGTGATCTCGCGGTTCATGAGTTCGAGCCCCGCGTCGGGCTCTGTGCTGACAGCTCAGAGGCTGGAGCCTGCTTCGGATTCCGTGTCTCCCTCTCTCTCTGCCCCTCCCCCGCTCATACTCTGTCTCTCTCTCAAAAATAAACATTAAAATGTTTTTCTAAAAAATAATCCGGTGAAGAAATGGGCAAAAGACACGAATAAACACTTCTCCAAAGAAGACATCCAGATGGCCAACAGGCACATGAAAAGATGCTCAACGTCAGTCATCATCAGGGAAATACAAATCAAAACCACAATGAGATACCACCTTACACCTGTCAGAATGGCTCACATTAACAACTCAGCCAACAACAGATGTTAGTGAGGATGCAGAGAAAGAGGATCTCTTTTGCACTGTTGGTGGGAATGCAAACTGGTACAGCCACTCTGGAAAACAGTATGGAGGGTCCTCAAAAAACTAAAAATAGAACTACCCTATGACCCAGCAATTGCACTACTAGGCATTTATCCACGGGATACAGGTGTGCTGTTTCGAAGGGGCACATGCACCCCGATGTTTACGGCAGCACTATCGACAATAGCCAAAGTATGGAAAGAGCCCAAATGTCCATCGATGGGTGAACGGATAAAGAAGATGTGGCCTATATATACAATGGAGTATTACTCAGCCATCAAAAAGAATGAAATCTTGCCATTTCCAACCACGTGGATGGAGCTGGAGGGTATCATGCTAAGTGAAATGAGTCAGTCAGAGAAAGACAAAAATCACATGACTTCACTCATGAGGACTTTAAGAGACAAAACAGAGGAACATAAGGGAAGGGAAACAAAAATAATATAAAACCAAGGAGGGGGACAAAACAGAAGAGACTCATAAATATGGAGAACAAACAGAGGGTTCCTGGAGGGGTTGTGGGGGGGGGGGGCCAACTGGCTAAGGGCCGTTAAGGAATCTACTCCCGAAATCATTGTTGCACCACATGCTAACTAACATGGACGTAAATTAAAAAATAAATAAATTTTAATAAAAAATTAAAAAAAAATTTTTTTAATAGGGGAAACAGGAGACGTCCATACTGCTTTCATTTCACAATTGGGCTTCTTAAATTTCGGGGCAGCCTGTGTCCTTCGGGAGCCAGGCACAGCACCCCCCGCCCTGCCCCAGAGTAGCTACCCTGCACCCGGGGGGTCCTGCCCCACGTCCTGTGCTCGCACCCGCCCGCTCGGAGGCGGGGGTCGTGTCCCGCCCCGAGTCCTTGAGGGAACTGGGTGGGGGGGGTGTCTCGGTGAATGTTCGCTGTGCCTTCCCCTGCTGCCTTCCCAGGTGTTGCTGCCCCGGGAACCATCCACACTCTCTTGTCTAGAACGTCTCCAGGGTGCTGCCCAGATCCTCTCCTGCGCTTCTGATGCTTGTTGGCAGCATTTCCTTAGTTAAAGAAGTGTTCTGGGAATGGGTGTTCCGCATCTTGGCCAGGGGGCTGTCTGGAGCCCCCACTGGTGATGGTGCCAGGTGAGTGGGGGTCCTGCTACGATGCTGGGCGTGGCTGACTTCGCCGCCGCAGAGACAGGCAGGGCTCACTTGTTACTCGGCGAGTAAGCTCTCGTGTACATCGTGGGGGGTTTCCAGTGGGCTTTCTCTCAGGAGCATGATCTACAAGAATGTTACTCAGCCACGACTGGCCCCCGGGAAAGCCAGGAGGGCGAGGCGGCTCCCCCTTGCCCAGCCCCCCACCGTGTCCCCGCTCCTTCTCCATTCTCTGCTGGGTTTGGGTCCAGCCCCCAAAATGCCAGCGTCTTGTCCCGAAGCCTCGTGCGCGGCGCTCTCTGCTGGAGGTGTGCGGTCAAAAGCACGGCAGTCTGCGTCAGGAACCCCCAGGTGCCCTCCTCACCCGCCGTTTTTCACCTTGGTGACCCTAAGCCCGGTTCCCTCATCTGTCCCAACGAGGACGACAGCGGTGGGCCTGTCTTAAATGGTGCCGTGGGAGTTCGTGTCTGGTGCTTGGAAGCGCCAGCCGGCACTGGCCGTGGCCCCCGTTCCCGCAGGACGTGGGTGCCGCCCGCCGCCCACCCCCGAGAGGTGAACGCAGTAAATGTAGGAGAGCCTGTTGGTCGGCAGACGCCTGAAAACGTGGGCCTAGTTCGTCTTCTCAAAGCTGTTTCGCTTTGTTTATTTTTGAATGTGCCAAGCTGACTTCTTTCCAGGACCACCTTTGAATAATGTCGCTGGTCAGAAGCATACTGAACGCGAAGATAAAAAAGCTTGTGCCGTGCTGTGCCGGGCGGGCCTGAACCTCCCTGTCTGGTGTCCCTAGATCTGCCCCTGCTCCCTGCAGACAAGCTTCCTGGTTGCCATGGCAGGGTCGCCATGGCTACGGCGTAAAGAGTGGGTGCTTGTAGGAATTCGGGAAGCAGCTCTTCCTCCCCTTCTCTCTTTCGGGCAGATAATCATTCAAAATAATTACCTTTAATTTTTAAGAAATTTAAGTGACCTTGTGTCTTTCTGCTTCTTAGGTTTTCAAGGGCCCTTGGCATTTTGGCTTCTTAATTTGTGTGAGCCCAGATGGTAATGGTGTTGCAAAAGGAGCTCCTGGTGTGTTCACCAGAGCCGTGCTGTGCAGTAAACTGCTTTTGAAACGTGGCCCACCCTCCTGGGGTCTGCTGTGTGGACAATAGTTCAGTCTTTTCTTCAGCAGAAAGCCCTGGTTTCTTTTCCTTTCTAAAGCCAAGCAGTTTTGTTTTGTATAAAGGATGTGCAGAGGATGAGAGGTTGGTGCTTTGCTGTGTGTGTGTGTGTGTGTGTGTGTGTTTTCAGGGTAGCTCTGCTGCCTCCGTCACAGACTGCAGTCGAGGCCCGGGCTGGGCTCAGCACATATCAAGGCTGCTTCTGTTTTTCTGTCTCACCATTCTTAGCAAGAGGCTTTCATTTTCAAGTGACCTCCTTGTGCAGGGTGGTTGCTGGTACACCGGTCATCACAGTTTTGTCCTAGGTGAGAAGTGGAGGAAGAGATGATGGGCACTTAGTGCTCACTCGGTAGCTGTGTGTCCTCCTCTTCGGGGACTTTCTGCATGGCCTGCCCATGAGGTCCCGCTCACTTTTCGTTGGTCATCCCCCACTGTGGAGATGGCTGGGAAATAGGCTTTTAGGTGGAGCCTGGGCACGGAGGAAAAAGTTGGGGGGAGGGATAAGGGAAGTGGGTGTGGGTGGGCGCCCCGCCTTCTGCACTTTCCCCGGGAGAAACCTGCCCGGGCGGCCGTCGTGCGCACCCAGCACAGCCCTTCCCCCTGCCGCCCCCGCGGAACCTCCTGCACTAGCTTTGCCCGTGCGGGCTCCTTCTGTGACTGGGCTCCGTTTAAGGCCGCTGGAGGCTGGGGGCTGCCACTCAAGGGTGACAGTCCTCAGCTCTGCTCACAGGAACACCCAGAGGTCGCCACCCCGTGTCCCTCTTGCCACAGCAGAGGACAGAAGCAAGCTTGCAGGGGCCCCGTAGGTCAACTAGAGGGTGCTGCTCTGTAAGGTATCAGCGGGGTGTCACCGCAGGAGAGCAGGAGAGCGCCTTCCCTGTCCCTGGGGGCCGGGCGGCCGGGTGCCAGCGCGCCCCGTCCCGTGCTGCGGGCCGTGGGCTGCGGGGCGCGGGGCTGGGAGCAGACTCCACACGGGCCCGGACGTCGGCGCAGAGCGCCCCGTCTGCCAACCGTGAGCGCTTCCCGGGCCCTGTCACAGGCCTTCAGTTCCCCGGGAAAGTGGCCGGACGCCAGCGCGGTTCCCAGATAGCAGGGGCAGAGCCGCACACGCCCCACGGTCCCTCCCTCACAGCTCCGTGCAGGTTTCGGTTTGCGCCTGTTGCGTTTTCCAAATTAGGAAAGTAAGCTGAGCTGGGCCTCGATAAAGCAAGGACGTGATTTGTCACAGCATTCGGGCACCCGGGCGCTCTGCTCTCCCTGTGGTGTTTTGACAAATGGAACTTTAAAAAAATAAAAGCCCGGCGCAGGCTCTTTGCTCTCGGTGGAGGCGAACTTGGAGTTCTGTTTTCAGGCTCTCTCTTGAGCTCTGCTGCTGTCCTTGGGGACGGGACCAGAAGGGAAGGCCTTGAAACACCACTTGCGACTGGGACAGGGTTGCCAGTGGGAGGCGGGGGCATGGGGCCTCGTGGGTTTGCCTGGAACGGCCCTGTTCTTGGCGAACTCACGCTTCTCTGCGGAAGGACAGGCCTTGCTACAGACCTTCCGTTCGGGCGGTCGTGGTGGTGACGCCGTTCTGGCCGGCCCTCCCAGCTCTGCCTGCAGCTTCTGAGGGCATTTCCTCTGCCAAGTGTAACAAAACTGAACTTGGGCCTTTTTGAGTTTCCAGAATCCAGAAAATAAACACACAGAGTTGATTTCTGCCCCGTTGTCGGTCTCTCCTCCCCTTCCCTCCACAGCTCAACGGCGGCTGCGCCCGGGATCTTTCCCTTTGCTCCTCAGTTCCGGGGGGGGGGGGGCAATGATAACGCGGCGGCTTTTTTGTAATAGTCTCAAAATACGCAGATTTATTTTATTTTATTTTTTTTTAATTTTTTTTTTTTTTCAACGTTTTTTATTTATTTTTGGGACAGAGAGAGACAGAGCATGAACGGGGGAGGGGCAGAGAGAGAGGGAGACGCAGAATCGGAAACAGGCTCCAGGCTCCGAGCCATCAGCCCAGAGCCTGACGCGGGGCTCGAACTCACGGACCGCGAGATCGTGACCTGGCTGAAGTCGGACGCTTAACCGACTGCGCCAACCAGGCGCCCCAAAATACGCAGATTTAAATAAAACTAAAGTGTCCAGAAAAGCAGGGTGTTTGGGCCGTTAACGTGTTTAGAGCCTTCAATGTGCCGATACCTGGCACGCTGTTTTAACTGTTATTGTATCATTAGGGAACTTCGCGCTAATTAAGCCTTAGGCAAAAGACCTTTGATTTTGCAAATTATTCTCACGCAGAAGGTCTCTCCTTCGGCAGCGTCCCAGCTGCTGGCAGTGTCCTACCCGACTGGTCCTAAACTCTGAATGTCACCTGGATGTCGTGCCCCATGGGGTGGGGTCCGTGACCCGAGGAGGGCCGTTACTGGTGCTCTCTGAAAAGCATTTCAAAGCGTAAATGTGATGATCACTTACTTTTTGGCGATTTATGCTGCTTTCCTGGGCCTCCCGGGGGTCCTCACTTTCCTGCACAAGTGCCCTGTGCTCCAGCGGCGGAGACGCTGTGCGTACAGAGGGCCCTCGGGCGTGCGTCCCTGGGTCACATGGGTGTAGGTCAGGCAGGTGCTGGTGGCTGTGCAGACCTCCCCCCTCCCCCCATCTCCGTGGCATCCTGGCCAGAGGACTCGGGGCCACCACGAGCACTGCCATATCCACCTGAGTCTCTCGGGAAGGTGTGCGTGCGGATTGGGGCGGCCCCAATCCCTCGGCCGGGGGTGAAGCGATGGCCCTTCGCTGCCCCGAACCTTGTCTGATTCTTTGGCCAGTTGACTCCACTAAGCACAGTGAAGGTGTGTTGTCCATATCATTGCGACGTTAATCTAGGACCAGAAAATTCTAGTCCTTTCCCTCTGGTTCGGCGACTCCACCAGGGCCGAGATGTAGCTGCTGCCCTCCATGTTGCCATGGTTCGTGCGGCGCCCCGATGAGAATTCTCTTCTCCTGTGTCGTAGCCATTCTCTGCTTTATACGCCTTTACCTCTTGATGGACTTTCGATTCCAGAAATACATCGTGGGGACCTTGTCGTGCGCTCTGACCAGGTGTGTGCTCTGTGTGTGTCTGTGTGAGGAGAGCAGACCGGCCGTGGTGCGGACACCTGCCCGAAGGAGCTTGTGGGGCGGTGAGCAGCCCTGAGCTGGGCACGGGCACCGAGGGGACAGAATCTGGAAGAACATAGGCCCCTGGGAAAGAGTGGTGACGTGGAGATACTGTGGCTACGTTGTAAGATCCGTAGGTCAAGCCACTTAAACTTCCTGGAGTAGTTTCTTTGGATCCGCGTGGAGGGAAAGGGAAGAGGGAACTCGAAGTGCTCGTGCTCACGGCCCCCTTGTGTCCCGCGTCGCCCCCAGGGAGCCGCGGTGCCGTTTCCGTGACTGCCGTGCGTGCGGTCGGGTCCTGTGGTCTGCGGCACAGGACGGCCCCTCCGCGGCCTCTTCGGTCTGGCACTGACCTTTAAGAAGCCAGGACAGTGGAGGTGCTGGTTCTGACCTTTGTGGCTCCTCCATTCGCCCAGCTGGAGGGTCTTTGGTGATTTTTAGGCAGGTCTGGGAGGTATATTGGACTTTCTGTCCCATTGATTTTCCAAACTATAAAGCTTGGGAGCTCGCCTTACACGGTGATTTTTCTGGTTTGTGTTAAATCCCACACATCCCCACCAAGGGCTAAGAATGCCCCTGAGAAGATGGCCGGGGTCCTCCCCCAGGGACCCTGAGCCTCCACTGCCGGCAGGTCTGTGTCTAAGGCCCCTTCTCTGTGGCGCGATAGAAATGGCCACGTGGGGGTGGGTCGCTTCGTGGGCTTCCCCTGGGGCCAGGGGACAGAGCAGGCGTGCCTGACCCCTCACCTTGCGTTCACCGGGGTCTTAGGTAGCTTCCCAAACATGCCTGAGCACCAGGCTTCCCAGGGAGTAAGATTCCCCCGGGGGGGCGCCCGCCAAGAGCGCGGATCCCGGGGCCCTCGCCCTCCCGGATGACTCAGTGGGCCTCAGCCGAGTGACACTGTACACATGGCCACACACTCTTCAAGGCACACCGTCGAAGTGAGCAGGAATCCTCCCAGTGATGCCAGAGAACCCGTCCCGATTTGCTAGGGGTCTCCTGGGAGCAGGATGTTGTTCCCCAGAAAGGCGGGTGAAATGAACCCCAGGTGGGCCTCCCCAGCCGCCTCCTGCAGGGGGTCCCCGGGACTGCCGTGAGCCCACCTGGCGGGACGTGCGAGGCGAGGGTGGGCCTCCAGGGGCTCCCGTCTAGGTCAGGGGTCCCCTGCCCCTTCTCTCCTCGGGGGGCTCCTCACATGGGGGCTGAGCCTCCATTTGTACCAAGGAGCCCCGGCTTTGACCAGGCCTTTGGCTGCATTTGTTACTGCGTTTTTGATTTACCGCAGGGGCTTAAATATCCTGCTATCTTTTTTTTCTTTTTTTTCCCTATAAAAGTAGATTTTTTTTGACCTGATTATAAAAATATATTCTCCTTATTTAAAAAAAATATAGATCATAGGAAAACACATAAAGAAGAAAAGAAGAAAACAAAGCTGCTTCTAAACCAGAATTCTTTTTTTTTTTTTTTTTTTTTTTTCAACGTTTTTTATTTATTTTTGGGACAGAGAGAGACAGAGCATGAACGGGGGAGGGGCAGAGAGAGAGGGAGACACAGAATCGGAAACAGGCTCCAGGCTCCGAGCCATCAGCCCAGAGCCTGACGCGGGGCTCGAACTCACGGACCGCGAGATCGTGACCTAAACCAGAATTCTTAAACCCGCCGTATTTCATTCCCACACCCGCGTCGTTGCTGTGCAGACAGGGACCCGGATCGGAGCCGGGTCGGTAGCCACCTGTTTCCCCGGGAGCAGCCGGCCAAGGGCACAGCCGTGTGGCCGGGCCAGCCCAGGAAAGCAAGGCTGAGGGGTCACTTCGAAGGTGGGGCAGGCTGGTGCGGAGTGGAGATTGTAGCCCTGATTCGTGGAAGAGGGACCAAGACTGAACGCAGGGGGGTGGGCTTGGAGTTTTGGGCGCTGCATCGGGGGCCTTAGAGAGCCGGCGCCCGGTCAGGGACCGCGGTCCTCCCGCCTTCCCGAGGCCTCGGCCATCAGCTCCCCTTCGCTTTTCCTGGCCCGGGCCTGCCCTGTCGCTCCTGCCCTGCCGCAACCCGCCTGTGCCCTGCAGCCCCCACCGACGGCCCCAGCTTAGCCACGAGGGTGTCCCACAGCCTCCCTTCTGTACTTCTGGGTATTCTAGCAAAATGTGCTTCGTTTTTAGGAAAAACAGATGTTTTAGGTTGAAAAACATAAGATTGCCAGAATCCTTTGATTTGGGGATTTTATACGTAAAAGTGTCTCAAAACCGTTTCCCGAACGGTCTTGTTTTTCTCCAACGATCCAGCTCCTCTGGCATCGTCACTGCAGACAGAGGCACGTGGGGACCGCCACGGACCGCGGCCACCCCATGAGCGTTGTCTCATGGCGTCTGCCGGCACCGCGGCCCTGGGGCAGGGCGGGAAGGGAGGGCCTGTCTGTGGAGTCACGTTCGGCTGGCCTCCCGGCCTCCCCTTCAGACCTCGAGGCCCGGCCGTGTGTCCACCTTCCCCCCCACCCCCGCCCCCGGAGCCAGACCGCACAGCAGAACTGGGCCGGGGTCGGTCCCCCGTGAGTTTTCCAGAAGACCCGTCACACCTCGCAACATCCCGAAGGACTAGTTATCAAGTATTACTTTCCCTCCGCCCCCAGATTCTTGAATGTCTCATTTCTGAAAGGACACGATAACACCGAAGGAAAATTCGAAACCGGGCGGCGGGGGAGGGGGGGGTCCTGGGAGGCCGCCCCCACCCAGGGCTGCTTCTTCCCCTCTCGGCCGGCCCTTCTGATAGCACCACCACCCACATGCCGTGCCGCTGGCGGCTGGCGGCTGGCCGAGTGCCGGGCCTCGCGCTCTGTGTCGTTCCTGCGTCCGGGCTGCCGCTGCGCGGAGACCTCCCCGGCCCCCCGACGCCATCCCCGCAGCCCATTCTCAACCCAGGCCTGTCTGATTTCGGATCCCACACCTTTCGCCACCACTCTGAGCCACTGGTCTCTGCGCTTTGACTTATCACCGCGTCTCACAATGGGCCAGCGCTTTGTGGGCCTTGGGCCTTTCTGCTTAATACTCCAAAGAACCCCACGAAGGATTTTCTATAGCTACCCCGCTCTCCTCGATGGGGAGAACAGGCGGATGCGTTCGAGATTTGCCCAGAGGTGCGCGGTGATGAAAAGCGTCCTTTAAAATGGCCGCGTGACATTCGTCCATGAGTACACGGCATAGTTTGCACAGTGGTTCCTATTAGAGAGCTCTTTAGCTGTTTAGAGTTAGGGTGTAGTTTTGGTTTTTTTAACTAAGGTCAAAAAACCAGGGTGAAGCTGGGGCGCCTGGGTGGCTCAGTCCATTAAGCATCTGACTTCAGCTCAGGTCGTGATCTCATGGTTTGTGAATTTGAGCCCCACATCAGGCTCTGAGTGCAAAGCCTGCTGAGGACTCTCTCTCTCCCTCTCTCTCTGCCCCTACCCCATGCTCTCTCTCTCTCTCTCTCTCTCTCTCTCTCTCTCTCTCTCAAATAAACTTAAATATTTTAATAAAATCTCTTAAAAATTACTTTTTAAAAGAGTGAATAAATAAGCTAGTTTAAAATTAAACTTACATTGGGGCACCTGGGTGGCTCAGTCAGTTAAGCATCCGACCTCAGCTCCGGTCATGATCTCTGGGCTCTTGGGTTTGAGCCCTGTGTTAGGCTCAGTATTGACAGGTCAGAGCCGGAGACTGCTTCAGATTCTCTCTCTCTCTCTCTCTCTCTCTCTTTCTCTCTTTCTCTCTCTCTGCCCTTCCCCTGCTTGTGCACACTCTCTCTCTCTCTCTCTCTCTCTCTGCCCTTCCCCTGCTTGTGCACTCTCTCTCTCTGCCCTTCCCCTGCTTGTGCTCTGTCCCTCCCTTCCTCCCTCCCTCTCTCTCTCTCTGCCCTTCCCCTGCTTGT
The DNA here is from genome assembly GCF_024362965.1 of Panthera pardus. NCBI lineage: Eukaryota > Metazoa > Chordata > Mammalia > Carnivora > Felidae > Panthera > Panthera pardus. The sequence continues at coordinate 12,619,958 of NW_026526969.1, read as the reverse complement.
GCTCTCTCTCTCTCTGAAAACTAAACATTGAAAAAAAACCCAGGGTGAAGCTGGTTATTTTTTGCACGTAACAGTCTTAATCTAAGCTGACACAGCAGCTCCAAGCTCTTTTCTGTTATGTTGTCCTGTTACCCGATGTCCATTTATTGTATGGCCCGTTATGGCTGCTGCAGCTCCTGCCATCACACTGGCATTGTGGCCAAGGGGAAAGGAAGAAGTGGCGACACTATTCCTCTTCAGGGCGTAAGTCTTCACATCCCACTGACCAGCACAGTCCCTTGGTTGCAGGAGAGGCAGAGAAGTGTGCACAGCTGTCCAGCTAGTTCACCGTAAGAGCAAGAGAGGACGTGTGTCCAGGGGACTGGCTGTCGCTGTCATAGTCCACCTTTTGACCACCCACATGCTTATGTCCCTTCTTCCAACATAAAAACACTCATCCCCACCGTTACAGGAGTCAGCCCCAAGCCCCCCTCGGTGACTGCAGCCCGTAAAATCCAGGATCTCTGGTGACAAGCGCGTCCCTCTGTCAGGGCGCTCCAGGTGATCCCAGCTCTTATTTGGGAAAAAGAAGAGCAGGAAACCCACTCACCGGTCACGGACATTCTCCAAGCCTGTGCCCCACAGGGCCCAACCCTCCATCTGCATTCTGGAAGGATCTCTGCCCACCAGCCTCCCTGGCCCCGTCTGCAGCGGGCCCGGGAGCTGATGCACTTCCTAGTGGCCCGTCCCACCTGATGCAGGGCGGGGTGGGAAGGTCGCACCTCGCGGGCCGGGTTTGTGGCTTGTTGGGCTGCAGTTTCCGCAGAAGCCCGGTAGGCGCCCCGGCTGCTTGCTCGGGTCCTATCCGCGTCCAGGGACCACGGCAGGGGCCTCCGGTGCCAGGTTTCATCCTGGAAAACGGGTCTTTCAGTTACTGGTATCAGGCGTGGGCCTGTCTGCTCCATCCCGGGGGCCCCGAAGCTCGAGGCTCAGCAGCCTGGTTCCCCATTCTCTAGCCCGGTGAGAAAGCCTGGGCCCTTCCCAGTGCTGCAGCCTGTACGTTGGGCGTCCCCGCGGACACCGACGCTGCACGTCCCCACGTGTCCGGTCACGGTGGCAGGCTCCGTCGCACAGGGCCCGCTGTCCGCTGCCGCGGGGGAAGGTGCACAGCCTCCAGCTTCTGACGTTCGTGTCCTCACTTCCTGCTGGTGAAACAGTGCCTGTGTTTGGAATTAAACTTGGGGACGTCCCCAGCTGCCTTGCAGCAAGCTCTGGGTTCTGTGATGGCCGGGAAGCAAGGTGCGGTTCGAAGGCCACGGTCTGTGTTGTGGGATCCGGAGCCTTCCTCCTCGTAGCTTCCTGAAAGGGCTTCTCTGAGGAGTGGGTCTTGTCCAGATGTGAACCTCCCGGCCTGAGCCACCAGTTGTCTTTGTCTTTTCGGGAGGTGACTTCCCATCTCATCCAGCCTTCCTTCCCAAGATTTATTTTCTGTGTACGTCTGGTTGTCCAGGGGGTGCCTTTTGGGGCCCTCAGCCCTTGGGCAGCTGGGAGACACAGGTGGTCTGCCTTCCCCTCTGCTCCTGAGTTATCTGCTTCCTCTGGGCCCCCCAGTTGTCTGGTCCCTGGCTTCCTGTTGCAGATGCTTCCCAGATGTCTGTCCCTCCCTGTCGACGTTTAAGAGCGAGGTGCTCACGCTGACCGCTGACCGCTGCCGCGAGTGCCGGGGTGGTCAGCTGGCAGGTTCCTTGTCCGATGGGCTTCACGAGGGCCACAGACGCCGGGTCTGCCCCCTGTGCCATCCGCTGGGGGGTGTGAGAAAGATTGGGGGTGCCCTGGTTGGCCTGCAGAATTTCAGTCATTCGTTTGCAGCGTGGGATGTCCTTGCCTGCTCGTTGTGAGATGCCCAGGAGTGTTTCTGTGGGTCACCCTCTCTGCGGGGACACGGTGGGGCGAGAGGCGGGCCCCGGGGAGTGGGGGCAGTAACGGCTCTGGAGATGAAATCTCTATTGCCTTTAAAAAAATTAAAAAAAAAAAAAAAAACCCTTTTCTGGAAGCTTTCACCTGTACTTCCTTCTCTTTCTGATTATTTCTTGGGTCTAAGATGAAGACCATGGTACTTATATTTGTATCGGTGAGGATTAAACGAGCCACTTTCATCTGCAACAATTTCCTGGCTGTTGGGGCACTCAGTGGGATTCCCACGTAAGGCCCAGGCAGAAGTGAGGGTAAGTCAGCACCCCGGGCCCCCCAAATCACTTAGGCTCATTCGAGCTTGAGCAGCAGCAGAGCCAGACTTCCGTGCTGTGATCTTTGACCTGATGCTGAATAGGGCCGCTTCCGGGGAAGCAAGGCATCACCCAGGAGCCTTTGGCGCCCAGATGGCCCCAGGACCTTTGCGAGCCTGGGGCAGACCCCAAGCATGAGGGCTCGAGGGCAAGAACATTTTTTCAGAAGAGCTCAAATGAGCTACAATTCACATAGCACGCAACTAACCCACTTAAATTGTCCAGTTCAGTGGTTTTTAGTCTGGTGGGCAGCTCCTGCCATAATCAATTTTAGAAGGTTTATACCACCCCTGCAAGCCGGCTCCCCCGCCCCACCCCTCCCCCCAGCCCTAGGCCGCCACCCACCCGCTTTGTCTCTGTCCATCAGGACAAGGATGCTATGGGGAGATCTGAGGGGCTGGCCCTCCCAGGTAGGCGCTTCCCTGGCAGAGCTGTGCTGCAGGCCGGGGCGGTGATTTCTAGTGAGTTCTAGACACACAGGCTTACCTGCGGTCGGGGTCCCGGGCACTGAAGGCAGGTGTGCAGCGTATGGTTGGGGTGAGATCGAAAGGGAAACAGCTCCAAGAGAATAGCTTTAATTACAAAACATGCTCATTAAAACTCCAACTAGGGCCCTAACCCAGAATGAAAGTTTTGTAGGGAGAGAAGTAATTGGCGAACCCGGGAGCACCCTGGGGAGATGTCTGTTTAAAATTACGTAGCTTCCTGGTGTTTCTCCCAGGTAGGAGACAGTCTGCCTCGGGATAATTTTTGGAGGAGCGAGTCAGGAGCTGCTTTTGAAATAGCTGTTACAGCAAATAATATGAAAATGTTTATTGTTAAACCCTAATTGGAAATGACTCTTCCGGTAGGAAATTGCCCTGTTTGAATCAGTTCTGGATGGTGTTCGATTTCGCCACGAATTTGCTGACCGAAATCCCTGACCCACGAAATGTTGTGTTTTGTTTTACTGAGAAGTCCACCCGTGCGCGTGTTATCTGGAACCTTTGGTTTTTGAGCTGGAAAGTGCCTAAGAGATCATCTCTTCTGTTCGAAGCGTCTGCTTTTGTAGGCCAAGAACACCGAACCCCGTAGAGGTTAGGGCACTGAGCTCCCTGGAGGTGAGGTGAGGCCCTAAATCACCCTCTTCCTTCGCGTTGGCCCCGTGTGTCAGCCCACCACCCGACACCTCTCCTGCAGCGGACCCGGAAGTGCTGCCCTCGCTGGGCACCTCCATCACCTGCTGAGACTCGCCCTCTGGTCCCGCAGTGGTGTAGCCCCGGGCCAGACCCTCCCGCCCGGAGCCTGGCTTTCCTGTTCCGGGTCCAGGGATCCCGCGCCCCCAGCTCTTGTGTTCCCCCGAAGCCCTGTTCCTGACATCGCCCTCTGCCTTGTGACCTCTGTCATGGGCCAAAGCCACATCCTCCCTCTGGCTGCCCGGACGACTCTAGTACACTCTGATCTCGCTCTGATCTCCTGTTAGCGTGGGGGCTTTCGCGGCGCGGGGCACGGAACTCCATCCGCGCGCCCTGCTGGCGGGTGGCAGCCCCTCGCTGTGAGGATGTGCAGCTGCCGAAGGAAGGGACAGGAGAGGACGGAGAAGCTGTCTGTAAACGTTCCTCGTCATCGCTTCCGTTGCCAACCCTGCAGGACGGGGGTGTGCGCGTGTGGAGCCCTCGGCCACATTCCCGGTTCCGGCTCCTTCCTCCCCCCTCTGTTTCGGGGACGGCGGCCCACCCTCGGGCATGAGCTGGGACGGATGTGGGCTCTGTGCCCTCAGAAGCCGACAGGACTCCAGGTCTGGAGACACCACGGGCCTCATCGTCATAGGAGAAGGTGTGACGTACCTTCCTGGCCAAAATACCCATGAAGGAAACGTCTGTTGGGTTGTGGGAGAGCTAAGGGACGTGGAAGCGACATCAAACGGTTCAAACCGTGGCTTTTGCAAGAAGAAGATTACCGAATATTTTGAAATGGCCGCGGGTGGCCTTAGGCAGAACCGCGGGGGCGATGTTGACGTGACGGGACAGACCGCCCCCACCCCCACCCTGACGTGCTGGCGTTTAGACCGCATCCCCCACAATCAGCCCGGGAGCGGGAAACCGCGTCAGAATCCCCTCGTTCTGGTTTTAGGTTCGGAAATACAGACCTGGCGCCTGTGGGTCAGAGTCTTGGGAGTCTGCGGCCCGGCTGCGGGGTCTCCCCGCCTTTGCCGAGACGCCCAGCCCCTGCGCCCAGGTGTCTCTGGAAGAATGGGTCCCGGCCGGTCGGGCCGGTTTGCTGCCGGTCTCCCCCGTGAGGCGCAGGCAGCTTGGCCGTCAGAGCGGATGCCTGCCTGCGTCGCTGAGTCTTTCGCGAGAAGCCGTCCTCCCCGGTGCAAGGCCCAGGCGTACCTGTGGGCTCGCAGCGGGCCCGTTCGCGGCCTCGCGTGGTCTCAGGACCTGTTTTGACCTGTGCTTAAATCTCGCTTTTTAAAAACTACTTGACTGAGAGGAAAAGGGGGCGTCGGCCGCGTCCATGGCAGTTTGGAGTTGTATTTGCTGCGTAAACGCGGGTACCGAGCCGGAAGTACGGCAGGAGGGGGCCGGCAGCCGGCCGGCGGTGGCCCGGCACCGTTGCCCCCGGGGCGACCCTGACCCGCGCCCGAGCTGTGACTCGCTTGGCGCGACGGCAACGCCTCTCCGAGACTGTGGCGCGCGCGTCGGGGGTGGGAGCCCACGTGTGCCGCCTCCAGCCCCCCCGCCGCACCCCCTGCTTTTCCCGAAGAGCCTTTTCTAAGCAGTTGCCGCCGGCGAGACTGCCGCGGGGGTGTGCGGGCAGCCTGCCCTCCTTTGGCCCTTTGGGTCTTCGCTTCTGTTTGTGACTTGTTGAGGGCCCGTCCGTCTAGAAGGCAGAGGGCGCGCTGGATGAGTGATGTCTGGATTTTAAAGGCAGACGTTTCTCGGAAGGAGGCCACCCTGGGTTCCTGTGACACGCGCGGGGGCACACGGGGCTTGACTGGGATGCGCGAGGCTGGGTTTGCTTGCGCGCAGTCACCTGCCCGCAGGAGAACCGGGGCCCAAAGTCCGGCCCACGGTCCCGTTTCTCCGTGAGGCTCCCGCCAGCCTGGGGAGGGGGCCCTGCCACTTCTGTCACGCTTCGCAGCGTCTCGCAGCCGCAGCGTGGGCGTCTGTGTGTCAGCTCGCCGTGTGAACGGTGACCATGGCTTCTCAGTTTGCAGACGGGCGTTGTCTGCGAGCCAGTGAACCCCCCTCAGGTCCCCCTGTGGCCATCCCAGGGGACGGGAGGTGGCTCTGTGTGTCCGAAGCTCCGCTGGGGCCCCGTCGGGGTCTGTGTCTCTCTTCACACGTGCAGGGAAAGAAGAACCCGTATCCGCGTCAGCGAGTGTCCGTGACCGCGACAGAAAGAGGATTTCTGGTTCGCTCTGTGAACCCAGAGTGACGGACGGTGGGGGCTCCGTTACCTGGCGATCCAGAACCCTCCCCCCCCCCCCCCGACTCTCCGCCCTCCTCCGCATCTCGCCCGCGCTGACGTGTGCTCCCCCTTCCCTTGCAGGTGCACCCTTCGGTTCCCTAGCACGGCCATCAAGATCCAGTTCACGTCGCTGTACCGTCAGGAGGAGGCCCCGGCGTCTCCCCTCCGGCCCCTCTACCCGCAGATCTCCCCTCTGAAGATTCACATTCCGGAGCCGGATCTCCGCAGCCTGGTCAGCCCCGTCCCTTCCCCGACCGGCACCATCAGGTGAGCGGCCTGCCCTGGCCTGTCCGCGGGCCGCGAGCCCTGGCCACGCGGTCCCCGCCACAGGACCAGGGTCCCTGCGCCCTGACAGTCTGTCTGGGAAAGAGCACGGTGACGCGGGTCACCCAGGTCTCCTACAGCATCCTGTGTCTCTCTGGAAAGCGGGGCGTGGCTGGAAATTTTGAAACTATTTTAAGTGCGTCCGAGGGACCTGACTCCTTACAGAACCCGTCTGGAGAATTCTCTCGTCTGGTGAGGGAGGAGTCACTGCCTCTTGACTCACTCTTTCAGGCGGCAGCCGTGTGGACTCAGGGCTTGCGTGAAAACAGGCACGGGTGTGAGTTCTTTAAAGACTGAAAACGTTGCGAAGTCGCCTGTGCGTACCAGGATTGGAACTTTGTTTTTCTCGATTCTATTGGTGAGGTTTCAGGACTCTCGTCCGTGGCGCGGTGCACAGAGGACCCTCGGGGGGAGGCCGTGGGGGATCACGCACAGAGGGGCGGGGCGGGCTCTCGACTCGCTGTGCTACTCAGGTCCTGCCCTCTGCTGTGTCGTCACAAAGCCCAGTGAAAGACGTGTCTGAGGGTCACCGTTTAACACAGGTTGAATGGAGTACTTGGCTGCTTCATTAGGGACATTTTCAGCGAAACTCGCTTTCTTTTTCTTCTTCGCTGCGTGTGTGGCCCCAGAGGTGCAGTGACCCCCGTGTCCTCGGTGCCGTGCCTCGGCTCCCGCACCGGTACCTTCCCCCGCGGCTGCCGCCTTGGTGACTGTGTCAGCCCTGGGAGAGGCAGGTTGTGGCTTCGTCTTGCTGCGAAGATGGTTTTGCTTTCACAGGCCTCCCGGCGGGGTCTCGGATCCTCAGGGGTGCCTCTGAGCCACACTTTGCAAACCGCCGCGGCACGGGTGGGCGCTCTGCCGTCCCGGCAGCCTTCCCTCGCCACGCAGCCACACTCTGGCGGGCCTGGGTTCTGGAGCCGTGTGCCACTCGGCCTTCGTGTAAGAATCATGCCCCACTTGCGCCTTCTGTCTTCCTGCTGGGACGTGTCGGTCGCGAGCTGGGAACCGTTTGCCCTGAGCTGGCGTCGAGCGCGTTGCCTGCAGGGCCAGCGAGCAGGTGTGTCTTTCTCTTACGGAGAGGATGGTAGGGGCAGCGTTGAACCTGGCCTGGCCTAGAACCCAAGGCTGGGACCTGAGTTCTGCTTCTGGCCGTGTACCCAGTCAGCGGGAGCAACAGGGGGTGGGGGTGGGGGGGGGGGGTGGGGGGGGGTGGTCGTCGCTGAGGCCAGATCTGCAGGCTCGGGAGAACCACGTGTGTGTTGGGTCCTGTGTTCAGCGCCGTCCACACCTGCCCCGTCTCAGCCTCGTCCTGCAGCTCTACAAGGAGGCTGCCTCTTCTTCCTCTCCTTCCAGCTTTCTAGAATGGCCCTATGGCCCCGTTCTGAAACCCACCATTGGGCGCGTGATCTCGTTGTTCTTTCAGACAGCTCACTTGAGTTTAACCTAGAACGTGGGTTTTTTTCTTTAAAGTTGTTTTATTTTTGGGAGAGAGAGAGAGTGTATGAGCAGGGGAGGGCCAGAGGGAGAGAGGGAGAAAGAGAGAAAGTGAGACAGCCAACGGGGGAGGACAGAGGATCCAAAGCGGGCTCTGCGCTGACAGCAGCGAGCCCGAGGTGAGGCTTGAACTTTCGGACCGTGAGGTCATGACCTGATCCGAAGTCGGACACTTAACTGACTGAGCCCCCCGGGCGCCCCTAGAACGTGAGTTTTATGCTCCCACTACGAAAACGTTCCTACGCTGACTCGTATGTGTGTAGTTCATACCGAGATTTGAAAAGGTTACGGGCCGTGAAGTGACGTGGCCGCTTTGGGAAACAGACTGGCTCCGCCTCACAACGTACCACGTGACCTGGCGACTCGGTGGAGCGTGAGGTCCGGGCAGACACTGCACACGAGGGCTCAGGGCACCGTGAGTCATAATAGCCCCAACGGGAAGACGACGCGGCTGTCTGTCAGCTACGGGGTGGACGAGTACAACGAGGAGTGTCCTTACCGCGGAGCGTTACCTGGCCGCAAACGAGGAGCGAGGGACCGATAAGCTGGTATGACGCGGGTGGCCCGTGAAAACAGGCAGATGCAACCTTGGCAGGAGACGTCCAGAACGGACGGATCTGGAGAACACGGGGGGCTGCCGGGGGCCTGCCACCCGTCCCGGGGGTCCTTTCTGGGGTGACAGAAGTGCTTTGGAATCGGAGAGCGGTGAGGATTGCGCGGCGTGGGAACACGCCCCGAACCACTGAATTGTACGCTCCGGACGGGCGAATTACGTCTCCCTGACGCTGATGCAGGGACGTAACACGGCTGACACCTCCACCCAGCTGCCCCCGACGCAGCGGTGGGCACGGCGGCCGAGGCTGTCTCGCGCCCACGCTGCTGGCAGCCGAGGGCTGGTCCCGCCGTGGGGTGGGGCCGCGGAGGGCCTTGGGCGCGGGGTTGTTGATAATCGGTTCACAAGCCAGCCAAATGGATGCTTTTGAAGGAAGAAAAATGTGCTGGTTTGTACCTGGAGGGCTTCAGAAAATACATGTCTTTTCCAGTCGTGTTCCACATGAACGCAGTAGCCCCCCGGGGAAGCTATTCAAGCCCGCGCGCTGACTTTGCTTCTGTGTCAGAAGGGAGGTGGTCCCTCCCGGAGCAGTGGAGCGGTTAAGACAGGCTCCTGAGGGTCCTGGGCTGGGCCCCGGTGGCTGTGTCCCCACCCCCAGGAGAGACTGCTTCTCTTTTTCATCTGGCAGGATATTTGGGGGAGAAAGTAGTCACTTTGGGACTGGCCCTCTCCGTTTTTGGCCTTTAAAGTATCACAGAAAGGATTTCTGTTTACATTCATTTATCTCAGCGCCGCGGAATCCAATCGAGTGTTTAGAAACCTCGGGGCCCTTGTGGTTTTGCTAGCCAAGATCCTGTTCAACTTTGGCCAGTGCCGGGGTGGAGCCTCATGTTTACAAACACCAGCCACCCTTCCCCTCCTCCCTGGGATGCCCCCTCCCTGCAGCTGCGGGGGCGGGGGGGTGGCGGGTAGGGGACGAGGCTGCGGCTGTCAGCCTGGGGCCCTGAGTGAGCAGCCGTCACAGCCCCCGTCCCTCCTGACAGCACAGCAGGAGGAGAGGTTCCTCTTCTCCTAGTTTGGTGTGCCTGTGTCCCCGCTCGCGCCATTGGCCTGTGTGCCTGGATCCCCGCCCGCCCGGGCCGCCTGGGGGCCTCTGTTTGGGTTGCTTTCCCCCCTGGACCTGGTTTCTCCAGCACCCTGCCCAGCCAGAGCCCCTGTCTCCTCCAAGGTTTTCCAAGTGGAGTGGTGAGAGGCAGTCCCTGTAGGAACGTTCTCGATTCTTGCTAATAAACAGCCCTGCCCCGCCCTCTGGACCCCGCCTGCCTTCCTTTCTGTTTGGCCTTTTTCTGCTTCCCTCCCCACCCCCCTGCTGGCTAGGGGGTGTGGTGCGCCTGTGGTTGGGTTTTTGCTTTGTTTTTGGGCGTTTGTTTGTGTTGTGTGGGGTGGTTTGTGTGTGTGTGTGTGTGTGTTTTTTTTTTGTGCTGATGTACTCCACCCAGAAAATGAATGAAGCTCTTTGAAATAAATTCTGCTGTCTTCAGCAACATTTTATTGACTTTTTTTTCTGCTTTGCAAAGAAGTGGTGTTTTCAGGAGAAATTGGTTAATCATTTTCTGGGTTTTACAAAGCGAGAGACCAGTCTAAAAAAGGCTCTCAGAGTTGAGTTTTGGGGAACGTGCCGACCAGAAGCCAGAGAAAAGGCAGCGCAGGAGGAGAGGGGCTAGTCTTCACCGAGAGCCAGCCTCAGGAGCTGTCCCTTTAAGAAGGCGCTTCTTGAACTTTTGCAAGGTCGAGACGGAAACCAGAGCAGTTTGTTTTGTGGAGTCTGGCGGAGTCTAAGCTGCTGGTTTCAGAACGAAACCACCTTTAACCGTGGTCTTCGATCGCCAGTCCACCTCGTCACTGGATAGAGCTCGGCCGCTCTCCGTCCCCGGGAGAAAGGCAGACTCGGGCCCTTCCTTGGGGTGACGTTTCCTGCGTCAGGGTCACGGTCAGTCACGGCTTGCCGCCACAGCCTTTGCACGTGCTCCGGCACGACCTGCGGGTGAGTGTGGCTCTCCACTCAGGCCAGCAGGGATCCTGGCCCGCCGGTCGGGGAGCCCTGTCCCCTGTGGCCCATCTGGAGGCCACTTGACCTCCGAGCACCTGTACCTGTGGACCTCACACCCCCACCTTTCCCTGTCTGAAAACTCCAGGGAGATAAAACTGGTTCATCCACACAGAAAGGTGGGCCCTCCCCGTACTTTATGTTTTCCCTTCGGCCGAAATCGGGGCCAGGGTGTGTTCGGGCTCCAACATGTCGAGAGAAAGTTCTTGTCTTTCCCAGGGTGGCCGTTTCCCGGTTCTCAGGGGGGGCCCTTTGAAGGTTCACGCTTAATCCCGGCCCCAGCCGGCCGTGTGCATAAAGGCTGGCTGTGTGCATAAGGGCCGTGTGCATAGGCGGCCTGCTGTGCTGCTGCTCCCGCGGGCACGTGACCTGGGGACAGGGCCCTGCCCAGGCCTCGCACGCTGGGAAGCAGGAAGCGGGAAGGAGCCGGAGGCCTGCAGCTGAGGGGGACGTGGGGGTGGCCTCCCCGCAAGGTCCGCTCGAGCCGGGCCGCCCCTGGGACGTGCACACCTGGTTAAGTCCCGGCCGAGGAGCAACTCGGGCCGGTTCGCGGACTGGGCACCGGGGCAAAACGCGCTGCAGAAACCAGGCGGGCCCTTGAGGTCGCTTCCCAGGACTTCACAGCGTTGCGTTTACCTGAATCGACAAGACAGGTCTCAGAAGCTGGCCTCTGGATTTTCTTCGCCGGTTCTTTCACGTCTTGCAGGTGACAGCAGTGCCGTTAAGCGTCACGCGGAGCTCAGACATCTCTGGGAGCGCAGCTTCCCCGCACCGGCGTTCCCGGGACGGGGGCGCGGCGTGCACCCGCTCCAGACGTTCTCATGGGGGCTGCTGGCGGTCGGTCCCCCCCACGAAGGCCCCGTGCGGCCCAGTGTCCTCCGCACGACCCTTTCCCCTCTCGCGCCGGGTCTTGGGAGCCTTTCCGCGTCGCCACACCGCAGGGGCCGCACGAGTGTTTTGTGAGTTCCCTCCCGGGCGACATCCGAGCCCTTTCCGGTGTCCTCCTCTCAGGGGCCATGCCCGGTGGTCTCGCTTTCCGAGTCAGCTGCGCATCTTACGCTGAGGCAGTGAATTTCTCAGATTTGGTTATTTTGTTTAAGGTACGCTGTTTGGGGTGCCTGGGGGGCTCAGTTGGTTGAGCATCGGCCTTTTTTTTTTAACGTTTATTCATTTCTGAGAGGGTGGGGGAGGGTGGGGCAGAGGGATGGAACCCCAAGCAGGCTCCACACTGTCGGCACGGAGTCTGATGCAGGACTCGAACTCGTGAACCGGAGCCGAAGTCGGACGCTTCTCTGACTGAGTCGTCCAGCGCCCCGGTTGAGCGTCTGACTCTTGATTTCAGCTCAGGTCATGAGCCCAGGGTCGTGAGATCGAGCCCCACGTCAGGCTCCGTGCTGAGCGTGGAACCTGCCTAATAAGATTCCCTCTCTGCCTCTCTCTCTGCTCCTCTCCTGCTTGAGTGCACACCATCTCTCTCTCTAAAAAAAAAAAAAAGTGAAATAAAATAGGCTCTTCAAGAGTCACGAGCCACAAGATTTTAAGAACAGTAATGAAAACAGGAACTGTTACCGACGCTCACGCCAGGCGTGCTGAGGGTTGGACGCGCGTCTGCCCTTCGTGTCCACCGTGACGCTGGGAGACCCAGGCGCTGCCGTCCCCGCTCACAGATCAGAAACCGAGGCCCAGCAGACTGTACGGCGGGCGAGCATGGTGTTTGGCTGGTGCCCGCAGGGATGGTGCCGGCACTAACTGATTTCCCTTAAGCTTTCAAAAAGCTGGTTTTTATCCGGGGAGGACGTGAGGTGGCAGACGAACTGAAGCGTTCCGCACGTGGTGACAGGAGCACTGGCCTGGCCTGGCCCACTGCGGTGGCACCGTCGTGGCCGTCCTGCCCCCACCCCGAGCGCCCTGCCGGTTTGCTTACCTCTGCGCGGTCCGCGATGCGGCTCTCTTGGCTTCTCGGGTTTCGGCGTGTGCCGCGTTGACCTCCTAGCTGGAAATAGGGGTTCTGTCGTGCCTGCCCGCCCCGTGCTCCCGAGAGGATGGCACCAGGGCTGTGGGTGCAGTGGGCAGCGGTGCTTTCTGAGTGGGCCGGTGGCAGCCCCAGCCCCCACCGTGCCCTGTCTGGGCGTTGGCGGTTCTGCCGGGAGTTTGTGTCTGGTGCTGTCTCCACGTCCCTGTGCCCAGCACGGCCACCCTCTGCCCCGCGCGGCCCTCACACCTGCCGGGTTCTTCCTCAGGAGCCCGGGCTCCCTCCACCTGGACCCAGCCTGGGGCACCTCTGACCTTGACTCCCTGTGCCCAGCAGGTCTCCCCAACCTGCTCCTTGCTTTTAGCGGAGAACGTCCCCCAGTTGCTTCCTGGGAAGGGGTACAGGACAAGTAAATGTAGGAAATCATCGTTTTTCTTGGTTGCACTATGTGGAGAATTCTCAGTGGGACACATTCTTCCCTCGGAATTTAAAGTCATTTCTGGCTTTGAGTGTCGCTGTTAACGAGTCCGGTGCCCCTCTGGATGCTGACCCTTTTGGACCTGCCGTTTGCCCTCTGAGCTCAAGACTCCGTGGGTCCGTGACGACCTTACTGTTGCCAGGGGGCCTCCGCTTGTGTCCTTACCCCCTCTCCCACCTCTCCCGCCAGCTTCCTGGAAGGCTCTCCCCTCCCATCCTTTATTGAACTTCCTTTTATCCTCTTTTTAAGATTTTAAGAGCGTTTCCTTGCCCCTCAAAAGTGCCTTAGCAGCCTTCCCACCGCTCATAAATGCGGTCTGTGCCTTTCTGGGGATGAGGTCAAGGCCACACTCCACATCCTTCCATGTGCGGACTTCCTGGGCTGGCCTCCTGTCCGATTGGTCTTTCTCAGCTTGAATTCTTATCGCCACAGTAAGATGCACTTTCCCATCAGGCTGTTCCTTCTTTTCCAGTATTTGTAAACATAGGACGCAGTGTCATCGGCAGCTGTGACCTGCGTGGTCACAGAGGTCGACGTTCCAGGCCTGGGCTGTCAGAGCCAGTCTGGGTTTGCCCTGGCGAGACAGTGGCCCCAGTCCAGGGTGGCCGCCACTCAGCACCTTAAGTCTCTCTCGCCTGAAACAAAAATGTGACTCAGGAGCACTTTTCCCATAAGAGGGGGGTCGGTGAGCAGTGGACTGAAACGCACGTTCAGCTTCGTTTCCACCTTTAATCTCGGGTCGGGAACAACAGACACTTGTTTTACGTGACGCCTGGTAGGTCACGGCTGCTGGGACTCCGCTGCTGCTCTCCAGTGCTCAAATTCAGATGTCCCGTGTTCCTGGGCAGTTGGGGACACCCCCCCCCCCACCCCACCAAGGGAGTAGTTCTTTGCTGAAGTCTGGCATCCGAGGAGGGCCCCACCGTGTCCTCTCTGTCCCGTCCCCTCTAGAGATACACAAGTGCGTTTATACTTTAAGAACTTTTTCCAGGGCCCCTGGCTGGCTCAGTCGTAGAGCACGCGACTCTTGATCTGGGGGTCATGAGTTCAAGTCCCATGTTGGGCCTGGAGCCTACTTAAAAAAGAAGAAGAAGAAGAAGGAGAATGCTTTCCAGATTTTGCTAGTAGTCAGGGAGATTTTCAGTGGGGTCGGCTCCAGCTCTGGTATGGGACTCTGAATGTCTGGGTGGGTTTCCCCAGGGCGGGAGCCTGGCTTTAAGCCCAGGCCCCCAGGCCCCCACCCCACACCTGCCCCTCTGAGGCCTGTCCTTGAACTGAACTTTGCTCTGCCTGAGGCCTCCCTAAGCTCACGTGGCCTCTCTCTGTCGTCCTTCCCTTCAGATGGCGGTGTGAGATCAGGGCGGCCGGGTACCAGGCACAGCCCTCTCGGCCGAGGCGGCCTGCGGGGACAGCTGATTGGGGCTCACGGAGAAGAGCTAGCTGCTCTGAGGCCGCAGGGCTGTGCGCACAAACACACGTCCGCCTGGGACGGGCCTGCTGGGCAGCTCTGGGCCCAAACCTGCCCCTCTGCGTGCCCCCAGGAGCACTGGCCAGCACGAGCCGCCGGGCGCCGTAGAAAGTGCTATGGGGCCGCCCCCACTTCTCCTTTTCATGGGCCTGCTTTTGCTACCCTATACGTCACTTCCATTTGCAATCTCTCTTTGGTGAATGACAGACAGCCTTTTCTCTGAGTTCAGTGAGTTCAGTGCAAGTTTTCTATAGTCTTTTACAAAACGGTGACTTGGGACGGGCGGCGGGAGCCCGTGAGCCTAAGCCCACGGGCCGCTGTGTGTCCTCTCCACTGTGAGGGCGGCACGCGGTTATGGGTCCACCAGCCACCCGGCCGGGTGTGAATCCGTGTCCGGGAGGTATGTTTCCGGGTCTCGTCCCTCGTGCTCTGGAGGAAGGTTCACCGTTTGGCTTTATTTGCGTTCAGGTCCAGACGGGGCGTGGAGCGTGTCTGGGAATGATGTGGGGTTGATGGGGCTGCCTTTGGCGGGTGCCTTCTGTGCTGCCGCACCGTTTGGCAGAGTGCAGGGCAGAACCTTCGGGAAAAGTCCTCACGTCAGGGTTGCGTGGTGCAACGTGCGGTGACTGTATTTGAGCAGCTGGGTTTCGAGTACGTGAACGTGGCACCAGTGACCTCCTTTGTCTTCCCCTCACGCCTCATGTTGTAAGTTTGGGGTTTGTGTATTTGGTTCCAAATTCAATTAAGAAAAAGTTGCTTTTTTTTGACCTCCTTTGTCTTCCCCTCACGCCTCATGTTGTAAGTTTGGGGTTTGTGTATTTGGTTCCAAATTCAATTAAGAAAAAGTTGCTTTTTTTTAATTGTTTCCTGCCTTTACCAAAGGGAGACAGACCCATAAGCCGGTGGTTGCCGTCCTGCGCCCGGGGGAGGAGGAAGGTTCTGGACACTGAGGGGCAGGACACTCGGGCAGGGAAATGGGGCAGAGCACATGGTGTGTGTTCAGAAAACTGGGGCCTTCTGGATGGTTCCTGCTGGGGTACTGGCTTTGCAGGAGCTCTCCTGAAGCCGGGGGCCCGTCCGTGGTCTGGTCAGGTCCCAGCAGGGGCACCTTTACCTGGGCTTGTCACCCACTCCCAGTGTCATTCGTTGCCTCTGAAAATTTTATGACAGAACTGGTTTTCAAAATGAGAATGTTGTTGTAGTTTGATAACCAAAGTCCACCTTGTTCACGAGACCAGAGCCCGCCGGTGAGCCGGGCCGGGCGGGCTCCAGCAAGGAAGCGGCCGGGGGCCCTGCAAGCCACTCGGGACCCGCCGGGAACGAGAGTGGCCTTGGGCCATAGGTGGTTCCACTCACAGCCAACGTGAGTGACAGAGGTCGAAGCCGTGCCCGTGGCTCCGGAGGAACTGGGGAGGGCCCGACCCAGAGGTGCTCACGCCCTCTCTGAACGCCACGGCTCCCCAGCCTTTGCCCACAGCGCCCTCGTGTGGGCCCGTGAGCGCCCGACAGCAGCCACGGGCAGGGTCAGCCCGGCTGTCTGCAGTGGGGACGGGAGCCACCCGGTGGCCGTCCCGGAAACCTGCCTATCAGGGCCCACAGCTGCCCACCGCAAGCAGAAACTGCTGCTACGCTGGCTGTGCGTGGACACGAACTGTCTCCAGTCACACTTGGTCCAGCCTTTATCAAAGGGGAGGTGCCGTGTCACATGACGTAGAGAAGAAGGGGGTCAGAGTTTCTGTCCCCCTGCGTCACCCAGGTAGGTCCTGAGATCCTGCACCGCCAGTCGTCCTTTTCGGGGTCAAGAACTTAGGACGTGTCATTTCTCTCCGCAGCGTTCCCAACTCCTGCCCGGCCAGTCCACGCGGAGCGGGGTCCTCCGGCTACCGCTTTGTTCAGAACGTGACCTCAGACCTGCAGCTGGCCGCAGAGTTTGCCGCGAAGGCCGCCTCAGAGCAGCAGGCGGACGCGTCCGGAGGGGACAGCCCTAAGGTCTCGGGACTCACGGCGCATGTGGCCGCGCGGCGGCCGGGCGTGGGGCACGGAGCGGGCGCGGAGGCGCCGGCGTGAAAGCGAGGCGCCCCCGGGGGGGACGGGGCGCTGCGGGAATAGCCCGCTTCCTGGCGGCACGTTTGGGCACCGCGGGAGCTGCTCTCTCCCGCCCTGCACCCCCTTACTGTTCGCCCTCGTCCCGTCTGCCCGTGACGGGATGGCTTCGGGGTGTTAACTTAATTAGTCTTTGAGGAAAAATGACAAGTTTTTCCTTACAGCTGTGTATCTTGGCTCCTTCCCGTCCGATACCTGTTTTGAAATCCTTTTGTAGAGGAAGTGAGAGACTTCTGCGTCTTCCCCGCGTGGGGCAGGCGCGGGGCACTGCTCGCTCGTCGGGGAAGCGGGTGGCGGTCGCTGGGACGGGGCTAGGCGGGCACGCCGTAGCCGTCGGTCCGTGTGGGAAGGGCGACCTGCCGGAGGGGCCGTGGGCGGCCGGGGCGTGGACGCCCTTCTGGAGCCGCCCACGCGCTGACCACGTGCTGCCTGTCTCCTCAGGACGAGTCGAAGCCCCCGTACTCCTACGCTCAGCTGATCGTGCAGGCCATCTCGTCAGCGCAGGACAGGCAGCTAACACTAAGCGGCATCTACGCCCACATCACCAAGCATTACCCTTACTACCGGACGGCTGACAAAGGCTGGCAGGTGAGGCCTCGAGCCCGAGAAGCCGGGCTCTGGGTCCGCTGCCCCGGAACAAGGGCGCCCACGGGCGGGTCGTGTTCTGAAAGCCCGAAAGCGGTACAGGGGCGTCCTCGTCGGTGACCTGTGGTCTGTCTCCAATGAGCCACAGCCCCTGGGAGTCAAAATAGTCTCCTGTCCCTCCAGCGGCCAGAGCAGGGAGGGGCGATACGTATGCCTTGTTACGTTTTCACGCTGACCACCCCTCGTAGTCCCAGGCTACTTTGGAAATGGGCGCACACGTGGGCCCAGACGGCGGCCCGCGTGCACGGGGACCATCAGACCTAACTTAGCTGTGTCTCTCACTTGTTTTGCCCACGGTCGCTGTTTCCCGCTGGCTACTTGGTTTAGTACAGGTTTCAGACTTGACATACTCCTGGCCTATGGCTTGTCTGTTTCACTTTTTCTGGAAAGAACGCTGTGCTCGATTTTGATAGAAAAAAAACTACCACCGTGCCTTTGCACTTGCCAGTAAAACACACTTACCTTGCTGGCCTGTGGAGCGCCCTTGCTGGCATCACCTCCGGGCCGTCCCATCATCTTTGGTCTCGTGTCTGTCGCATTCAGATACGGAGTTTGTTTTGCCGCGTGCTAACTGGCGAATGTCTCTGCTTGTCCACAGAATTCAATCCGACACAACCTCTCTTTGAACCGCTACTTTATTAAAGTCCCTCGTTCCCAGGAGGAGCCCGGGAAGGGGTCTTTTTGGCGAATAGACCCCGCCTCAGAAGCGAAGCTCGTGGAACAGGCATTCCGGAAACGGAGGCAGAGGGGCGTCTCCTGCTTCCGCACGCCCTTCGGGCCGCTGTCATCCAGGTAAGCCTCCGGGCCACCCCTCGGTCAGGGGCCGGCTTCCACAGACGGCTCGTCACAGTAGCGTCTTGGGTACTTTAAACCTGTCACCTGTATTTCTCGAGCGAGACTGTCTGAGGACCGGTGAGGTCTGTAACAGCAGAGTAAGTGGACAGCTCACTGCCCCTCTGACCTGTCAGCTCTCAGCAGCCAACGCTGTGACCGAAGTAGGAATTGGAACAAAGGCGATGGTCACGTTGGTGAGGTCGGAATTCGGGACGTTTGAACGGAGCTCAGATTTTCCGGATCCCACGTTGCTTGGTGGGAACATGGAGAGAAATTCTGTGAGAGTGACAAGGGTTAGTTTGTGGGGAGAGTACCACAGGCCCGGCCACGGAAACGTCAGCCGCCCTTGTCCCACGCTTCCGCGGCCAGAGGCCACGGGGGCGGCCGGTCGCGTCCTCTCCTCCAGGCCTGTCCCGGCTTCCGGGGCTTGCTGGCCACGACCGGTGCCCCCCAGGCTTGTGGGAGCATCACCCCGACCTCCTCCTGCATCATCCCGCCCTGTTCTCCCCGGGGCGCGTGCATCTAGAGTGCCCCTTTGAGGGCTCCGGTCACTGAGCTGGGGACCATCCTAGTGACTTCATCCAACTCCGTCACTTTTGTAAAGAGTTGACTCCAAGCAAGGCCCCCTTCTGAGGCACTGGTGGCTTCTGGGGACACAGTTCAAACCCTAGCGGTGACCAGCACTACGTTTCACTTGTAGATGAGCCTGTCCGCCAGCTGGGGCAGTGGTTACGGGGCTGGCCTTTTGCGCCCAGCACTGCCCGGAAACCCCGATAAGGAGTGTCTGTGGGAGGGCGTGGGGCGGGCCTGCCCCAGGGTCACCCTGGGAGTTGGGGACGCCATCTCGTGACGTGGCACAGGGGAGTGGCAGGCAGGAAACCCTCAGGCCGGGAGGGCAGCCCAGCACGGCCTCCGCGTGAGCTGTGTGTTACGGAGAGGGGGGCCTCTCGTGGCTGCAGAGCTGGGTGGGAGGCGGGCAGGAAGCAGGGTGCGCTTGGTGCAGGGTAAGGTCCTGCTAGAGAGGGCTGACGACCGTCGCAGCCTCGGGGACTGGGAGGGACCCAGGCCAACCACCAGTTGGAGCATGGGAATGAGCAGACGGGGTCCAGGCCTGGGTTGGAGTCAGACGAGCCAGCTGGCAGGTGGGAGAAGCAAGGAAGACTGGGGGCCCAGGGGGGCGGACAGGGTGCCAGGTCTGTGCCCGGGGAGACCAGGGTGCCATTCACGAGGGAGTTTATGGTGATAAATGAATGCAGAGTGAAGGCCGCCGTGTCCCCCAGCTGCACCCAGGCAGTCCCATCGTCCTGCCTCTGAGGGTTTGTGTTGACCCTGTGACTCAGCTCGCGGGACGTGAGTCCCCGTGCTGTGTAGCCGGTCCTGGGCCAGCCTCACTGGCAGGAGCCGGACGGGATCTCCGTTTTTGAACCAAGAGAACGGTGGCGGAGGGAGCGGCCTTTCCTGCGAGATGAATAGCCTGTAGGTGTGTCCTCTGTCCTGGTGGGGGCTTTGTGCCCATCCCAGCAGAGCTCGTGATTTTCACACGGAACACCGAGCCACTTTTGCGGAAGCCTGGCGGGTGCCTTTCAGGAAGTAAATGCTCTGGAGCGTGGCTTTTGCTGGGAAGCCACGAATAACGCGGCGTCCTCCCGTTCGCTGGGTTCAGGGCCCGGTTGCCTTTCCGTGTATCGGACAGCATCGTTGCTGGTGCTGGAAACTCTCCGCAAGAGCAGAAGAGCGTCAGGAAAAGCTGGCGCAGGTGACTTGTGAGACGCGGATGCGCCGGCGTTCACGTTCAGGTGCCGTCTTGGTTCCTCGCCCGCGTGCTTACCGCCGCGCTCCGTTCTCTCGTTGCTTCCGTAGGAGTGCTCCAGCCTCGCCCACCCACCCTGGGCTGATGTCCCCTCGCTCCAGCGGCCTGCAGACCCCAGAGTGCCTGTCTCGAGAGGGCTCGCCCGTGCCGCACGACCCTGACTTCGGGTCAAAGTTAGCTTCCGTTCCAGAGTATCGGTATTCCCAAAGCGCACCCGGTAAGAGCGGTTTGGGGCCTTTACGCGACGTAGCGGAAGCGGGCCTCGCGTGCGCAGGCTCAGCGGCCGTGCTCCTCCTCCGTGCAGGTTCTCCCGTCAGCGCCCAGCCGGTGATCATGACCGTGCCTCCCCGACCGTCCAGCCTGGTTGCCAAGCCCGTCGCCTACATGCCCGCGTCCATAGTGACGGCGCAGCAGCCCTCCGGCCACGCCATCCACGTCGTGCAGCAGGCTCCCCCTGTCACCATGCTCAGGGTGGTCACCACGTCCGCCAGCTCCGCCAACGGGTACATCCTCGCCGGCCAGGCCTCGGCAGGAGCCGCCCATGAAGCGGCGGGCACAGCCGTGCTGGACCTGGGAAGCGAGACAAGAGGTGAGGCAGTCGTGTGGTCCCCGGGCCGGGCTGGTGCCCGGAAGGTCGCCCGTCAGCCTGGGCTATGAGGCTGAAGGCCCACGTGCTGGGGACATGCGCTCCCTCCGGGGGCCGAGGGTTCTCAGCCTGCTCCTCCTTGTCTCCCTGCTGCGGGTTTCTTGGGGAGCGCGTCCTTGTAAATCCGTGCTGTTTACCCTCCTCGGCGGTCGTGCCTTCGGGTGTACGCGACCCCGAGGAAACGGTGCGGGGCTGTGGGGCTTGAGGCCGTGGCCGGGGTGGGGGGGTGGGGGGAGAATTGCTCAGGGGCCCCCGGTGGGGAGTCCTTGGAAGTCGTTTAAAAACCGCTACAGGTTCCTACGGGAGGCACGTCGGGCCCAAGGAATAACGGGTGCTCGCGAATGCAGCCCGTGGCACGGAAGATGCTGGCGGGAGCCTGACTCCGGGGCCTCCTTCTCGCAGCCCCCACGCCTGTCGATCGCGTCATAACGACAAAGGCGTTTTGGGGAAGGAAGTCTGTGACTCCAGATGCAAACCTTTTCGTTCCAGATGATACCGTCCCTTCGTCTGTTTCTATGTTTCGGGTTGGTTAAAGTTCAGGCTCCGGCAGTGTTTTCCTAAAACCCTATTCATCGTTTTTCTCGTTTCAAATGTATTTCGTCGGTAGGATTTTTCTTTTGAGAAAAGTGTTTTCCCCAGCGCCGCCTTAAAGCCGCAGTCCAATCCCCCCCCCGTAAACAGACTTCCTGCCGCGGCTCGCGTGGGCATGGGCGTGGGCCGCCGTGGCGGGCCCGCGGGGTTCGCACACACTGTATTCCTGCAGGCCTGGAGGAGAAGCCCACCATCGCCTTCGCCACCATCCCCGCCGCTAGCCGCGTCATCCAGACGGTAGCCAGTCAGATGGCCCCGGGGGTCCCCGGCCACACGGTCACCATCCTGCAGCCAGCCACTCCGGTGACCATCGGGCAGCACCACCTACCGGTCCGGGCCGTCACTCAGAACGGGAAGCACGCGGTCCCCACCAACAGTTTAGCCGGCAGCACTTACGGTGAGGCCCTGCCCGGCCCCTGCCCCTCTGCGCCCGGTCGCTCTGCGCAGAGCGCCTGCCGTGCGAGAACGTCCGGTCGATCCCTCTGTGTCCTCGGCGCGGGGGGCTTGCCGGTCAGGCCGGGGCCGGCGCCCTGCCGAAGGCAGAGTCCTCACGGCCCAGCGCTCACACCCGTGGGGTCGGAAAATAGCCGGAGGTGGGCGGCGAGTCCCGGCGGGAACTGAAGCAGGGGTGCAGCTGCAGGGAGGGGGCGGGGGCCCCGGGCGTCCGCAGAGATCAGCAAAAGGAGGGCCCCCAGGCGAGAGCAGGGTCGGGTTGGGGAGGGCGCGGCCCTCGAGGCCCAGCCGGCGAGGGGCCGGGACCCGGGTGCCCGCGTGGTCGGCCTGGCCCTCTCGCAGCGGCTCCCCGTGTGCCGCCCTCAGCCGTTCGCCAACGCGCACCTCTCTTTCCTCCGCTCCCAGCCCTCACCAGCCCCCTACAACTCCTGGCGGCCCAGGCGAGCTCATCCACACCGGTGGTGGTCACGCGGGTGTGCGAGGTGGGGCCCGAGGAGCCGGCGGCGGCCGCGGCCACCACCGCCACCGCCCCGGCCACCGCTGCCTCCGCCGCCTCTTCCACCGGGGAGCCCGAGGTCAAAAGGTCGCGCGTAGAGGAGCCCAGTGGGACTGTGACCGCGCAGGCCGGGGTGATCACGGCCGCCGGCCCGCAGGGACCCGGAACCGGGGAGTGACGACGCCTGCCTACGGGCCGAGTGGGACGCTCGCCATAAGGGATTCTGGAGCCAGGCCCTGACCGCCGACCCCCTGCCGCTTGCGGACCGCGACAAGAAGGCTCCACGGTGACCTGCGCACGTGCCAAACGGACAGGACGGTCTCGGCCTCCACCCGCACCTGGACGCACTCGTCCTCCCTGTTCTGTCTCCTGCCCCTGCTGTGGTTTAAAACAAAACACATAAACAAGTTGAGACCGCTGATTGTATGATTCAGGAATTGTTTGTTTTTATTTCCTTCTCTCCTGCACCGTCTTCTCTCCTGGGCCCGTGGCCGAGGGCGTGGGGGACGAGGCCGCGGCCCGGCGCCTGGAGGAATGGATCACGGGCAGACTTAGCTGCGAGCAGAGGCGAGGCTGCCGGAGCACCCGTGGCCCCCGGAGGCCCAGACGGAGGCCGTCGTGCGAGGGAGGGGACGGCAGCGGCACGGGTCCTCTCTGCGGCGGATTGGGAGTGCGCAGGAGAAAGGCAGGCGCTGCCAGAGCCCGGAGCGTCCCGTGGGGTTTTCTCCCTAAAGTAGCGACACAGAAAGCATTGGCATTAATCTGGGGTGCGGGGCTCAGGCTTGGCTTTCTTATTTTGTTGGAACGGTGGGATTCAGGCTTCATCTCAAATCTGAGATAAACACGAAAGGAAGCAGGTGTCTGTGAGGTCTGTGTCTGTGGACAGCGTGACGGCCGTAGGCCTGGGCTTCTTACTGGCATTAATCCTGTGACGAGTCAATCCTGCCGCTCTGTCTGCTAACTTCAAGAAAGATCAACGGCCTCCCAGACTGGCGTTCGGGGCGGAAAGCTGTGTGGGCGGGAGCGGCCGAGGGTCCTCTTCCAGAGGCCCCGAAACCGGGAATCGGCGAGCCCTGTGTCTTCAGTGGGCCTGAGGCCCCGGTGCCTGGATGCCGTGGGACGCACAGCGCTGGCGGGCACCTCTCGGATACCATCAGCAAGTGGCGGTCACTTTACCACCCGACACGTACCTCCTGCTGTAAGTCAGGCCGTGTCCTGTGCCCACAGCGCCGGGGCCACACCGCTCCTGTGCTCGGTCTTGCCTGCGACCTGGCCGCATGACCAGCGAATGACGCCAGGCTCCTCGGGGCCGAGGCCCTGCGCTCACAGACGCCCCGTGCCTCCTGGAGCCGTCACCACAGCCGGAGGTGAGGCCGCCGCACTCCTGGTTTATAGCCCAGTTTGGGGTCCATGTTCTAGCTCTTCAGCTCCTCTCGGAGAACATTCTCAGGAAACGTCAAGTGGTCTGTGAAAAGCGACTCTAAACTTGGCCGGCCGCCCCAGCACTGGTTTTTCTGACGGTGGACACCGGGCCCTGCACAAAAGTCCAGCAGGAACAGTTTTTCTTCCTGGAAGTCGCCTGTCCTCAGCATCGGTCTCCAACCAGCAAAGCTGCCTCCCCAGGCCCCCGCCCCAGCGGCAGCAACAGGGAGCGAGCTCGGCCCCTAAAGCCCCCAAGAGAAGGAGCGGGCCTGGTGGGCCGGGTCAGGCGCCAGCTCAGAGCGAAGGAGAAACCGCAGAACAGTCTCGAGGCCGTTCAGGCAAGACGGGCTTATGTGCCAAGCGTGGCCGGGCCGTGGCCGGGGCGGGCGGACAGGCTCTGTCTCACTGCCGTGGTCATCAGTCGCCGAGGACAAATCCAGAGTGTCCTCCCGTCCGGCCTGTGACACCTCGTCTGACATTCTTCAAGCCCCAAACCGCTCGTGTCTATGGCACCAACTTCAACTGGGAGAGAAGCTCTTCTGTGAAGTCCCCACCCGCTGCCTCCGGTGACACTGGGGTGCAAGTGGCCGGGCGTGCCGTCCTCGGTGATGGGAAACCTCACTCTGTTCCGCGTTGGCGATTTCTGCTTCATAAACTCTGTCCTTTGCCGCAGCGTCTGGTGTGTGTGTGAGAGGGCAGGTGGGGTGGTGGGCGTTGCACAGGCAGTCTGCCCCTTGCGAGGGCCTCACCTGGGAGGATCCGAACCCAGGGCCTGCCTTCAGGTCGGCTGTCAGGAGGTCCTGCCGAGGGGACTGTATCTGCTCACCGGCCAGCAGGACGGCCCCAGGTTTGCCCCCGTGGGAACGCTGGGCCGGCAGCCTGCACGGGACACGCAGGACAGCGTGGGCGCGGAAGAGCCTCGGGCCTTCGCCAGGTCTGGTGAGCCTGGCACCGACCCTTTGCTTGCCCGGCTTTGGAGACGCTTTGGTTTCCGTTCATTTTTGGTGATGACCCACCCCATGTTCGGGCAGTGGTTCCAGGAGAGGGAAGACGAGAGAGGGCAGGGTGTCCATCGGTGGGTTCTGCCACGTGGGGAGCTCACGGGACTGAGAAGGGGACCCTGTGGGGTCAGCTCGGACGGGCGCAGGGCAGAGGGGCAGGGCTAGGCCTTGGGGGAGCTGCCCGTCCGGGCTCACAGACGGTGGGCGTGTGGGTGGGTTCACGGTCCTCTGACCCAAGAGCGGGCCTGCTCCTGCCCACCCTTGGCCTGGGACTGGTGGCCGGAAGGCTGAGGGCAGCCTGCACCTGGGGACCAGATGCACCTTAGAGCGAAAAGGTCGTTCCGTGCCCCTGGAGCCAACCGAGTGATGGTCTCCCCCCACACTGGAAGCAAGAGTGCCAGGCTATAAATGACCAAGGAACCGCGGCCCTCAGAATCTTGGCCACGTGTGACCCGCCACACGTGTGGGTTGCAGAGGGGGGGCCCGCCCCCACCAGTGGGGGAGAAGCGGAAACAGCTCGATCCCGGCACCATCCTGGTGTTGGTGTGGTCTCAGGGGTCTCAGAACCTTCTCTTTGGTCACCCGGGGGCCCGGGTGCGTGTGAAGGGGGCGGCCAGGCAGTTGTGCGGGCTTTGGGAAGGTCCCGTCTCCCCTGCGTCGTGACACAGGGCACTTGGGCCCTCTCCCCCTGGTACCCGGCTTCCCTTCTGTCTGCTGCTTGACCTGTCGCCCCGTCGACCGGCACCGGATGCAGGAAAACATCCTCTCTGCACAGGAAGGAAGTCACAGAAGTAACTACTCAGTAGCTGAGCGTTTCCCACCTGGACGGTCTGGTGGGCAGTGGAAGGAAAAGGCCTGTACCCAGAGCTCACGGGGCGTGTCACAGGGCCCAGTGAGTGCCACGGTGCAGGGCACAGAAGGCCACAGAGGCACGGCCCCTGCGACCGTAGGGTGGACCTCACGAGCGGTCCGCGTCTTTCTTGCCGCGGACGCTGTCCTGAGTGGTGCAAGGACAGGCTGAGGCAGAGCGTCAGGGGCTCCAGCAGATGTCCTTTTCCACTATCTCTGTAAAGTCGTGAAGGTAACAGGGCTCACATCCCCCGGTGAGGTTATACACCTGCCAGAACCGCCCCCACCCCTGTCCTGGGACACAGCCCTCTGGGCCTCGGCCCATGCCCTGGGGACCGCAGGACCGATGGCCGGGTGCACTGAGCCCCGCGCTGGGGGGGAACGGGTCCGCGTGCTTACAGCCGCTCCCGTCAACTCCCCACTCTCGGTCTGGTGGGTTCATGTTCAAGGTTTGCGGTCTTCCCTTTGTTCTCTGTTTAACAGCCAGGCCAAATTGCAAAGGTGGCGAGGGATTTCTGAGTCACTAAAATGACTATTCTGTGATTCTCGAGCTGGTGGGGTGGGGGTGCCGCCACGGCCAGGGGGCGGGGGCCCTGCCGCGCCCCGATGGGTTCAGCGGGGACCTGCTGGTCCCTTTCCTGCTCCTCACCGGGGCTGGCGGAAGACCAGTTTGGGGCCGTGGGCATGATTCGATCAGTGCTCTCCTTTCCTCTGAGACTGGGTCTCCGTGGAGCATCCAGAGGGAGCACACAAGGTCGCTCCATTCAGAGTTCAGAAGGAGAAGGCGTGCCTTTGGCCTTGGGGTCAGTTTCTTTATAGAGACAAAAACAGGCCTCATTTGAAAAAAGATGCTTAGTTGAACGTGTAGTTGAACGTGAGAAAGCGTCAGGGAAGAAACAATGTTCCCCGAGCTCTTAGAGCCCAGAAGTGAGTCCCGTGGGTGTGCGTTTCTCCAAACGCCTCACATTCCGCTTTGCCCTCGAGCGACTGCGTGCGGGCGGGACGCAGGGCCATCTCGGGGTCACACAGCGCCGCCCCCCGCGCCCCTGAGAGGCGGTAGCTCCCCCAGAAAAGGGATCAGGGCAGCTGTGCTCACAGATGCTGAAGGGATCGTGTGCTGCTTATTTTAGGCACCGCGACTCTCTGCGGGTCCCAAGAGGCAGAGCTGCTAAGAGGAAGCCCGGCCACGTGGCCGCCAGTCCCCACCAGGCCTCCCGACCCACGGTCCCCACCAGGCCCCCCGACCCACAGTCCCCACCAGGCCCCCCGACCCACAGCCCCACTGCTAGCTTGGCTTAAAGCAAAGAACGTCTCCTCCCAGCCCCCCCGCAAGCCGCCTTTGTGATACCTCAGCCTCGAAGCAATATTTTCTGAGAAGAATGTAAGTTTGTCCGCGTGCCCGTGTGGGGCCGCCCTCCAGACGGGCCTCCACAGGGGTGGCCGCGCCCGCAGTCTCTTGCAGGGTGTCTGTCCCTCGTTTTCAGCTTGTTTTCCAGTTTTATACGGTCCTTTCCTTTTACGCATTCTGTCCCGAGGCCTCGCCTCCCGCGTTAGGTTTTAAATGCTCAGGACCTGGCCGGGTGGGTTCTCGGCAGCCCCAGGAGCTGGCCGAGGTCTCCACTGTTGTCCCTGGTGCCGGCTCCAGGACGGGACTTTGTGACGCAGCCACAGGCGCGTTCTCCAAACTGAAATAACACAGGCCCGCTTGCCCGGCTGCGTTTAAGGAAAATCGTTTTCCTCCTGCGTTGAGCGAGGCCACCGCCTGTCCCGCAGAGTCCTCAGGGGCCCCAGGCCGTGTGGGGCCGTCTCTACCAAGGCGCTCGGCAACCCTGGCTCGGCCCTGCGGCCACTTGGAGGGACGCTCCACGACCTGCCTCTCCACCGTGTCCTAGGAGGTCCGCGCAGAGGCACCAGGGCCCCAGGAAGAAAATAGGGGTGCTGCCTGCGCCCGCTCCCCCCAGGAGGGGGGACACAGGACAGCTAAACGGAGGTCGGACGTCCGCAGGATCACTTCTGCGAGCCTGACGGACCCCACAGTGCCTCCGCCACATAAGAGCCAGTGTCCGTGCCGGCTGCTTGCGGGAGGCCCGGTTCCCATCTAGAAAATAACCCCTGCCTCCACCCCCAGACACACGCCTGGTCCCCGGGACGCTGGAACGCAGCCAACTATTGGTTGGAGGCCCTCCTGCCGGTCGCTCCCAATCGGGGCTTCCTCTGAAGCTTTGCCCGCGGCCCGGGGCTGAGGCCGCACTGCATTGCTACACAGGATTGGGAGGAAATTCTTTGCGTTAGTGACGCTTGGGGACCCCGTCTCTTTCAGTTCTCCTAACCGCTGGTTTTGGCCGTGAGGATTCAGCCAAGAGTGAACGGAGCAGTGACTTCATTTCTGGGCATGTCTGTCCCCGTTCCTGGCACCTGCTGGCATCTGGGTGCACTGGGGAACGTGAGGAGCAGGCCCCGGGGGCCGGCGGGAGGCGGAGCTGCATCCGCCGCTCCCTCCACAGGTTCTGGTCTCATCCCAGGCGGGCCGGCGAGTCTCCAGGTGGCTCTCTCCTCTTTGCTCCAACCCAGATATTTTAGGACTCAGATGATAATTGGAAGAATTCTGGCTTATTCTCTTTGGGAATCTCTTCTGGAATAGTTTGCTCATTTGATCCATCTAAATATTTATTGGTGGTTTACTCCGCGTCAGAAACAGTAGAAAGTGCTGGGGAGGCCAGGCCCGGGAGGGATGTGGCCGTGTAGACAGGCCACGTGCCCTGGGTTGCTGTTACATCGTCTGGCACGTTGCACAATGTTTTCCTTAGCTGCAGTGGCAGGGCTGTTCCTCTGAGCTGTCTCCCAGAGTCCCGAGGCGCCCAGTGACCTGTCGCCCCGAGTGCTGAGCCAGCTGGCCGCACTGCAAGAGGGCCTTGACTCGGGTGGGTTTTCCCCGCACAAAGTTAACCGGCGTGAAGGATGTCAACCTGTGCCTGCTGCCTCTTAAGCTCATCACGTCTAACTTTCTGTGTTAACTGACCCAGATTCCTCCTCCTCTCCTTTTTTAATCCACAAAT
The DNA here is from genome assembly GCF_024362965.1 of Panthera pardus. Taxonomy (NCBI): domain Eukaryota; kingdom Metazoa; phylum Chordata; class Mammalia; order Carnivora; family Felidae; genus Panthera; species Panthera pardus. The sequence continues at coordinate 12,591,939 of NW_026526969.1, read as the reverse complement.
ATGGGATTTAAAATCAAGCATTTTAAATTTGGCCCTTCCCTGCTTCCCTCCCAGCTCCCTGCCCGGAAGGCTTTCTGGATACCCGGATACTTAATTTACGCGGCTCAGTCTGTATTTCAGGACGGGGTGAAGGAGGAATGAGACAAAGGTGGGACCCAGACTCTCGCCCGGATCAGCCCCGCAAACCCCGTGCCCGCAGCACGGCCCGCATGATGAGGGATTAAACCGGTACAGAGGCTTGTTACCTTCCCTGTAAAGTGACTTGGGGGGGGCGGGTGTTGGGGGTGTGTGCGCGCGTGAGCGTGTTTGTACAGTGGCTGTCTGAAGTATCTTTTCACCGTATGTTTCATCATCAGCGCTTGAAAAGCGGTGGTTGCCCACACAGTGGAGACTCGGCTCCCTGGGCCCGCGGCGGGCGTCCGTCTGCGGGAAGCCCTCCCGGGAGGGACCCAGATGCCCCGGCAGGTGGCAGGTGGCAGACGGCCCGCGGTCCCGTCCGCTCCCGTCCTCGGAAAGACGAGAGGCCCACCTCGCTGGGCCTGCCTGCGTTTTCGTTTCAAATGGGATACAGTATTTTTTTAATAAGGAGCCATACTTTTTTTTTTTAAAGTTTGAGATCTGAATGTGATTTCTAATTGTATCAGACGTTAATGTTTTAAAGCTATAACAAAGTTGCAAATTTCTACTTTTTGTTTTCCATTTATTTTAACTGTCCTTTTATCTATTAAATGGTTGTATGTGGATGGGGAAGTTCTGTTTCTCCTCTTAGCATTTGTTTCTATAACCAGAAATAAAATTATATATTACAGAAGTGACCCGGGGCTCTGTGTGGTCCTTGTGAGTGACTGCTGAGGGACAGACGGGTGGACACCCAGCCACTGTCTGCTCCCTGGCGCGGGGCGGGGGGGGAGGGGGGGGGCGCCTGGCCCCAGGGGGCCGTTCCTGGGGCAGGTGTGTTTTCTCCCACTGTGACCGGTAGCCCTTTCCCGGGAAGAAGCCAACGGACAGGTGCCTGTGATTTCCTGGCCTGGCCTGGGCCCCGGGGAGTTCCCTGAGTGTGCGTGTTTGCAGCTCCAGGGACGGGAGGACAAGCCACATCTGCCCCTGGACGGAGAGGGACCGGCGGAGCCTCTACCGGCTCCCAGGCACCGACGGCGAAGCTGGGGAAGCCCACCGACGCCCGTAGCCGCCTCGCGGGTGGGCCCTCGCACCCACCAGGGGCGGAGCCTGGACAGACTTGGGTTCACAGTTCAGCGGGGGGGGGCTTCCGCCTCCAAGAAGCCCTGTTTCTTCATCTGCAAAATGGGGCCCCTGCCTCACAGTGTTCTGTGCATTAAAGGCCATCGTGCACGTCAGCTGCGGTGAGAGCCCCCCCTTTGCAGAGCCCGGCCGGGTTTACGATTTCAGCCGTCGTAAGAAGGGTGCCAGTCCTGACTTGGGATTTCATAGAAACGTGCGTTTGTCACAGACGCATCTTTGGTCAAGGTTCTCCAGCATTTGTGCACGTGACCCCGTCCCCTCGCCGAGCCAAACAACTGGCCTCTCTCAGGTTTCGCGGTTGCCTGCGGTTGTAACTGAAGCTTGAACCCTGCTTTCCTTCACCTCACCCCACCGCCACCGCAAGATGCTAACTGTAAGCCTGAGCTCAACCTTAACAGAGTCGGGACATTTCAGGATTTTAGCCGAATAACGAGCAAGAGTGAGAATAAGCTCTGTGAGCTGCGCTGGCTAGTTAGCGTCCTTCTGAAACGTGTAGCTTTTTAAGCCTCGGTTTGTTTTTCTTTAAGTTTTTTTTTTTTTTTTTTTTTTTAACGTTTATTTATTTGTGAGACAGAGGGAGACAGAGCATGAACAGGGGAGGGTCAGAGAGAGAGGGAGACACAGAATCGGAAACAGGCTCCAGGCTCTGAGCCGTCAGCACAGAGCGCGACGCGGGGCTCGAACTCACGGACCGTGAGATCGTGACCTGAGCCGAAGTCGGACGCTTAACCGACTGAGCCACCCAGGCGCCCCTCTTTAAGTTTTTTAAAAGTGATTTATTTGGGGAAAGAGAAGGGGAGAGGGGGAGAGAGAGAAAATCCTAAGCAGGCACTGCACGGTCCGTGCAGAGCCCCATGTGGGGCTCGAACTCCCAAACCGTGAGATCGTGACCTGAATCAAAATCAACAGTCGGACGCTTAACCGACTGATCCACCCAGGCGCCCCAAGTTTCAGTTTTGATCAAGACGACCATTTCTCACTAGTAAGACCTTAAGATGCCAGTTTACACAAATGGAAACGTTGTTGTAAGAAGCAGTCAAATATCACCCTTGGGAAGGTGCCTGGGGTGTGTGTGCGCGGAGAGGGAGGGAATGGCCCCGGCACACAGCCAAGCTCTCGGTGCAGGCGAAGCCGCTTCGTGAAGCGGGGTGCGTGCCAAAGCCAGCGGGCGCACCCCTGTCCCGGCTGCGTGCACAACTGCCAGAATCCGGAAACCAACCGAGTCATTCTTCGCCGACAGTAGAATGGCGAGCGGCGACCCGCCCTGCAGTCACACGCCGAACACAACACGGCTCGAGACCGCCACACGGACGCCTCTCGGGGCGTCGGGCCGAGCCCCGGCGAAGGCTAAACGCCGTCGGCTGGCACGTGTAGGAAGCGTGAGCAGGCAGCACTAAGGCACAGTGACAAAAGCGAGGCACCGCGAGCCAGCGGGGCGGTGGCCGTGCGGCCTCACATTGGTGTGTGGGGTCCGCTCGTGAGAGCCGCCTGCTACACCTCCGGGAATTTTGTGAGCCAGTTGCTAAAGCCATCAGTAAAAATTTTAATTCTCTAAACTACATTGGAAACAAAGGTAGTGAATACTCGCCTCATCACTCGCTGCTACCTGTCCCTGTGTTCCTGGGCCACCCCCACCCATGGCGTCCGTAACTGGCTCCCTGGGCTGCCCGGTGACGTCGCGTTGGCAGCTTGGAATTCTGCCATTTGGGGAGTATTTACACCACGGAAATTATCAAACGCTACGAGCCAGCCCCTGTGCCCCCCAACGAGCTAGCTGAACGTTTACTTCCGTACCACTGGATAATAGAAATGAGAGAGCTCGTTGAGTTCACTCAGAATTGGTGTTCCTCATATGTTTTACCTCAATAAACATTTTCTTAAGCTATGAAATTGTACTTGAACTCCTTTATAGGTCTCCAGTTTTGTAGGTCTAAATGCCGTTAACCTTCGAATTTTAAATTTTTTTCACGTTTATTCATGTTTTGAGAGACAAGAGACAGTGCGAGCAGGGGAGAGGTAGAGAGAGAGGGAGACAGAATCGGAAGCGGGCTCCAGGCTCCGAGCTGTCACCACAGAGCCCGACGTGGGGACTCGAACCATGGACCACGAGATCATGACCCCAGCCGAAGTCAGACATTTAACTGCCCGAGCCGCCCAGGCTCCCCAATGCCATTAACCTTTGGGCCCGATGTCTATGCCGTGGCCCAATGAGCCAGTAAACTCGCACCAAAACCACGGGTCATTAGTGAGCTATCCGCTGGTATTTTCACACCCAACTTCCTGTGCGTTCGTGATTCCAGGGCTGGGGCTCTGCAGACCCGGCCCCGCGGCGCCAGCCTCTCCCTTCAACACGGAACACGGGTGCTCCCGCAAGGCGGGAGGGTGCTTCCTGCTCCTGGCCGCTTCCTGCAGCAAACGCTCCAGCAACGGCAGGGCAGTGGATTGCAGTTAGATTTTGCAGCCCGGCCCGGAACAGCGGCCCGCAGGTGCCTCCTCCCCTCCAGGCTCCACCCCCCCCCCCACCTGCTGCCCATTCCCCACTCCCGGCAGCAGCTGCGACTCCCCGTGCCTACGGGATCGAACAGAACAGCCAGGTGCTTCTCGCCTGACTGGCCCCGACCCGTGCCAGCTGGGCCGAGTCCGTGCCTGCCCCGCGCGCAGGCTCAGCGGCTCTCAGGACTTGACCTCCACGGCCCCGCCTTCTCCCAGACGCTACTTCTCTGGCCCTTCCTCTGCAGGCAGCGCACAGTGTGGCTGCCCCGGGGATCCCCCGCTGGTTCCGAGCGCCTTTCCGCTGACAGGTGTGTGACCTTGGGCGCCTTCCCCAGTTTCAGCTTCAGTCCACCCATGCTTCAAATGGTGGTAATAAAACCGCTCGAGCTGTCCCCCGGTTCGAGGAGATCATTGACCTGCGGTGCTGGGCATGTGGCAGGCCTCCCGTAAAGACCTCCCAGGACAGACTCCCTTCGCCAGCTCCCTTCCTCGTCACTCTGCGGCCCCGTCTCCAGGTCCCCGGCACCAGCCGCCCTCAGCACCTCCTGGGTGCCGGCGCGGCATCTCAGACCGCCACGTCCGGGATTCTGGCAGGTGAGTGCCTGGCTGGTCCTCCCTCCACCCTCTCTCCGGCATCAGGTGTGTCCTTACTGCTCATCCCTCAGAGGCCCCCCCCCGTCCCACCACCCTGCCCAGACACCCGACTTCCCACAGCGCCCTGCTTTCACTCAGCTTTTTCTTCCCTCCATAGCACTTACCACTGCTAGGCAGCTGTGCATTTGCATAGTCGATCATTGCCCACCTGCTGACTGTAAGCTCCCCGGCCCCCCCCCCCCCCCGTTCCCTTGTGTTCTCCAGAACCTGAAACACTAGCACAGTGAAGGGACTCAGTCATTGCTCGCTCGTTGAATGAATGACTCCCCAAACTCCTCCTCTTCTGCCCCAATCCCAAGGGAATGGCACCTCCCGGAAAGCCAGAATCCTGCTGTTGCCGTGATTTTTCCCTGTTCGCCCTCCTGTCCCCAAATCCGTCCCCAGGTCCTACAAATCCTCCCCGTGAACGGTTGCTGAAACTGCCTACTTGCCATCCTGGTGGCCTTTGCCTCACTCGGGCGACCTCCCTGTCTCCTGGGCCACCCCATCCACTCTCTATCCTGCTGCCCGACATCAGTCCCCCCGCAGGTGCAGCAAGCCCCAGGAGTAGGCCTGCCCCTCCCCACCCCTAGGCCCGAGGGCCTCTGGGATCACGTTGGGCTCCAGTCCCTCTGGAAACCCTTTCCGCCAGCACCCTGCCTGCCCAGCCCAGCATTCCCCACCCACCATGGTCACCGCCCGGGGCATCGCCCTGAGCCTCCACCCAGTCTGCAGATGGGAATACTGTGGCCACACCTCCCCCAGAACTACTCCTCTCTAGGCCTGCTGCCCGCAGCCCGGGGTTGTGGTGGGCATCGAGTAAGACTTTCTAAAGCACCACGAGAGCCTAGACCGGTGCCACACAGAGGGGAGCCTCAGAAGAAAACACTGCTGAGGCGTTCGTTCGGCTGTTCCCTGCAAACTGCCACACGCCGCAGTTTCACGTTTCGGGTCCTAGTGAGCAGCGGACCCGCACAAGCCGGTGTAGTCTGTGGTCAGGTAACCACCTACAAGTGGGACAATGGCGCTGCGGCCGGAGGCAGGCCGCCTCCTAACGGCACCGGGCACCCGGAATCCATCGGGGAGGACCTGGGGCCTTGAGGTGCTGAAGTCACGGGGTGCTGGGGGTTGGCGGGGTCGCGGGGAAGGGGCGAGGTTCGGGGGTCTCGGGGCCCCAGGTCTCAAGGTTCCGGGGTCCGCAGCCCACTAAGGCAACCAGGAACCCACCTGGGCCCGTGGCGCGAGCGCTGACGGCCCCGCCCCCTCGGACTTGCTCCACCAAAGCCCATTGGTCGGCGGCCTGTCCGCCCCGCCCACGTGACGCGACACGTGACGCGACCCGGAAGTGGCGGGCCGCGGGCCGGGCTGCGGGCGGGGCTCCCGGAGTCGCCGGTGTTGGCGGCGGCGGCGACATGTTCACGGCGGGGGCCGAGAGTCTGCTCCACCAGGCCAGGTGCCCCGACCTTTCCCTGGGGGCTCTTGGCGGGGGGGGGGGGGGGGGTTGTCTCAGGCGACCCGTGCGTGGCGACTCCAAGCAGCCCTCCTGGACCCGCTCTAGCGACCAGGGGGACGGGGAGGCCACGCCGTCCAAGTCTGGGGTTGGGGGCCCGGGATGGGGCCCCGCGGACTGGCGAAGGCTTGTGGGTGAGAGCCACCCCCGCCCCACGCCCAGCAGGAAGTGGGACAGCTAGAAGCTCCCACATGCTTTGGGGTCAGGAGCACAGAGCCATCCAGAGGCTGGAGAGCCTGGTGGGACTGAGCCACAGCAGCGAGCACAGCGCCAGGCTCAGGAGTTTGATACCATCCGAGGGGTGGGGGAGCCAAGGGAGGATTTTGCGATTTAGAAAGACGCCTTCCTGAGGAGGGGTTAGATAAGTGGAGAAATTACCCACCTGCTTCTGGCCCGCAGCTGGCCCTGGATCGCCACTAACTCATCGGTAGCCCTTTGCCCATCAACTAACCAGTCATGAGACAAAGCAGAAAGGGGGCCAGGGCTAAAACGCCACCGTCATCAGATGGTGTAAGACTTGAAGCTACTTGTATCCAAAAAAATGCCCGTGGTCAACTTTTTTTAAAAACCCCCAAACTCGATCTGGCGCTGGACCGATTGGTGGGAAGGATTAGGATCGCTGGAGCCGCTGTAATTTAGTGAAGTGAGATCTTGAATGTATATTAGGTTCTAAAGGCTGTGAACGGGGCAAAAATATGTGGCCAAAATGACCCTGCTGGGAAAGTGCCTCATCGATTTGTGGCCCCGTCTGTGTCTCCATCACTGTTGGGCAGATAATTCCAATATTCAAGTTCCAATGTTAGGGTTCTTGTTCACTTGAATTTAGGGGTTGTAGGAAGTGAAAATAGGTATCTTTAAATACCAGCCTCTCTCTCAAGATGCAACATGGTCACGCCCACGTTCTTGCGAGATGACACTAAGAGCAGACACCCACTCAGAACTTCAGTGGGTTTACTTCTCCCAACTCCCCTCTGCTCCTGGTCATAAATTTCGTGGAATGAAAGGCAGGATGACTAGCCCTCACCATCTAAATATTTCTCTCGCGCTGACTTGGACGGGTGAGCGTGGGTGGTTTGAAGGTAGAATGTGGTTCGATATCCAAAAGTGAAATACACGTGTGATGCAATTCCTCTCTCTCAGCGTTTGAGGAAAGCTAGTCCCTATCAGGTGTCACTGGTTTTCACTCTGTTTGGCTCTAATGAAGCCTGTGTTTTGGGGCGAGCAGTTTAAAATAAGTTGCCGATGTCCGGGAGTTAGGATTTGCAGTGAGTTTTTGTTTCTGAATTCTTCAGAGCTGGAAAGCAAGGGTGGAAAAAAGCGGCCAGGAGCATCGCTTGTGAGCTGAAGACTGAGTGAAGGACAGGGGCTCTGAGAACGGGCGTGCAGAGTGCAGCAAGTCAGGGGGCAGTTCCAGAAGCTGCAGCCAACTGGAGGCTCTGCATGAGGAGATAACCAGCAAGGGATAAAGTCAGGGGTATTTCAGGCAGAAGGTCCATGCTGGGGGGGGGGGGGGGGGGCGGGCGGGGGCAAGAGCAGGGGAACAGAACTGCGGGATTCTTAGACCAACTAAGGAAGGCCAGGGACCCTCTACTCATTGTTAGGGTCGGTAGGAGCTTGGCTCTGATGGCCCTGGGGAGCCACTGAGGGGGTTGGAGCAGACTGGGTTTTAGAAAGCATCCTGCAACATGGGGAACATGCTGGAAAGGATTCATTTGGGAGGAGGAGCCTCCCATATTATTTTGAGACGGTCCTGGTAGCTTCAGTCCCATTAACCCGGTTAGAAACGACCTGGCCCGGCCTCTTGTCTTTCTGTGTCCTCCCCCCCCACAAGCGCCGGTTACGTGGTAAGCCACCGAATCCGACTCTGGCTACGTCAAAAGGGAAACAAAAATGAAAATGGGCTGGGAGGTGAGAGGGAGACCTGAAGTGGTGGCAGATTCATTGAGATTTTATCCACCAGCCTCCAAGTAAGAACAGGAAAGACGAGATGCTACCCCAGGACCCCAGCTCCCGATGTCTGCTTAACCTTCTCATCAGCCCGAGTCTGGAGATGCCCCATCTGTAGTGGTTCAAATTTCCAGACTCTCCTGAGTTCGAGCATCTCATGGGTCCAGCGGGGATTTGGTGGCCTTTAGTCGTGGCTCGGGGAAAGATGGGGGCCCTTCTCCGAGACCCCCCCCCCCCCCGCCCCCCCCGGAGATCCCTAGGACCGTGTCTCCTTGGCATGTTATCTTCTCTTAGCTTCTGGACTGAAACAGAACTTAAAACTGGCTTTCCATTTTGAGACTTTGTTCAATGTCTTACCAGTTGTCAACGCTCAACAGATACTATTTTTAACCAGGCAGATTAAACACTGAGAATAAGAAGCTGTATGTGGTAGGCATACCTTACATGTCACTACACCTTGTCCTTTAATACATGAGATTCTGCTCTTGTCCCAGAAGCTCAAGGCTCGTTGAGCGGATCTTTTGAAAAGCAACTTACTTCAAACTCAACCTCCCTTAATACGGACTCCTAAAACCACTCGGTTTTAGTTCTTCCGCTCCTGGGACAACCAAATCCGAATGCGTGTGGGTCTCTATCGGGGCTTGCTGTCGGGAGTGGTGGTCTCCCCACGGCCCTGCCCGCCAGGGGAGGGGGGAGGGGACCCGGTGATGGCTGGGCCCCAGGGAGGGAGGGAGGAACCAGGCCGGGTAATCAGGTGGGTCCCCACGAGAGGCAGAGGTGCCACGGGATGGTGGAATCGCTCTCTCGCCCCACCACCCGGCCTACCCTGCTCGATGGGCATTTCCTCCCGTGCGAGAGCTGCTCTGTCCATGGCTCAGGGCAGCACATCAGGTGGCTGGCCTCGCTCTCTGCTCAGGGACATCCGGGACGAGGAGCTGAAGAAGTTCTGTTCCCGGGTCGTTAACCTGCTGCAGAAGGATGAGCTGGGGCCCGACGCCGTGGACGCCCTGCAGAGGCTCTTCCTCATCGTGTCAGCCACAAAATACAAGAGGAAGTGAGTGTGATGGTCTCTGGGGTGCTGCGGGCCCCGGGCCAGGCACCCAACACGAGAGGCCGCAGGCGGATACCCCGTCAGCCCTTGGATCCAGAACGTTCTCTCTGCCTGCTGGACAGTCCGGGGCGGTGGCCCCAGGGGGGCTCCTGTTGGGACACGGCCCCTGCTCACCGACGGCCTTGCCGCCCACCCCCCCCCCCCCCCGCCAGGCTGGAGGACACCTGCGTGCACCTGCTGCAGACCACCCTGTGCTCGCCCAAGTGCCCCGAGCAGCTCCAGCTCCTGTGCGCTTCCATCCTGAGAGAGATGTCGCCCCGCGACGACCTGAGCCTTGTCCAGTGACCACGTCCAGAGTGCCCGGCAGCTGAGTCTGGTGGCCTCTGTGCTCTTGGCCCAGGTAACATGGCCGTCCCTGCTTAAGTGGGCCTCCCTGCCCTAGGTCACCCTGGGGTGCCAGCGCACGGCCCCCTGTGCGGGCACCGACCTGCGGCACAGGCGGGCTCGGCTTGGCCTCCCCCTCCATTCGGCCATGTTTCCGGCTGTCGCTCGTGTACCAGTCCTCAGACACCTGTGTGCTTGTAGAAGCGACAGAAACACCTACCTCTCCCCCACCCCCCCCGCCTCCCCCCACTCCTCCTGCCTCCCCACCCACCTACCGCCTCCCCCTGCCTCTCCCCCCCTGCCTCCCCCTGCCTTTCCCCCCCCCGCCCCCTCCTGCCTACCCCCCCCGCCCACCTCTCCTGCTTCCCCCCACCGCTGCCTCCCCAACCCCCCACCTACAGCCTCCTCTTGCCTCCCCCTCCTGTCTCCCCACCCACCCACTTAACGCCTCCCCCTGCCTCTCCCCCATCACCTCCTCCTGCCCTCCCCCTCCTACCTCCCCCCCTTCGCCACCACTCCTGCTTCCCCCCACCGCTGCATCCCCAGCCCCCCCACCTGCCACCTCCTCTTGCCTCCCCCTCCCTGTCTCCCCACCCACCCACCTAACGCCTCCCCCTGCCTCTCCCCATCGCCTCCTCCTGCCTCCCCCTCCTACCTCCCCCCTTTGCCACCTCCTGCTTCCCCCCACCGCTGCCTCCCAACCCCCCACCTACCGCCTCCCTCTTGCCTCCCCCTCCTGTCTCCCCCCCCCACCTAACGCCTCCCCCTGCCTCTCCCCATCGCCTCCTCCTGCCTCCCCCTCCTACCTCCCCCCCTCCGCCACCCTGCCTTCTCCCCACCAGCTGCCTCCCCACCCCCCCACCTACCGCCTTCTCTTGCCTCCCTGCCCCCACTCCTATCTACCCCCATCTCCTCCTGTCTCCTCTCGTCTCTGGGGAAGCAGCAGGGCTCTATGAAGGCCAATCCAGGCCCCAGTCCTGGACACGGGTAAAAGGTGACCTCACTGAAAGAACGATGCTAGCAGAGCCAGCAGCCTTCAGAACCGGACGGTCCTTTTCCAGAAGTTGTCAGACCAAAATGACTTGTCGCTCTCATGCCGACATAAGTCACTGCTTTCCGGTCCACCTGTGTTCTGTTTGAAGGGTGACCTGAAGGGGGAGGTCAGGAGCGTGGGCCAGCGTGTCTTCAGGATCCTCGAGAGCCGGCAGCCCGAGGGGCCCAGTCCCAGGCACCTGCTTCCAGTCGTGTCCAAGATCACCCACCTCGCCCCGCACACCCCTCCACGAAGGTATTCGTCCCTCCCTGAGAGGCCCATGCGGGCGGCGCAGAGGGAGGCGGTCCGGGGCGGCCTGGGGCACAGCACCCTGTCGGGAGCAGCTGCTTGTTTTCTAGAAAGACCTACGAGTGCCCTTGCAGCCCGCATCTGTGGATTTACGTATTTCCCACCTGTTATCCCCGCTCCCCCCACTCCCCCGACCCATAGACCAGACCAACCAGCTCAGCAAGCGGCTGGTGGACTGGCTCCGCTACGCCAGCGTCCAGCCAAGGGGTGGCACACACTTCCGGAGGCTTCTTCTCCACACCCAGAGCCCGGCAGGTGAGCCTGGGGACTCCCACCCTTCCTGTCCCTGGGCGGCCCCGGGCCACGTTGGCCGGCCTTGCCCGCAGGGTCCCCTTCAGCTCCTCCCGTCTTTCCACCCACCTTGGTTCAGAAATGATCCCTCTGTGTCTCCACTTGGGTGAGGGAGTTTTGGGTCTCGCAGGGTCACGGCCCCCCAGCCCGGGACGTCGTGTGCCAAACGCGCTGGTGAGCATCACTTACTTGCCGGGGCCGCGTCCACTCGGGCGCTAGCGTTTATGCATCTCCCGGGGCCGCCCCCCCGCTTCTTGAGTGTGGACGGCCACACCCGGTGTGAAGGCGGGGCTCCCTCCGCTCCCGCGTGGTCTCCGCCCTCCCCAGCCCGGGTCCCCACAGCGCTGCCCATCCTTCCTTGCCTCCCGCAGCCCGGCCCTGTCACCGAGGTGGATGGGGCGGTGGCCACGGATTTCTTCACGGTGCTGTCCACGGGCCAGCACTTCACAGAGGACCAGTGGCTGAACGTGCAGGCCTTCTCCATGCTGCGGGCCTGGCTGCTGCCACAGCGACCCCGAGGGCCCCAGCGCCCCGGACGCAGGTGGGACGTGGTGGGGGAGCCACGGGAAGGGGGGCCCGGGGGAGGCTCCAGGCGACGCCGGCAGCCCCGGACGAGCCTCAGCGGCACCGAGAGGCCCTGCCCGGTCTGGGGCGGGATCCGGAGTGATCTCGGAGGGCGGACGTCATCAGGGTGTCCGGAGAGCTCCCCCGAGCCCCTTCCCCTCTGCGGTCTTGACCGGCGGTGTAGACCGGCTGGACTCGCGGGCGGGGACACCTCCGCTCCACGGGGGCGTGTGCTGAGGGTGAGACCGGCCCCCGGTGACTTTCACGCCCCCGGACAGGCTGGCCTGGGCGCCCTTCGAGTGCCTCGTTGTCTTCTCCAGACGACAGGTCGGAGCTGGAGGGCTCGACGCTGTCCGTGCTGTCGGCCGGACTCCACCGCCGGCCGCCTGCTGCCCCCCCGCGGGAGCGGCTGCGGGAGAAAGCCTTCGAGTACCTGCCAGCGCCTGGCGGAGCAGAGCACCCGGCGTGAGTCCCGGGGCCGCGTCCCAGGCTGCTCGTGGGGCCCCGTGGGGCAGCCTCTCTTGCCTGGGGGGCTTTGTGTTCCAGACGTAGACCCCGGGGAGCCGGGCAAGGGACAGAAGCTGTCCCCGGCCCTCCCGGGCATCTGTCCCAATGTCTCGTCCACCCCGGGGGGCCGCTCTCTGCTCCCGGATGGCTCCCCGCCCTCTCCTCGAGCTTCCAGAACAGTGCGCCCCTCGTTCACTGTTGTGACGCTGACAGAGACCCAGGGGACCGTCTTCCTTCTGCAGGAGCCCTGAGGAAGGGGGACTCAGACCTGCAGAAAGCTGTAAGTGCGGGGTGGGCAGGGCACGCCGGCCTCCCCGGCTCCACCCGAGCCCACCCCGTGTCCCTGCATCCCCCGCAGGTGCCTGGTGGAGGCCGTGCTGGTGCTGGACGTGCTCTGCAGGCAGGACCCCTCCTTCCTGTACCGCACCCTGTCCTGCCTGAAGGGCCCTGCACGCGCGCCTCTGCGGGACCCGGCGCGGGTGCGGACGCTGCTGCCCATCGCGCAGTTCTTCCTGAACCACGGTGAGCCTCCGCCTTGAGCCTGGGGGCTCAAGGAGAACCTTCCGGTTCCCCGGCCCGGGGACAGCCTGTCTCTTCTCGCGCTCTGAGGGACTGTGAGCAGCAGGTTAGTGTCGTTTTTCGGCGGGTCGATGTAGCGAATGAAAAGGTAGCGACTTCACGCTGACCTCGGAACTCCTGGCCGTGAGGGTTCACCGGAGTTTCGTGGAAGGGGCCGTGGAACCCAGTACCTTCCAAAGAACGTTCCGCATCACGTCCCTCAGAGGGATCGGTCTGTAACCAGAAACTCTCGGGAAGAGCTGAACGTAGTTCAGGCCGGTTTTTTCTCGTGCGGGGTGCACACCCCAGAGCCCCTGGTGTCCCGGAGACACGTGTGGCCTCGGAGGCTTGGCCCGTGACCCCGAGGGACCCCAGCCAGCGGCAGAGGTGGGGACGCACCTGCCGGGGCCCCGGCCCTGACCTTGCTGGCGCCTTTCAGGGGAGGCGGGCCGCGGTGGACTCGGAAGCCATCCTCCAGCACCTGCTCACCAGGACCCCCTCCGAGTTCTTCCACAGCCCATGCTGGCCTTCGAGCTCACGTGCTTCTGCAGAGACAACCTTCCCCTGTTTGGCAGGAACCTGGACATTCTCAAACGGAGCTTCCCCAACCTCTTCAAGGCACGTGTCGTCGTCCTCGGCCAGAGCCGGGGGCTGGGGGCCGGGGGTGGGGTACAGGGCGGAAGGTGAACCGTGGGCGGCCTGGGGGTCCGTGCGTCACACGGAAACAGCACCTACGCCGGTGGGGAGAGCCCTGTGCTGACCCCCTTCAGAGGAACAGGGGGCCTGACAGCGGTTTATTCTCACGGGTTTGTCCAGATGGTCACATCCGGTCAGCCCTTCACCCAGGAGCCTTGCCTGCTGTGCCCAGCCCTTTGGTGCTGTTGACTTCCGATGTCTTTTGTGACTGGTCATGGTCACTGCGTGGCCTTTGCAAATTCAGCTACAGACACTGTCCTTTCATTAGAGGGGGAAAAAAATCCACGGCAGGTGGAAAGAGATGACGTTGATTGTCCGGAGAAAGCGAATGCAGAATCGGAGCAGGGACAGAGGGCAAACAGGCCGGAGTGTCTCAGGCTCCAGGATCACAGGAGGGACCCTCCCCCCTGCCGATGGGCAACCCGGGACCCAGGCGTCCTCCCTCTGCGGCGGCCCGTGGGCTCCCAGACGACGGCCCCGCTGCTGGGCTGTGCACCCCACACGGGCCCTCCCTTTCCCATCGAGCTGCCTCGCTTGTCCCTGCAGCTCCTGGCCTGGAACAGCCCGCCGCTCACAGGCCGAGTTTGTGGCTCTGCTGCCGTCGCTGGTGGACGCGGACACAGCCGTGGAGGTGCTTCATGCGCTGCTGGACCTGCCCTGTCTGACTGCGGCCTTGGACCTTCAGCTCAGGTGAGCCCCCGGGGGCGTGCCTCGGCCCCTCCCTGCCCCTGCTGCTCTGCCCGATGACAGCGCCTCCCTCTGGCTCTTTGCCTCCCGTCGGCGCCATCCCGGGGCCCTGGAGCCCCCAGCCCGTTTCTCGCAGGTGGAGCCTCGCCCTGCAGACACCGCGCCCCGGGCCTGCTCCCGTCACCCTGAGGCCCGCTGGCTCGGGTGCCGTGATATCCCGGGGACGTCTGCTCTGTCTTTGCACGAGCTAAGCCCGGCCTCAGGCACCTGCTTGTTCACAGGTTGTCGCCAGCCACATCCGAGAGGCCACTGTGGGACCCCTCCCTCAAGATCCCCAGCTGCCTGGAGGCCTCCCGGGACCCCCAGTTCCAGGGTCTTCTCCAGCACCTGTTGCGTGCCACGGCCAGCGGGACCACGGAGAGGTGGGAAGCCCCTGGGGTGCGGCACCGAGGCCTTGGGACCTGCTGTGTGTGGCCAGAGCCTGCTCCAGGGATGGGTGGGACCCTGCTTCTGCCCCTGGGCCTCGTGCCGACGCGAAGAGGCAGGCGCGGCCGACCCCCGCTGCCCCGCCACCCTGCAGTGGCCACGTCATGGGTGCTCCCTGGACGTGGGCCTCGTGCTCGGCTCCCCGCCGGCTCCCTGGGTCAGTCTTCGTGACCCTGCGAGGTACGTGCTGTGGAGATTCCGTTGCACAGAAGGAGAAACTGAGGCGTAGCACGCCCCGGGAGGAGGAGCCTGGGGACCAGAACAGGGCATCCTGACTGCAGATCCCTCGCAGCTTGGTCCCACTCCAGCCCTCCCTGTGTTCCATCCTGATGACGGGGGCAGAGCTGCGGTAGACGACGCTCGTGGTGACACGTGCCCTGCTCCGAGGAGGCCGGTGTCACAGAACGTGGCCCGGGCCGTGGCGCTCTGACCGCCGTCTCTTCCCTCAGGCCCCGGCCCACCGTTCATGTGTTGAGGGCACGTGTGTGGGCTCTGGGGCGCGTGTGGCGGAGACTCACTGGGCCACGCTGTGTCCTCCAGGTTGGGGGCCCCTCCACCGGCTGCTGCAGCCCCTGGCCAGCTGCGCCCGTGTGGTCCAGTGCGCCCAGGCCGTGCCCACCTTGCTTGAGGCCTTCTTCTCAGCGGTGACCCGGGTGAGCCTCACACACCCGCGGCCCCCGGGGCAGCCCGAGGGAGGACGGGCTGCACACGTGCCCAGGGATGGCATCCTCGGCAACGGACTCGTGCAGAGCCTGCCTCGGCCAGAGTCACGGGGGAAGGGTGGGAGCCGCGGTGGGGCCCGTCCTCCTCCCCAGAACGGGGGCCCTGGACCCTGCCCGGGACTGGCGCACACGGCTGGGATCGGAGCAGAGCGTGGCGTGAGGTGACGTCACCGGGACCGGGACTGAGTCGGTCTCTCCCTCCTGCCCCCCAGTTTGCCGACGGGGCCCTGACCCAAACAGCTGGCGCTGCTGCTCCTGGAGAGAAGCGACTCCCTCTTTCAGGTGCCGCAGTATGAGGCCCATGTGCACAGGTGGGCCCGCACCCCGCGGCTTCAGTGTCCCCTCTCAGGTCCTATGTCCGGTCCCCGCTCCCCCCTGTGGCTGACCTCCTTCCAGCTGCCACCTAGCGTCACCCCCAGGCCCAGCTACCAGGCCAGCGCTCCGTCCCTGTGTCCGCCCCTCGCCCCAGGTCTGTGATCCCCGTGCTGGCCCAGGTCCCTCTCCATGGAGCCCTCTGGGCTGCCCGTTCTCCATTCGGAGGGCCCGATGCACACGGGCCTGTGCCCAGGCCGCTCGCCAGCCCCGGCCTCCTCCCCGGGGGTGGAGGGGCTGCGGGTTCCTTTAGGGGCCAGAACTATCTGCACCCCGACCTGGTGCTCAGAGCCCTTCCGTTTTGTCCGCTGGCTGTGGTTCTGGGTGAGGGGGCCGCGGCCTGGGGCCTGGGGCAGGCCACGGCCACCCTGGGTCCTCCCCGGGCAGGGTGCTGAGCTCGCGGTTCCTGGCCCCTGTGCGCGCCTGCACCCGTCGCTGGTGGTGGAGCTGGCGAAGGAGCTGCTGGAGTTCGTGGGGAGCGTGAGCGGGATCCAGGGCCGAGGGGCCATGCTCGCCTCCCGTGGTAAGGCCGGCCTCCCTGCCAGCACCCCCGCTCCCGAGGCGGGCGGCCCGCAGGGGGCTGAGGTCTGTCCCTACCCAGGTGTGGGCCATCGGCGGAGTACCTGTCCGTGTCGTGGGACCGGCGGTGCACCGTGGAGCAGATCAACAGGTTCTTCGAGGCCCTGGAGGCCGTGCTGTTCGAGGTCACCCAGTCCCGCCCGTCGGCTGCCCTCCCCAGGTGTCCCCCGCAGGTCATCACCGTGCTCATGACCACGCTGACCAAGCTGGCCTCCCGGAGCCAAGACCTGATCCCCAGGTATGGTCGCGGCCGGACAGGGAAACCCGCAGGCTTCCCGTGGGGAAGGGAATGGGCCCCCGGATGCCTGCCCGGTCCCCGATGTCCGCTCCGCGGGGGGAAGGCTGCTGGCGTCGCCGCCTCGCTTCTCCAGCTCGAGCCCCACGAGCTGGGGGCCCCGTTCCACGTGCGGGGCACGTCTGCAGCGGACCCGGGTCCCTTCATCCCTCAGGGTCTCTCTGTTCCTGTCGAAGATGAGGACCCCGGCCCAGAGCCCAGCCCCGAGCTCCACGAGCTGCGAGGAGGACGCGGGAGCCGTGCGCACGCGGGCCGCTGAGCTGCTGACCCTGCTGAAGATGCCCAGCGTGGCCCAGTTCGTGCTCACGCCCAGCACGGAGGTGTCCGAGCCCCGCTACCACCGCGACGCCAACACGGCCCTGCCCCTGGCCCTGCGCACCGTCAGCCGCCTGGTGGAGAAGGAGACCGGCCTCCTGCCGGGGTGAAAGGACGGTGACGAAGAGCCCGGCGTGAGGGCCGGGCCTCGGCTTCCGTGATCAGAGGGGACGTGAGGAGGCCCGGGTGGGTCTGGGTCCCTCAGTGCTTGCCAGGACCGTCACGTCCTCAGTCGGTGGCTCTTTGTGTCTCTCTCCAACCCTGGTGGGCTGTGTGGTAACACAGGTATGATTTGGGGCTGGATGGCATCTGCTTGGTCTGTTTCGGGCTGTTCCTGGTTTCGGGCAAGAAAAGGTACAGCAAAAATAAACCTCTTCCCGCAAGTATCTGTGTGCACAAGGCAGGGGCTGTGCGCTTTCTCCACCCAGGGGGGCAGGGCCAGAAGTGGGGGTGCACTGCTGGTCTGCGAGACCTGGCCCTGGGGGACCCTCGTGCAGCTGCACCAGACACCGGAGGCCGTTCCTGCCTGCTCCGTCCCCACAGCGTCCCGGAGGTCCCAGAAAGAACCGCCCGAATACCGGCAGGGAGGAAGCAGGGTGACCCAGGAGTGCAGCTGCCCCCGGAAGGGCCTCAGCTCCGCGTCCTTTCTCGCCCGCCTCCTGCTAGATGGGCCCTGGGGCCCCTGCCAGGTGGGCTGCAGGTGCTGTGACTTCAGGCCTACAGCCTCCTGCCGTTAAGAGGGGGCTCCGGCCGTGGTTCCCGGGGACCCTGCCGCCCGCCTGCCGCTCGGAGCCTTAGAGCAAGGCGGGGGAGACACGCTGGGTGTGGTGGGGCGAGAAACTGACCCCAGCCTCGGCGCCTCCTGCCCCCGCGCCACTGAGGCCAGCTTCCCGCCTCGCACGCCAGCTCCCTAGGCTGCTCCCCAGCTCCACCCGGTGCGAGGGGGCCCCCGGGCCACCAGGTGGTGCTGCTGCTGCGCGAGTCTCCGGGCCAGCCCCGCCCCCGACTCCGGCCACGCCCCCAGGCCCGGCCCCGGCTCCGGCTCCGCCTTCACCACGCCCCCAGGCCCGGACCCTGCCGGTGGGCCGCTCGGGCACCTGTAGAAACGGCGGCCGCGGAGGTGGTGTGGACGCCGGGGGGGTCCCGGACTCGGGACTGGCCGGGCAAGGGGTGCCCGCTTCTGCTCCGACAGTCGGCCTCAGGATGACTTCCGGCAGGCGACAGGTGACGCGCCCTCGGAGCAGAGCGCTGGGTATCGGGGCGGGGCGCGCCAAGGGACACCCTGGTCCTCCCGGGATGGGGCAGACCCGGCTTTGCTGCTCCCCGCACCCCTCACCCCTCACCGACCCCGCGTGAGCCGCGAGCTCCAGGCCGGGGTCCGCGGACCTTTCCCCGTCCCGCGCCAACCCCACGTGGGCCTCGAGCTCCAGGCCGGAAGGCCAGGGTCGAGAATATATGTTTTAGAGAAAAGTATTATTTTTGCAAGGTGCCTGCGGTGCCATCGTCAGCGCGCAGCTCGTCCGCACACAGTGTGGGTCCCAAACCTGCGTACTAACTAGTTGGTGAGCGCAGACTTGGAGATGGGTTCCCTGCTGCACACAGAGCTCAGGCAACCCAGACACTGCTTTCGCGTGTTCTCGGCCGGGTGAACTGTTGCGGTGCCTAAGGGTCCGGAGACAAACTACCCGAGTACCGATCCCGGCTGGCTCTGGAGGGGCACGCCGACTCGGTGGCCTCGATTTCTCTTTGCCCTGGGTTTGGGGTCCATACCCGCACCCTTGCTGTGGCCTGATGGGAGTGGGGGGTGGGCTGCGGGTGGCTCGTTGATTGCGGGCTTGGCGGTCCCACCCGCTTTGGCGGACAGACTGTGGGCAGGAGTGATGGGGGCTTGAAACGTGCTTGGGAGCTGGGCTCGGCCCTCTTGCGCTTGTGCTCTGCAAGGAGAACGTTCCTGGCTGGTCTGTTGGTCTAAGGGCGGGAGAAGCGTGGGGCAGACCTGGACCCCACCTGGAGTGGGAAGCACCTCCGGCTGAGCCGAGAGTCGGTGCCGTTGTTTGGAGACATGGAGCTCCGTCATTTGTTCCCCCAGAGCGTTATTGAGGTAACGGCTAGAGACAATCGGTCTTCCTGCACCCGTTTCCTCGTCTGGAAAACGTGTTGATCGTCCCACCGCGGTGTGGCTGGGAGCAGTTCGTGAGCTATTGTGTGTAAGGGGCCCGGGGAGCTCGGCCTGCCCGTGGGCTCTGCTTTCGTCGCCTCTCCCCGGGCACCAGCCCCTGGGGGCCTTGAGGTGTGTGGGCCCCCGGCCACGTGGCTCCACGCTCCGTCACCCTCCTCTGCACAGAGCAGTGAGAACCGAGACCTGTAATCCGGCCGGCCGTAGGCTGCCGCTGGCCCTCTCCGAACTGGTGCCCTTGTTGCAATTCGGGGCTCTCAGAATTTCTCTCTTAGGTTTCGATCATACGTTTCAAATGTTTTTTGTCTAGAGAGCGAGCACGCAAGCGGGGTAGAAAGGCAGAATTTTAGGCAGGCTCCACGTGTAGCACAGAGTCCAACGCGGGGCCCGATCCCCTGACCCTGGGATCACCACCTAAGCCGAAACCGAGTTGGACACGAAAAACGATGGAGCCACCCGGGTGCCAAGATGAAACTCGTGCCAGTACATCTTACCCGGCGTCTGGGGCACTCAGCAGAGGGTGGTGCTTCCAACCAGGCGGAATCTCGGAGCCTCACGTTGAAAGGGCCCGGGGCAGACGCAAGCGCGCCTGTCTTCTGCGCTCGCCAGAGGGCAGCAGGGAGCCGCGCCAGACCTAGGACACCACTCGGGTGGCCGTGCACCCTCCAGGAGACCCCTTTCCATGTGAGGGGCGGTCTGCCACTGACCAGCCGGAAACCCCTTCTCCCCCCAGGTGTCTGTTCCTGTCAAAGATGAGGACCCGGGCCCAGAGCCCAGCCTTGACTTGTGAGGACGACACGGGAGCCATGGCTACACTGGCCGCAGGACCCTGCTAAAGACTCCCAGCGTGGACGTGTCGGAGCCGCTATCACCACGACGCGAACCCGGCCTCGCCCCCCGCACGCGCTCGGGCCGCCTGGTAGCCAAGGAGGTGAGTTTCCTGTCCGGAAGGGACGGTGACCAGGTGGATGCCAGCCCCGCGGCAGATTAAGAGCTTGGTACTAGGGTCGAGCCTCAGCTTCCACAATCCGAGGAGAAACTGGGAGGGGTCGTGAGTCGCGGGGAGGAGACCCGGGTACTCAGGGTGGGTAAAGGCCCTCACTGTAACCTTCTCCGGGAGGTTCTAGACCATTTCCTGGACGGTGCCGAGCCTGTGATTACCAGGAGGGCCCTGCACCGGCGTGCCCACTGCCCCCTCCCCTCTGCTCCCTCCCCTCTGCTCGTTTCTGGGCAGGGTGGGGGGCAGACGGACCTCCCTTAAAACCGTGATCCCGTGTCCTCCAGGGTCTCTCCCAAGCTGGCGGGGAGGGGGGAGGCCCTGGGGACCCCAGCACGGCACCCCCCCCCCCCCCCGCCCGGCTGCACGCAGCACCAGCCTCTCAGAGTACGAAAGATAGTTTATTGAATCTATACTTTTCCGTTAAAATTTGCAAACATAAAAGCTCTGTAACAAACGTCACAACTTCGTATCGTCTGTCATATAAATAAAATATACACTAAGATGTACATTATCCACGGCAGGGGACGCAACCACACGGCACGGCCGCCACAGCGGTCCCTCCAGCCCTCCCTAGGGAGGCGGGGTGCGGAAGCGGATCTTCTTGGCCGTCTCCACGTCCGATTTGGCGACCAGAAAGCGCATCTTCTTTCCTCCGTGTCGGATCAGGTCCACGGCCCTGAAAGCCAGCCCCGGGAGACGCTTGGTGTGGCCGATCTGCCACGGGTCCAGCCTCAGGGTGCGTGGGGCTCCCGGGGCACCTGGGTTGGGGACCCCCCCCCGCGACCCCGAGGGGCCCCGCTGGGGCGTGTTGTCAGAGGTCGAAGAGTGGGCTGGGGCCCGAGCCCGCGCTCGCTCTCGTCTAAGGTGGGGGACGGGGGTAAGGGGCCCGGGCTCCCCTAACGGCTGGGCGGTGCGGTCCGGTCCGGGCCCGAGGGCCGGCGTACCTCAGGTAGCCGACGCCCATCAGGCTGCTGCCGTTCACCTCGAGGATGCGGTCGCCCAGGGCCAGCCGGCCGTCCGCTGCCGCGGGGCTGCCCGGAGCAGCGTCTGGATGTAGAGCCCGGGGGCGCCCAGCGGCGGTGTGCTGCGGGCCAAGTAGCAGCTCAGGGCTGGGCGAGCCCCGGGGGGGGGGGGGGGGGGTCGCTCTCGTGGCCTCCGGCGTGTCCGCACGGGCAACACCGGACACCACCCACCCCCCCAGGCCCGGGACCGGTACCCTGAGTCTGGGGACAGAGGGGACATGGCCAGCCGGGGAAGCGGCTGCCGCACGGGCCCTTCTCTCAAGCGCCACCGAGCTGCCCCCACCGAGCCCGGTCCCGAGCCTGCGGCCGGCCCTGGCCCTGCCCCGCCCGTGGTCTCCCAGTGAACCGCTCGAGCCGTGGGCCTGCGTGGGGCGGTCCTGAGCAGGAGGAGGCCCAGGGGGACCGCCTCACCATCCCGTCGATCAGGCCCATCCCCAGGCCGGAGGGACCCCGCTCCAGCTCTACCACGAACACATAGCAGAAGTCCTCGGCGCTGGAGCTGCGGCTGGAGAGGGCGGGCGGGGGCTCGTCCGCCGGAGCCACGCCGTCTCCTGGGCAGGGGAGAAGAGAGGCCACGGGTGGAAGGAGAGGGCAGCTCGTGCCACCATCGCCACTGTAGTGTCCCGCCCTGTCCCCACCCAGCGGGCTCTGCCGTTCCTCCAAAGGGAAACGCTCCCGCGGCTCCGACAAGATGCCCATCTGGGCACAAGGGGGACAAGTCCCCTCCGACCCCCGGGGGTGATGGATCCCGGCCCCTCCTGTCGGCCAACACCCCCCACGTGCCTGGAAAGGGTGTGCGCCCTGCCCCCTCGTGACCGCCCGGGGACGGCAGCTCCCTCCCAGAGCCTGGCTGGTTCCAGAGGGTAAACGGTGGGTTCTGCTCCAGGGCCCCCCAGGACCCCCTTCCCCTCCCTCTACCGTTAAGCGGTGACTCCGCCTCCGTTCGCCCCCCTCCCCCGCCCCCATGTCTGACCCCGTCCCTGCCGGGAGCTGGGACTCTTCAGCTCTGCGGTCCCCCCGCCCAGGGTCCTGTGCCTTCTCTCCCCACCGGGTCAGATCAGGCCTTCAGGCAGAGCGTGTGGCTGCCGTCTCTGCACCAGCAAGCAGGTGCCCTGACTCGGGCCCGGATCTGCCCAGGTGACCCCTGCCCCTTGGGCACACCCAGAGTCTGCCGGGGCTGCTCTGCCCTGCACTTCATGGCCCACCCGGCCCCACTTACACGCACACCCCGCCTCCTTGCCCCCCCACCCCGGCCCTCCCCCCAGCCTCCTCCCTGGTACACACCACCTGAGCCGTCCCTTCCTCCACCCTGGGGGGAGGGACTTGGTCCCACAGGCGGCTGTGCGTGCACCCTGTGCCCTTCGACGGGGGCCTGAACCACCCTGCGCCCGCCTCACGGGGCCCCTGGAGCCTGCCCAGCACGGGCTTCGGGCGTTCGTGGGCAGGTACCGGAAGCCCAGGCCAAACGTGCCCCTGGGGCCCGCACGGTTGCAGTGACCCAAAGGGGCCCCCGCCCAGGTGCCCGGGGGGGGTACTGGGGGCTGTTGGGAGCCTGGGGACAGGTCTTACCTTCCCCAGCTGCACCTCCAGGGCCACTCTGCCCGCTCCGCCTCCCTTCCGGGAGCGCTTTCCCACAGGTGCCGCCGGTCCTCCGGCCAGTCGGGGACAGCGGGCTCGAGGCCGAGCGGGGTGCCGGGAGGCGTGAGCAGGCACGAGGAGTCCACGTGCAGGACGCCAGCCTGGGGGCCCCCGCGGCTCTGCCTTCCTGGAGGGCCCTGTGCGCGGGGAGCCCCCGCAGGAGGAGGAGGAGGGCGCACCTGGCCGGCTTCGCGAGCTCCCCTGGAAACCAGCGGGGCAGCTGTGGCCCCCCGGGGGCCCTTCGGGGGGTGTGCTGCGGGCCCTGGGGGTGGGGGGATAGGGACAAAGGCCTCAGGTGCCCAGCGGCCCGCCACGGCGGGAGACCCCAGGGGCCGCCCCCGCCTCTGGCGACCCCCAGGCGCCCCAGAGGCAGCAGCCAGGCCCCGTGCTGGCTGCCCTCACCAGCCCCGTTATCAAAGCCAGAGCAGCCCGGGTACCTCAAGGCACCCTGGCTGGGAAGTCCCCGGCGCCAGGGCTGGGTTTGCTTCGCAGGCTCCACAGGAAGTGGCGCAGGTACAGAAGCTGCTGGTAGACGCCGGCGTCCGGGCAGTCCGCTTCCAGATCCACCTGGAAGCCCTCGCTCGGCAAAACGATGGGCGGGGGGTTCTCGTAGGACTCCAGGACGTCCTCTGCCGACGGCGGTGAGGACGGCGTGACCGCGCTGGCCAAGAAGAAACGCCCGGCCCCTCCCCGGGCCCACCAGCCACCCCCCCTGACACTGCAGGTACGGGGGACACGGGAGCGTGGGACCCAGGCAAAGGCAACCCGCCCAAACCCCACTCTGGGCCCTTCTGCGTCCCAGGGAGCACCCAGGAAGAGGCCCGAGCTGCCTCACCCCCACTGCCCCGCCCCCAACTCCCCCCGCCTCTGTACCCCCCACCCTGTCCTCCTGGTGCTCCCCAAGGCCCGTGCTGACTGCATCCCGCACGGTCCCCAGGACCCCGAGTCCCAGAACACGGGCACGCTCAGACGGCGGGAAGGCCAACACCTGCACCAGCTCTGAGCAGAGAGCCCACCCGGGGACTGGCCCCGGCAGTGAGGAGGGGCGCGAGGGGGGCCCAGAGTCCTGCTCCAAGCAGTCCCTCCCACCGGCCATGCCCTGGGCGACGGGGCACGGGAGAACTGAGCCCGAGGCCCTGTTTCTAGCTGTATCTTCTATCTTCTGTTAACTGTTGTTACGTGCATCGTGCTAACGACGAGACGTGCATCTGTTCGTGAGAAACATTACGCGCACGTACACGTACGCTGCGTGTGAACAGACATGGGTGCGGGGCCCGCACACCATCTTGGCACTCGACGCCGAGACCCCGTTCTCCTCCTGGTGGGCTGCGTGCACCAAGCGAGGCCCTGCCATCGGTCCCCATGTGGGGTAGGACCTTGGGCCTGACCCCAAAGTCGGAACTGGGCTGGGGCTCCCTGACCTCCATCTGTGATAGCCTCCAGGGCACCAGAGTGGAGGAGACAGGCTCTGTAAGCTCTTCTAGAAGTCCCCCCAGGAGGCTCTCCCCTGCTCCCACCCCGGCCCCCACGGCCCCTTGTTCCCGCCTCTGATCGGGCTCACCTGACTTGAAGGCCTCGGGCCTGTCCCGGGCATCGGGCTCCCAGGCGCTCATGGGGCCCATGGCAGAGGCCAGCTGGTACTGTGTCAGCAGCCGGTGCAGCTGCGCTGGGCTCAGGGCGGGGAACGCAGCCCTCAGGCTGGCCCAGCTCATCTGGGTGACAAGAAGGAGCGTGTGGTCAGAGGCCCCCACGCGGCACACCCCCCACCGCCCCCAGGGAGGATCTTCTTCCTGGGTGCTCTGGGGGCCAGGGTACAGGGTCCGAGCTCCCAACTGGCACATCCCGGGCCGTGGCCCCCGAAGGGCCGGGGGTTTGGGCGGCCGGGGGAGCGCCAGGTGGGACGGCCGTTCTGGGGAGCGGCCAGCAAGCATCACCCCGAGGGCTGGGTCCCCTGAACGTGCCTCCCGAGGGCTGGGTCCCCTGAACGTGCCTCCCCCCGCGGCACCGCGTGGGGCTGAGACGCCAGGAAAAGAGCCCGGGGGATTTGGGGATTCCTGGCTCACAGTATGAAGAGATCCGACCCCTAGAGCTGAAGACGCGCATGAAGTCAAAGCCTTCCAGGACAGGGAGGCCTCCTGGAGGGGGACGAGCAGCCCAAAAGGGAGGAGGGGAGGAGAAGGGTGGACTCGTGCGCCACAAAAGAGGAACGGGCAAGGTTACCCACGACCCTGCTCTCCATTGGCCAGGGATGCCCCTCCTCCCTTGTTTTTCTGGAAACTTCTCTCCAATTCTCTGAGCCAATTACCATTTCTGTGACACAGACGCTCCGGCAGCTTCCTGACCAACGTTTCCCGAGGACCACTGCTGACCCCGCAGTCGGCGGGCCGGCCCACGCATGTCGCCCTCCACGGCGGGTATCCCAGCTTTCTGGCGTTGCTCTTGAAAGTCGGACACCACGCTGAGGGCTAGTCTTCGGGACACGTCCAGTCTTTATCCTTCCGGGGATTTCTCGGGCTCCTCTGGCCCACGGTCCTCCACACGGCAGCGCTGGGCTTCTCTGTGCAAGTGCAGCCACGGAAACTGCTCAGCCATCGGCCACGCTTGCCAGCACCTCGGGGCAGGTGGGTCTGGGGGTGGGCGCGGCCATCTCTGACCCCCTGGCTGCCACGTCCCCGCTCTTTCCCCCTCCCGTCTGGCCTCCTCTCCTCGGCTTCCCTCTAGCTTCACTTTACCGCCAAGGTCAACGAGGCCTGGGCCTGGGGGGCAAGTGCCTCCGGCAGAGGGACAACCGTTTTCCTAAGGCTTACTTTGGGGGGGGGGACGTAGGGCCGCGGCTGGGAGCCCCATCCCCCCACACCGGCCCCGTTCCTTCTGGTTTTCCCGGGTCCTAGAATCCAGACTTCCCTCCCAGGGCTGTTCCTTGTCTGGGGGCCGGTGTCGGGAGGGTGCCAGCCATCGGGCCCAGAAGCCGCCAGCAGGGACCCAGCACGCTCCCCTGTCCTTCATACCATCTGTCTACTGTCTGGGAGCTTTCCCGGACCGTCTTCCAGTCTTGCCACTGGACCCTTTCTCTTTACTCTCAGGGTTCGAATTTCCAAAAATCCTTTTGGCTCTCTTATCTTTCGGAGAATATGAATTTTTTAAGCTTTTTCTCCCGGAAAAATTTTGCACGCCAAGAGTGGTGTTCACATTTTTTAAAGGGCTTAAAACAACGAAGAAGGATTCTGGACGGTGACTTTACGTGCCCCACAAAGGCTACATTATCTACCACCTGGCCCTTTACAGAGAAGTCTGTCGCCCCAGGATCTGCGTCCTCCCACATCCGGCTCTCGTGCGGGGAAGCGAGTGGGTGCTCAGTCCTGCCAGGCTGGCTCGTGGTGGGGACAGGTGGCCACATCCCTCCAGCCTCTGCCTGGGTGTCACTGACGCCAGCGTTGTCTGGTCAGCCCCCTCTGACAAAGGAGCACGGGGCCTCCCGCATGCAGCAGGTTCTCTGTCCTCCCTCAGAAGCCCTCCTTTTCAGGATGACACTTCTGGTGTCAGGATGACACCCTGTCTTAAATGTTCCAGAAAGTAAGCACAGGTGTTCGGCCAGCACAGGGGGGAGGGCCGGCCTGGCCGGTGCGGGAAGGGGCCGCCGAGATCCGAAGCGCACACAGAAACCGCACAGACGTGAAGCACGACAGCCTGTGTTCCCAGCGCAGGGCAAGAGCGGGGAGCCTGTGGCCGCGCGAGGAGGCCCCTGCCCAGCAGGCCCGTCCCCTGCTGCAGCCCCGCTTGGCCCGCTCTTGCGTTCCAGACCCCGGGGAATCACCACCTGTGCCCCTCTGGGCCTGTGGCTCAGCCTCGTATTTAACGTTGGCCTGGGCCTGGGCATTCACGCTGCTGTGTGGAATTTCGCTGCGAGGAATTTTCTCGATTTTTTTCAAGATTTCAAGTATTTACTATACGCAGGCCGAAGGCTCGAACTCACAACCCCAGGATCAAGAGCCGCACGCTCCACGGACCTTCAGTCCCCGCCGGCCCTGTGCTCGAGGCTCCACGTCTTCCGCGGGCAGTCACCCCCCGGCCTCCGCTTTCCGGCCCCCGCGGTGTTTCTCCTCCCCGGGCCTGCTCGGTCCCTGTGGGCTTACGCTTTGCTTTTGTGGAGTGGTTATTTGGGGAGGAGGCCAAAAGCACAGGTTCAGGTTGCAATCCGTATGCAGAGGTCCCCGTTTTCTGCATTGTCCTCTAGTGAATTCCTGCTGCGCTTTTAGAATTAAAAGAACAAAAATCAAGTAACTCAAAAGGCACTGGAACAAGCCATGGCAGATTCTGTCTCTGCCGAACCATCACCGGCCGTGGGACGGGGCTTAGCCAGCAGGAAGCAGCGGTCACGGGAGGTTGAAATGAGACGACGCGCTACGCGGGTCACACCTCGGAGGTGCTCGGCAAGGCAGCCGCGGCCACCATTACTAAGAGCGACAGTGACAACACCCAGATTTCTGTGCCGCGTCCTTGAGTGTGAGGGGAACCGCTCCGGTTTTTACAGCAGACGGGAAGGGTCCACCGTCCCCCCAGACTCGCATCACCCCTCGGCACACGCGGTGTCCTGCAGGCAGGGAAGGACACACTGGTTTCATTGATCATCGGTGACGACCGTCCGGTAGCTCCGCGGGAGGGCCACCGTGCCGTACTCGCTTCCTGTCATTCTTCCCACAAATGACCGTGCGCGCATCCTCTGCGGTTCTGGGGGCTCAGACCCCGAGCCGGCGTCGGGCCCACACCTGGGACTCAGCAAGGCTCGTGTGGGTCGTGCGAATTCAGGTCCTTGTGACGACAGGACGTAAGTTCCCCTTTCTGCACTGGCCCGCAGCTGAGGGCCGTTCCCCAGCTTGCGGAGGGCCGCGACGCCCCACGGTCCATCTTCAGAGCCAGCCGGGCGGTCGGGGCCCACCTCCTGTGCTCAGTCCTGACCCATCTGTCTGCCCTTTTAAGCACTGGCGTGGTTAGCCCGGGCCCACCGGACGGGGTGATCTCCCCGTCTCGGGGTCCGTGCCGATCCCCCGTGCCATGTGGGGTCGGGGGACTGGGGACGCAGACCTCGGGGGGGGCCTCATCCTGCCTGCAAGGCGGGACCAGAGGTGGAACGGAAGCAAACACTGCCCCGAAGCCACATCCATGGCCCACGCCTGGTCCGTGAGCTGGTGACCCCAGAAGTGACACCTCGTGCGCTCCTCCTACCTGGATGAGCTGGGCTCGGGGAGTGGCCAGCAGGTTGAGCGTGCAGGAAAGCTTCCGGAAGAAGTGTTCCCCGGCCTCCCCACAGCCGGTGCTCCTCATCCACTCCAGGAGCTGCTGCAAGCGGGCACAGGCCTGGACACCTCTGGGCCAGTGGAAGCAACTCAGAGAGGGACCTGCAGGGGGGCGGGAAGGGGACGCCGTGCCGGCCGCCTTCTCCCAGGGACGGCCTGTCCTCTCCACCTGCGAGCCTCTGACAACGGGCCTCGGGCACCTGCTGTCGGTTTTCCAAGGCGACCGGCCCGCTTTCTGGGCCCCCTCTTTGGGTGGGGCGGGGTGGGCCTGGGAGGGGGCCGTGAAAGCGGGGTGGGCAGAGAGGGGTTGTGACAGCCGCCGAGTCCCGAAAGCAGAGAGGAGGGCCACCCCTACGGCGCGGCCCCCGTCAGGCCTAGAGCCCGCCTGCGGACCCCGACCGGCCCGGGAAAGCCACACGGGCGACACACGAGGGCCACAAGTCCACACCACTCTCCTCTCCCCGAGTCGGGGCAGGGCCCCCAGCCGGAAGGAGCTGGGCCACCAGAAGCGAGGAGGGTCTGGAGGGCAGCAGGCAGGGTCACGGACCACGTCACTTGTCTGAGCCCCCTCCCTCCGCTCCCACCACGGGGCTGGGGGGTAAAAAGGACCAGGTAGGGCCTCTGCGGGGCCCCACCCCCCAGCCTCACCCCTTGTCCAGGAGCTGGTTGAAGAGCAGCGTGCCCGAGAAGAAGAGGAGGTAGGCCAGCACCTGGGAGGCGATCTCGGGGTGCACCTGGAACTGCCGCAGGAGATCCAGGGTGGCCTGGTAGACGGACGCCACCCGGCCGCGTCTCCTTCGGGCAGCGGGGACGCCGAGCACCAGCTCTCCCGGCACTCCGTCTGGAAAGGGGGGCACTCCCAGCAGGGCCGGGAGGCAGACGTACAGCGACTGGGGGCAAGAGGGAAACACCAAGCGCGTCTGGGCACCGGGGGCAGGTGACACAGGTGCAGGAGCCTGGCAGGACTGCTGGCACAGCCCACAGGTCCTGATCCATCAGACAGAACGGGCCGGGGGGGTCTGCCGGCTGGCCCAGGACTACCGCCACCCCCCTGCACCAGGAGCCCCCCCTCCCGGGGAGCTGAGCCCGGGGCAACAGCCTGGGGGCTACGGCCACGGTCCCGGTTGAAGGCGCTGGGGGGGCAGGACTGCGGGCGCCCACACTCATCAAGGGCCGGGGTGGCGGGGGGTCCTCGCAGCCACCACACCTCAAGGGGATCCTGGGATGACAGACCGCTTAAGGGCGGTACGCAGCCCTGCTCGGACCCCTGGGGCAGATGTGAGTACATGGGCAGGGGCTCCCTCCTGTTGGGCCAGGACATGAGCTCAGACCCTTCACTCAGGGCCCCAAGCCGCCGCCAACTGACCACGGAGCTGGCGGACTCGGGTGTCGGGTCTCCACGCAGAAACAAACGGGGAAAACTGTCCCCAGAGTGCCCCGTCCAACGGCCCCTCTCGCTTTCCGCCGACGCATCCCCCACAGAATCCAAGTCAAAGCTCGGTCTCGGCAAGTCCCCTTGGATCCCCCCGCTGGGGCCACCTGCCACAGGGGCTGCTGCTCTCTCCACTCCCCCCTGCACCCCTGCTCTGTGTGCTGGGACGGGGGGTAAGCAACTCCTCCGGACCCGGAGGCTAACACCACCTCCCGGTCCGCCACAAACGAGCACCGACGTCTGCGTCCCCCGAGCAGCCGCCCCTCCTGCTCCCCGACGTTGTGGGCGCTTGCGCCAGCCACCGGCTCCCAGGATGAGGGGGACGCGGGCCAGGAGGGAGAGGACCTGAAGCTGGGCTCAGGTGTGCCAAGGTGGCAGTTGGAGCTCGAAACCCTCGGGTGACGGTGGCAAAAGCACTTCCGTCCTTCCCAGGTCCCCCAGCCCTCCCCGCCCAGGGGAGCGTGAGGCACACACCCTGGCCTTGTCGTACCTTCGAGACGTAGTACACGCACTGCTGGAAGGCGTACAGGATGACCTCCTCCAGCACCGCCATGGCCTCCTCGCTGGCCGTCAGCGTGCAGGAGAGCAGGGACTCCCTGGAGCCTGCGAGGAGACGGAGTGGCACGGTCACCGCGTGCTTACCTCCCGACTGCGCTCGCCCCCGGCCCATCTCGGGTCTGGGGAGCCGCCTCGCGCGGCCGGCTGACCCCCGGCCCGACTGCCACCCCTCCCCGAGGCGCCCAGGGATGAGACGCCGGCCCAGATGGCCGAGGGGTCCGGGCACCGAGCCTCCGAGCCCATCGGTGCTGAAGCGTCACGTGAAGGGATTCTGAAGCCCGTTGACAAATAGATCCCAGACACGTTTCCTGGTAGAACCAGCGGCCCCAGCAATACGGATTCTGACCCAAGGGCCTGCGGTCCCTTCCCACTCCGGACACAGGTCAAAGGAACACCTGGCCGAAGCTCCTAAGGAGACCATCACTCCACGGAATTGTGACATTTTGCCAAGAAGAAAGAAATCCAAACGGCCTACGAGCCCCATTCTCCCCCCAGCATCCCCGAGAGACCACAGAGAAGACGCAGCGGAGGCCCGGCTGCTGGACAGCCCCACGGAGGGAGGCAGCCCGGCTCCAGGCGGCCCCAGCAGGTGGGCCTCCCCAGACGGCGGCTGCAGCTGAGCCCCGGGGGCCGGCAGGGGGGCCTGCCCAGCGTGGCAGGAGGGGCTCCGCGGACACCAGGTGATTCCTTGCTTCTGGCGGTTCCCGTGAAGTCAAGAGGCCACATCGGCCACAGGGACGCCAACACCAGAGAACCCCAACAGGGCAGAACCGTCCCGAAGGGCCTCCAAATGCAGGAGACACCCGGTGTCCCACCGGCGCCGAGCAGGGCTGCCCGGGGCCTGGAGGCCCCGCCTCTGCCTCCGCCGCCCTCAGATCCTCACTTCTTTACAGGAGCTGCGACCGGGCAGCTTGGACGGGTCTGTCCAGGGCAGACGGGCACCCGTGGCCCTCGGCCACTGTTCATTCTGCTACAGCCTCTTCTTTTTTTAACGTTTATTATGTATTTTGAGAAAGAGCACGAGCAGGGGAGAAGCAGTGAGAGATGGGAGGAGAGAGAGAATCCCAAGTACGCTCTACACTGTCAGGGCAGAGCCCAACCCCGGGCTCAAACCCACAAACCGTGAGACCGTGACCTGAGCCCAAATCGAGAGTCAGATGTTCAGCCGACAGAACCACCCAGGTGCCCCTGCTACAGCCTTTCCGTTAAAGGAACCTCTTCTCAGAGCAGGGAGGGAGGTGCTGGGCCCGATGGGGCCCAGAATCGCTCCGAGCACTGAAGCGGCCCTCCCGGGAGCACGGGGGCCCAGGCCGCCCACTGCTGCACAAACAGAATGGAAACGGCGTACAAGTCCGTCAGAGACCCCACCCCTAAAACACCTGGATGCACCACTGTTCGAGACACTTCTAGGACTCGGGGCTCTCCTGCCCCTGGACCCACAGAACACACCCCAAGGGCTCACGCCCCAGGAACGCGTCTGGATTGGGAAGCCAGAGGCCTGCCTCGCCTGCCAGGGGTCCTCCCTAGAGCCCAGCCTGTAGGGTCTCGTGGGACCCACCCCCATGGGATCTGGATGCTCCTGCGGCCTCACTGGCCTTCAGAGGAGAGGCAACCCAGACACCGTGAGGGTCCCCGGGTGCTCCCCGACCCACTGCAGCCTCCCAGGCTGAGAGGAACACGCAAGGCTGCCCACTGCTGCCCCCGAGACCTGCAGACCATCCGCCACTCAAAGCCAGTAGGAACGAGGCCAAGAAACCAGTTCCAAACCCTTCCACCGTAGCTGGGCCTGGGCGCCACCCTGCAGGCTACGAGCCTGTCCGAGCCTGTTCCCATGTGGGTGTGGGGGCTCTGGCAGGAGCAGGGATGACGGGAAGAGGAGGCCAGGACTCGGCGGCCACAGGGAGACACAGTCCCTCCCACATCACTGGAAAACCAGCAGAAACACTACAGGCTAAGCACAGGCCCCCATGAGCCTTTTAGGGGACGGGGCCCACGCCTGACGCCCCCAAATCTGTAGGTGCTGAGGGAGAGCCACAAGGGCTCCCCAAGGACTCTCAAAACATCCCCTCCCGAGGGGCCCACCTTCCGTGTGCCTGCGTGAGCGAGGCGTCCTGGGTAAGAGCTTCAGACAACAAATATTGTTTGCGGAACGAAAAGGCGATTTTCCAGCGTTCAGGACGTGACATCTGTTTTCAGAATTCTTCCCACAGAAATTTCCCGCTGCAGGTCAGGAGGCCGAGACGCGGCTCTAACCTTGCCTTTGCCCTCTGGTGATGTTATTTTTTCCTCAGCGCTCTCCAGCGCCTGTACCACACAGGACGCTGTTTGTGGGACGTTCAGATCCTGCCGTGGCTCCCCCGGCCCCGAGCGGTCCCAGGGGCGGGTGGAGGCGGGACCTCGGCCATCCCTGTCCTTGCTGTCCCAGCATCCACTGGGCTACGGGACACCCAGGCCCGGGACCAAAAATAACTTCCTCTGAGAGCAGAGGCGGCAGCTGAGGAAGCAGAGCCCCCGTCAACCCCAAATAGCTTTTTTCATGAAAATCAGCCCGATGCGGGGTCCCTGGCCTGGGGAGGTAGGCCCGGTGGGGCCCAAAGACCACAGTGTCTGAGATTAGGCCAGATGAGAAGGGGCGTGAGCGGGACACGCCCATGAACGCTGTGCCGGAGAGCCGTGGAGGGGGCGGCTCTCCTGGCTGACTCTGCTGGAGCCAGAGCAGGAAGGGCGCCCCGGCTGCACCCCGACCGCCTAACCTCTAGTACAGAAGGACCACAGGCGCTTACAGATGAGCCGGAGGCCCGGGTGTTCCTGGCCGGGGCCATGTCCAGAAGGGAGGCCCCTCTGCTCGGAAAAGCTGGGGCCCCCAAGGACGACAAACAGGCTCTGGGGAGAGAGGGGCCTGGGTCCCGGGAGCGCTGAGCTCGGGACGGCCCGGGCCGCTGGAGCAGAGCGACTGCCCTGGCTTTGGGGACACACAGAGGCGGCTGTTCACCTGACGTTCGGGGGAAAAGCCGGGTCAGCAGCTGCCACAGGTTTGTGCACAGAGAGCAGCCCACCCTGGGAGGTCAAGGTGCACGTCTGGCACAACATCCGCCCAAGGGCAACGACGGTCGGAGGCCACAGGCCAGCGGGCCCGAACGCCCACTGGGACGCAGAAGGATCCGGTGCTTCCCTCCGCGTACCCACGGAAGCCCAAGAACGTTCCCAATGTCCCCTACGCTGTGAAGCGGGGGACCAGAAAACACTAAGAAACCACATCGAACAAGAAGACACGTAGACACACCCGCTGGCTCGGCCTCCCCTCGGCCTCCACCTGCCAGCCCGGCCTCCTCACCTGGCTCGCGAGGCCAGACACCAGCCTGGCACGGGGTAGGACAGCCTGTGCCGCACAGACCGCGGCCTCTCACCGTCACCGCCAGGAGCCCCTCCTAGCAGGGGCACGGCGGGACCCCGTGCCGCCTGAGCGAGGTTCGGGGCCCTCTCACTGGGAACCCGCGGCCACCTCCTTGGAGACACAGCCGAGCACACGGACACCGTGCAGGGCCTGGCAGACCGACCCCACGGGGGAGCCTCGGCCAGGCCCCGGCCTGCCTGCCTGCCTGCCTGCCTGGCTTCCTTCCCGGCTCTGGGTGCAGCCTCCAGAGGCCGGCTGCCAACCACGCCTACCCGGGATCCCCTGCAGCTTCTGCTGCCGAAGCCCCACGACAGGGATACGGGGAAGGGAGCGGCTCTGTTTCTGCCACGCAGGAGCGAGCGAGCGTGGGGCGAAACCAGGCTCCCCCACTTGAGGCTGTGGTCCGGCCCCTGGGACGGCCCTGCGACTCGTTCCGCCGCCCGCTATGCAGACACACAGCCGCTGAAATCCCACCCGGCCTCGGGGCCCGGCCCGTGCCGCCTTCTTCACGAAGCCCGCCAGGACTGCCCCCCTCGGTCTCTGTTTTCAGCACGTCAGGCTGTGGCTCACACAACCTAACGCGGGCTCCCCGGGCACGTGAGGCCCCAAAGCCAGCAAGTCACGGTCCCAGACGCGGCCCCCAACGGCAGCGTGTCCGCTCTCCGAAACGGGCGCACCCGTAAGGGACGGCCCAGGGCCGACGCACCGTCCTCTTCCCGCAGGGGCGCACGGGAGGCCTGTGTCCACCGCCCCTCAGGCAGCACGCTGTGCGTGAAAGGACGACGCGAGGAGCCGGGTTGGCCCGACCGCCAGCGTCACCCCCTCGCGGGGGGAGCCCTGACACGAGGCCACCTCTGTTCTAGCGGCTGCACGGCAAGGCGACGGGGCGCGCGCCCCGCTCCCCGGCGGTACCTGTGACGTCCAGCTCCTCCTCCCAGGTCTGCATGTAGAGCGGGCACTTCTGCTGGATGAAGTACAGAAGCTCGACCGAGTTAGACATCCAGAAGAGGATGTGCTGCAGGTCCGGAACCAGGCCGGCCACGGTAAAGCCGGCCAGAGAGATGGGCTCCTGGCTGCCAAGACACAAGACGAACGGTTACTCGTGGCCGCCACCCAGGGAGGCCGAACGCGCTACACTCTGCACGGAAGGGTGTTCTGCTCAAGGGGACGCCACCCCAAGCAGCCATGACCCGTCGGCCTCCCGGCGTCACGCTGGGAGACGAGGTACAAATAGAAGCCGTCCGACCCGTGACAGCCAGAGGCCCGTCTACAAACCTCCCACCTCGCAGGAAGGACGCCGGCACCCACGGCCAGTGCCAGTGGCTCTCGTCAACAAACCGTTTTCACATCTTCCGATTCCGGAGGAGATAATGAAGGAGCTCAGTGTTGGGGGGGGGGGGGGGGCGCGTGCAAGCGCATGTGCTGGGAGAGATGGGGCACACGGCTGTCAGGACGAGCAGCACGAGTGTGTCGTTCGTGTACGAGAGACGGGAGTTTCTGCGTGTTAAGTTCACGCGACGAACTGAACGAACGGTAACGCCTCTATTCCGGGAGGGGCACGGGCGAGACTAGCTGGGAACTACCTTGTTAAATAGCCCGACGATGCCTGAAGTCCGTGCATCCAAAAGCAGCCATCAGAGCGTGTCATTTGAAGGTTCAGAGGGAATTGTTAGAAAAAGGACTCCGCGATGGCCGCGGCTCCTGGAGCCGCCTCACGCTCGTCGCACGGCCTCTTCCGCCAGGGCCAAGCACGTGTCGCTGCGGCGGTCCAAACAGAAGCCGCCGGGCACCAGCACGGGGCGAGAAGCTCCTCGTCCCTCTGATCCCCTTACGAGCCTGGGGGACGGCCAGCCTGGGGCGGAGGCGGCCCCAGAGGCGCTCCTCTCCCAGGCCGGCACCTAGAGGCTTCCCCGGGCCACTCGCCCCGGGGTCCGGTGGGCTCCCGCCAAGCGCAGATCCACCGCGGCCCCTAGGATGCAGGACCTCGTGACTGGGGGCACCGGCTGCGACAGGAAGCTCCCCAGCACCGGCCCCAACCACCGGTTGAGGAGTCTGAGGGGTGGACGGGGCGAGGCTGTGCCGAGCTCGGGAAATTTCCCGTTTCAGATGTCGACGGCCATCCTCCTGGGCACGGTCCCTCGTGTCGTCCCACCCGCTGTGCGGAAGCGGTTCCGCGGGTTGTCCTGTGACGCTGTGAGGACACCCCCGAGGCGCCCGCAGCCAGGATGTCGCGATGGTGCCGCCACCACACCCGCTGGACTCTTCTGCCGGCTGAGCAGAGATCCGTTCGCCGGCAAATCGCCCCGCCCAGCTGTGACTCGGGCTTGGGTAGGGGTGACACGGGGCAGGCTGACGCGCAGTCCCAGGGGCACGGCCGGAGCAGCTGCGCGCGTTCGTGAGGGTGGCGTCCGGGCTCCGGGCAACGAGGCTCACGGGCAAAGCCACGGGGGCCCTACGGGTGGCGGGCTGACGAGGCCGCGTCGTCCCCTGGGGCAGCCACCAGGGGCCCAGGCGGCGGGGCCTCGGGCTCCCTGCGGTTTTGGTTTTGTTGTTCCGACACAACTCCGCTTGTGCCCCCGACGGTGCGACCTCTCTTCCGTCTCCTCGTTTTCACTGCGCGCGGCTGTAGCCGCCGCGGCCCCTGCACAGCTCCTCGCGCTGTTCCTCCGCGTCTGTGCTCCGCACGCTCGTGCTCCCCGTGCTCCCCAGGCTCTTCCTCCGCGTTTGTGCTCCGCGCCCATTTGCATACGCACGCAGGCGCGTAGCCGCAAAGAGTTTGGGGTTGTTAGAAAAGGATTAACCTGGGGCTTCAGAGCCTGATTCCATTTTGCTTTCCACGTTCACTGCCCCTCTCGAGGTCACCTTCTCAGAACTCTAAAGGACGGACGGGCTCTACCGAAACATAAACCACCAGGTATTGGCAGCTGGAGTTTCGGTGTCGAACCCCGGCGAGGTGGCCCCAAAGGCACGGCACCTGCCAGCCGCAGGCCACACGCTTGGGGCACAAACACCGGGCAACGGGTCCGGCCTATCCCTTCAGGTGAGCACCGAGTGGGAGCGATTTCACAGATAGGACTCCAAAGACACAGGCACCGGAAGCAAAAATAGACAAGTGGGCCTACGTCCAACTGAAAAGCTTCTGCACAGCAGAGAAAACCTCCAACGGGGTGAAAAAGCAACCTACAGCGTGGGAGAGAGATTTGTAAACCATCCATCTGCTAAGTGGTTAATTTCCAAAACACGTAAGGAAACCCTGTAACTCGAAAGTAAAAAAAAACTCACGACCCGATTCAAGAAAAGGTTTAAGACTCGAACAGACAGGTCTCCAAAAAAGACATCGAGGTGGCCGACAGGCTCGTGAAAAGGCGCTCACCATCGCTCACCACCCGGTAAACGCAAACCAAAACCACGATGAGCTGTCACCTCACCCCCGTTGGAAGGGCCACGGTCAGAAGGACAAGAGGTAACAAGCGTCAGTGAGGGTGTGGAACCCTCCTGCGTTGTCGGCGGGAGTGCAGACCAGGAACGGCGCGGCCGCTGTGGAGAACAGTGTGGAGGCTCCTCAAAATCGGCCTGAGGACCCTGCAGTTCCGCTCCTGCCTACTTCCCCGGAAGAACTGAAATCAGCATCCCCAAAAGGTATTCGCACCCCACTGCTCAGCGCAGCACTAGGCGCGAGAAGGACGACACAGAGCCACACGAAATGTCCACCGAGGGAGGGAGGGAGGGGTAAAGAAAATCTGGTAGGGGACACAATGAAATGTATTCAGCTTTTAAAAAATAAAGGAAATCCTGCAATGATGCGACAGCACGGATGAACCTTGAAGACATTATGCTAAGCGAAATAAGCCAATCACGGAAGGAAAAATACTGCGTGATGTCGCTCGGGTGACATTTCTCAACAGTCCAACTCATGGACTCAGAGGGCAGAATGGCGGCTGCCAGGGGCTGGGGCGGGGACGGAGAAACCAGAAATGGCTAACCGACACCTCGAAACGCCTTATGAGGGGTAGTGCTCATGTCGAGTGTTCTTACCACAATAAAAATAAACCAAACCGGATCAAATCAATCACTGCTCTGATCCAAATGTTTTTAAAGTAGGCTCCACGTCCAACATGGGGCTGGAATTCACAACCTCGGGATCAAGAGTCACATGCTCCACCTAACGGAGCCAGCCAGGCACCCGTGATCTAATTTTTTTTAATCCACATGGGAAGCATATCGAGGGGAAATTATCACTTGGCAACAAAATCGAAAGCGTTTTGGTTAATACAAATTTAAGAAATTCAAATATTGTTCCGAATAATTAACGAATCAAAGAGAAACTTAAAACAGAAATTATGCAAGAATAGGAAACGATAAAGACCTTCGCGGAATAGAAATCGAAGAAAACGTAAGCAGAAACGACAAAATTGGCCCTTTTAGACAGACGACAACAGACGAATCCCTGGGAAGATAATTCGAAGGGAGGGAAGAGGAAGGAGATACAACCAATGTAAATGCTGGGATAGTACTACAGATACACGAGACGTGAAAACTCCAAAGAGAACAGAACGAACAACTTTATTCCGATAACTTTGAAAACGAAAGTAAAAATTACCGAAATCATTGTAAGCAGAACCAGAAAACTAGATACGCCAATAATCACCGAAGAAATGGATTCAGCAAAACCGGGCTGTCTAGACACTCTTACAGGGAAGTACTTCGTACTTTGAGCAAACCTGTGAGAGCTGAGTCCACACCTCAGACAAACCACTGCAGGGACCTGAAGACACACAGGGTGGCCCGGTTCAGTCTCTGCGAACCCTGTTATTACAAAGGCAACGAATAAAAAATCACAGATTAATATGACCTGTGAATTCAGGTGGAAAACCCTCATTAAAACATCAACCACCTGAACCTCGCCCTCCTAAAAACTCAGCCATCACAAAGGGTTTACTCCCAGGGATTCAGCCGCGGTCCAGAAAACTTGGTAACGCAGCACCCACATTCGTGCGTTCCCCGAAAAAAAAGGCGTGCTGATCACAGGGGCAGCAAAAGCGTGTAGTGAAAGTCCACAGTCGTTCGAAATTGAAACAGAACCACCCCACACAAAGCTCTGACACCCGTGAGGCAAAATGTTAATGTGAAATTCAGGTATGGATTCTTCGGTGGTTAACAGTCTGTGCTTTTCTATATTTTGGAAGTGATTCCTAATTTTAATTTTTTTTAACGTTTATTTATTTTTGACAGAGAAACAGAGCGTGACTAGGGAAGCAGCAGAGAGAGAGACACACACACAGAATCCGAAGCAGGTTCCAGCCTCCAAGCTGTCAGCACAAGAGCCCGATGAGGGGCCTGAACTCACGGACCACGAGATCATGACCTGAGCCGAAGTCGGACGCTCAACCAACTGAGCCACCCAGGTGCCCTGATTCGTAATTTTTTAAAAAGGAGGGAGAAGGAGCAATCCCTGCCAATGGACACAGGCATTTTTTGGCCCTAACAACACAAGTTCTGGAACCCAAAACGGGCATGAGCTGCTGCGGGGAAGGCCTTGGTTCCCCCGTGAGCAGGGTGCCACAGCACAGGCACCGATGTGGGAGGCGGCACTGAGGAGGGAAGGGGCAGCATGAGCCCCTGAAACCTCAGCTCCATCACCTCCACACCCCACCCCTGCCCCGGAAGCCCGGCTGTCCCGGAGCAAAGCAAGGGGCTGGGGGTGAGGCCGCCACACCTGTCACCGGGCCCCCAAGGCCAGCCCCTCACATGGGAAACCTACGCGATACAGGCCGCCTAGTACACTAGGCCCGTGCTGTTCCCTCCGGCGCGGGTGAGCCAGCCACCACCCTCTGATGCCGGACTCCCCCGTGGGGCCCGGGCCATGCTGAGCGCTGCCCCGGTGAGCTGGGCGGCAGGGCCGGGCCTCCCCGTGCAGCCTCACGCCTCAGAGGCACATCGCTCATCAGCAAACACTTCCGCAGAAGTCGCTCCAGCTTCCCGATGTCAACGGGAGCCAGAGAGCGCGCGCCGACGAGCGCCAGGAACCCTGTGCTCAACTTCCGGCTCGGGTGGGACCGCTGGGCCACTCCAGACCTATGCTGCTCCTGACCCAGGCTTGCATCCCTCCCTTCGAAGGGGGGCGGTGACGACCGCTCCTTTCCCTTCCGCGGACCACGGAGGACGCCTGAGCAGACATGTACCGCCAACGGCACGCTTGACAGATGGTCTTTATAGCAGAGGCATCAACGGGAGTGAACCAACGTGTGACTTAAGGTCCCGTGTGCCCTTCCCTGACGACGGGCAGTGACCAGCCCCCTCAACGTGGCTCTCCTTTGGGGTGTTACCACATGTGTCCGTTCCTTGGCCGGACGGCTTCGCTGCGGACTTTACGTGCGGGTGCCCTGTCTGCTCCACACGGGTTTCAGATTCCGACACACGCACGGAGCACATAGTGCGTTCACTCTCACCGTCGCCAAGCGTCCGCCGTACAAACGCACGGCCCTCTGCCCACCTGGTCACTTACAAACAAGGCCTTGAGAGCACACCTCCTGCCCTCCGTGGTGCCAGCTCGGGAGCGGGACTATTGGGTCGCAGCGTATACACGTCTTCGCTGTTAATGCCAAATAGCTTCCCAAGTCCCAGCAGTGCTGTGAACATAAACAGCGCTCTCTGGGAAAACAGACGTGGGAGAACAGAAACGTGCCGCCTTCGCTCAAAATCAGGGTTGTACAACTTCCTGAGGCGGCAGGTTCGCTTTGGCACAGTCATCGGGGAAGTGAGGGCACGACAAGGCTGCAGAGGGGACCTCGCCCCCTCGGTCTTACAGGTGCTCTGGAGAAACTCCCCGAATACAGTGCTTCCTGGGGTGGTGAGCGCAGAAATGGAAACAGCCACTCTGAGGCAGAAGGACAGTCGGACGGCAGCACACAGCTGACCCCGCAGACGTCAGGGGCCCCCCAGGCTCCACAGGGAGGTGCAAGTCTGCTGGGGAACTAGCTCCCTAAGGGACAGGTGCAACGGCTGGGCCATACTTACAGGTGCGCCTGCTTCTCCGCCAGTTCTTTGGTTTTCTCCTACAATCAGAGACAAAAAAATCAAGCATGAGAAAAGACAGGACAGCCCAGGACGTGCTCAGCGAGGACGCCACTAAACGCCCAGCACGCCGTCCGCGTAAAAACACGGCACTACTGTGCGGACTGTTTACTCGAAGCTGTGCCGGAAAGGCCAGTTTTCCATGTGATGTGACCTCTCTTCGTTCCATTGCCGAATATGACCTGCGTGCTTCCTATAACAGAGATCATTTACAACCATCTAGCTGACTTAACAAGCGGCCCTTTCAGAATCAGTAAAGCAGCTCAGGCATCTTACAGACGCCAGAATGAAGATTCTATGCGCACTCGTACCGTCCAGCTTAACACATGCGCTTTTCGACGTCGGCCACGGCAACAGGTGGATGGCTGTATGGAGTGTTCACAGACGCATTTAAACGTCCCGACGGGGACACGGGTTAGCCAACATCCTCCATCACTTTTAACTGAGAAGTTATTCTTGCTTTAGTAGCAAGCGGTCATCTGACAGAGCAGAGATCCACTCGTTCTAAGACGTGCTCGCCCACCTCTAGTGGCGGAAGACAGACGGCTCTTGCTGCCGACAGACAAATGAACGACGAAAACGTACGGGGCTCTCGCCAGACCAGGGCTGAGGTGTGTGGACAGACGGGGGAAGCAGGCAGGGTGTAGCCCGGATTCTGACTCCCTCGTGAGCCCCCGACCCTGGATAAGGTAGTTCACCTCCACGAGCCTCGGCTTCCACGCCCGTACGGCGGGGGACAAGGCTAATCCCAGGAGCACCTCCGACAGCCACGGGCGGCACTCGGGCTCAGGCTGGCAGACGGCTCCCCGGCCGCCTCTATGCTCCATCACAAGCCAAGTCACACCCTCCTGGCCTCGGTTTCCTCAGCGGGGCGTGGGGTACGGCTCCCGCGTCGTAGCGTCTGACTTACTAGCGTCTGGCCCAGAGCAGGCTTAGGACAGGACAGCGAGCTGTGTAGAAACTCACAACCCCTGAGCCTCAGGCCCCCGGTCACCACAGGCCCTAGTGTGCTCAGGCTGATGTACCTCGTGGACTTCATCTGGCCCGCACGGACCGCACTTGACCGTGCACTTGACCGCACGGAGGGAAGCGACCACACCAGGGCCATACCAACATCAATCCACGTGGGAACCGTCAGAGGTGGCCTCGGATAGCCACAATGCACAGGGATTACTTGTACAAACCTTGGGAGGTGACAGCCCATGTTGGCTTTTGCTTTTAAAAGGTTTCAATTATTTTAAACGTGCATTTTAATCTGAAATATCCATCCAGTTTCTGCAGAGCCAGAGTGAGCTGGGCCAAGATATACGGGCGTCTCTTTGGGAGACCGTGTGTAACTACCGGTCAGGCTTTGGGTCCTGGAGGGGCAGGAAGAGGTGAGGGGCCCTGAGTTCTGGACCCAGGCCACCCGCAGCAGCGCTTGCCCTGGCCCTGCAGGGATACCTGGCAGTACCCGGAGCCGCCTCCGTGAGGGCAGGGGAGCCACTGGCAGGCGGCGGGCAGAGCCCAGGGATGTGAACCAGCCTCTGACGGGGCACAGGCTGGCCCCACACCTCTGCCCAAAGGTGGGTGGTCTCGAGACCCTAAGGGAGTCAAGCTTTTCGGTGTCCAAGAGTCGACCCGCCCCGGGCCCCCAGCCCTGAGCTGACAAGGGCTCCATAGCCGAGGGCTGGCCGAGGCCCGAACTGCCCCAGGCAAACAGCACAGGTCACTCAGGCCTAATGGGCATCCAGGGCTCAGGGGCACGTCACGGCTGGGCTGGGCCTGGGGGACGGACGTGGGACCAGAGGGCACGATGCCGTGGCCAGCCCCCGCCTCCCCCCCCCCCCCCCCGCCTGCCCCAAGGACAAAATGCCACAGTGGGATGCTCCGGGCTCCCTAGGTGTGGACAGGCAGTAAAGCTGGCCTTCGGTCAGAGGAGGGACTCGTGACATCCCCCAGGCACCCACAGCCCACACCGAGCTCCGCCCCCAGCCAACGGCCCACCCCCCCCCCACCCACCCCCAGCAAACGGCAGCCCCGTGACTGACCCAGACCGTCTCTCGGATTGCCTTGGCCATCTTGAGCAGGAGCGGCCCAAATGAGCCGGGCTCCAGGCGGGTAGCCGAGTGCTGGACGCAGAGGCAGAGGAGGAAGGCGGGGGCCAGCTTGTGGCCGTCCCCGCCAGGCTCGACCAGCGTCATGATCCTCTGCAGCAGCGCGTCCTCCACCTCGGGCTCGAACTCCAGGTGCAGCGGCCTCGGCCGGGGGAAGGCGGCGCGCGTGGAGCCGGAGCGGGGGGTGCCCCGGGCCCGGAGCGCGGCCCCGCACATCCTGCAGCTTCGCGGCCCAGCCCGCAGCCGGGCCAGGGCCTGGGCGGGCAGGGGCTGGGCTTGCGCCGGGTCCTTGAACAGCAGCAGGTAGTAGAGGCCGAGGGAGAGCAGGTCCCCGTGGCGCAGCACCACGGCCCGGCCCCCCACCTCCGAGAAGTTGACGGACACGGGCGCCCCGGGGACGGGCTCCAGGACCAGCCTGTTCCCTGGCCTCTCTGGGCCCGGAGGCCGGTGCCTGCGGATGGTGCAGTGCAAGGGCAGGATGTCCGGGGCCGAGAGGCTGACGCTGGGCTTGCTGGAAGGGGTCCTCTGGCCCACCGTGTGCTGCTCCCGGTTGAGCAGGTACACCAGGCTGTCCTGAAACGCAAATGCAAGACTTCAAGGGCGGGACACCACCTCGGGCAAACCCCTAGGGGGAAGAAACGAAAAGGTGGCCCGGCTCCAGGTGGCCAGCTCGCCATCCTGGGCCCCCCTGCCCCGGAGCCCTTCCTAACCTGCTGCCTGCCACCCGCCCGCCCCCCACTGGGCACCCACGGTCCCCGCGGGAGGAGGGCTTCCCGGGGCAGCCTCCAGGGCACACCGGACACCCCGGGAGGACTCCAGCTGCGAGACGCCAGAGGCCCGACGGGGCCGAGCTGGGCACTGACACTGGCTTAGAGGCACAGCCACGTGCCGCCGGGCCCCGGCGTGACCTGTGCCGAGCTGTGCGCCAGCACCCTCCTCTGCGGCCCCGGCTTCGCGAAGGCCCACGACTTCTCACGAGACAGAACAGGGACAGGACTGTAGCCTCTCCTGGAACCTGATGCGACGCTACCGTAAGAAAAACTCCCCAAGAGAAAGCGTAGGAGTCCGTGTCTCCTACAGCAACGTGCCTTACAGGAGTGCAGAACGGAGGACACCAACCTCAAGGAGGGGCCGGCGCCCCAAGGCGCTCACGACATCCGGCCCGTGCTGGTGTGTGCCACGATGGGCCCCCGACGCTGGCCTGCGTGTGCGCGGGGCCCACCAGGCGTGCCCCCAACTTACCTTCCCCTCGTTCACAAGCTGAAAATCACAGGCGGGACGGAGACTTAACATACAGCGTGCACAAAGGCACGACCGCGAAGTACACGGGTGCCAAGAAAACCCTGGCCTCTAAAGCTTCCCCGCCACCCTCTCTCCCCACCTGTTTCTCGAGGAAACTCTTCCCCGACCTCTAGGTGCAGAATCAGCAGAGGACTCCTTCCTCTGAGCTGCCGCCCTCGTGCTGGAGCACACGCCCCGGGAAAGCCTCACCCGGAACCCTCGTCTGGCCTCTCGTCAATTCCTATTGCTGGCACAGCGCGAGGCCCGGTTTGGGGTCGCTAAGACCTGAGCGCCGCCAGCCCCACCGCTGCACGGCGGGCACCGGGATGGAGCCGGGCAAATCGGCATGAGCCAGAGAGCAGGAAGGGAGAGCCTACGGTGCGGAGTGGGGACGAGGAACCTCGGAGGGCCACACCCCTCCGACCGAGGGCTCCCACAGAAGCGGTGGGACATGCGGGCCGGGGACAGGTAGCTCATCTCCCTGCCTGCTCGGGGAAAGCTTCTCGCGGTACAGTCGAGGCTGTCTGCCACAGCAGCTATTGGCCAAGCAGCCACCGTCGTCTGGACAGGTGGGCAAACCCGTGTCGGGGACCCCAAAGGCACGGCAGGGCACGGCCGAGACACACACGGAAGGGGGCAGACAAGCAGTACCGAGAGGCCCGGCACCGGGTGAGCCCTCTCCCCCACAGCTTCCTCCTGGAGCCCGGACATAGAATGCTCTGGAAACACAGCACAGAGGAAGCCTCCACTTCCCCCAGAATCCAGGACGGCCCTGCGTGGTGGTCCCCGCCACCCCGTTTCTCCAGCCTCCTCAGCACCCGAGCGCCCGGAGCCGCAGGAGCTCCCAGCTGACGCAGCTAACGGCGAGGAGGCCGTCCGCCGCGACGA
Organism: Panthera pardus; assembly: GCF_024362965.1. Classification (NCBI taxonomy): domain Eukaryota; kingdom Metazoa; phylum Chordata; class Mammalia; order Carnivora; family Felidae; genus Panthera; species Panthera pardus. Next base: position 12,547,394 of record NW_026526969.1, on the reverse strand, counting down.
CGCCCGGCGGGCGCTCGGTCAGCTCAGGGCGGCGGGGCTGCGGGGGGCGGCTCACATGCTGCTGGCTGTAGCCCTGCAGAAGCAGCAGGTGGGGCGACTCGTACAGGGAGTAGCGCATGGCGTCCGGGCCACGGTCCTCGGCGCCCTGGGCGGTGGCCGAGCTCAGGCTGGTCTCGCTGACGGTGCGGCGCAGCCGGGATGTGGGGGGGCTCTGGGCGGCGCCCGAAGCCAGGGCCGGGGTCCCCTTGGCGCGGCTCCGCTGCAGCCTCCGGGCTTGGGCATTTATCCCTGAAACGGAAGCAACACGGTTAGGTAAACAGAGCCTCCGGGCCCTTCTGCAATCAGACGTCCTGGGTCCCCTTCTAACGCTGGTCAGTCGCTGTTTTGTCAACTGCTACAGAGGAGACCGCGAGACTCATGGGGCCGGGGCACCTCCGAGGCTCCCCGAGGCTCCATGTCCAGAGACGCCCATGGGAACCCAGTGACCCACCTGGACCAGCCACCCGGCAGCCCTCCCCTCAGGACGCCAAACCCACTGCCACCCTCACTTCCCCTGGGCCACCTAGGGGCTTGTCCCTAAAGCCCTGCCAGGCCACCCGTGTGTGTGTGTGTGTGTGTGTGTGTGTGTGTGTGTGTGTGTGTGTACGGCCAGGCTCCTACGGGTGTGTGTGTATGGGGGGATGCCTCTGTGTGTGTGTGTATGTGTGCGGGGGGGGGGGGGGGGAGGGCGCGTGCGGGTGTGTGGGGGGAGGGCACATGCGGGAGGGAGGGCGTGTGTGCAGGGGGTAGGGTGCGTGGGCGTGTGTCGGGGGGGGGGGGGGAGGACGCGTGCGGGGCAGAAGGCGCGTGCATGTGCAGGAGAGGAGGGCGCGTGTGCGGGAGGAGAGTGTGTGGGGGGGGAGGGCGCGTGGGGGGGGAGGGCTGTGTGCGGGGAGGGAGGGCTGTGTGCGGGGGGGAGGGCGTGTGTGGGGAGGGGGAGGGCGTGTGTGGGGAGGGGGAGGGCGTGTGTGGGGAGGGGGGAGGGCGTGTGGGGGGGGGAAGGGCGCGTGTGCGGGGGAGGGAGGGCGCGTGTGCGGGGGAGGGAGGGCGCGTGTGCGGGGGGGGGGGGAGGGCGCGTGTGCGGGGGACGGAGGGCGCGTGCGTGTGTGCAGGGAAAGGAGAGCTTGTGCGTGCGGTAGGGGGAGGGCGCGTGCGTGGGGGGGAGGGCGCGTGTGTGTGCGGGGGGGAGGGCGCGTGCGTGTGCGGGGGGAAGGGCGTGCGTGTGCGGGGGGGACGGACAGCGCGTGCGTGCTGTAGGGAGAGGGCGCAGGCAGGGGGGAAGGTGCATGCGTGTGTGGGGGGGAGGGCACGTGCTGGTGTATGCGGTGGGGGGAGGGCGCGTGGGGGGGTGGGTGAGTGCGTGTGTGTGTGTGCAGGGAGGGCGCGTGCGTGTGTGCGGGGGGGGGCACATGCGTGTGTGCGGAGGGGGGGGAGGGCGCTGGGGGGGGTTGCGTGCGCGGGGGCTGCCTACGTGCGCGCGAGGGGACGGTGCATGTGCACCGGAGTGTGTGCTGTGATTAGTTGAGACAAGAAATATTCACAGCCTCCTTCCCCCCCGCCCCCCAGTTTACAAGGAGGAAGCAGTCTGTGTGCCCTCGACCCCCCCAGTCCCCTGAGCTGGCTGGTCTCTGTGTAGAGCAGCATGGCTGCTCCTTTCCGAGGCTACCCCCGCCCCTGACACGGCCAGGTCCGAAAGCACACACATGCACACAAACACGCGTGCAAACACACGCACGTGCCCACACACTCACTCGTGCACCTGCGCCCCCTCCGCCACCAAAGACTCTTCTACGCTGCTGGAAAGCTGAGAAGCCAACTGGAGCCCAGGAGGCCAGTGAGCAGAGCTGACCCCGGCGCTTTCTTTCTGAGCCCTCTCCCGACTCCCCCCCCCCCCACTACAGCCCACCCGCCCCCGCTTGGAGCCTGCCTTCCTACAACCGTTCCAGGCACACCAGGCGGAGCCCAAGGAAGTGAGGCAGGCAGCCCGGCCGGCCAGAGCGAGGGTGCCGCCTTACCCGAGAGCGGCCCTTCCAGGACGAAGCCTGCTTCTCTGCACCCGCAAGAGGCCGGGTCTGCGGGAGGCCAGGCCGGCGGTGCAGCCGGAGCCGCAGTGCGAGGCCGTCCGCCCGGCGCCCGCTGCTCCTCCGTGCCTGCTGCAGAGCCAGCGACTGGCAGGCAAGAGCGGTTGGGCAGAGGGGGAGGTGGGGCGGGGGAGCGGGGGAGCAGCGGGTCAGGGGGCAGGCGGGGATGGGGAGAGCAGGCCGGAGGAGACAGGGAGGGCAGAGGGGGAGGGAGGCAGGGGGGGAGGAAGGGGGGGAGGCAGGGGGGTGGGAGGGGCAGAAGGACCTGGGGATGGGGGGGGGGGGGGCTGGTGGGCACCGGTGGAAGCCAGCTCCTCCCCCCACCTGCCCTGCCCCCCTGCTCCTCTTAGCACCACAGACCCCAGGGCTTGTGGCAGCACTGGCACAACCTCGGGCCATGCTCGGAAGAAGAAACGTTTAAAAACCAATCCAAAATGATGCAGCCGCCAAGCTCTTCCTCCATCCAGGGTTAGGGTCGACAGCCCAGGGCCCAGGGCCGGCTTCCCTGGCCTCCCTGCAGAAGGGAGCGCTTCCTGCTAGGTGCAACTGAGCTCAGTGGGGCCAGAGGTTCTGGCCCGATTCCAGAGTCTGAGGGACACCCAGGAGTCTATACTCTGTAAAAGCGCCCACAAGGTTCTGGACCACTGCTGCCAAGGCACTCCCCCTCCACTGTCCGCCTGCACACAGACCCTCCTAGGGAGTTTCAAATACTGCAGCGTGGTCTGGCCTCCGGGTCTCCTCACTGGGTCCGGGGGCGGCCACAGGAGTGTTGAAGGGTGGGGGCTGAGGAACGCCGGCTCGGAGTCTGTCAGGGGTGAAGCGCCCATGGCCGGGAGGACCCTCGCACCTGCACGGACGCGACCCCGACACGACCCCACACACGCCGTGCTCACGGCACGACCAGGAGAACCCTCGCACGTGCATGGACATCTGTGCAAGGACGGCCACTGCAGGCCACACGACCTCCGTGGGAGCTATGTGTTCACAGGATGAAGGTGCCACGGGGGAAAAGCGGGAGCCAAGTATGCACCCGAGGAGGGTGGAAAAACAGTTTAACACTTAAGGTACGAGGCCATTTCTTTACACACTTAAAAAGCACATAAAACATCATTGAAGGGACACCTGGGCAGGTAGGTCCATTGAGCGTCCGACTTGGGTTTGGGTCACGATGTCTCAGTTCATGAGATTGAGCCCCACAACCAGCTCTGCGATAACAGACTAGAGCCTGCTTGGGATTCTCCGTCTTCCTCTCTCTGCTCCCTGCTTGCTCTGTCTCAAAATAAACTTTAGAAAAAAATGGGGGGTGGGGGCGCCTGGGTGGCTCAGTCACTTAAGCATCTGACTTCGGCTCAGGCCACGATCTCACGATTTCGGAGTTCAAGCCCTGCGTCGGGCTCTGTGCTGACAGCTCAGAGCCTGGAACCTACTTCGGATTCTGTGCCTCCCTCTCTCTCTGCCCCTTCCCGACTCCTGCTGTGTCTCTCTCTCTCAAAAATAAACATTTAAAAACAATTTTTTTAAAGAAAAGACCCACAGTCAATTCAAGAAATGGCTGTCATAGGTGGGGACAGAATGAGCCTGGGGATATATATAATACAAAGAACATAATGGCTCGGAGTGTATTTTTATATATAACTTTGTATATATGCCATGTCTTTTATATAAGAAAACTCCAAGTCAACATGAATAAATTGTACGTCAATTCTGGGCGTCAGTTACATCATTCTTTATACTTTTAGAATCATAAACACCTTGCAGGCACCCCCCCCCACCACCGCCAGGCACATGACCACGGCCCCCTTGTGGCCCTAGGTGCAGTTCCAGGCTTGGCCCCATCCTCACAAGGCCACTAGAGGTGAAGACCAGCACCGTCCCCAGCGAGAGGCTCCGAGGAGGCCTGTGGCTCCCAGAGTGCTCACAGGGACAGTCACCTTCCCCTGCTGCCAGCTGATTTTAGTTCAGCTTTGCCATCATCAGATCCAGGCATCTGAGCACTATGCAAAACCAGGACAGATCTGCCCAACTTGGAAAGAAGGCCCTCACTTCTGGGTGGAGGGTGACAGGTGGCACACAGCTGGGCAGAGTCCTTGCAAACGTACCCCAGAAACCTTCAAAGGCACGCGTGGCGTGGATCTGGCCTGCACAGCGTGGGCGTTTGCAGGGTGCTCGGGCCCGGGCCAGGTGTGATGTGGCCGAGAAGCAGAGAGGAAGGAGCCTGTGGTGCAGAGGCCGGCCAGGTCTGCAGCCTGATGGGGGGTGGGGTGGGGGATGTCTGGGGTCTCTGCCACCAGCAAGGCCATCCCAGCAGCCCCGCCACCCCCAGGCGGGGATTTCACTCAGCAGAGGAGATCTAATGAAACAGACGGGCAATGGGGTCCATGCCTGTCACAGCACGGTACTCTAGGTGGAAGCTATTCATCCCACAAGAGTGCCAGGCCGTGCCCACGGGTGAAGGAGATGCCCTCCAAGGCTGGCGGGCCAGAATAGACCCCGTCTGCCACCACACTCCCCCCGCGATGGGCCGGGCGTGCCGATCCACACGTGTTCCTGCTACGGTGCAACTGAGCTCAGTGGGGCCAGAGGTTCTGGCCTGATTCCAGAGGTCTGAGGGACACCCAGGAGTCTGTACTTTGTAAAAGAGCCCAGAAGGTTCTGGACCACTGCTGGGAAGGCACTCCCCCTCCACCGTCCCCAGACAAAGCCCCTGGTGCAGAAATGTGCCGAGTGCTTGCTAAACTTACTTGAGTACCTACCCATTTAACTTGAGTTTTGGATTTCTAATTCTTTTCTCCAGGTAAGTGTTTGTCAACTCCCAGAAAGGTGGCAGATATGGGGCTCCCCGTTCCACCCTTACATAGCTGCTCTGGTGAAAAAGCAGAAACACGGCCCAAGAGAAGTGGAAGCAGGGGTCCGGGTAGCCCGCCTGCGGAGGCCTCCTGCACCTCTGCTGGACACACGCGGGACCACCTTGCCCCGCCCCCCTCCCCAGGACACACGCGGGAACCATGGTGCCTCCCAACACTCGTTAATGCACACAGGCACCAGACTCAGAAGCCAAGCGACTACTTTCCTCATTTTAAGAGGACAAATCAACGCGAGGACATTCTGAAACGACAGGAATCACAAGTCAATCGCGGGCCCTGATGGGACACACAGAGTCCACTGTGCGTCTCCTGAACCCTTCGCTCTGACCCGGGAACTGGGAAGGGGCTCCTAACCTGCAGGAGGTGTGGCCGTGATAGGGACAGTGAGAGAAGGTAGAGATCGGCCACAATGGACGCGGTGACAGAAAGGAGCTCCGCGCGTCCCTTTCCTGGCCGCTGGCCCCAGCTAGCTCCCTCACCTGCCCAGAACTAAACCCACAAGCAGGTGGCTCTGCAGGACAGGAATCCGTGGTTTCTTCATCCCCTGGATCAGACGTTCCTGGGTGAGGCAGCCATCTGGGCAGGGGAGGAAGCGGCGTGGGGTACACCCTGGGCCGCAAACTCTTTTAAATGCAGCCCCTCTTCCCTCCACCTCGGGTTGGTGCAGACGTCCCCTCTGCCGGTGGAGAGGACAGGACTCTGTGCATACCAGGGGTGGCAAAATTAATTTTGAAAACAGTTGGTAGCTGTCACCGGAGCTCTGGCCACGGGCTGGATGCTGGCTCCAGGACAGCACTGGAAAGAAAAACACAGCTCTTTCCTGAACGTCACGAAGTTTAGGACAATAAATTTAACCTGTAGCTTTTTACCTCGGAATCCTGTTTGCTCTTCCCTCCGGGACTCAGAGTTTGAAACAATACGTACAACTTGGAAAATCTGTGTTGCCTACACCCACCGCGCATGCGCAGGGCTGGTGGTCTCTCAGATGTGGTTTTGATCGATGACTAAAGACTGATGGGGCAACGGAATGGTCCTGCGTAAGGGAATTTTATTAGAATTGGGGGAATTTGACTACTTTTAAGTGATCTCTAGTAAGTTGGGCATACACTGCTGAATACACTCTCCAGCAGCTGCTGCAAAATGCAGAGGGACACCTGCCTCGAGCAAGTCCGTTTTAACTGCAACACCCTTTTCTACTTTAGCAAAGACACAGAATGGAGCGCTCTGAGTTACCAAGCAATCCTTGAAGTTAACGTGAAGTTTTTTGTATTCGAAATGCACAAAAAAGAACTACTTACAGATAATTTGGTGAGCACCTGTCTACTGCCTGGCCAGCCTTACTCTGGGCATTTTGCATTTAATTCCACTTCATCAAACCCTATAAAGGGACTGCGGGTGGATGGGAATATGTTAGCCTAGCTTTACAGGACCAGTCTGACTACTGGCAAAGAAAATTCTAAACCAAATGTACATGGAGCACCACCCCCTTGGGAATAAGACGGGGATGCTTGCTATGACCACCTCCATTCAACGTTGGACTGGAGGTCCTGGCCAGTACAATTAAGGCAAGAAAAACAAATGAAAGTCCAAGAATTGAAAAGAAAGAAATAAGATTATAATTATTTTGCAGACAATTTGACTGTGTTTATAGAGATCTCAAAAGAGGGGCACCTGGATGGCTCAGTCGGTTAAGTGTCCGACTTTGGCTCAGGTCATGATCTCGTGGTTCGTGAGTTCAAGCCCTGCATTGGGCTCTGTGCTATCAGCTCAGAGCCCGGAGCCTGCTTCAGATTCTGTGTCTCCCTCTCTCTCTGCCCCTTCCCAACTCGTACTCTGTGTGGGTCGGTCTCTCTCTCTCTCTCTCAAAACTAAATAAACATTAAATAAATAAAAGACACTGCAAAACACTCTATGGACAAGCAATCAGAACTAACAAGTGAATTTAGCAAGGTGACTAGACATGGTGAGTGTGCACGTTCACCATTTTCGTGTGGAAGAAACAGTGAGAAAAGGGTATGTCAAAATAATGGTGCCATTTATAATCGTGTCAAGAAACACGAAACAACGAAGGAACAAGTCTACCCAAGATGTGCAGGACCCCAACACTGATAACTACAAAACGCCATGGACAGAAATTAAAGACCTAACGAATAGAAGGATACACCAAGTTGATGGACTGTAAAGGTATCCGTCCTCTCTAAACTGATGTATAAACTCAATGCGATCCCACATTGGAAGGGTCTCAGCAGATGTGTGTGTACAAATTGATAAGTGTATACGGCAATGCAAAGGGTATAAGGTAACCTTGAAGATCAATTGTGATGCGGGAAGACTCGAACTATCAGATAACAGCCTATTCTAAGCTACAGTAACTGAGAGAATGTGGTGGTGCTATAAGGACAGTAGACCATTGGAACAGAAACGACAGTCCTGGAACAGAATCTCACATACGCAGAAAGGACGATCTTCTCAGTAAATGATACCGGGTCAAATGCATCTCCATATGGAAAAAAAAAAAAAAAAAAAAATCATGACCCCTACCTCACACCATTCACAAAAATTAACTCCAGATGGACTATAGATCTAGCCGTGGAGATAGAACAATGAAGAATTTAAAAGAAAACACAGGAACGGATCTTCACGGCCTCGGGCACACAGAGATTTCTTACATGGGGGGAAGGCGCTGCTCACAAAGGGAAGACCACCCACAGATGCTTCTGGGTGCACTGACAAGTGCAACTCTTCAAGCGTGATACTTGCACTGGTCAGAGAACAAGGAAGTGTCTAGAGGGACCCTAAAATAATTTGACTCTTGCATACACGGGGTCAACCTAAAAATCAGGTCTAAAATTTAACTGTGTGGCTTGCTGAATAACAGTGAAAACCGAATTCACAGCCTCAGCAAGTTCCCCAGGTGAAAGTTTGGGAAAAACTTGCCCTGATGGGGAAAGAGCAGGACCCTAAACCCTGGAACAGTGCCATCAGGATGGGCTCCGACAAAGCTGTGCCACTTGAACCCCCGATCCAAGCTGAGCCTTACTTGCCAAGAGGAGCGGCCTGTCCTGCTGTGTCTGAAGGGACTGGCTTTCCCCGGCTCTAGGAACCTACAAGCTCCACGTGGGGGCCTCTTTCCCTGAACCGCTACCCCGGTGACCCCTCAGCGCACTACTGAGCCCACGGGTGCCAAATTTGAGTGGCACCCAGAGCAAGAGTAAGACGGGCAGCAAGTCTGGGCTGCGGGCACGCTGCTCCGGCCCCGGGGAGCCGATACCCCCGGACTGCGCCAACGGGCCCGGGGCCAGCCTCAGCGGTTTGGAGCACACCTTCCGCTTTCCTTTAGAAACATCTCCTGACCCGTTACTGGGGCCCGGTGGGAACTGGAGGTGACATCACAGGACGGCGCAGCCTGAGTTCCCGTCACCAACTGGTGTGGTTTCTGCTTCGCTGACTGGCCCAGTCATCGTATTAAGAACTTCTCTTCAAAACGTGTGAAGGCCAATTGCAGCGTAGGAGGGGATATTTGTGGTACAGCCCTCAGGAAAAGGGCCCGTCCCCAAAATCACTAGGAACGGGGCAGACGACCCAGCAGAGAAGCACGCGAGGGCTTCGAACAGATGCCGCAAAGAACATCCGAAACGGTGTTTAAACATACGAGAACGTGATTCGCCTCACTCGTCATCAGATACGCAAACTAAAACCACAAATAACTGCTACACAACCGTGAGAGGGGCCGTAGTGAAAAGACAGGCAGCACCAAGTGTGAGAGCGAAAACGGAAGTCACAACTCTTACACACTGGTGGTGGGCGTGTCAACAGGCACACGCACTTAGAGGAGAAACGGTTAGCAGTATCTCCTACACGAGCACATACGCACACTCACTGGCCCATCGACTGTACCCCCTGTTGTGAGCTTGACAGAAATGCACGCGTCACCACAAGACAGACCCAAGTACGTTCACGGCAGCGTGATTCCTACTGAGCCCCAACTGGAACCCACCCAAGTGTCCGTCAAAAACTGAATGGGGACACAAGTTGGAGTGTTTTCATGTGAATGCACAATAGCATACAGCAATGATCATGAACTCTTCCATAACCAACAAAGTCAGGGAATCTGTCAAAGGTGATATTAAGGCCAAGCACAAGAAGGTAGATATTACAGGATTCCATTTGTAGGAAATACAAAAAGAGGAAAAACCCAACTTTGGTGTTAGGAGTCAAGACAGTTGGGTCGGTGCCTCACGGTCAGGAGGGACCAGGAGGGAGCCCTGCTCGAATCCCAGGAGCGCCCCGTCTCCTGACCTGGGTGCCTGCTGCACAGTCCACTCACTTTTTGAAGATTCACTGAGCTGCATACTTACAATCTGTGCACTTTTCTGTCTGTGTGCTCTATTTCAATGACAAGTGTCCTTCCAAGAAAAGGAGCCCAGGTGTTGAGATTATCATACACAAAATATACAACCACGCCTGCCCTGTGTAAAAAAGTAAAACACACCTTGAAATATGTGGAGAGAACAGTAAATTATAAACAGTGACGCCAGATTTCAAAAAGAACAAACTTCAAGTTGTAGAAATGAAAAATTCAGTAACAGAAACTATCGCTTCCATGTAATGTATCAGACACACGAAACATATCAGAAAGGAGAACTGATGAACTCAAAGACCAGTCAGAAAAAATTACCCAGGAAGTGGTGCAGAGAGACAAGAAAGAGAAAACATATGAAAGGGGCTAAGAGACAGAGTGAGAAGGTCTGACGGGTTTAAAGACAGCTCCAGGAAGAGAGGTGTAAGAATGGCACAAAGGCAACATCTGACAAGAAAAGAGCTGAGAATTTTCTAGGACTGACTGAAGAATCCAGTTCACAGAGTCGTGACATCCAATAAAAGAACGAAGAAAGACATCACAAGAAAACACATGAAAGTCTCCAACAAGACACAGGCGAACCAAATCCAGCAAGATAGGAAAAGGATGATACACCAAGAGCACGTGGGATTTATCCCAGGAACACAAGGTTGATTTCACCTATGTAAATCAATCACTGTAATACAGCAAATCAATAGAATAAGACACCAAACCACACGAGCATCTCAGCAGACACAGTAGAGAGCTCAGGACGTGTGCGAGAGCTGAGGAAGGGTCTCAGGGAGTCCTTTTCCCAAAGACCAACGATACTCCAAACAGGTAAAGCGAAACCGTCGTGTAGGAGCAAACACGCGGGTGTTATCACTCAGAGAAAAGGGACCAGATGAGCATTAGGAAATCAGGACAGTGGTGGCTTGCGGGGGTGGGGGTGGGTGGCTGGGGCAGGGCGACCTGGGGCAGGCGACCATCCGTGTCCACCCAAGAAAAGCAAGCGGGAAGCACAGGCGCTACGAGCATAGCTCAGCGGGCCGTGCTCGCTTCGCGATCTCCCTCCCACTGACCCTACAGCAGTCGCGCTCCACGCCCTTTCCCGCACGCGGGCCCTTTCACAGCGGCAGCTACACGCACCCGGCCGCGGCCTCACGACCACACCGCCTTGCGTTTCTAGGGCGCAGGGGACGCGGCTTGGCCCGCAGAGGGGCCGGCCGGAGACACTGGGGACACCAGGAACCAGGAACACGGCGCAGAGACCACGCATGGTAACCATCTACACCAGCGATTCTGAAAGCCGGGCGCTGCCGGGACAAGTGGAGTCTTGCTGGCTCCTTCCTGGTCACTCGAAGGCTGTCCGAGGCGGGCAAGCGCCACCCGCACCCACCGCCGGCCCTGCAGCCTCCACGTGCCCCTGCGCCGTCTCCACAGCACATCCCTGAGCTCCGCCCAGAACGCTTCCTTCCTGAAAGTGACCCGGGGATTCGGTTCCCAGGCAAAATGCAAATGTCCCGAGCTCCCCAGCTTTCTCCCCACGTACCCAGGAAAACTTCAAAGGGAACAACGTCCCCCGGGGGGCCCTGTCCAGAGCAGCCCATTCCTTAAGCTGGGTCGTGGGTACACAAATAGTTCACGGTATTATTCTGTATCTGCTTTTCATGGGCTTCAAGTATTTCACGATCAAGAGGAAAGCAGAGACAGGTACAGAATGAGAAATATAAACATTCATAAACATCCTAAAACCCGTTCGGCCTCACAAATACTACAGGAAACAACCTACAGGAGGGAGAGACGACGTCCCTCTTTCAAGTCAGTATTTCAAATGATGGAAACAGGTGATGGCTAAGATACGGAAATGGACGTCCTGCTGGTGGGACGGAAAGTGGCACCAATCTGCCCCCGGTTTTAAAAACAGCTATCGAGGGGCATCCGGGTGGCTCAGTCAGTTAAGCGCCCGACTTCGGCTCAGGTCATGATCTCACGGTCCCTGAGTTCAAGCCCCATGTCGGGCTCTGCGCTGACAGCTCAGAGCCTGGAGCCTGCTTCAGTTTCTGTGTCTCGCTCTCTTGGTCCTTCCCCTGCTTGCTTGCTGTCTGTCTGTAGCTCTCTCTCAAAAATAAATAAGGCCTTTAAAAATTTTTTAATAAAAAAATAAAAATAAAAAAAGCTATCGAGATATGCCAACTACACCAGTATTAAAGATATATCAGTATCCAAAATGTCCCATTCTTCCAGAAAGGAATGGTACTGTTAAGTTGCTGTCCTACAGAAATAATCAAAAAAGGAATCAAACATTTAGGTACAAGGATGTTTATTTACATAAGCATTATTTATACACCAAAAAATGGGAAATATTCTTAAAATCCAATAGGGAAACGATCAGGTGTACTCATTCAAATGGCATTAAAAATTACGTTCATAGGGGAGCCTGGGTGGCTCAGTTGGTTCAGCGTCCAACTCCTGGTTTTGGCTCAGGTCATGATCTCCTGGTTCGTGGATTCGAGCCCCGAGATGGGCTCTGCACTGACAGTGTGGAGCCTGCTTGGGATTCTCTCTCCCTCTCCCTCTGTCCCTCCCCGACTCACGTGTGTGTACTCCCTCTTTCAAAATAAACAAACATTAAAAGAAATTATGTTTATAGGGGCATCTGGGTGGTTCAGTCGGTTAAGGGTCCGACTCTTGGTTTCAGCTCAGGTCATGATCTCAAAGTTCATGAGTTCAAGTCCTGCATCAAGCTTTGTATGGATGGTGCAGAGCCTGCTTGGGATTCATTCTCTCTCTCTCTCTCTCTCCTCCCTTCTCCTTTTCTGCCCCTCCCCCACTTGCACTCTAATAAACCTTAAAAAAAATTATATTCATAATATGAAAATATGAATAAATATACTAAGTTAAAGAAAACGGAGGACGTGGATGTAGGTTGATTTAAATTGCGTAGGAAATCCAATAATAAGAAGAGACTGGAATAATAAGGGGACATTTTAGGTGATTTCTGTTCTCTTCTTTATACTCCCTATTTCCAAATTTTCAACAATGGGAATGTCATTTTTCTAAGTGGAGAGAAATGACATTTTAAAGCACTGACAGGACTGTTTCTGTGGTAAACCTTGGACCTTCTCACGTTAATTCAAGCCTCGGTCAGGAAAGAACATCCCCTCTCTAGAAGGAATCGCCTCATTAAGATAACGGGTAACCGAGTGGATAAAATGCTTAAGCCATTTCTTGGTCACAGAAAGAAACAGAGCCCCCAGGACTGCAGCAAAGCAAGAGCAGTGTGGCAGCAGAAGCAAGAACTTTCTGAACCCCAGGCCCTATCTGGTTCCCCCGACATGACGAGATGGCGCTGAGCCCTTTTGCAAGGGAGGATCGCGTGGCACGCACAGTGACAGCACACACAGACAAGAAAGACCTGGGGACCGCTTTCTGCTCTAGGCCCGCCAGGTGGGCATCCCCTGGGTCCAGCCGGAGAAGGCGATCCTCGTGCCAGAGCTGAGCGGTCTCAGGTTTAACCTTCCATTAGGAATCCTGACCCCAGAGAAGGGCTCACCCCCTCCCCCGCCACTGCTCTGGAATCAGGTCCCCACGCTGACCCCGCAGGTTGGAACAGGCAGTTGAGGAAACTGCTTTGCAAGTAGACCAAAACGACAAAGAAGAGAAACTAGGAGACCGAAAAATCAGAAAAATAGATCCAGAACCTGAATAACAGAAGAGCCCGAAGAAATCGTCAAAGGAATAACATAATTTTTCAGAACGGAATTCTTAATTTTTCAGATCCTGAGTTTTTAGATTAAAATGGCCCATTAGAAGTCCAACACACAAGAGAGGTTAAAAACACACGAAGGGTCAAAATATGCAATTGGGTATAATCTGAATAAATATGGTAACAGATACGACCATAATTTTTTTAAATAAGAAGTTAAGACTCACACCAGAGTGGAAGCACACCCCTTCCAAGGCACACAGCCTGGCTCTTCCGAGAGAGGCTGGGAGGGAGCAGCACAGAGAAATGAGAGGTTTCCAGAAGGAGAAAAAAGCGACTGAACATGAGGGGTGAGGAAGCACAACGTCTAGCAGCTCCCCCGGGGGGCGCTGGAAGTTACTGGAAACAGACCAACACCTTCAAATTTCTAGGAAGAAAGTTGCTTTGATTCTAAAACTCCACACCCATATCAACTATTAATCACGCGTTAAAGTAGGATAAAGATCTTTTTAGACATACAGGGTCTTGAGCAATTTTAATTCCCAGGTGCACTTTCTCAGGAAGCCACCGGGGAGAGACTCCACCAGGACGGGAGGTGGGGGGGGGGGGGACCTAGAACGAGGAAGGGACAGCGAAAACCAGGGGCTCCTTCCCCAGAGAGACGCCAAGGGAATGACAGCTAAGAGCAGCCTTCAGGGGCAGCCAGCCCAGACTGAAGCGAGGCAGCGGACCCAAAAACGCTGGAATTGATAAAATGCACCATATAGCTGAGCATCCTGAAGCAGGACAACTGGCAGAGGGCTGGGGAAAACTGGATTCGTGAGAAGCACGGACAGAAAGAGAAAACAAACAACGATAACAGTAATTCACTTGCAAGAAACTAAAGGTGGGACCGCCAGGAAAAGTAACCCTTGTACAGACCCACCTTCAGTTGTGAAAAGCCACACCTGGCCGAAGCAACGTACACCCCGCTGCCTAACCCGGCCCCAGCCCCGTGCGCACCGAGAGCACGGGCCACCGGAGCTGGATGGTTTAACGAGGGCCATTCCCATCCCCATGGTGGGACATCCCTAGCTCCGCCCGAAATTTAACAAATCAAGTCACTGTAGGGTAAGCTTCTTGTTTTAAGCTTTGGAAATAAGTGACAAAAAAAAAAAAAAAAAATCATTCACAGATGAAAACGATTCCCTCGGAGGATCGCAAACATCGGGAAGAAGCGCAGGCTGGGGCCCGGCGTGAGGCTTGGCTGTTTTTAATCAGTGACGGGAAGCTGTGCACCCATGTGACTTTGCTGAAAAGTAAACGTTCAATGTGCATCCTGTTGCAGCTACTAAAGGAAGGAATGAATGAACACGCACACGCAGGGGGAATACGTCATCCGTCCTCTACATTTTAAATCCCCGACGTTATCTGCATCTTCGAAACTGGAAAGCATCCCACATTCATATGGACGCCAGCCAGGTGGCGGCCGTGAGGTGGAAACTTGGTTGTTGTTCCCTCCGGGGGCGGGGCAGGGGGGCAGGGGGCGGCGCTACAGTCTTTCAGTCGCTTAAGGGTTACTTGAAGAGCCAACGTGACCGCTGGCTGCTGTGTGCGAACTCGCAGAATTTCATGCCCACGGCTGGGAAGAAAATCGCAGAGATGGGGCGCCTGGGTGGCGCAGTCGGTTAAGCGTCCGACTTCAGCCAGGTCACGATCTCGCGGTCCGTGAGTTCGAGCCCCGCGTCAGGCTCTGGGCTGATGGCTCGGAGCCTGGAGCCTGTTTCCGATTCTGTGTCTCCCTCTCTCTCTGCCCCTCCCCCGTTCATGCTCTGTCTCTCTCTGTCCCAAAAATAAATAAAAAACGTTGAAAAAAAAAATTAAAAAAAAAAAAAAAAGAAAGAAAATCGCAGAGCTAACAGCGGAGGCTTCTCCTCAGAAAGGGTGCGCCCGCGTGTTCCCGAGGGCACGTGGGCGCGGACAGCCCGGAGTGGAGAAGGGGAATTAGACACTGGATTTATTTCACTCGTGTTTGTCTTCTCATGTATGCATGAAACTAAGAGAGATGAAAGTCCGTGATTAAATAAACCCTTACGTTTATGAGAGCTCTTCAGGGAAGTACAAAACTAAGAATCCTAAGCAATTATTAAGGCACGGTGTTCAATTTAACACTGATTTTTAGGTTAGTCGAAAGTAGGTACTGGCCATCTTGCAATTATTAACACATTCGGCGTTAATACATTATATATGGCAATAGGTTTTGCAAAAGTGTTCTTAATGATCCCAAAATATACATAGCGCTCCATCCAGACCATGGAATATTCCATAATCCCTAAAACGAGTGAATGGGAACTCTGACAGATGTGGAGAGACCTCCCAAAGGAGTTTGGTAGGAAAACGATGTGGCCCCATTTCTAAAACAACAAACTTTGATCAAAGCCTGTGTGAGTACACGTTTGAGTAGGTGTACTCAGGCTTACCCAAGCGCAGGCAAACTAGACAAGGTCACTATGGTAGGCAGAATTCTCAAATGACCGCCCCCCACCCCCACCCCACGATCTCCGCTTCCTGGGATTACTCCCATGATTGTGTTCAAGGGCAAAGAGATTTTGCAGATGTAATTAAGGTTCCTGACGGGTTGATCTTACCATACAGAGACAATCCAGGGGGCCCAACCTAATCACACGAGTGCCATCAAAGCAGAGCGTTTTCTCCAGCTGGTCACAGAAATCAGAGAGATTTGACGTGTGACAAGGGTTTGAACGCTGCAGAGCTGGGAGGGGCCCCCGGTCCACATACAGCGGAACAAGAAGGAAAGGCAGAGACAAGATGGAGACTTCAGTCCTGCAACCCCAAGGATCCAAACGCTGCCAATACCATGTGGGATTGAGGGACCCCGTGCTCCTGTAGGGACCACAGCCACCCAGTGAGTGGAGGGCCCAGCCACCGCATGCCAGACTCCCGACACACTCAATCCGTGAGACACTGAAAGGGTGTGGTTTGAAGCCACTACCCGTGTGCTTGTTGGCAGGGCCCGGAAAAAGGTGAGGAGCACCTCGCCTTGAAGACACCAGGATCGTGTGTCACGGGAGTGTGGACTTCGAGGGGGCTGTGGCAAAGGCTCAGAAGGACACGGGGGCGTGTTTCTGGAAACCCCGGGAAGGGGGCCCGTCATGCGGGAGCAGGACTTGTGACTGATGTGCCTGAGCACACCCCTCAGGAGATGCCACCCGCTTTCCTGTTACCTGTCCCAAAAGGCAAAGAGGGAGAGAAACACCAGGAGCTGTGAATCAGAATGGAACCCGGACTGATGACTGAAGATCCTCAGTCTCCGGACGACAAAGGAGGCCAAGAGTCTGAGGGTGGCGCAGAGAGAGGGGCCGGTGTCCTGCTCAACCCTCTCCTGGCGCCTCAGAAAGATCCGAAGGCCAGAGCGCCGGGCCACACGAAGACCCTTTCAAGAGACCAAGGGTGCCGCTCGTCGGTTCTCTTAACCAAATCAGGGGCCCTGGAGAAGCTTAAGGGCATCCTCACCTCTCAGCAGAAGCTGCAAAGAGAGAAGGGCCATCTCAGGAGCGTCCCTGGGTGCGGCGTGTCTGATGGCCGGCCGCCCCTGGAATCCACGCCTGGCCCAGCCGGCAGGTTCTCGGAAGCGAGCAGCTCGGAGCAGGGACGGAGGGAGCCCGGCACGGAGAGAGGCTCTCCACAGGCAGCAGGCAGAAGACGACACGCAGAAGAGTCCCGCCTTTCGGGAAAAGCGAAGAGTGGCTCAGAGCCCAGAGGACGGCCAGCAGAGTGTTCCCAGGCCTGGAAATCTCACCACGGCCCCCAGCCAGGCTCGCCCGGCCACATTTCAAATTCCACCTGCACCAGCGACTCCTTCTCGCCGTCCACTGCCCCCTTTCTGACCCAGAACGCCACGACTCTTGTCCCGCACCTGGCCGGCCACTGCATGCGGGGAGCCAACCGTCCCACCGGCCCGCGGGTGGGGAGCACTGTGCCCTCCGGCGGTAGAGCTGAGCCGCACTTAATGGATATACGCAGGCGCCCGCCCCACACCTGACTCGGATTCTGTACATGACGAGCATCTGGACGTGAACGGATACGTAACGGCACGAGACTGCGGGGCCTGGAGATGGCTGGAGCGTTTTGCCCACGGATGTAGCTGTGGGTCTTGGCCGGCCCGGCCCAGGATGAGCCCCCCGAGACCGGCCCCTCATGTAATCACCTCCCCAGGGCGTGGGAGGGACCTGTCAAGGTGGAAGCCATCGTGCCGCCGTTGAGGCTTTGTTTTTCTATGGCAAAAGAGGTTTTTGCAGATGTAACTCGTTTCATTAATCAGTTCACTTTGGGTCAGTGAAAGGGAGATTACCCAGGTGGGCTTACTTTAAGCACATGAGCCTTTACGAGTGGTGAGGAAGTCAAAGACTGGCGGAAGGGAGTAGCCAATGCCACGCTGTTGGCCTGAAGGCGGGGGGAGGGGGGTGGTTAGGGTTTCCAGCAGGGGGACAAGAACCCCAGTCCTCTAACCACGAGGAGCTGAACTCTGCCAACAGTAAGGCTGAGCCTCCTGACAAGAACTCGGCCTGGCTGACACCTCGGATTCAACCTTGCGATACCCGGAGACTCCAGCCAGGCCACGCGGACTTGACCCGTGAGCTGAGCAGTGTGTGTCGTTTAAAGCTGCCGTGTTTGTGGTAATTTATCATATGGCAAGAGAAAACTAATACATGCACGTACTAGGATGTCAACACGACATCAGGAGGGGTCAGAACGGCAGAGGCACTGATATGGCAGAGAGCAGAACGCCATGGTAAAGAAAAAAATGTTTGCATCATGTGAACTCATTTATGTAAAGTTAAAAGCAAGTGTATTGTTAGCGTTAAGAGAAGTGCTCGTTCCCTAAAATCCAGCGGTCTAATCAGGACTAGTCAGCTGAACATTCCCACTGAAAACAACCAACACTGGCCGTATGAGCCATAAACGACAGCGAAAGAAACCATTAGGCCAAAATCTGAAAGGAAAGAACCCAGAAGCAGGAGTTGTTCTTGTCTGGGAAAACCCTAGCTGGTTCCTGGGAAAGAGAACCGTGGTACCGCGAGAAATCAAAGCCCTGGGCTCGCCACGCAAGAGAGCCTACGGGAGGCCCTCCCTCGTTTCCCGTCCTTCCCTTCTCTGGTTCTGATACGAAGGTTTTCTTGGTTTCATAAACTGCTGCTGCTTTTTCTGTTCTCTGGAATAGTCTGAGGTGCAGTGTTGGAATAATCTGTCCTTGAGCATGAGGAAGAACTGGCCTGGACAGCCTTCGGGGCTGGTGTTTTCACGGTTCTGTCTGGTTTGGGTGCACGTTTGAATGGCTCACACACACTGTCGAGGAGACCGTTCAAGTTTTTGCCTTTCTTGAGTGCGTTCTGGTAGGCTGTATCTTTTCTAGGAGGTTGCCCATTTCATGTTAAGTTTTTTAATTTACTAGCAAAAAGCTATCTGTAAGATCCTTTTTTAAAACAAATATATTTTTGAGAGAGACACACACACAGAATCCAAAGCAGGTTCCAGGCTCCAAGCTGTCAGCACAGAGCCCAATGCGGGGCTGGAACCCACAAATCGTGAGATCGTGACCTGAGCCACCCAGGCGCCCCCTTTTTTAAAAACCCCTAGTGTAATTGTCGCTATCCCCTCTTACACCTGAGATTGTTTATGTCCCATCTTGACTTTTCCTCCTCAGTCTTGCCAGTTTTGAGTAGTCTTTTCAAAGATACCACTTTTCATTTTATTGATCCTCTCTCCTGCATGTGTTCTGCTCTATATTGTTTCCTGTCTTCTCTCGCGGAGTTCATTAGATATATATTTTGACCTAATCAAGTAGGCAGGTAGCTCGTTGGTTTTCAGTCTTTATTTTCTCGTATGAGCATTTAAAGCTTCAGCCCTCCTCTAAATCCCAGATCAGCTGCCTCCCCCAAGTTCTGATTCACATTCAAGTCTCGGATCCCTGAGCTGCTTGGACGTGTTTGAAGTTGTATATATCTGAGGGCTGTGTAAGAGTCGGCTATCACTGCCTGTCAGTATCCATTCTTTCCGCCTTTCTAACGGCATGACGTGAGGAACGACGAGGCAATGTGCCCAGTCACAAAAACCACCTTTCCGGGTCTCTCTTGCAGACCGGCGTGGCCATGCGGCTAAGGCGCAGTCAGCGAGAGATGAGGGAATGTTCCCGCCGGGACTTCTAGGAAAGCGCCGCGGAAGGAGCACACGGTTTGCGGAGACACCTTTGCCTGGCCCCCTCTTCCTGCCTTCCTGCCCTAAAGGCAGATGTGATGGCAGCGGCCCCGCAAGCATCCTGCATTTGAGGGGATCTTCCGGCCCGAAGGCGTGAACTGGAATGGCGGGGAGGGCCGGCCACGGAAGGAGCCACGGGTCCCCGGTGACCTGGAAAGCCACCCTATGGGCCCTGAACCTACCACTGCTGTATCGCCAAAGAAAAGAAACCTGCATTGAGTTCAGCGACTGTTACCTGGCCAAATGCAGTTCCTAATTAATACAGAGGCTGCCAAGACCCCACTTGGGACCGGTTTTTTGATCATGGAAGATTTCACCTATACGAAAGCATTTATAATTTAGACTAATAATAAAATGCACCCCACTTCATCCACCATCCAGCTTGAAAAAGGCGGAACCCTTCCAGGCTCCCTGTGTTCTCGAAACTACGCCTCCCCGCCTGCTCCCCAGCTCTCACCCCGCCAAAAGGAACCCCTATTCTGGATTCTACGTTCAACATTCCCTTATTTTTCATTGATGGTTAGACCACACATTTTGGTAACCCCAAGTTACACTGCTCTGTTTTGCTTATATCACACTATTTCTCCGCCGTTTGCTTTTTTCCTCAACCGTACGAGACACACCTATGTTGATGTACGTAGCTGTGGTTCATGTAAACTCGCAGCTCCGTACCGTTTATTGCATGAACACAACACTATCCGTCCCTCCGTTTTTGGTTTTTGGGTTATTTCAAGCTCTAAAGCTATTACAAAATGCTGATACCGACACCCCTGTACTCGTGCCCTGGTGACCCATGGGACAGTCTTCAGGAGAAGGCTTCCTCTGACACCATGACATACGCAGATCGTGACATTTACGTGCACACCGGAGGTGACGTGGAGGTGTGCAGAGTTCTGCATGCAGCTGCAGAGGGGGCCCACAGCATGGCTCCTCGAAGGCTCGGGGGACCAGTAAAATGAAGCACATCGGTGCCCCACAGTATGGTGGCAGAGGCACGCAAGCCGGCCAATGGTGCCAGATGAGTCCAAATGGTCTCCCACGGCTCCCAAGGGGGACAAGGTACTTCCGGCTCTCACAGCGCTCTTGGAGCACCCCCCTCCTCCTCCTCCACAGCCTGGATGTTGTTAGACTCTCTTTTTTTGTTGTTTATTTCTGGGGGGCGGGGGCGGCAGGGAGAGGGAGACACAGAATCCGAAGCAGGCTCCAGCCTCTGAGCTGTCAGCACAGAGCCCGACTCAAGGCTCAAACTCACGAACCGAGAGATCGTGACCTGAGCTGAACCAACTGAGCCACCCGGGTGCCCCTAGACCTACCTTCTATGCTCTTAATTCATGTTTCCTCACTGCTAATGCGATGGGGTATCTTGTACTTCCTGTCTATTCCTACCTCCTCTTCTGAGGCGGCTATGTGCTTTTTTGCCCGTGTTTTATCGAGCTGATTTTCTTAAACAGCTTGTTCCTGGCATCCTTGATCTATTCCAGACAGTAATCATTTGTCAGTTGTATATATTATAAAATCTTCCCGTGTTAGCCTATTTTTCACTTATCACTGTTCATTATTTAATACAATTAAAGAGATTCACCCGTCTCTTCGTGGTTTGAGCTTTTTGTGTGTCTTCCTCAGGAAATTCTTCTCTATGCTTTTTGTTATTGAATAAAAAAAAAAACGGTTTTGTAGTCAGAGAACATGCTCTATGAATCCGGTAATTTGCAATATGCTGAATCTTACTTTCCGATCAAGTAGGAGGGTAACTTTTACACATCCCAATGTTTATTTGAGAGTAAGATGCACTTTCCAATTGTTGGGTGGAGGGTGCTGGAATAAATGTCCAACAGATAAGGGATGACAGACGCCGGCCAGGGGGATGGGTAACAAATCCAAGCCCCGGCCATCTGTTTACGTATTGTCTCTGGCTGCTTTCACGCCACAACGGCAGAGTTAAGTAGGTGAGACAGAGACCATATGGCCTCCCAAAGCTGAAAATATTTACTCTCTGGCCCTTTATAGGAAAAGCTTGCCAGCCTCTGTTGTGTTCAGAACGGTTTCCCTAGTTCTTTTTTTTGGTTTTTGTTTTCTTTTTTGGTCTGCTTGGTATCAATTAATGAAAGAGCCATTTTTAAATCTAAGACAACAACACTTTTGGCAATTTCTCCTAATCCTTGCTTGTGATGTTACTTTATGTTAAGGCTAATTTATCAGATGCAAATGAGTTTTAAATTGCTCTATTTTCCTGGTACATCACTTACTAATTAAATGTATCGGCATCATTAAAGCAGTGGTCACTTTTGTCCCTAGTAATTACTTCTCTGAAATCTGTTTGGATGATATCATCACTATAACAGTTTCTTGTTGTTAGCATATTTTTTTCCCACTCTTTTATGTCTTATATTTTGGATGTGTCTCTCATAACTAGCACACGGCTGCACTCAGTTTTCCCATGCATCCGGACCTTTTTAGTCAGAAAGTTTGGTCCGTTTGTTATATACGGCGATGTGTATTTATTTGGTTACATTTCTACCATCGTAGACTATACACTATATTCTTTTTACCTATCTTTTTCTATACTTCTCCTCCCCCTTTCTTTCCCCTGTCCCCCTTTTTTTGCTTACGTTTATTTTGAGAGAGAGGGAGAGGGAGAGAGAGAGAGAGAGAGAGAGAGAGCGCAGGGAGGAGCAGAGAGAGAAGGAGAGAGAGAATCCCAAGTAGGCCCCACTCAGAGCCTGATGCGGGGCTCAGTCTCACAACCGTGAGATCACAACCTGAGCCTATTATCAAGAGCCTGAGCCACCCAGGCGCCCCTTTCCTGCCTTTTTTTGATTCAAGTTTTTTCACTCCATTTTTTACCTTACTGAAGTTTTAACTCTTTCAAATGTTCCCCTCACATTGTAACATCAATTCTAGCCTTATTAAAGTAAAAAAATCTCCTCAGTGTCTTTATCCTCCTCCGCAGCGATGTAAGAGCATCTGAACTCTGTCAGATTTAAACCCCTCTGCTTGCTTCTTTGCTATTTATTTTTATTGTTTTTAATGGAGAAATACATCATCTGTTTTCAAAATAGTGCTCGAAAAATACAAGGGGTACAGGTGCTATAAAACAAAGCAAACTCCAATCATGAGACACTACGTACATCATGTGAAAAAAAAACCAAACTAGTCCAATATTCAGGTAATGAAAACTAGAAAGTTCCCAGTTTCCAGCTTGGTTAATTATAGTTACATGAAACACTTAATAAACTACTTTTCCCCTATGTGTTAACAAAATGACAAGACTAAATTCGTGCCTGGCAATTCCAACCCGACCCCACAGCTACCTGAAATACAGAGTTACTGTGCACACTCCACCTGACCTAGTGTGCCGGAAGGGTAAAGGACCTGACAGGGCAGACGTGGAAACCAGGAACGCTGTGTACTTGACATCACAAAGTAAGGGTGAAAAGAAATCCTCAATTACTGCAGAGCCTAAAGGGAAGACTAATCCAACCTTGGAAAGTGAATCTAGAAGGACAGGGGAAGGGCGTAAGAAATTATAGTTGAGTATGAAAAATGCACGTGTGGTAGAAAGGGACACGGCTGGGGGAGGCCGGAATCAGGACAGGCTAACTGGAAAACCTGTCAGGCTCACTGTGTCCAGATTAAGGCAGACTACGTTTCCATTCATCTACATCTGGGCCATTCATGTTTCCTAAACATGGATGTTCTGCTGCTTAATTATGAGTGGCCTTTTGTTTTTTTTAATTTAAGGAAGGTATTCCTAATCTCTTATAGAATAAAACAAAAACAGAAAGCTGACTAGATGTCAAGTGCTTGCTAGAAATTATTTTTTACATCTTAACATGTAAAAATTAACTGATGAATTTTAGTGAGTCCTTTAAAAATAAAAATTGGTTTAAATATTTGGGGGAAATGGCTTTTCGCTTACATGTTAAAGTTGGAAATTAACTTTAGCACAAACAGATAGTCTGTGGGGCATACAAAATTTGTCATACGTAGTGCTCGTTTGAGCCATCCAGGGCCAATAACGTGTCTCCCAATTCGCTACTTTTAGGAAAGTTTTAGTAAAATATTAGCCATGGAGCCAAAATCCAGTGTTTTGTGCCATGAGGCCACAGGACTGTTGGCTTCATATCACGGTTAAGAATATACTAGCATTCCAGGTATTTTCATGAATCTACATACAAGCATACCTTGTGCATACAAGCAAAGAGAACGGAGTTGGGGTGAGGGGAGAGGCAAAAAGCTTTTCTGTTTGAGGAAAAATGATTAAGGGCAAGAGACTAGGGAGTTTTGTTAGCTCTGAGACTGTATTTGCTGTTTGCTGATTGTATGCACTCTAAAACAATCGTACAGATAAAACCAATATATCATTTCTTGATTGTGTCCCAGCAAAACCAAAGACTGTCTACTGCCTCAATGTCAAATATATACCCTATGCGTTGACATTTCACTTTTAAAGGGTTATGGCTACCTCACAGAGACCGCATTGGATGTACTTTTACACTTGTTCTGAAGTTTAGTACACACTGCATAACGGCATCCCATCTGACGATTAATAATGAAGAAAACTCTTCAGGAAAAAACTAGAATTCATCAAGCTGGAAAACTTAAAATTAGTTCTACTTTCTAATAGAAATATACATAAAGTGCATCGTCAGTATAAGGAATTCTGATACCAATTTGTATTGCAAATTTTCCCCGACAATGCATCAAACATAAATCCAGTCCAGATGTCAGGCATGGGGTTGCCAGCTGAAGGGGTTGTTTTTTTTTTTTCTCTTTATGGGCACTAGTCCTTTCAAATAGTTACTACAACTGCTGCTGACACATTAATAACAGTTCTAGCTTCACCTACTAACCTGGACTTCTGATCAAGATTAGCCAAGTAAAGGAAGTTACCAAATAAGGCTAAATCTATTTTGAGTCAAATCTCGTTCGGTATCCTTCATTCTCTTCCTGTGGCATTTGAAGACGACAGGTTGAGTTGGCAGATATTGTTTATGGACCCTGGAGGTTGTTTTTGTCAGTTCAGTCTGTCTTACTGAATTCTTGGTAACAGGAGCAGGATTTGCAGGAAGAGCAGAGATACTGAAAAGTTCTGTACTGGATGTTTTCCAGATGGGCCAGCCACTATCTGAATGGTTTCTAGTGGAGTTATACTGTCTCTTTAGGAGATTGTTCCTCTTCTTTTAGTTTCTTTGGTCCTTTCTGAGGTGAGAATGTCTGCTAGACTCCCACTATAGGATTAGCTATGTTTGTTGCAGTGCTCCCTGAAGGCCTGGGTGGATGATTTACCAGACGTGTAGAAGAAACAACTCTGGCAACTGTGGGCTTTGGTGGTGGACAAAGGGCTGGTTGTGAGGCGGTCTGAGGAATGCTTTCCCCCGACGCACCCAAGCTTTCACTGGGATTCACTTGTTGCAAGGAGACTTCAGTAACTTGTACATTGGTCACAGATGCCACCATTATAGCAGGAGCAGGACTGTTTCTGCCCTGACAGCTGCCAGTCATTGGGCCGGTCTTCATAATGCTCGTAGGTGAAGGCACAGACATGCCGTCTTCACTGTCTACAGAGAAGTCAAGGCTGTTGTCATTCAAAGCTGTCAAAGTGACACCTTCCGCTGAATGGGTTTTCTTTTTCTGAAGCACTTGACTAGGTAGTAGTTGATGAAGTTCCTTTCTTCTTAAATGCATTGCAGCAATTTTCATATCTACCTCAAACATCTTAGTATTTATTGCTTGCCTATAAACCGTATCCGTGAAAGACTGGATATCATAGGTGAGATCAATACTGAGAACGTCAGAGTTTTCCGGCTTTTTTAACACTAACCCAATCACCCACATCGTGCGAAATTCTTCCCTGTCCGGATTTTCTTTAGGAGCCGGAAATGACTGAGGATTCACATGCGCCAGAGTAATAAATTCATTCTTCTCCAAGCTCCCGACCAGGATTCGGATTTTTGATTCCACCAAGCCCACCCATTCTAGATGTTGTTTCTCTGTTGGTGCACTTGCTAGAAGTACAATATAATGCTTGTACTTTTGAAAGAAGCTTGGAGCTTCAAAAAGCTTGGACCACTCTGCCTTACTCAGCAAAATTTCGTGTGTAATGGCCAGCCCTTGTTTAAACTCCTCAATCATGACCATCCTTGTTGAAACAGACACATTGTATGTGGAGTTCTGCTGTGGGTACGCTGGTGTGATTATGGGCATAAGATGGTACCTATCACTGGGATTTACTCTTGGGTCCCACACAGGCAAATTAAGGTTCTGTTCTTCAGGCTCTTTCAGTAGCACTGGATTTGGCCACTCCCATTCAGAAAACACCAAGAAAAACTTACGTACAAGAGTCGATGCTATTGCATTTGGATAGAGCTGGCAAGTTCTTGCCACTAGCATGGCCCAGGAAACACCTCCTAGGAAACCTAATATATTGGAATAGATATTGTGGCATTTGGCCCACAATTTGATAGCTCTCAGAGTTAGCCTGAAGTTGTCAATGTCGGGTACTAGATGTAAAATCTCATCTGTCACCCGGCAACCGTTAAGGCTTCTTATGCACCTAATATCTAAATTTTTAAGCAGACTGTCATCTCTTAGGTCCAAATCTTCTGGAATGGTCTGCAGCGCCAACCTTGCAAACAAAATATCAATCTCTATCCCATCAAAACACAGTTTAATAACTGGCACAAACGCCTCCTCAACAGCCCTTAAATCTTTCACTTCTTCGTGTAGTTTCAATTTATCATAGAACGAGGTGAAAAAGTCGCTTCGGTCAACATGTCTTGGAGCAACGCACAACGCATCGATATCGGCACCTTTCGTGTGTACTCCTAACCTGTAAGAGCCGAACGTAAAGATTTTCCCGCCAACGTTTTCAATTACAGCTTGCGGAAGGCTCTTGCTTTCACTGATCTCCCGTATCCATTCCTTTACCAGATTATTTAATTTTTCCAAAATTAAAATCCTGCGCTGCAGTTCCTCTTCCTCTTCAAAAACCCCGAAGGGCTTCAGGGTTTCGATTAGCTTCTGGGTAAGTACGCAGTCAGTCTCCTTGGGGGCCGCTAAACTGACGGGGGAGGAGATGCCACAGCGCTTGGGCGGCGGCGGGGTCTGTTGTGATCCAGGGGTCGTCACCGGAAACGGCATCATCTCTAGCGCCGGCCCCGCCACGCCACTTCCCCCGCCACCGCGACCTCCGCCCGGGTCATGATCCGCTGAGGCGGGAGGGGCGGGGCTCCTGCCGGCCCGGGTCCAACCCGCTCCCGCTCCCTCTCCGCTCCCGCCGCTTCAAGCGCTCCTCTGCCTTCCCCTCAGCCCCAACATGGCGCCGGGGCCCTCGGCGCGGCGTTCTAGAACGGCCGCGCAGGCCACCCATGCCACGGCGCCTGCGCGGCGCGCAGAGCCCCACGGGAGTTGTAGTTTCGCGGGGGAGGGGGGGCAGCGCAGGCGGGCAGGGTACTGCGCCTCGTCAGTACCGTTTACGCACACCTACCATCTACCGCCTGGGTCTCCAGGGCCTCGCACCTCAGATCTACTTCCTCTCCAGGAGCAGCTTCCGGGGGGCCTCCGCCCTAACGCACGTCCTTCAGAAACGCCTCGCAGCCAGGGTCCGCTGCTGCCAAGCGTCCCTTTGCGTCCTCCGTGGCCAGGTGCCTGCCTGGGGGCTTAGCGGTGTCGGCACCTCGGGGTCGACGGTTCTGTTCTTTGCAGCCTTGAAGGTCCTCCGCGCCGCCTCTGCTTTCCACGGCTTCTGTTGAGAGGTCTGCAGTCCGGCCGACCCGCTCACCTGTCTTTCTGGCAGCGATACAAATCTTCCCTGCCCTCCACGTCCTGCGATGCCGCCACCAGGTGTCGAGGGATAAACTTTTCCCTTATCTTATCGTACACGGTGATTTCTGAACCGTAAGATGCGCGGTTTTCGTTTCATGACCCCAGGAAGATTCTCAGGCTTGTCCTTGGAGTAGGCCCTCCCCACCACCGACGCGCGTCATGCGGACACGTGACGGACTCTCTCATTGGGCTCTCCATGTCTCCCGCCTCCCCTTTCTTCCCGGGTGATGCCGGGTCTACCTCTCAGTTCTCTGATTCAGTTGCAGTTAGTCTGCTGTTTAAGCCGTCACTGAAGTATCCATTTCAATACTTTTTTAAAGTTTATTTATTTTGGGGGGGGGGGGGGGGAGTGCGCACACACGAGTGGGAGAGGGGCGGAGGGAGAGAGACAGAATCTCAAGCAGGCTCTGGGCTGATGGCATGGAGCCCCATGTGGTGCTCAAACCCATGAACGGAGAGATCATGACCTGAGCCGAAACCAAGAGTCCAGTGCTTGACCAACTGAGCCACCCAGGTCCCCCTCAATACTTAACAGCTTTAATCACCAGAAGCATTATCTTGTTCTTTTCCAAATCTTTCCAGCCTCTTTGGAAGACATTCTGTTCTTTCCTGTTTTCTTTCTACCTTTTATTCATTGAACACTAAACTTACTTAATATTCTATAACTAACGGTTCCTACTCTTCATATTCCTGATAATCTGATTCTAGCTTGTTTTCTACCAACTCAGACCAACATCATTTCACGTGTCTTGTAATTTTGGGACTGTGAGCTCATCTCTGGTGAGGCTTGGGATGCCTGTGTGGATGTCCTCCCAAAGAGGATTTGCTTTGTTTCTATCAGATGTCTTTGTACACTATCAAATGTACAATGTAATTTAATTCCTCTTCCAAGGACTAGCCAGATTACCAGAGTAGTGCGATTTTGAACCCCAAACGCATGTGAGAGGAAAAGTATTTTTCCATTCTAGGGGAGTTTTCCCCACCCAGACCCCAGGTCAAGAAAGAGAACTCTAGGGGCGCCTGGGTGGCCCATTCGGTTGAACGTCCGACTCTTGATTTCAGCTCAGGTCATGATCCCAGGGTCGTGGGCTTGAGCCACATGTTCGGCTCCATACTGAGAATGGATCCTGCTTAAAATTCTCTTTCTCTCTTTCTCCCTCTGCCCCTCTCCCCCATTGTGTGCTGTCTCCCTCTAAAATATTAAATAAATAAATAAATAAATAAGGAATGAAGGAGGGAGGGAAGGAGGAAGGAAGGAAGGAGGAAGGAAGGAAGGAGGAAGGAAGGGAAGGAAGGAAGGAGGGAAGGAAGGAGGGAGGGAGGGGTGGAAGAAAGGAGGGAAGGAAGGACAGAGGAAGGAAGGGAGGAAGGAAGGAGGGAGGAAGGAAGGAGGGAGGGAAGGAAGGGAAGAAGGAGACAGAGAGGGAAGGAAGGAAGGAGGGGAGGAAGGAAGGAAGGAAGGAAGGAAGGAAGGAAGGAAGGAAGGAAAAGAAGGAAGGAAGGAAGGAGGGAGGGGAGGGAGGAAGGGAAGGAAGAAAGGAGGGAAGGAAGGGGGGAGGGAGGGAAGGAAGGAAGAAGGAAGGAGGGGAGGAAGGAAGGAGGGAGGGAAGGAAGGGAGGAAGGAAGGGAAGAAGGAGGCAGGGAGGGAAGGAAGGGAGGAAGGAAGGAGGGGAGGGAGGAGGGAAGGGAGAGAAGGGAGGAAGGAAGGAAGGAAGGAGGGAGGGAAGGAAGGAAGGAGGAGAGGAAGGGAGGGAAGGGAGGAAGGAGGGAGGGAAGGAAGAAAGGAAGGAGGAAAGGAAGGAAGGAGGGAGGAAGGAAGGAAGGAGGAAGGAAGGAAGGAGGGGAGGAAGGAAGGAGGGGAGGAAGGAAGGAAGGAAGGAAAAGAAGGAAGGAAAAGAAGGAAGGAAAAGAAGGAAGGAAGGAGGGAGGGGAGGGAGGAAGGGAAGGAAGGAAGGAGGGAAGGAAGAAAGGAGGGAGGGAAGGAAGGAAGAAGGAAGGAGGGGAGGAAGGAAGGAGGGAAGGAAGGGGGGAGGGAGGGAAGGAAGGAAGAAGGAAGGAGGGGAGGAAGGAAGGAGGGAGGGAAGGAAGGGAGGAAGGAAGGGAAGAAGGAGGCAGGGAGGGGAGGAAGGGAGGAAGGAAGGAGGGGAGGGAGGAAGGAAGGAAGGAGGGAAGGGAGAGAAGGGAGGAAGGAAGGAAGGAGGGAGGGAAGGAAGGAAGGAAGGAGGAGAGGAAGGAAGGGAAGGGAGGAAGGAGGGAGGGAAGGAAGAAAGGAAGGAGGAAAGGAAGGAAGGAGGGAGGAAGGAAGATAACACTTTGTCATCTCCTTTCACCAGGTAGCAGGTTCTTCCTACCCCATCTTTTCATTCAGTGTGTCACCCTTTGAGAGTTGCAACCATATCTGGGAGTTTCATTTCCATTTCTCTACCTCTGTAGGTCCCGAAGCTCTGCCTCTTTCCTGGGCAGCTGCTAAAATAAAGGTTCTTGGTTACAAGGACTGGCAAATGCCTCCAGAGCAATGAGAGCTTTAGAATCAGTTAAGTTTCTGAGGTTTCAAAGCACCTCTTTGGGGGTTCTTTCAACCCTGCTGACCTACTTTATTTTCTTAGGCACTCGGCTTGGCATCTTAAAGGAGAATTTTTTTTATGTTTCAACCAACCCTTCCAGGTACTCTATACAGAAAGATTTTCTAGGGTAAGTAAGCCCACATATTACAAGAATAGAAGTACCTGGTTTTCAGCCCACTTCAATACGGCTTGCAAGCTCCACATTCCAGCAGCACAGCTCTCAGTAAGGTCTTTGGTGACTGCCATATTGTTTAACCCAATGGTCTACATTCTTTTGGTCTATGGTGGCCTCTTCTTGGCCTCCATGGCACCACACTCTTTGTCCCGCCTTGTGCATCTCTGGCCTCTCCTCAGCCTAATTTGCTGCCTGCTCCTCCATGATTTAGCCTCTAGAGTTGGTGTCACTCCAGTTTCCGTACCAAGCCCTCGTTTCTCCTTATCGCATATACATTCGCTGCCTAGATGATCTCAGTTTTCACAGCTTTAAATATCACCCACTTACAGCTTAATTCAAGTTTTTGTAACAGACTCTCTTCTAAGCTGCAGATGCATATTATCTGACTTCCTGTCTACCACCTCCGTTGAATGTCTCAAACTTAACATAGTCCAAAGAGACCTCTTAGTCCTCCCTCCATAATTTGTTTCTCTCTCAGTAGTCACCGTTTAGGGCATGGCATCTCCATCCACCCAACTGGGCATACCAGAAACCTGGCGGTCATTCTCAACATCTCCCTCTTTCTCACACTCAGCATCTAGTTCTTTACAAATATTAGTGATCCTGCCTCCAGAATATATCTGCAATTCACACACTTCTCTCTACGTGTTCCCTCCGAACTCTACTGGAGGCTACCGCCAACTCTCATCTAGGTTCCTACAATAATCTAATCATCTCCTATTACTGACCTTTTCAGGTATTTTCTTTTTTTAAATATTTTTTTAGTATTTATTTCGTTTTGAGAGAGAGACAGAGTGCCAGCGGGGTAGGGGAAGAGGGAGAGGGAGACACAGAATCCGAAGCAGGCTCCAGGCTCCGAGCTGTCCGCACAGAGCCCGACGCGGGGCTCAAACTCACGAACCGTGAGATCGTGACCCGAGCCAAAGTCAGTTGCCCCACTGACTGAGCCACCCAGGCGCCCCTCAAGTATTTTCTGCCTGGGAGCCAGAGTGGTATTTTAATCCCTTCGGTGGTCTCCCATTATACTTAGTCTAAATCTAAAATACCCAACGACCCAAGCTTGTCTGTCTTTCCCCTGACCATCTCCCCAGCCCCACTGCCCACAGCTCCCCCCACGCTCCAGCCACACGGGCCTTCTTTCAGTGCCTTGAATTTGCTTCATTCTCTCTCCTCCTGGAGTCTGTACACAGCTGTTCCCTCTGCCCAGAGAGCTCTTCCCGCCCCACCAAGTATCTGCTGCCCTTCACCTGGTTAATATGTCATCATCTTTAAGACTGGCTTACATTTTACCTCCTCAGTGAGAATTTCCCTAACCTTCATGCGAAATTAGCTCATGTGCTTTTCTTCCATGGCACATATCACAATTTGTAAGTATGGTTTTCGTGTGATTATTTCTTTGTCTTTACTTCCCACTAGACTCTTAAGCTCCATGAGAACACAACCTCTTTGTTTTGTCAACTGCTATATATCCAGCACCTAACAGAGTGGCGCCCAACAAATATTTGATGACAAATTAGTGAATGAGCACAAAAAATAAAATTCTTTCTCCTTCGAGTCACTGGCTAATCAATATCCAGAAGACGCAGTTCTTGAATTTTGATAAGGTAGAGGCCGGTTTCAAATCTACACATTGGGAAATCATCGTGCGACTCAGTTCACAGTTACTCATACCAGTTGGCTACAGGGACTTTCTACGTCTGCGTGACTCTAGGACCCTTACTACATTAACATTACAGCACCTTTTGACTTAAGAGCGATTCCAAGGGAGATTTTTGAGGGCCGGGGGCTCATACTCCGTGCCTAAGGATGCGGAAGGACCACACAAGAAAGCACACCATCGTCATGGCAGCCTTTCTGGAGAAGCTGCTGTCCGTCAGCGCTTAGTAGGAAACAAAGTGGATACATCTGTAATCCAGAAATTCCTTCCTGGGAGAATGCCCTCCGAGGACTCTGCACAGACCCTCAACAGGGTGGGAGCGCCAGTGTTTGTAGTGGGAAGAGGCTGGATGCGACCTGAGTGCCCGTGATTAGGGAAATGGATAAGGTGGTTTATGTAGGCGATGGAAAACCAGGTCTGAGTGAAATTTACAGCACCACAGGTAGACCTTAATCTTATTATACACTGTCCTCAGTTGAAGAGAAAGTTTAAGCTCTGATATAGTCAAATCCATCTACCTCTTCCCCTTATGGTTTGTGCCTTTTAAGCCTTCTCTATGAAATCTTTCTTCTTTTGGCTGAAGCCAGTCATCCCAACACCATTTATAAAACCCTTTCCCCACAATCTGTGACGCGATCTACACTGTGCCAAATTCCCACTGGGTCAGTCAACATAGGGCTGCCTCTGCCTTCTCTATTCTGTTCCTTCCGTCGGCTTGGATGTTCCTGTCCACAGACCACATGCCTTCAGTTACCATGACTTTATCACCTATCTCAGAGCTTAGGAGATCAATACCCACTACCCCTGCTCATCCTGTTCAGACCTATCTTGGGCATTCGAGAACCGGTATTCTTTCACAAAGATGGACTCAGTCTGTGCAAGGACAGCACAGCAAAGAAGGTGGACTTGGGCCTCATTTACTGCTGTCACTGTGGACACATCTGAATGTGTGTCCCAGACCTCAGCAAACATTTCCGCCACGTCAACCTTCAGAAGGAAGAAAAGATAGTTGGCTAGCATTCTCTGTTTACGTGAGTATATCATCTAAAACCCTGAGAGGGGGCGCCTGGGTGGCTCAGTGGGTTAAGTGTCTAACACTTGATTTCGGCTCAGGTCATGATCTCACGGTTCGTGAGTTCAGGCCCCCCCTCCACCCTGTCGGGCTCCATGCTGGGTGTGGAGGCTGCTTAAGAGTCTCTCTCTCCCTCTCCCTCTGCCCCTCCTGCAATTGTGCTTACTCTCTCCCTAAACAAATAAACAAATAAATAAACCCATGAGATAAACTATTCTATATGATTTAAATATATCCCCCAAAATCTTTCCCCAAAATTATAAGTCACTTTTGGGAACCAACAGCTATGAACACGGTTTAAGTGGTAATAAAACATAGTGGTTAATATGTTAATACTTCTTAGAAATGCTTCACACGGTTAACCCAAGTGAGGTCTCTCTTGCCGTGTAACCAAATGCAAACTTTTGCTTTTATGTCTGCCTCCTTCAAGACCACGTTCAAGAGGCTGATTCATTTCACTGCGGTTTGGTACAACACAGAAGGGCCTCGAGAACCAGGTGGATTTGTTGTACTAGTTAGACAGCAAATGCTGGCTAAATGAGTGGTTTTAAATCTATCTACTTCTAGACTTTTAAAATCAGTTTCACCACAACTATGAAGAGGTTTTAGGAAATCTGAGTTCGGTGCTGTTCAGTTCACGGAATCGCTGGTTATTCGTGCCAACCAATAAACATCCGCTCTCACCTCGGGAGCATCCCGACTGGGGGCCAAATGTGAAGAAAGGTGGAGGCCTGTGGCTCCGAGGGGCTGACCGGTGTCTGGTATCCTCTCTCATCCCCTCAACCTGACACCTAATCCCTTCCGGCCCAACACCCCAGGAGGGCCTGCACCCCCCACAGGCACGCACTTCCCTCATTGGCTAAATCCCTTCCCTGCCCCCCGTCCACACCGGTCCCCGAGCCATTTCCTCTTACGTGTCACATCTTCCGAATGTGCACCTGACTTGGGAGGCTCCTCGTAGGAGCACCTGACTTGGGAGGCTCCTCGTAGGACGAGGTGGCAAGTCCCGGGGAAGGGGGTGGTGCCGCTAGCCAGGCCCCGGGCGGGCGCCACCCAGCTTCCCGGAACAGGGCCGCGAAGCTGCCTCTGCCGCTGCCGCTGCGCTTCTCTGTGACGCTGAAGACTTAACTTAAAAAAAAAAAAAATCTATGCAGTGAATTAAAGGGTAAGATGGGCTGTGAGCAACTAACCATTCAATTTTATGTTCTCTCTGAATTAAAAATCCTCAAAAATGTCTTTTAAGCTCAATTACTTTTCTACTTTAAGATTGATGAGGCAAGTTAGGGGTTGTCTTGCTTTCTACCAAACCACATAAGATAAATGCTGCCCACAATGAGTCCATCACCGCAAATACGCTCAAAGAGTCTCACTCAAGACCCACAAGGCGATTCCTGCTAAAATAAAAGGAGAAGAAAATCCAGATCGCCTCCTTCATCCTGAGAGAAGTTATTAAAGATCAGATCCACGGCGAAAGAAAAAACGTCAAAAGCACAGAGAGGTCGGGGGACGTGTGAGGACAGAATTCACAGGGCACAATCGGTGGGTGGAGACAGCAGAGGGCCCCCCTGAAGCCTCAACATCCCTGTCTGTCACCGGGGTCGAGGCCCTGCCTGCCCATCCATGGAGGAGAAGGTGGGAGGAACCACATACTCAGAGTCAGGTGCTCAGAGACGGCCTCTCCACCACCCCCGGCCACTCCAGCTGGGCCTAAAGGAGAAAGGAGTGTGGCGGGCTGCACACTCAGGTACCCGAGGGACACACTCCCAGTCGCTCGAAGCCACAGCTGGCACTAGTGGACTGCCACGCCGTCGGAACACCACCCTCTCGCCGCCCCGTCTCCAACCCCTAGCAAAGAAAACGGATGGGGCGCCCGGCTGGCCCAGTCGGTTGGGCGTCCGACTTTGGCTCAAGTCACGATCTCACGGTTCATGGGTTCGAGCCCCATGTCAGGCTCTGTGCGGACAGCTCGGAGCCCGGGGCCTGCTTCGGATTCTGCGTCTCCCTCTCTCTCTCTGCCCCTCCCCTGCTCGCACTGGCTCGCTCTCTCTCTCTCAAAAATACACACTAAAAAAATTTTTAAAAGAAAAGAAAATGGAGCCAAACTCTGGAGTCTTGGATGCACGTGGAAAGTGAAACTTGGGAGGTGGCTCTCCTTCCGTGCGTTAGTACTTCAATGGGCTTTTAATGAGCACCTACTGTATGCCCCCATACCGTGCAGACGGTTAGTCACAAGCCCAGTGACAGAGGCAGAGATGCCCGGAATGGCGTGGCCTGCACACCTCGAGTCACAGCGGCTTCGGAAATGCTCTAAGCTGGCCTTCTTCTAAGAGGACACCCAAAGAAGAGAAGGAGACACCGCCTGCAGGGGACAGAACAATGCCAAGCCTCTGAGGGCCACGCACGCCACACAGAAAAGGCATCCACGGGCAGAAAAAGAAGCTCCATGCCACCCTCAAGACACTGGGCTTTCAGGGCGCCGAGTCCTCAGGGAGCCCCTGGAGGGAGAGTGCGGCCTGAGGGTCACGAAGGCACGTGGCCGCTGGCCCCAACGGTGAGGCGCTCGGTGCAGCCGCTCCGTCCGGTTCAGTGGCTCCGTGTCCCGGCAAGTTTGCCCCCCGGGCCACCTGGCAATGCCCTCCCAGAGACACGTTTGGTTGTCACAGTCGGCAGGGGTGCTGCTAGCATCCAGCGGGCAGAGGCCTGGAACGTCGCCGAATGCCCGCCAATGCGCACAGGTTGGCCCGCACAGCAAACTACTGACCTAACTTGTCCGTGAGGCCAAGGTTGAGAAATCGAAGCTGAACACACACTTCCGTCCTGGGGACACAAACGCACCTTCTCTCTCGCCCTCCCCACGCCACTGACGAAGACCACATGGCCCGGTTGTCACCCCACCCCGAAGTGCACAGAAGCGATTGTTGTCTCTGTCGGTGACGAGACGCAGAGGCCTGTCAGTGCTCCCGGCCCTGGACACCAGCCTTCCGGGAAAACGCACACAGGAGGGGCCTCGCGGCGCCCCCCACGCCAGCCGCCCTCTCCCAGAGCAGACACACAGTATTTTGAGACTCTGGAAATCAGGGGAGCCGGCAGCTGCAAAAAGACAATATTTATGGAAAACGAAACCCAAAGTGTCCGAGTGCGTGACTACGGGTGCGTGACAAGGGTCCGAACGGGGAAGGAGAGCCCGTGGATCCTCGTTCCGGCGCCACGGGGAAGCCTCTGGCACACCCTCCTTCGCCCCGGGATTGTGAGCGGACCCCAGCGAGCCTGCAGGAGAGGGGCCCGTGGTGGGTCCCCAGCACCCGGCACCCGCTCGCAGCTGCTCCTCAGCTCCAAAGAGCAGCCGGGAGGGGGCGTCGGCTCCGGTTTACTCTGAACCAGGACTAGGGAGCCCCGGCTCACTAGCGACCCGAGGAGTCCTTCACTGCGACGGTGCTCGGTCACCTGAAGCCAGAGAAGGCCAGCGTTAATTCCCGCGCACGCACATGCACACACACCTGCACACAGACGGACACGCCTGCACACGTGCGCACACACACAGGCAGTCCCTTCCCTTTACCACCACTCTTTCCAGATGGCTCACTAGAATTGTAGGGTCAACCTCCCCTGCTCTTTGGGGGAAAAGACGCACAGAGAAGCCCTGGAGCGCTGCTCTGCGGTGGAATCACCACCGTCCCAGGCCCTAAAACGCTCCACCTCCGTGGGCGTTGATTTCACCACTGCAAATGCCACCACACAGCCTCAGCGCGGCACACAGGCCAGCCGGGCACCCAGAGGACGGCCAGGCGCTGGGGGCATCTCCCGAGCAGGGCAGACCAACAAGCTGGAGATTCTTTCTCGCTATCAGACTTGACACAGAAACAGCAAGTCAACGCCAAACACCCCCTTCGGCTCCTCGGGGTCCGCTCGGACAGCTCAGCCTCCGCAGGCCTCACTGCACCAATTCTACCGTCGCTGGCAGGGGGACAGCACGGTCAGGAGGCCCCGCAGTCCCGGACCACGCCCCATGGGAAAGCCAGCAGCAAAGGGTGATTCCCTGGGGTCCAGGAGGCCTGCTTCAGGCAGGTAACACAACCCGCCTCCGGCCCGGCCAAGTGTGTCCGTGAGACTGGTCCCATTCAATGGACTCTTTATTTGAAAGGTTTTGCAAAACCAATGCCAAGTTGAATAGGCCGTGGGCAATGCGGCCTTCTCTTGCCTCGACTGACGTAAAAGGAACACCGTCCGTAAGGGGTTGGTGAACAGGAGATAAAGACCCCCTTCCTACAGATGGCCTCTGGCCCCTGGTCCCCTCACCTGTGCAATACAGAGCAAGCTTTCCAACGTCCTAGCCGACACCCGGGGCCCAGAGACCCATGCGCTTTTGCCCTCCGCCCCGCAGAACAAACACCGAGCAGGACAATGACCACGAGCTGAACACCAGCGGCCTCTCAGCAGGTCTGCCTGGCCTCCTGGGGCATCTTCTGAATGACGGGGCCA
This sequence comes from Panthera pardus, assembly GCF_024362965.1. Lineage (NCBI taxonomy): Eukaryota > Metazoa > Chordata > Mammalia > Carnivora > Felidae > Panthera > Panthera pardus. The sequence goes on along the minus strand of NW_026526969.1, from coordinate 12,510,333 downwards.
GAGTGCGCTGGATCGAGGCAAGGCAGGGCCGGATGGAACGCCAGACCCTGGGCCCACAGGGTGGGGACGTTAGGGTGCCGGGCCAGGGAGAGTTGACTGCAAAAATGTCAACTCCAGTTGGCGAGCTTTTTATTGCCGCCACGTGCCAGCAACTCCAAATGGCATCAGCGATCAGATGTCCCCCCTGTCAGTAGGACCCCCAACTTCTGCCTATAAGCACACAGGACAAACTGCTTACCACGTACAGGAAACGTTAACAATAATACACAACTCTAACTCCCTGAGCGTCTGCCAAGCACCATGCTAAGTGCTTTGCGTACATCACTAACGCCCGTGACTGGGAAGTCATGCCCCCATTATCCAGATCAGGAAACTGAGGCCACGGGGGTGAAGTGATCTGCCCAAGGTAACAGAGGACGGCTGCTGCTGGATGCCAACCGCGGCACACCCCTGGACTGTGGGACACGGAGGTCCCCATCAGGCCTGAGTGACCCCGGTCCCTGGAGTTCCACTGCTCATCTCCACACTGAAGGTACAAAGCGGGCCCCACGCCAGAAGCAGAACTAGAGAAAAGGAGCATTTGCAACCCCTCGGGGGCACACACAACAGGTCAGGAGTGCTCAAGGCCTCTTTCGATCCTGGGATATTGTGAAATCAAATGACAAGTCCCCTAAGGCCGTTAAACATCCTTCTGCTGAGAACCACAGAAGACAAGTCCCTTTTCTGAATAAAGCCACCATTTTCTACAAGAAATTAAGAAAAAGCCAACTATGATCTGAGATACACCGAAGAGTCTTTTGGCTCTGGAAGAAAATGATTTCTTATGGCGTTTACCTATTAAGATAATCAGTTCCTCTCCACCAGCCGAACCAGCCAAACAGACACAGAGCCCTGGCCCACAGGCCTCCAAGTGCCCCAGGCACCCCATCACCTCTGGAGACCCTTCACACCTCCTTGTCCCTTCACTGGACTGTTCCAAAGACTCACCCCACACCTCGGGCACCATGGGACTTCCCATAACCCCTCGGCCACCTGCGCGGCTGTGCACGGCTGTCTGCAGCAAAGGACATGACTGGGGAGCTGGAACAAAGGAGGGACCTGCCCTACGACACTGCAAGACTCCATCAGGAGCCACTACAGCACGCGCACGTGTCCCGCAGTATAGACCAACTGCAGTCTCCACAGCAACTTTGATTAAGAAGTCCTCAAGGGGCGCCTGGGTGGCTCAGTCGGTGGGCGTCCGACTTCCGTTCAGGTCATGATCTCACAGTTCGTGAGTTCGAGCCTCCCGTCAGGCTCTGTGCTGACAGCTCAAAGCCTGGGGCCTGGTTCAGAGTCTGTGTCTCCCTCTCTCTCTGCCCCTCCCCTGCTCGCACTCTGTCTCTCTCTCAAAAATAAAATAAACATTAAAAAAAAAAAAAAAGTCCTCAGACACCGTGACAGACGAGTTTTCCCCCAAACGGATCCCGAGCCTCTGCCTTTTCATTCTCCCCTGACCAGCCCCTGCTCTTCCTGAACCTTCTCTCGTTCTCACCTGCCGTCACGGTGTCCACGTCCTTGGCTGCCAGCTCTTCCACGTCTGACCTCTTTCTCAGCTCAAACCTCCGGGACAAGCCCTCGCGGGGTTTCCATAATTCCTGGATCAGGAGGGGCTTCTCGTTGTCCCCAAACACCCGAAAGCCTTCGGCCCGCCACTGCTGCCCAGAGTCGCCGGCCTGGCCCACCACGTCGCACAGCACGTACTGGCTGGCGCACTCGGGGCTCAGGGCGTAGCGCTCCAGGGCCTCCTTCACCAGCTCCTGGGCGCTGGACGTGCCCGTGGCCAGGACGCTCTTGTAGTGGGTGCCCGAGCAGACGCTGTCCCCGAACACCTTCAGGACCCCGGGGGCCGAGAGCTGGGTGGAGAGCTCCGCGGGGTCGTCGCTGGCGCCCAGGCTGGAAAAGGTGGTGTCCAGGTCGCGGTACTTGTAGCTCAGCGTCCGGGACAGCACGCTGGACAGCAGCTGGCTCTGCCGCTTTAGCTTGCTCTTGGTGGGTGGAGACATGATGAAGTGGGTCCCATAAAACATGGTGGGCCAGCCTTCACGGACAAGGACCGACGGCTCTGGCCGATGGCAGGGTAAAGGCCGTGTCCTGAGAGAAAAACGTAAGGCGGGTTAGCATCAACCATCATGAGCGACAAGAGGGAGCGAGGCTCGGCCGCCCGGGGCCCGGGGCCCCAACGGAGCCAGAGGGGCCAAGTCTCCCCCCCCCACCCCACCCCCCCAAGCACCTGAGGCAGAATATGACTGAAACCAGCAGGGACTGCAAGGAACTAAGCAGGTCTGAATGGCCCGAAGCACCCTTCAAGGAAAGCCGTTTCCAGGAAGCACGATGAGGTCACCAAAAGGTAAGACACACTCGGCTGCAGGGTTCTGGCTTCTGGGACGTGCTGGGCACATGCGTCCTGCGCGGTAGGCAGCCAAGAAAGAGGGCCAGCGGGCGTGGGGATGAGAGCGCTTGCCTGGCAGAATCGCCACGGGGCTGGCCAGGTCTCGTGGGAGGCAGCCCACGGAGGGCAGCAAGCCTGATCTCCCCAGCCCAGCCTCTCCGCCACCGCTGCGTCTAATACGGGAAATTAATCGCAAGCACGTGGATGTAGGAAAACAGGCAAAGTCGCAGGCACGTTAACAGAGTGGTGAGTGATCAGACATTCAAAACACAGACACCCCCCCCCCCCACCCAAAATGCTGTCCCTCACTGGCCCTTGCCTGGCCCTACAACGTCCACACGACCACAGTGGACACAAAAGGGCTCTTCCAGAACCAGGGGAGGCATGACTGGAATGTATGCATTCCACCCACCGCATCCAGCCTGGTATTCAGGCCCTGTCCAGGCCACAGATGCAATCTTGCTGGGGAAATTAGAAAACAGCTCTGGGACACTTCGGTGTGTCTAAAAATCCTCAATCCAAAGCCCCTAGAGCTCGAAGGGTCTGAGAATTCTAAAGAGATATTTGCCAGGCTCTCCCGCAAGCACTGTAGGGAGCAGGAAGGCACGAGAAAAAGAAGGGTCTCCGCTTCATGAACACCAAGGCTTTGCAGCAAGTGGGGGACACTGGAAAATCAGACCCATCACCTAACTACTGTACCCCACTTCTATGCTGCTGCCCTCGCCAAAGACAAAACCAGACAGGCTAACCAAGAAAAGTCTACTCTCCCAAGGCTCTGGAAACAGGGGCCTGGGTCCCACCTCCACTGTGACAAACATCAGCGCTCATTCAGCTGAAGTCAGCGTCCCCAGTCCTGACCCACCTCTGGCTCCAGCAGCTCTGGAAAAGGCTTTCAGGAAGTGAGGCTGTCCGCCTAGGGCAGGAGAGAGTCACCAGGGAGCCTCGCGAACAAAAGAACCCACACTGGGCACCCGCCCCCCCGCCCCCGCCCCGGGAACTCGAAGCGTAAGGTGCTTGCGACACTGACACTGTGCTTGGGCCTCTTGCTAGTCGTGCACCCGGGCTTCGGTCACATGCGCTAAGTGTCTCCCTCCCTCCAGGGCTGCTGTGAAGGAAGCTCGGAAGCAGACCCTCCGTTCAACTCCTCTAGAACCATCCGGGATCTGTCCGCCATCATACAACCCTCAGAAAAGCCTGAACTCTTCAAGCTGCTGCTGACAGCTTCACGCGCCAAAGACTAGGTTCCGAACACTAACGTCTGCCCTTTGGGGGGGCGGGTGGGGGACCCTCCTCGTGTTGTACAGCCTGTCATTTATGCTTTACCACCGCAAAGCTGTTTTTTATGCAGTAGCTTTCTGAAGACTGGAGCTCGCGAATTACGTACACAGCTTGCCTCTCAGGACACCCTGGCTCAGAAGCCTCTGGGCCAGCACGTTCTCAAAGGACCTGAACCCTCCACGGACACTTGGCTTACTCGGCCTCCTCCTTCAAGCACAGGCCCCAGGGCCTCGGCCCAAACCCAAAGTGGCCCAGGGGCTTGGAAGCCTCTGCCTTTCAAGATGTCTGAACGTAAACTTGAATATCACGCCGTAAACTACGGGAAAGACGCCCAGATACTGCGGAGAAGGCAACGGCTATTGTGCGTCTGGCAGTGGGTCCGGGTTCTGCAAGGTCTGAGACATATACAACTCTACTTTAATACAAAAAAAAAAAAAAAGAACTAGAGTGGCCCCTGGGTGGCTCGGTCGGTTAAGCGTCTGACTCTTGATTTTGGCTCCGGTCATGATCTCTCAGGTTGTGGGATTGAGCCCCACATCGGGCTCTGCATTCACAGCTCAGAGCCTGCTGGGGATTCTCTCTCCCTCTCTCTCTGCCCCTGCCCTGCTCACTCATGCTCTCTGCCTCAAAATAAATAAACTTAAAAAAAAAAAAAAAAAAAAAAAAAAAAAAAACGACTTACAACACTGCTAGGTCCCCTCCCAGGGCCTCAGAAGTGAGCTCCCCTCCCTTCTCCTCAGCAGGATTCCAAAGCAAAGTCAGCAAAATCACGTCAAGACGAGAGAACATGCAAGAGAGGGTGTGATCTGTTCTCTTCGGGTGCCCCTCCTTAAGCCCCAAGGAGCCCCGGCGAACACAGACCCTGGACTGTGTGGTCTGTGTTGTCAAGGAAGCCGCCTTCTCCTCACAGGCATTCCCTTGGTGGCCATCTTCAGAGAGCAGCCACTGGTGGCGGCCACGTGTTCCCTCGCCAGCGTCCTTCACAGACAGAATGCGGAGGACAGCCTATCTGTCACACTTTGCCGGACCCGTTTCTGGCAAGGGCAGGAGGGCAGGCGCCCCCCGGGGTAACCCGACCTGGGTTTGGGAGGCGTGACCCGCCTTGCCCTTTTCTGCCCCATGCTCTACTCTTTCTCTTCCATACAAATGTTTGGGGAAACGCGGGCCCAAGGGTGCAGGACACCTGCTGTTGCTTCTCTTAGAGAATGTTTTTCTCTTGTTCTCAAGGAAGAATCCGATTTCTGATGAAAACAAGCGTAAGTCACACCAGCGAGGGAAGCCAGCGAGGTCAGTGCCGGGCTGACGAGATGGGTGGAGGCGCACGGCCGGCCCAACAACACAATGTGGAACCCATTAGAATTTCCACCAGGACAGGGAAGGAAGAGGACAGACTCAGGCTCTGCTTTATCCCCACCATCCATAAACCCTACCTCGACAGCTCCAGCCGAAGCAAGGCTCTCAAATACAAGAAGAATTTAATCAGATGTGATTCTGACATGCTACCCGCCTTAGAGGGGGCTTTTTCCACCAGTGGGATTAAGGACTGGCTCCTCTCTGGAATGCACGAGAGGTGGCCCCGTGCTAACCGGAGACACCTGTAATCACTGGCGACTGACAAAATTCTTTCGGACAATTCAGATTAACCAAACACTTGAGGGCGGGGGGGGGGGGCAGTGCGCTGAGCCGGCGCGTCTGCAGCTCCCCCCGCGGTCCCACCAACCGGCTCCCTGACGGGAAATAAACCAGTTTCTTCCACGGGGCCCCCAGGAGCTCCAGCTCAGCATCTGTTTTCTTAGATGCAGTATTTGTCGAGGGGCCGGAGGTGGTACAGAAATAGCTGGGAGACAATGCTTTCGGCTGGCATACGAGTGGGGAACGCGCTGCTGCGTGAACAGGAAAACCGGGACGGGCTGTGGGCGGGGGTGGGTGGGGGGGGAATGTCACCCGACCCTGGAGGGAGGGCGCGGACCCCCGCGCCCTGCTCCCCCGCGGCGCCCGCAATGCCAGACCCCCCTCTAAGGGAGCACCAGGGAGGCTGAGGCCCAGGGGTCCCCTGCAGTGGGGGGCCAGATTCCCGGGTCTCAGGGGACGGTGGCCTCAGGCGAACCCTGGAACCCGCAGGCCGGCTCGCCCGCGCTCGCCCCGCTTCGGGTCCCCCCCCCCCCCCCGGGACCGCGCCCGGGAGCCCGACCGTAGCCGGTCTCCATGGCAACCGGACAAGCCTGGCCAGAACTGCCCAAGAGATGCCCCGTGAGGGCCCCGTTGCCCCAGCACGCGCCCCGCGGCCTCCCCGCCGGCCGGCTCCGCGCCCCGGCGCCCCGGCCGCCGCTCCTCGCGCACCCCGCACTCACCTCCGACACAGTCCGCCGCCGCTGCGTTTCCGCGCGGCTCCCACACCAACGTCGGCCCGCGCCCTCGACCCTCGCCCCGCGCCCGCGCGTGGCGCGGCGCCTCCTGCCGGCCGCCCAACGGACGGGGCGGGACCTTAGGGGGGGGCGAGGCCTCTCGGGGGCGGGGCCCGACGGGCGGGGCGGTGTCTCCTCCCGCCGGCCACCCAATGGACGAGGACGAGACCCTGAGAAGGCGGGGCCTCAAGGGAGGGGCGGAGCTGGTGAGATGTTGGGCGGGGCGCCAGCGCCACCTGCCGGCCAATTAATGGGTGTGGGCGTGGCCTCCAAGATCGGGGCGGGGTCTCCAGATGAGGGCGGGCTGGCTGCGGAGAGACAGGACTAGGCGGCCCACCCCTGTCTCCAGCTCAAGAGGTGGGGCCTCTGCAGGAGAGGCGGGGCCACACTAAGCTCAGGGGCCACTTGCTCCTCTAAGGCTCTGGGAGACCGGTGGGCTGTTGTGTCCCCACTTTGTAGTCCCCCAATGGACAGGACAAAGAAAAGGAGGGACAAGGGTAAAGCAAACGCTTACCAAAAGGGGGGCGTCCCCAATATATGAACATCTAAGACACTGAGAGGAGACAAGGGTGGCAGGTTCCATCTCCCCTACAATCTGTCCCCTACCCCGCAGCCTGAGTTTTAAATGACAAATCAGAACATGACGCCTCTGCTTAAAACGATGCAAAACGGGGCCAGGTCAGCTCCAGGGCTCTGGCCCAACAACCTCGTTGGATAAGGTGTTTTAAAAGAAGCTCGTGTCCTTAAAACTCGCTTTGGCACCAGCCCTCCGGTTGGGGGAAAGACTTTCACTTGGTGAAAGATTGTCCCTTTGTCACATGGGGGATTCATGTGGTCTTGGGTGTAGATGCCTAATTCTACCCCTGGGAGTGAAGCTTTTTGCTGCCATGTTGCTACTGGGGTATAAATTCTTATAGTAACGATTGCATATATGCAGGAGGAAAGGGGAGGCTGGGAACGGATATTTATAGACCACCTACCTACAGTGTGCCAGACCCTATGTGAGGGGCTGTAGCGAGGCCCCAGAGCTCACATCGACTCTTGTGACTCAGATGTTGTCGCGCTCACTTTGCAGATGACGAAATAAAGGTTCAGAGAGGCCGGACAGGTGGAGCCAAGAACTGAGCCTGAGACCATGTGATCGAACAATCCCCTTTACAGGACTCCCCCCATACATGTAAGAACCTTTATAGGACTCCCCATATACATATACACACACCCAACCTTGACCCTCAAGAGGCAGGTATCAGGGCTGAAAGGAGAGCCTGGTTCTCACCATGACCCAGGCTCATCTCCCACTCCTCCCTGCACCCCTCTTCGGCAGGGGTTGCCAAACTATGGCCTCTGGGCTGCTGCTTTGATAAATAAAGTTTTATTGGAACAGAGCTACACCCATTTGTTTAGGTATTGTCTATAACTGTTTTCTTGCAACAGAGACCTTAAGGCCTGGAATAACTGAGAATGAATACTACTCTCTGCTTCTGTACAGAAAGAGTTTGCCGGCCCCCTGCTCTTCAGGATCTAGCAATGCCAACTATTTGGCTCAGGCCTTGGAACACCTTTCCTCCACTCTGTTAGTTTGCTGGGGCCGCCATAACAAAATACCACAAACTGGGCGGCTTCAACGGCAAATATTTATTTGCTCACAGTTCTGGAGACTAGAGGGCCAAGATCAAGGCGTCCTCAGGTTTGGCTTCTCCTGAGGCCTCTGTCTTTGTCTTGCAGATGGCTGTCTTCTCCTTGCGCCCTCACATGGGTGTCTCCCTGTGTGTCCCTCTGTGTCCTAATCTTCTCTTACACGGACACCAGTCATACTGGATTAGGGCCCATCCCGATGACCTCGTTTTACCTTAATCACCTCTTAAAGGCCCTAACTGCAAATACAGTTGCATTCTGAGGCAGAGGGAATCAGGGCTTCAACCTAAGAATTTCAAGGGGACACAGTTCAGCCCCTAACCTTAATCTTCATCACCTGGCCAATTGGCACTCTTCCTTTAGGACTCAGATTAGGCAGCCGACCTCCCAGGAGATCCCCAACAATTCACACCCTCTGGTGTTCACACCCCTGTGGGGTCCCCTCCCGTGCTGAATAGCCCCGACCTATGTAATCAACGAGATCTGCCAAAATGACAGCGTGACTTCTGGAGCTAAACCATAAAAGGCGTGGCTTCCTTGCTTTCTCTGGGATCCCTCGCTCTGGGGGAAGCTGCCGGTTGTGTTGAGAGAACACTCAAGCAGCCCTAGAGAGATCCACATGGTGAGAAACCAACAGCCAGCACCAACCTGCCATCCACATGAGTGCGCCATCTTGGATGTGAGCCCTCCAGCCTCAACAACCTTCAGATGAATACAGCTGACGGCACCTCATGAGGGACCCCGAGCCGGAACCGCCCAGCAAAGCTATGCCCCAATTCCCAGAAACTGTGCGATGATAAATGCTTCTTATTAATGTAAGCCACTGAGTTTGGGGACAGTTTGCTATGCAGGAATGGATAACTAATACGCTTTATCCAGGAAGGCCTCCCTGACTGCCAGAGTTGGATCTAGACGCCTCCCCTGTGCTCCCGTGGGTTCCCATCATATCAAACTATGTTTCTTAAAGACAAATGAGACGCTACTCCTCGGCCCACGCTCCCCCATGACTCCCCTTTGCAGAGACTCAGGCAGGGCTCAAACCCTATCCCAGCTGGCCCTGCTGACCGGCCCACTGCTCCCTCCACCACAGGGCTCCAGCCATACCAAACTCCTGCTTTCAAACGCTCTAAGCTCATTCCCTCCTCTGAAGCCTTTTTCCCTTGGCTGTCTCCTCTTCCTAAAATGCTCCTCCTTTTGTGTCTGAATGCTGGCACCTTCCTCTCATTAAAACTCAGCTCCATTACTGTCTCCAGACCATTCTCTTGACGGTCACCCCTATGGTCATTCTCTATCTCGTTACATGTTTTATTTCATTCATAGGCATGTATCACTATCTAAATGTATTTTCTGGAGTATTTAACGCCCACGGGCGTCTGTGTTCTGTAAAGGGAGGCACTCCAACTGCCTTCCTTACTGCCATACTCAGTACCTACTAGGTAGGTGCTCAGTAGCGGTTAAATGAGTAAACAAAAGGAATGAATAGATTCCCACCCATCTCCTTTGCATCCCCTCACCTGGAAGCTTATCAAGGACAAGAACTGAGTTTTATTCATCTTTGTATCCCTGCTCCAGGCCCATGGGCAGGTGAGCAAAACAAGTCTAAACTATAAAGGGTTGAAGGCCTTTGGAAATCCACAAATAAAATGTTGTGTTGAGCTGCCCTCTGTGGCCACCAGAGGGCACCGGAGTCCCGGGACTCAATCAACCAAAGGGGCAAAGGAGCCCAAAGAAAAAGCATCTGGTTAAGGTCAAAGTGCAGGTTTCCGGGGGTGATGGGTCTAGAGGCAGAAAGCCAGGGCTCTTGAGGGGACCAGAAGACAAGGACAGGTGGCAGCAGGCACATGGAGAACCTTAGATCCCGGCCCTTCTTTCTGGCCACATCACTAGAAGGGGTTGGCCACACTTCATCCCGGGATCCCATTCCTGATGAACTCACTGCCACAACCCATAAATAGCAGTGCTCTGGGTTGGGCCATTCCTTGTACACTCATCAGTCAAAACTCAGCGATTGTTATTTTTCTTGGCACATCATATGCTGAGCAACTTCCAGTCAACAATGTATGCCCTGGGAAAGCACAGGGTACCAGGACTCATGGTATTTGAGATTATTCAATTTAAAGTTGATACGTCTATTCTGATGTAGATTTCTAGTAGGTATTTGGATCTGTAGCTCAGGTAAGATATTTAATTGGAAAACAGGAATTCAAGTCATATATATGGGAAATGAAGCCAGAGGTCATAGATGTGTTCAGCTCAAAGGGTTCAGTGCCATTAAAATAAGTGATGTCAAGTCACTTTACTCTTGAGTGTTTGTTTAACAGAACTTGAACATTTACTTGACTGTTAAAGATTTTAGTCTGGGTGGGACTTAAATAATCTACCCCCCAGTTAATCAATCAACTATTCAGGTAGTGAAGCCTCTGGAAATTCTAGTCCCAGTCTTGGGACTGGGGAACATGTTGAAAAGTTGTTTTTCAATCCCAAGTAGGAGTTAGAATCAATTTCATCAGCCAAAAATATCACCATGTGATATGATCACAACATAAAATCACAAACATGACCACATGTGGTCTCGAGAAAACACACTCCCCTTACCTTGGGAGGGCTCCCCCCCCCCCCCCCATGAGGACTTTTTAGCAGTGTCCAACAGTAGAACACGGCAGGCAGAAGTGAAGTTACACGACTTCCAAGGCTAGGTCGTGAACAACACTATGTCTCTTGCCTGGCTCTTTCTTTCTCTTGGGACCCAGCTGCCACATTGTAAAGGGAAACCCAGACCAACAGGGAAGTCACTTGTGGGTATGGATTAAAATATCTTTGCTTGGGGCACCTGGGTGGCTCAGCTGGTTAAGCGTGTGACTCTTGATTTTGTCTCAGGTCATGATCTCCTGGTTGTGAGATCAAGCCCCGCCTTGAACTCAGTGCTGGGTATGCAGCCTGCTTAAGATTCTCTCTCTCCTCTGTACCTCCCCTACTCGTGCTCTCTAACAAAAGAAAGGGAAGGGGAGGGGAGGAGAAAAAAAGCAAAAAGAAAAAAAAGAAAAAAAAAGATGTCTTTGGGGGCACTTGGGCGGCTCAGTCAGTTAAGCATCCGACTTCAGCTCAGGTCATGATCTCAGTGTTCATGGGTTCCAGCCCTACATCGGGATCTGTGCTGACAGCTCAGAGCCCGGAGCCTTTGAATTCTGTGTCTCCCTCTCTCTCTGCCCCTCCCCTGCTTGCACTCTGTCTCTCTCTCTCTCTCTCAAAAATAAGTAAACATTTTTAAAAAATTAAAAAGAAAAATAAAAAATAAACATTAAAAATAATGACAAGGAAAACAAAAGATGTCTTTGCTTTTGATGTTTTCACAGCTGGAACCTTACCAACCATGGAAAAAGACTGTCTTTTCCAGGGGTAGCCAGGAGAGATGTTGACGATTATTGATGTTTTAAGCCACTATATTTTAGGATAATTTGTTTTACAGCAACAGAGAGCTAATGCAAGCTTTTTAGTTTACTTCATGCTTTTCTAAATATTCCAAGTTTTCTATAGTGAACAAGACTGCTTTTATAAAAAGAATGGACAGATGTTATTTGTAAGAAGACAACTGGGCCAGAGTGAGGCATCTTGAATTTTTATTTTTTTTTAAATTCTTTCTACTCCACTGGGAACAAGAACATTCACAGACAGGATTATTCCTCTTCCTACAAATGTTTATCAAACGTTGTGTTAATACAAAATAGCAATTTCACAAACACAGAGAGGGTCCAATACCAGCAGGACATTTTAAAAAAGTCATGCCACAGATGCCAGTCCCCGACGCCGTAGACACTCTAGGTCTAGAAAGACGAGTGTAAAGGACAGTCAGAGCTCCCGCTTCCCCCTCCCCGCCCCCCCAAGAAAGGCCTTAACAAGCAACAGGAACCATTCCTGCGCAGAAGCGGACAGATTTGTAGTGAAACCCGGCAATGTAAACAGGCCTGGCGGGCGATTCATTCAGCGGGGTCAGGGCCCGAAATTTGAAATTGCTTATGGAGGCAAAACAGCCCTTGCAAAATTGGGTCCCCTCACGTTTCAAACAGATTCACTGTCTCCCTTCCCAGCCCTGCCTGAATCAAGGCGGACACACATTCAGCCCGCCGGAGATTTCTATGACCCATCCAGCCTCAGGGCCCCCCAGAACGTGGGGCCATCATCACCAGGATAAGAGACCCAAAAATCTGGTCTTGCATTCCTCTCAGTGGGGTCAGGGTTCTGAGCTGCCAGATCCTCTGAGGCTACTAACTTCTTTCTCTTTAACTGTCCCCATCTGGCCTTGGGCACGCACGTTCCCGAGGTATGGCACCACGCCGATCCCCCCCAATCACGGCAGAACAGGCACTAAGCACCCACTACCAGTGCCCATGGCTTTGCAGGACAGTACCACCCAGAACGATTCCCAGAGCTGACGGTTCAGACCCACTCTTGCGGCGTAAAAGTCACTTGGTGGGTTACAACCAGCAACCTGAATAAATGACAAGGGGTAGGACCGACAGGGCGGGTAGCGCATCACACAAACTGGGGCTGCGTCGGCGACGGATGTGTAAACTGGAATCACAGTGTAAAATGCATTTCTCCTGATGGGTAGTAATCAAAAAGGTTTGGGAGACAGGCATCTGGGAATAAACGGAGGAGGACCGCTGACCCACGCCAGGCAGATCCCATGACGCACAGGTGACCCTCCTGATACGGGCCGCAGCCGGAGTGATGCATCTCCCCTCCTAACACCACTACGAGGGCGCAGGTCGGTCCTGAGAGCCCATCACAAGGCCGGCTTGCACAGAGAAGGCTGTCAGGAGCCAGCAGGTTGGATGGGCACAGGGACTCCACGCAGACCCGGGATAACCAATCAGGGCTGTGCCCGCCGCCCACCGCCCACCGTGCCCCGGTAACGAACAGCAGTCCCACAACTCGGGGCTCACTGGCTGCCAGGCCCTGTGAGAGGCTTTGGGCTCCAGTGTCCGTGCCCCCTGCAGAGAGTCCCAGCCCTTGCCAGTTCCCAAAGGCAGGAGCAGAGAATGCAGAAGCATTCTCAAGCCTTTCGGGGCTCAGGTAAAACGGACTCAGCTCAGGAACTGAGCAGCCAAGGGATGGCGTTGCTAAAGACAGGAGAACGAGGCCCCACGAGGACCTCAAGGAGAGGCCTTCATCCGCTGCCCCAGAGCTCAGCTCACAGGGAGCAAGCCAGTGGAAGGAGGAGGGTGTGACACCCCAGGGCCATGACTTGGGTTCCAGCCCTGCCCTGCACCACCGGATGACCTTGGGCAAGTCAGGCGGCCTCTCCCAACAGCCTCAGGCTCCCCATGTAATAAGGAAACAGCAATTCCCTCCTGCCAGGTGCTGCCGGGAGAAACATACAAGAAAGATACAAGAACAAAATGTGCACATGTCTAGAGCCGGCTGTATATGGCCTGTTACGCAGATAAAGAGGGGGATGGAACCGAGAACCCTGCCGGAGGCAGTGGAAGCTGCTAAACCAGCTCTCCAAAAATATCAAGCTCAGGTCTGCAGCCTGGATGCGAAGGGCCGACGCCTACAGGAGGCTCCCGAGCCTCACCTTCCCCACCTCCGAAGAGGAGGAGGAGATACAGACTGAGCTCCCCCCGCTCCCCCCACAAATGTGCACCGAGCACCTAAGTGCCATGTGCTGTGTTGGGCACTGGGCATGATCGGTAAAGATGTAGGGCCTGCCCTCAACCGGGTGTCCCTGACGGTCGCTCACAACCCCTCTGCCTCCCAGTCCCGCCCACCTCTCCAGCTCCAGCTCTGGGAGAGTGTTGGTGTGTGCAACATTTGTTACCAACTGTACCACAAAGGGGAAAGTCTCCCAAGGCCCGAGGTCAAGCTGTTTTCATACTACCGCTACATTATTTATCTGTCCCTCCGCGGCCTTCATGCAAAGGTTTCCCGAGGCTACATCACAGGCGATGGTCACACGCTCGTGTCAAAGCAAGCACGAGATTCCAGTTGTCTTCTGTTAAGCCAGACATTTCGAGAAATGTGCAAGAACGTAAGACAATGCCACGCCTCGACCCGAATCTCTTTTGTTTGGAAAAAATCGTTACTTTGAGTAGAAAAATATGTTACTTAGGTTAATGTGAAATGCGGTTATCTTTACGCGAATAGGTATTTTCAAATGTTGTCCCTTTTAACTTCAAGGGTGATGAATGTCAATATTAGAGATAGCCCATAAACACAGGTTCTTTGGTGTCCTCAACGATTTTTAAGGGCACAAAGGGGTTCCAAAAAGTTTGAGAACCACTGATGTACTAGTGTTTGTCCAACGGAAGCTTCTGGAACGATGGAGATTGTCTTTACCTGCGCTGGGAGCAACTAGCCAGACGTGGCTACTCAGTAAGCACTTCAAATGTGGCTAGTACCCCGCGGCACTGAATTTCTGTTTTTATTTAATTTTAGTGGACTTACGCGTAAATAGCCACCCGGGTCGACACCAGACTGCACAGAGCTTCTGTACGTGACGTATGGTGTTTCTCCGTCCCCTGGGGTTCCCTTTATTTTCCCTACACGGTATCTATCAGAGGCGTCTGGGCACAGAGGAGGGTCTCAGTGTTACTCCCGGGAGGAGCTGGGTCCACAGCCCTCTGCTCCCCCAGGGGACCTCTCCTCAATCTGGGGAAGGGTCTGCCATGCGGAGTCAAGCCAGCCAGCCCGCCAGTTTGGGCTCCGTGCTCATCCCTGACGTGCACAGTTTGGAAACGGACCGGCAGCAGCTTACAATCAGCTGAGTAAGACCAACCAAACCAGCTCTTTTTAACAGCAGACCAGACGAAAGCCCAGAGAGGGCAAGTAATCTGCCGAAAATCACACAGCAAGAGGGAAGCTTCACATCCACGCACGGAAAGCAAGGCCACGGGGGAGGGCTGGTGCTTCCTTCCTGCCAGACCAGGGGGAGCCACGCCGCCTGAGCCACCAGGCTGTGAGAGAGGCAGCAGAGGGCTGCACATCCAGTCACCGGATGGCTCAGGATTCGCCACAGCCTTCTACCCAGAGCATGGGCTGCGGGACCCAGGGAAGAAAAGAAAAGTATGGGAGGGAAAGGCACTGGCCCCAGCCCGACCTGGCTCTGTGCCCCGGGCGTATCACTGCCCCGCTCTCATCCTCACTCTCCGGGGACAAAACCGAGCTGTGCCACCCCTTCTGGCTCATGTTCAAGGTCAGCGTTGCTCAGGCTCCCAGACTTGCTCATCTCACCTCAAGTAAGGCAACCAGAAAGGCTGATGGGTCTGGGATCCACACATTTCCTGCCAGCCACCCGTGCGTGGGCAGGTGTCCCGTCGGGACCCGGGGCTCGGAGCCCTCGCAGGGAATCCGGCTGCTGCGGTGAGCGCCGGCATCTGGCCAGAGTGTCCTCAGAGTAAGTCTAGGGAGAGACACAGCGCGGCCCCTCCCAGCCACCCGGCCACTAGGAGCCAGATGGCTACACGCTCCCCCAAATGAGCGTCCTTTGAAAGACTGGGTGGGAGTTTCTGCCCGTGTCTCCCACGCTGGCCTGAATGCGGGGCTACTGAATGAAGCCTCACACCTTTGCAATAACCGTTCAGAGCACGTGAACCGGCTGAAACAGAAACACGGAGACTACCACCATTTCAAGCGCTCCTATCCACGGGCTGGGAACCCAAAAATGGGGTTGCCGGTGTTTTAGGGAGCAGACAGTGGAGTGGGGGAGAGCCCATGGCTGCCACATACTGGCTGTGTGCCCTTGGACAAGTTACTTAACCTCTCTGAGCCTTAGTCTCCAGATCAGTAAAATGGGCTCATGCCCACCTCTTAGAGTGCTTGTAAAAACGACATAAATCACAGGGCTTGGGACAAAGCGGATGAAACGTCAGTGACAGCGCCCAATTTCGGGAACGGCCTGTGCATAAACACAGGCTGCTGAGGGGCATTAACGCCGCGAATCTGGGAAACTAAGTGAAATGGAACCCAAAGCAAGAGCAGTGGTTTGGTGCCCCCCACCCCGGACACGTGTCTGTCCTCTGGAGACTGACTCTATGACCCCATCACTAACGTGCAGGGCACGGCCTCAAAGGGGATGGGCTCCAGAGCAGGGCTTCCAGAAACAGTGTCCAGACCACCCGGAAGAGTGCAGACTCCAGAGTGCCATCCTGACCTACTGGCTCAGCAGTCCCCGGGGTGGGGGGTGGGGGGGTCTGGATCTGTGGTTCAGCCAAGCCCTGTGGAGGTTCCCTGGCCAAGCCCTGGGGTCATGAACACTGCTCTGACTTCCTCCAGCACAGGCATGGCCTTTGCCCCCGGTTCACAAGAGAAAGCGGTTCCGTGTGCTGACCGCAATCTCCATCCCGCACGTGAGATGCCGGACGTGGCTGAAAGTCTTGGGTGCCACCCAGCGTAGGGCCGGACCTGGATCAGGTCCCACCGGCTCCCGGTTCCAGACTCCCGAGGGGGAGTTTCCGAGCATCTCAATGCCACGCCTGACCCCGCACGGGGACCCTGCAGAGCTGGTCTGTTCTCACAACTGGGCATCCCGGGCCGGCCCGGCTCCGTGCGTGAGGGGGCACAGTCAGGAAGCGGTGGGGCAACGGCGTGCTGGGCGGGCCCGTGCGGGCTTGTGAGGGTCAAAGACGCTCATCCCCTCCCCAGGCATCTTCGGTGGTGTCACTGGGGTAGCTGGAAACTGGCCATGGGAGCATTTACACCAGGGAGGTCGGCAAATGCTACACACTAGTGCTTTGTTTTGCTTTCTCAATCATTAAAAATGCTCAGCCCAGGGGCGCCTGCGTGGCTCAGTCCGTTGAGCGTCCGACTTCGGCTCAGGTCATGATCTCACGGTTTCTGAGTTCGAGCCCCACATCGGGCTCTGTGCTGACAGCTCAGAGCCTGGAGCCTGCTTCAGATTCTGTCTTCCTTTCTCTCTGCCTCTCCCCCACTTGCACGTGTCTCTCTCTCTCTCAAAACTAAGTAAACATCAAAAAAAATTTTTTTTTAAATGCTCAGCCCAGACTTGGGGGTAGTGGACCTATCCTTTCAGGACCCCACGATGAGGTCCCCAGAGCCCACCCTGCGGCATCGGGTTGCACGGTAGGCGGTGGCTTTCTAAGTCACTAGACTCACTTCTCAGACCTCTGAGCTCTCCCTGCCCCTCTTAGCCCCTGAGCTGTCCCCGCCCCTGCTTCCCAAAGGAGGCCTGAGCTGGGAAAACATACCCAGCGCTTCAGCTTTTGCAGACGAAATGGAAAAGAGACCTTGGTGTGCAGAAAACCCCAGAAAACCTAGGAATGCCACGTTCTGGGGAAGCCCTCTACGTCACCCCGCTGTGCGGGGCCCCCACCCCCACCGTCAGTCTAGACCCACTTGGGACTCCCATCCCGCACCCACCGGTGACCGGTGCCCTCCTAGGGTGCTCCCAGCCTGAGCCCGATGCTGACGGGGAGAAGGGACGCTCCGTCCCGTTCCCACCACACGTGCAATTTCCAGTCAAGAAAGGCAGGTCTGGTGTGTGGCGTTGGCTTAAAGACCCCTGGCCCGAGAGACCGCTGGCCCCGGGGACTACCCTCGGCAAGTTCTGCCCAGGACCCATCAGGGGGTTCCCACTGGCTGGCAGGCAGGCCTCACCAGCAAGCGCACCTGCTCTGGCTTGCCCAGACGACTGCCAGTGGACTCAGTCAGCAGGCTGTCACCTCCAGGCCTGTCCCCCAGCCCGGCCAAGCGGCGGAGCCTCCCCAACCCGCCTTCATCCCTCCCTGCTCACCGGCTCCCACCCCTCACCCACCCCAGCAGTGTCCACCTAACTCAGGAACAGCTGCTGAAGCACCCAGAACGTCAAAGAGGTCTGCAAACCGCCTCCCTGGCTCCTTGGGGCATGATGGTCACTTTGCTGGGTCGTCCTGGCATACGACAGCCTCAAAGGTGGCCAGGAAGAGGGGGCTGGCTTCTGAATTCCCAGTGTCCCTCCCTCTCCACCCCTGCATGTCCAATGCCCAGACTAGAATGCTTACCCACAGGAGGGGATGGCCTGAGCAACATCTTGTCCTTTCCTGCACTGTTTGTGACACATTTTGGAAGAGGTCCAGGGTCTGGGTTTAGATGAAATGGAATGCTGGGAAACTCACTTTCACAACGATGCTGAGGGAGAGAAAGGGTTCACAGGAAACACCCTGAAGTGGAATAAGGGGAAGGAATGTGGTCAAGGCCCTACAGAGCGGTGTCCTCACCAGCCTGTCCACAGTCTGAAATTCCACCATTAGTCATTCATTCCTCTGGCTAGTACCGCTGACACGCCTAGAAGGGTGTCACCTTCATTATCAGAGGTTGGTTCTCACGTGGACCACTAAGAGAGCTATGAGGATACGAGGCTGGGAGTTTAATTCGTTATCCTACTGAACCTTCAAGCAACGCTGCAAAGTGCCGCCTTACTATACCCATTTTATAGCTGAGGACACTGAGGCACAGAGAGGTTAAGGAACTGGCCCAAGCCCTTACTAACAGAAGATGCCAGATTTGATGTCAGACCCACCAGGACACCGTGCCTCTCTCAAAGAGCTCCTGGGTCGGGGAGCAGGTGCAAGGACCAGGGTGACAAAGGACAGAGATCAAAGCTGTGGTGCAGGTGAGCACGGGGGGTGTTGGGAAGCAGGCGGGAGCCCCCCACGTCAGAGGAAGGCCAGAAGTCCCTCGATACTGACGCCTGAGCAGGGCTTTGAAGGAGGAGTGGGGATGAGACGGGTGGATGGAGGGGTGAACCAGCGCCTCAAGAGGTGTGGGGCACAAAGGGGCAGGCTGCCTCGGGGCGGGGGGGGGGGGGGGGAATGATGCAAGACCAAACCGCAGGAGGAGGGGGGCAGGAAATGAAGGTATCACATAAAGAACTCAGCTGCAGAGCCACTGAAGTCCCAGGTCCCAGGCGCCCAGGCCCGGTCCCATAACGGGGCTTTGGCTGTGACGGGACTTTCACGTCAGCTTGGCACGGGGCTGGGGCCTTGCTTTGGGAGGTTTCCTGATGGGCTTCCCAGAGCTAACGCGAGCCCCTCCCCCCGCCTCAGGCCCAGGCAGAGATCACAGCACTGCGTCCCTGCCCCCCATTCAGGGAAGAGGGCCTCCCCAGGGCCCCGCCCCCACAAAGCTTCCTCTCCTCATCCCCACCCTCCAACCCTGACCCCAACTGATGGCGAGCAGACCAGATGAAGGCAGCTTCCAGAGGCTGGGAGTGCCAGCGGAAACACACAGACATGCACACGTGTGTGCACACCCACACACACCCACGCACAGGTCCGAGAGCAAAAAAATCCCCAAAGCATCTGCTGGTTCAGAACCCGCCTATCTCAGGAATGTGTTGGATGATTTAAAACTGGCTTCGGTACATGGGGATTCCAGATGCTGGGACCCTGAAGTATCCTGGAATGTACTAGAACGAAGCATAAGGCATCCTGTCTTTTTGCCCACCCAACTCTGGTTGGGAGTCGCAGACTGAGGCCTGTCTACCTTGAGACAGAGGTTTGATCCAGAGATTCTGAGATTCCCATTCAGATAGGGGGCTGGGCCTGGATCCCCTCCCGAGTAAATGTCCATGCGCCAGGTCAGAGTGGCCAGCCCAGCCACTGGAGGACGCTGTGAGGGACAGGTCCCTGGAGGCCTTGACATTGGGCTGCTGGGGGCTTCAGAGGTGGGAGTATCCCAACACTGGGGACACTCTGCCCAGATCCCTATGGAACCTTCCCTCTGGGGCTCATGGGAGGAGCCTCTCAGGGCCACTGATTGGCAACAAGCAAGAATCACCGAATGTTGGCATCACGAGCCCTAAACGTGGAGCAGGCCAGCAAGTTCCAGGCCTGCCGCACCCCCCACCCCGCCCCCAACCAACGAATGGCTGATAACTTCTCTGGGTTTGTCAGCATAAGAAGAGAACGTCTGCCTCGAGGTTCTCTGCACCGAGAACCAGCAACAGTGGAGCACAAGGTCAGGTATGCTCAGGTTGCCTGCCTTAGTTTCCCCTTACTGCCCCCAGACCGCCCACTCCAGGGGCTTCCCCGAAAGGGACAAGGGAGAAGGAGTGCAGGAGGCAAGCACGCCCCCCCGCCTGGAGACAGACATTTCACTGGTCTGGGCCACGACCCCAGTGCAGAGCACGCCAGGCAAGAAAGGCTAAGAGGCGCCATCAGGAGTGCTGAGCTGCCCTGAGCACCGCCTGGAGGAGAATTCTGATGCCGCACCATGCTGCAGTTGATTGGTAATGTCTGCTCTGGTCACAGGTATTCACCATCCCTGATGTAAAGCTGGGTGACTCCCTGAACAGGGCGCGATTCCCCAGCCAGGACTTTGGTAGCAGAGGAGGCCCTGGCCGGCCGGGTACAAACAACCCACTGACTCCCTAACAGATTTCTGAGGACCTTAAGGAGCACATATTGGCCCAGGGTCCCCCCCAGTTTGCCAGGACAATGTCTGCTCCCTTTTCTGAAGACATTAATGTTGTCTGTATTAGGAAACGCTTGCCTAGAATAGAAACACATTACAGGGTTAACTTCTCCTCTGTAAATATGACTAAATGTGTTCTTTCTCACCTGGGACCCTAAGGACGTTCTGGCTGTTACCAACCAGAAGTAGCCTCAGACCCGATCAAAAGCTCTGCCCGTGGACGCGCAGACGGGCCTGGGCGCTGTGCTCTGGACCAACGTTCACAGAAACACTTCCCATGATGCTCTGCCCCGTGCAGTCTGGGCCACCTCATTTGGACACCTTGGTCTGCAGGGTGCTGGGCAGATAGAGGTACCTCCAGATGGCATAGTAGTGGGTGCCAGCACCAAATGCCACAAAGAGATGCCAGATGGCGTGGGCAAAGGGGATCCTCCCGTCACTCTTGAAGAACACCATGCCCAAGCAGTAGAAGACCCCTCCGGTCATCAGCTCCCAAATGCCCTCGGTGTTGGGCTGTCGGCAAGAACAAGGGTGGGGCGCAGGTCAGAAGAGCAGGCAGCAGGGCCGGGAGCACCCACCACCCCCCCTCCCACCCAACGAAAAGAGACGTGCATGGTGAGCCTCCCCAGATTCCCGGGAAGGGTGTCCCCACATGTGCTGTCAATTCCCCCCAGATTAATTCTCAGATGTCACTCGGTTCTATCAAAACCCCAGAGAATATTCTACAGTCTATCTTTTCTAAAAATTAACACATCTGGGTATACACCTAAAAGAAGTGAAGGCAAGGACTTGAACAGATACGTGTACAACCAGGTTCACAACAGGCAAAGCGTGGAAGCAACCACACGTCCACCCACGGATGAATGGATAAATGAACCACTGTTCTTGTCAGTTCACGCAATGGACTATCTCACTCCGAGCTAACAAGGAAGGAAACTCTGACAGGTGCTACCACATGGATGAACCTGGGGGACGTGATGCTGAGTGGCATAAGCCAGACACGGAAGGACAAACACCATAGGATGCCACGCATATAAGGTCCCAGGACTTCATCAAATGCATGGAGGCAAGAAGTAGGATGGAGGTGACCAGGGGCTGGGGGAGGAGGAACAGGGAGTCAGTGTCTAACGGGGACAGAGGTTCAGTTAGGGAAGATGAGAAGGTTCTGGACATGGACGGTGGCGACAGATCCACAATAATGTGAACGTGCTTAACGCCACTGAACTGTATACTTAAAACGGCTAAAATCATAAATTTTATGTATATTTTATCCCAATTTTTTTAAAGTAGTACATGTCCATGGGGAAACATTTCAGAGAAACCAAACCAAAAATACGAAGAGAGAAGTAGTGAGGGCACCCGGGCGGCTTAGTGGGTTAAGCGTCTGACTCTTGATTTCGGCTCGGGTCATAATCTCACGGTCCATGGGATCGAGCCCCGTGCCAGGCTCTGCAGGGACAGCACGGGGCCTGCTTGGGATTCTGTCTCCCTCTCTCTCTCCGCCCCTCCCCCACTAGTGCGCGTGCTCTCTTTCTCTCTCGCTCTCTCAAAATAAATAAACTGAAAAAGAAAGTCGTAGTCCCAGCCTTCAGAGATGAGCACTATTAACAATGGAGTCGTTCGTGGTTAAAGGAACAGCAGAGGGGCGCCTGGGTGGCTCAGTCGGTTAAGCCTCCGACTTCAGCTCAGGTCACGATCTCGCGGTCCGTGAGTTCGAGCCCCGCGTCGGGCTCTGGGCTGATGGCTCAGAGCCTGGAACCTGCTTCCGATTCTGTGTCTCCCTCTCTCTCTGCCCCTCCCCCGTTCATTCTGTGTCTCTGTCTCAAAAATAAACGTTAAAAAAAAAAAAAAAGAAGGGACAGCGGAGACTGCGTGAGAACTTGCCACGCCACCCCCCCCCCCCATGCCCCTCGGTCCACTTTTACACGCATTACAGGCTACCGCTGTCAACAGTGCTTTACGGTATCCTTCCAGAAACGTTCTCTCCACGTGCAATACGCAGCATGCACTTCGTACGTATGTACTATGCGCAGGAACGGATCTTTCTCGATCATTCCAGACAAACGGGCTCACGCCATCCCCACCACGCTCTGACTCCATGCTGGATTCACTCCTCTGCTGGGGATCGGTCTGCATTCCCACAGCGGGAGCCGTCTCCGTTCTTTTCAGCCGCTGCGGAGCATCCCAGGGATGCACGTCCGCCAACGTCTGTGCTCAGTCCGCTGCGGCGAATCCCAGGGGATGCACGTCCGCCAACGTCTGTGCTCAGTCCTCGAGAGTGTGGTGCCTCCCAGTACTTGCCACGTGCCGGGCACTGCATGAACGGCCTCGGGGGGTTATCTGACGCCACCTTCACCACGTCCTCACGAGGCGGGTGTCACGCTATATGGCGGTCATGGAAACACGCCCACGGCACGTGGTAAGCGAGCAAAGCACACTGCAGAGCGGCACATTCGTGTCACCTCGTCTTTTTAGAAGAAAGCCAAGTCAGCGTGTCTGCAAAGCCACGTGGACTTGCATGTAAATAAATAGAAAGGACACACAGCAACCAGAATGGGGGTTGCAGCTGGGGCGGGATATTGGGAGAAGGCAGAAGGCGGCTTTGGCTCATTCACATAGTTTCAGACTCATTTTTTGCAGTGACTATGTGTTTAAGTATATGCTTACCATATACAAGTATATAAGTACTTAAATGTATGCAAGTATACACGTACTTAAATATGTAATACATAAGTTGACGGATACTGTATAATTTAATATTTATTCCACGTCATTCATAAAATTTAAAACATTTTTAATAACTTTAAGTGAGTCTTTAAAATTTTGAAAATATGTATTTAATATACATTATATCATGTAATATTTAGTATATTTCATAAAATTTGTAAGAATCTGAAAATAAATTCAAATACAATTTTTTAACTTTTTGATTTTGAAAATACTTATTGAATATAAATTATACAATGCAATCTAATAAAATTCATTAAAAATTTGAAAGAAATTTAGTAGCTTTAAATTAAAAAACATTTCATAGAAATTATAAAAATGTAATGTTTAATATACTCATAAATTTTAAAAATTTTAAAAAGTAAATTTAAATTTTTCTTTATTTTTTTAATATAATTCATTGTCAAGTTAGCGGACATACAGTGTATACAGCACGCTCTTGGCTTCAGGAATAGATTCTCACGATTCATTGCTTACATACAACAAACACCCAAGGCTCATCCCGACACGTGCCCTCCTCAATGTCCATCACCCATTTTTTAAACATAAATTTAAATTTCTTTAATTCAAAAACTTTTTTGGTAATATAAATTATACAGTGTAATATTTAGTTTAATATAATTCATACTTTTTTTTAACTATTATTTATTTTGAGAGAGAGAGAGCATGAGCAGGGGAACAGCAGACAGAGGGAGAAGAGAGAATCCCAAGCAGGCTCTGTGCTGACAGCCTCAGATGCAGGGCTCAAACTCACAAACCATGAGATCATGACCCGAGCCTAAATCAAGAGTCGGACTGAGCCACCCAGTCACCCCTAATTCATAAAATTTTTTAAATAAGTTTAAATATTAAAAATTTATTTTATTTTAAAATATTTAATATAAAATACACAGTGTAATACTTAATATACTTCATAAGATTTTTAAAAATTTTAGAATACATTTAAAGTATGTTTAAGATTTTTAAAACTTTAAAAATATTTATTTAATATAAATTATATAGTGTAATATTTAATTTAATACACTTCATAAACTTTTTTTAAATTTAAAAAGCAATTTAAATAATTTAACTTTAGAAACTTAACAATATTTAATATGAATTACATAATTTAATATTTAATAGATAACTTAAATATATGTACTTAAATGAAAATAAACTTGGAGGGGGGAAAAAGCAACCTGTAAGAATAAATACAAATCATAGGGAAAATCCTGAGCAGGAGGACTAATGGGGCCACGGATTAAAATGCAATTAAGCTACACTAAGCAAAATGGTCTGGTGCCAGGATAGACAGTCCCCTTGATGAAACAGAATTGAAATCTCGGAAGTAGACGCACATATATGCATGAATTTAACAGTTTCACACAGCGGTTTTCAACGGCAGATAATGGACATCACTGGCTAAGTATTCGGGGAGGAATCACCACGTACAGGAGAAACAAGAGTTAGAAGAAAAGTTACCTATTAAAGGTTAAACCATAAAAGAAACAGGAGAAAATACGGGTGACTGTTATCCCTAAACTTGGGGAAAGGAAGACCTTCCTAACCATAACGCTTAGGATAAAACCCATACAATTTAAAAAACAAACAAACAAACAAACCTGTGAGATTTCACCGAATATCCTTTTGACATCAACCAACAATGACAGTACAAAAATAATAAACTGTTACTTGGCCTAGGGAGGGTACCGGGCAGGCTGAATTTACTGTGCCCACCTCACAGATGGGGCAACTGAGGGTCAGGGAGGAGACGGGGTCCATGCATGGCCACCCAGCTTCTTCTCTTCCTGGGCGGGGGCCTCAGTCCTCTCCCTGCAAGGCTCTGCCCCTCACAGGCTGGGCAAAGCTACCCGGAGATCCTATGCCCCACGGTCTGAGGTTATGGGGACAGACCCTGGCCTGGCCACTCAGGGGCCACAAAAGCGCTGCCGGCTGCTTCCCCTCTCAGTGTCCATCTCCAGTGACGCTCGGGGCAAGGACGCTGGATGCTGTGGGTACGCCTCCCGCGCTCCATATGGGCTCAGAAAGTGTGCAGTGAAGGAACCTGGTTGCCCTTTCTGGGCTTGGTTTGGGAGCTTAGGATGTGGCAACACCCAAGGGGGTAATCATTAAGTCCTGAGCCTCGGCTCTGCCTCCGTGCCCAGGGATGTTATTATACAGATTTAATTTAGCAACTGGGGACTACGTCCTACCCACCATTCTAATCCCTCTCCGTGGGATTTAATCCTTAAACACACAGCAGGGCTGAAGCGTGGAGGGTCACAGCTCACTGGAGGTTGGGCAGAGTTGGTGCTACAGAACCGAGGAGTCGAGCCCCCCCCTCCCCAGGATTAAGCCGCATGCTCTACGGCCCCTCTAGACCTCACTCTGCCCGTGTGCCAGAGGAGGGGCTCCGACTGGACAACCCCGAGAGTCACCCCGGGCCCCTCCGGCCAGCCGGGAGCCCCCAGGCCGGGTGGGTGGTACTTACCATTGAGAGGATGACCAGGGCGGGGAAGAAGCCCATGATAACATAGCAGAGCAGCTCCACGAGCTTGTACCTGGCGGGAAGACAAGCCATCTGGG
This sequence comes from Panthera pardus, assembly GCF_024362965.1. NCBI lineage: Eukaryota > Metazoa > Chordata > Mammalia > Carnivora > Felidae > Panthera > Panthera pardus. The sequence goes on along the minus strand of NW_026526969.1, from coordinate 12,484,881 downwards.
CCTCGGGACAGCGTAAGGCTCCCCGTGCTGGGTAGGAGGGGACCCCTGACCGAGTGAGGAGGACTCCACCCTCTGCCCCCAGCACTCCTCGGCTCAGGTGCCACCCAGCTACACGCAGCAGGTGCTGGCGGAACTGGGGGGTCCTGGTTTCCGCCCTCGCGAGGACAGGCCAGGATTGCCAGTGCTGAGTGTGGCACGCGGGTGGGCGCTTGCCACGCTCCAGCCCGGACGGTCATTACCATGTCATCTGAGCACCTCCTCCCACTGGGCCCAAGCAGCCGCGTTCCATCCACCTGAGTGGCCACATCGACTGACACCTGTGTGCCAGGAAGTCAACTGTTCCCTTTTGCTTCTCTGTTTCTGTCTTCACCCGACAACAGGACGGAAGTAAAGGGAGTCCCCGTCATCTGCTAACCCGGTTTAGGGAAGGTGGGTAACACGTGACCCACAGGGCCTTTTCAAAAACCTCTTCAGATTGACCCTACAGGCTGTGGCCTTGGGGCCATCCACGGGCCCGAGCCCCAGGATGTCAGGCAGAGCAGTGCCGTCACGCTTCGGAGTCATCTTGGGGGGGGGGGGTCTCATCTCCCCAGGAGCAGAGAGGAGGCCCCGCCTCCCCTGGGCTCCCACTCCCACCCCCGCCCCCTCAGCCCTGGCTTACCGCTCATGGAAGAAGAAGACATAGACGGTGCCCACAGAGGCCATGATCCAGACCAGCCAACGCATATGCGAGGCCCAGGGGCCCAGCTCCCGAAGGTTCAACCTGGGAGAGAGCCGAGGGCACAGCCTGAGGGGGGTTCCTCCCTTCCCTGCCACAGGAAGGCTGACCCCAGAGAAAGCCTGTGCCCTAAGGCTCCCCAGAAGGGCCATGGGCTGTCATGGAAAAACCCAAGAAACGCTGCTTGGTACGTGCACACGGCTCAGAGAGGACATTCATCACAGCACGGACCACACAGGAAGAGCCAGAAGGTACCCAAATGTCTGCCAGGAGGGGAAGGGGGACTGGTTATCAACTTCCTGCCTCTCAGCTCCAAACCCCCACTTTCTGCCTGCTCCGAGATAACGGAGACGAGGGAGCCGGACCGAGTCCATTCTTCCCCGGCCGCAGGCACGACGTTGTTGGGCTTTGTCGGGGAGTGCAGTGAAGACGCTTCGCAGGAGGAAAGGCTCTTCCTTCCGGACCCCTGCGGTCCTCCCACCACATTCCCTGGGGAGCAGGCTTTTCTCTCCACTGCTCGGCCAGGCTGTTTCCCCAGGGCGAGCTGCCTGGCGGGGCACGGCTTTCTCTAGCACTTGGCCTCAGCTGTTCTCCAGGTGTTGACCTGGGTGCCGGCGGTACAGCGGCAGGTCCCGGATGCTGCAGGCCCGTGGCCCAGGCCAGGGGGCTGCTCCCTGCACCCTGTCTTCAGCCCCACACACTTGCACACGGGGCCCCCTCCCCCGTCAGGGACTCCCATCCAGCAAGCTGTCTGACCTTCACCCTGAGCAGCTGTCTGCACGACTGAACCGCACCGAAACGCTCTAGGTTCCTGCAGGGGCCTCTCTAGCTGCTGGTTCCAGGAGCACCCAGCAAACAGCAGCTTCCGCGGCACCGAGCAAGTGCTGAAGCTCGGTACCTCCTGTGGCTGGCCTCCCCCGGCACCCCAGAGGGCTGATTTCCAGCAAGCTGCACCCACAGGCCCCTCAGGAGCTTCTCTGCCATCCCGTGCGCAAAGACCGGACCCTTCTTGGGGCGCCTGGGTGCCTCAGTTGGTTAAGCGACTTCGGCTCAGGTCATGATCTCACGGTTCGTGAGTTCAAGCCCGCGTCGGGCTCTGTGCTGATAGCTCAGAACCCGGAGCCTGCTTCGGATTCTGTGTCTCCCTCTTTCTCTCTGCCCTTCCTCTGCCTGTGTTCTCGTTCACTCTCTCTCTCTCTCTCTCAAAAACAAATAAACATTAAAAAAAAAAAAAGACCAGACCCTTTCCAATGAGGTGGAAGGTCTGCCCTGGATGGAGGGACAGGTCCATAGTTGTCCCTTGTATCTGCCGCTCCTGGCTTCTCTGGATTTGTCACTGACGCTGGTTAACCAATTCTCCACTATTCCAATCTCCTATTATTAATTCTTTATACCAAATTATCCATCAGAGCGGTTTGAAAATAGAACTATCTGCAACTAGGTGCATACATCTCCAAGGCATGCCGGCAGGTGTTGGGGTGGGGAGTGAGTGGAGAACAGCAGGGCTGTATTATCTGCATATGTGAAGACAGACCTGTAAATGCACAGACACTGACCGGAGTCCCTTGTCGACGGGGACACGGGAGCTCCATCTAGAAAGGGCCAGTCAATGATGGTTGTGGTTTGGCGGGGGGGTGGGGGTGGGGGGGTGTGGAGGGGTCCTTTCACTTTTTTCTCGAGTGAATTTCTTGAGTGAGAATACCTTCTGTAAAACCTCTGCCCTCCCTGTCCCCACAAAAAAGCAAGTGGCTCAGAGTCCATTTGTCATTATAAAGAAGTTAAGTTGGATGTCCATCGACTGACAAATGGATAAAGAAAAGGTGGTAAATACACAGGAACATTACCCGGCGATCCAAAAGATTGAAATCTTACCATTTGCAACAACGTAGATGGAACTAGAGTGTTATGTATTATGTTTAGTGAAATAGACAAAGACACATGCGCGATTTCACTCACATGTGGAATTTAAGAAACAAAACAAAGGAACACAGGGCAAGGGAAGGAAAAATAAGATAAACACAGGGAGGGGGACAAACCACAAGAGACTCTTAAATACAGAGAACAAACTGAGGGTTGCTGGAGGGGAGAGGGGTGGGGGATGGGCTAAATGGGCAAGGGACATCAAGGAGGGCACTTGTTGGAATCAGCACCGGGGGTTATATGTAAGTGACACATCATTAAATTCTATTCCTGAAATCTTATTACACTATGTATTAACTTAGATTTAAATTAAAAAAAAAAAAGTTAAGTCGGGGCACCTTGGGTGGCTCAGTCAGTTAAGCATCCAACTCTTGGCTTCGACTCAGGTCACGATCTCGGGGTCGTGAGATAGAGCCCCAGTCGGGCTCCACACTGGGCACGGAGTCTGCTTTAGATTGTTTCTCTCCCTCTACTGCTTACGCTCTTTCTCAAATAAATAAACAACAACAAAAAAGAAGCTATACTAGAAACCTTAAAGGTAAAAATAAATAAATAACTCGACTCGTTACCCAGAAGAACCATCAGGGAAGATCTTTCTAGATCTCCAAACAAACACGACATAGACCAATGGGTAGGAGAATGAGTAGAGATGGGATGGAGGGCGTGGGCAGAGGAAGGGATAGAAGGAGAATGGGCTGGTATGGAGGTCAAGGGCGAAGGAGGAGTGAGCATCCAACCACATTTTTTACTAAAATATCACAGAGAAGTTCAACTTGACTTTAACAGAAGAAAATGAACCCTTCCCCCGCCTAAAAAAAATGTGAACTTCCAACAAATATTTCTGCTTTTCTCTTTCTACCATGCCAGAGCCCTTCAACCATATTTTACACCCTTTATTTAAGCAAAGACTGTGTGCAGGAATCTTACATGTGGACCTACATCCAAGCTATCAAAAACAAACACAAAAAAATGGAGTTTCCTGACTGAGGCAAGGATGGGGGGAACCCACGGTCATTCACACCCCCACCCCCCGTGGTCCTCTGGGTACCTCCAGGCCTCCACAGAAAACAGCTTGAGAACCAGAGCAATTCAAAGAAAAGTACCCACCAGGGGCGCCTGGGTGGCTCAGTCGGTTAAGCGACTGACTCTTGATTTCGGCTCAGGTCATGATCTCGCGGCTTCTCGGGTTCAAGCCCCACATCAGGCTCTGTGCGGGCACCGCGTAGCCTGCTTGGGATTCTCTCTCTACCTCTCTAGCTGCCCTTCCCCCCCATACTGTTTCTGTCTCTCTCAAAAATAAATAAACTTAATTTTTTTTTTTAATTTAAAAAAAAAAAGTTCCCACCAAAGGAATGTACACCATCTGTCCCACGTCCCCTTTTCACCAGGCACCCAGGCGGTCAGTTTTCCAGCCGGGAAACGGGTCACCAACCTTCTCTATCTCCCCCCTCACATCCAATCGACCCCCACGTTCTGCTCATTCTTCCTCCTGAACGGCTCGCAGACCCAAGGCACGTTACCCGCTCCCCTCGTTCGCGGCACTTAACCACCGTTGTGCTTCATCTCCTGGCTCGGTATTGGGACAGCCCACGTCTGTGTTCCCTGTGAGACCCTAAGTCCCATTAGGGGAGAGAGCCGGTACCTTGGCTTACGGCCTTATCCTCAGCCGCCGGCACAGGACCGGGACAGAGCCCGGGCCCAGTCAGCCGCAGCCGGGGGTAAAGAAGAGAGACGCAGGGATTAAATCAGCAGAGGGGAGGACAGTCCACGGATCGTTCTAGAAATCCATGTCAAAGACAGTTACTGCAGCCGAGCACCAAACTTAGCTCCACTCCACTCGGCCACATCCAAAAGGAAACCTGACATCGCCTGGTTCCCGGCAACCGCAGGCGGTGCGCCGGGCACACCGGGGCTGACCACAGCTGGCTGCGTGGAATGAGCTCCCTCCTCCTGTGGCTCCTGGGGTCTCTCTCCTGCTCCCGGCCTGCTCCAGCAGGCTGCCCCTCCCCCAGGACCTGTGCCTATTCTAGAAGCCTCCAGACATATGCCTGCCCACCTGAGCATCCGACGGTCAGAAGCATACTGGTTTTGGGGAGAGAAGCGGGTCCCCTCCTGTCCTGAAGCCCAGCTGGTCATGGGGCACCGTCTGCCCTGTCCCCAGGCAGGCAGCAGCGGGGCTGGTTTCTGGGGCGGCGGTGGGCGGGGAGAGACCAGCCCAGGAAACCCCCATCGCCCCGGAGAATAGCCCGAGCAGCCTCCCATCTACACTCCGTGTGCCTCCACACCGGTATGAGAACAGCCAGAAAACCATGGTTCCGTAATCTCCCCAAAACCTGGGCACCACGCAAAGCTTGCCACAGGAGCATGGACACCTGAGGTGCGGCCCCCAGAACGCTGTCCGGCACGGAGAGTAGTGGGTGGGTGGCAACCGTGACTCCGTGGGTCTCACCAGGCACGTGCTCCGTGGAAGAAGCGGGATCGAAAGAACGAGAACGCCACTGACACGAAATAAGCAATCAGGCAAAACTATCGTATGGCGACGGGTGTCGGGGCTGTGGTAACCTGGAGGGGGACGAGGGCGCTGGACGTGGTCTGCTTCAGCTGGGTGCGGGCCGCTGTGTGTGAAAATCGGCTTATTTTGCACAGGGACACGGGTGCACACTCTGCAGGCACGGCACCTGCACTGAGATGTGTTTCCTAAAGCAACAGCCTTTGCGTACACACACAAAACCCACTCAGCAGCACACATAACGGAAGAGAACGCCTCACTTATGATGGCCAAAAATAGAAGTTTCCTAGGCGAGCGGAGTTCAGTAGGTTAAGCATCTGACTTCAGCTCAGGTCACGATCTATCTCATGGTTCGTGGGTTCGAGCCCCGCGTGGGACTCTGTGCTGACAGCTCAGAGCCCGGAGCCTGCTTCAGAGTCGGTGTCTCCCTCTCTCTGCCCCTCCCCTGCTTGTGCTCTGTCTCTGCCTCTCAGAATAAAAAAAAAATAAACATTTAAAAAAAAGAAAGAGGGGCGCCTGGGTGGCTCAGTCGGTTGGGCATCCGACTTCAGCCCGGGTCACGATCTCGCGGTCTGTGAGTTCGAGCCCCGCATCAGGCTCTGGGCTGATGGCTCAGAGCCTGGAGCCTGCTTCCGATTCTGTGTCTCCCTCTCTCTCTGCCCCTCCCCCGTTCATGCTCTGTCTCTCTCTCTCTATCTCAAAAATAAATAAAAACGTTAAAAAAAAAAATTAAAAAAAAAGAAAGAAAGAAATTTCCTAGGCCAAAACAGAACGAACCTTCCCGTGGCTCCCACCCTTCAGAAGCCCACACGCACGTTCTCAGAGCGGCACACCTCCTCCAGGCAGCCCTCCCAAGGCCCCCACGCCACAGCAGCACCTCCTCTGAGCTCCCACAGCTGCACGCACACAGGGCTGTCTTACCACGCCATCACTGTCCTGTCACAGATGTCCATCCACCAGCCAGACCCTCGGGGTCCAAACGCCCACCGTCACCCGGCCACACAGTACGCATTCACCAACCATGAGTGCAATGGCTCAGCCGCCTCCCCAGACTTGTAGAGCATGGCCTGAAGCTTTTTCCCCCAAATTTTTAAAATGTCTATTTATTTTTGAGAGAGAAGGCGGGGGGGGGGGCAGAGTGTGCAGGGGAGGGGCAGAGACAGGAAGACAGAGCATCCAAAGCGGGGTCCACGCTATGAGCGCACAGCCCAGTGTGGGGCTCAGACTCACGAGCCATGAGATCATGACCTGAGTGGAAATCAAGAACTGGCTGCTTAGCCTGACTGAGCCACTCAGGCGCCCCGGGTGTGGCCTGAAGCTTAGTGTTTCTTTCTTTCAGAACTTTCCGGATTTACTACTAAATCAAGGTGGAAAACCCCGGGTCACTCGCCGGGGGAGTTTAAAACTGATACAACGTGTGGTGATCTGGCAATAGTTAACCAAATTACAAAGGTTCACTCCCTGCCGCCCAGGAGTCCAAGTCTCGCATTTATCAGACAAAGATCGGGCTTGACCACACAAAGCTGCTGTTTTTGTAGGTCAGAAAAGGCCGCGTCTCAGCAATTCATACGATTGGAGCCAACATATCCGTGCGTGTGTGCTAAATGATACACAAACAACAAGATTCACTGAGGTTCTGTCTCTCTTGGCAAAGGGGTGGACCGTCCCACTGCCATAAATACCCACACACAGGGGACGGCCAGGAAACAGTATGTTGCTGCAGAAAGAAATAAAAGATTGGGAAGGGGTGGTTCAGTCAGTTAAGCGTCCTCCAACTTGGGCTCAGGTGATGACCTTGCGGTTCGTGAGTTCGAGCCCCGCGTCGGGCTCTGTGCTGACAGCTCAGAGCCTGGAGCCTGCTTCGGATTCTGTGTCTCCCTCTCTCTGGTCCTCCCCCGACACTCACGCTTTGTCTCCCTCTCTCTCAAGAATAAATAAACATTTTTAAAAACTTAAAAAAAAAAAAACAAAGGAAAAAGAAAAGATTGGGAAAATCTTGGGGCACCTGGGTGGCATAGTCAGTTAAGCAGCCGACTCTTGACTTCGGCTCAGGTCATGATCTCGTGGTTCATGAGTTCGAGCCCCACGTCGGGCTCTGCGATCACAGCACAGAGCCTGCTTTGGATCCTCTGTCTCCCTCTTTCTGGCCCTCTCACGCTCGCACACTCTCACTCTCTCTCAAAAATAAATCAACGTTAAAAAAAAAAAAAAAGGCCGCACTTCAATGTACTAATGTAGAGAGGTGTCCCCGGCAACATTACCGAGAACAAATGCGATTTGCAGTTTGTATGGTATCCTTCCCTTTTGCTCTAAAAGTTGGAGGAAAAATAGAAGTATAAACATATAAATTTACAACATCACTACGCACGTATGTACGTGTGCACACATTTGCTCTTTTAGCACAAAGTAACTCTGGAAACACACACAAGAAACTGATAATACGTAGTTGCTTCTAGAAGGAGAATGGGCAGAGGGCATCTGTTTACCCACACCCTTTTGTGCCGAGCCAGCATGTCACCCAGCCAAATACAAAAAGGAATTCAGAGAAAAGAGAAGAAGCCAGCCCTTCCCGGGAACGGCACACAGATGCTCACCAGGGCGCGTAGGAGGCCGCTATGAAGAAGTAGATGACCATGCGGTCGAACATGTGCAGGCAACGTTCCACCATCCTGGAGCAGAGAAGGGTCAGGGTCAGGGTCAGGGTCAGGGTCAGGGCCCCAGAGCCACACCCTGGACAAACATGCTTCCCCGCAGGTGGGGAAGAGTCCGGGCTGGGGGCGGGCTCACCTCTACCCAGCCACGACCCTTGGGCTTCCGGGTCCCCATCTGTGAGTGACCAGAGTAGTGGTTTTCAAACCAGTCTCCCCATGACCCTGGGGGTTGAATGGAGAACCCCCGCAGGTCTCTCGGAGGACCCCCCTTCTCCTGAAGGGTAAGGATGGACCCCCTCGCCTGCACTTGAATCACGGCAACTCTGCATTTTGGCTTTTTTTTTTTTTAGTTTATTTATTTATTTTGAGAGAGACACACACACGTGTGTTCACATAAAAAAGAGAAAGAGAGGTGAGCAGGGGAGGGGCAGAGAGAGGCGGGGGGGGGGGCGGGGGAGAGAATTCGAAACAGGCTCTGGGTTCGTCAGCACAGAGCCGGATGTGGGGCTCGAACTCATGAACCATGAGATCATGACCTGAGCCAAAATCAAGAGTCAGACCCTTAACTGACTGAGGCACTCAGGCGCCCCTGCATTTTGGCTTTATACACTGGGCTTTTCAAAAGATTTCAACGTTTATTTATTTTTGGGACAGAGAGAGACAGAGCATGAACGGGGGAGGGACAGAGAAAGAGGGAGACACAGAATCGGAAACAGGCTCCAGGCTCTGAGCCATCAGCCCAGAGCCTGACGCGGGGCTCGAACTCACGGACCGTGAGATCGTGACCTGGCTGAAGTCGGACGCTCAACCGACTGCGCCACCCAGGCGCCCCATCAAAAGATTTCAAATGATGAACGAATTTGGTGGTTAAAACAAAATGCAACACCAACAAAACCATGTGCCCCCCCGCCAAAAACTATGTGCTCCCTCCGACCTCAAAGACCCTCTGGGTCCTGGCATCCTGGTTCAGATCCAGGCTCTGGAACCAGAAGGCCTGGGTTCGAGTCCCAACCTTACCACTTATGGACTGTATGACCTTGACCTGGCTCCTCACCATCTCTCAGCCTCGGCTCTCTCATCTGTCAAGCAGGGAGGATATCCGCAGCCTGTCACGGGCTGGCCATGAGGGTTAAGTGAGTTGGTACTTTGCACGCGTAAGAAGAAGTACTCAACAAACACTGGCTGTTTTTGTGTGACCTCACGTTGAGGAGCAAACCGGAGTCCTCCATATGTTTGCCCGGTGTGGTAACCAACCTCCAAAATGGTGCCCGAAGAGCCCCACCTTCTGGTAAGCCCACCCATGTGCAGCCCCCTCCCCCGATGAATAAGGCAAACACATGTAACCAACAGGGGGCTGCGGAAAGGATGGAGTGTGATTTCTGAGTCTAGATCCTAAAAGATATTATCGCCTCTGCCTTGTCCTCTTGGAACACCAACTTTGGGAGAAATGAGCCACATGTCTGTGGAGAGGCCCATGTGGGAAGCACCCCGTAAACATCCAGCAGCAACCTGCCAACCAGGTGAGGGAGCCACCTTGCAAGCGGCTCCAGCCCCAGTCAAGCCTTCAGATGAGAGCAGCCCCGGGGCCCAGCACCTTGACTCCCCCAGAGATCGAGAACCACAGCCGGGCAGTTAAGCTCCTGAAATCCTGACTCCGAAGCTTCGAGAGATAGCCAAGGTTTCCAGTTACTCAAAACCTCTGCGATTTAGGGTCATGTGTTACAGAGCGATAGGTAACTAATACAAGGCGTGGTTCTGTCCAGCAAACTTCAGCTCTCAATAAATCCGACCAGGGATTCTACATATGGTTTAACTTCACGTCTCCCTAGAAATAAAAGCGGTAACAACAGCTAGTCCGTATAGGGCAGGGACCATAAGCAGAGCACTGGTCTAAGCAATTTGTGACCAATAACTCTTTAATCCCGCCTAGAAGATAGGTACTATTATGTTCATCCACTCCGTGACAGACGTGGACAGCCACGGGCAACACAGTGACACCACTGGTTATGCGGGCAGTGACTTCAACACACAAGAGGACACACAGTATGGCTGCTTTATATGAGGTCCCCAGAGGAGTCGGATTCACAGAGACAGAAGGCAGGACGGGGGGTGCCAGGGGCTGGCGGAGGGGTGGGGAGTGAGCGTTTAAAGGGGACAGAGCTTCAGTTCCGGAAGATGAAGAAAGTTCTGGAGATGCTGGTGGTGACTGCACAGCCATGTGACTGTGTTTAATGCCCCTGAGAGGGACACCTGAGACTGGTCAAGATAGTCAATTTACATTATGTGTATTCACCACAGTGTTTTTAAAAATTAAAAGCAAAGAGGGGCGCCTGGGTGGGTCAGTTGCTGAAGTGTCCGACTTCAGCTCAGGTCATGACCTCGCGGTTCGTGAGTTCGAGCCCCGCGTCAGGCTCTGTGCTGACAGCTCAGAGCCCGGAGCCTGCTTCGGATTCTGTGTCTCCCTCTCTCTCTGCCCCTCCCCACTTGCGCACTCTCTCTCTCTGTCTCAAAAATAAACAAACATTAAAAAAATCATAGAACATAAAAATTAAAAGCAAAGAAAAACTTAATTCATTAATTAAAAAATAAAAATTAAAAGCAAAGCAAAAGTATAAAAACGGGAGACTGGGGCACCTGGGTGGCTCTGTAGGAGAAGCGTCTGACTTCAGCTCAGGTCATGATCTCGCAGTTCGTGAGCTCAGGCCCTGCATCGGGCTCTCTGCTGTCATCACAGAACCCTCTTGGGGTCCTCTGTCCCCCTCTCTCTCTGCCACTCCCCCACATGTGCTCTCTGTCCCTCAAAAATGAACATTAAAAAAAAAGAGGGGTGCCTGGGTGGCTCAGTCGATTGAGCATCTGACTTGTGACTTCAGCTCAGGTCATGATCTCACGGTTCAGGGGATTGAGCCCCACATCGGGCTCTGCGCTGAGCTTGGAGCCTGCTTAACATTCTCTTTGTCCCTCTCCCCGCTCACTCGCGCTCTCTCTCTCCAAAATTAAAAAGAAGAAGAAGAAAAAATAATAGTAACCAATAAAAATAAATACAAACCCCAGACTAACGCCTACACCACAGAACTACTGAAGAGATCAGGGGTGATGTCTGCACAGGACCCGGAACCCGGGGTGGTGCCCACAAGGGTCAAAGGTCATTCTGACGGTTCGAGGATCTCTCGGAACGACCCTGGGAGCCGGGGGCTGGCTCTCCGAGGTGCCCACAGGGGAGCAAACGAGCCTCACGTGGGTGAGGTGATCTGCCCAGGCGGGATCTGACCCCAGCCCGCAGAGGCAAAGATCACCGCCCCGGGCCCCTTCTGGCTCAGCCAGCCATGCCCCCTGCCCTGGCCACCCCGCCTGGCACACACCCCTCCAGTGGGCCAGGCGGAACGCACCTGAGGTGCCTCTTCTTCCAGGAGATCGTGTGGAACACGGTGGACACCACGAACAGCCCACAGAGGCCGAGGCCGTAGATCCAGGCAGAGATGGTCTCCCAGTCGTCATCCGACAGGAAGTAGAGGTTGGAGCTGCCGAGGATGCTGGGAATGATCCAGAGCTGGAAGCAGAGTGGAAACAGGTGTTGCAGGACCAGCCTCCCGTGTGGAATCCGGGGAGGGACGCAGACCCCGAGCCTCCTTGGGCACGCCGCCCACCCGTTTCTCTAGATCCACGCCGCCCATCGGAACCTCCCTCCGAGGTGGTAACGTCCCAGACCCCCACCGTCCGATACGGGAGCCACCAGGCACCAGCGGCCACTGAGCACTCGAACCGTGACTGCAGCAGTGAGGCAGCGAATTTTTAATTCTATTTCGTGGCGATCGATCTCAGTTTGTTTCAGCAGCCCACGGAGCCAGCGGCCACCACATGGGGCAGCACAGCCCTAGAGAAGGTCAGGGTACACACGTAGTCCCCGCCTCCTGAAGAAAACGTCCCTCCCCACCAGGTCCGCCTGGAAAACCCCTCACTCGTCACATCCCGGTTTATCGATCACTTCCCGAGAGAAGTCTAGAACTCTCCGAAGCACTGGGGGCGGGGAGTCCCAGGACGTGTGCCCAATTCTGTGTGCCGGGAGCACTGTTTCTAAAGAAAGGGTCTCTGGCAACACCAGTCAACGGAAGGGTAACACCGGTCCCAGAGGTCATTTGAGACGTTCTGGCAAGCCACGTTTTTAAAAGGAAAAACAGACGGAGTTAATGTCAATACTTTATCTGTTCAGCCCGACAGGTCCACAAGACCACGTAATTAACATACACATTTTGAGGAGACATTTTACATCCTGTCTTTCCTGCCAGGTCTTCCCGAGTGGGTGCGTATGTCGCACGCACAGCACGTCTCCAATCAGACGAGCTGCACGTCAAGCGCGCAACAGCCACACGGGGCCAGTGGCTACCGAGCTGGACAGGGGAGGTCTAGGTCTTTCGTTATTCTCAAAGGGATCCACTGCCCAGAGGATTTCTTAGGCGAGGCTGGGGTGGAGTCGGTGAATTATTCCAAGCAGGCGGAACATCGTTTGCAAAGGCATGGAGGTGTACCTTCTATCCAGGAAACGGCCCATTCAGGTGCTGGAACCTGAGGGGAAGAGCGTGGCAGTGGGAGGTGGGCCGACACATGAGCTAAGACCTGCCCGGGAGCTCGTAACGGAGTCCAGATGCCGTACAGGTGCTAGGGAGCCACTGAAGGTTCGAAGAGCAAAAAGGGAGGCCTGCTCAGCACCACAGTCCAGTTTCCCCAAATGGCCTTCCCTCGAGATCCCACTCACTCTTCCAAGGGCCACAGAGGACTTGATGTCAGCGGGGACATCACCGTGGAATGGAGATGTTGAGTCTCGCCAAGGGCAGAGAGCCTGCCTCCCCCTGCACCTGGAAGCGTCCCCCTCTCAGCTCCCGGCCCCCCAAAAGCCAACTCACAGCATGGGTGGCACAGTTGGCTGCATGTTCGTACTCGGTGGGCTGGTACCTCTTGTGGGCGGGGACTCGGTGGTTCATGAACCTGGAATGAGAGACATAATTCTTGGAAGCTGGGCCAGGAAGCCGGGAGCAGCTGTGGTCACAGGATCCCCAGGAGGCCTGAAGACCAGGTCCCTCTCAGTGGGAAAAAAGATCCCTCCCCTCCCCATCACCCCTCCTCTGCCTCTCCCTCCCTTCTTTCCCACCCCCTTTTCCCTCCCACCTTCCTCCCCCTGCTCCCCCTCTTTCCTATCTTCCTCCTCCCCTCCCCCTCCCTCTTCGCCTTCCCATCTCCCTCCTCCCCCTCCCCCTCCCTTCCTCTTACACTTTGTTTGGACTACCCAATACCTTGTGCCTAATCCCCAGTGTGGCATTTGTTGCACAACTTTGCTAAATACAGCGTTCTCTCCATTTCCTGTTGCTCATTTTCCTTACTGACACACAGACAGCTCCCCATGGGCACAGCCCAACCCATTCTTACTCGCACACCCGCCAGAATAACCACCACCCGGGAGGGGGCCGAGCTCAGAAAGCGCCCTTAGGCCCCCTCCCAGTGACTCTCTTCCCTCAAGGAAACCGCCCTCTGACACTGTCCTCATAGATTAGCTTGGCCTGCTCTTGAACTTCCCATCAATGGGATCACACAGCACAGACCCTTCTTTGTCTGGCTTCTTTGGCTGCGAGACTCATTCATGTCGCTGGACGCAGTGATGGACCGTGTTCATCGCCGTACGGAATTCCACACACAATTATGCCCCCCATCTACTGGACGTGGACTTCCCAGTTTGGGGCCATCGTGGGGAACTCTGCCTCGTGACCACCCGTGTGCACATCCTCGGTGACCATCTGCCCTCACTTCTGCCGGACGCAGATGCACACGTGGAACAGCCAGTTGACTGTCTCAAGCAATATGCACTCCCGGTGTTCCAGAGTCCTTGGAGAGATTCCTCGGCCCCTCCAGTCTCTCCTTTGTTCCGCAGTGGAGCTCCGAAAGCACAAAAGGAGCCCACTGCAGGGAGAGAAAGCTACCGCGATGAGGGTAGGGAGTGACACCCCCAGGGCGTCCGGCACTCAGCCTGGGTCCGGCAGGCAGGACTCCGCACAGGGGTATCCAAATCAGGCTGGGAAGGCAGGCCTGGCAGGGCGGGGAAGGGGCGTCCGAGAGCCGGGGGGTGAGGTCTGCAAGCACCTGGCTGGCAAGCTGGACCGGCCTGGCAGGGGTCACCTCCTTGGCCCACACGGGCTCAGGATCAGGAAAACGGGCAGTTCCCCCGTTCGTCTCAGACTCACACACCGAGCTTCTGTATGCAGCTGTCATGCTAGCACGGCTCACCGAGACTTTACCGAGCACTTTCTATATGCGGGTACCACACCAGTACAGATCACAGAGCATTTATTGAATGCCTTCTGGGGGCTGGACCTATGCCAGTGAAGTTCACAGGGCATTTATGGAGCACGTTCCATAGGCTGGATCCATGCTAAGTACACTTCACTGAGGATGTGCCAGCGCCTCCTCCGCCATACAGACCACAGAGCACCTATTAAGCACCTTCTGTATGCCGGCTCTACACTCAGAACACGGGACAGAGGGTTGAGACGAGCTCCTCAAGGAGCTCACAGTCCAGAAGGCACGGGATCCAGGCAGAAATCCTGACACCGCGTGATTAATGCTTCTCGTCCTTTCGGGAAACACTGGAGAACACCTACTATGCGCTGGCTGGGATTAGAGGAGCAGCACAGCACAGGGTGAAGGCTGCGGAGAGGGGAGAGGGCTCCCAGGGCACAGGCTCAGCACGACGCCCGAGGCACCTGCCTCTGCAGCGCACACCGCAAACAGATGTTGAGGGATGACGGAGGAGTTCACCAGGCGGAGAGGAAAGGGTGCTCCTGGCCCAGGGACCGGCAGACGGGAGTGTGCAGGGCGGGTATGGAGGCTGGAAGGCTGGGGTGTCTCCCAGGGGCTGACATTGCCATACGCTGCCATCTGCCTGACACGCACCGCGTCCGGTTTTCCTGTGCTGGCCCCTCGGCACCTGGACAAGTCTGGGGGTCCACGGCTGCTCCCCCCACCCACCTGCCCTGACAGCTGTTCTCCACCTGTATCAGCTGGCGGTCACTCCACCTGTGACAAGGCCAGGGTCCTGCTGAGCCCATTACACAGACGAGAAAACCAAGACCTTACACGCCAACCCCCACAGAGTCTGACACCCATGCAGGGGCAGACTCGACCCCGGAGCTGAGTCTCTGGGCTCAGGGTCACAGAGAAAAGGGTGGACTCACCCCTGCAGCTGGGGACCCCCCAAAAAGCACAGCCTCCCCGGGAGGCCGAAACAACCAGCCCATCAGCTCACCTTCTCCAGGAAGAAGCTGTCAGTGGCCAAGAGTGGGTTAAGAAGGGACTTAATAGGACAACAAAAGCAGTGTTACGGGCTGGACTGTGTCTCCCCCAAATTCCTACGTTGATGATTCTAACCCCCAGCACCCCAGAAAGTGACCGCATTTGGAAAGAGAGCCATTGCAGATATTAGAGTTAAGATGAGGCTCCCCTGGAGGAGGGCGATCCCCCGGTCTGCTACAACTAGGGTCCCTGTGGGAGGAGGGGTGACACAGGGTGGAAGCCCACGTGACGGTGATGGCAGAGACTGCAGTGACGTGTCCACATGCCAAGGCACACTGAGGGTTGCTGAAGCTACCAGAAGCTGGGAGCCAGACACAGAGGCTCCTCCTTCAGAGCCTCCAGAAGGAATCCACCCTCCTGACACCCTGATTTTGGACTTCTGGCTTCCAGAGCTGGGAGACCAGATTTCTACATGCTTAAGGCCACAAAGCGCATGGTCATTTACTACAGCTCTAGAGACACGAACACAGGGATGCACGGTGTTAATTTTGATAGATTCTGCCCCAAAGCCCCCCACGGCGCTGTGCCAACTGGGCGAGGGGGCGGGCAGAGGTCAACTGGGCAGGGACACAGCTGACGCCCTTCTCCAAGGTGGGAAACCAGGTCTGGGGCTGAGGAAGTTCCCGTCCACCTGTCGCCGACTTTAACAAACACCAATAAGCCACCCACAGTGCCAGCCTCACGGGTCCAAGAGCGACATTGCGTTGCCGCGGTGACCCATGATGGGCAATCCCTTATTTGTTTCTGGGTTCCACAAAACCCTCCTTGTCTCTGCCCCGTGCTGCAGCCACTGAATGGAGAGAAAGGCGGACAGAGAAAAAGGCCGGCAGACCAGGCCCCGGGGCCGGGGGCAAACACCCAAGAAACAGTTCCCACAACCCTCCAGAACCAAGAACTTTTTCTTTACCCTCCTTGTGGCCTAATTTTTTTCTTTCTTTCCTTTTCCTTTTTTTTTTTTTTTTTTTTTGCTACTCTGTGTTATGAGTTTGGGCAAATGTAGATGGGCGTGTGACCACCACCACAATCAAGAGTAAGAACAGACCCCTTCGTCCCTCCCAAAATGCTTGCACGCCCCGGGGACCCAACACCTGTTCCCGGCCCCATTACTGCTGCTCTGCTCTCTGCCCCAACAGCTTTGTCTTTCCAGAATGTCGTGTAAATGGAGCAACATGGTCATACCACAGCGTGTTGTTACGTTTTTTACTTTAATATCTAAAAAGAATTTATTTCAATTTTTTTAAATATTTTTTTGATAGAGTATCAGAGCATGAGTGGGGGAGGGGCAGAGAGAGACACAGAATCCAAAGCAGGTTCCAGGCTCCGAGCTGTCAGCACAGAGCCCGACGTGGTGCTCGAACCCATGAACCATGAGATAATGACCTGAGCAGAAGACGGATGCTCAACCGACTGAGCCACCCAGGCACCCCAGAAAGAATTTATTTTAGAAAGTCAAAGCACATTCCCAGATGGAAAGAAACTTTCCATGACAAGCAGGGATTTACTTATTTATTTAAAATGTGTCTAAGACAAACACGTTTTATACAAGAAGAAAACAGACCCTCCTAGATGGTATATTCCCATTCTTGGCAAATTATTTTCAAAACTTCCATCCTTTTTTTCTTTTTCCTTCTGTGTAGACTTTTCACTGCTGAGCACTATTCCACTGTCTGGGCGTACAACAGCTTGTTTATCCGTTCCCCAGGAGAGGGATAAGGGAGTCATTTTTAACAGGAAACACAGATAAAATATAGAATGTTCTAGAACATAGCTGACAGTCAGATAGCAACCTTCAACATTGGGGGAAGTTTCTCTTAAAAGAGTTGATATCCCCAGCAGGCTGTCACTAGTTAAACTAAAGGAGGGAAAGAGGCCTTTCTTCCTCCCCTCTGGAGAACACAATCCCCATTCTTCGGCCAGCCCTACTGCTTAGATAACCACGTGGGCATGGCATTTGTGGGGTGTGGGGAGGGCAAATCCACGAGGAAAGCTCCCCGAGTCAGAGCTGGCAGGGAGGCAAGGGCACAGGCTGAATTCCCATCCTGAACAGGACAGAGCAGGGACTTTGGAGCTTGGCAGAGCTGGGTGGAAAATCTCTGCACAGTCACTGAGGTGCTCTGAGACCTAGGAGAAGTTACCTAATGTCTCTAGGCTGCAGCTCCCTTGCATGTATAAGGAGAAACTACTACCTAGCCTACAGATACCATGAGATAATACGGCTCAAGAGCCCACGCGGGAGTGCCTGACACGTACTGGTGCTCAAGGAATGGACATTCTTTTTGCCTCCTCCTGGAAAGCCCCCAGAAAGCCCAGGTACCATTTTCTTACTGGCAGCTGACCCGTCCCAGTACCTCACATTAAAGCCCACCACATCCTTGCAAAGTAGATACGATTATTCCAATTCGGAGATGAAGCTTAAGAGGTTAGGCCAGTTGTTCTCAGCCAACAAAACAGCTGCCCACCCTCCACGGCTTCTCTCTCCCCCAGTTCACCTCTCCACGCTGCGTCCCTGCCAAGTTCTGTGGCTCCAGTTATGCAGATTATTGTGTTAGTCCTCAGATCAACTTTCTAGGTGTGCAAAACGGTTTGGGGCCGATCTAGCTGCATTTCAGGGATAAAAGAAGCAGAGAATTTCCGTGCTGCTCCGCCATCTTGGCCTCTATTTTTTTTTTATTCTAGGTCAGTGGTTCTCAATCTTGGCTGCACATGGATGGGTAGATCCATCCATATGACAGGATATTACTCAGTCACAAAAAAGAATGACATATTGATACCTGCTACACATACAAACCTCAACTACATGATGCTGAGTGAAAGAAGCCAGATACAAAAAATCACCTATTACAGGGGCGCCTGGGTGGCTCAGTCAGTTGAGCATCCGACTTTAGCTCAGGTCATGATTCCACAGTTTGTGGGTTTGAGCCCCACGTCGGGCTCTGTGCTGATGGCTCGGAGCCCAGAGCCTGCTTCAGATTCTGTGTCTCCCTCTCTCTTTGCTCCTTCCCCACTCGTGCGCTCTCTCTCTCTCTCTCTCTTTCTCTCTCTCTCTCTCAAGAACAATACACTTAAAAAATTTTTTGTTTAATTCTTTTAAGGGTCTTGAGGGAAGATAAAGATGGACTGACTGCCTGTCAGACCCCAGCATTGTACCAAGTGCTGGATTTCTGGGCGAGATAAGGGTGTCCTGAGATACATGCCGATGTGCTTGAGGATGAAGTGTCCGAATGTCTGCAGTTTAGCCTCAAAAGCTTCAGCGCCAAGAGGAAGTGATAAAGCCAACACGGCAAAAGGTTAATAGCCGGTGACTCTAAGTGAATGGCACTCGGGCAAGTTCATGGAACGTTTCTTGCAACTTTTGACTACAAGTTTGAAACTTTTCAAAATAAAAGGTTGGAAGGAAACTCTCTGATGCCAATGCTTTTATGATGTAAAGACTTAAACAACGAAGACCAGTCCTCTGCCAGGGCGTGATCTCACACCCATGACTGTCACACCGGAGACAGCAGAGGGAATTTCTGGAGACGGAAGCACATGAGGAGAGGAGGAGCGGGAAGGAGGAGGGGTGTTCAGAGGCAGGGAGGGAGCCCACCCGGCTGGAGTAGGAGCTGAGCCGGGGCAGGGGTCATGAGGTGATCCCAGTCAAAGGGATCACACTAGGTGATCCCTAGTGTTCCAGCATTCTCTGTGTCTCGCAGGTGAACTGAGTCATGGCCATCCTCCAGAACCATCCCCACCTCATTCTCCGGGAGCCCTGACCCTTCACTCAGCACATGGCTGCCCAGAGCAAAGGAAAGCACTGAAGGATGGTATGTGGACTGCGGCTGTCTTCCCACATCACCCGACTATCACAGGGCTGGAAGAGCTGTCTCGGCACCTGCGAAACGTTGCCTTATGCCCACAGCTCCCTAAAGACATTATGGATGTACCTTGGTATTACAGACCCCAAATCTGAACATTCTTTCCCCAAATTTGGCCACTTTTAACTGATCGTGAAAAGCAGAAAATAATGTGACTTTATTAAATCTTCTCATTGGCTCTCCCACTGTCCACAGGACAACAGCCATCCTTTCCAGTACATTTCCAATTAACTGACTGTGGAACTAGCTGGTGGGTAGGTGGGTAGGTAAGCAGACCGAAGAGAAGACAAATGCCTTCTCAGACAAATAACTAGTTAGGTAAATATTTGTGTGGAAGGATGGATGGATAAACGGATAAATGGGGAGTCTGGAGGATGGATGGAGGGGATGGATAGATGGATGGGGGATGGATGGACAGAGGGGAAGGATGGATGGATGGATGGATGAGCTACTGGATGGCTGGTTGGATGGGTGGCATATAAATGATGGATGGAGGGAGGGAGGGATGGATGGATGGATGGACGCATGGGATGGATGAATGAAGGGGTAGGTGGATGAGTATGTGACTAGGAGAGATAGGCACGTAGCTTGGTAGAAACATAAATAGATAAGTGGAAAATAGATGTCTGAATGGATGGAAGGATGGATGGATAGATAGATGGATGGATGGATGGATGGATGGATGGAGAGATGGATGGAAGGAAGGATGGACAGATGGGTGGAAGGATGGGATGGATGGATGAACGGACGGACAGGGGGATGGGGGGATGTATGGATGGATGGGATGGATGGATGGATGGATGGATGGGATGGATGGACGGACAGACGGGGGGATGGATGGATGGGATGGATGAATGAAGGGGCAGGTTGATGAGTATGTGACTAGGAGAGATAGGCACGTAGCTTGATAGAAACATAAATAGATAAGTGGAAAATAGATGTCTGAATGGATGGAAGGTGGACGGATGGAGAGATGGATGAAAGGAAGGATGGACAGATGGGTGGAAGGATGGGATGGGATGGGATGGATGGATGGATGGATGGACGGACAGGGGGAGGGGTGGATGGGAGGATGTATGGATGGATGGGATGGATGGATGGATGTATGGATGGATGGGATGGATGGATGGACGGACAGGGGGATGGATGGATGGGATGGATGGATGGGATGGATGGATGGATGAAGGTGTAGGTGGATGAGTATGTGAGTAGAGAGATAGGCACGTAGCTTGGTAGAAACATAAAGAGGTAAGTGGATAAATAGAAGTCTGAATGGATGGAAGGATTGATGGCAGAAATTTGTTTTCCTTTCCTGCTTCCCAGATGAACACCAGAACACTTTCAAGTAAATTATGCTTTGCTAAACCTCGGTGGCCTGGCTAATACAGCACTGGCATCCAGGAGATGCCTGTCCCAGTCCTTTATCAAAGTGGCAAATGCTTGGGTTTCTAGGGTTTGGACAGGCGGTGGGGCACAGTGGAAAGAGGACAGCCTTTGGACGCAATTCAGATCAGACTCGGCGAACACTCCAAATGCAGGCGCTGTTACGACCCAGTGATTCCAACAACGGTCTCCAAGCAACTGGGAGAGAGCTCCTCTGTCAGAGCCCCATCCTGCCCCCTCTATCTTACGTGCAGTCACGGGGCCGTCCGTGGAACTGGTCACGTGTGAGGTACCCGCCTGCTGGGGGGCTGCTAGGAGACCAGCCCACACTCACAGCACACAAGGGAGTGTGTTCCACACTGTAAGGTACCATTCGCCCCCTGCTCTTCTCAGATGGGGTGGAGCCAGGCCTGGGGGTCTCCTCATCTCCTGCCTACGCCTCTGCTTTGGTTTACACCCTCCTTCATCACCTACCTAGCACACAACAGAGTTTATAATTAAGATTGGGAGTTCGGGGGTCAGACGTTCCAGATTCAATCCCGGCACCACTCCCCTCTAGCCACGAGTCCATGTGCAAGCTGCTAAAGCTGTCCTCGGTTTTCTCATCTGAGCAATGGGGTTAACCCCAGCACCCCCCACAGAGGATAATAAAAGGATGAAACGGGCTAATCTGCGCACAGCACTCAGCATCTGTAGGCGCGTGACCGACATGAATGATTCTGTTACTGTGAA
Organism: Panthera pardus; assembly: GCF_024362965.1. Classification (NCBI taxonomy): domain Eukaryota; kingdom Metazoa; phylum Chordata; class Mammalia; order Carnivora; family Felidae; genus Panthera; species Panthera pardus. Next base: position 12,463,776 of record NW_026526969.1, on the reverse strand, counting down.
TCCTCACCATGGATGAGGCACGCCCTATTGCTGGCCCCATTTCATAGCTGGGGAAACTGAGGCCCAGAAAAAGCAAATCCCCAAATGCCTAAGGCATGACAGCTAGATAAAGACAGGGCCGGTATTTCTGCCCAGGATCACCTGAGCTCTAGGAGAGTAATGGCGCCTGCCTCACAGAGGACGACTCGTGCCGCGTGAGCTCCCTGCACATGGTAGGCACTCAGTACAAGCTGATCCCTGTCTGCCTCCCGCAGCACCCCCAGAACAGGTGCCGTGACGTGCTGAAGTGAGGCAAGAAGGCTTGCTTTCAAACGTCAGGCCTCCCCACTCCACACCCATTCCCCCCCAAAACCAGGAAACCAGCGTTGGCGAGGACGAGAAGTTGGCGGCAACGTAAATGGTGCAGCCGCCGCGGAACACCAGATGGAGGCTCCCCCGGAAACTACACGAAGAACTACCATCCGATCCAGGCGCTCTGCCTCCGGGACAAGAATTGCACCCGCACACCCACAGCAGCACGGTCCACACGCGGCCACAGGTGGAAGCGAAGTGTCCGTCACAGATGGACGGATAACAAAAGGTGGTCCGGCCACACAATGGGAGGATATTATTCAGCCCTAAAAAGGAAGGAAACTATGACACCTGCTACCATGTGGACGGACTTTGAGGACGTTACGCTCAATGAAACAAGCCAGATACAAAAGGGCAAATAACGCAGGATTCCACGTATAGGAAGGAGATCCCCAGGGTCACCAACTCCGTGGAGACAGAGAGAACGTGGTGGTATCCGGGGCTGGGGGAGGGGACGGCGTGAAGGGGGACAGCGTCTCTGTTCGAGACAACGGAAGTCAGCCTGGAGACAGGCGGTGGTGACAGCAATGTGAATATGCTTAATGCCGCTGAAGCATACACTTGAGAATGGTTAAAACTGGGCGCCTGGGCGGCTCAGTCGGTTAAGCGTCCGACTTCAGCTCAGGTCATGATCTCATAGTTCGTGAGTTCGAGCCCCACCATCAGGCTCCGTGCTGATAGCTCGGAGCCCGGAGCCTGCTTTGGATTCTGTGTGTCCCTCACCCACTCATGCTTGCTCATGTGCTCTCTCTCTCTCTCTGTCTCTCTCTCCTTCAAAAATAAACATTTTTTAAAAAGTGGTTAAAACGGTAAGTTTTATGTCTGTATTTTACAAAAAAAAAAAACAAAAAACAAAAAAAACGAGGCCACTGGCACATCTAGGTACATAGGAAGACTTACTATCATGCCAGCAGGGAAGGGACAGGAGTTGGGTCTGGGCTGTGCCATCGTCACCCCCTCCCCGAAACCCTGGGCCACTGGGGACGCAGCCGTATCACCACCTGGCAGGTCGGAGGAAGGAGCCAGAGCAAATGTTGCTGCGCGTGAGAATCACCGGGGGAGACGGAGAAAATGCCGATGCCCAGGCCTCATCCCCAACAATTACAAAGGGACTGCCAGGCGAGGGACCCAAGCATTGGAATTTTTGAAAACTTCCCAGGGGATTAGCAGCAGGCTGGAGGAAGAGCCTCATGGAGAAGGGACCGCACCAGGTGCCACACATGGATGCCACAGGGACCCAGGACCACAAAACAGACACCCGGCTCAGCACAGACAGCAAACAGGCTTCAGCCCCCACACCAAGTCCATGGGCTCGTGCTGGCTGCCTGGAGCGTCGTATCTCGAAGGCCCCTGAGCGTGAGTCTACGCGTGGCAGGAAGGGGGGCGGCGATGAACTGGCGGTGTCAGCCACAGGCACTGGGCAGGCCAGAGGCAGCCATCCCTGGCTTAAAAGTTACCCAACGAGGGGCGCCTGGGCGGCTCAGTGGGTTAAGCATCTGACTCTCGGTTTCGGCTCAGGTCATGATCTCACGGTTTCATGAGTTCGAGCCCCGTGTCTGGCTCTTTGCTGGCAGTGCAAAGCCTGCCTGGGATTCTCCCTCTCCCTCTTTCTCTGCCCCTCCCCTGCTCGTGCTGTCTCTGTCTCTCTCAAGATAAATAAATAAGCTTACAAAAATTAAAAAGTTTGTGAACATTTAGAAGCAAAACAAAATATAGGTGAGATTAAGTGGTACCCACAAATTAAAAAAAAAAAAAAAAAGGTACCCAATGCTTTCACTTCCCTCCTCTTCTCTGAACCTTGCTGCAAAGTGAGCGGGGCGGGGATTATGACTGTCATTTTATACAGGGATTCACAGAAGTTAAGCCACAAGCTAGGAAGTGGCACAGCTGAGATATGACCCCAGACCTTCTGATTCCTGGTTTATTCTTTCCACTGCACTCACTTCCCCTTTCATCCCTGTCTGTGGTTCTGATGGGAAAGGCTCTGTTAGCAATCTTTTACACTATAGTGTAATGTATCTGGGCATCCTCTCCAGGATGGAGAATCTGGAGGCAAAGAAGGGAAGGGACAGAGCCCCCTCGCAGCTCATGAAATCACTGCCTCATTGGCCAGTGGTCAGAGCAGCCCCGGCCGCAAGTGGCCCGTGATCCCCAGTCCCCCTGAACCCCAAATTAGTCAGTCCCTCCCATCTTAGGAAGCCTAACACCAAGACTCTCAGGTCTCATGGGTCAGGGAAAACCTCCGGCAGACCCAGAGCACAAGAGCCCGTGTCAAACTGAGAATAAAAAAAAAAGAACAGGGGCGCCTTGGGTGGCTCAGTCAGTTGAGCGTCCAACTCTTGATTTCAGCTCAGGTCATGGTCCCAGGGTCGTGGGATCCAGCCCTGCCTCGGGCTCCACGCCATTTGTGGAGCCTGCTTAAGATTCTCTATCTTCCTCTGCCCCTCTCCCCTGCTTTTGATCCCTCTCTCTCTCTCAAACTAAAAAAAAGAAGAGCCTGTGTTCCAGGGGAACCTGCTTCTTTTGTTTCCTATCCCTGACTCAAACCCTGCAATTTCTCCTCACCCCACGAACGCTCTCCTCGTGGCCCACAGTCATCATGGCTGTGGGCCTTCCACATACCTTTTCTTCGGCTTAAAAATCCCTTTCCCTCTTCTCCAGCTGGAGAACTCCTATTCAGCCTTCAAAGCCCAGGTGAAAAGGCCCCTCTGAAGAGCTTTGCTTGATCCTCACAGTTCCATGCAGACTGCAGAGCCAAAGCCTTCTCTCACCTCCAGGCCAACGCACGAGCGGTTGCTTACGTGGACCGCCTTCCGTCTTTCTCTTCCTGGAGCAGTCCTAGGCAGGGAGAGTCTGGACTCCCACAACTGCCTGCGGAGCCCCTATCACAGGGCACGCAACACGTATTTGGGTGTTTCTGGGTCCGTCTTGTCCCCCAGACTGCACGCTGGCCCCAATTCGTCTTTGTCTTCTCGGTACCAATGCAGAGCCAGGCGTGCGACAGGTAATGCCTGACAAATAACTGATTAACCCGTCATCTCACGGCGTTTATGAAGTCGTTCAGACTTGAGATAATAAGTTTGGAACCGTCCCAGCCTTTTAAGATCTTACAAACATTCTGGAGCAGACAGTCTCCTGAGACGTGAGTCAATCCAGCCAGGATAAGGGGCTTGCCCAAGGTCACCCGAGAGGCAGGGCCAGTGAGCTGACCTGGAAAAGCAGAAGGTACGAAAGGGGGGCACCAGAGGAGAGACTGCGGACAAGGGCGGGACGCGCCATTGTTTTCTTTAGATTTCTGCAGCGTTTCACTGACTGCAACGGTCATTTGCTACGTTAGTCAATCTTAAAACTCTAACCAATGTCCATGTTTGAACTTGAGACCAGGCGTTCTCAAACCTGCCGCATTGGAGTTGGGAGAGGGAGGGGGGCTGGTCCCAACAGGAGCGCTGGAAACTACCCAAATGCCCATCCAGCGCAGGATGGGAATACACCACGAAAGAGCCACGCCTCCTAACACCACACTGGCCAGACACAAGCACAGAAACCGGGATGCATCTCAGACACGGCGCCGAACGACGGGACGCGCTCTCTGGCTCTATTTATATCAACTTCAAGAACCAGCAATGGGAGTCTTTGATGATAAAATCCAGGACAGGGGGCACCCTTGGGACTGGGAGACAGCGACTGGAAGGGGTATTTAGGAGGTTTCTGGTAACTGGCAATGTTTAGCATCTTGATTAGGGTGCTGATTCCCCAGTTTTTGAGCTGAAATCGAAAGGCAGGCTCTCCTGTACATTAGACTTGAGTAAAAGGCTAACAAACAGAGCAGCCATGCTCCTAAGGGCTGGGTCTGGGTGGGGTCTGCAAAGGTATGCTTTGGGGGGGGTTGGGGGGACGTCTGGATGGCTCAGTTGGTGGAGCATGTAACTCTCGATCTCAGGGGTTGTGGGTTCAAGCCCCACGTCGGATGTAGACATTACTTCAAAATAAAATCTTTAAGGGGCACCTGGGTGGCTCAGTCAGTAAGCGTCTGACTTCGGCTCAGGTCATGATCTCAAGGTCCGTGAGTTCGAGCCCCGCATCGGACTCTGTGCTGACAGCTGGGAGGCTGGAGCCTGCTTCGGATTCTAGGTCAACGCCTCCCTCTCTGCCCCTCACCTGCTCATGCTCTGCCCGCCCCCCTCAAAAATAAATAAACATAAATTAACTAATTAAAATCTTTAAAAAGAACTTTTAAAAGGGTATGCTTTCTACATCACACCTGCCCTGGGGTCTACAGGCAGCAGGTGCAACACGGCTGCCCCAGGCAGGGTCTAAAGTGGCTGACCTGCCGGGTGCACACCACCTCGGCCCCCAACACATCCCAGTTGCTCGCCTCCCCTCCCGCCCCCTCCCCTTCACGCTGGAGGGGCCAGGCCCAGCCTTCGGGCTTCTGTGTTTCCTCCGTTCTTCGAGCCTGGACCCAGGGCGGTAGCCCCCAGAGAGAAGTGCTCCTCTTCCAAATAAGCCCAGACCCAGGACAACGATAGCGGCCGCCCCTCCCCGACTGGGCCGTGCCTGGCAGTGGCGGCCCTGGGTCCCCAGGACAGAGGACTAAAGAGATTTGTCCTGGCTTCCACACAAAGGGAGTCTGTCTGTCTGTCCCGCAGAGGCCAGCACAGCCCAGGCAGGGCCAAGCTGGCCCCGGGCCCTGAGAGCCTCCCCCTCCTCCAGCTTGGCCCCAGGATACTTCTTTGTGTCCATTCATGAATTCAGGCTCCTCCCGGGTGCAGACAGCATCTTGGCTCAGGCTTTGGGAAGCAGTTTTTGGGCTGGTGCCACTCCACGATGGTCTGGAGATCAAAATCCCAGCAGGGAGAGGGCCAGAAACAGGAAGGGGAAACTGGCGAAGGGGTGGGAAGGACGGAGATTGGACCCCGTGCCAGGTCCGAGGAAGTCTGGAGGGAAGATGGGCCACGGCCTCGCTTCACGTGGCATTCCATGTGGACGGTGCCCCCCGGGAGGTGTGCATCTGGTAGCACGGGCCGGGCAGACCTGGGCAGACCCCAGCCCCCGTTCTGCACCCTCCCTGTGGCTCCCCGGGGAACCTCCTCCCCTCTGAGGTAATGAGAATCCCCATCTCTAAAGCAGTGACCACCCTGCCCCCTCCCTCACCGAAGCTACTGGAAGACCACCGGCGAGAGACCTTCTGAACCAGAAATCCTGGGGGGCGGGGGGCCAGCACCTCAGCAACCCTTGCAACGGGGGGGGGGTGGGGGGGGGTGGGGGGGGAGCAAGCCCACCCCCACCCAAGTTAAGGCTCTGAGAGTTAACGCTCATGGCAATCAGCCTCTGCCAGGACACGGCGAGCTGCAGAATCAGCCAGGCCCCTGGGCCCGGCAGGGAGAGCCCAACACGCGCTCCACACTGTCTCCCAAGCAGAACCAGCTTGCCTCTTTCTAAAGCTCATTTATTGACTTTTGAGAGAGAGCGAAAGAGCCGGCGGGGAAGGGGCAGAGAGAGAAGGGAACAGAGGATGTGAAGTGGGCTCTGAGCTGTCAGCACAGAGGCCGATGCGGGGCCTGAACTCATGAACCATGAGATCACGACCTGAGCTGAAGTCGGACGCTCAACCGACTGAGCCACCCAGGCGCCCCCAGCTCGCCTCTTAACACACCCTTTGGTGGCTGCGTGCCCTTCCCTGTGCTCATTCCCCACCACTTGCCCTTGGGTCCTTGTCTCGGGGTCTGCTTCTGGGGAAACCCAAACTAAGGCAGATTATCTCCAAGTACGAGCTGGCCTCCGAAGACAGCAGCCACAAGGCCCCTGGGCAAGCAAGCGGCACGATTCTGAATGCCTCTATCCCATCTGGGCACGGTGCTGACATCAAAGGCTTCTTCGTACAGCACTGCACGGTTTGCAAGGCTCATTCACACTCCCGGGCCACTCAGGGCTGCAGTTCGCTGAGCCTGGGACCCACATCTGCTCCGTTCGCCAAAGCTCTCCCTGGCGCAGGCCCTGAAATGAATCTGAAGTCACTCCCCGGCTCCCCTCCAAAGCCCTCAGAAGCTTGCGGGCTGACTAGCCCATTTTTCAGATGGGGAAATGAGGCACCTAAAGGTAGCCAGCTGAGTAAGCCAGCCCCTGACTCAGGGATGCTGGGGCACAGGGCTTCCTCGGGGACCACCGCTCTTGGGATCCGCCGCTAAAATGAATGGCCCACAGCCCCCTGCCCCAGACAAGACCACCCCAGGCACTGGGGTCTGTCATCCTCCCAGCCACCTCTAGAAGGACAGGCCACCGCCCATGCGCCCTGGCCTCCCTGCCACATCCCCATCTCTGCTGTTTTACCCTCCCCGATGTCATGACGGGATCACAATTCCAGAACCTTTCCAGGGAGCTCACGGAAAACCTCCTCCTCACGGCGACGACGCGGAGAGCACTCCTCCCAAATCCCACACCTTTTCAGAGGCGTGTCCCAAACCGGAATCCACTGGGAGGAATTTGTGAAGAAAATCAGCTAATATCTCCCCTGCCCCCGGGAGCCCTTGGCCCCTGACACAGAGGCCGGGGGGCTCTGACACAGGATGAGGGGCCACCCTCACAGCCCACGTCCTGCCAGGCTGTGCGCCACCACAAGTGGCCCACCCCTTCCCCGGGAACAGTGTCCTCCAGGCTCGTTGCTATTCCCTGGCCGTGCAACACGGCAGAGGCCTTGAACGACCATCCCTCCCAACACAGCGCCACGTGCCCTGGCAAAGCCCAGCCCCGCCAACGGCCAAGGGTCTAGAGTACATCCCGAGACAGGTAGAGCCACAGAAACTCCACAGCAGAGGGCTACTGAAGCCAGATTTGGGCCCAACTCCGTCCCCTACAACCAGGATTGCGGCACCCAATCCTGTGCAAAGTGGCTGCCTGCTGGGAGATCTATACCTCGCTGGGGCAAAACGCACACGCATGTGCACACACACACGCACGCACACACTGAACACGCCATCCCAAGGGTTCACAGAGCCCGAAACATCGTCCACACATCCTAAGAATGTCTACACAGACTCATCCACTCCTTCCCCGCGAGGCCTTTCTTGGAAAGAAATGAACCCCGGCTTTATATGTCGGATAATAACAAAGATCCCACCACTTTGGTGCGCTAAGTGCAGGGAAGTTTGGGGGCGGGGGTCTCTCTTCTTCACTAAGAGGGAATTCTGAAAACCCAAGCCTTGATGAAATCATTCATTCCGACATCAGTAACCAACAGACACTAAGAGCGTTGATGACAGGTTGCCGAGCAACCGGCTACTATAAAAGGAGCCCAGAGTCCCAAGGTCCATCTCTGCATCACCGGAAACAGGACCTCCATGCCCCCTGGAGAGATGCAACGAGAAGTTGCTGGCCTTTCCTGCCTGGAACGTGGGTCCTGAATCGAATCCGGCCTCTACAGCTGTGCTATCTAATATGGCAACCGACAGCTACATGTGGTCCAGTGAACGCGCTTTCTCTCAAATAAAACAAACCCGGGGGCGCCTGGGTGGCTCAGTCGGTTAAGCATCCGACTTCCTCTCAGGTCATGATCTCACGATTTGCGAGTTCCAGCCCCGCATCAGGCTCCTTGCTCTCAGCACAGAGCCCACTTTGGATCTTCTGTTCCCCCCCTCTCTGTCCCTCCCCCACTCCCGCTCACGCTCTCTCTCTCAAAAATACATAAAACATTTAAAAAAAATTTTTTTTAAACTAAGTAGAACTTACAATTCAAGTGCTCAATAGCGCTAGGACTTACTGCCGATGCTGATGGGTGGGCTGGGGGTCTAGTGGTTAGGGAAGAAAGTCCTCGCCAGGCAGAGATGCGCACTGAAGTCGTATCACCCATACCACCGAGGGATTTGTCCTCAAATACTTTAGGACAGAGAAAAAGCAGAGATGAAGCAAATTTGGCAAAACGTTAATAATCGTTGAGTTGAAGCTAGGGGGTGGCTGGGGTTCATTACGCTATTCTCTCTACTTTTCTAAGAGAAAGTTTTCATAGTATGAGGACTGGAATACGCACATGCGCTCCAAACACTCCCTCCCCACACATGCTAACAACTGATTACCAAAACAAATAATACTTTTACAGAGAGAAAAGCAGGAAGACACCCACGTGAGCAAGCGATCACGGAAGACATCACGCCGAAGGACAGACTGACACGTGGTGTCGGTTACGAGGAGCCTAAAAAAAGCAGCACCGCTTCTACCAAAACGGGGCAGGGGCGGGGGGGCCCCCAGGCGGCTCACTAGGCTAAGCGTCCGACTTCAGCTCAGGTCATGATCTCGCGGTTCGTGAGTTCGAGCCCCACATCGGGCTCTGTGCTGGCAGCTCAGAGTCTGGAGATGCTTCGGATTCCGTGTCTCCCTCCCTCTCTGCCCCTCCCCTGCTCGCTCTCTGTCTCTGTTTCTCTCAAAAATAAACAAACATCAAAAATACTAAAAAAAAAAAAAAAAAAGGAAAGAAAGAAAGAAAGAAAGAAAACACAGAGCCTCAATCTAACTGTGAGACCCCAAACTGAGCCCAGGGACCCCACACGAAGCAGCCTACAGAACTGGCCTGGACACCTCAAAGACACCGATGCCTGATAGAAAAAGACAAGAGATGAATTCTGGACTCGAGGAGGCTAAGGAAACTACGCGGTGCCCCCCAAAGCGGATCCTGGCAGCTGGGGCAGTGAGGGGGCAGTTGGTAAAATCTGCATACGGACTCGCTGTGAGATAATAGTGCCCCAACACTAAAGTCCCTTTTTCTTGTCTTGCCCCTCACATTTAATCAACGACCCGCTTCTGTTACCGTTTTCAGCTCGACTTTATTTTTTTTAATATTTTTTAAAATTGTGGTGAAATACTCTCAACACAGAATTCACTGTTTCAACCGCTTTTCGGTGTCCAGTTCTAGGGCACTGAGCACATTCACACGGCTGTGCAACCGTGACCGCTGTAGTCTCCAGAACTTTCCATCTTCCCACACTGAGACTCTGTCCCCATTACACACTGACCCCCACCCGCCCCAGCCCCTGGCTCCACTGTCTGCTCTTTGTCTCTGAGTCTGACGACTCTGGGGACCCCACAGAAGCGGAATCACACATTTGTCCTTTTGTCCATCGGCTTATTAGCATACTGTCCTCATACGGTTCGTGCACAGTGCAGCACGTATCAGCGTCCCCTTCCTTTTACATCTTTTTTCTTTTTGGGGGGGGGAGGGGCGGAGAGGGAGGGAGAACCCTGAGCAGGCTCCACACCATCAGTGCAGAGCCTGACATGGAGCTCGAACTCACAAACCACGAGATGGTGACCCAAGCGAAAATCGAGAGTTGAATGCTTAACCGACTGAGCCACCCAGGCGCCCCCTTCCTTTTTAAGGCTCAGTCTCTGTTCTTAAATGTCATTCCATAAGAAAGTACTTGGTGCTACATACACATGCACTGAAGGCTTTGGGGTAAAGGGACATATTGACAAGTAATTGACCAATCGATTGACAGTGGCCAATCCCACTGCCAGGAGATGAACAGGCAGACCCCACCCGCTGCAGCTCCCCAGCCCCTGGGGGCCCCAGGAACCGCCCCCCCCCCCCCAATTGCTGCTGTGGTATCTGGATGGCAACCACCCTACTGGAAACGAAACCTTGCTACTTAGCCTAAAAGCCTCAATGGCACCCCGGAGCCCAAGGGACAAAGGCCAGCTGCTGGGCGCGCCCGGGGAGTTGGGGACCTGACCCCACATCCTCCCCTCCAGAGGGTCTGAGTCCAGCCTCAGACTCTTCCCTGCCTTCCTGTGCTTCCCCTGCAGCCCTCTCCGGTGACCTTCCTGCTTCCAGCCTCTGCAGAATTCCCGTTCACCCTGAACGACCCACCCCAAAGCCGCAAGGTCTCCGAGGCTTCTGTCCCATCCAGCATCTACCCCCCTCAATCACGTACAAAATGTAAATCACTTTCGTTTTTGGCCACACATTCCCCCTCTCATTCCATTGGACTCACGTGGAGCCACACCCTTCCACCCCCCCGCCATGCCCGACTCCCAAACTCCATGCTCCAAAAGATCCAGACTGGCATAGCCCTTCCCCTGACCCCGGTGACAGGTTCAAGGGTATGCATGCAATCCAAGTCAGGGCACAGAGACTCAATTCCAGGACAGTGGTGATCCTGCCAGGAAAGAGAAACTCCCTTGGGGCGCCTGGGTGGCTCAGTCGGTTAAGCGGCCGACTTCGGCTCAGGTCACGATCTCGCGGTCCATGAGTTCGAGCCCCGCGTCGGGCTCTGTGCTGACAGCTCAGAGCCTGGAGCCTGTTTCGGATTCTGTGTCTCCCTCTCTCTGACCCTCCCCCGTTCATGTTCTGTCTCTCTCTGTCTCAAAAATAAATAAACGTTAAAAAAAAAAAAAATTAAGAAACTCCCTGTCCACAAGGGCTGTGAGCAGTCCAGATGTGCAGCCAGCAGAAGAAACAAAGCCCGAAGACAAAGAGAGACAGCATGGGACTCCTTTGAGACCCTGGATCCAGCTGTACCTGAACTCAGACACTCCTGGACTTTTCAGTTCTGAACACTAACAAGTTTATTTTCTCTGGTTTTCCCTTCCTTCTCCTCCTTTTCCCTCCTTTCCTTCTTGTCCTCATCCTCTTTGTTAAAGTTTATTTATTTATTTTGAGAGAGAGAGCATGAGCAGGGGAGCGACAGACAGAGAGCGGGAGAGAGAATCCCAAGCAGACTGTGTGCTGTCAGCACGGAGCCCGACTTGGGGCTCAATCCCACGAACCGTGAGATCCTGACTTGAGCTGAAATCAAGAGTTAGATGCTTAACCGACTGAGCCACCCAGGCGCCCCTACGTAAATACTTTTTAAGTTTTACACTTGTCAATCTTCATTTGTATTTTGCCTTCCAAATTTAAGAGAATTTCGGATATCCTAAAATACAAATAATTTAAGGTAGTTTTTTACATCTCGCTTAATTTACCTTTGCGGGATATTTTTTAAATTATATTTTGCGTTTTCATCCTTTAGACTAGTGCTCTCTGAGAGAAATTTCCACAGTGACAGAAATGCTGTAGGTCTGTGTTGTCCAATATGGTGGCCACTGGCCACCTGGGGCTCCTGAGCCCTTAAATGTGGCCTCTGCAACTGGGGGACTAGCTTTTTAATTTTACTTAATTTTAATGAATTTAGACTTGAATTTAAATAGCCACAGGTGGTTAGTGCTACACTGGACTGCACAACTTTAGATGATCACTGTGAAGAGAATGCAATTTCCGTGAAAACCTTGAAAATAACATAATTAATGATTTTGCTGCAGCGAAGACAAAAATAAATCGTATGAAATCTATAAACTACTAAGTTATGCACGCCTTTATTTTATTTGCTCACCCAGGCATCGCCGGCCTGGCCACAAAGGCCGCGGCACATGTAAAAATAACTAAACTCAACTTCCTTACTTGACAGTGGCCAGTCTTCATTCATATGACGGCCACCATTCTACAGAGTGTTCAACCCGTGTCATCGTAGAAGCGTATTTGCCGAGGAGGACGGAACCCGTTTCGTTGAAAAGCTTGTTAGCTAGATTTTTAACTTTAAACGTTCAGACATATGGTGTGTGGGCTTCCACTGGGACACTTGGTCCGTCCCCACAGATGCTTGGGGCAGGCCTGTCCATGAATGAATGAAGGAGGCGGTGTCTTCTGAGAGCCCTGCCAGGCTGTGCAACGGCACGTGCAGCGGGGAGGACTCCGGATTCTAGCCTCTGGGTCCAGCAGGGACTGGAAAATCACCTGACTTTGAGGATTATTATCCCCATCGCTGCACGGGAGGCAGAAAAGCCAAGGACAGTCCAGGTGTGGACCTCACTGTGGGCTCCGTGATGGAGGGCAAACCAAACAGGGACGGAATATGGTACCTCGGGGGCACCCGGGTGGCTCGGTCGGTTGAGCGTCTTGACTCTTGAGTTCGGCTCAGGTCACGATCTCACGGTTCGTGGGTTCAAGCCCCGCATTGGGCTCTGTGCTGAGAGCTCGGAGCCTGCTTGGGATTCTCTGTCTCCCTCTCTCTCTGCCCCTCCCCTGCTCATGCTTGCTCTCTCTCTCTCTCAACAAGAAATAAAATCCAGCTAAGGACTAGATGAGATGGTGAATGGAAGATGCTTGTTACGAGGCCTGGCACGTGGTTCCCACTCCACGAAGCCCAGGAGTGGCCCGTCCACGGCAGCCCAGCAAGACAGAGGACCCGGAAGCCCCTCCTCACCATCCCTTCTCCAGGCACAGAGACCTGCTGACATCAGAGCAAGCCTTGACAGGAGGGAAGGGTTCTCCGGGGCAGTCCCACGGCTCTTGAGAAGCTTGATTCTTACAGAGTGCTTCTTACAGAGTGCTTCAAACCCTCCCCAGAAAGAGATTGTAAGTAACAATCACTTACACAAATAACCACCACTTTGGAGCACCAACTGTCTACCTGTACTGGATGCTTCTCATACATATCTTGATCGCCTCAAGAACAACAACAAAAAATGTTTACGAAACCCATAACCTTCAGAATTTCTCGGCTGGTCCTAAATGGCCTTGCAGGGACCATTTGTGGGTGACCGTTGTTTTCATTTTTTTAATGTTTATTTACTTTGAGAGAGACACAAAGAGGGAGAGACAGAGAAAGAGAGAGAGAGAGAGAGAGAGAGAGAGAGAATCCCAAGCAGGCTCCACACCATCAGCACAGAGCCCAATGCGGGGCTCAATCTCACAAACTGTGAGATCATGACCTGAGTTGGATGCTTAAACCACCTGAGCCATCCAGGCACCCATTGCTTTCTTCTTTTTTTTTTTTTAATGTTTATTTATTTGTGAGAGAAAGAGAGAGTGAGTGGGGAGGGGCAGAGAGAGACAGAGACACAGAATCAGAAGCAGGTTCCAGGCTCTGAGCTGTCAGTGGAGAGCCCGACACAGGGCTCGAACTCACAAGCCATGAGCTCATGACCTGAGCTGAAGTCAGACGCTTAACCGACTGAGCCACCCAGGGGTCCCGACTGCTTTCATTTTTATACCTACTCCCCATGATTTAAAAACTGTTCTTTAAGGGAGCACATGCTGCATTTATAACCATTATGTTGCTTTATAAGGACCCCCTTTTAACGTCACATTTTTAAAGCAAGAGAGTAGACCAACGTCTTGGGAGGTTAATTTGCTTGTCCAAAGTCACACCGCCACTAATTCAACAGATTTGAGTGGTACCTTCTCAGATGCCAGGTGCTGTTCTGAGCCCCGGGGAGGCAGCAATGGACACAGACAGCTGGACTACACTTCCCAGCCTCCCCTGCAGTGAGGCGTGGCCACATGGGTGAGTCTCCCCATGGGAATGGGAGCTATCTTATAGGGCACATAGAATCCGGCTTTTTTTCTTCCCAAGTCACTAATTAGAACACTGCCAGGACCCAGAAACACCCTGTGTACCCCACCTCTCTTAGAGGTAGCCAGTAAGCTGATTTTGCAATAATCATTTTCTGGCTTTCCACATACCTTCCTCTGCGCTCCTAAACAACACAGCTGGTTTGCCTGTTTTTGAGCATTAAACGATTGCATTCATACTTCGTGTTTTGCTACCACTCTCGACGCCTAGGTTTATCCATTCTGTTGCCTGAAAGTGGAGGTCATTCTCACGAAAGGATATTATTCCAGCATATGAATTCTACCATTGGCCCCTGGGATGTCTTGCTTATCATGAACTAAGATGCTAAGATGTCCGTGTCCTCTGATGCACGTGCACACCACTTTCTCCAGGGCAGATGCCCAATGAAAATGAGCAGCTTTTAGCTCATTTGTGTTCCCCCTTCTCTGTGTGCATCTGCAAGACGATTTGCATTTCTGTATTTTCTGTTATCTGTCCTCTTCTTACGGTAGGGCTTTATACACCCTGGATATTAACTAATGGGGTGGTTAAACGTGTTGCAGAGATGTCCTTCAAGGTTGCAGCACCTCTTCTATTTTCTTCATGGCGTTTCTCTGATGAAGAGAAACTCATAATTTTTAATGTAGTCTCGTTTATCCACCTTTTCTTTAACGGTTTTAACTTTCCATGCCGTCAGAAACCTTTACCCACCCTGAAATCCAAAAGATATTCTTTTCTGTTTTCTAAAAGTTTTCAAGTGTTGTTTTTTTTTTTTAACTTCACTTATAAATTTTAATCCATCCAGAAATGCTCTTTTCTGTATGGTGTGAGGTAGGGCTCCGGTTTCATTGTTTCCATCTAGATAGCCAATTGTTTCGGTACCGTTTATTCAATAGACCATCCTTGCCTCCGGTGATCAGCAACACCACCTTTCTCAAAAATCAAAGGTCTTTGGCGTGACTAGGTGGCTCAGTCAGTTAAGCATCTGACTCTCCATTTCTGCTCAGGTCACGATCTCAAGGTTGTGAGATCGAGCCCCCTGTCAGGTTCCACGCTAGGCATGGAGTCTGCTTAGGATTCTTTCTCTCCCTCTTCTTCCATCCCTCCCCCCACTCAATCGCATGCTCGCTCTCTCTCTCTCTCTCTCTCTCTCTCAAAAAAAAAAAAAATCAAATGTCTATATATGCATCAATCTGCTTCTGGCCTCTCTATTATGTTTCATTGGTCAATTTCCCTAGCCCTGCACCAATACTACACAGCCTTTAATTCCTATAGCTATATGATAAATATATTTCTTGATCTAGATAAACCATTTAAGGATTCCAGGTTAGAAATTTAAAGATCAGCTGGTCCAACCATCCATTGAAAAACAAAGGCTCAAAGGGGGAAAGCATCTTTTACAGTATCACACAGCATATAACTAGGGACCCTGTTAAGGGCTGAATGTCTGTGTCCCCCCCTAAAAAAATTTGTATGTTGAAACCTAACTTTCAGTGTGATGGCATCTGGAGGCAGGACCCTTAGGGCATAATCAGGTCCAGCGGGTAAAAGCCCTTCTGAATGAGATTAGTGCCTTTATAAGAGGCAACCAGAGAGCTAGCTCCTTCTCTATCACATAAAAATACAGTAAGTCTGTAGTCTATAACCCAGAAGATGGATCTCACCAGAACCCAACCATGCGGGCACCTGATCGCGAACGTCTAGTCTCCGGAACTATAAGATGTAAGTTTCTATTGTTTATAAGCAACCCAGTCTACGGTACTTTGTTACAGAAGCCCAAAATGACTAAGACAAACACCCATCTCTCACCCTAGAAGATATTCCTGTGCTATTTAATATGGCAGCCACCGGGCATATGTGGCTATTGAGCCCTTGAAATATAGCTAGTCCGAAGTGAGGTGGGTCCTAAGTATAAAAGACACAAACAGATGTCAAAGACTTGCGGTGAGAACAGAATGTAAAAAGTCTCATGAATAATTAACTTACATTGATTATATGTTGAAATGATAACACTTTGCGTATCAAGGATTAACAACAACATATTCTAAGAACTCATCTCACCCGTTTTCTACCTTTCTATGACGGCGAGATAGAAAATCAGCCACACACTCAACGGAACAGCTACTAAAAACTGTAGAACTATACACGCGGCTTGTATGACGTTTCTCCTGAATAGCACTGGGTCACGCTATTAAATTTGCTCAATCAAGAAGCCTGCATTAGGGATTTAACTTGTAGGCGGCACCACAGTAAGGGCCATGCAATGAGGAAGGGAACAGAAATAGTTCTAACTGATGTGCTCTACTTCCCCACTGGACTCCTCACCCGTAGAAATGGCATCAGCCCAAGCATGAAAGGAACAAAGCTCATGGTCCAGCCCCTGACCCAGCTGGAGAGCTCTATCCCAGTTAGGGAGGGCTGCGCCAGTGTCCAAATCTAGACATCTCCGACCAAGCCTCCCGTCTTCTCACAAATCAACCAGAGAGGTTCAGACACCTACCCAAGACCACACAGCAGCTGCACGACAGGTGAAGGCCCACAGTACGGGCTTCACAGCTCCCTCCCTGCATGTTTGCAAATGTGGCCTCCTGTCCCAGGCTTCCCCCTTCCCTTTCGAGGAACCCTCCACCAATTTAGACCTCACCATAGCAAAAAAGGACCCTCGAGAACAAGCCTTTGAAAGTCCAAGCGTCCGTATCAGAGAAGATCCCATGGATTGAGCAGCCAGTGCCTCCCACCTTCCAGCCACAAGAAACCAAAAACCAAAAACCAACCCCACAGGAACTCCCCCGTGCATCCATCCTTCCCAGCAGGACTCCCCAACTTTATGAAGGAGACAAGGACCCCCCCCCCAGAAATGGAAGGTGAGACTGAGCGGGAAAAGCCCTAGTCCTGCCTCCCCACCTCCGATGCCATGCTCAGCCTGGACATCTGTGATCACGCTCTGCTGTTTGACCAGAATGGGTACAGACCTCATGGGGACCAGGACCCTCGGTAAGTGCCAGGAGATGACGAGCCACGTGGATGTGGGTATCAAAACTGACGCCAACCCGTCTCAAATTCGCCACCTTCCCCTCCACCCAGAAGGAGGACACCTGAGGGGGAGGGCAACACGTCAGGTGGGCGCCCTCTTGGTGCCCAGGCAGGAGGCAAAAGCCTTGGGGGCTGCGATCCCAGAACTGCCTGCCCTTCCTCAAGACCCCCAGGGGCGGAAGGCAACTGCAGGAAAGGGTTTTCGCGCCAGCTTTCAGGCGAGTGGACCCCACAAAATCTTAGAGAAACTTAAGAATTATGAACCTCCCCATTCAATGTGTACTTAGTCCAACAGGAGCTTGACTCCCACTCAGCAACTGGGTGGGAGTATCTGTCCTCGCCATTTTAGGAGAAACTGAGGCTCAGGGGTGACCACAAACCTCACACCGGGAAAAGGCCAAGATGGACAAGCAGCTCTTCCCGGGTCCTAGGCCTCAGTTTCCCCACCTAAAAAGAGCAGTTAATTCATTCCTCCCGCTTGCTGAGAGCGTGGTCAAGGGGGGGGGGGGGGGAGGTGTGATGCGGCGGTGGAGGGGGGTTGACAGGAACTGAACGGCGGCGGGGTGCGGGGGACAAGGGCAGTGCAGGGGGTAGTTGGGGGAACACGGGTGGTGCGCGCCAGCACCTTTTACATTAACAAAAACGCCGGAGAGAAATCGAGCGATTACTCTGCTCCGGGCGCCATTCAAAGTGCTCTCGAGGGCTCCTGTCACTAATCCTCACGTGGTCCCCAGGGATGGGACGTTCAGTATCCCCGTTTTGGAGACCTGGAAATTGAGGTTCAGGGAGGTGAAGCGACTCGCCTCAGGACTCGCCGCCAGGAGAGGGGGCGCCGGGAAGCCGGCGGCTGCTCCCGGGTGCGGGGCGCACAGCTGGGCGCCGACACGCTCACAAAGACCACGAAGTCTCCTTTCTGGTTTCTTCCGGCCGAGCTTAGGGTGCATCTATCAACTCCAATTCCCCGGGCGGCGCGGGGAGCCGGCCCGGCGGCGCGGAGCCGGGAGAGACCCTTGGCCACCCCTCCCTGCGCGCGCCCCTCTCCCCGCGCGCGCCCCCTCCGCGTGCGCCCCCTCCTCGAACGCCCCCTTCCGGAGCGCCCCCCTCCCCACGCGCCCCCCTCTCCCTGCCATCCCCCACGCGCCCCCCTCCCTCGCGCCCCCTCCCCGCGCGCTCCCGCCCTCACCTCGCGTACTTCGTCTTCTGGAAATCCAGGAGCCGAGGAGCGAACATCGCGGCGGTTCCATCGGCACCCGGCCCGGGGCTCCGACAACCGGCGCTGGGACGGAGCGCGGGAGGGAGGGAAGGAGGCGCGGGGCGCGGGAGCAGCAGGTAGGCGGGCGCAGGGCGGGGGCCGGCTGGGGGGCGCGGAGCCCGAGCTGGAGCCGAGCCGAGCCCGAGCCCGAGACGCCGACGCCAAATCCCGAGCAGATGGTGGTGGGGGCGGGGCGGGGGGGGCTCCGGGCCAATCGCCTTAGTCCCCGCGGCCTCGCCCCCTCCCCGTGCCCTGCGGACCCCTCCGGCCTTCGCTGGGGGAAGGAGGAGAGATGGGGAAGGATGGGGGCTTCGACTGCAGCCCCTTCTCTCTCTCTCTCTCCCTGTCCCGGTGTCCCCTCCGCCGGTAGTTTTCAGAACGAGGTGACGGCCTGCTAGACGGAGCCCCGCCGTCTCCCCCCCCCTCCTCCCGGCCGGGGCTAGGCTGGAAAGGGAGCGAGGACACTGATGGCGCGCCAGCCGTTCAGGCCCCTGGCGTCGCTGGCCCCGGAGTATACTTGTAGCTCGCGCTTCCCCCGCGGCCAGCGCCTCCTGCCTTTCTTTGAGCGCCTGCGAGGCGCGACGGCCCCAAGGGATCCGCCCGGGAATGGCCGCAGTCTCCGGGGAAGCTCTCCACTCCCAGAGACTGTGATTCTGGGGACCCTCACGATCCCCCAGACAGGGGTACATGCATTTGGTTGTCGGATTCCAGCATACCCGGAATCTGCACACCCGCCTCTGTTCTACAAAATCCAGTGGTCTCCTTTAGGAGACCTTGGCCCGGGTGATGGGTTGTGGGGAACCACCTACAGGAAGGGACTGCTGGAGGCAGAACAGCCCTCAACCTGAAAGGACCCGTGCCCAAACTGAAGAGCAGGCATCTCCTCCTCCCCCTCCTCGCCCTTCCCTTATGCTCACAAACCCCAGCTCCCTGCTACTTTTTATAACGCTTTATTCGAGATCCTGCTACACATCCAGAAAACAATCCCACCCTACGGAATTCGTTTCTGCACTCCAAATGCTGGGCGCGAGACGGGCTCAGATACCCAGTGTTGGTGAGGACAAGAAGGGTTACAGGTGATGCATTCACAGGGGGCAGCAGGGCTGCGGGGGCGGGGGGGGGGCAGTGAGTGCCGCTGGGTAGGCAGGGCTGCAGGTGGGGACCAGAGAAGGGGTATAGGGATGTTTATGAGACCTAGATGGATTTTACCCACCAGGCCCTGTTGATGGATTAGAAGTGGAGGGCGACTACTGGGCTTCTGGCTGGTCCTGCTGAGTGGGTACTGATGACATTAAGGGTGTAGGGGCAGGGGGAGGAGACCAGAGGAGAAGCAGCATGGAAGGGAGGTGAAGGAAGATGTGAGCTGGGTTTTGGCCAGGTGAGTTTGAGGTCAAGGTGGGCATGAGTATAAGGTCAAGGGCTAGACTGGTGAGCCAGAGGGTCCAGTAGGGCAGCAAGCCCACCCTGCGAGGAGGAGCTGGGAGGGCAAAGCTGGAAGGCCCCTTGGATCTGCAGATTTCGAATCGCTCATCTTGACCTACCAGCCACCAGCCTCCTGCATCTGTTTATTTCTACATTAAATACAATGAAATGCAATTTGAAACGCAGTTTTTTACTCACGCGAGCCACGTTTCCAATGCTCAACAGCTACATGTGACCAGTGGCTGCCGTATCAGACCACTTCCAAATGGAAGCAAGTCCCAGAAGACCAGGAAGTCACCCCAGGTGGGCAGCGAGCAGAAAGAGAAGAGACGTCTGGTCCGGAGTGCATTGTGCTGGGAAGCCTTAAGTCACGTTCGGGCAACTTTTGTCTCAGTTGTTTGAGTACATTTTGTGTCCTGATTGGCATGAAAATGTATTCTTACTGGGAGTCACGGTGAGGAATGGGCGAGGCTCGAGGCTATAGTGACCAGAGTCTCCTGTCTCCTTGGTGGAGGAGGGAAAGAGGCTGAGAGGGACCAGGGGCCCCACCCACGGTCACACAGCCAGAGGAGCTGTTCTGGAGCCCAGCTTCCCAGGCTCTGAGTTCTGAGCCTGCATTTCATGGCTTCTTCCCTGACCTTGACCTCTATCACCATTGTTATGACCCCCCCCCCACACACACACACATACAATAAAGGACTGCCTTGTCAGCCCCACCAGGGCACACCTGTCCCCAGGTCAGCCATACCTCCTCCTCAGTCCTCAACCTCAATTCCCAAAAAGGTCCCTTCAGTCTTTATAAAAGAGAAAGCCCCAGAGGCCTGACCTCCCCGTGGCCCCCTCCTCCCTGGCCTGGGGCATCGGCTGTTGACTGCAGCTGCCCTGAGGCTGAGGGGAGCCACAGGTGTGGGACCAGACCTCCCCAGGCTGCCGCCCGCTGGCCTCCTCCGGCCCCAGCCTGCTGTTGACCTTCAGCGGGTCTTGGCAATGCACTCAGCAAGGCCCCAGAGGAGACCCCCGAAGGGAAACACAAACCTCAAAATGGATTTTCTTTTTCTCCACGAGGAAAAAAAAGTTGAATAAGAAATAAGTTACTATTTTTACTTCTGGGATACGGTTGTTATGGTAACTGAGGGCCTCGAGGGAGTCAGGGTTGGCCTGCCAGTGAAGGAGATGAGGTGGGTTCCAGGGGCAGTGGTGGCAGCCGCCGGACGAGCCTTGGACTACCTACCGACTGTGGGATTTCTGGCACCCCTGCCCCTGGCTCTGTGCGCACCGCCCCCCCCCCCATGACGGAAGGCCACCTGTGCCCATCTAACCCTGGCCAGTGGCCCCTGGCAACTTCTCCCTTTGGTGCAAGCCCACCATCTCCTGCTGGCTGTGTGGTCTCGGGCTCCCCCGGCCTTGTCGCCGAGCCTGTCCTTCACTGCTCCTGGGCGGGGGGGGGGGGGGGGAAGGGGGGGGTCGTTGTGCCCTCATCTCCACATGCAGCTTTCGACCCCCGCCACAGTGACCACCACGGGCACCTGAGCAATCAGCCCCACAAGCCCTGCTGGCCAAAACCCAATTCTTCCCTCTGCCGTTCCTCTTCCAGCCCCCTCTCCAGAAGGCGGCCCCACACCACCCCCTGGGCCCGGTTGGCCGTGGCTGGAAGCTCTGAACGCGGCCTTCCCAGGATCCGAGGCCGGCCTCCACCTCCACCTAGCTTTGTGCCCTGAACCCAGGTGCTTCCCATTCGAGGCTCAGCTTCCCCACTTGTAAAGTGGAAGTTAACGGCACCCACCCTGCAGGATTACTGAAGGAACAAAGGCCGCCTGGGCCCGATGTTATTACTGGCAATGTGTCTCCCCATTCAGTTGCCTCTGTAGCACTACATGGTAGGAGGTGCCGTTCCTAATTTGCGGACAAGGAGCCGTGCTCAGGCAGGCCAAGTCCCACAGCAAGCCACACAGCACATCTGTCTGTGCTGAAGTGCCCTGCACTGCATGGGCACTGATTAAACACCTACTGTGTTCCCGGCTCATCAGATGCGCAGAGTGGCAAGCAGGTAGGGAGATAACACCCCCCACCACCACACGCCCGCCAACCACCAGCGCTTTTCATCCCTTCCCTGGAGCCCTGACCACATCACCAGTCTCCTCCCACACGACCGACCTCTGCCATCCGTCCCCAGGACCCAATGGCACACCCTCTGATGTGATCCTTCTCCTCCCTCCTAGCGACTTCCATCCCCGATCAGTAGCTATGACACGGGCCCCTATATACGCCTAGCAGTGTCTGTCTGCAAAGTCCTCGTTGTCTCTGGCAAAGCCACAAATCTTCCCTACCAGAGTGACTTTCTGAAACGCAAGTCTGACGAAGCCCCTCTCCCTAAAACCCTTCAGTGGCTCCCACTGCTTTCAGGATGGAGTCAGGATACTTTCAGGATGGAGTCAGGATAGAATAACGACCTCACCCACCGTGCACACGCAATAAATGAATCCAAACTCCCCCCAAACATGCATGGCTTTCTCGTGCTCTGTGGCTACACAGATGCTGTTCCCTCTGCCTGGAAGGCCTTTCCTCCTTAGTTTGCCTGGCAGATCTCTATTTATTCTTCCAGACCCAGTTTAAAGTTCTCCTTTGTTGGACCTTTAGGGGAAATGGCTTCTCCTCCCTTTTATGCCACCTTTGAACCAGTGTCCGGGCCCCACGGGGTCATCTTGTAGGTACCCACCAGTCAAGGACTACCAGGACCGGTGCCTGTGGTAAGGTTTATCAACGGGCTGCAATCAGGGGGAGGGCCCAATGTGGGGAACTGGAGGGGTCACCTTGAGGGGCGTTAGGAAGGACTTTCGGCAGAATTTGTACTTGCCTTAGGTACTCAGGGAAGTTCAAGGTAGTGGCACTTTACCGAGGCCCTCCTTTTTATTGGACACTCAGGGGGCGCCTGGGTGGCTCAGTCACTTAGGCGTCTGACTTCGGCTCAGGTCATGATCTCACAGTTTGTGGGTTCAAACCCCACATCGGGCTCTGTGCTGACAGCTGGGAGCCTTTAGCGGCTTCGGATTCTGTGTCTCCCTCTCTCTCTGCCCCTCCCCCACTAGCACTGTCTCTTTCTTTCAAAAATAAATAAAACTTTTAAAAAAAGGAAAAAGACCTAGGGGTCAATATGAAAGTGGAGTGCACTCTGCAGACAGGCAGGAACAATTTTTAAATCCTCCACCAGTCCCTTGTGCCACTAGGGACGGGGCAACTCTCTGAAATGTAAACATAATGAAAGCTCAGATATCCACATTGAAGCCGTCTTCAGGCACGGGGCCACCAGTTTGCAAACGTCACTCTTTTCAAGGCGCCCTCCACTTTCTTTGGGCTCTCGGCCACTCCCTATACCTTCAAATAGTACCTGTATCTGTAGCTTAGCTATAATCTATCTATACATATATGCACGTGTCTATATACACATATGTGTGTATGTGTATATGCAGACACTTGTGTATTCTATATACACGTGTATATCTCGGATTTTATAATGTATATTCCAGATTACATGTGATGTATGGTGTTAAATAACAAAACTTCAAACCTAGTAAAATTTAAAGATCTAATTGGTTTTACTAATCAGTTCACGGACCGGGCAGCGTTCTATCCGGCAAGCTGAGGGAGGCTCCGCTGGGCTGCAGGAAAGGTTTTTACAGGCAGAGAGAGAATGGAAAAAAGGACATTATTAGCCAAGAATGCATTATTTTAGACAAGTTTGCCCTCCTCAGGGGAATGGAAAATGTCTATCAGTAGATTTCCTAGTGCTGACCAGGAAATTCCAGGTTGACGGGTTAAAGGTTACTTCGGGGGGGGGGGGGGGGGGAGGGTGCGGGGAGGCAGTTGAGAGAATAGAACTACAGTTCGGTTAGGTATTAAGTCCTGGCGTGCTGACCTGGGGCTCTTCACATAAATGACGCCATTTTGGGGCCTGTGGTTTTCTTTTTAACAAGGTGCGTGTAGCTGCTGGAGAGTTTGTCCCACCAGGGTCCCCTGTGCCCTGTCCTCCCTCAGAGCTGGGACTCTGACCATCCATTCTTCGTTCAGCCTGCGGTGTGCCTGGGCCTGGGGGATACAGGACTTGTCCTGGTCACTGCTCAGCCAAGGAGGCTCCTTTCCAGCTTTGCTGCCCCCGAGCCAGCTTCGCGTGTTCCCGGGAAGGAAAGGAGCAGTTCCCAGGAACCAGCCTGTTCCAGCTTGAGTTCCTGGGAAGCAGGCTCTGAGAGGAGTTTAAGCGCGAGGAGATTGATTAGGTGACTATCCTTGGGGTGGACAGCAGGGGCAGGGAGGGAAGAAGCGGCGAGGGGCCCAGCCTTTCCCTGGGCCCCTCCCTGCCTCTCTGGACAGTGGCTTCAGCAGGTGCAGAGGGGAGTCCCATCCACCGGTCAGCGGGCACAGCTGCGGGAAAGGGGTGCGGCGTGGGCGAGGCCAGCGCCTCCTCTGACCAGGGGCCTCACTGCTCTGTACTGTCCGGGCTCTCCCTGGGTCCCCTGTGCCCTCGTCCCAGCCTCTCACCTCCTCCAAGCGAACCCTTCTTTCGTCTGCTCCGCTCGTGACTTAGCGAGGAATCGACATCCTGAGCTTCCAAAGCAGCAGAGGTGAGAGCAGGAAGCTGACTGCAGAAGGAGGTGTGCGGGGGCCAGATCACGGGTCGTCTGTTCTTTGCCTTGCAGACACCCCTCATCTCAGCGCCACATGCCCAGGAGTGACTGTCCGAATCCCGGAGGAGGAGGAAAGGCTCCCAAGTTACACCTGCATTTGCAGAAGGCCCAAGGGCCTCATTCAAAGGACTGGTTAGGGCTGGAAAGAGTCTCTTAAAGGATGAAGCCAGATTCAAATCCAGGCCCTCCACTGACTCGGAGAGCCCAGAGCGAAAACAAACACACGCAAAAAACAACCAAGCAGGTAATCTCAGTACTGATAATCTAAGTCAGCAGGAGAAGAATCGGTGGAATACCAAATATTTTCCTAGAGGATGAGGTGACTCCCCCACGTTAGGTTACCATCCTCCGGCTTTTCATTTAAAAATTTTCCCTGGGGCACCAAGAAGAAAATATCATTTTCAAAATATTCACAAAATCTGGTGTGATGCAGTAAGTAGATCTCAAAACTCTGTCTTTGTTTTATAAGTACAAGAAACACAAAACTTAATCTAATGTTAAAAAGACAGGGGACCAAAATGGCGTCACTTAGGTTAAGAGCCTCAAGTGAGTAAACCAAGACTTAGCACCTAATATCCAACTGCATTTTCAAATCTCCAGAAATGTAACCTTTAACCCTTTCAAACGTGGCGAGTTTCTCAGTCAGCGCTAGGAAATTTACTGAACAGACCCCATCCATCCCTTGTAGAAGGGTGACCTTGCCGAAAACAATGGATTCTTTGCTAATAATTTCCTTTTTCTACTCCCTGTCTTTAAACGCCTTTCCTTTCCTGGAGCCTTTCGGAGCCCCCCTCTACTTGCTGGAGGGGATACTGCCTGAGACATGAATCGATTCAGAAAGCCAACTAGATGTTTGAATTTTACTCCGTTGAATTTTTGTTATGTAACTCCAGACAGGTACTGCTTGTGCTTTTCCCAGGGCTTATGACTTTGGAACAACTGATCTGAATGTTGCCAACTCACAGAGCACCTGGATGGGGAAGGAGGAGGCTGGGGGCCCAGGCCTGCTCCTGCTTCTGTCAGGTGTGTTACCTCAGCTCACACCCTCTACCTGAGCCTCAGGTTTTTCACCTCTAAAAGACAGGGATTACAGCTCTAAAGTTGTAAATTAAGATATCACAGTAACGGGGTGCTGGGTGGCTCAGTCGGTTGAACATCCGACTCGTGATTTCTGCTCAGGTCTTGGTCTCAACGGTTCGTGGGTTCAAGTCCCGCATCGGGCTCTGCACTGACAGTGCAGAACCTGCTTGGGATTCTCTCTCTCCCTCTCGTTCTGCCCCTCCCCTGCTCTCTCTCTCTAAAATAAATAGATAAATAAATAAATAAATAAATAAATAAATAAATAAATAAAAATAAACTTAAGGGGTGCCTGGGTGGCTTAGTCGGTTAAGCGGCCGACTTTGGCTCAGATCATGATCTCACGGTTTGTGGGTTTGAGCCCCACATGGAGCTCTGTGTTGACCGGATGGAGCCTGCTCGGGATTCTGTCTCCCTCTGCTCTGGGCTGACAGCTCAGAGCCTGAAGCCTGCTTCGGAGTCTGTGTCTCCCTCTCTCTCCGCTCCTCCCCCTCTGTCTCTGTCTCTCTCAAAAATGAATAAATGTTAAAAAAAATTTTTTTAATAAATAAACTTTAAAAAAAATATATATCACGATACCGAAAGAAGAACAAAGTTGGAAGAATCACACTACATGATTTCAAGATTGACTATAAAGCTGCCATAATCAAGACATTACGGACGTTGGGAAAGAAGCAACACATAGATTAGCTGCAGAAAATGTAAAGAGTCTAAAAATAGGCCCTTCGATTTTTGACAAAGACGTCAAGATAATTTAATGGAGAAAAAGGCAGTCTTTTCAACACGTGGTGCTGGAGAAATCTGAAATTCACATGCCACAGAAAATTGTTCTTTTCCTTTCTCACGCCGTGTACGGGCTTCAGTGGCTTCCAGGGGCTGGGGGGCAGGGGTGGGCAGAAGCTGGCCACAAAGGGACACAAGGAATTTGGGGGGATGATGAAACGTCTATATCCTGCTTGTAAGGGTAGTTCCATGGCTGTATAAATTGGTTAAAACTCATACACCTGGGGCGCCTGGCCGTTCAGTCAGTTAAGTGTCCAACTCCTGATCTCAGCTCAGGTCACGATCTCATAGTTTGTGAGTTCGAGCCCCACGTCAGGCTCTGCATTGACAGCGTGGAGCCTGCTTGGGATTCTCTCTCTCTCCCTCTCTTTCTTTCTCCCCCTCCCTCTTTCTGTGCCCCTCACCCAAGTATGCTACCCCCCCCAAAATAAATAAATAAACATTAAAAAAAAACCTCACACAACTGTACACTCAGTAAGAGTGAATTTTGCTATATTTAAATTACACTTCGGGGGCGCCCGGGTGGCTCGGTCGGTTTAAGCATCTGACTTCAGCTCAGGTCGTGATCTCATGACTTGTGAGTTCAAACCCTGCGTCGGGCTCTGTGCTGACAGCTCAGAGCCTGAAGCCTGCTTCGGATTCTGTGTCTCCCTCCCCTGCTTGCCCTCTCTCAAAAATAAATAAATATTACAAACATTTTTTAAATAATATATTACATTTCAGTTAAATTGAAAAGACCTACAATATACATAACAATTTTTTTGAAAGGCTCTATCGTTTGTACCTGCCGTGTGTGTATATGGAGGAGAGAGAAAGAACAAGCGTGTGGTGTGCGTAGGCCCAGTTATTGCTAGAGTTGAGGATTATAAGCTTTAACCAACATTAGAAATGTTCGGTGTTCGGGGCGCCTGGGTGGCGCAGTCGGTTAAGCGTCCGACTTCAGCCAGGTCACGATCTCGCGGTCCGTGAGTTCGAGCCCCGCGTCAGGCTCTGGGCTGATGGCTCGGAGCCTGGAGCCTGTTTCCGATTCTGTGTCTCCCTCTCTCTCTGCCCCTCCCCCGTTCATGCTCTGTCTCTCTCTGTCCCAAAAATAAATAAAAAACGTTGAAAAAAAAAAAAAAAAAAGAAATGTTCGGTGTTCAAAGTTTCTTTTTTTTAATTTTTTTAATGTTTATTCATTTTAGAGAGAGAGAGAGACAGAGCATGAGTGAGGGAGGAACAGAGAGAGAGGAAGACACAGAATCTGAAGCAGGTTCCAGGCTCTGAGCTGTCAACACAGAGCCCGACACGGGGCCTGAACCCAGGAACCACAAGATCATGACCTGAGCCGAAGTCCGATGCTTAACCGACCAAGTTACCCAGGCGCACCCAGTGTTCAAATTTCTAGGAGCTGATCACCAGCTCTGACGTTCAGCCCTTCTCTCATCGGGGCTTCTCTAACATGCCTGGGCTGTCGTCCACCCCTGTCCCACTTACCCAGCCCCTGATTACTGGACACCCCTGATCCCAGGCGTCCCAAGAGGGTTCAAAGCCCAGGATCCAGCCTTGGAGGAGTCCCTTTGGGTCCAATGGCTGGGCCTTGCTGGCCTCTTGTGGCCAGAAGCAGAATTATCACATTATGACACATTAAAAATGACAAATCTGGGAGTTGGCTCAATCTTGAAGTAGCTGGGGGCAGAGAACCAGCTTGCTCACCCACTTTCCTGGGGGTATAACTTAGAGTGACCTTTTCAGCAATACATGTCAACATTTAGAATGCACGGAGCTTTGACCCATTGACCCCAGCTCTGGAAATCACAGATGATACCCTCTTGCCAAAATGTGTTTCCTCTAGTTCTAAGTACAAGAGATAAGAGGAACATTCTCATCCTCGTGTTACATGAAACCACAGGAAGGTAATCAGCCGAATCCAAAACGTGGGGCCATCTGTAGGACAACGGATCCTGTCCCTGCAAAAAATGGCCTGGCATAAAAACTGGGAGCGGGGAGACTGTTCTGATAAAAAAGAGATTTCCAAGATCAGAGGATATATAATATAGCCAATATAATCCAATGTATTATACATCCAATATAATATAGAGCTGTAGTTTGGATCCTGGCTCAAAGGAAACCATGGTAAAAAGACGTCTATGAGATAATCATGGGAAACGGATTCCCGACAGCGGATAGATGATACAAAGGGATGATTGTTCATTTTGTAAAGGGGGATAATGGCATTAAGGCCATTTGGCTGCCAGGATGGTCAGGGATGTTGGTCGGCACTGGTCTGAGTTCCGTTCAGACCTGAAAGATGGGAGGCAGGGGTGGGGGCAGAGTGGAAGCAAAGGGAAAGTCTTCAAGGTGGGAAAGAGAGAAGAGAGAGATTAGAAGAAGCATGACGGGGCTGGTAGAAGGAAGGTGGTCCCGGGTGAAATGGAAGCAGGTGCACAGATTGCACAGAACAGGTGCTTGTAGACCGTGGTGAGGAAATTGGATTTGATTGGGTATTGGGGTGGAGAGGGTGTCCATGACCCCATTGCCTTTAGGGTTCCTCTGAGCAGTGCTTCCCATTGGTTGAAAGGGGGCGAGGGTGAAAGCGTGGAAACCAGAAGGAAGTCTTTTCTCACCACAAGGTCAGAGATGATGGTGCCTGGGACGTTGATGGGGAAGGGGAGGGGGAGTGGTTAGTTCCTAACTGTATGTGGGAGACTGAATATACAAACGGGCAGTGGCCAGTCCACAAATGAGGACTGAACTCTGACCTACCACCCACAGCAACCAGTCCAGGATGTCAGACAACCTCCCCACCATCTTTAAAACAGCATTTCCCAGTTGATGGGTATCTAGAATGTCGCACTTGGTGGCTTCTCTCTTCCCATCACATTTTTTACTCCCAGATTTATTTCTTCTGTCTAGACCTCTCCCCTGAGTTCCAGAAGGTTAGGGTCAACTATTCCTTTGATGGGAAAACCCAAAGCAGGTCAGGGAACCGCTCCCTTCCAAGGCCTTCCCACCTCGGTGGGCGGCCCTTTGTTTCTCTTTCATGCTGTCTCCGTGGGAGTGAGCGAGACCACCCAGACCCGGGCAGGCAGAGGCTATTCGGTGCTTCCGCAACAAGGAGGTCGGCCACTGTCACTTGTTTGATGGACTGGAAGGCAGGCAGGAGGGTGGGAGAGCTCGACAGTGACGGGAGGAAAGTCTCCGGTGGCCTGATTGGAGGCTGTCGCCCTGGAGAAGTTGGACATATCTCCCAGGTGTGTTGTAGAACTCTACGATGTTGGAGGAAGGGGACTTGTAGACCCTCTCCCCAGCAAAATAGCAATTCATCTGATGACAATATTCAAAACCAATCATTCAAAGCCTCTGGAAATGCCTGTAAGGGCATATGGCAAATAGAGAAACTTTCATTCAAGAAAATCTACTAAATCTCTGTAAAAGCCATGCCCCCTGGCTCACCCACCCTTGAGCCACAGAGCTCCGGAAGCCCCTCCCAGGGCTGGTGCAGCCAAGGAAAGGGGCTCCCTCTGCTCCCCCCCCCCCCTTGCCCTCCCCTGCCCAGTTCAGTCCAGGGCTCCAGATTCACTCTCCGACCCAACCGCAACGCAGAAACTCTGGTCCAGGCCATGTGACTGGCCTGGAGTCCCCAGTCCCTGCTCCGCCCAGCCCTCACTCTGGGGCACAGCTGAGAACACTGGGGCCACAGTCGCCCCCATCCCAGCTCACTCTGCACTCACAGCAATGGAAGCTGCGAAGACCAGGCCGGCCACCCCACCCTGCCCCGCTGCTCACTCATAGGGCAAGAGCATCACTCCCAGAAAATCTGGTCCCCACCCGGCTCAGGTGAAGTGGCCCAGGGTCCTGCCCAGAGGAAGTGGCAGGCTCCAGGAGGAGGAGCTGAGCAGCTATGCTGGAGAAGACTGGTGTCGTGTAGAGTTGAAAACTCCAAGCCTGGAGGGAGATCTGGCAGATTCCCACGGCCTTCCCGGCATGGCAGACAGCTCTGGGAATCAGGAAGACTGTGCCCACTCCAAGGCATTCAGAACAGCACTCAGGGTAAACTCCAAGGCATTCCCCATGCCGCACCCAGCTCTCGCTGAAACAGGTGGATGCCTCAATGGCACAAGGAACTTACCAGAACTTCAGACCCACACGTACTGGACAGTAGCTACTACCCCTCAGTGGTGGCTCCAAGCAAGCCATAGGGGTTGAAATGCTATCCAACTCAACTCTGGCCATCTGAAAGACGGTGTGCAAGCCCAGGCCTCCACCCCATTGGGAGAGACCATAGAAAGAACTCTGAGCTACTAGTTTCCGGCCGAACAGAAGGCAGAAACAAACTCTCTGAACTGTGATAGTAGCTTCTAGGCCACACGTACAACAGTAGCAGGTAAAAATCTAACCTAGGGCCTTACAGAACCTTTGACCCATCGGTTGCTTAGGCTGAGCCAGAGACGTCCCCAGGCAGGCAGGTTAAAAAGCGAAAATAAGGGGCTCCTGGGTGGCTCAGTAAGATAAGCCTCTGACTTCTGCTCAGGTCATGATCTCGCAGTTCACGGGTTTGAGCCCCGTGTCGGGCTCTGTGCTGACAGCTCAGAACCTGGAGCCTGCTTCCAATTCTATGTGTCCCTCTCTCTCTGCCCCTCCCCTGCTCAAGCTCTGTCTCTCTCTGTCTCTCAAAAATGAATAAACGTTCAAAAAAAATTTTTTAAGGCAAAAATGAGAGGAAAAAAATCTGAGTGGGGAGATCAGAAATTGCACACCGAGAGTTGAGGGATGCAGGGGTGGGACTGACTTCTCAGAATTGGTTCAACCAAATCACTGAACAAATAAACAAATTACCAAGCCAACAACAATAACATCTCCCGAGGCAGGAGCAGAGGACCAGTATCTAAAGTTGCTACAATATATTATTTAAAATGTCTAGTTTTCAAGAAAAATTGTGAGACACGAAAAGAAACCAGACAGCATGACCTATACACAGGCTTCACTGGAAAATTCTACTAAACATTGACAGACAAATTAACATCAATTCTTCTCAAACTCTTCCAAAGAATAGAAAAGGAGGGAACATTTACTAACTCATTTTGTGAGACTAGCATTATCTTACCACACAGCTAGAGAAAAATACCAAAAGGAGAGAAAACCCTACAAAAAAAATATTCCTAATATACAATTCTCAAAAAAAAAAAGAGAATACAAGCAAACCGTATCTGACAGAAAATTAAAAGAATTATATACCATGACCAAATGGAATTTACAATAATTTTTTTTTATTTGAGAGAGAGAGAGAGAGAGAGGGTGCTCACGTAGGGGAGGGGCAGAGAGAGAAAGAGAGAGAGAGGGAGAGAATCCTAAGCAGGCTACACATCCAGCTTGGAGCCCAACTCAGGGTTTGATACTACAATCGTGAGATCATGACCTGAGCCCAAATCAAGAGTTGGATGCTTGACTGACTGAGTTACCCATGTGCCCCTGATCAGTTTTCTTATGTTGCATTCCAGGGATAAATTCCATTTGGTCAGGGCTCCTAGGTGACCCTATGAGGAGCCTGCTTAAGATTCTCTCTCTCCCCCTCTGCCCCTCTCCTCCCCTTGTGCACACATTCTCTCTCTTTCTCTTTCTCTCTCTCTCTCTCTCAGAAAGAAAGAAAGAAAGAAAGGAAGAAAGGAAGAAAAATAACTGATCAATGTAATATACTATGTTAATAGAATAAAGAACAGAAACCACGTGATCATCCTATAGCTGCAGAAATGCTTTTAACACAACCTAACCACCTTTCGTGATAAAACTCAACCGCTAGGAATAGAAGGAAATTTCACCCACATGATAAAGAGCATCTACAAAAAACTCATGAGCTAACCTCATACTTAATGGTGGAAGACGTAACGTTTTCCCTCCAGGATCAGGAATAAGACAAAGATGTCTGCTCTTGCCACTTTTCTTCAACACTCTGCTAAAGGTTTTAGCTGGGACAACTGGCCAGAGACGTGTGCCAAGGTAAAAGAAATAAAAGGCCTCCATATTAGAAAGGAAGGAGTAAAACCTATTTGCAGATAATGTGCTAGTGTATACAGAAAATTTTAAGGAATCCGCTGAAACAAAACTATTGGGGTAATACAAGAACAATATATGAAAATCAAGAGTTTTTATATGCTAGCAATGAGTAACCTGAAATGAAACTAACAAAAAATCCATTTATGCTTGCATCAAAAAGAATAAAATACTAAGGAATGAGTTTAACCAACGAACTACAAGGCCTATATATGGAAAACTGTTGAGCAGTGCTAAAAGAAAATGAAGACCTTTGTACTGAATCATCATCTTCATACATCTTTATACAGTCGAAGTCCATCAATACAACATTCTAATTATTTTTATGCCATTGTTTTTCAAGTCAAATAGAAGAAGAGTTCTATTTGTTCAGCCTGATAGTTCAGGCTATCTCTGTATTTACCTACGTCGTAGCTTTACAAGTGCTTTTTATTTCTTCATGTGGTTTTGAGTTACTGTCCTCCATGGCTTCATTTCAACCTGATGGCCTCTAGTATTTTCTGAACAGATTTCTATGATTTCTGTCTCTTTATTGAGATTCTCTTTGATGAGACATGGTCATCATACTCGTCTCAATTCTTCAAGTATGGTTTCTTTTGGTTTTTTGAATTTATTTGTAATAGATGCTTTCAAATCTTTGTTCACTAAACCTACCCTCTGGGTCCCTTCAAAGGCAATAACTTTTCCCCCTGTTGGGGGCCATACTTTCCCGTTTCTTTGTGTGTCTCACAGTTTTTTGTGGACTCTCAGGAATATGCCAGGAGCATTTCAAAGCTTCTTATGGACATCTCATCCCCCAGACGTTCCTTTCAAGGATTTGTTTTTTGTGTGTTTTAGTTTTGGTTTTGCTTAGTCCCTTGTTTGCCCTAACTGGTAACCTCAAGGCAGTTGCAATACAATACAATACAATTGCCAATGATTGTTTTGGTCAAATGTCTTGGGGATGAGCTGGTAAACTCCTGGATCAAATAAAGACAAGCTCTGAAAGGGAGTTTTTCAGCAAAGAATCAGGCAGGTCAAATAGTGACCATTCTCTGGGGATGGGGCTTTTGGGGGAGCTCCAAGCCCTTTCTGCCCGCCTCCAGTGACCACTAGGCTGTTTGTTTTTACATCTATCACAGTTGTAAGGCTGCTGATTTTCAAGGCTACCATGGATCTTGGATAGAGAGATGAGATTAGGGAAAATTAAAAAGCCACAAATCTCACTGCTCTCGCTGAGACGCGGCTGTTTTGTTTGAACGCAAGCTTCTTAGATGGTTGCAAGCCTTTTGTTGTTAATTTCCAGAGTTCCGAAAAGGTTGATTTCGATCATTTTTGCCAGCGTTCTCTTTGCCTTCATGGAGGAATGGTTTTCAGATTCTTGCTCCACTATTCTGGAAGGGCTTCCTTCCCACCCATTCAACCCCCACCGCATTCTCCAGAGGTGAATTATTCTAGCCCTTGTTATTGTTGAGGAAACATGCTCGGAGAGGTTACGTGGCTCACCTGATGAGGCACAGCTCGTGAGAATCGGAACCAGGATCCGAATCTCGGTATGGTGCGATTTCCGTGTGGTCCGTATCCCGACCTCTCTCCCACTGCCTCACCTCATGCAAGGTGCGCTCCAGCACCCTTTCACTCAGCTCTTAGTTCCCTCCTCCGTGCCAGCTGTTTAACCCACGGGTTTATTTAGGAACTCGCCTGTGGGAGGATTGCTCATCTCTGAACGTTGCACATAAGAAGAATACTTGGGGAGTTTTTTGAGCACCGGCAGATGATGATTCTGTTCTAAGGTTGACAGGAGGGAGGGAAGCAGCGATGACAGAAGCTCAGGAGAGCCTCCTTCCCGCTCTGCCTGCCATCAGGAATGTCAGCTCATGTCCTCCCCAGGGGAGCTGGGACACGAGGGTGCGTTTCTGAGTCACACGCAGGTCAAGCTCTTTGGCGCAATCCCAGTCTGCTCCCCAGCAACGCTTGTCCGTGGTTCCCAACATCTCCCAGATCATAGAGCAGGGAATCAAAATCTGGGCGGGTGGGTAGCAGCCCTGAGCGCCAGCCCATTCTGGCCCGCAGGAATGGAAGCCCAGAGCTGAGTTGTTCAAGGACTAAGTTCTAGCATTCTAGGGAATGGGATCGCAGAGTGAACAGTACAGACAAAAATCCTCCCTCAGTGGAGGATTATGTTCTGGTCAGGAGGGGGCGTTTTGTGGCCCATCGGAAAGCGATAAGTCCTATATAGAGACAGAGAGCAAGGAGAGGGATGGGGACTAGAAGAAAGTAGGGAGGTGACCATTTTTAAGAGGGTTATCCAGGAGTTCATACGCCATCTCTTGTGACCGGAAATTCACACGGTGGTGAGGAAGCTTTGACGGTGTGCTCACGCCCTTGGAATTCACCAGCCTTATCATGGGCCCTATTGCCTAGAGAGATGGCAGAATGGCTTACTGAAGGTTTAGTTGCGGCACCAGCTAAGAGACCACACCCTGTGGGGTGGGGTTGTCATTCCACAGTAGGCAATACATGCCTGCAAACTGGGAGTGGAGGTGGTAGGGTCTTCTTGCATATGACAAAGAATAATCCACTGAAAATGTTTTGTTTCCATCCACACACCCCTGAGCTCACTGGATTTTGAGGTTCTAGTACCCAAAGGACCCCTATTACTCCAGGGAACAGACTCGTGGTTCAGGTAGATTGGAAACTGAGTCGACCCTCTGGCCATTTGGAAATCCTCACTTGCTGAACCGACAGAAGTTACTATCCTGGATGAAGTGATAGATTCCGACGAACAAGGGGAAACCGGGTGGCTTTTCCAAATGAAGCCAAGAACTGTGTCGAGAACCCAGGAGATTTCTTCAGGCACCTCTTTATGTGGCTTTGTTCAAAAATAATGGTCCATAGGAAACTCTGCCAACTGATAGATACACCACTAAAGACACTGCTCCTGTGTTACATCTTGACTTCTGGTGATTGGCGATCGGCTATATGGGCATTCACATACGTATATTTATACATTTACATATGTCCATGCCCATGTAGCCAACCACCGAAATCAAGACATAGGGCAGCTCCAGCACTCCAGCCGGTTCCCCTCATGTCCCCTCCGAACCAATCCCCCACCAGAGGTAACCACTCCTCTGCCTATTTTTGACTTCATATAAATGGACTCATACAGTATATATCCTTTTTTTTTTTAATGTTTATTTTTGAGAGAGAGAGAAAGACAGAATGCGAGCAGGGGAGGGGCAAAGAGAAGAGGGAGACACAGAATCCAAAGCAGGCTCCAGGCTCTGGGCTGTCAGCACTGAGCCTGACGTGGGGCTCGAACTCACAAACCGTGAGATCGTGACCTGAACCGAAGTTGAACGCTTAAATGACTGAGCCACCCAGGTGCCCCCTTTTTTTTAAGTTTATTTATTCTCAGAGACAAAGCACAAGCAGGGGAGGGGGAGGGAGAGAGAGAGAGAGAGAGAGAGAGAGAGAGAGAGAGAGAATCCCAAGCAGGCTCCATACTGTCAGCATGAAGGCTGATGTGGGCTCAATCCTATGAACCATGAGATCATAACCTAAGCCGAAATCAAGAGTCGGACGCTTAACTGACCGAGCCACCCAGGTGCCCCACAATTTATTTTTTAAAAAAGATTTTATATTTAAGTGATCTCTACAGTCAACGTGGGGCTCGAACTTACAACCCCAAGATCAAGAGTCACTGCTCTGCCACCTGAGCCAGCCAGGGGCGCTGATTCTAGCCATTTAAGACTTTTCCTCACAGTGTTATGAGAGTTCCAGTTGCTCTGCAATTATTGTCTACACTGTGCATTGTCAATTATTTTAATTTTAGCCGACACGTTATGTCAAAAGTTCAGAACAAAAAAAGAAAATCGGGGAGCCTGGGTGGCTCAGGGTGGGTTAAGCGTCCAACTTCGGCTCAGGTCATGATCTTGGGGCTGGTGAGTTCTAGCACGTCGGGCTCTGTGCTGACAGCTCAGAGCCTGGAGCCTGCCTCGGATCCTGTGTCTCCCTCTGTCTCTGCCCCTCCCCTGCTCGCATTCTATCTCTCTCTCTCTCTGAAAAATAAATAAACTTAAAAAAAAGAAAATCAACAAATCGCTGAAGTAATAGTTAGAAGTTTATTGTGCACCCACCAAAAAGTTTGCAAACGAGGAGCACTCACACCAAAACACAGAATGAGGCTTGGAGGTATATCACCATACAGCAGCTTCTAGAGTGTGGAGTGTGGAAGCAATGACTATTTGCTCTTTAGTGATTGGTTACAGTATTAGAATCTTCTGAACTAAAAGGAAATTTGCTGGTGGTCGCCTCACATCAACTTTGGGGAACTACTTTGGTTTCGCTTGTGATTTTCAGAGGCACAAGCAAGGTCAAGTTAGCTTTTCCTTGTCTTGCAAAATAAGCTAAATTAAGCTTTGCTTGTATGACGACACTGGCGTCGTCAGCTCAGAATTTTCGAGTCTGGTCTCCATTTGTATTTGACTTTAACAGGTGGATGCTTGTAGTATCTATTTGCTCTTAATTTGCATTTTCTTGATGAGTATTAATGATGATCACCTTCTCAGGTGCTCATTAGGCGTTTTGATATTTTCTGAAGTACCATGCTCAAGTACCCAAAAATGAGTTGGTATTTTCCTCATTGATTTGTAGAAGTTCTTTTAACGTTCTGGAAAGAAGTCCTTTGTCAACAATGTGTACAACAGGGCTGAGCTCGCCGTTGCCCTTGGCCGTGGAGTCGTTTTTTGGCACCAAGGGCGCAGCATCCGTGATGAACGTAATTCAGATTGTTTGTGACCACTGGGTACATACACTTGTACCCGTGGGATTTGTCCTTGGATGTTATCTAGACAAAAAGAATGATGAAAAACTAACTGCCTTCCAGAACAAGAGTGTGTTGCTTAAAAGGGAATTGAGACCCAGTGAAGAAGTCACCTGGAAATAAAGGCTGTGACTGAAATAAAGAATGTTCACCTTAAAAAAATTAGGAAATAAAAACACACTCGGTATTTTCAAAAATGTATTTCAAGTGTATGTATTGAAAGCTTATGTACCCCACTCATTCTGAGGCTTGCCTTCTTGACCTGTCTTGACGAGAAGTTGTTTTTAAAGTTTATTTATTTAATGTTTCTTTATTTTTGAGAGCGAGAGAGACAGAGCATGAGTGGGACAGGGGCAGAGAGAGAGGGAGACCCAGAATCCAAAGCAGGCTCCAGGCTCCAAGCTGGCAGCACAGAGCCGGACGCGGGGCTGGAACTCACGGACGGCGAGATCATGACCTGAGCTGAAGTTGGCTGCTTAACCGACTGAGCAGCCAGGTGCCCCATAAAGTTTATTTATTTTTGAGAGAGAGAGAAAGAGAGCACGAGCGAGCTGGGGAGGGGCAGAGAGACAGAGAGAGAGAGAGAGAGACAGAAACCCAAGCAGGGTGGCTTGATCTCAATAACGTGAGATCACGACCTGAGCTGAAACCAAGAGTCGGGCACTTAACTGACAGAGCCCCCCAGGCGCCCTGAGCGGTTGCTCTCCGTTTTGATGAAGATTAACGTTTTATTTTGTGGTTAGTACTTTTTAAAGTACTTGTTTGGGAGACTTCATTTACTCCAGAGCCATGAAGGCATTCTCCTACGTTTTCTTCCAGAAACTTGACTGTACGTCCACAATCCATCTCAAACTAGTTTTTGAGTTCGGTGGGAGGTAGGAGAGCCAGCACCTTTAAAGGAAAGCACCATTGTTTCCTCAAGGATTTGCAACGCATTCTTGACTCTGGGCTAAAAATTAGCTTCCCTGCGCACAGATTGAATTGTGCCATTCTCCTGCCTAAGTGTTTCCAATGGCAACCCGTTGTTTAGATAATGTTCAGGCTCTTGCTTAATGCATCTTAACAACACCCCCGCTCGATTTGGCCACTTCCAGTTTCACAAGCCCAATCTTGTGTCCATCACCCCACTCTAAGCTTAGACACGCTGAGCAGCGTGTTCCCTTGGACACACTCTCACCTCCGAACCTTTGCCATACACAATGCTTCCGTAGGTTACCTACTATTCAAACTGCAGGTCTTACCTCCTCCGGGAAGCCTTCTCTGACTGCACATTCCCTGTCCCTTAAGTCTAGGTTCAGTGACCTCATCATGTGCTCTCTTGTACTCCGGCTTGTAATTGTGTTCCGGGGTAACTTCTCTGAGGGGAGGGAGGCCCATTTGGTTTACATGGAAGGTGTCTCGTAAATATGAGTGAATCCGCCACGGATCCAGAAAGCGGGCGCCTCAGGGAAAGAACGGGGTTACAATTCTCAGATTGAACACCTGGCGAATAGGTTAACACTTCTGAGCCTCAGTTTTCAAATCTGTAAAGTGGGGACGCAATATTCTCTACGTAGGCCTGCCAGAAGCATCAAATAAGATGCTGCACATAAATCCTTAGCGCAAGGACAGGCACACAGCGGACACTTTTAATATGAATAAAACCATAGGGACTCACTTTTCCCTTGCGCATGCGCCGTCCTCCGTACGCCAGCTAGCCCTGCCCGGCGCGCCCCTGCGCGTCCCCACGCGTGCGCGTGTTCGACCGGAACCCCAGCCCTGGCCGGAGATGAAGGGGCGGGACCTCCGCAATACGCCTGCGCCCTGAGAGGCCGTGCGCCGAGGAGGCGGGGCCGCGCCGGCGCGCAGGGCGTCCCGGCTCCTGAGCATAAACAAGAGCGGGCACGGGATGAGGCGGCGGTTGATCCCCGGGCAGCCAGCTGCGGCCAGCGAGGCGGCGAGCGGGGCCAGGCGCCGACCCTGAGCGCACCCGACTCGCCCTCCCGCGCGCGAGCCCTCGGCCGGGGCCACCCTCCCGCCCGCCCGCCGCGCGCCCACCATGAACCTGGCGAGTCAGAGCGGCGAGGCCGGCGCCGGCCAGCTGCTCTTCGCCAACTTCAACCAGGACAACACGTAAGGCCGGGCGGGGGTTGGGGCCCGAGGCCTGGGGCCGGGCGGGGGTCCGGGCCCGAGGGCCGGGGCCGGGGCGGGCGGGAGCCTGAGGCCGGGTTCAGGGCCGGAGATTCGGCCTGGAGGTTCGGGGTGGAGGCCGGGGCGGGCGGGGGCGTCCCCGGGGGCGGGCCTGGAGCGTGGAGGGAGGGGCGCTGCCCTCGGGGACCCTCCGGGCGCTGCGCTGGAGCTGCGATCCCTGGGCGGGGAAAGTGATGGAGATAAGGAGGCTTTTCACCCACCGACGGATAGGTTGCTTTACCTTTTGGGACCTCCCTTCTCACAAAGTTGGGGCAGAACTTTGTGCCTTGACTTGTTGTCCCAGCCGCTTCTGGAGCAGTGAGCGTGGGTTTCTTCCTCTTATCCCACCTGCCCTTCTCCCTCGGCCCTCTTCCCCCCACTCTTTCCCCTCTTCAGGTCCTTCTCCTCGTCTCTTCATTATCTTAGTGCCCTTTTCCTTTCTTTCCCTTTCTTCTTGTCTCGTTGTTCTTTTTTTTTAGGTAACTTCGATGTCCTGCCCGAGCAAGAAACAAACTTAGCCTTAATCCTGGCCTCTGATCTGGGGAGAAACTGAGTCAAGGGGGATGTAACAGAGAAATACCTGAGGAGTCTTGGTGCTTCAGGGAATGGGCCCATCCTTAGGGAAAGAGAGGCCCACTGATGCCAACCCATGGATTTGGAACGCTGTTTGTCCAAACGCCTATGGGTTTGAAGCTGATTCTTCAGAGGCTGCCTCGGTGACCTGTGAGCATAGTTACTAGATGAAGTTTCTGGAGAAGGAAGGAGCTGTGGAAGGGAGGAGAGCCATCTTGGGAAGTGAGTAAGAGGAAGTGATGTAAGTGAGGAGGAATGGGTCATTGGCTTCGTAGTAAGTAGTTGGTCGAGTTGTTACTGGCGGAGTGGAGTCAGCAAAGTAGAAAATGAGATTTTTTTTTTTTTTTTTTTTTTTTTTTAAACGAAGAGTTCATTGTAGAATGGCAAGCAGGCATCAAGTCCGTGGCATGCAGCGGGTGCTCGGTAGCGCCTCCCCAGAATTGTGAGGTTAGTGCCGGGTGGCCCGGCAGCGGGACCGCGCTGAGGTTAGAAGGAAGCAGATCACCTTTTCCCAAGTGCAGATGAGGAAACTGAAGTTCACAAAGGCTCAGAGCTGTGCCTGGATCCTAGAGTTGGTTAATGTGGAGTGTGGGCAGGCCCGAGTCTCTTCCACTGCCCTTCCCACTCTGCCACTGTCTTCTCTACCTGAAAAGTAGGATTTTGAGGATGGTGAATTTAGGTATCATACTGTAGCAGTCTTTAAAGATTAAAACTACCAAACGCTTAGTGTTCCACTTCCACGTGGGTAAAAACCAGCACAGCAAAAGCATTTTGAATAACCTGTTGCCAGTGGTTGTGATCAGGATAGACTATGTTATGTGAACCCGGGAAGCGAATAGAACATTTCAAACTGAGATTGGTTTTTAAGCCCTTAGTGTTTTTTGTTTTTGTTTTTAAATTTTTTTTTAAATGTTTTTATTTTTGAGACAGAGTCAGACAGATCGCAAGCAGGGGAGGAACAGAGAGAGAGGGAGACACAGAATCCAAAGCAGGCTGCAGGCTCTGAGCTGTCAGCACAGAGCCCGACGCGGGGCTCGAACTCACAGACTGTGAGATCATGACCGGAGCCGAAGTCGGACGCTCAACCGACTGAGCCACCCAGGCGCCCCAAGCCCTTAGTGTTTTGAGATCGGTTAAGAAACGGTAGCTTTCTGGGTTTTTATGTCTTGTATAAGTTAGAGAATTTCCAAAACATTTTCTACCATTTTTTTTTTTTTCCAGCTTTTCACTATTCATCATTTATGTTGAAAGGAAATCAAATATGAGAACATATTCTCTTTGGCTGTTATTTCAAATGGGCTTTCAAATTACATACACAATAGAAAATGTCAGTCTGGCCTGAAGTTAGACCTTGTCACACTTGGAAGTCACGTGCTTCCTCACTCCTCAGTGAGTCTGGAAGTTCAGGAGGTTTCTGTGTCATAATTTGGACTTGCCAGAAACCTTGATATAGTACGAATGTAAACTGTTAAGAAATAGTAGGATAGGATTATAGTAAATTATTAAGAAATGGGAAGATAGGATTTAATCATTGATTAAAATGACTAATTTGTCTTGAAGAAATAGGTTTATGAGGAAAGGCTGTACAGTTTACCCCTTTCCCTCCTTTACCCGTTTCCAGAATTTAATAGAAGAACACAGTTTTTCACAAGACAAAGGTTGTCGGTCTAGGATCCACATTCACTGTGTTCAGTGAGAAAATCTGGAAGCCATTTCACTTAATAGAATACATGTATGTTACACAATAATGCTTAACAAAAGAATATTCCCTGTACACCAAACTATCTGTTCTGCTTTTTGTACTAGTAATATGGCTTCAAATATTGTGTTAATTTTCCTAGGATTCTCATCCTAAAAGTATGAAGAAGTGCTTTTTGCTTTTTTTTTTTTTTTTTTTTTTTTACTATTTGTTTGTTTATTTTTTAGTTAGAACAGTGAAAGAGGCACTGAGAACAGTTGTTTTCAGTCATCTCGCTATTAACTGGTTAGTTCCAGTGCTGGTTTCTGAAAGTAACCGTTTGAACGGTTTACTTTGGAGGAATTTTTGGCTTTTGAAATTGAAGTTAACAAACTAGTAAGAGTATCCCTGAAATGGAAATGTCAAGGACTAAATTCCTCCAGTGGATGCCGCTCGTCTAGTGGGAATCTGTGATTTGGCGATGTCCTTTTTCAACTACACTTCAAAAAGGGGTGGAATAAAGAAAGGGACTTGATTCTCCAGGTCTCCTGTCGACAGGATTGAAGTTGTTAGTGTCCAGAAGATTATAGAGATGCTTGTTTAACTGAGTTTCTTCTACAGTTACAGTTGTTCTTCTGGGAAAGTCACTTCTCTCCACTTTTTTTCTCATCAGTAAATCGAGAGGCTTGATTGTAGATGGTCTTTAAGGAGCCTTCAACCTTAAAGTTTTAGGCCATTCTGTCGGCCGGGTAGAGGGAGTGTTGGAGGAGGGCAGGACAGTCACCCAGGAGGATATTGTCCAACAGCAGTGGCCCGTGGAGAGAAGACCAGTCAGCCATCAGCACTCGGTGTGACCCGTGGGACAGGCATGGTGCAGGGAAGTTCAGGTTACTCCCAAGTGTCTGGTTTGGGTCTAGTGTGAACAGTGATTCCATTATGGGGACTCGGTTTGGGGCAAAAGATGGATTCTGCTCGGCCGCTATTGAGTTGTCAAGGCATCAGGGCTAACCAGCTGGAGGCCTGCGGTGGAAATGCTGGGAGCTGCGGGAAGAGCCTGCTGTGGAGCAGACTTACTAAGTAGGGCCCCAGGGTCTACGAGGTGTCCTCCTTGGGTTCCTTTTTATGCGTGTGGACTGTTGCCACCTAACTCTAATCAAGTAAGATAGTAGGAAGGGAGAGCCCTTCGGGACTAACTGTTGGTAAGAGTTTACTAAAGGAAAAGGAGTTAAGAGAAAGATCTGATTCACACTTTTTTTAGTGGAAGTTCACTGTCTTTTAGATACTGAGCGCTCAAGTTTCAATTCAGCGATAGACTTGCGGTTACAGATGGTGGACCACACAGAGGCATTTGTTCTGGCCCCTCCCAAAACCCTACTGAAACGTCAGTCAACGAATTACCCAAAGATATATATTTAAGTTTATTTACTCACCGTGGGGAGAGGGGGAAGCAAGGAAGGAGCGGAGAGAGCTTCCCAAGCAGGCTGTCTGCACCGGCCTGACAAGGGGCTCCGCCTCCGGAACCTTGAGATCATGAGCTGAGCCGAGATCAGGAGTTGGCCGGTTGCTCCGCGGACTGAGCCTGACTGAGCCACCCAGGCGCCACTCAAAAAATAGTTTAAAAGACTGAAACCCATAGGAGAGGGAGGATGAGGAAGGAGTCGCTAGCAACATTTGAGAAGCTGGCAAGTAGTACAGGAAGGCGATCCCGGGTTGCTGGTGGAGAAGGCGGAGAGCCGACCTGCTGTGAACTGCAGAATCCCCGAAAGGCTCGGGGTTGGCGGCCTAGGGAAGCTCTAGAAGTGGAATAAAGGGGGGTGTGGCGAGAACGAAGAGGATTGGCCCTCAGCATGTTTCACAAGCACTCACTCTCCCATCCTGGCAAAGGACTTAGGCCTCGTCTCAAGACCGTATAACAGGGTCTCTGCATTTTGACACCAGGCGCGGTTGAAGGCCGGGCTGTGGTGTTGAAACGTGGGACTGAGTAAATATAACCTTTTTTCTAGGATAGTAAGCTGGTTTTTTTCCTTCGGCAGTAAAAGATCTCATTGTGTTACCTTAAAAAAAAAACAAAAAAAAACTACACAAACATTTATTGGGGGATAAGGTTATTTAATAAGGGAATTTCAAACTTCCTTGTTACTGTGCCTCTCCCATTAATATGTCTGCCGTTGTATGGTCAGGCAAATCATGAGAAATTATTAAAAGCAGGATCAGTCCCAAAGAGGGATGTACGAACCTGATCATTGGTGTTACCACCCTTTAAAAACATCCACTTTTAGGGGGTGCCCGAGTGGCTCAGTCGGTTGGGCGTCCGACTTCAGCTCGGGTCGTGATCTCACTGTTCCTGAGTTCGAGCCCCGTGTCAGGCTCTGTGCTGACAGCTCAGATCCTGGAGCCTGATTCGGATTCTGTGTCTCCCTCTCTTTCTGCCCCTCCCCCACTCACACTCTGTCTCTCTCTCTCAAAAATAAATAAATATTAAAAAAATAAAAACATCCATTTTTATTGATAAAATATATACTTGAACTATGCCATGGATATATAGGGAAAAATAATTGAAATATTTGTGCTTGTATTTCTTATTGATGGAGGTGCACAGCAGTTTTACAAACCACGCAATTAAAATTGTAGCTAAGGTATTTAATATCCTGAAGCAGTTTCTGAATATTTGTAAGGACATCAAAGTTCTGATGTTGGATCACCAAAGGCCACTTTTGACAGATTCTTTTGTTCGGAGCATAGAATCAAAATCTAGTTTCTCATAAACCAGTTAAAGCTCATTAAGTTTGCCCATGAAAGAAGCCTTCCCTAAGCTTATTTTATATATAGTGTCAATAAGGTTGGTGATTTGGTTTCTAAGTCAACAAATTAGAAAGGGAGAGGAGCTGTTAATCCTGGGGAGAGGGTCACAAGGAAGTGACACCTCTCTGCAAAAGAATAAATGGAAAATATTTTTAGCAGCTCAACACTACAGTCTGACCATTTGTGGTCACACACACAAAACCCT
Organism: Panthera pardus; assembly: GCF_024362965.1. Lineage (NCBI taxonomy): Eukaryota > Metazoa > Chordata > Mammalia > Carnivora > Felidae > Panthera > Panthera pardus. The sequence goes on along the minus strand of NW_026526969.1, from coordinate 12,419,554 downwards.
CATCTCCTTGGTAGGGTCTGAGAGGGTCACCGTATTGTAACAGTACAGTTGGTTTAATGATCACTCCCATAGGACTCCAGGAAAAGGTTAAGAATCTCCCACCCCCTTGTGATAGGCATACAGGAAAGCATATACAAGAACACCTTTTTCATTTTTTAATCAAAAATAGTGGGAAAGAATCTATCGGTGCTTAAAATAGCAACCATTAGTTATCTGGAAAACATTTCTCAAAAGTTATAGACTGCTGAGATTTTTGTCTTATTTTTAGTTCTCCTGGATATTTATGTTTTTGTTGGCTGCTTTATTGCTTTTCAAATTATTTACAGGTAACAATATCTAATTACCTCATTGATACAATTAATTCAAAACAGTGAAGTATTTTTGCAAAAAAAAAGGTAGAAAGAGTTTTGCTTTTTTTTTTTTTTTTTTTTTTTTTTTAGTTTAGCTACATATTTTGGGGTGGGGGGGGAGAGATTCCCAAGCAGGCTCCACGCTGTCAGCGCCGAGCCCAACACAGGACTCGATCTCACAAACCATGAGATCATGACCTGAGCCGAAATCAAGTCAGACGCTTAACCGGCTGAGCCACCCAGGTGCCCCAAAGAGTTTTGCTTTTGTTTGTACTTCTAAGATGAACCAATTACAACTTAAAAATTTCATAGTGCTTACAGTAGCTCTATTCTTGGAATATATTTCTTCTACCTATGGGCCAGAGAAGGGTTGGAAATCTCAAGTTTTTAATAGATGAAATGGCCGTTGAAGTAGCCCTAAGTTTTATCTTGGTGTGCAGATACTCCCGCTAGGAAACGTCGGTGTTCAGTCTTTCTAGTCTTCTGGTTTGTCTTCTGCCTCCACTTGTCTGCACATTTTTCCAGACACTAGATTCAGAACCGTCCAGTAGCTGCTTCCTCATACGCCCCACGCATCCTGCTTGATTGGCTCGTCCTCTGTTTCTCAGAGCTGGACTTCCTTTTGTTCCCCCCCCCCCCCCCCCCCGCGGTCAGTCTCTTTCTGGAGAGTAGTAATCTTCCGGTGGGGAACTGCTTCACTCAGTGGCCCACTGCACCTGTACAGGGTCGGGGGTGGCAGCTGGGGAGCCCGTGAGCTCCCTTCAGGCGGCGAAAGCCGTGGCTTTGGCGTCGGGTGTGAGTGGTTTTATCTTTTCCTTGTAGGTCAGCTGTGCAGTCTTCTCATGCCAGCTTCCAAGTTATCTTTTCCGTCTGTTTTATTTCCACCCCACTGCCCAGCTGTAGTTTCACATAGGTGATCGAGCTGCGCTTGCCGTGGCCCTGCCGAGGCGGAAGGATGTCATCGTCCACCATCGTAAATGTCTTTGTTTAAAATTCGGAGCGTCCGCCTTCTTCGCTTTTGGACTCACACATAGAGCAGATCACCTGAGGAGCCCCACTTTGTTTTGAGGGGATCGTTAATTAAGGGCTGATTATTTCCATTTATTTGTCAAAGTAATCTTTAAGGTTTTGTAGGTTTTCAGTAAGAATAAGGTCTGTATGTTATTGACCTTCACCTTTTCCTGGCTGCGAGCTGGGGCACCTGGCTCTGCCCCTTGCCTCTTTTCTGCTCAGCCAGCACTCACCCCCTACAAACTGTGTGAAATTACTCGTGCTAATTTTCAGTAGAGATGACGGTTACTAGTTGGTAACATGGAGCTTGTTTTTGCATTATCATTGTCTACACGTATCAGCTCTTATTTCTGATTTGGCTTTTTTGCAGGTCCCTAGCTGTTGGTAGTAAGTCCGGTTATAAATTTTTCTCCCTTTCTTCTGTGGATAAGCTGGAACAGATCTATGAATGCAGTAAGTGTTTGCTTTATTTTTCCCCCTTCTTAAAAACAAAACAAAACAAAAAAGTAGACAAAGTATACTTGAATTGGAATGCATTCTCAAACTCTAACACTGTGATTAAAGTCCAGACACCCCTTGCCCAGTACTCTTCCTTGACCTTGGGCTTCCTGGGATGACAGCTGTGAACGGGTGGTACGTGTTCTCCAAGGTGTGCGTGTTTGCGTGTTTATAAATGTACTGCGGAGACACTTGTTTTATGGGTTGTCTTTCAATACACGATATCATGCTGTGTGTAGTGTTCTGTAATTTCTCCCCATTTTAAATGCCAGTGAAACCATTTATCTTTCTGTTATAAACCACTTCCGGAAAACTGAAAACTTCACAGCCCCCATAGGAATGATTTATTTGACATCTTATGGCATTCGAGTGGCCTACATGTCAGAGGCAATATGGACTTGTAGAAGGGTCATATGGGCTTTGACTTCTTGTTCAGTCACTTATTTGTGACTTCAGATAGATTACTTCATCTTGGATCTCAGTTTCTTTGGTTTTCGTGTGTGTGTGCGCGCGCGCGCGCAGTAGGACTTGCTGAGTAAACGGTAGGCATAGAGTCCTCCTCCCCAGAGAGAATTTGCTAGAAAGCTTTGGGCTCTTCCTGCATACATAACTTGTTTTCTGTGCATGTATGTAGTTACACACATAAAGATATACTTTTGTGTTTGTGTGTGGTTTTGTTTTATATAAGTGAGCTTGTAATGTTTTGCTCTTTATTTTTGTTTTTAAAAACATAACTTTAAATTGAAGTGATTGTCGATACACACGCAGTTGTAAGAAATAATACAGACCCCATATACCCTTCTCCCGGTTTCCCCCAGTGGTAACATTTTGCGAAAGCACAGTATAAGACCACAACCAGGATAGCAAAGTTGATTGCTCCTGATCAGGTTTCCCCAGTTTTACCTGTATGCGCTTGTGTTTCCTAAGTTCTGTATGGTCTCAACGCCCTTGCAGATTCCTGTTTCCCCCACACACGGCCAAGATGCTGGTTGGTTCTAACAACACAGGGTCCTTCCCGCTGCCCTTTTATAACCACACCTGTCTCTACCTCCCAGCCCTAATCCCTAGTAGCCATTAATCTATCCTCTCCAAAATGTTGTCATTTCAAAAATGACATGGAAATGGAAATATGTAACCTTTTGGGACTGGGTTTTGTTTTGTTTTGTTTTTACTCAGCATCATTCCTTGGAAATTCATCTGAACGGTTGGATGTGTCAGTAGTTCGTTTTTATTACTGAGAAATATTCTGGGGTGTGGATGGACCACAGTGTATCGTCAGTTACCTGTTAAAGGGCATCTGGGCTGATTCCAGTTTTTGACTATTATTACAGATAAAGCTGCTGTGAACAGTCATGTATAGAGATTGTGTGAACATAAGTTGTTACCTCCCTGGGATAAATGTCTAAGAATACAATTGTCGGGTCATATGGTAGGACCCCCCCCCCTTTTTTTTTAAAGAAACTGCCGAAGTATTTTCCAGGTGGCTGTACCATTTTACATTCCCACCAGTGATGTCTGAGGAATCTGGTTCCTCTGTATCTTTGCTGCGGTCGGTGTTACCGCTGTTTTTCATTGTACCACCTTGGTCGATTTGAACGGTGTTGTCTCATTGTGGTTCTGATTTGCATTTCCTCCGTGGCTGATGATGAGCGTCTTTTCGTGGGCTTATTTGCCACGCGTATATTCTCTTCAGTGACACGTCCGTAATTCGGGGTTTTGTAATGTAAGGTTTTCAGAGTTCTTTAAATATTCCGTGTACCAGTCCTTCGTCAGATATGTGGTTTGTAAATATTTTCTCTGTATGTAACGAGCAGCCCTGAAGGCTGCCCGTGGCCTGACCTCAGTTAAGAATCTTTGTGGGAGAATTAGGGCTTCCGTACTCACGACGTGCTTGTAATGAGTCACACTGGGGTTTGGATTCGGGGAAAGATTTAACCCGTGCCGTTTCACGTACCTGAGTGAGCGGACAGTTGTGGGGAGCGGGGTCTCCTCCCTCCGAACGGCGTCGGCGCCTCCGCTCCGAGCGACTGGCCCCGTGTCGTCCGCTTTGCTCCCTCCGGAGCGAGCGTTCCACTTTGGAATTCCGCTTCACCTTCCGGATCTCTGAAGGAGGGCGGTTCCTCGAGTAACGGGATAGGCGTGTCCTTCACCCTTGGGTCCGTCCACTCCGGGGGCGCTTGCGGAGGGCCTGCTCCGTGCCAGCCTGCCCCGCCCGTGGCGAGGCGCTAGCGGCCCCCGCTCTCCTGCCGCCTGCACTTAAATGGAGGAAGACCAAGAACGAGTAAATACATTCGTGTCCAGCGTTCTGCTGGGCACGTGGCAGCCGGCACAGACCCAGATACCACCCCCTGCATCCCCACCCCCCACCCCTGCTAACTTAAGACGAAGATGTCGGGGGGACGATCTCGTTTCTTCTGCCAATTGCTTGCAATAGGGAGTTCTCGTGGTCCCCCGGGAGGTCAGAGGCTTCCCTGGCCCCTCCCAGGCTTCGGCCTCCTCCCGGCAGGCAGGTAAGCCTTCGGGTGCCCCCTCGCCTCCATCGGGAGGGTGTGTCCCCCCCCCCCACCCCCACCCCCTGCAAGTCCGCTGTTTGTTGCTGCCCAAAGGCCAGCAGCCAGGCCCTTCCTGGGGACGTAATCAGCGGCCCTGACTCCATGCTTCCTGTGGGCTGCCTTAGATTTTGCTCCTCCTCTGTCCTCAGACTTGGCCTGCTGATGTTCACTAAATCTTCCTTCCAGAAAGCTTTTCTTTCTAGTATGGAGCCAGAAGATGTGATGTGGGTGATGAGATAGCTGTGAGCTAGTGTGCTTGCTTATCTCGAGTGGGGCCGGGAGTTGTGCAGATCTCCAGACTGGCCACCCCCCCGCTTCCCCGTGGCCCCACGCAGGATTGTTCCCGATAGGGCATTCTTCAAAGAAGGGTAGCCGGTCTCTGGATTCCACTGGGCCTTTGTGAATGACTGAAACCTTTACTAACACCGTACCCAGGGGAGCCCGAGTTGTGCTATGACCTGGTTGCTGTAATGAGTAGGGTCCCCCACCACGCCGCCCTTTGGAACCCAGTGCTTAGAAAGGGGGTAAGAAGACCAAAACCTGGTCTTTACTTCTCAAATTGAATCAGTTTAATGACTCACCTGATTCCTTGAAGTTTATTTACTGATTTTTTAGTGTCTTGTTTTTTAAAGGTGTTCGGTGGAACAAAAACAAAACGTGATGTCTTGATAATACTGTGCAAAGAGTGGGTATTTACTGACCAACACCGTGAGGTGAAACATAGGCTCCTTTGTTCTTAGTGAACTTGGACCCTTAGAAATAGATGATGAAATGGACAAAGAATTTTTCGAGGGTTAATACTTTAAACTGGAAGTGATTGAATTCTTTTGCTCCTGGAGCCTTCTGCGCCTTTGCCCTCTCACATACACTTTTATGGAGTAGGTAAAAGAACGTCCCTTCCAAAACAGGTTAACTGCTGAACCGAGATTGTTCTCTGGAGTTTTTCCACAAATAGACCCAGAGCAAAGAACATACTTGATGCCTGGCCTCGCTGTTTGCTGCAGGCCCAGCGTTGGCCTTTCCCTCATAATCTCAAGCATGCATCACAAACTCAGATCTTTGCTCTCGGTCGCTGTTGCTGTTACAGAAAAAATGAGCCAGAACTGGTCTTGGGAGGAGCAAGATGGACAACTGCTTGTTTCTCTGTCGTTTGTTCAAACAACAGCCACAGAAAGCCTTTTGCCCAGAATCAGTGGAAGATTTTTTTCCTATCATACCATTGTCATTTCTGAAGTTGCAAGAGCTCCCATGTACGCCTTGCCCGCTGTCTGTGCCTGCCTGTTTGTTCTGTCATTCTCTTTCTCTCTGTCCTTTGTGTGTGTGAAGATGCGTAATGTGCACATGTGTGGTCTCCCTTCCCTGTGAAGGGTGTGTGGTCGTTATTTGTAAAATATCACTTAGGTTGGGAGGAAAAGTTGCTCTTTTACATTCTATATTGTACGTGTTTGCATTTTTAAGTTTCTGAGCTAGGAAAACGTGCGTCAGGAGGCAGTCGGTTGTGCAATCGAACATAAGCAGCGAAAGTGACCAGTGCCTGCTTCGACATCCGCAGCGCCTCCACAGACCCAGAGCGCGTCTCCTCGGGAGACCCACCCTTCTTGACCGGACAGGCATCATCTGCGTCCTACAGGTTGAGAAACGGTGCTTTTTGAGAGCGTTCTGATTTGACACAGAGCTGGTTCGAGTGTGAATTTCATCGGGCTGTATAGTTTTGGATCTTAAGGGGAGAGGTCCAGTAGCCTCTCTGCGTAAATCTGCCGTGATAAGGATTGGGCTCTTGCCTCTCTTGAGAGCTGCAGGCATCCGACAGACACGCCTCGTTTACAAGTGTGTTATGTCACTTGTTTCATGGTTTCTTCTTCGCTTCTTAGTGCTTTAGAGGTGTTCTCATTGCCAGTTCTAAGTAGTGCCAGCAGAAGCAAACAGCATTCTTTGTGTGTGTGGGGGGGGGGGGGGGGGGGTAGCTCACCAACAGGGGAAGGGGCAGATGGAGAGAGAGAATCTTAAGCAGGCTCCATGCCCTACATGGAGCCCGACAGGATGTCGATCCCATGACCTTGGGATCATGACCAGAACGGAAGTCAAGAGTCAGATGTCCCTAGCGTTCTTTTTCACATCAAGTAATTCTAGGGGCGCCTGGGTGGCTCGGTCAGTTAAGCATCCCATTTCAGCTCAGGTCGTGATCTCATGGTTTGTGGGTTCGAGCCCCACGTTGGGCTCTGTGCTGACGGCTCAGAGCCTGGAGCCTGCTTCAAGTTCTATGTCTCCCTCTCTCTCTGCCCCTCCCCTGCTCACACTCTGTGTCTCAAAACATAAATAAGCATTAAGAAAAAGGGGCACCTGTATGGCTCTGTCGATTAAGCGTTTGACTTTGGCTCAGGTCATGATCTCACGGCTCGTGAGTTCGAGTCCCGTGTCAGGATCTGTGCTGACGGCTCGGAGCCTGGAGCCTGCTTCAGATTCTGTGTCTCCCTCTCTTTCTGTCCCACCCCCACTCATATTCTGTCTCTGTCCCTCTAAAAAATGAACAACCATTAAAAAAATAAACATTAAGAAAAAATTTAAATCAAGGAATTTGTTTCTTAAATTTTGTACAGGGCATCTCTAGGAAGAATGTTTGTCAAAAACTGTGGCCAAGGCCACCTAGAATGGTCCTTGAGAGCAAAGCTTTCCGTGACCCTTGAGGGCCTCGAGTTCACACTTTCTTAGTGGTGGCTCGAGTGCTCATCGGTGCCATTGTCTCCTTAAGAGGCCACCTCCAATAATTACAAATGTTCAGCCTCGTTTGGCCTTGTTTCTCTTGCTTTTCATTCAGTTGCAGCGCCCTGTAACCGGCCCTACGCATGCGCACCCTGGTTTCGTGGGGGGCCGAGCTGGTGGACTTGAGTTTGCCGGGAGGTGACCGCGCTGGGCACGTGCGCTCTGAGCATCTTTCCGCGTTTAAACGTGCTCTAGGGAGTGTGGTGTCGTGTGAAAATGGCAGAGAGCTTCTTGAAACCGCACAGTAGAAAATTAACAGACCCAAACCACCCGATGGTCCGTGAAGACCGGTGGCTGCGTTCCCGACAAGATGCAGGCCCTCGGTGCCACGGACGTAAAGGAACTCTGACCCTGAAGCGGATCCTTTGGGGGTGTTGCCGCTTGCTCTGTGGTGCCAGACACGCGTTAGCTGCGGGGTGACCTGGTGCGTCGGCCCTGCACGCGGGGCCTCGGCCGTTTCCTAGTTCCTGGCTCCTTTGCTAGTCTGATGAGTTGCGGCGGTTTCCCCCAGAAAACCCAGTAGTTCGTATGTGAGCCGGTGGTTTGAGAGAGCTCGAGGCCCGCGTGAGCGTGGCAGGATTCGGGGCGCCGGGGTCTCCCAGGAGACCCCCCTCCTCAGAGGCTCCGCCTGACAACTAGTGTCCACCCTCCGTCCCTGATGCCCTACACGTCTTACGTCGGCTCTTAACATCTTAGGATGCCAGTTCGCCAGTAGTCTGTGTGGCTTAACAGCTTTTTGGAGATGTAATTTATATGCCATACAAATCACTGGTTTCAAGTGTACAAGTCAGTGGAGTTTCGTATATTTGCTAAGGTGGACAACCTGCCATAATCTAATTTTAAAGCATTTTTATCCCCAAAAGAAACCCTGAGTCCATTAGCAGTCACTGCCCGTGTCCCTCCACCCGCCTCAGCCCTGGGCAAGCGCTAATCTACTCTCTGCCTCTGCACGTCGGCAGGTCTGGACAGTTCAGATAAATGGAATCAGATGCCACTGGCTTCTTTCACTTAGAACGTTTGCGGAGTTCATCCGTGCGGGAGAGCGTGCCAACACTTCATTTCTTTTTATTGCTCGATAGTATTCCCTTACGTGGCTCCGCCGTGTTTTGTGGGTGGACACTTGGGTCGCTCCAACTTTTGTCTGTTGTAAATAGTGCTGTTGCGTTCATTGGTGTGCAGGTTGTGTGGACGTAGGTTTTCATTTCTCTTGAGTAGATGGTTACCTGTAGGAGTGGAATTGCTGAGTGAGCATCGTTGTCGCACTTGTGAGTTGGGGTATAAGGTAAATTCCTGGAGTCGGGAAGACAGACTCAACAGAAGAACATTTTTAAGTGGGTAGATATTGCCAAGTTGCCCTTAAAAAAGATAGTACTGGGGCACCTGGGTGGTTCAGTCCGTTTAACATCCAGCTTCAGCTCCGGTCACGATCTTGCAGTTCATGAGTTCAAGCCCCGTGTCCGGCTCTGGGCTGAGAGCATGGAGCCTGCTTGGGATTCTCCGGCTACCTCTCTGCTCATCCCTGCCTCTCTCAAAAATAAATAAATGGACCTAAAATTGTTCTTCTTTAAAATAGCTTTATGGCCTCCCACCACCAAAAAAATTCTAAAATCATACCTGCATTTTTTTCTTAAAATTCCCAAAAAGTTCCAAGCTTGTAGTTGATGGAAGAAATAAGCAAACACCCCAGCGCACTAGCCGCTCACTTTCCTGCTCTTGCATTTAGGCGAACGCACGACGTACCATGTCTGCTTCCCACCATTTGTTAATGGAAATTTTCAAACACAGACAAGTTGAAAGTATTTGACAGCTGCACGTGTACATACACCGCTTGGGAGTCTGTTGTTAACACTGTACTGTGTTTATGCTGTCACACATCTAGCCCTCGATCCACCTTACTTGTGTGCATTTCAAGGCACGTTTCAGGCATCAGTATGTACTTGCTTAAATACTTAAGCATGGATGCTACTAACTAGAGTTCACTGTTTTTGTTCTTTTATTCTGAGATAATATTTACGTACGGTGGAATGTATAAATCTAAAGTAAACATTCTGTGTTTTGACAAATCAGACATCTCCGACCAAGGTTTACCATCACTCCAGAAAGTTCCCTCTTACTCTACCTCCTCCCTCCGATCCATTCCAACTCCCTTTCACCCCCTGAGAGGCGAGCGGTGTTCTGGGGTTTTCTGCTATACATTAGACTTGCCTGTAATAGAACAGACATTGTGGGAACGCTGCACGTGCTTTCGCTAAGGTTTCTTATACTCGGCGTCATGTTCCTGGGGTTTATCCATACTGTTAACGCATCTCTGTTGCCCAGTATATAAATACGTGAATTTGTCCATTGTTTCATTGACGAACATCCACAATTTCCCCAGTTTTTAATTACGAATATAATCGTTACTGACATTGTTGTACAAATCCTTTTGTGAACGTACGTTTTCATTTATCTTAACTAAATATCTAGGGATGGAAAGAGTGTTTTGTTTTATGAGAAACCACCAGATTCTCCTACGAGGCTGTCCCATTTTGTATCCGCTGCTCCCCCCCCCCCCCGCCCCCCGCAGGGCTGTGTGAGAGTCTGGTGGCTCTGCGTCCTCACCACCATTTGGTGTTAGCTAGTCTTTTTTCACTTTAGCCATGCTGATGTGATGTGAGATCTCATTGTGGTTTTGATCTGAATTTTCCCGATAATTCATCACGTTGGGCACTTGCATGCCCTTGTTGGCCATTTGCATCTTTTTTTTCTAAGTTTGTTTTTCTTTATTGTTTGAGAGACAGAGACTGCAAGTGGGGAAGGGGCAGAGAAAGAGAGGGAGAGAGAATCCCTAGTAGGCTCCACGCTGCCTGTGCAGAGCCTGACACGGGGCTCGAACTCACGAAGCCGTGAGATTATGACCTGAGCCAAAATCAAGAGTCAGACGCTTACCTGACTGAGGCAAACTGGTACTCTGGCCATTTGCTTATCTCTTGTGAAATGTGTGTTCAGATATTTTGTCCCTTTTCAATTGCATTGTTTGTCTTTTCATTATTGTGTTGTCAGAGTTCTTAAATTTCTGGATATTTTTTGTCACGTTTTATGAATTTTTTTTTTCTCTGTCTATGGCTTGTCTTATCTTTTGAGCAAACATTCTGAATTTTGGTAAGATCTGATTTACCCTCTTTTTTTTTAATTTATGATTTTTTCTCTGTCCTTTCTGAACAAATTTTGGCTACCATCAGGTCATGAAGATGTTTTTCCATATTTTCCACATTTTCTATGAAAGCTTTATAGTTTCAGCTTTTATGTTTAGTTCCATGGTCCATCTCATTAATTTTGGTGTGTGGTGTGAGTGAAGGCTCCTTTTTTTTTTTTTTTTTAACCCCGCTGATGGATTCCTGTAGCTTCCACCATTTGTCAAAAAGATTTTTCTTGGGGCGCCTGGGTGGCTCAGTCGGTTAAGCGTCTGACTTCAGCTCAGGTCACGATCTCACGGTCTGTGAGTTCGAGCCCCGCATCAGGCTCTGGGCTGATGGCTCAGAGCCTGGAGCCTACTTCCGATTCTGTGTCTCCCTCTCTCTCTGCCCCTCCCCTGTTCATGCTCTGTCTCTGTCTCAAAAATAAATAAACGTTAAGAAAAATTAAAAAAAAAAAAAAAAAAAAAAAAGATTTTTCTTCCCTCATTGGATTGCTTTGGTGCCTAAAAACAGCCCTGTAAGTGTGGATCTATTTTCTGCTCTTTATTCTCTCCCATTGATCTGTTTGTGGGTCTTTGTATCACTAACACTGCTTGGTTTACTATAACTTTATATACAAAATTTTGAAGTACCACAGTGTAAGCCTTCAACTTTGTTCTTTTTCAAGGTAGCCTTGCATATTCTAGATAGTTTGCCTTTCTGGTTTAAAGTCAGTTGGTCATTGTCTACAAAAAAGTCACCAGGGATCATGCTTAGGACTGCATTGGACCTAGAGGTCAATTTGAGGATAATTGGTATCTTAATAATATCGAGTATTCCAATCCATAAACATGGTGTAGCTCTCCATTTATATAGATCTTCATTTATTTTTAATTTTCTTAATTTTCTTTATCTTTTCTCTTAGTGATGTTCTGTGGGTTTTAGCATGGAGGTCATGTATCTTTTTAAAATTTATTACTCATATTTTGGGTTTTGACAATGTTGTAAATGGATTTTTTTCATTTTTCATTTGTTTGGGGCTAGTCTGTAAAAATACAGTTGACTTTTGTATTTTAACCTTGTATCCCGTGACTTTGCTGAATTTACTCATTAGTTCTAATAGTTGCTTTGTAGATGCCTTACAATTGCAATAGAAATAGTTTGACGTCTTTCTGGTCCTTTTGCCTTTTTTTTCCCCCTTCATTTTCTTGCCTTATTGCAATGTGTAAAATCTCTAGTACAAAGTGAGGAGAATTGGCATTCTTGCCTTGTTTCCAGGTTTAAAAGGAAGAATTCAGTATTTTCACCATTAAGTATGGCTGTAGATTTTTCATAAATGTCCTTTATTGATTGAAGAAGTTTCTTCCTTGTCTCAAGTTTCTAAGTTTTTACCATGAATAAGCATTGAATTTTGTCACGCTTTTCCTGCATCTATTGAATTGATGTACTTTTCCTCTGACTAGTTGAACTTGCATTTATTATCACAGCCTCAGGTGGAGACTGATGGTCCTGCATTTTTCTAATAACTGTATTTGCTTGCCCTCTGAGATGGTTGTTTCCGGCTGTTTTCACCCGTTAAACTTCCCACCACTATGGCCCTCAAAGCTCCTAACCACTGCTCACGCTTCAAAGATAAACCGGTACTTTGAGCACGGACTTCCCTCATCTGAGCTTCAGCTGATGGTCTGTCTGCCTGCAACCCTCCCATCTTCCCATCTCCCGCCTGTTCAGATGGCAAAGCAGGGATTCCCGTCTTGTTAAAACCAGCCCTCTTAGTGGATCTCACCACCTTCCAAGTTTATTTCGTGTTTTCTTTATTTGTGAGAGAGAGAGAATGTGAGTGGGGGAGGTGCAGAGAGGGTCGGGGGGAACAGAGGATCTGACACGAGCTCTGCGCTGACAGAGTGGGGACAGAGCCCAAGTCACATGCTCAATGAGCCACCCTTGCGCCCCTGCCAGTTTTTTTTTGAAGTATAATTGACGTACGATATCGTATTACCTTCAGCTGCACATCATAGCGGGGCAGCATTTGTATACATTATGAAATGATCCCCACGGTAAGTCCATTTGCCATCTGTCACCGTGCAGAGTTATTACGGTATTACCGGCCGTGTTCCCTGTGCTGTACGTCACATCCCCATGACTTATTTATTTTGTAACTGGAAGTTTGTACCTCTTAATCCCCTTCACCTATTTTGCCCACCCACTCCTTCCCCCTCTGGTAACTATCAATTTGTTTCCTGTATCTGTGAGTCTGTTTCTGTTTTGTTTGTTCTGTTTTTTGTTTTTGTTTTTTAATTCTACGTACAAGTGAAATCGTACGGTATTTGTCTTTCTCTGACCTATTTCATTTAGCCTGATATTCTCTAGGTCCATTCGTGTCACAGATGGTAAGATTTCATTTGTTTTTGTGGCTAATACTCCCCTGTCCGTGCGTGTATGCACATCTTTATGCCTTCATCCATTGATGGACACTTAGGCTGCTTTCAGATCTTGGCTATTGTAAACAGTGCTGCAGTGAACATAGGAGTGCATACATCTGTGTGGATTGGTGTTTTTGGTTGTTTTTGTGTGTTTGTTTGTTTGAAGAGAAGTATCCACACTTGGAATTGCTGGGTCATACGGTAGTCCTGTTTTAATCTCTTGCAGAACCGCCGTACTTTCCAGAGTGGCTGCACTGATTTACATTCCCACCAACAGTGTACGAAGGTTCTCTTTTTTCCACATCCTTGCCAACGCTTTGTTATTTTTTGTGTTTTTGTTAATAGTAAATCTGACAGATACCTCCCTGTGTTTTGATTTGGATTTCCCTACTGATCAGTAATGCTGAGCATCTTGGTGTGCCTGTGGGCCATCTGTATGTCTTTGGAAAAATGTCTGTTCTAGTCTTCTACCCATTTTTTAATTGGGGTATTTGGTTTTTCGGTGTTGTTACGTAAGTTTTTTAAATAGACTTTGGATATTGACCCGTTATCTGATATATGATTTACACATGTCTTCTCCCATTTAGTAAGTAGCATTTTCATCTTGTCAATGATTTCATTGGCTGTGCAAAAGCATTTTAGTTTGCTATAATCCCGTGTGTTTATTTTGGCTTTTGTTTCCCTCGCGCGAGGAGACTGGTCCGGGAAAATGTCGCTGAAACCTATGTCAACGTGTTTACTGCCTGCGGTGTCTTCTAGGAGTTTCATGGTTTCCACTGTTACATTCTTTAATCCATTTTTAATTCTTTCCTATATGGTGTGAGAAAGTGATCCAGTTTCGTTCTTTCGCATGTATCTGTCCACTTTTCCCAGCACCATTTATTGGAGAGACTGTCATTTCCCCACCGTATATCTTGCCTCCTTTGTCACAGATCAGTTGACCGTACATGCATGAGATTTTTCTCAGGGTCTGTTCTATTGATCTGTGTGTCTGTTTTCGTGCCAGTGTCATACTGTTTTCCTGTAGTCTTGTAGTGTAGTTCGAAATCAGAGAGCATAATTCCAGCCTACTTGTCCTTTCTGAAGATTGCTTTGGCCATGCAGAATCTTTTGTGGTTCTGTTCAAATTTTAGGATTCTTTAGTTTTGTGAAAAATGCCATTGATATTTTGACAGGGATTATGTTGACACTCTCGATTGCATTAGATAGTATGGACCTTTTAACAATATTAATTCTTCCTCTCTGTGAACATGGAGTATCTTGCCACTTATTTGTGTCTTCTCCGATTTCTCTCATCATTACAGTTTTCAGAGTACAGTTCTTTCACCATGTCGGATAAATTTATTCCTAGTTAATTCACGATCCCAGGGGTCGTGGGATCTAGCCCTGCGTCAGGCTCCACACTCAGCTTAATATTCTCTCTCTCTCTCTCTCTGCCTCTGCCCCCTTCCCTGCTCATGCTCTCTCACTCTCTGTAAAAAAAAAAAAAAAAATCCTAGGTATTTTGATAGTCTTTGATGCAATCGTAAACGGGATTGTTTTCTTAATTTCTTTTTCTGATAGCGCATTATTAGTGTATAAAACATAACTGATTTCCGTATGTTCATTTTGTCTCCTGTGACTCCGGAGTTCGCTTGTAAGTTCCAATAGTGGTTTGGTGGAGTCTTCAGGTTTTTCCATTCACAGTATCATGTCATCTGCAAAGAGTGACAATTTTACTTCTTCCTTTCCAGTTTGGATGTGTCTTCCCTTCCCCTTTCCTAAGGCCTTCAGAAAACACTTGGTCACATGGAGAGGCATGAGGACCCCTTGTGTTAGAATCCCATGAGTACCGCTGCTCTGCACAAGGCCAGCGGAGCTCTTAACAGATCCCAGGGACATTGTGTCAGTAGGCAGTCTCCTGGACAACCAGGACAGACTTTTCTCTCCAAACGGAAATGCTGCTAGCACGGCAATGATTTGTACCTGCGTATCTTTGTTTTTATCTATCTCCTGACCTACCTTTTTTTTTCCAGTTGAAGTAGAGTTGACACAACGTCACGTTCGTTGCAGGCGTAAAACCTAGGGATTCAGCACCTCTGCATGATGCTGTGCTCACCGCAAGCGTGGCTGCCATCTGCCGCCACACGGTGCTGCGGCAGCACCACGGACTACGTTCGCCGTGCTGTTCCTTCCATCCTCGTGACTTACTCGCTCCACAACTAGTAGCCGGTGCCTCCTACTCCCCTCCACCCACCTTTGCCCATCCTCCCACCTCTCTCCCCTTTGTCGGCCACCACTTTGTTCCCTGTACTTAGGAGTCTGTTTCTGTGTGTGTTTCTTTTAGATTCCACATAGGAACTGGAACCCCGTGGTATTCATATTTCTCTGTCTTTAGTTCATTTAGGACAAAACTTTCTAGGTGCATCCTTGTTGTTGCAAATGGCAAGATCTCATTCTTTTTTTCACTGCTGAATAATATTCCTCTGTGTGTGTGTGTGTGTGTGTACATATGTACATACGTGTGTACACGTCTTCTTTATCCATCCATTCATTCATCAACGGACGCTTGGATTGCTTCCATATCTTGGCTTTTGTAAACAGTGCTGCAGTAAGCCTAGGGATGCGTGCATCTTTTCAAAGTAGTGTCTTCATTTTCTTTGGGTAAATAGCCAGTAGTGGGATTCCTGGATCGGATGGTATTTCCATTTTTAATTTTGTGAGGAGCCTCCATACTGTTTTCCAAATGGCTGTACCAGTTTCCACTCCCACCACCAGTGCCCCAGGGTTCCCTTTCCTCCGCAGCCTGGCCAACATTTGTTACTTCTCTTTGGTACTAGCCATTCTGACTCGTGTGAGAGGATATCTCCTTGTGGTTTTAATTTGGATTGCCCTGATGATGAGTGATGTCGAGCATCTTTTCATGTGTCTGTTGGCCATCTGTCTGCCTTCTTTGGAAATATGTTTATTCAGGTCCTTTGCCCATTTAAAAATCAGATTATTGGGTTTTTTGGTGTTTAGCTGAGTTTTTTTATTTATACATATTTTGGATATTAACTTGTTATCGGGTATCTCATTTGCCAATATCTTCCCCCATTCAGTAGGTTGCCGTTTCATATTGTTGATGATGTCCTTTGCCGCGCAGAAGCTTTTTATTTCGGTGCAGTTCCAGTAGTTTATTTGTGCTTTTGTCTTGCTTCCCTGAGGAGACACGTGTAGAAACACGTTGCCAAAGTTGAGGTCAGAAGAGCTCACTGCTTGTGTTTTCTTTTAAGGAGCTTTATGGTTTCAGGTCTCACATTTCGATCTTTGATCTGTTTCGAGTTTATTTTTGTGTATGGGGTGAGGACTTGGTCCAGTTTCATTCTTTCACATGTTGCCGTCCGGTTCTCCCGACACGTTTATCGAAGAGGCTCTTTTCCTCCATCGGATATTCTTGCTTCCTTTTCTTTCTTCTTTCCTGTGGCCGTGGCTGGGACTTCCAAAGCCCTGTTGAAGGAAAGTGGTGAGAAAGGACATCGCTGTCTCGTTCCTGAACTCGGAGGAAAAAGCTTTCAGTTTTTGACCTTTGAGTGTGGTGTTAGCTCTGGGTCTGTCTTGTATGACCTTTCTTCTGTCACGGTCCACCTTCCAGGTTTTAAGTAGTTCTTTCCTCCGTTTATCCTGGCTTGACTGCGTCCTCAGTCTCTCTGTTAATAGATCCCGTGGCTCCTTTATTTCAAAACAGGGGCGTGGCCTGACCGCTAGGCCCCTGCGGGTGAGCCCGCAGCCACTGTCCTCCCCGTGCTCCTCCGCCTCCTCCCTCCCTCCCACGTTTCCTGCTGCCTCCACTTCCCCATCAAAATCGGTCAAGATCACCAAATAGCATCCCTGGGCCCAGAGCGAGTGACTACTTCTCATTTCACCTCCGCCTCTGGTAGCGCCGGCTGGCCGCGGTTGCTGCCGCTTTCCTGCTGCCGCTTTCCTGCAGCCTCGTCCCCCGGGTCGTACGGCCGCTGCCACTCGGTCTCCTTCACTGTCTCTTACTCGGTCTCCTTCACTGGCTCTCTTCCTCTGCCTGACTTTCAGCTGTCTCCGTGCCGCCCGGGGCCCTGGGCCTGCCTCTCCTCGGCCTCTGCGCCACGTGGGGCGCTGCCTGCTCCTGTTCCCTGCTCCGTCCTCGGGGCCTTGGACAGCTCGTGGCACGCATCTCATCGTGCGTGTGGAATGGGTGAAGTCAGTAAGGTTGTGTCAGACAGGAGTGAAAATCCATTCTTCGAAGGGAAGTACAGTCAGTTCCCATTGTGGTCATGTTCTGGAAATACGCCGTGAACACCCAACGATCACTCCCGGGGCTAGGCTCCCGTGCGGCTCTGGTCACCATGTTGTCATCAACTAATGAACACACGATCTTGTTTTATGGGAGGTTCTGTTTAAAGGCGTCTTACCTTAATACGTATTGTTGATTTGTCAACAGTGAACTCACAACAAACGACACTGTAACTCGTGCTAAACAAAGCTTATCTGACAAACGTGATTCTCCGGAAGGCAATCACAGTCTCCTTGCCCTTGGGAGCACCAGCCAGCACTGTGGTTGGGGACCATTTTAAACAGTGACATCACCAACCAAAAGCACAAAATACGAGAACATAGACCATGAGAAGGACAGTGGTTCACAGAATGAGCTGAAAACAAGGAGGCAGAGTGTCACCTCGTCCAGCCTCCACTGGGGGTGTTGGGTCAGTCACATCCACGTTTTCTGGCCCCTCTGTGCATGTCTAGGATGGCTGTGCAGGGACCACGAGTATTCATTTGGCGGGGGGGTGGTGACGCAGAAACTTGAGCAACCAGGCAAATTTACAAACACAGAATAATAGTAAGTTAATAGTAAGTTTTGTGGGGTTTTTTTGTTTGTTTCATCTTAAAGAGAAAGAGTGCACAAGCAAGGGGAGGGGCAGAGGGAGAGGGGGAGAGAGAGAGAATCCCAAGCAGGCTCCATCCAGGCTCAGCGCAGAGCCCGCCCGACACGGGGCTCGATCCCACAACCCTGGGATCATGACCTGAGCTGCAATCTAGAGTCGGACGCTTAACTGACTGAGCCTCCCAGGTGCCTCAATATTTACTTGTTTAATAAGAAGTCGGTATTGCGTATGCCAACTTCTCTTCACTATTTCCGTCCTACAATTAATAAAGCTGAGGCTCCAGCTTTTAACTTCATCATGGAAGAAATGCGTACCAGGTCTTGTAACTAGTAAACAACAGAATCGAGACTACAGTCTGATTTTCCTGAGGGGCCTGCCTCTCCCGGTCCCTGGCATCCACCCCTGGTACGTACTGCGGGGGAGCGCTCGCCCTGTGCTTAGGTTAGCGTGAATGCGCTTGGACATTACCAAGGAGTTTTGGCCCTTAGATGTAGCTCTTGGGGGTGGACCACTTCACCACTGAAGCAGATGTCACGGGTAAGATTAGCCCATTTTTTAGATATGACCCAATTCGAGAGATTTTTGTGTTTTGTTTGGTGGTGTTTTGAAAGGTTTGAGAAACAACCCAAAATCTAATCCTAGGCCTATTTTCAATCATCCAACAAATGTAAAACCGGCTGCACTTGTGCCGGGCGGTGCCAGACCTGGGGGTACTGCCCGAGCTGGCGGGGGACACCACCAGATGGCCAGTGGTAACGTGATAACCGCCAAAGGGAGAAGTAGAGAACGCAATTAGATGCGCCCCAGACAGTCCCTGAATCCCGAAGAAGGAGCAGGGAAACTGGTGGGGGGAGCCTGGAGAGGGAGACGTTGGACAGTGATGGAGGGAGCACCCTTGGCCCCCGGGCCGGAACACGTTGCACAGCAAGTGTGGCGCCAGGCGCCCTCCCAGCTCCTCCTGGCCCAGCGGACCGTCTGCTCACCAAGCAGGCTTGTGGTCCTAACGCGGCGTCCCCGCCAATTTCCAGAGGGAAGGGGCTGCTCAGAGAACTCAAGTGTTGGGCCCTGAAGGAAGTTCTTGCTGCACACGATCACATTCTGGCTTCGGATGGGTCTCGTCTGAGTTTGGTCGGCCTGGTGACTGAGCCCTCGCCGTGTGCCAGGCCGCGTCCGTCGGTACAGACACCCCACGCCCGTCCTGCCTGCGCGGCCGTGCGACCTCTCTTGATTCTGCCCTCCACTTGAGAGTCGGGTCCTGGATGGGATCGGCAGCTTCTCCGAGCTGCGGACGGACCCCTGCTCTGTTTGCATAAAGGTTAGCCCGCTGCTGTGGGAAAGAAGTGATGTTCTGGGTAAAAGGGACTGCGAAATCGGGCACTTGATTCCACTGCCTATTCTATTCTAAGTCATAAGAGCCTGTAGTTCCCCCCACAGGCATGTATGACGTCACTTTGCACACACGTGGCTCTGGCCGCCGCCGGGTCTGTTAGCGCCTGGTCGTGCTGAGCACGTTGGGCCGTCGCATCCGTATGGAAATGATTGATTCCAAGCGCTTTCCTGGAAATAGCGTGTCTTCATAAAGGGGCCCTTGGAACTTATTCTTTCATTTTTTCTAGTAGTTGGGTTTCTAAACTTAAGTGTGCCTTTGTTACACCATTTAAATCCAGCGTCAGAGTTAATGGAGAGGAGTCCTTTCGGGTAACTTTGTATTTTGTGTTCTGTGTGAATTTTCGCCTAAGGGCATCTTAGTTACAGTGGAAACATCGCTGAGGTTTCAGATAGCCAAGACTTCCGGGTCCCCCGGGCCGCGCCTGTCAGGTTATCTCTGTTCTGGGTGCCCCCGCTCAGGTCCAGAGAGGTAGGTCCCGGGTCGCCGCTGGCTCGATGGACGGGTACGAGCTCGAAGCACCCGCCGCAGCCGCATCCCGACAGACACAGACAGGCCGCCCGTGGAAATAGTGGGGATTGCTGCTTCTGTGATTTTTCTACGGTCCAGGATTCTCGTTGCTCCTAGATCTGAACCGACCCGGGGATTTACTAAGAAAACAAGCGCAGAAATAGAGACTGGGGTCCATGTGGGCATTAGCGGAGATGGGGTGGGTGTGAGGTAGTATCTGTGGAGGGTCCGTTGCATCTGCTGCTTTCTGTGCAGGACGTGTGCGCTTAGTTCTAACATCACCTTGTGGGTGGGGGGTGTCCCCACTTGAAGTGGGCGCAGGCAGGTAACGGTGTAGAGCGCCGGCTGCGGGCCGGTACCTGCAGGCCCCCTGCCCCCCGACAGTTCCACGGAGGAGCCGTGGTCCCCAGCCCACGTGTGAGGAGATGAGACTGAGAAAGATCGAGTCCTCTAGAGGTCGGTTATTCGGGGCCCGTCGCCTGTCAGGCACTGGTGGCGAAGTTCCAGGACCACAGCTGCGAGCGGGGACGTGAAGCCTCTGTCCTCACGGGAGCTCACGTTCCGGGGTGTGTCCGGGGTGTGCCCGGGGAGCCGGCCGTGAGCCGCCGTGGGGCGGGAGTGAGCAGGATGGTGTGAGAGAGGAGCGAGAAGGGCCCCCTGGGGGGAGGGGGGCGGACCCGGGGGAGGGGGGGGTAGTCTGTCCCCGAGCTCATCTTCCCACTCCGCTGTGTTCTGGGACCGTCCCCGCGGTCCCGTCCCGTCGCCACACGACCACCGTTGTGAGCCCGCGGTGCTCCACTGGTCGTGCGTGTGCGCCTCGACGTGCATCCGCGTGTGTGAGCAGACCGCGCCCGTCGCGACCAATACGTACGCGTGTGTGTTTTGTACTTTCAGCTGACACCGAAGACGTGTGCATCGTAGAAAGATTGTTCTCCAGCAGCCTGGTGGCCATCGTTAGCCTCAAAGCCCCGAGGAAGCTGAAAGTTTGCCACTTCAAGAAAGGCACCGAGATCTGCAACTACAGCTACTCGAACACCATACTGGCCGTGAAACTCAACAGGCAGGTGAGCGACACCGCGCCCGGGCCGCCAGGCGCCCCGTCCCGCGCAGCTTCCAGCCGGCCCTGCCGCCACCCGGTCTCCCCCGGGGCCCGGGAGGGCTGGCGCTCCCGGGCCCCAGCCCCGGGCCGCCTCCCCGATGCGGCTCCGTCTCCTCGCCGGTTCCGCTCCGACCACACCGTCCCCGCGCACGTTCTCGGGCTCCGCCGGGTTAACTTCTACTCTCGTCAGGACACAAGCCTAGCGCTCCCCTGAATGCGCACTCGGCCGTCGAGTGGCGTCAGGGTTTGCGTCCCTCCTTTCACTTCCACGGATGCTACTTAAAAAATACATCTGTGGGCGTCTTTTTCCTTTTTTCTTCTTTTTTCTCTTTTAAACTTCCTGTCTTCCCCACACTCCCAAAAACATCTGGCCCAGAGTATGCGCTCGGCGGCTGGCACCGGAGCTTGTTTCGTGAGACCACCTCATGGCTTTCGCTTCCCTACGAAACGCAGCACCGTCCTGAAGATCCTTCAGCTTTTCCGCGACAACCACGTATTCCTCGCAGGGAAAGCTGTCGACGTTGCCCGGTGCAGAGCGCACGTCGCCGCGCCGGGGTCTGCGGCGTCCGACCGGGTGGAGTGGTTGCACCGGGGGCGCGCTGGTGCGATTCAGACCGGGAGGGGGGCTGTGATCTGCGGAAGTGGGTCAGAGCGGGGGATCGTAAGGCGTGACCTGTTGAACGCTTTTGAACCTAAAACATACAAGGGTCCGTGCCCGCACCAGCTGCTGTGCGAGCCGGGCCGTCTTCCTTGTGTGAATCGTCCCCTGGCGCATCAGCTGCAAGCAGTGATTCTCCTCAGAGCGGGGTGTAGACTGCACCTGCAAAATAACGAGAGCGCACAGTGAGTTTTCGTGCTTTTAAAAACCCCGAGGCTTTTGGGGCACCTGAGTGGCTCAGTCGGTTAAGCCTCCAAGTCTTGGTTTCTGCTCAAGTCTTGATCTCAAGGGATCGAGCCCAGTGTGGGGCTCTGCACTGACAGGGCGGAGCCTGCTTGGAATTCCCTCTGTGTCTCTATCCCTGCCCTCCGCCCCCGCCCCTGCTCCAGATAGATCGATAGATAGGGCACCTGGGTGGCTCACTTAGTTAAGCAACTCTTGATTACAACTCAGGTCATAATCTCACGGTCCGTCACTTTGAGCCCCGTGTCGGGCTCTTTGGTGGCAGCATGGAACCTGCTTGGGATTCTCTGTGTCTCCCTCTCTCTCTGTCCCTCCCATACGAGTGTGCTCTCTCTCTCTTTCTCTCTCTCACTCGCTCACTCTTGCTCCTCATCTCTCAAACATTAAAAAAAAAAAACAGAACCCTAGGCTTTTATTCTCGTTTTGCCATGCTTTATTCATTTATTCATGCTTTACTTCTGTTTTTTTTTTTTTTTTTTTTTTTTTTTGAAGAGAACATGTGCACACGCACGAGCCGGGGAAGGGGGCAAAAGGGGGGATGCAGAGGGAATCTCACGCAGGCTCCATGCTCGGCACAGAGCCTGACACGGGGCTTGATCCACGACCTGTTCCGAAATCGAGTGTTGGCCGCTCAACTGACTGAGCCATCCAGGCGCCCCCAGCATGGGTTTTTGAAAACAGCTGACCTTTCCCAGACCTGTCCAAGGCACCTGCTCTGCTTTTCACGAGGGGAGGAGTGAGCCAAACAAAAACAAACCAAAAACACAAAATGAACTCTTCTTAGCTGTAGTTCACCAGTGTCCGTAATAGTGAATTAAATCTCACGGTTAGAGGTCCGGTACAGTCGGCAGAAATGGTCACGGGAGCAGGCACTGCTGGCTTTGGACGTCACACGAGTGGTAAATGAGGAACAAAGCCGCCCGGTCACGGCCAACGTCCTCTGTGCCGCGAGCGTCCAGTCCGCCTGGTGTTCCGGAAGGAACAGGGAGCCTCCGTATCCAGGAGGCGGTTAAGACTGGGGAGCAAGCATTGTGTTGTGTCTTTATTTTTGGTTTTCTGTTGCGTCCCTTCCCTAGCGGCTGATAGTGTGCCTGGAGGAATCTCTCTACATACACAACATCCGGGACATGAAGGTACTGCACACAATCAGGGAGACCCCTCCGAACCCTGCAGGTAAACGAGTTGCGGGAAGAAAGTGTCATTGCCTGATTCTGCCTCTCACTTATTTTGATTTTATTGTAGAGAGAGTGTGTGTGCACGTTGGGGGGTGGGGGGGGCGGGTGGGGGGCAGAGGAAAAGAGGGAGAGACTCCTAAGCCGGCTCCACGCTCGGTGCTGAGTCCCGTGCGGGACTTGATCCCACAACCCTGGGATCACGACCTGAGCTGAAATCAAGAGTCGGACGCCCAACCGGCTGAGCCACCCAAGTGCCCGTGGTTCTGCCTTTTAAAGATTAGCCATTTTGTCCATATAGCTCCTACCCAGATAGACCGCTTTGGAAAGTAGTGATCTTAAACCAAGCTGCTTTCCCTCTGCTGCTGGGCTTGTGACCACGTAAACCATTGGTTTCGTCGGCTTCCAGTTCTGAGGTTACTGATCGGTTTCGAGCAAAGGCCTTCAGTCTGTTTTCATAATCTTGTCACTGAAGGAGGTGGTTGGGGCTGTGGCGCTAGAAGCAAGCCCGCTCGGCAGCCGCCAGGGCTGGCTCAGGGTCCCCTTTGCTGTCTGCGTTCTTTGTTACGTAAATGCCAGCTTCTGTCTAACAGCGGGACAGAAAACCCTCTCGTCCTAACTCTCCTGGGCCTCCGTGTGTTACCACAGGCCTGTGTGCGTTGTCGATAAACAACGACAACTGTTACTTGGCGTACCCGGGCAGTGCGACCATCGGAGAGGTGCAGGTCTTCGACACCATCAACTTGGTGAGGCTCCTTTTGTGCTGGGGTCACTCGCTCGGACGTCCTCGTCCCCGAACCGGGTGCCGGGGAGCCTTCAGCCTCCTCGTTTCTGTGGCTCGGCCCTGCGGTTTCACTGCCGCCTTCCTGGGGGCACAGCGGGTCCGGGTGACCTCTCCCTGCAGATGGATCCCCGTGGTCACGCCCGCAGTGCTGAGCTCGGGCAGACTGGCCGCTGGAAGGGCTGGAGGGAACTGTAGCCACTTCGTGGACGGCCTGCTTGGAGCAGCCCTGCCTCGGGCCCCACCCCCAGTAAATCAGGTGGACGTGGCCTTGGTGTCAGCTGGCGTGGTGTCGGAGGCCCAGCCAGTCAGCGCTTCAGCCTCGTGACGGGGGCGGCGGGGAGTGTGGTCTCGCCGCGCGGCGGCCACGGCACGTCGGTCTTGCCTTCCAGAGAGCTGCGAACATGATCCCGGCTCACGACAGTCCTTTGGCGGCGCTGGCATTCGACGCCAGTGGAACCAAGCTGGCCACCGCCTCGGAGAAGGTACGTCTGCCGCGTGGCCCGATGGGAACCCGGTCTGGGGGCTTTGGCACACTTTCTCGGTTCCGCTCACACAGTCGAGCAACCAGATGGGTTTCTGGGTCGACCGGCTCCTAGACCAGCACGGAGAGCGGCCCCCATGGCGGCCGTGGGACGAGCCGCCCGGACTGCGGTGGGAGTGTGGGGGCGACACGCCCCACGTCCTCCTCTGAGACGGCGCTGGCGGGCGCGGTGCCAGGGAACTCGAATGGCAGTGAGGAGCGGACGCGGTTCCGCCCAGGGTGGGTCTGAACACATTTCGGTGCACGCTCTCTTTTCCTTCTGTGTCTGCTCACTTATAACAAGACAGTGACCGTGTCGAATGTATCACCTACATCCTCTTTCGCCCTGCGTGTGTCGTATTTCGCAGAGTTAAAAACCCTTCTAACGGCTGTACGGCACTTGGTTGTGCTTTACCGAGACGTCACCCTGTGGGGACGTTTATGTTCTTCCTACTGTTTAGATTGGAATGATCACATTTGGAATATAGATAATAGTGTGTTTGGCTTACATACAGATCTTTTTTGTGCCTCTCGGTTCACTTAAGAGATTCCAATGAGCAGACTTTCTGGGTTCAAAGGATGTGGTTGTTGTAAGGTTCTCCCCCCACCGCACAGGGCGACTCCCTTCCGCTTGGGCCTCTCCCCCCCTGTCTTCTTGACACCGGAGGGGCGTCACTGTCTTCCCAGCTTGGCTGCTACGTCTTGTTCCTTTGCAGCTCCTCTGGTCTCCTTAACCCCGTTCTCCCCTGTTCCGGCTTCTTCTGTGCGGTTCCCTGCTGCCCAGCTGTGCTTTGATGCTTGCTCACCGACAGCCTAGGTAGCCTGCCTCCTGTCTCCTCTCCCCTTGAGCCAGCCAACCACGTAAGATTTGAGAAAAGTCCGCTTGAACTCCGCCGCAAGGGTCCCCCAGTCTCAGTAACAACAGCGCTGCCATGTGTGGCTCCCTTAGTCGCCAAGGACACGGGTCTTTTATGTTCATGACCCCATCCCATCCCCCAGCAAGGTACACGTGTTCTCGTTTCATATTGAGGGTTCAGAGAGATTAATCATTTGCTCGGGGTCACCAAGCTGTGGCAGCAGAGGTTTGGACTCCAAGCCTGGCTTTGCTTTTTAACACCACTGGACGATTGCGTCGTCGCCTTGTTCGCTTCTAGGGCAGTGGCGGTGAGCTTCTGTCACCCCTTGGGTAATAAAGTCTCGTCTCCGTAGTTCTCATCAGGTCAGAGAAGCACCCTAAAGCATCTTGTGGAGCCTCAAGGCCGGTAAAAACAGAACTGGAGCTTTCTGGACAATGAAGAGCAATCTCCTGATTTGCTTTTAGCCCGAATACTCTTGGTGCGTGGGGTCAGCCCTTGGCGGCATCCCGTCCTGCGGGGCGCTGGGCCGTGTCCAGCTATATGCTTGATCCTGCGTTCAGTGGGCACAGCGAGGCTCCTTACCAGCTCACCGTTAAGTAGTAGTACACAATAGGTATGCCATTAAAATAAATTTCTACATCCGAAAATTTAGACTACAGAGGACAAAACCTTTGCTGTGGTTGTTGTTGTAGATGAGTGTGCTATTTTCTCCTTTTCAAGTCTCAAGAATTGCAAACTCATTTGGTATCTTTTTATCCAGAGAGAATCACTATGTTTAAAGAACGTTTTCCAGAAGGAAACGATTCCTGGTGTTCTGTAATTAGGTTGCTTATAGCTTATTTATTTATTTATTTTTACTATTTATAAACACGTCAGATAGCATAGAATGGTTTTCACACTAAAGAGTTTGAACCTTCCAAAACACATTTGGCGTCAGGTGACCCTCTGAGTAATTCTTCCTGCCTCCGCACATTTGAGATACTACCTGTTTTCAGGTTTTCCTGGGAGTCTCTTCCGTGTGTGTCTTATGACCGTAGCTGGTTAGTATTCTTTTAACATCTGGATGTCAAAAGCACTACTCGTGCTCACTCTCTTGGCTGTTCTGTCTTACTCTCTCAGATGTTCAAGTCCTG
Source organism: Panthera pardus (assembly GCF_024362965.1). Taxonomy (NCBI): domain Eukaryota; kingdom Metazoa; phylum Chordata; class Mammalia; order Carnivora; family Felidae; genus Panthera; species Panthera pardus. Next base: position 12,393,562 of record NW_026526969.1, on the reverse strand, counting down.
TCCTTCCAGGCACACGTCCCCGTTCTCCAGGGCAGCGGCAGGAAACTGGCATCTTGAGAATGGCTCATCCCCACACGGGGAAGTAGGGCCGCTCACTGCTCGTTCATACGCTCCTTTGTCTGAGTCATATGGGTTTTCTTAGTGTTGGTCCTACCATGTATAAGTTGGGACTTACTCGTTTTTAGGCCATTAAGTAACATTTCCAGCCAGTGGTTCCCTTGATCAGTAACTCAACCTGAAGCAGCAAGAGAGGCTGTCCGGGTGAGGGGGGGGGGGGGCGGTCCTTGAACCTCTCAGACCACCGAGTGAGGTGATGCTTCCTGATGTGCAGCAGGGTCGGCTCGTAACAGTTTAAACTTCACGTCACGTAGAAGGACCAGAACTATTGCACACTTGACTCCAAGGATATCGGGGTTTAGAGCAAGCAGGGAGTTACAGCGGCCGCATTTGAAGAGAAGCGTAAATGTTGAGTACGCAGTAGAAGCGGGAAATGTTCCCGTGGGCAGAGTGGGGTGCTGCTGGCGTGCAGGGGGCGTGTGGAAGCTGCTGGTGAGTGGCGCCCCTTGTGTTTCCTTCACAGTGTGATGTGAAGGAGACAGAAGGTTGGGCTTACTCGGTTAAAATCCCTTTTTCTTTCCTTTTTCACCTGTCAACAGGGGACCGTGATTAGGGTGTTTTCCATTCCAGAGGGACAGAAACTCTTTGAGTTCCGGAGAGGAGTTAAGAGGTAAGATACAGAAGTCCCAGAACTGGTTTTGAAGTTGACATTTGGATTTCGGGTGTGTGTTCTCTGGATTGAGTGGAAACTTAAAGCAGCCCTGAGAGCCCCATTTCAATGCACAAGTGTTTCTCAACCCAGCCAGACGGTCAGAGGGGACTTGGGAGTCGTCCTGACGGGTAAAGGAGCACGTTTATAACGCCAGCTGGCTTTCTTCTGTCTGCCACCCCCCCAGAACGGAGGGCAATGGCCAGGCAGCCCAAGAATGAGGAGGAAGCGGCCTGACTGGGCCCCCTGGAGCCATGTGGCTTCCTCGGCCTGCTCTGAGGTGGCAGGCCCGTGAGTTCCCGACCTGCTCATCACGCTCCTGTCCTGCTCCTCTACTCAGAAAACCCCTCAGCGTTTGGTGCTCCCTCCACTAATCTCCCTGTCCACCTGCACACCTTGCCGGGTCTGTACTTGGCACCCCCTGGGTCCTCTTCCACAGGACTGGCTCTAGGGCTCTGGTCCCTGTCCTGAAGGGGCCACCGATAGTGCCCACCCCAGGGTGGGAACTGGGCCGGGAGGTTTTCCAGAACCTGCAGCTGTTGGCCACCCCCACTTCTGGGAACCTTGCATTGTGTATCAGCACTCCCTCTCATCCCTGGGGTCCTTCCCAGAGACGGCACACGCGTGCTTTAGGGTCCCGTCTCCAAAGCCAGATGCCTCAGTCCCTCCCCATTACTGCTTCCTAGGTTTCTTGCCTTTTTTCTCCTGGTTTTCCTTACATTCACCTTTCTCGATTTCTCTACTGCTGCTGCTTCTCCATTTCCTCTCCCTGTGTCTCACTTCTGCCCTGGAGCCTCTCCTCCTGTGCTGTGCGGCCCCACAGGTTCCCACAGGCTCCTAAACCGGGTTGTCTGTGTGCTGGTGGGTCCACCTGTGTGTGTGGCCCAGGCTGCTCTCCTGACACGCACCTGTATTTCTCCTGCCTGCTGGATGCTGGGCCCCCCGGTGACCCACCAGAAGGTGCCCCCCATCTGCCCTTCATCGCTCACGTGCCTGATCGTGGTGAACACCGCCATCATCGACCTGGTGCCTGGGTCGGAGGGGCTCCACACTGGCTCCTTTCTCCCAGTCAGGTGGCAGGGGCGTCGGCACCCTGGGTCAGTCCCACCAACCCCCTGTCCCTTCCGCCCCTGCCCTCCCGGTTCGAATCACCGCCGTCTGACCTCTTGTGTGCCTCGGTCTCCGTCGTCCGCCCCTTCGGTCCATTCTTCAGACCGTGGCCCAGGTTGCTCTTTGAGGGTGTCAGTGTCAGTAAAGCACACGCCCGTTGGGGGAGTTCCAGGCGTGCCTCCTGCCGGCAGGGCGGACCACAGACCCCCCAGCCGTGGTGCGTGAGGCCTGCCGTTCCCTGCTTTTCCAGCTCGGCTGCCCTGGCCCCGTGGCTCCCAGCTCCGGCCACACTGAACGCCCGCTCCTCAGAGGGAACTCTCTGCACGGGGTCTCGCCTGTGCGGTCTCCTGTGCTGGGTGTCAGTCTGTGACCCGGCCGACTGCTGACCCTCGCGTGGCAACAACCCTTCCCTCCACGGGTCTCTGGCGCCGCCCACTCGGACTTTCCGGCTCTCCTTTCTTGCGGCAGATTACTGTCCGCGAACCCGGCTCACTGAAGCTCCGTGAAAGCAAGAGCCCTTCCTGATTTCCCCGCTTCATCCCCAGAGCTTGGCCCAACACCGGCACTTCGCAGGCACCCGTTAAACACGTACTGACCTGACGGGGCAGACGCATCTTGTACTTCTCAGTATCGGGAGCAAGTGCAGGTTCATTTGAGGCTTTGGGATTTTTACAGCAGTTTTTAAGATAAACTGGAGAGCCTCAGCGTGTTGAAAGTTCTGCTTTCCTCTTGGATACCACCAAGGTTGCCAGTCTGCCTTGCATGTTAAGAATTGCTAGGATTTGAATTATTGGACTTTGTTTTATTAACCTGAGTGCTGTAAATCCTGCCTGATTCAGCTAAAACTGGTTTAGTGAAGCCCTGAATCCCTTTGTTATTTGGAATTTCAAAGAAAATTAGCCAGCAGTATGGTAAAGAATTGCTCTTAATTTATTATCTTTAAAACATTTTCTTTTCTTCAGAAAAGTTTTTGAAAAAGCGTCTGGAGAGGAATAAGAAAGATGTCCGTAGACTCAAGTGTGCCAATTCCGAGAACTTTTCTTCTCTGACTTTAAAGTCCCTGGAGAAAGGTTGCTAATCGCCCCTTGGAGGTTCGCGGGCGACCGCGTCACTCAGGCCTCTTTTGCTCACCCGCAGGTGTGTGAGCATCTGCTCCTTGGCCTTCAGCATGGACAGCCTGTTCCTGTCCGCGTCCAGCAACACCGAGACTGTGCACATCTTCAAACTCGAGACTGTGAAAGAAAAGTGAGTTGAGTTGCAGAGACATGTTTGATTTAAAAATAAATAAATAAGCACTTTCTCCACTGACTGGGTGGAAATTCCAGCACGGATGTTGTCCTGCCTTTAGACATTTTTGCCAGTAAACACCCCGGAGCTGCCTCTCGAGTAAGTGTCGCCAGATGTGGGCTCAGCGGTGAAATGACTTCCCTGAAAGATGAGGCCGTGAGGCAGGGCAGGAGGGTGGGGGACGGGGGTGGTGTGAAGAGGGACGTCCTGGGGTCTGTGCACATGTCCCCTCGTACCACTGCCTTTACCCACACAAGACGTCGGCGTGCGTGCTGGCTCCAGCCTGCCCACAGGTGGTTTCTGCATTTAAAGCAATTGATTTAAATTCCGCGTTACTCTGACGGGTGTGCGCAGCGAAGGAGAGGTTCTTTTCTTAACTTTTTAAAAGACACCCGCAAGGTTGAGTGTTGTTAGTTCACGTGCTGTCTTACTCAAAGGAATATTTACGATAACTTAACAAATACATCCAGGTGAACAACAACAAAGTCGGGCTCTGGGGAAATAATTGAGATGTGTGCTCATGAGGTTTCCGTAGACCCCTGTTGAAAAGTTCTGGGGCGGAGGGCGGGTCGTGAATCTGGCCCCGTGCATTCTCACTTCTGCTGCAAAGTGGGGAGCCTGCCCGTCTGCCACCGTCTCGTGTGGCCCCCTGGGGGGAGCAAGGCTCTTCTAGGTACTGGAACCTGACAGGCCTCCTCTGACCCTTCTCAGGAGATGCGCCCACAGCGTCCCCAGTCTCTGGAGACTTCATCGTTCTCTACGCCCCTTTTTCCCGAGGTGTGGGGAACCCCTCTTCCAGTTTCAGGGCTGATACTTGCTTTTGTGAGTGGGACCTGGTCGTTGTCTTGGCGAAGAGCCCGCCTTTGTGTATCTAATAATGGTTCTTCCTTCTAGACCTCAGGAGGAGCCCACCACCTGGACCGGGTACTTCGGGAAAGTGCTCATGGCGTCCACCAGCTACTTGCCCTCCCAAGTAACAGAAATGTTCAACCAGGGCAGAGCCTTTGCCACGGTCCGCCTGCCTTTCTGTGGCCACAAGAACATCTGCTCGCTGGCCACGTGAGTAGGGACAGGGGTCACCTCTCTCTCTCCTGCCAGGGTACATCCAGTCAGGAGCCTGGTCTCGGATCACTGCAGACGGTGGAGGTGTGGCCCGGTTAAGTTGCTCCCGGCCCGGGAACAGCCCGGAACTTAGGCCCTTGCAAAGCTTGGTCAAGAGTTAGGTGGAAGTGGAGGGAACCCCCAAGTGCCTCTTCACCGTTACTGGACTGAAATGCTTCCCCTGCGTTCTGATCCAAAAATTCTTCCTCTTTCTGTTGCTGTCGGGAATATTGGTCGTGTTACTAAAGAAACCGCCTAAGTCTGAACTATAGGAGGCCGCCAATAGTTAACCTCTTGGGACCTACAAAACCTGCAGTGTGACCTAGTCCAGGGCTGTCTGTGTCGCTCTGGAGTGGGGCTTCAGAATGCACAAGGTGCCTGGTGAGCTTCGTCGGATTGTCCAGAGCGTAGCCACGCAGGGAGATACTGTCTTGAAAATTCTGCGATAGCACGTCTTCGTGATTCCGTGCACGTCACAAACGTTACTTGACCTCCTTTTTGTCCAACTACCGTAGTTGAAATATCTACGCTTAGCCTTCAGGGAAGCCATGGAAGTGGTTTTGTTCCCAGCTCTTCTGTGGGCTTGGGTGTCGATTCGCACGAAGTGCACCCGCAGCCCCCATGCTGTGGCCTCAGGCGGCGGGCGGGCGCCATCTCTCTTCTCACCAGTGGAGCGCACGAAACTAACTGTGCTCCTTTGGGGCGGGGGGTGAGAGGCCTTCCTGGCCGTGCCACAGGCGAGGCTCCTGCTTTACCAAGAGTGTTGTATGAAAGCGGAGGTCCTAGAATCGGGCTCCTTCTGATTCTTCCTAGAATTCAGAAGATTCCCCGGCTACTGGTGGGAGCTTCCGACGGGTACTTGTACATGTACAACCTGGACCCCCAGGAGGGAGGCGAGTGCACCCTGATGAAGCAGCACAAGTAAGTGGGCCTCAGCCGGCCAGCGCCGCCAGCGCGGGCACTGTGATGTCAGGCACCCCCCCACCGCCGTGCGTTTGTCCGGTTCCCCAAAAGCCAGTGACACAGACGGGCATGTGCCGGCGGGGCTGGCCTGTGCCGCTGAGGAGACTCCCTTGCACAGACAGAACTGGGTGAGGGCGCGGGGCGCCAGTCTGCTGGTGGCCCAGTGCGGTGACCGTGCAGAGATTGGACAGGCGGCCGGCGCTGTGCTCGTCCGTCCCCGGGCCGGGCCGGGCCGACTGAGGTGGGAACTTAGCCTTTTCCAGGAAAGGGATGACGCTCTTGGTGTCGTCCACGGTGCACTGAGCGTTCTTGGAGAGCCTGCTGCCTCAACGTGTTCTCTTCGAAAAGAAGGAATTCATATTTGTTCACTGGGAAGAGTGCAGTTCGCTGTTGCTTTTGCGTTTTTTGAATCACGCAGGAATTCCCCTAACAACGATACTATAATACTGTAACGTTATAACCGGGGTCTTTTTTTTTATAGCAGATTCTACTTATGATCCTCAGTCTTAAAAATGGGAGATTATCTCAGTGGGTATAACTTTCACCAGATTTCCCAGGTAGAAATCTTGGTGAGAAATCCGAGTGAACACAGGGAATGAGCTTCTAGTCAGCACAGTGGAGGGAGCGCACACGCGTGTCCGTTTTGGGTGAGCCTGTTGGGTTTTCCGCGGCACTTCTGGCCCCACAGGCCCACGAGGCCGAGTTGTGAGGACCCCTGACGGCCTCGCCGCGTCTGTTTTCCTCCCTCCCTCCAGGTTGGACGGCAGCATGGAGACCACCAATGAAATCTTGGACTCGGCCTCTCACGACTGCCCCCTAGTGACGCAGACTTATGGCACGGCTGTCGCCACAGGTACTCACGTGCCTTCGTCTCCGACCAGACTTGGTAAGGGCTGTGCCGCAGGCACGGAGGTAGCTGTGTGCGGCCCGTGCCAGGCGCCGCTCCCCCCCCCCACCCCCCTTTCCCCTGGGCCGGGACGGGTGGTGCCCTGAGGCAAGCCGTTGGCAAGGGGGCGGGGGGTTCGAGGCTGAACTACTTGTACTCGTTTTCGAAGGAGGAGTGGTCATGATGGCTCAGGCTGCTTTGGGTGCGTGTGCATTGTCCCTGGCTTGCTGCTAAAATATTACCCTCAATTTTGACGTTGCCAAGGGGGCGTCCTTGGTCCCGTGTGATCGCTCACCGGGCGAGCGTGCGGCACCCCCTTGGCACTGGGAGGCACTGGGAGGCCCTGGGGCCCTGGGAGGATGGGACTGTAGGCCTGCCTTCGGGGCCCCTCCTGCTGCGGGACAGACACAGGGGAGGCCACGCAAGCGTCCACCCCACCCCCCACCCCCAAAACCACCTTGACCTCAGGGGGGCGATCCTGTCATTTTGCTCCCACGGGAGACTGTAGGTGTCACCATCACTCTCTGCGGTGAAGCGGCCCTTTCTGTCGGGTAAGGCCCTGGGTGTCTGGTGACGAGCATCCCGCATCACCAGTTCGAGAACTGTTCCCACTCTCCCTGTCTGTGGAGGAAAATTTGCGGCCTGGCTGTCGGGAAGCCCCGTTTACTGTGTAGCCATCTCGTTTGACGTTTATGAATTTTGGAAAATACCTGATTCACCTGGGGCTGCCCAAGGCCGCGAAAGGCTTGTAGTCACAGAGGGAGGACAGTTCGGACTTAGTGTGCGCCGCGGCCTGTAAACACGCTGACGGCCGTGTCCCCGCGCGGCCTCCGTGGCCGCTGGCTGCCGCCGTCCTGCCTCCCAGCCCCTGAGCGTGGCCGCGCTGTCTTCTTTGCAGCCTACGCCGACGAGCTGGGAGCCGCAGGCGGCGCGTGTCTGGAGGAGGAGGCCAGCGCTCTGCGGCTGGAGGAAGACAGCGAGCACCCCCCTATGATTCTTCGGACAGACTGACCTTGACCTGTGAACTCTGACCCCTGAAGCAGAGGACACTGGCTTGACAGAGGACTTTGTGTTATGCTGCTATGAACTTTGACCTGAGTTGGGGAGAGGACGGCAGAGACTTCAAAAGAAAAAAAAAAAAAAAGATTGTAGCCGTAGTGTCATTCCATACTGTCGACAAATACATTGTTTTCACTTCAGTGGCTTTTAATCCCGCTTAGGAATCTTAGCTTTTTGTTTGTTTTCTCTTTTTGCCAAAATTAACTGTTCGGTGAAGCCCTTGAAACCTCCTTGCTTTGCATGCATTAATGTGCCAAGCCAGCAGAGGAGAGGAGAGCTAGAAGCCACTTTACGACACCCGCAGTTGTCTGGTTTTTAAAATCCGTACATAGTGAGGAGCGTCCTCGGGGGACGGCAGCATCGCGCAGTGGTTGTGGGTGTCCAGGCGGACCTGCTCGGCGGGTCCAAGAGCCTTCTGTGGGCTCGCCAGGCTGGGGCGTCAGCCGTGGGGAGGAGTGCTCACTCCCCGGAGCCCCTCCCGGGCCCTTTTCCCCGTTTTATTTTGTTAATTAAATTCTTTCCAGATTGGATTACTCTGGGAATTCTTGCTTGTCGGACTTTTATTTTGTTTCTGGCCTTACTTTCCACGTGGGTATTGGAGGAGAGCGATTCTTTCTGGCATTAAAAACCTTGTATCGGGACAGCGCGTGAACTTGAGAGAGCACCCGGGAAGGCCAGCGCCGAGCAAAGTGGTCTGGTTTGTGTGATTAAATTCTCTGGTCTTTAATTCTCCTGTCGAATAACTGTGGGGGGGGTTTGTTTGCTTTTAGGGAATTTAGTAGCGGCTCCCTGGACCCACAGAGCACAGAATTACAGCGTGGTGGCTACCCGAGTTGTCCTCTGACCGTGAGCCCCGCTGACTGTCAGGGGCTCTCCTCACCTGCGTCAGAAGTGGTAGAGAGAGCTAGAAACGGGGAGGTTGGCTCTGAGCGCCCGCCTTCCGGTGCGATACGTGCCTTTTCCATTTAGTCTTTCGGAATTGTCGGCAGAGTGACGCGGGGCTGTGGTCACGGGTCCCAGTGTTTGCCCAGCTTCCCTTTCCGTTTTCACAGCCTGAAACAACCGCAGATACCTCAAACTCTGCATTCCAAACCAAGACACCTAGCAGGTCAAGTTTTGAGGCCGTTCAGACGGAGTTAGCGGCATAGAGGATCGTGGTGGATTCTGTGGAACGGCGACAGTTGAGGATAGAAGTGAAAAAGCAAAAATGTGTCTGCCCTCCCTTTTCCCTTTGTCGGGCATTTGAAGCCGAGGCGGGAGAGGGGCAGAGGCATCTGCTCCGGGGTGTATTTGTCTGGTCTCGGCAGTCGTGCGGCCTGGAGGAGGGGGAGAGGCACCTGCTTCAAGTGCCTGACCTCGAGGTCAGCCCACGTGCCTGCGGCTGTGTGCCCGGCGGTTCAGGTAGAAAGCCCAGGTGCAGGGGGCACCCAGAGTAAGCTCTGACTGTGGCAGAAATCTCCAGAAACGCCGGTTGTGGCAACGAGTGGACGTGCCGTATCAGTGGAAGGTGAGGGCAGAACATACCCTACTTTCGTCTGGAGGCTGGAGGCGGGCACGCCTGCCAGCATGACCCGCGGTCACGGGGGTGATAGGGTGTGCGTCTGCTGAGCCCCGCGCAGGACACGGCCTGCCCGAGTCAGACCCGGAAGGCCCACTCGCTGTCCCCTCTGGAGCAAGGCGTTGCACTCCATGTCTTTGGTTGGTGCCTTTGGCCAGGGTGAGTGTTCACGGGAAAACTAGCGTCAGAGGCCGCGTGGCGGACGTGGGGCCCTCAGCTAGGGTCTCCTGACTACCAAAGAGAACTGCCTTTCCTGTTGTGTGTTCGGTATTGCCGAGCTGGGTACCTTTGCGTCGGCCTGCACGCTTGTGGCGACGTGAGGAGTCACGTCTGCTCTGTGGCTCCTCCTGGCCAGCAGTGCGTGGCTTTGTCTGTCTTTGGGATTGGTGGCCCTGTCAGCCGCCATCTCCTCGACGGTGGGACGGACGCTTAGAAAAGGTGGCCTGAGTGGCCGTGACTGTCACTGCCTGCCCTGTCCCGAGGGGCAACGACAGGGCTGGCCAGGTGCTTCTTTGTGCCTGGGCATCAGCAGGCCGGAGGCGCATGCGGGGGGCGCTAGAGAGGACAAATCTGGGAGAAGCCGCTGAGATGCACATTAGCAGGACTCTTGCTGCCGCACCCGAAGCTTAAACAAGACGGGACCCCAGCCGAACCAGACGGGGCACTGACGTGCTGAACTCCAAGCCGTAGGCAGATAGTAACTTATATTATGTCCTCACTTTCCGAACTTCCGAAAGAATCACGGGGTAGGAAACAAACCTGGAAGCCTGCTTCATAGAGCGGTGTGGACTGGGACCAAACCCTTTGTGTTTCCTAAAGCAGCGGAAGCCGCAGTCAGGTGGAAGCTGGAGCCGAAGACGCCTGCGGCAGCCCCCGATCCTGGCACCGTACTGTCAGCTGGCCTGGGTGGGCCTGGGGCCTCGGTCTCCTGTCCCTGCCCCGAGGGGCCGCTGCCTAAACGGGACATGCATGCCGCAAATGCCCGGTTAACCTTTGAAACAGAAATTTGTCTGACCAAACGGAACCGATGGTTCTTCTTCGGTTCTCGTTTGAATACTGAGCCGGTGGGAAAGGTGAAACGAGAACAGTGTGATTATAAGGCCCAGTCAAGGTCACGTGGCTCCCTGTCGTCCCTGCCTTTCCCACGCCCGGATTCCAGGACCCTGAGCAGCTGCGGGAGTGGGTCTTGGGCAGGAGGGTTGCTGGGGGAGACTGTCCACGGTCACCCCAGAGCAGACTCCCTTCCGCCGGCACAGGCCACAAGCTCGGGCCTCATCTGTCCCATTCCCCTGGCAGCGGCCGCCCCCCTCCCCCCTCCCCCCCCCCCCCCGCCAGCCAAGGAGGGGCTCCTGGGCGCTGCCTACTCAGATCCATTTGGGGAGCCAAGGGGAAGATGGTGGGTCACGTACAGAAAAGACTAGATGTGCTCAGGTCACAGGCCAGTCAGTGGTGGGAGCTGAGTTCCGGGCTCATTCCCGCTGTCGTCCGAGGTTCTGTGCGGCCGTCTGCGGGGTGTGCGTGGGCCATGCTGGTTTGGTTTTGTTTGTCCCCTGCCCTATGTGTCTGTAGGTCCTGTCTTGTGCATGCGGGGAATGACAGGAGCCCTCGGCTAACATGCGTGTATGACTCTGTAGCTAGTGCAGCTGAAAATCCAAATATGTTACTTTACAAGTGTACTTAATTCTTAAACTGACGGTGGACGGGCAGAAAGGTTTTGGATCGGGTTCTGTGGTGTCAGACGAAAAAGAGTGCGTTCAAGCCGTTGGTATTCTGTGTGGGAGGAGTGCTTTCTATAGGATTCTCTTTTGTGAATGACTGCTTTCTTACTGAGAACGTACGATGACAGCTCATTGCCAAGCCGGTCTCACTGATGTATATTTGGGCTCCTACCAGGTCCTGACCCTTGGCCCGTATTGTACCTTTTCATTCTGTGGGTTTTGTGAAGCACAAAAAAAATTGGATTTTGAGGCGTGGCCAACCCTTCTTATCCTTCCTCGATATCTGACCAGGAAAGTCTTTAATTTGGAAAAATTAAATCTTTTTAAAGCTCAGAATTTAAAGGAACTGTTTCAATTCCTCACTCCTATGTTGTATCATTCTTTACTGAGTTGTAATTTCTGTCCCTTCTTACATTTCCTTTGTAGGTGAAGCCGTTGTATGTGCTGCCAGTGTATATGGGTAGGGGGGTGAGGGAGGGAGGGAGTGTGTGTGTGTGTGTGTGTGTGTGTGTGCGCGCGCGTGTGTGGTGCACGTGCGCATGAGGGGGCCGAGGGGGGAAGGTGTGTGTGTGCGTGTGCGCACGCGCACGCCGTGGGCAAACGTGCTTACCGATTCCACATCCCAGCGGAAGGCCCCTTGCTGTTAGCGTTTATAACTGCATTAAGAAATTAGAAGCTGCGATGTCCTTTTCTTCGCAGCCTCGTTGCCGCCTCACAGGCCCTCCATCTCATCTGTCTCGTGTTTCTTTTTTTTTAATTTTTTTAATGTTTATTTCTGAGACAGAGAGAGACAGAGCATGAGTGGGGGAGGGGCAGAGAGAGAGGGAGACACAGAATCAGAAGCAGGCTCCAGGCTCTGAGCTGGCAGCACAGAGCCTGACGCGGGGCTCGAACTCACAGACCGTGAGATCATGACCTGAGCCAAAGTCGGACGCTCAACCGACTGAGCCACCCAGGCGCCCCGGTCTCGTGTTTCAATGCGCTGTCCTTCTGCCTCGACCACTTGGGCAGAATATCAGAGTCGTGAAGCCCAAGTGACATCTCATAAAGGTTTTCCTCCGGAGCTGATTCCTGTCCTCTGTGGAACGGATGACAGGCTCCTCAGCCTCATCTGCCAGATGTTCCCAGGACGCGGCCCCTCCCGGGCTGGGCAGGGTTGAGCAGGTGCGTGCGCTCGCCCCGCCCCCGAGGCCGTGGGGTTCTGTTTGGGGAGGAGGCTGTCCGCCCGCACCCCTGCCTGGGTCCCGCTGTCACCGGGGCGCAGCGCTAGTCTGGAGGCTTCTGTCGGCAGCGCCTCCCCCTGGGCACCGGTTTGCTGTGTCACAGACCTCCCTCCAGGCTGGAGGACTCGTTCCTTTTTACGTCGAAGGCGGAGACACGTCTAATGTCCTGAAAAGGCGTGCCGGGACGCCTGCAGGGGAGATTCTGAGGGGGCGGCTGCCGGAAGCCATGGGGGCCGCGTCCCTGCTGGGACCGCACGCCGTCGGTCCGGCAGCCACCATCCTGTGTGAGGGCGCTGACGCAGCAGTTCGGTTTGCGGGGAGGCACACGAGACCCCGTGAGTCTTTGCACGCGCCCACGGTCGTCGTGGGTTTTTTTTACAGAGAACATTTGTAATTTTTTTTTTTCCTCCTGTACTTATTTCAGCGGATTGACACAAAGAGGTATCTGAGTGCCTTTAGAAGCGTCTGGGCCTTTTGTCTCAAGGGAGCGTGAGGCGGGGTGGCTGGGGCAGAGCGCCGGGGCTCTTTGCTGCCCCTTTTCTCCCCGGAGGACACCCCTTGACCTTCCCCAGTCTAGTCGGAGTCTGTCGGGCCCAGGACACGAGCGGGCGCAGACGCGGCCACGCGGCGGGAACGCCGAGATGGGTGTCGCGCGAAGGCACACGCGGGTCCTGTAGGGATTGAAGCGCCTGGAACAAGAAGGCAGGGTGCATATTAAATGGGGAACGTTATAAACTCCAACCACCTTTTCAAATGATGCCCTTGGGATGCCCTGTTCAAACCAGCTTTCCAGAGAGCCAGCCCCAGAACAAGCTCTTAAGTAAGATAAAGTGAGTTTGTAAAAAGAAGCCCTTAGAAGTCTTGCCCTGCCTGCCCTGGTCACCACTGCCGTACCTGCGGTAATGGGGGATAATGATGTTAGGTGGCTTCTAAATGGAGCGCTCCCTTCCATTTACACGACTTCCCAGCTGCGGCTGGTCACCGGCTCCCCCCGGGGCTGGTCATGCTCATCGCATAGCCTCTCGGGGAAGGAAATGCCAGGCCGCGTTGGCTGTGTCAATAGCTACGCTCTTCAGAGGGAACGGGGTTTGGGAGGTCATGGGGACGGACCACACGGGGCTCTGTCGCTGCTGGCCGTGCGCTCCAAGGGGACCTGCCTTCTCATCCGTTCCGTCGGCGCGGTTGTGACAGGCGGGAACACGCCGTCATTAACTTGCTGGATTTGAACTTAAAGGTAGCTACCCTGTTGTGCCTCCGGGGCTTAGACCTTCCGGCTTACTCTGTTAACGCTCACCGACTGCAGTGGCGGGTGAGAGCCACGGTTGCTGGGCTCCTCTCTGAATAAAAAATGCAAATAAAACATGGTCTGTTTGCGATTACGCTCCAGCAGCAGACTGTTTGGAATCCCTCGAGGTGAGGTTTTCATGATGGGGTGGACGGCTGTCCCGCCTCACCCGGACATGCCACCTCGCCCTGACACTGTGGGTCCCTCTCCTCGGCCCTTCAGTGAGGTTGGGCCACTCTCCCAGCCGCCCCACAGCGCGTGACCCGTGGGGAGCAGGCCCACAGAGGGGGCCCTCGGCCATCTTCCTCTTTGTCTTAGCTGCGGGGCCCTGCAGGCATCTGTGTGGTGCGGGCCTAGAGGCCCCGTTTCCTGGGCGCAGCACGCAGGAGGCCTGCGGGCCGGTGTGGGAGGGGGAGCTCCCTCTGCCTCCTGCCTGGGAAGCGGGCCTGCGGTGGTCCTGGCACACAGGTGTGGGGTCCTCCTGGTTGAAGCCCCTCCCACCCGCTCTGTGTTCAACATAAACATTGGTAACGGTTTTCTGATCATAAACGCAGAGGGTCCGTGCGGACAATTCCAAAAAATAGGGATGGATAGAGAGGACCGAGGCCATCTCCACCCTTACCCTGAGCTGATGCAGGGTTAACGTTTTGGGGTGTTTCCTTCCAGCTGCTTTTCTGACGGCACTTTATAAGTTGATCTCTTTACATGATTACGCAGCTCTGCCGCGACATCGTCTTCTCCCTCAACTATTAACGGGGGTCTTATCCTTCCAGTCCCCACACTGGAACCTGCTCTCCAACAAAGGTTTTGTGTGTGGGGCACAGAGGCCGCCCGAGCGAAGGTTTACGGTCACAGCCAGAAGATGGCCAGGAAGTGTCGGACGGCAGGGGCGTGGCGTTGCGTGCGTGCGTGGCGCGTGCGTGTCTCGCAGCTCAGGAGGCGGGGTTTCCCAGACCGAGGGGCCGACGGGTTCTGTGTCTGGAGGGAGCTGCTTCCTGGCTCACAGACCACGTCTTCTCACTGGCCTCGCAAGGCGGGACGGGCACGGGAGCTCCGCGGGTGTCTCTTTTATAAGAACACTAATCCCATTCGTGAGGGCTGCACCCTGAAGTTAGGATCTGACCTATGGATTTGGGGCACATTCAGCCTACAGCAGGGGAAAGGTCACCTCCGATGTCGCAGCCACCAGGTCTCTCTTCCGGGTTCCCGTGGGCAGCCGGATGTGACGTCAGGCAGGTCCTCAGGCCTGGCGGGAAGTCTCCCCTCCCTGGGCACCCCTGCTGCACACCCACAGCCCCCTCCTCCCGGGTGACCTCACTTGCAGCCTGCAACTTCCCCGAATACGGAGCATTTCACTTATGATCCATGAAGACTCGACAGACCCATGAATGGAGGAAGGAATGAAAAGACTTGTTGGGTTTTGCAGACAGCCGCACTGTCCCAGAGGATGTATTTAGAAGAGGACATCTATATACATTTTTCTCTTGGCTTTTCAGGAAATCCCCACGTGTCATCGTGGCCGTGTAGTTTTCCATTGTGTGGAAGTGACCTTGACATCACTTGTTTACACGTACTTCTCTTACTGGACGTGTGGGTCTTACTGGACGTCTCCAGGTTGGGGCTGTCCAAACATCGTTGCTACAAACATTCTCGTATACGTATTTGGGGACACTCCTGTGGGGTTATTCCCTAGGAGCGGGGTGGCCGGGGCGTGAGGTATACCAATGTTCAGCCTCAGAAGATGGCACCAGCCTCCCAAGGTGGTTATGGCGGAACAGAGATCCTGCTGCAAAGCACATCACCCACGACTCGGCTTGAAACGATTGTTCATCACGACTGCAATCTGTCTGGACCCAGCCACTCTCCATCAGCTCGAACCCCCAAAAGGCCCCCGTACTCACGTGGCTGGAGTTGTTACCAGCTGTGCGGGCAGTCGCATCCCCACGTGGCTGCTTGGGCTTCCTTGCAGCATGGTGGCTTGCTGGCGGTCAGACCTCTTACACGGTGGCCGACTTGCGAAGAGTGAACGTGGAGGCTGCCGGCTTTCTTTTCAAAATAAAAACCGGTATGCTGTCCTGTTGACTTCGTTCCTTTGACCCGGACGAGTCAGAAGATCAGGGCAGGTCTAAGGGAGGGGGAGACCAGCTCTACCTCTGCATGTGGAGCAGTGGGAAGAGAGGGGGGACGGCCATCCTCGGAGACTGCCCGAGATTGTACTGGTTTTCACTTCCACTGGCAGCCTGTGAGCATTTCAGTCAGTTCACGCCCTCCCCGGCCCCATGGGACACTGAATGTCTTTTTTTCCAACTTGTGTCTTTAAAGTTTTGTCTATTTTTAAGGGGGGGGGGGCAGTGGTGGCGCAGGGAGAGGAAGAGCAAGGACCCCCAGCGCAGCACCTGATGCTGGGCTTGAACCCACGAACCACGAGATCATGACCTGAGCCAAAATCAAGAGTCGGACACACTCAACCGACGCAGCCACCCAGGTGCCCCTGCATTTGTGTCTTTAAAACCAAGGGAAAGGGCGCTCCCAGCACCTCGGGTCCAAAGGGATGCACCAGCTCCACGGCAGGAGAGCTGAACTGGGGGCCCTGCGGGCGGTGGAGAGGCTGCTGGCCCGATGCCCAGGCCCGGTCCCTCCACTGCCTGAGAAACCCAGAGCTCTGCAGTGTGCGTGGGGGGCTGCCTTCTGGGGGGTTTCTATTTGCATAAGCCGGGGGAGAGCTTGGCTGCCAAAGAGCTCTGAGCAGAGGTTCGCAATAGCCACACAAATGCTGGAGGCGCTTAAAATAAAACCTGGTAAAGAAACAGGCCAGTTAAGAGAAGATGTGATTACCCAGCTGTCATTTCAAACTCCTGTTCAGCCCTCAAATCCTCTGCAGTGTTTGCCTGACTTTATGTTTCAACTGATCGTTGGATAGATACAGTATTCACTTTTCAAAGGAGACACCCGGGAGCCCACGGGGGAGGCAGGCACCGTGGTTTCTGCTCCATAAACGGAAGGATTGCCATGGGAGTCTGTGTGGGTTGGTAGGGAAACGTGGAGGGTTTTAGCAACAGGAATGAACCTGGCGGACACAGAACCACCCCCACTCCAGCTATAAATGCTCCAAAGAAAGACGGAGAAATCCCCAGGTTGAGAAACGAAAAGCAAACCAGTGAGCTCAGGCTCACGGCCCAGGTAC
Source organism: Panthera pardus (assembly GCF_024362965.1). Taxonomy (NCBI): domain Eukaryota; kingdom Metazoa; phylum Chordata; class Mammalia; order Carnivora; family Felidae; genus Panthera; species Panthera pardus. The sequence continues at coordinate 12,377,422 of NW_026526969.1, read as the reverse complement.
CCGGCATGGGGACCCCAGGTCCAGACGGCAGCCTCGGGTGGGACCCTGAATCTGAGATAGCATCAGGACAGAGACGTTCCAAACATAAGTCACAGAAGAGCTGCCCAGTGAAAAGGGACAGGATGGCCCTGGCCACTTGCCGAGGTCAGGGCCCGGGAGGGGCGTGGAGAGGGCTTGGGGGATGGGAACAGAGTTTCTCTTTGGAAATAGTGGTGAAGGCTATGCAGCATTGGGCGTGTACCTAATGCCATTGAACTCTACACTCAAAACCAGCTAAAACAGGAAATTTTATGGTGTACCTATGTACACAATTAAAAGCAAAATTTAAAAAAATCCTGGAAAGAAGGAGGCAGGATTCCGGTGTCTGCAAATAATCTGATTGTCTCCCTGGAAAGCCCAAGAAAACCCATGCAGATGTGTTCGGATCACAAAAGAACTTTCAGTTCGGTGCCTGGTTGTGAAGGCAACACAAGTCACTAGTCCTCTGTGCCAGCAGAGCTTAGAGAATACAGAGGTGAAGGAGGTCACTCAGGGTCGTCGCTAAGACCTGAGTAAGGGCACTTGACCAAGCGACCAGGCTCCGTGAAGAGCTCCAGTGTCCGAGCTGCCCGTGACACTTGTGCAATGAATGAATAATTACCCGTTGCGCAGAGGGATATAAGAATAAAAGAAAAGATGTATCCTGTTCGGGGCGGGGGGGGGGGGGGAGAAGCAATGATGAGCAAAGACATGCAGGCTATTGCCAAAAAGTAAGGACAGTAATAATGACCAGTCTGGGATGCTAAAGTGATGTACACCTATTACGAAAACGCTGGGCGTCAGCAAGGAAGGAGGGCAGCCTTAGTGAATCCAGGAGAGGGTCTGTTTCTACTGATCTTTCAACCACTTTGTAAGATCGACCCTTTTCATAATAAAAAGTTGGGAAGTTGAAGGATTTCGGCAAATTCGAGCACTGCTTGGCCCCCCGGTGGAGGTCGCCGGCACCTAGAGGCCGGCTGTGCCCCAGCTGCAGGGGTCAGGGTGGGTGGCGGAGAGGAAGCGGGGGAAGCAGGGGGACGAGGGACAGAGAAAAGGGGAGCACAGTTTGTCAGTCTGCCCTACGAAACAGTGCACCCTCGCCCGCACCCCAGCCCAGCGCCCGCGGTCCTGCCCTTTCCCTCATCACCCAAACCCCACGACAAAGTGCTGCTTTCTGGAGTTGGGCTAGCCAGAGCCCCCACCGACCCCAACCCCTCCTCCCCAACCTGCTGTTCTCTCCCTGGGCCCCTGGGCCCCCGGGCACAGCTGAACGCCTCCTGCCCTCCAGTGAGCCAAGGACCTAGAGGTCGTAGCAAACACCCGCACCAGGCTCGTTAACCCGCCTCATCACATCCAGTCTGGCCTAGTCCAACCTCCCCTGCAGAGCTGAGCCACAGCCCGCGTCCGCTGGGCAAATAATGGCAAAGCAGGGGCCCGGCCTCTCACCCCTGCGCTCCCAGGCCTCACCCCCGACAGGCGCTGAGGGCAGAGGCCATTTGCAAACACCGCACGCGTACATTTTCTTCCTCCAAGGCAGAGCTCAAGAAGCTCTCCTTGAAGCCAGGGACCTCTTCCAGAGTCTACAAAGAGCACTTGCCAAGGAACCTCACGCTCGCCCGGCTGTGAGGCCTGCACTCGGAGAGTCTAGGATTGCATCATGCGTGAAGTGTTTGGAGAAAGATTATTAGCCTCTCGGCTTCTCCAGGGGGCAAAGCCGAACGGTGGTTCCTCATCCCGGGAGCTGCCCGGGAGGGGCTGTGGGGGAGGAGCTGCCCAAGGCGGGGGGGGGGGGGGGGGGGGGGAGGTGTCTGGCCACACCCCCTCCCCTGAGCCCCCCCCCCGCCCCGGGACCCGTCACTGGGGAAGCTGGGGCTCACATCGTGTGCCTCCAACTAGGCCTCCCGGGTCTGAGATGCCCGTTCCCTCCCGCCTTCCTCCACGAGGCCCTCTGGAAGGTGAGAATTCTCTTCGCCTCTGACATCTCAGAAGAAATCACTTCCGCTCCAGCATTTCTGCCTGCTGAGTATCTGGAAACTGTGTGAAGGAGGCCAAGGCCACTGGGCGCACCCAGAGCCCCCGCCCCGGGCCCGAGGCCGGCCGGGAGGAGAACCAGCTGGCACCCAGGAGGCCCCCACGGGTTGGGCGAGCCCACGAACAAGCTGTGTGAAACCACCGAAAGGCATCTCCTAACTGTGGCCTCACCAAACCTAAGTAACCATCATTTTGAGTATTATTTATTTAATCATACGTCTATGTCATTTAATTCTTAGTGGCGACTTTAACCGCTGGCTTGCACCATTTCTACAACTTGAACGATCCGCTTTAAAGCGCCCATGTGAGCCCCTTCACCTGCCGGGAGGGCCCTGGGAGGTCGCCCTGCATGGCGCGAGGGGCCTGGGAGTGGCTGGATTTGGGCCTCGGGGCTGGCATGTGTTGGCTCTGCTGACTCAGCACCCGCTGCTCTCTGTGCCTGGTTTACGTCCAGACCCTTCCATTTATTAAAACGGTTCTTGTTCTGGGCACCACGGGCTCCTGAGTCCGCAGGTGCCAGCAGGGGTGAGGCCACTTGGCAGGAGACGGGGCGGGGGGGGGGGGTACGACCTGGGGGAGGGAGGGAGGACGCTCAGCGGCCAAGCCCGCTGGTTTGCTCCCCACGATTGCCCTTGGGGATCACCGACCCACGGAGGCTGCCACACGCCCACCAGGACCGTGCGAACCAGAATAACCCAAAGACTCGGGGATGATACCAGGCTGGAGGCCGCTGTCGTGGAGACCACACGCACAGACCCTTCAAAACCCATGCGGGGAGCACGGGGCCCTGAGGGAGGAGGATGCACCTCCACCCGCCTGAGGCTCCCTCTCTCCCCCCGGGAGATGAACTCGGGGGGAGCCAGGAACCGCTCACAAACCACGTAGGGGCGCAGCAGGTGGACAGGTGGCTCCAGCCGAGGGGTGGTAAGATCCCAGCTGGCATCTCTGAGCCCCGGGTCCTGGAAAAGGAGCTGCCTGTTACGGCTGGGGCGGCCTTGTCCCTCAGGCTGTGGTCCTCCAGGACCCTGGCGGGACGGGGCAGGACGACCCTCCCTGGCTTCCACCCGGGGTCTCCAGAGCAGTGGGTGAAGGCTAGACACAGGCATCCTCAGAGGACTCTGCCAGGGACCCTCTGCAGGTCCCAGTGCCCGACAGGGCCCACGTCAGCATGCTGGCCAGCCTGGGGGGAGGGACAGTGCTGACCATCGCGGGCTCATTCACAGAGGCAGCTCTGCCTAGGGCTCCAGCTTCAGAATCAGACGGCCCTGGGCTCACATCCCCTCTCCGTGTGGCCTTGGTCGTGGTATCCACCCTCCCCGCACCTCACTTGTCCCATCTGTGAAATGGGGTACTAATCCTACCTACCTCAGAGGGCGCCAGGACCTGGTAGGGGCCCAGCTGGCTAAATGCTTCCTCCCCGCTCTGGTTACAGTTGCACAGAACATATTTGAAACACCTTTTGTTTCGCTCAGGATTCTGTCCCGCAGGTCCTCAGTTCTGCTGGGCCGTCCCCTGCTGGGGTCTCCCCTGAGGCTGCAGTCAGATGTCCCCAAGCGCTGCCGTCACCTGAGGGGTCACCTGAGGGCTCCGAGGGCCTGCAGGAGATCGGCAGGGGGCAGGGCTGTGACCGAGTGCCCTGCAGGGCGGTGGGGCATCTCCCAAGGAGCCGATGTCCCAGTGAGAAGCACCAGAAACTTCCGTGACCCAGTGTCTCGCCCCCCGACTCCCCTGACCCATGCACATGCAAGATGAGGGGACATGGACCTTCCTCTCGGTGGCAGGGGGTTGGAGAACTTGAGGCAGTGTCTTAAACCTCCACAGAGACTTTGCCTGAACCCCTCAACAAATACTTGCTTGGTCGTCGGAGCAGCAGAAAGCCTGGCTTCCCAGTGGTTTCTAAGACTTAAGTTTTTTTGTTTTGTTTTGTTTTTGAGAGAGAAAGAGCCAGGGGAGGGGCAGAGAGAGAGAGAGAATCCCAACTAGGCTCAGAACCATCAGTGCAGAGCCTGACTCAGGGTTCGATCCCACAAACCATGAGGTCGTGACCTGAGCGGCAATCAAGAGTCCAGGGACCAGGTTCTGAGCTGTCAGCACAGAGCCTGATGCAGGGCTGCAACTCACAAACCCCAAGATCACGACCTGAGCTGAAGTCGGACACTTAACTGACTGAGCCGCATTAAATTTTTTTTTAAAAAAAAGAGTCGGACGCTTAACCAACTGAGCCACCCAGGCGCCCCAAGACTTAAATTTTTCACAGCAGTTTTATGCTCCCAGCAAAACCGGGAGGAAGATACAGAGATTTCCCACATCCGCCACCAGGGTGGTGCATGTTGTTACGATCCATGAAGCTATGTGGACACAACATAATCGGCCAAAGTCCACAGCTGACGTGAGTGTTCGCTCTTGGTGCACATTCTGGGGGTTTGGACCGATGTATCATGAGCCCCAGCCATCATTATAATGTCATACAGACCAAGTTCACTGCCCTGCACATCCTCTGCACCCCTCCTGCCCCCAGCCCCTGGCAACCACTGATCTGGTGCTGCCTCTGTAATTGCCTTTTCCGGATCGTCATATAGTTGGGATTATATGCATAGAGTAGGCAGCCTTTTCCGACTGGCTCCTCTCCTCTCACGTAAACATACACATTTAAGGCCCCTTCCTGTCTTTCCACATTTCGATGGCCCATTCCTTTTTAGGGCTGAATAATATCCCGCTGTCTGGATGGACCACAGTGTATTTATCCATCGCCTGGTGAAGGACATCTTGGTGGCTTCCAAGTTTGGGCAACTATGGATGAAGCCACCATAAACATCTGTGCACAGATTTTCTTTTCTTTTCTTTTTTCTTAACATTTATTTATTTATTTTTGAGAGAGCATGAGCAGAGGAGGGGCAGAGAGAGAGGGAGACACAGAACCCGAGGCAGGCTCCAGAGTCCGAGCCGTCAGCACAGAGCCCGACGTGGGGCTCGAACCCACAAACCGTGAGATCATGACCTGAGCCCAAAGTCCGCCGCTTAACCGACTGAGCCACCCAGGCGCCCCTGTGTACAGGTTTGCGTGGGGACCTAAGTTTTTCCCTCCTTTGGGGGCTAAAGGGGCACAATTTCTGGATTGTACGGTAGAAAGATGGTGCGTCTTCTTGGGAACCAGCCAAACCCTCTTCCAAAGTGGCAGCATCTTACATCCAGCCTACTGACTTTTCTTGTTTTCCTCCCGGTGAGAAAACGCCGATGTTACTCATCTTGACGCCAGGTTGGTCGCTCCCGCCCTTAACGCCTCGGCCCCCCGGCCAGGTTGGCAGGAACTCAAGTCGGTCTGGGCGAGTGGCCGTGCGGTTCGGGGGAATGAGGCTGCGCTGTGCCAGCTCGGCGGCTGGAGGCGCTGCCGAAACCCGGCCCCGGGGTCTTGCGGCGAACGCTAGAGATGCTCACTAGTAACACGTCTGGAACACTCGCGGGCCTGGGGCAGGGCTCTCCGGAATGCTGTGCCTTCAGCCGGCAGAGCACAGTTTCAAGCAAACGACTCCTCTGGCCGACGCACCGGGACCCTTCGAGCCCGGGACGCCCTGTGTCCTCACGTCCGCGACTGGCGGACAAGGCTTGGCCGCTGTTTGTGGCTGGCGGTTCGGAGCCCCGCGCTGCTGTCCTAAGGCTCACGGAGCCTCTGGACCCCTTCGGTCCAACCTGACAGTACCGTGGTCCTGCCGGGGCTCGGGGATGAGAGCCGGGAGCAGCCTCTGTCCCCCGGAGTTGGCGTTTCTCGGGAAGACGGACAAGACACGTGAACCTGTGCCGAGGGCCTGCTTTGAGGTTAGCAGGCGACATCAGGGGACATCCCCACGGGGAGCTGCAGGCGACAGGACTTTGACGTCCGGGAGGGGTGAGCAGGCAGACAGGTGCAAATCGCTGGTGTGTTGGGGCCACCGGGGGAGCGTGAGGGGCCGTGAGGGAGGAGACCAGGCTGCAGAGGCTGACACTGCCCCAAATTGTGCCGCTGGCCCGAGGTGGCCCGAGTCCCACTCAAGAACAGGCGAGGTTCACTATGTGCCAGGCACGGCCCTGGGCCTCTGGCCACTGGACCACCAGGCACCAGGCTCCCTGCGGGGCCTTCCCAGGTGAGCCCTGGCCTTTACGTCCCCTCTGGATGGCTTTTCCCATTTTGTAAGAAACCCGAGGCTCAGAGAGGTTGACAAATGTGACCAGAGACACACAGCAGAGTGAGGTTTCAATCCAGGCCCACCTTGACACCGGCATGGAGAGAGACTGGTTGGCACAGGGAGGGTGTTTGTGTGTGTGTGTGTGTGTGTGTGTGTGCGCGCGCGCAGCCTCTCAAGCTGAAGATTGTGTTTTCGAGGGAAATGCAGACTGAGTGAACGAATGACACTCTCTGGTTGCAAATGTCCTTGAGGAGGCAAAGGACACGGGCTGCAGGGGAGAGAGGGGAGGGGGCCTGGTAGCCGGAGGAGCCAGACAGGGCCCAGCGGCAGGGATGAAGTCACAGCCCCCCCCCCCCAGCTTGGGGCCCACGCGGAGCGTCCCCAGCCCTGCGGTACCACAGGCCGCAGAGCCCCTTCCGCGCACTGACCGCAGCCCTGGAGAAAGCAGCCGTTGGGAGAGTTTATAGTGATAAAAATATCAGCTCGGTTGCTTACAAAAATCGCTCGCAGCCTAAAAGCGCTCGTCCCTGGTTGTCATGGAATTGACAATACTGATAAGGATCAAAGGGACCAGAATAGATGCGAGGGGCTGGTTCCCACTTAACTCTTAGAATCTCTTTCTCTTCTAAATTTCTGGCTCTCTCCTGAAGAACATTCTAGATGCTGTCATGTGGCCACCGCCTGTCATTCTGAATGCCACATCCTCTGCTGTCCTGGAACAGCACCCCCTTCCTGGGATAAGCCCCCCTCTCCCCCTCCCCCAGCCATGCAGGGACCATCCGACCACCCACGCTCCTCACCAGCAGGCGGTCATGTGACCCACGCTGGGCCAATCAGAATTCTTCCCACGGGGATGGAGAGAGGAGGGTCAGGCCCTCTCGGGAGGCAGGGGTGGGGCTCTGTGAGCCAGGAGATGGGGGCGACCAGAGACAAAGACCAAAGGCCCCCTCTGCAGCCTGGTCTCTGGCTTCAGTGCCTCTGGGCCCCTGCCTCACCCTGGCTGGAGCCCCTGTGTGGTTACATGAGCTGCGGCCCCTGCCGTTTCCAAGTCCTCATCCAGGCCCCGAGCTCACCCGCCACACCCCACCCTACCCTGCTCCTGGTGCGGCCGGAGGTGAGGGGGCCCCTTCCACGGGCGGACCACCTGCCTCCCCGCCGCTCCACCGCGTCTCCGCGTAAACATCACCTCTTCAGAGGCCTGCCCCGACCACCCCCTATGTGAACTCCTGTTATTCTCTAGCCGGCCCCTCGTTTTTCCCCTCGTTCGCATTTGTCACAAGCGGTGACGTACGTGGGGAGGGCATCTCACCTGTCATCACCGCCCCCCGCCCCCCGTGACTGCCAAACAACCGGCCGGCAGGGACCCATACGGCTGGATCAGTCAGGACCCTTTCGGGGGCAAGTTTCAGAAACCCAATCCGAACGTACGGCCGGCGTACCTGGGGCGTCCGGATCAGAGCGGGGCATCAGAGATGTCACCGGGCCTCCGTGACTCGTCCCTCCACCAGCCCCACGGGGTCCCTCCAGCAGAAAGTAAGCCCCAGAGGGAGCCCTGACCCCCGCCCCCAGGCCCACTTCCTCACATGCTCTCCCAGCCACGAGGCATCTGGCTCTGTGTCCCTGGAGCCGAGAAGAAAGCCGGGCTGGAGCTCTGGTCTGGAGCTGCCGGCATGCAAGGGACACATGGAACAGGGACGCAGAAGACAGTCCCAGGCCAGGCCCCAGGGCAGCGTCTGGGGCAGAGCTCAGGTGGGGCCGGGGGAACAGAGAGGGGGTCCTGAGTGTGCTTTGCAGAGGGAGGACCAGGCGGGGCCCCCGGGGGAGGGGGCGGTGGCTTGGAGGGCCCTCGGGCACTCGGGGGGCCTGGTGGCTGGGGAAGCGGGGTCGCTAACTGTAGCCGCTCCCAGGGGCTTCGGCCAAACGCACACATGGGCCTGGCCGGCAGGTGCATCCCAGGTGGGCAACCCCGTGCCAGAACCAGGACTGCCCCCTGCTCTGACCCAGCAGCATCCCCATCTCGTGGACGTGATGACAGAGCCCCAGGAAGGAGGCACGACCTGCCCACGGCCACGGGGCTGGGGCGCAGGGACAGAGTCCCAGAGAAGCTTCCCTCCTTCCTTGGTTCAAAACGGAAAAATCCCAGACGCCCGCAGCAACCAGTGGCTCAACAAGGCAGCCGCAGTTATCATTAAATGTCCCTTCCAAGCCCAGGAAAGCTGAGATGGGGAAGCCATCGGGCCCTTCACAGCCTTTGGCTAAAATGGAACAATTAGATGCATGGGGGCGGGGGGAGTTAACCCCCGGGCCCCAGAGGCCGAGATCTCCCCGTGTTGGAGCCTCCCCGGGAGAATGACAGCCCTTCTGGGGACAGGACTTTGCAAACCAGGCAGGTGTCGCCCCTGTGACATCCTGGGGGCCGAGGCGTGGGAGCACTTTCCCGGGTGTCAGCAGCACCCCCGAATCCTGCACGTCTCGGGGCTCTATAGACAAATGTTGGAGAACCCGGGGGCGAGCCTTTGGCTGAGGACTGAGCTCTTTTCTCCCCATGAACATGTTACCCCCTAGAAACCTGGCCCACGTGCATTTTATCCAGCAACGCACATCCTGCGCGTCCCCCCCGAACGTCATATCGTGCATATGGTTCCACTGACTACAATCTTTATTTCTAGTAACTTCCCTTGTCCCTCTTTTCTTTCTCACCACCCACCTTTCCTCCCAGCCCAGGCCCCCCTCGGTGGGCGTCTGCAAACCCTTAGCTGCTCTGCCCGGGCGGACCTCCGTGACCACCACCACGGGCGGACGAGGACGCAGTGACCATGTCAAGAAAGGCCACGGTGTCTCTTGGGAAAACTGCTCCATGAACCCTGAGTTATGTCCCCGTCTCCCGTGGCCACTGCAACAAAGTCCACAACCGGGTAACTCAAAGCATCGTCATGTGGGCTGAATTGTGACCCCAAAATTAACCTTGTGTTCTGAACCCCCAGCGTCTCAAAATGTGACAGGGTCTTTAAGGGGGTAATTATGGTAAAATGAGGTCACGAGGGTGGGCCCCAATCCAAGAGGCCTGGGGTCCTTCTAAGAGGAGGATTTCAGGGCACAGACACTCACAGAGGAACGACCACATGGGGGTGGACACAGGACAAGACGGCCCTGCCCACACCTTGTTCCTGGCTCCCTCTGCAGGAGCAGGGGCGAGCGGGGGCTGGGCATGGGGTGTTCTGTCCCGGGCCACTCTCCCGCCTTCTGCCGAATGACCGCAACCCCGGGGCATTCCTGGGCTTGTAGACACATGTCCCCAGTCTCTGCCTCCATTGTCACATGATGTGTCCTTGTCCAGCTCTCCTTCTGCTTCTAAGGGCACCGGCCATTGGGCTAGGACCCCCTGGAATCCATTCGGACCTCCTCTGAACCTGTGCGGAGACCCTATTTCCAAACAAGGTCATGTTCACAGGGGCTGGGGCTTGGGCCTTTGGACACCGTCGAAGCCACACCATGCCGCCACCCACGTGGTCCGGCTCCCGTGAGGCCGCCACGTGGGGGAGCGACCCCGGCAGCTCCATCGGCCGCACTTGGAGCCTTGGCCCAGGCAGCAGACGGTCGGGGCGAGGCGGGGCGGGGGGAGGAGCCACCACCCGCCTGGGACCGCGCCCGACACGACACGCGGCACGAGAACTGCCAGCGGAGCCCGCTTCACCTCCAGACCCGCGAGCAGAAGGAGCCACGCTGTTGCGCGAACCACTGGTTGGGGGGGCACCGGGTAACGCACGCCCTGTCCCGCTTTCCACAAAGGCCACCGGCTGTCCGTTCCCCCGGCCAAGGCCGGGGTCGCCTCTTCCGTCCTGCCTCACCCTCCGCATCGACTGAGCGTTACCACGCGCGACATTTTTTTTAGGCTTATTTATTTATTTTGAGAGAGAACGAGAACCAGCAGGGGAGGGGCAGAGAGAGAGAGAATCGGGGCCTTCCATCCAGCAAACCCAACCGGGAGCCAGAGGCAGAGACCCCACGGATGGGGCCCATACGGGGCAGCTCCCAGGGCACGACGCAGACAGGAGGGGCAGAAGGACAAGCCAGGGGAGACGTCCAGGGAAGTCTGACGATGAACCCGCCAAGGTCATCCTGTCAGCAGCTGCTGAGATATCTGGGCATCTAGGGCTGGAAGAAACCTCCCCCGAGGCTTCTTAGTCTTTGGGAGGAAGTGGGGCCCCACCGAAGATCTGATAAAATCCAGGGTTTCCTCGCAGCAATCATGGAGGAACCCCTGTTCCTCCAGCTCCCATCGCCTCCAGTTCCCAGCAGCACAAACACCACTTGAAACAGCTTTCTGCCAGAAAGGGAACTGACCGTCTCACGGAGCGGGTGTCAGGTAAGGGTAGATCCAGGTTCCCAGCACCACCGGGGGTTGGCTCTCTCTCCGTCTCTGTGTTCTGCTTGTCATCTCAACACGTCAGTGCTTGGCTACAGCAGCCTGAGCTTATCCCCCCAAGTTAGGAAGCCTCAAGGAAGAAACCCACCAGCTACACCCAGTGGAGGTTCTGAGGAAAGTTCTGGGGGGGGGGGGGTGGCACTCGTGAGCCACACGCCCATCCCTCACCAACCACTTGTGTCCCCGTGGATCCTGTCTCGTGGCTGGCCTCCTGCTCGGCGACTGACAGCCCCACCTCCCCCATGGGAGAGGGAGATTGGGTGAGGAAGCTTTTCAAACCAACACTAACTGTGGTGACCACAGTCCACGCCCTTGGACACATGACATTTCAGGGACCGCTGACCACCGCCAACCTCTTTACAGAAAGAGGAACAGAGCCATAGATCAAGGTCACCCAGTGAGTCGGGAACAAAGCCGTCTGGGCTTTCTCTCAGAGAGCCTGAAGCCTATTAAATCCTTAAATGGCATTATCAAGGGACATGCACTGAGTTTCCATAATCCTCCATGGGGATTAGGAAAATGCAGCCGAGCTAAGCTCCTTCCAGGGACGAAACAGCCGCCTGCCCCCAGCACTGTGCTTCTCCTGAGCCCGCAGCAGCCCCTGGAGGGCAGACAGCAGCCCCTTCGGCAAACGCCCTCGGACCTCAGGACCCCTCCCCACCTCATAGCACTGCAGCCCCTGATCAGAATGACCACAAACACTGGTGTCGTCTCGCAGCTCAGGAAGGCTTCCAAAGGCACAGATGGGTGTTCTGGGTGGATGAAGCCACACGAGTGAAGGTGTCGAGGCTGGGCCTTGGGGTCAGCCCTGCCCCTAAAATTGCAGAGCCTGGGCAAGGGTCCAATGGCCAAAGGCCCACCTGCCGCGGGTTCACTCCCCACACATGCACCCTTGACACTCCCCTTGGTCACCCTTGGTCTAGGGCCACGCACACACTAATCCACACATCAGGAGAAAAGTCCCCAGAGACCCCAGAAGGGGGTCAGGGCTGCTCCGACAGGGGACCAGAGGGGCCCCAGGCCGCGGTGCGTTTGGCAGGACCTGGGGGTGATCCGTGAAGTAGACAGAGCTGGCCAGTCCCACAGGACCCTCACAACCTGGCTGGGAAGCTCGGGGGTGGTGCCTTGAGGGGACTGGGTGCCGCGGGCACACGGGCAGCTCTGTGCTGGGAGACGGGGCTCCCGATGCTGCGGGCAGGCAGTTGAGGGGGCACAGACGTGCTGAGCGGCCAAGCAGGATCCGTGACAGCGGTGTCCCCAGGCTGGAGTCCAGGGCACGGATTGTCTGGGATGCGTTTGAGGGACCCCCCCAGAGGGGAGGATTGCCCCCGCTCCGTGTGGAGCAGGGGTGAGGAAAAGCGGCAGTGTGCGGGGGTAGAGCAGAGATTAAAAAAGTAAGGTAATCAGGAACCGATGAGGTTTTTCTTTTTGTTTTCTGTTTTTTGTTTTTTTTTTTTTAATTTTAGTATTTATTTATTTTTGAGAGAGAGAGAGAGAGAGCAGGGAAGGGGCAGAGAGAGAGGGAGACACAGAATCCAAAACACGCTCCAGGCCCTGAGCTGTCAGCACAGAACCCGACGTGGGGCTCGAACTTGCAAACTGAGATGGTGACCTGAGCCGAAGTCGGACGCTTAACTGACTGAGCCACCCGGGCGCCCCTGTGTCTTGGTTTTCTTGAGAGAGGGGGAGAGCAAGCACAAGCAGGGGAGGGGCGGAAGGAGAGGGAGAGAGAGGATCCCAAGCAGGTTCCACTCCCAGTGCACAGCCCGACACGGGGCTCGATCCCCCACCAGGAGATCAAGACCTGAGCTGAGGTCAAGAGCCGGACTCTTAACCGAAGGAGCCCCCCAGGCACCCCTAGAAGCGATGAGTTTTGAAATGTATTGTTTTTGTATGTTCATTCAATTTTCTTTAGGTTTATTTTGAGAGAGAGGGAGGGAGCATGAGCAGGGGAGGGGCAGAGAGAAAGAGGGAGAATCCCAAGCAGACTTGTATGTTCATTTAATTTTTCATAATGGCTGAGTTCCCGTCTTGCAGAATTTCCTCAGAATGTAATAACCAGCTCTCCAGAGGCAGCTGTGTTCTCCGGCACCTAGGAAGGCAGAGCTGAGGCATCTAGAAGGTTCCCTCATTAAATCCCACGGGGTGGAGGGAGATGAGGACGGTGCCCACTGCCCCCCACCCCAAGGGCCACATCCAGCCCCCTTCCCAGCCTGAGGGACAGCCTGACCCCCAGATGCCGACCACGCCCGCAGACGCGCTGGTCGTGAGCGGGCTGAGGGTGCGTCGCTGGCCGAGACTCTCCCGCGCTGGCCCGGCATCCAGGCCCCTCTGCAGCCCGAGCTGGTCCCTTCCACCAGGCAGCCGGCAGGAAGCGGCCTGGACGTTCCAGCCTCACCACAAAGCCTTGCATACCTGGCGGGGACCCTGCGGGATCGACTGTCACCGACTGGCAAGACGCCCCGGACACTTGATTGTTGATCCTGCTGATGGCCGATGACAGCCGCTGGGCACCGATTCGGTGCCCGCGGGCCCGGCGATCGTCACACGCTATTGATGTAATTAGCGGCCATCCCGTGACACCACTGCTACCATTGTGACCCCATTTCTACAGATGAGACAAGTGAGCTCAGTCGGCAGCACACAGCTCGGAGGCAGAGGCTCGGGGGGAGCTCAGGTTTGCCCGGCGGCCAGGCTCCGACGCCACCTTTCTGCTCTCTCGAGTGGAGGAAAGGACCAGGGGAGGGGAGGCGGGCTCTAGGGACCTTGACGGGGGGAGGGGAGGATGAAAGGGTGCGGGCCGGGGGTGGCCGTCCTCCGTCCGGGTCTCTGCCATCCCTCGCCAGCGATCTCACCGCACACGTGGACCCCGGACTGCTCACAGAGACGTTCTCCTCAACGGATGTGTCCATCCAAGGTGGGGGAGCGGGGTGGGGGGGGCTCTCGCTTGGTTTATGTCCTACATTTCTGGGCTGGCGAAATATCGTCGTTATATTCAGAGGAAACAATAAAGCTATTTTCGGCAGCTTGGGAACAAAACAAATCCAGTGGCAACTAAAACCTCAAAGGCCGGTGCTGGGAAGGCCCAGAGAGCTGTGTGTTGGCAGGCTTCCTCCGCCTGGGAGGGGCTTCGTCTACACCACAGTGGGGGGGGGGGGGGGTTGTGCAGGAGGAGAAGGGAGGCAGGCAGGGCGCTTTGTGGAGCCGCAGCCCCTTGGCCCTACCGAGGCAGACCCTGAGGTCCAGAGAGGGTGAGCACCCTGCCCTGGGACACACAGCCCACCGGGGCCAGGTAGCTCTCTCCGCGGCTCTGCCCGGCGCTCCGGCTCCCGCGACGGCTCCAGTGTTTGCTCAGCACTCGGGAACAGATGGCTCCAACTCCCACCCACGGAAGCCAAACATTTTCCCTGGTTACCCTGCTAATTTGCTCACAAGCCTCCTCTTGTAAATAGAGAGTACAAAGCCTCCGGCGAACAGCGTGTCTGCCGAGCAATTTCTACCTGCACCGGTAAGGCTTCTGACCGAGCAAGACAAGCCCCAGGTAAGGCCCAGGTGCGGCTCGGGTTCGGCTCAGGTTCAGCTCGGGTGCGGCTCAGGTTCGGCTCAGGTGTGGCTCAGGTGCGGCCGGCCGCCGATCTCCGGCGCTCCCGTCCCAGACCTGCCCCTCCCCTCCCGCGGAGGCTGCCGGGAGAGCCTGGGCCAGCCTCTGTGACTCTCTGGCATCCTCTCATCTGTGAAATGGGCGTGCTGATTCCAGAGCAGAACGTGAGACATCGTGTAGGTGCTCTGGGAACGGAGGTGTCTACGAGAATCTGGTCACCTTCATCTGGTGACGCTGGGCTGGCATCACTCTGTGCCGCCCCCCCCCCCCCCCCGCCCCGACGGTAATCCTCCCTTTCACTTACGGAGCCCTCCTCGAGACCCAGCCCTGCCCTGAGACCCAGGGAGGAGCTAAGTCCTCGAGATTCTGAGCTGTGTGGTGCTGGACGAGTGGCTTCACGTCTCTGGGCCTCAGCCCCCTCTGTAACTCGGGCTGTGGTCCAGGTAAGGATTCCCCGATGCCTGACAACCCAGTGAGGGCTCAGGGTCATTCCTACCTCGCCAAAGTCAGGGGAGGCTCCCCGGAGAAGGGGACTGTGGGCCCCGAGGCTTTGCGGACAGAGGAATAGAAGCCGAAGGGTAGTGGCGAGTGTGTGTGGACAGGCAGTCCCTGCAGGTGGAGGGAACCACGTGGGTAGGAGATTGGGACGGACTGTGGGGGAGGGGGAGCCGCAGGAGGCTGGGTGTCGCTGGGGAGTCGCAGAGGCTGTGCATGGTCTAGGCGGGCGGGGATGGCAGGGAAGGGGGAGTCAGCAGGTCCCGGGCTCCCTCCAAGGCTCCCCCCCCAGCCTCATCCACAGCAGCCGTAATAAAGAGCTCTTCCTACTAAAAGCTTCTGGAGCGGGGCCAGGCCGCAGCAGCCCTGGGAGCCCTGGGACCCTGCTGGCTGGCCTGGGGCGTCGAGTCGGGGAGACCCAGGAGGCCGCTTACAGCCCTGGCCAGGGCCACTCCTTTGATCTCCAGGTCTAAGGGTGTGGCGTTCCAGGGCGTGGCATAACCCAGGGCAGGCAGACGAGGGAGGGACAAGCGAGGGACGAGTGTCTGCCTGGCCTCGCTGTGTGGCTGGGCCAAGCCCTCCCGCCTCTCCGAGCCTCAGCCTCCCCTCCCGGAGTCACTGTGGGGTTGGGGGGGGCAGAGACGGGGCTGACTCTGCGTCCTGGCGGGCCACGCCGGGCGAGGGCCTTCTCCTCTCTGGGCCTGGCAGTCCCAGGGGCCTTTTCTGTCCACGGTCAGAAACAGGCTTTGATGCCTTGGTCCCTGGGACCTGCCCTAAGGTGACTCAATAATCCCTGCGTCCCCGGGGGTGGCTGTGAGCACGAAGAACGGTGCATGTATGACTACGACCCAGCATCCCTGGGGGATTCCCACCCCACCACACACCTGCTGGCTTCTTCATCCCTAAAAGGGGCTCGGCGGGGGGGGGGGGGGGGAGGGGGGTGCCCCAGTCCCCGTAAGAATTAGAGGAGGCGACGGAGGTGAAGGCCGTCCCTGCACCAGGGGCGATACTGAGGGGTGGAGACCCCCGCCCCTCGGCGATCTGCGGAGCCCGGCCGTGCCCGGCGCGTCCAGCTGGCTGGCCCTGGACGGCAGCCCAGGCGGCGTCCCTCCCTCTGCCCCCGGGAGGCTCCCTCTCCCTCCCTGGCTGCGTGTGTCCTGGGCAGGCCCCGCGCTTCACTCTCTGTCTGGCTGTTGGCTGCAAATACCAGTTGATGGGAAGATTCTAATGGGCTTTAAGTTAATAAGTTGGGACTAAATTAGGTTTGAGCTCCGTAGGAAGCAGCTGGCACGGCCACCGTGGCCTGAAACAGCCCCCATGGAGCAGCGACGGCCAGGCGGGGGGCACCGCTGGGCTCTCTTTATCCTTCTCTCTCCTCCGACATTTTATTATGAAAGTTTTCAACATAAAGGAGATCCGAAGGAATTGTGCAGCGAACACCCATATGCTCACTGTCTGTATTTGCTCTGTTGGCTTTCTGGGACAGCTGCCCGTCCCCGCGTCCCCCTCGCCAGCCACCAACCCGTCACGTTGTTTTTAGTGCATTCAAAGTCGGTGGCAGACATCAGTGAACTTCACCCCTCAACATGCAGGTCATTAGCTAGAGGTCAGTATTGGCTTTGGCTTTGTTTTCTGGTTTTTTTGCTTTTTGTTCTTTGTTGGGGGGAGGGGGTTGTTTTTGTTTAGCTGTTTGGTGTGTGTTTTTAGGCAAAACTCACAAACAGTGAAAGGCACGAATCTAAAACGGACACCTGGGGAGTTGTGACAGATGCACACGTTGCGGAAGCAGCCGGAGCTCCGCCGAGATAGAGAGCTTGGCGCTGGCCCCGGAGAGTGCCCTGTGCCCCCGCCCTCCCCGACGGTGGTCACTAACTTAATTACCTTAGATCCATGTTGCCTAGACTAGAACTTCGTGCGAGTGGATAGGAGTCCGTCTGGGGTCGGCCTTTTTCACGGTGGGTGCAACGCCCTTGACGTTCCTCACAGTTACTGGGGTATCAGTGGCATGTTCCTTTTTATTGCCGCGTAGATCGCCGTGGCGCGGAAGGAGCCAGTCTGTTTACTCGTCTCCTGCTGGATGGATGGATGCCTGGGCTGTGGCCGGGTTTTTACCCTTACGAATACAAGTCTTATGGGTCTTTTTGCGGACATTAAGTTAGTTTGTTCATTTATTTATTTATCTTGAGAGAGAGAGAGAGAATGTGAGCAGGTGAGGCCCAGAGAGAGAGAAGGAAAGAGAGAGAATCCCAAGCAGGCTTCATGCTGTCAGCGTGGAGCCCAACACAGGGTTCAAACTCATGCACCGTGAGATCGTGACCTGAGCCAAAATCAAGAGTCGGACACTTAACCGACTGAGCCACTCGGGCACCCAGACGTTAAGTTTATTTTAAAGCTCATCTTGAGTCCCTCTCTCCCCCAAAACGAGACAAGCCCACTCTGTGGCTGGAGGAGGTAGGATGATGCTTTGAGTCGCCTGTTGGTCTTTGGTGAGGCACATCACCCAGACTGAGTGCCAGGTCTGCGGCGGCCCCTGCCCCTTGGGAAGGAGGGACGATGGATGGCCAGGCTGGAGGCTGTCGTCACTGCAACAGTGAGAGTTATTCTAGAAAGTCTAGCTTGGGCCAGTGTCTCCCTCGAGGTTCCTGCACAAGGGCTCGCACCTGGAGGGTGGGTTGGATGGGCCGCTAGAAATGACAGACCCAGGGCGCCTGGACGGCTCAGTCGGTGAAGCATCTGACTTCAGCTCAGGTCATGATCTCGCAGTTCGTGGGTTCAAGCCCCACTTTGGGCTCTGTGCTGACAGCTCAGAGCCTGGAGCTGCTTTGGATTCTGTGTCTCCCTCTCTCTCTGCCCCTCCCCTGCTCTCTCTCTCTCTCTCTCAGAAATAAATAAACATTTAAAAAATTAAAAAAAAAAAAAGAAAGAAAGACCCCAGGCCCCAGGGAAAGGATTCACCTGAGGCAAAGATCAAATGTAGAGTATTGCTGATCTAACACAGTGTCAGGTCGAGCAAAATCTGAAAGGTGCCACTGTCCACAGTAAAAGTCGTGGCTAAGAAACACTCCAGGCCATGCTTGAAACTCTTGAAACTCTCGCTAGATGCAAAGGCTTCTGGGAATCTGGAGACTTAGCCTCTCTCTGCTCGACGAGCAGGCTCCTCAAACTCTGAAGTGCCTGTCGCATGGCCCCAAACGGATGTCTCCAACAGACGCGCGTGTGTGGCTTTTGCCCGACGGAGCATACCGCAGTCAGGTGCGCAGGAAGCCCACAAAGTTTGCAAAGGAATCACACCAGCTTGGACTGAGCAGAGCCGAGCGGAACCCCCCTGCCGGTGGGGCCCGAGGCACAGCGAGCCCCCCCGGAGCCCACGCCCCCTTCTCAGCCTCTCCTCGACGGTCAGCAAGTGGAAGGAAACAGTCGGAAGCGGTCAGCCGGGTCAGAATGCTTCGGGCTTTGGGTTTCAATCCCTGCCGCCCCGAGGAAGCACGGGAGACAATTAGCAGAAGGACGCCTTTTCGAAAGCTCCCTGTGTCGGGGAAGGTGGGCTGGAGGGCAGGGTGGCAAAAGCCAAGAGGCCAAGGAGGAGGCCTTGGTAGCCATCCTACTGAAAGATGACCTTTTTTTTTTTTTTTTTTTTTGGAGCATCTGAGGCCATTTACAACAGCACTTGGAACTTGCCAAGCGAGGCCCCCGCTCACTCTGTCCACGAGGCGGACCCCGCCACGGCCTCCCCCTGCACCAAGCCGGATACACTGCCCGGGCCCAGGTGACGGAACAGGAGTGCAGTAAGTCCCTCCCCCGGCATGGGGCAAGGCGGGGCGCACGCATCCGTCACGAGGTCCCCAGGCACAGGACAGCGTAGCCCTCAAAGCCACGGCTAACGTCGATGAGTCGGCGTCTCCGCTCTCCACGGCCGCCACGCTGCCACGTGACGGACGGGCCAGCGGCACGCAACAGGGGTGGCGGGCCAGGCGGCTCTGCTCGCCCTGACCGGCTTGCCCACAGGCCGTCGGGGGCTCCGGGGGCGGCCTCGGCCACGTGGCTGCGCATCACACGTCTCCTGTCTCTCGGGGGACCGGCCGGCCGTGTCACCGCGGCGGTGCTGAGGTGAAAACGCTGCCGTACCACCAGCGACATCCCCGTGGCCAGCGTGAGTCACCGAGTCCCCGGTACACGTGCAGAGTGCCGCGGTGGGGAGTCTGCCGGCCCTTCGCGGGAGACGCCGCGCCGAAGACGGGACGGGGCCCGGCGTTCACCTCCCGCGAGCGGGGCATCTCTGGGGGGCAGGCCGTGCGTCGAAGGAGACACAGAATCCGAAGCAGGGTCCAGGCTCCGAGCTGTCAGCACAGGGCCCCACGCGGGGCTCGAACCCACGAGTGGTGAGACCAGGACCCGAGCCGAAGTCAGGCGCTTAACCGACTGAGCCACCCAGGCGTCCCTGCACATAAACACGTTTTGTTTTCCATGATAAGCATGTGCGTGGCAAAAAGCGTTACAGATGACCGTGGCTTACTGTGGAAAAGGTGGAGACGCACAGAGGAATATTCAGTGACGACCAATGTTGTTTTCGTTATAATCATTTCTCTGTGTGGAGTGAATATACTGTGTGCATAATTCTGTATCTTGCGTGTGCCCCTTTAAAAATTCCACTTGTGCAAAAGGCCACAGTAGAAATAAGTGTCCCTTCTCTGACCCCAGCCCCACAGGCTCCTTTCTCCGAGGCAATCACTATCACCTGCCTATGGTGCATCCTTCCAGAACAACCTATGTGCCGGTGAGCACTCCCAGCTATGCTCTCCCTGTTTTTCTTTTTCTTTTATTTTTAATGTTTATTTATTTTCGAGAGAGACAGAGACAGAGTGCAAGCAAGGGAGAGAGGGCAGAGAGAGAGGGAGACACAGAATCTGAAACAGGCTCCAGGCTCTGAGCTGTCAGCACAGAGCCTGACTCGGGGCTCAAACTCACGAACAGTGAAATCATGACCTGAGCCAAAGTCAGATGCCCAACCGACTGAGCCACCCAGGGGCCCCTATGCTCTCCCTTTTTAACACAAACGGTTTCATATTCTGCACACTGTATTAGGGTCTCCGGAGAAACAGGATGTGTGTGTGTGTGCGTGCGCAGGGATTTAGTTTAAGGAATTGACACACAATTATGGAGGCTGGCAAGCCCCGAATCTGCAGGGTGGGTCGGCTCCCTGGAGACCCAGGAAGAGCTGACGTCGTGGCTGAAGTCCAAAGGCTGTCTGCTGGCAGAGCTCCCTCTTGCTCAGGGCTGATCAGCTTCCTGTTCCATTCAGCCTTCAACTGATTGGACGGGGCCCACCCACACTACGGAGGGCAATCTGCTTCACTCAGAGTCTACCAATTTAAATGTAAACCTCATCCAAAACCACTCTCACAGAAATATACAGAACTATGTTTGACCCATACCTGGGCACCACGGGCCAGCCTAAAGTTGATGCATACAATTAGCCATCATAGTTTTCGGCAGCTTTTTGTTTGGTTGGTTGGTGTTGTTTTTGCCTAACTAAACAGTGTATCTTGTAAATGGATCCACATCAATGCAAGTAGACCTTCTAATCTTCTGGTGTTAGGAAAAAGCAACAAATGTCCCTTGAATACATAGCTTTGAACAGATATGCAAGTATCACGTACACGTTCTTAAAAAATAGTTAATGGATCAAATGGTTTCTGCATGAAAGATTTTGACCGAGGTGCGGAATTTCCTTCCACAGACGTACAAGTCTACGGTCTACCCCCATGTGGTGCGAGGGCCTCTTGCCTCAAACTTTGGTCTTGGCCTATTTGATAAGAGAAAAACAGCCTCTCACTATAGCTTTAATTTGTGTTTCTCTTCGTAGGTGTAGACCGGGGCAATTTTTCATATGTCGGAGCCACTGTGGTTTTGGTTTTGTTGTTGTTTTTTTTTCTTTTGTAAATTGTCAGCTCATGGACTTTACCCGTCTTTTCTATTGGTTATTTGGTCTTTTCCACTTTGATTTGCACGTGCTTTTTATATATTAAGGAAGTAATACCTGTCATACGTGTTGCAAATATTTTCCCCACTTTTCCATTTTTTTATCATGGGTTTTTCCATGCATGCATTTTATTTTTAGTAGTCTTTTCATTAATGGCTTCTGAGTTTTGGGCCTTCCTTAGAACATTCTTCCTATGAGATGATTAAAAACAAAAATCTGGAGTTTTTTCTTGTTATTCTGTTGGTGGTAGGGTTTGGTTTTCGCTTGGGTATAAGGCATGAGATAGGAACCCAATTTTATTTTATTTTATCTTGTTTTCAGATTGCCTCCCCCCCAGCGCAAGCAACACTTACACAATCATCTATCTTTCTCCCGTCGACACGTCAGGCTACCTTCATCGGTGCACACATCTGGGTGACTTCCGGAACTACGCTCTGTCCCCATGATTGGTTCGTCTCATCAAAGTCTAGCCCACACCGCTCTCAGTACAGGAGCTTGGTTTTCGCCTTGGTTTCTGGCAAGTTCGTCTCGACTCCTTCTCCTTCTTCTTCGGTCTTTTCTGGGATCCTTCTCGCAACTACATTTGCCCATATGAATTGCAGAATCAGTTTATCTGATTCCAAAGGAAGGACATCTTGCTGTTATTTTTACTGGGATGATGTGAGATCAGAGGATTGATTTAGAGAAATGACATCTTGGTCACACTTTTAGTCTTCCTGCCGAAGAACGGGGCAGGCTTTCTGTTTATTTATCTTCCTTCTGTTTATTTATCTTCCTCTGGGTTATTTATCTTCCTCGCAAAGATTTTCCTTTTTCCTTTCTTCTTTTTTTAATGTCCCTTTACAAGTTTTTTGTATAGGTGTTGAACATTTCTAATTAAGATTATTCCAAAGGGACACCTGGGTGGCTCAGTGGGTTAAGCGTCTGACTTTGGCTCAGGTCGTGACCTCAGGGCTCGTGGTTTCCAGCCGGCATCCGGGTCTCTGCTGTTAGGGCAGAGCCTGCTTCAGATCCTCTGCCCCCCGCCGCCCCCCAAGATAAATAAATAAATGTTAAAAATTTAAGGGTCGCCTGGGTGGCTCAGTCACGTAAGCGTCCGACTTCAGCTCGGGTCATGATCTCACAGCTTGTGAGTTCGAGCCCCGCGTCGGGCTCTGTGCTAATAGCTCCGAGCCTGGAGCCTGCTTTGGATTCTGTGTCTCATTCTCTCTCTGCCCCTTACTTGCTTGTGGTCTCTCTCAAAAAAAATAATAAACATTTAAAAATTAAAAAAACAAAGAGATGTGCCTTCGACTTGCTGTCCACGTAAAAATCCACTGATTCCTATTTTATTAAACTTTGCAAGTCATTGGGAACAGAGGTTGCATTTTACCAAGTGCCAACCAAATGTATTTCACCCATTTTATTATTTTTTTTAATTTTGTATTTATATATTTTAAGAGAGGGAGAGCACATAAGCAGGGGAGGGGCGGGGGGGGGGGGAGAGAATCCGTGCTGGCAGCACAGAGCCTGACATGGGGCTCGAACCCACAAACCGCGAGATCACGACTCAAGCCGAAATCAAGAGTTGAACACCCAACCAACTGAGCCAATCAGGTGCCCCTATTTTGCCATTTTCGTATCTGTATCAATGACCGTGGTTTTCTCTTTGAGCTGTTACTACGAGCCATGATGTTAATAGCATAGTTTCCATCAGACCTGCCCTGTAGTCCCTGTTGTAGAGCTTGCTGATTTCAATGTGCTGCTGGATTTCATTGGCTACTATTTTCTTGAGGATTTTATATTGATATTCAGAGGTGAGACTGATGTGTTCTTTTCTTAGAGAAATCTGTCAGGTTTAGGAAGCTCTTCCTTTCTTTATTTTTTTCCTGTGCTCCGGAACAGTGAAGTTTACTATAAGTAACTTCTATATAAGTTTGGTAAAATTCTGAAATTCTGTGAACCTGCCCAACCAAGCCTGGGTTTTTGGGCACAGGGGTAATATATTGTTCTTTAACAGGATCCCTTGGGGCACCCGGGTGGCTCAGTTGGTTAAGCATCCGACTTCAGCTTAGGTCATGATCTCACAGCTTGTGAGTTCGAGCCCTGTGTCTGGCTCTGTGCTGGGAGATTCTGTGTGTCCCTTTGGATTCTGTGTCTCCCGCTCTGTCTGCTCCTCCCCCACTCGTGTTCTGACTCTCTCTCTCTCTCAAAAATAAATAAAACATTAAAAAAAAAACGAACAAACCCAGGAACCCTCTATCTTCCATCGAGTGATTGTTCTATTTAGATTCCTTTCTCTTCTGATAGCAGGTTTATAGGTTCCCAGAGAATCATTTTACCCGTTTTCTGGGTTTGTTTTGTCTTTTTAACGTTGGGGCCTCGATGCAAAGTGTCTTCTGTATTCCTTCCCGTTTCCTGTTTCTGTGTCACTTACCACTTTGACCTTGGCGGTTCCATGATATTGGAAGTACCCCAGAACCGTACCGTCTAGCGGTGACAGGATTTCTCTGTGTGGTTACGTGGTCCTTCACTGGCCTTCCTGAGTTTTTCAAGTGTAACAATGGCGCAGTGCACCTCTTCCTCTACAGGCCTTTTCTGTATTTAGAATGACTGCCTTGGGCTCGGTTTTCCGGACCAAAGGGTAGGCACGTTTTGGGGGCCCATTTACTTTCCAGAAGGGTGTTCCAATCTGCACTCCCACCAGCGATGGAAGATTTTAAAAACATAGATCACCTCACGCTTTTTCCTCCAACCGAAACACCCCTGGGCTCCCCCACCTTCCACCTGCCAACAAGGCCCCCCTCAGGCTGGTTTCTGCCCCGACTTCACCTCCCGTCTCCCACCGGAAGGTTCTTCCTCCCCTGTTCCCGCTACACTGACCTTCTTTCTGGTCTTGAATATAATGAGCTTTTTCTGGCTCCGGGACTTTGCTGTTCCCTCTGTCCAAAACACCCTTAACCACAAACCTCCCCACATGGGCTCCTTCCCATCAGTCAATTCAAGCGTCACCTTCCCAGAATGGCCCTCCCTGACCACTAGACGATGACGCCCACCCCATCCCCGCAGTCACACACTATTCCATCCTTCTGTCCTGTTGTCTTGCAGGCATCTGACACTTCCTGAAGTGACTGCTTGCTTGCTGGGGACTGACACCCCACGGGGGCAGGGACCCTGATGTGTCCTCTGTATCTAGAACAGCGTCTCACACACACCGAGTAATTTTGTAAAAATTTTTTAAAGTGTATTTATTTATTTTGAGAGAGAGAGAGAGAGAGAGCAGGGGAGGGGCAGAGAGAGAGGGAGAGAGAGAATGCCAGGCCGGCTCCGTGCTGTCAGCACAGAGCCTGATACGGGGCTCGCACTCACGGACTGTGAGATCATGTCCCAAGCCGAAACCAAGATTCGGACACTTTACCGATTGAGCCGCCCGGGTGCCCCCCACCCCGAAGAAGTTTTATTTCCCCCCAGGAGGAGAGCTTTCAAAGCTCCAGACCCATGGGAAGTACGAGGCTCATTTACTCTAAAGTCAGTGTCTTAGAGCAACTCCCCTGGTCCATCTCCCCTGGTCCAAACAGCACCGGACGAAGGGAAGGGGGAGCGTCCACCCTCAGCACACCCTGTCACTTCACTCAAGGCAGCCTTATTCAGCGCTCAGTTCAGTCCACCCTTCAAACAAATATCTGGTTCTTACCGCACGCCATGCACTCCTCCGGGCACTGACGATCCAAACAGAAATCAAGCAGGGCCTTCTCCCAGGGGACTTCTAGTCTTTTAGAGGGGGACAAGGCTTTGAGAACAGGTGCCAACCACAGTGTGGGCTCTGGGCGTCCTGTCGGATGGCAGAGGTGGGTCTCAGGGCAGGGGGAGGAGCAGCGAGTCTGGTGGAAACGGACAGGAGGCATCCAGTAGGGGCGTGGCTGGTGCTCTGGCAGGTGCTGTATTCTGATCCCATCCTGGTGGCTAGTTCCTGGGTGGGGAGGGGGCTCACCTACTTCCCAAGGACACAGATCCCAGCCCTGGAAGGACCACCTCCCAGCCGGTTCCTGTTGTCACCTTGAGGCAGGACCCCTTTCCCTGCATGTGGAACCGCCCCATCACTGGCTCATTTCTTGTGCCAGGGCCCCAGTGGGCTCCCCTCTGTAATGTCCCCTGAGCTTCCACAGTCTCTCTTAAAACCACGTTACAGAAGAATAAACCGAGGCTCAGACAGAGGCACAGGAGCTGGGGCCCTCAGCCCTGAGAGAAGGCTATAATTCCATCTACCTAGTCAGGGGCTGCTCCCAAGCTGGGGGGCAGGAGAGACTGGACCGAGGTGGGGACCCGGCGAGGGGAGCAACACAGGGGGCAGCGGCAAACCTCAGACCTGGCTGGAATCCGCGCACCTCAAGGTCTCCAGCCCACGGGCTCCTACTCATCCTTCAAAACTTTGAGTCTGGCCACCCCGTGAGCTGGCCCACCCACTGACCTGGGCACCTTACGCCTGCCCCCCCTCCCCTCCCCGGCTGACTCAGGGCAGAGGAGCGGGGAAGGGGATGAGTGAGCCTGGGCATCCACGCGGGGAGGTGGGCTTGGGGGTGGCGGGCTAGGTCAACCTCAGGTCACCCGGGCTGTGGCCCGGTGCCACCACGCCCCTCCCCGGGGTGTCCGGGAAGACGACCTCGGCCTCGGCCCCGCCCCCGCCTCTGCGGGCGCCGTGGGTTGGGGACGGCGGGGGCGGGGCAGACAGGCAGGGGGAGGGGAGGGCGGGGCTCCGAGCGGAGGGGGGGGAGGGGGGCGGGCCGGGGCGGAGCGCGGTGGCCCCCGCCGCGCTCGCCGCCGCCGCCGCTGCGCCCCCCGGACGCGCTCGCCGACCCGGGGCCCGCGGACCGCGGACCCGCGGAGGACGCCGGCTGCGCCGGGCCCGAAGCGCGGGGCGTGGGGCGCGGGCGCCCAGGGGTCCCGGCGCGGGGGCGGCGGGCACAGGCGGGGCCGGGCTCGCCGAGGACCCCGGGGCCGGGGCAGTGCCGAGGTAAGCGGTCACCGCGGAGGTGGCGGGCGGGGACGGGGACGGCGATGGGCCGGGGCGCAGAGACCTGTCGGAGCCTTTGTCTGCGGCGCGCGCGGCCCCACTCCGCGCCCCCTCCCCCTCCGCGCCGGCTCGGGCGGCTGAGTCCAGGGGCGGGGGCACGTGGCGCTGGGGACCCCGAATCTCCCACCCACCCCCCACCCTCATCCTAGGAAGAGGGTACTCCTGCCTTGCCCCATCCAGCGTCTGGACCGGGCCGGCTCCCCCGCCGCGAGCGTAGGACCCAGACCCGGGAAAGGGGAGAGTGGCCGGTGGCCCCAGGCCGTGCCCAGATCTGGGAGCCACCTCCCTGCCCCCCGGCAGGCCCAAAGGGTCCCTCCACCTGAAGTTCCTCCCTGGACCCCCTCTGCCCCATCACACCTCTTCCCCCAGCCAGCTGCCTCCTAGTTCTTGGAAAAGCTGCTGTAAGAGGCAGGGCCTGAGCCGGGGGGGGGGGGGGGGGGGGGGGGTCACCTGGTTGTAGCCTGCGGAGTCTGCCCTTTGCCTGGGGGGCACAGGCCTGGGAGCCAACTTTGTTGCTGATAGGGCTGGCCCGGCAGAAGGAGCCTGGGGGGTGCAGGGTGCTGTCAGCCCTGAGACCCGCAGAAACCAAGGCCAGGGAGGAGAAGGTGGGTCTGGGCTGAGCGAGTCACCAGCCAGCGCCGCGGCCAGTGCCTTCTCCTCTCCAACAGCCGCTGTAGGAAGGGGGCGGCCGGGGAGCCTCGAAGCCCACTTTTCTGTGGGCAGAACCAACAGGGAGGAGTTGGGGCAGTCTGGAAGCCTGTGGAGGAGCAGCAGAGAACTCAAGCGGGCCCGGGCACAGGGGGCCGTCCGAGGGTGGCCAGCCAGCTGGGGCTTCTGGCCCAGACCAGTGTGAGGCCTGAGAGGGCCAGCAGGCTGGCTTTCCCAATAGAATTTAGGTTCCTCGTCGCCTCTGGAGGCAGAGCACAGCCCCTGGGAGGGAAGGGTCAGCCTGGCCCTGGGGTCCAGACACCCAGTGCCTCACAGCACCCGGGGAGCCCATTCAGAACCCGTGTCCGCTCAGTGACAGCTGAGATGAGGGCGCCAAAGGTGGTCAGCCCTGCTGGGGCTCCGATGCGACCCTCGTGGCCTCTGGCCTTGGCTCTCTGTGCCAAGCGGGGGCACGAGCCAGGCTTTCTGGACCGCTGGGGTCAAGAGCCCTCTCCAGCCTGCCGCAGTGTCCTGATGCGGGGGCTTGTGTGATTTCTGAGCACCTCCCGTGTGCCACCAAGCCTTTGACGATCCAGCCGCCACCCCCCCCCCCCCCCGCACAGTTTATGAAGTTCTTTTTCCCCATCCTCGTCCACAATAGGGAGGTAGGGAAACTGAGGCCCAGGGGTGGCCCATTGAGCAGGGACTAGTGACCTGATGGCCAAAGAAATGAACCGTGTCTTCTCAACTCCCCAGGGGTGGACATCAAGGGCTTCTGGCAGGAGGGGGGGGGGGCGGTGGGAGGAGAGAAGAACCCGGGCAGTCTCAGATTTTTAAACCCACATGCCTGTCCTTAAATTTTAACTAAAGAGGGACAGGAGAA
Organism: Panthera pardus; assembly: GCF_024362965.1. Lineage (NCBI taxonomy): Eukaryota > Metazoa > Chordata > Mammalia > Carnivora > Felidae > Panthera > Panthera pardus. Next base: position 12,350,130 of record NW_026526969.1, on the reverse strand, counting down.
GAGGAGGGATGGGTCGGAGACGATCCGAGGCTCCAAGGCTGTTGGTGTGGGTGAGGGGGCCAGGGAGGGACGAGTTGGAGACGTAGGCCAGGAGAGGTGGAGATGAGCCATCTCAGTGCACCCCCCCCCCGACTCTGTCACCCGGTGAGGCCTGGCCCGTGCCCAGGCCGGTGAGGTCATGCCCAGGGGCCATGGGGCCGCCACAGGGGGATCCCACAGGAGGGGCCTGGAGGAGCACATGGGGACGGTGGCTGAGGCAGGCATCGTGGGTGGCAGCTGCCTGCCTCACCAAGGAGCCAGAGGGAGCAGTGGGGCCACCTCCCGTCTTGATGCTGAGCACGTCCGCCCTCCCGGGTGGCGTGGCCAGGCGTGGCCAGGGCGCTGCGTCTTGGGAAGCTTTGCAGAACACAGGTCAGGAGTTCGGGGTTCGGGTGTCCTCTGGGGACGGGCTCCCATCCTGAGTGTTCCATCGCTCTGCCGCTGGCCCCTTCCCTGGCCTCCCTATCCAGGGAGGCTGGGAAGGCGGAGCCCAGGGTCTCCAGCCTCCTGTGCAGAGTCCTGCCCAAGGCCACGGAGCAAGGCCATGGTCATTCACACCAGGCCCAACTCTGTCCTAAATCTTACTGGGTCTCCCGGCTCCAGATGTGGCCAGAGGCCCGGGACTGGGGGACACTCAGGAAAAGCACCGAGCCTGTAGGGAGGTTATACCTGCTTCTGGCCTCCAGACGGAGAAGCCGGTGACCCTCTCCTCCATACTCCTGGGTGCCCATCAGCCCGGCAGTTTCCCCAGTCCCCGGAGCAGCCTGGAGGCAGGATGGCTCGGGGTTCCAAGGCCCCAGTAGAAACTCTACGGAGAGCTGGGAAAGGTGGAAACATGGGGCCGGCAGGAGGCGCTCGGTGACTGGAGGCTGGGAGCTGGTAAACTGAGGCGGGAGAGCGGGAGGAAGCGGGACGAAACGAGAGCAGGCAGAGGTGGAGGGTGGTGACAGGCCAACCTCAGAGAAGCCTGGAGTAATCCCCGGCAGGTGGGATCCCTCGGGAAGGGGGCCTTCCCCAGGCTGCTTCTGGGGGCTCTCCCACACGCTCGTGCGGGGCAGCGATGCCGCGCTCGGTGCCGGATGCTCCGGTCCCACCTCTGTGTCAGATTCTCTGAGGCGAGCTTGCGATCAGATAAATGAGTAACAGTTGCTACAGAACCGAATTGCTGGGGCGCCTGGCTGGCTCCCTCGGTGGAGGACGAAAGCCTTGATCTCAGGGTTGTGAGTTCGGGCCCCTCGCTGGGTGTAGCGATTACTTAAAAAAAAAAAAAAAATCTTAAAAATGAAAAGGAAGGAAAACTTGGTAACTCTCTTAGGGAAAGAAAACAAGACTCCCCCCACCCAGCTGCACACACAGCGTTACCTACACAGGGGGTGCCTCTCCGTCATGGATCAACTGGCTTCTTCCTTTCTTGTAGAATTTTTTTAATGTTTATTCATTTTTAAAAAATTTTTTCTAACCCTTGATTTGAGAGACAGAGACAGAACGCGAACAGGGGAGGGGCAGGGAAAGAGGGAGACACAGGATCCGAAGCAGGCTCCAGGCTCCGAGCTGTCAGCACAGGGCCCGACGCGGGGCTCGAACCCACGAACTGAGAGATCATGACCCGAGCCGGAGTCGGACGCTTAACCGACTGAGCCACTCAGGCGCCCCATAGTTATTTTTTTTTTAACTTTTAAAGGTTTATTGACTTTTGAGAGAGAGTGCAAGTGGGGGTGGGGCAGGTGTCCCCCTCTGACCGCACACTGCCCTAGATGAGTTGCGTCGGGCACCCCCTCGCGGAGGGAAGCCGTGCGTGGGACACGGGGCGCAGCGTTGGGCCGCGTTGGCTGTTCCGCCCGGCGCTCCAGCCCCGGACCGTTGCTTCACCGTCGATTCCCCTCCTGTCGCGCTGCCGCCAGCTGCACTCGGGCCCCTGTCCCGGGCTCCCCGAGGCGCGCAGGGGCGCGGGCCCCGCCGTGCTGCTGCAGAGCGGCTGGGAGAGTGGCAGCGAGGACCCAGGGGCGCGGCGGGGGTGGGGGCGCCCCCCTGGCTCAGCCGGCCTCCCCGCCTCTCCTCTCTCCGCAGCGCGGCTGCCATGGGCTCCGTGGGCAGCCAGCGCCTCAAGGAGCCCAGCGTGGCGGGCACGCCGGACAGGGCCGTGGTGACCAGCTTCGGCTTCGACGGCTGCCAGCTGGAGGAGGAGGTGGCCGTGCGGACAGCTGGGGGCCAGGACGGCGGGCCCGGGGGCGCCCCGGTTTTCACGGACTCTGGTGAGTGAGGGTGCGAGCCTGGCCCCGCGGGGACCGGAGCCCTGGGGGAGGGGCGCCTTGGCGGGGGGGGGGGGGGGGTCTCCGAGCGCAGGCCCCAGGGGGTGTCGGGATGGGTCACGCCTGCCACGGGGACACGCAAGCCCGCTGTCGCAGGGCCCACGCCCCAACGCTGCGTCCAGCGCAGGTCAGGGAGCCAGGCTGAGGAGGCTTCGTCTTAACGTGGGCTTTCCTGACCCCTGGGCGGCTGGAGGGGGCGCACGGTGAGTCTGCCCCGTAGGGCTTCCGCCTGGAAGTGACATGTGTCGCCTGGGTCACGTTCACTGGCCTCCCTTCAGTGGAGATGGGAAAGAGCCTGGAAGAAGGACTGATGTGAGGTTCAAAGACTTGATTTTCATCCTGGCTGTGTGACCTTGGGCAAGGGCCTAAACCTCTCTGAGCTTGTTTCCCCACATGGAGGAACCAGGCAGGCTGCCTCTGAGATCAGACTTGCAGGGTAGAGGGCTGCCCCTGGACAGGTTTGGGTTCAGCCCCAGCCCCCCGTCTCTCTGCCACTGGGGGACCGTGGGCAAGTTACCACTGTCTGCGCTTGGGTTATGTCCTCTAGGAAAGAGGAAGGGGACTGGTACCACCCTCCGTGTGGCTGCAGTGGAAGCCCCAGAACATCGCTTAGGGCTGTCCCCGTGCTCAGGAGGCCCCTGTGATACTTCGTTTGGGGTGGCTATAGTTTATGCTGGCGCCAGCGCAGGCTCGGAAATAGGGGCTTATTCTCTGGTTCCGTCCGCCCTGTCTGCAGATGGGAAGCAGAGGTCCTGCTGGCCGAGCCCTGCAGTGGGTTGGAGTAACCTCGCTGCTCCCCTGTGCCTAGGCAGGGCCAGCTCCCGGCCCATCCCCCAGGTGCCAGGCTTCCCCCAGCCGGGTGTGGCACTAGATAGCATGTGGCCAGAGACGTGGATGGCGGCCCAGGCTCTGTGCTGACGGCTCGGAGCCTGGAGCCTGCTTTGGATTCTGTGTCTCCCTCTCTTTCTGCCCCTCCCCTGCTCTGTCTGTCTGTCTGTCTCTCTCTCTCTCTCTCAAAAATAAATAAACGTTAAAAAAATTGACTATAGTAGCTTTGGTGACGGTGGCTGGGTCAGTCAGGGTTCAGCCAAGAAACAGAGCCAGTAGGAGACACATAGAGAGCAGACAGAGAGAGAGATGTAGGTATGTAGGTGTAGATATATACACACGTGTATGGGTTTGTTACAGGAAATAAGCATCCACAGTGGAGCCTGGCTACAGCAGTCTGAAGTCCATAAGGCAGGTGCTCAGGAAACCCCAGGGGCATGAGCTGTTTAGGGTCTCAGCTCTGGGAAGACCTACATGTCTTGCCTGATTCGGCCAGGCCCACCCAGGGTAATTTTTTTCGATTAACTTAGAGTCCACTCAGGAGGGACTTTAATCCACAAAATCCCTTCACAACAGCACCTCAGTCAGTTTGATTGAACAACGAGGGACTGTTTTAGCCTGCCAAATTGGCCCATAAAATTGACCACCACAGTCCACCCCTTGCCCACTTGGCTCCCATACACGGCTCTGTAAACCACACTTAATCTCCAAATAAAGACACCAACAGAGTCATACCGCTGCCTGGGGTGACACAGCTAACCAAAAACACGCTGATCCTTTCCCAGGAAGATGCAAAGTCCACATTCCCACGTTCCCACCTCTCCTTTGACAGCTCGTAACATAAATACTGAGATGGGACATTAACACGTGAACGTGTCTTAGGTTCGACACTAAGGTCACAAAGCAGGCAAAACACGAGTTCCCGGTTAATACACATATGCAAACATTCATGTCAAGACAAGGAAGAAACATGCGTGACAACGGCATTTGTCGGTTCTGAGGCGGGTCACGTGGTCCTAGCTGGCACTTATGACCCCCTTTCCCCGCTACCCATTCCTCGTGCTCTTCACCCTCAGCACCTAGCTGGCCTTGGTTCTTTGCTTGGTGGGCTGACCCAGACCTTCACTTTTTTTTTTTTTTAACGTTTATTTATTTTTGAGACAGAGAGAGACAACAGCATGAACAGGGGAGGGTGAGAGGAAGAGAGAGACATAGAATCTGAAACAGGCTCCAGGCTCTGAGCTGTCAGCACAGAGCCCGACGCGGGGCTCGAACCCACAGACCGCGTGATCGTGACCTGAGCCGAAGTCAGACGCTCAACCGACTGAGCCACCCAGGCGCCCCCAGACCTTCACTTCTAAAGGCTACAATTGGATTGTTGTTGTTTTCCGTTGACTTCAGTCCTGGGGACTGGAAGTCCTAAGAGATGCCATAGGGAACCTCTTGCAATCTGGACATTGTCATCTTCTATTCTGTTCTATTCTGTTCTGTCCCCACGGGCAGCAGCAAGCTGATTTCCCCTTGGTAGTCGGGTTGACCCACCCCAGCCAGGAAGGCAGCCCTCTCCTCTGCCCGTTGATTCAGGGCCGGGAGGTGTCCAGAGTGCCTGGTGGCCGTCTCGCTCCCAGGTCAATGGGATCATTGTGTCTCTGCCTAGAAGCACTTCTCCTGTCGCAACCAGGACCGTCCCCTTGGGCCGGCAGCCTCGAGGCACAGGGGTGGGGAGCAGGCATGTTGCTCGCGGGCTTTTGAAGGTCATCGTGAGTGGTGCTACTCCCACGGCCGCCCGTGCTCCCCGGACACCTGGGTGCCGAAGGGGAGATCACCCCATGTGTTAGACACCGAGTTAGAGCAAACCTTCTGGAGGGTTCCACCTTGGCTGAGTCTTCCGACGGCCCTTCCTCCATCCCGTCAAGCCAGCTGCTTGGTGGCCGTGGTGGTGATGGCCGTGGGTGGTTGCCATGACTGGGGCAGCTCTGGCCACGAAGGTGGATGTGGGGGCGGTGGCCACGGTGTCGATGGCCCGTGGATATGGGGGTGGCGGTGCTACGGTAGACTGTGGTCCTGGCACGGCGGCCGTGGCTCCGAGGGGCTTGTCCGCCTCTAACCTGCCGCCTCTGGGTTTAGCGGTAGGGGAGCCCGTGCCCGACGACCGCTACCACGCCATCTACTTTGCGATGCTGCTGGCCGGCGTGGGCTTCCTGCTGCCCTACAACAGCTTCATCACCGACGTGGATTACCTGCACCACAAGTACCCAGGTGGGTCCCCCGCGGTCGTGTCCCGCCCGCCACAGGCCGGCCGGCGCGCTCAGCTCTGGCCCGCCGCCCTCCGGAGACCCCGCAAGCGGGCCTCGGCTTCGGGGAAGCCCATTTTATTCAGATCCTCACTCGGCTGCCGAGCGCGGAGTGACTCCAAGCGCCCGCTCACCCTCTCTGGGCCGCCAGCCAGTCTCGGGCGGCGCAAGGAAGCGGCCCCTGGGGAGGGTGGGTGCAGGGAGCGGCGCGCCCCCTGAGCACCTGCTGCTGGCCGGCCCCCTGCAGGGACCTCCATCGTGTTCGACATGAGCCTCACCTACATCCTGGTGGCGCTGGTGGCCGTGCTCCTGAACAACGTGCTGGTGGAGAGACTGAGCCTTCACACCAGGATTACCGCGGGTACGCTGCCCGCCGGGGCTCCCAGCTCTCACGCGTCCGGCCTGCCACTCACCCCAGTTTCCCTGCGACTCACTCTCCCCATCTATAAAATGGGCACATGTCCCAGGACTGTTACAGAGTTCAGCGTAGGAAAGTAGGGTCAGGCCTGTGGCGGGTGCACCACGTGCTAGCGTGACACCTGCACCTGGGGAGGCTCTGTGCGCCCCACATTGCGTCCTGGGGCCTAGTCTGCTCTTCCTGTCCCTTTCCTCTTCATGGCAACATCCGGTGTCAAGGCCCAGCTCAAATGGGGCCTCCTCCGGGAAGCCTTCCAGGCACCCCTCCTGAGCCCTCTAGGTGCCCTCGGCCCTCCCAGCATAAAGGGGGAAAGGCAGACAGAGAGGACACCTCTGACCTGGCTCTGCAGGAGGGGTGGCACGGGGGGAGCCCCCAGCCTCATGTATCCACGTCTCTGGCCTCTCGTCCCTCAGGCTACCTCTTGGCCTTGGGCCCCCTCCTCTTTATCAGCATCTGTGACGTGTGGCTGCAGCTCTTCTCTCACGACCAGGCTTACGCCATCAACCTGGCCGCTGTGGGCACCGTGGCCTTAGGCTGCACAGGTAGGAGCCCGGGCCGGGGGGCGGGGGGGGAGGCGGGCAGGGCGGGGGCCGGGGCCGAGCCCCTGAGTACCCACTGCTGGCCATGCCACCCCCACCCCGTCCGCCTGCTGGGAGCGTAACGACACGAGGTGACAAGGACTCAGTGCCGGCACCTACCCCCGTGCGTGCCCCATGTGCGTGCTCACACAGTGCACACGCACAGCGCCTGCCACATCCCCGTGCACGCTCCGCACACGCACACACACACGCTGGGCACACGTTTGCACACCCCTGCGTGCCCTGTGGACGTGGAGGCAGTTCCCTGGCTTTCTCAGATAGAGACTGCACTTCAGGAACTATCTTGCCCATGTGACCACGCCACTGTGTTTCTCTTGGAGACTGGCTTTCAAAGTTGTATTTCTGACTTTTAATTTTAAAACTATTTCAAACCCATGGGAAGGTTGCAAAAATAGGATAATAAATTCCCATACACGGACCACCGGTTGCTAATGTTTTGTCGGATAGGCTTTCCCTCTGTCCCCCCCGTTTACGTAATAGGTGCGTATAAATTTTGCTCCTGAACGCATATCAACATAAAATACGCTATGTTTTCCCTTTAAACCATTCGGGGGTTACGTGCAGACGTTATTACGTGTCTTGCCTACGTACTATCACCGGAGGGTGTATTTTCTAAAAGCCGAGACGTTTCATCTGTAACCGGGTTACAACTGCCCGAGTCTGGGAATTGAACGCTGCCCACGTCCGAGAACTGAACACTGACCCCCACGGTACCTTATCTACAACCCATATGCGCGTATTACCAATCGCCGTGGGAACGTCTTTAGCGTTTTCTTTTTCTGATCCAGGATCCGATCCAGGATCGTGTCCTGCGTTCGTCGTTAATCCCCTTTAATCCCCAAGGGTCCTCAGGTTTCCACGGCCACGACGTTTGGGAAGGTCCAGGCCTGTTGTTTTGTACTCTTTCAAGTTCTTCTTGAGCGGGAAGAAACACACTTCCTGTTACGAGCCAGTGTGGGTTACCTGTTTATCAGTGAAATCAAGGCTTCTGGAAACTGTTCTCATTCCAGGCCGTGTCCTCGGGTGTGTTTTGTTCTGTTCCATTTGGTTAAAAAGCAGATATTTTCCCAGTGTGACCGCTCCAGGGTGTCCGTGTAGACCACGGATGCGCCGACCTGCAGGGTCCGGGCCAGTGAGTCTTTAACCCCCTTAGACCCGGTGCTGGTTGGGACGAGAGCAGTGAGGCTCTAGAAACCAGCTGGCTCCGAGATCTCGGTGCCTTTGTAGAGCGAGACTTGTTTCTGGTTCTTGCCACGCGTTCGACACGTGGATGGGGGCGGAGCTCCACAGTCACTGGGAGTCGGGCGCAGCGGTAACTGTAACACGGGTTCCCTGTGGTCACTGCTGCTGGGGGAAAGACACACCCCAGTCCACGTGGGCCTTTCACTGCCTCGGCCAGACGCGGGGCACGTTGTCGCTGCACGTGATTCATTGGCCGGAGCCAGTCATGGGGTCCGGCTGGCCGCGCACGCTCGGTTCGGCGGACAGGGCGCTGGGACCAAATCTCTGTGCTGCCCGCGATGTTCACGTCCATTTCCCCGCACCCTCACCAACGCGTGCTCTCGGACTTGTGAATTTGGTTCCAAGCTGACAGGTGATGGGTGGCATCTCACGGTTACTCCTCTGTCTGTCCCCCCAAGTGCAGCAATCCAGCTTCTATGGCTACACGGGGATGCTGCCCAAGAGGTACACACAGGGCGTGATGACCGGGGAGAGTAAGTAGCGGCAGGCCCCCTGGAGGGGACCCCCCCCCCCCCCGCGACATGCCATGGACCCGGCGCTGGGGACCGTGACCGCCGTCTACCCGCGCCTGGCTGGTGGGGGGCAGGGACTCCTGGTGGGAAGGGACGTGGCTTTGATGTGTCCACATCTCTCCAAGCATGCAGTCCTTTGCGCGAGAAGCATACACGTCTCCTAGCGGGGGTCTGTGGTGGCTTGGAGTGCCCGTGTGTCTGTGCATTTTGTGTGTCTGTGTGTGCGTGTACGTGCGGGCGTAAGCCTGTCCAAACCGTGACGTCCAGCATCGTGCCGTCCTCGGAGCCCCAGACCCCTGCGCTAACCCCTGCCCGGCACCCCCACTTGGCTTCTCAGACCCGCTTTCCCAAGCCCATCTGCCCTGTCCTCCCGCCCCTGGTCAGTGAATGGCCCCCCCTTGCTCACACCGGACACTTACCCAGCACCTGGGCTTGCCCCGCACTCCAGCCCTGGTCCGGGGGGGCCAGCTCCCCTCTTGCCCTGCCGCCCCTGCCCACACATCAGGACCCCCTTTGAAGCACCTTCCTCCAGATGCTCCCCATCTTCCTTCTGCACCTGGACGGGCCGGGGTCCAGGCGGGAAGCTGGGCCCACTTCTCGTCTTCGAGGTCCTCTGCGCCCCCTCCCGTGTGGTGACCACATGGCCCCAGGGCGCCAGGCCTCAGGTCTGTGGGGTTTGGTTCCAGGAAGCACTGGACAAGCAGATCACTTCTGTATATTTTGCCGCGGAGATGACCAAGGAACCCGCCGGAGCGGTGCGGATTTGGGGTGGTTTACGCAGTCAGGAGCCCCACGCTCTGGGAGCAGCCCACACCCACATCCTGCCTGAGGCCTCCTGCCTGCCACGACCCCGTTGCCCTCCCTCGTGACCTCACGAGCACGGCCACCCTGCCGGGGACACCGCCCCTGGCCGTCGCCTACCCGCAGAATCGTGCGCGGGTGTTGGCATTTTTCCGCGACTTCTCTGCTGCCTTCCCCACCAAGCCCCGGGAAGGCCGGGCCTATGTCCCCTCTGTCCCCACTGTGTCCTCAGGGCGGGATGGTGCCAGATACGCAGCAGGCGTTCTAGAAATGCTCCTGCGTGTGACTATGCAGTGCCAGGGAGGGACGTTCTGAGTGGTCGCATTTTGTGACACCTGCATGTCTGAAGACCAGGCCAGGCCAGGCCCAGGGCGGGGGGCGGGCGCGGGTGCAGGGCCAGGGGCAGAGTGGGGGCAGGGCCAGGCAGGGCCGGGGCAGGTGCGTGGCCAGTGTCAGAGCGGGCCAGGGCCAGGCCGGGCAGGGCCAGGGCAGAGCCGGGGGCGCTGAGCGGGGGCCGAGGCCTGGGCCCAGCACGGCGCCCTCTCGGCTCCAGGCACGGCGGGCGTCATGGTGTCCCTGAGCCGCATCCTCACCAAGCTGCTGCTGCCGGACGAGCGGGCCAGCACGCTCATCTTCTTCCTGGTGTCCGCGGGCCTGGAGCTGCTCTGCTTCCTGCTGCACCTGCTGGTGCGGCGTAGCCGCTTCGTGCTCTACCACACGGCGCGGCCCCGCGACAGCCGCCCCGGCTGCAGGGCCGGCTACCGGGTGCACCACGACGTCGCGGCGGGGGACGTCCACTTCGTGAGTCTGCCGGGCGCCGCCCCCGCCCAGTCCCGCTTGTGGTCTCCGCCACGCCGTGGCCTCGGGCTGCGTCCCGCGGGGCCTCCTTCGTTCTGCGGACCCAGGTTGCGTCCCTCCGTGGCACCGCGTGTCTGTGGCCTGAGTCCCCGCGGGCAGGCCGCCCGGAGCCATGCTGGGGGGCGGGGCGCCCTCTGGTGGCGGCAGCGGGGCCGGTGGGGCGGAGGCGCGGAGTCCCCCCAGACGGGGTCCAGAGGGTCACCCCGGCTCTGCATGGGAAACGCTGCCGTGAGCTCAGGATGGGGACCACGAGGCCACATGCCGTGTCACGGTGCTGGGATAAGGCCCACAGTGGGAACGAGGCCCCCCGGTGGCCAAGGAGGTTCCCCAAGAAGTGGCTTCTGGGCTGAAACCTGGCCCGTGGGGGAGGGGAGACGGGAAGACCCACAGGAAGGGCACTGGGGACAGAGGGACATGCATCTGCAGGGGCTCAGAGGCGGATGGGGCTCGGTGTGTTTGAGGGGCCCCCACCCAAACCCCACCGGCCGCTGCTTCGTCCTCCCTCCAGGAGCACCAAGGCCCAGGCCTGGCCAACAGCGGGTCCCCGAAGGACAGCCCGGCCCACGAGGTGACCAGCCACGGCGGGGGGGCCTACACGCGCTTCGATGTGCCTCAGCTGGGAGTCGCGCGCAGCTGGCCCTCCTTCAGAGGTGGGGGTGGGGGCGGGGGCGGGCAGGGCGGTGCTCCGCGCGCGTCCCGCCCCGTGGGCCTGGCGCGCGGCGCCGTGGGGCGGGGCGGGGGCGGTCGGGCCGTGCTCTGCGCATGTCCGGTGACGCCCCGGCCCCGTGGGCCTCATTGCGCGCACGTGCGGTGGCGGCGCGGACGCTGCGCCCTGACCCCTGGCCCGTCCCCCGCAGCCCTGCTGCTGCACCGCTACGCCGTGGCCCGCGCCATCTGGGCCGACATGCTGTCCATCGCCGTCACCTACTTCATCACGCTGTGCCTGTTCCCGGGTCTCGAGTCCGAGGTCCGCCACTGCGTCTTGGGCGAGTGGCTGCCCATCCTCATCATGGCCGTGTTCAACCTCTCCGACTTCGTGGGCAAGGTAGGCCCGCAGCCCCTTCCCTGCGTCTGGGGGAGAGGCGGTGGGGGCGCGAGAGCCGGGAGGCCCGGGGGAGGGGCAGGCCCCGAGCCGAGCGCGCCCGTGTCTCCCGAGTGGGGAGGGCGGTGGCCAAGCAATGACGCGGCCCCACTACCGTGCAGGGCGGCTCCGAACTGCCTGTCGGCCGTGCGCACAAAGTCCGGCGCCGTCGTTCTGTGTCTGTGCTCGGCCCGCAGGGCCCCGGGGCAGGCCTCCAAAGACGGCACAGGAAGTACTTCCGGGGGCAGGAGCGCCCCGAAGGGGCCAGGAGAATCTGGGCAGAGTGCTCTGTGCTGCGGGCGCAGGACAGGGTTGGGGGGGTCAGGGCTGGAGTAAGATCAAGGCTCCCGTTTCTGGGACAGGCCTGACGTGGGGGAACTTGAGGCTCAGAGAGGGAAAGCCGTTTGCTCGAGGTCACACAGCAGGGAGTCTGGTTCTTGAGGGAAGGAGGCTTGGTTTGCGGGCTCAGCTCCAGATCTTGCGGCTTCCTGCTGTGGGAGTGGTGGCAGGTGACCCTGGGCGCCTCGGGTGTCATTTTTCAAGCGGGGTCAAGAGCCCGTCCCGCGAGGGTACGGTGAGGATTGAGCAGGAGGGATCTTTGCGGTGTTGGGAAGGATTCTGGACACACGGCGAGGACCGCGTGTCGCTGTGACGCGGGATTTGGTGGATTTGGTGGTCCCGGCTGGGTGAGGACGGGGACGCGGCCTGAGCCGGAGCGTGTGGAGACAGGGGCCGCGTGTGGGGGCCACGGTGGAGACGGCGGGGTGGTGGCGTCAGTGGAGGGAGGGGGCCAACGCGCTTCGCTCCCCACAGATCCTGGCAGCTCTGCCCGTGGACTGGAGGGGCACCCACCTGCTGGCCTGCTCCTGCCTGCGTGTGGTCTTCATCCCCCTCTTCATCCTGTGCGTCTACCCCAGCGGCACGCCCGCCCTGCGCCACCCAGCCTGGCCCTGCGTCTTCTCTCTGCTCATGGGCATCAGCAACGGCTACTTTGGCAGCGTGCCCATGATCCTGGCGGCGGGCAAAGTGAGCCCCAAGCAGCGGGAGCTGGCGGGTAAGGCCCGGCACCCCTCTGCCCGGCAGGGAAATCGAGGCCCGCGGAAATCCCTGCCACGCGGCAAGAAGGTGCATTTGGGCTCCGGGATCAGATCGATCTCAGGGAGTTTGTAGTGCGAGCGTGCTTGTCGGTCGTTCGTTCCTTCGTTCCACAACTACGCGGTGAGCCCCTACCGTGGGCCAGGCGCCATTCTAGGTGCTGGGGACTCGGCGGCCACGAAACAGCGCTTCCTGCGCTCGTGGGGCTGACAGTGCAGAGGTGACGGGTGACAGGGCATGTAATACGTTGAGTGGTAAGTACGACAGAGAAAAGTAAAGCAGAGAAGTGGGATGTGGGAGTTGGGATGGGAGCTTGCGATGTAAGCAGAGCAGTCTGGGAAGGCTCCCTGAGGAGGTGACTTTTGACAGCCGACCTGGAGAAAGTGGTGAGGGACACGTGACATGCTAGGGACTAGCCGGTGGGAAAGCCCAGAGGCAGAGCTGGCGGGGGGTGGGGCCGCCAGGGCAGGCGGTGGGAGGCCCGAGGACGGACTGGACCTTAATGTGTCTTAAGACCCCTTCTGGTGCTGCTTGGACAGCGGGGAGGGAACAGACGGGGACAGGAAAGGAGTGACGGGTCCCGCACCCGTCCGTCGACAGCGTAAGGGGCGGGGACCCCGACAACAAGGGGAGGTTGCCTTGTCTCTGGAGGAAAATGGTGGTTTCCGGATCTGTTTTGATGGTAGAGCCCACGGGGCCAGCTGATGGATTGGGAGAGCGGGTGTGAGAAGGGGACGGGAGTCCAGGAGGAGCCCCCACTTTGGGGCTGTTGCAGGAAGCTTGGGTCGCCGTCTCTTGAGACGGTGGGGGCTTGTGGGGGAAGGGGCCCTGGAGTCTGTTCTGCGCACAGTGGTCCCAGAAGCCCCGTTAGACGCCCTGGACGGTCCGTGACCAGGAAGCACGTGGAGATGGGGGGCTGGAGGGGGAGAAGCAGGCAAGGCCCCGGGCGCCCGACGTGCTCCCATCGGGGTGTCTCACAGCCCTGGGACGGCCGCCTCTTCGGGAGCGGGCGCCGGTCGCTGCCTCGGACCCAAGAAGCCGGGGCTGCTGCCCAGCAGCCCTTTGCCGAGACCGCCGCCGCGGTCCTCTGAGCGCCCCTTGCTGCCCCGCCCCCACCTGCTCCCTCAGGTCCAGTCTCGTCCGCAGGGAACACCATGACCGTGTCCTACATGACGGGGCTGACGCTGGGCTCCGCCGTGGCCTACTGCACCTACAGCCTCACCCGGGACGCCTACAGTACTTGCTTCCGCCCCTCCGCCAACACCTCCGCCCCCGCCGGCCTCTGAGCCGGGCCCGGGCCCCCCCCCCCATTCTGGCCTGGACTAGGGGCCCCGAGGCCCGAGGCCCCCTCCCCGCCCCTGCCTGCAGTGCCTGCGGGGCCCCGGCCTCCCCCGCCCCCCACCCCCCCACTCCGTGCCAGTAACGCCACCCTCCGGGTCCGGCCGGCCATCACGCCGGCCCCAGGGTTCTGCCGAGCCCTCCCGCCCCCCAGAGCCACCCAGCACTGTGCTCTGCGTCGCGTCTCCGGCCTGTCCTTCTCCCTCTGTCTGTGTCCGGTGGCCCCAGCTGTCGCCAGACGAGTGCCCTCTCTGGGGTCGCAGCCGTTCGCGGCCAGGAGAGCAGACTGCCAGCCGGTATCCCCTCCTGGTGACCCTCACCCACGGACCCGGGCCCCAGCCCTCCTCCACCAGTGGCCCTCCTCATGAACACGAGAGGTCCTCAGCGGAGAGGGCCTGTCCCTGTCCGTCTGTTCGTAAACACTGCTTCTTTCGAACAAAACGCATCTGCCGGGAGGGAATCGTAGCCCTGGGTCTGAATGGTTTCAGACCACGGTCTACACCGGTCTATGACCGCAGCTTCCGCACCGGTCTGGGCGCACACACCCCACGCCGAAATCCACCTCCGTGCACCCTGGCGCCCACCTGATGCCACAGGCCTGGCAGTCTGTGCCTGCCCCGAGACCCCCGTCTGCTTCTCTGGCCACCCCGTCTGTCTGTGATGCCGGAAGGGGGCACGCTCTGGTTGAAGTCTCTCTCTCAGACACTGATCCTCACCCAGGGTGGCCCAAGGAGGGACGTGAGTCCCTGGCAAGTAGGGAGCTGTGGGGGTCCCTCCTCAGCCGGGACCCTCAAGCCCCGGGCTGGCCCAGTGCCCTGAGCGGAGGGATTTCTGGAGTGTCTTGACAAAGTCAGGCTTCTCAGGGGAGAGGAGTCTGCCCTGCCACCCCCACGGCACAGCTGTGACCACCCGCCCCTGTGTCCTGTCTCCCCCTCACCCCCCCGTCCGTCCACTAACTGTACCGCACTGGCCATTAAAAGATGAAGGCAGAAACTCCCCAGCTGCTGCCTCAGAGTAGTGTCTGTGTGGGTGGGGGCTGCCCCCCGACCTTGCTCGTCCATCGTGGGGGAAGGGGTCCTGGCGGCTGGGACGTCCCTCTTCTCACCTGGAAAGTGGCCCTGTCTGCCTGGGCTGGGGGGGGGGGGGGGGAGGGAGATCGTAGGGGGTGGATGGGGGTGGGTCAGTCTCGTAGCCGGGTCTCCATGCACCTGGTAGGGGTGAACGGCGGCACGGGACCCGGAAGCATTTGGGCTTTGACAACTTGGTGGTCAGGTCAGGGAAAAAGGTGGCATCCCACCCATTTGAATGGCAGGGGTGGGGGGGGGGGGGCAGCTTGCTCCCTGCCTGCAGGGACTCAGAATTGGGACCTGGGGGCTGCGTGTTCTGGGCCGAAGTCCTAGCCGTGCAGCCGATCCGTGTGATGTGAACCACTTCCTGTACCGTTTGGTGCCTTAGTTTCCCCCAAGGAGTGGAGCTGGTCCGCTCTTTGATGCAGGTCCCTTGGAGGAGGGTTGGGGCAGGGGAGCTGGCTTTCCGAGGGGCTGTGCTCCAGCCCTGCGGCCTCGGGGACCCACCCGCTGGGCTCAGTGGGCAGCCATCACTCTGGGAACCAGGTGGGCGTCCTGGGCAGCCGTGGGGAGAGCCAAGACCCCAGGCGATACCACAGGGACCGCCAGGTGGCGCCAGTTCACTGTTCCTCCTGTTGCGTGACTCCGTTTCTCTGAAGCGGGAGAACCATCAGAACCTTTCCTCTGGGGGGTGGTTGGGCAGGTACCCGTGGGGTCAGGCTGAAAGTTCACCTCAGGGCAGGAGTGGGTAGCAGCACCAGAAGCAGGGCCCAGCCTCCCCCCAGCCCCTGCCGTGCCTGCGTCTCCACACCTGCTCAGGGCCACTCAGACCCTCAGCGTCGTCCTCGTTCTGTGGTCTTCAGGTAGGGGTGCGGCTGGGAGTGCTCATCTCGGCATTTTCAAGGAAGAAACAGGTGGCGCAAGCCCTCTAGCCTCTCACCGGCCAAGAGAACTTTCCGCCCTGATGAACACGTTCTGTATCCCAGCCACCCCGAGGTAGCCACTGGCCACTTCTGGCTGTTGACCACTGGAAATGCAGCCGGGGCAACCGAGAAACTTTTCATTTCCCTTCATTTCAATTAGCATGGATGTAAACAGCCCCACGTGCCCAGTGGCCGTTGTACAGGGGGACGCCCAGCTCGCCACCCAGCACCCTGCGCCCACCCCCACGGCCCTTGAAATGAACCACTCCAGACAACGGTATTTCTCCGATTATAGCTTTTTCTTTTTTCCTTTTTTTATGAAAAAGATCACACAGAATTCGCCAACAAACAAAATTCCAAAAGAAACTTAAAAAAAAAAAAAAAAAAACCAATAATTCCCCCAAAAAACAAAACCGAAGTCTGGCTTTTCCTTCCCTTAAGATTGTCTGGACGAGGCCTCCCGTCCCCCTGGAAGGCGCGGGGGCTGGTAAGTGCTTTCCGGGGCCGGGGCCGACCGCGGGAGCAGGGTCACTGCGCCCTGCCGGCCCCCTCCCTCCCTCCCTCGGCCTCTGCTCTCCCTAACCGCTTCTCCGTCCTGGGGGCGAGTACAGTACACCTGGGCCGGGCAGGGTGGGCAGGTGGGGTGTGCTTGGGACAAGGGGGGCGGGGTGTGAAGCTGGGTGCTAGACACAATCTAATAGGAAATAAAAAATAATATTCTGCACGTCAGAATGTTTGCTTTTTTTTTTTTATAATTTCATAGCTATTTTTTTCACAGTTTTAAAAAGTTTATATTTATATATATTTATATATATTTATCTTTATATATATAATTAAAAAGTGGACTCCATTTAAAGGCGTATGATACAGGGGCGAGGAGAGTCTCTTGGTACAATAAAACTGTACAGGTGACCCACTGCCGCCGCCCTCTGGGCTGGCCGAGGCCTGGGCAGGAGGGCCGGGTGTGGCCGGGACGAGGATGTCAGCACCATTGGGGTTGTCTGTAGTGTGAGGGGCTGGTCCAGGAGGAGGGGCCCTCAGGGCAGCCCCCCCACCCCCGCCTGGCACCTGGCTGTCTCGCCCCATCCAGGCCGTCCTGAGTGGGCAGAGGCCGGCCCCCCCCACCCGCCGGTGCCCAGAGCAGGCCCGGCCCGATGGGTGAGGCTGGCGGGCATCGGGCCCCCCGCCCCCCGTCTCACGGCGGGAGGCTCGGAGTGGGCTCCGGGCCGAGGGGGGGGTCTGGCACGAGGAGCCGGGCCCACGAGCAGCGGGAACCCCGGAACGCGTGTCAGTTCGGTTCCCTGGAAACTCCCTCCCCGCCGAATCCCCGCCGGGCCTCGGACGGAGGCGCCTGGGGGTGGGGGGAGGGGGCTGGCCTGGCCAAGTGCTTACAAGGTGCTGGAGGGGAGCCCCTGAGGGGGGCCCGGCAGAGCCATACCCTGATAGCTGAGAGGAACCCCGTCTTGGGGGGCACCGAGGGGGTCGTGAAGGGGGCCGGAGATGTGTGCACATGTGCGCACACACGTGCATGCATACGGGCACACACATGTACACACTCACGCACGCCAGGGCATCCCAGGGCACACTTGCATGCACGCAGCCCCCGAGACGTGGCAGTGATGGCGAGGGGCCCCCGACGGGCCGGCCCGCGGGGTCCGAGGCAGCGGGCAGGGCGCGGGCGCTCAGCAGAGCACAGGCACGCCGTCGGTGGAGAAGATCATGCCGGTGGTGGGCTCGTAGGTGCCCGCGAGGTAGTACAGGCCCTCGCTGTCCTGGTACTTCTTGGTCTTGAGCATCTGCTCGTACTGCTCCAGGCCCACCACCAGGCACTTGTGCGACACGGTTTGCACGTCGTTCTCGTCCACGTGCGAGGACTGGTACAGGGCACGCTGCGGGCGTGGCAGGCGGGCTCAGGGCAGGTGGCCCGGGAAGACAGGGAAGACGCCCTCCCCCCATCCAGGACCCACAGGATCAGGGAAAGCACCGAGGGCCAAGACAGAGAAAGACGCCCCCCCCAGGGAGGCGGAGAGACGGAGGCTAGGATTCCGAGACCAAGAGGGAGCCGGAGTGGGAGCCCTGAAGGATTAGGGCCCAGAAGCGACGGGGGAGACCGAGCGCGGCAAACATGGGGTTCAGGGTCGGATGTGGGGTGGGGGGGTCGGAGGCCCAGCCCCCACCGGGCTGCGTGCAGGTTTGAGGCGGCCCGCCCTCCAGCCCACATCCCCTACCTCCATGAAGTCCTTCCTCTGGCTGGAGGCCCGCAGCGCCGCGGGGAGGCCGCGGCCGGACTTCTGGTCCCAGTGCTGTGTGTGTGACAAACACAGGGCGGCGGTGAGCCCGGCCCCAGGCCCCAGAGCCGAGCACCCCGGCCTCAGCCTCAGGGCCGGTGGGGCCACTGCTCCCCGGCGTGACGCGCACGGCCCCGGCCTCACCTGGCCCTCGTGGAGGCGCTTGCCCGGGCTGGTCTCCTCGGGGTGGTAGAACCACTTGACGCGGACCACCATGTTGCTGCCCCAGGACTCCCACATGCTCTGGATGCGACCGATGTAGGGCAGGTTGGGGCGGCCGGCCGACAGGAACACGGCGCAGTCCCCGATGCGGATCATTTCCTTGCCGCGCACAATGGCCTTGTAGAACAGCTTGCGGGCCTTGCCCTTCATGCCGCGGCGCTGTGGGACACGCGTGTCAGGGAGGCCCGGGCAGGTCCCCAAACCCTGGGGCTCTGCAGAGGGTGGGGTGGGAGGGAGGAGGCCCCTTGCTTGCTCTAACTGGGGGGGACCCCTTCCCCTCTCCATGCTGGGTGTCCAAGAGGGGCTTTACCGACACCAAGGACCTCAGCTAAGAGGGACCTCCGGGACCGTCTGGGTGGCTCAGTCGGTTAAACTCAAGTCACGATCTCCCCCCCATTAATGGGTTCGAGCCCCGCGTCGGGCTCTGTGCTGAGAGCTCAGAGCCTGGAGCCTGCTTCGGATTCTGTGACTCCCTCTCTGCCCCCCCCCCCCAAAAAAAAGCATTAAAAAAACAAAAAAACTTCGGGACCTGCACCTCCCCGTCCTGGAGTAGTGCAGGCACACGCCTGGCAGACCCGCACCTGCGGTCCACGCGGCTCGCGGTGGCCATGCCCTGGGCCCAGCAGCCCCCTGTGGACTGGTGGTTTCCAGACAGTGCCGGTGGGGGACAGGACAGGGAAGCCCAGGGGCTCGCAGCTTGGCCTCTGGACAGAGGGCATGGCTCCACCCCCCACAGCCGGCACACGCCATTCGGGCCCCGGGGCCACGGGGGCACTTGCTGCACAGCCTCGTTCTACGTCCCCGCAGGCAGCGTGGGGCTGGGAGTCGGCCACCTAAGTGGCCGGAGGCGACGGAGTAGGGGACGTGGGCTGAGGGCCGTCACGGGGACGGTGCCAGACCCCAGGGGAAGCCCCTGAAGTCCATCCGGGGCCCGCAGGAGCCAGCACCAGACTCGCATCTGCCAGGCCCATCGCGTGCCGGGCTTTTCTTAGTCACTCGACAAACATTTCCCGAAGCCCGCTCAGTGCCCCGGCCTGGGCCAGCATGGGGACAGACACGCGGGTTCCGAGGAGGGAAGAGACCGGTCATCAGGACCCCAAACCCATCAGAGCCCCGGGCAGCTCTGGGGCCTGTCACTGTCCCTAGGGCCAAACCTCCAGGATCCAGGCCTCTGCAAAGCTCTGCCCTCTGGTGACCCGGCGCATCCTCTCTTCAAACCAAGATCTAAAATCACTTCGCCATTTTCACATCAGCTGCCAGATGACGCAAAGCCAATTTGCCCAAACAGGAGAAAACCACGTGCCAATTTCCAACTTTCTCCAACAAGCGCTTTTTCTACTTTTAATTCATTGGATCCCTGGTGGTGATGGATTTTCAGAGGTCCTTGTCACTGATTTCTGCTATGTCCCGTGAACTGCGCAAATGCTTTTCACTTTTCAGCTCAAGGCTGAAAATAAATTCGAGGTGAGGAGGACGGCTAAGGTTTCTACACCAACTCCTCCTTGGCCGCCGTGACATGCCCGGCACCCGCCGGTTACTCCCTTCTCACAGAGCCGCCTCACTCCACGTGGTCCCCCCGGGGGGCTGATCCCGCCCTTGCAGCGAGCACAGGACTCGGTGTGGACACCCTGAACGTCCTGCCCTCCCGCTGGTATTATGACTGGCTCAGAAGCGGGCTCGGCACACGAGCCAAGAGTGTTCTATCAGCTTTAGCTTGAACCCCTTGCAAAAAGATACTTCCTCTCTAGTGTCACTTCTGACCCGGGAGCCACTGAGGCTGCTTGCTGCCAGGAGGGAAGGGCTGTCTGAGCAGGAGACCAGCGCAAAGGCAGGAAAGGGAAACGGAAGCCTGGACCGTGGACCCACAGGGAGGTCTGAAGACGGCCCTTCAAACCCCTGGGCTCCAGCTGTACCTGAAGCCTGGAATTTTCTGTTAAAGTGGCCACTAAGCTCCGCCCTGTGCTCCGCCCGCTGCAGCAGTAAGAACCTCGGCATTACTAGTAAATCTGCAAGTGGCAGATGCTAAAATACGGAACGAGTCGGTCACGGTGGAGGCGAGACGGCAAGGATGTGCCGCCTTCAGCTCAGAAGCGGTCACTCCTCGATACATCCCAATAAAGCACCTGCTGGGATCAGAGCTCCAGGGGGCCTGGTCAGCAGAGTCGGGGAAGGTTCTACATGTTCAACTCTGCCGTCCCCGGCGGTGGCCCTGCTGAGAGAGGAGCTCTCATCCGGGGCCAGCGATCCAGGCGGGCTTAACTTCAGACAACCTATGCCCCGCGGCGTCAGAGACGCAGGCCGTCTGCCCCAGGTTCAAGTTAGTGCCTCAAAAGCAGGGACGCCCTCAGGAGAGTGGGTGCCGACTGCTTCCAGATGTCCTGCTCTGCACCCCCATTCTGAGGAGCCCTCTGGGGGACTCTCACTGCCCCTGGTGTCACTGGCACAGGGGGCCCCAAAAAACACCTACACGGAAACCCCGAGCTGGGGTCTTCAGAGCTCCCCCCAATTTTTCCGGCCTCGTTGAACCCAGGGAGCTAACACAACACGAATACACCAGCAGCTTCCTGAGGTCCCGAGAGGTGCACGGTCAGACGCCCCCCCTGAGCTCATCACTGTCGGCCCCCAATTCCCCACACCTGCCCTGGTGAGAAGCCTCTCTGGAGGGGGGGACGGACCCGGGGGGCATCACGCCAAGCCCACCTCAGGTGTGGCCTCAGGGGGCCCGGGCCAGGGACACAGGCACCGTGGGCGAACCTGTGAGCCGTACCCGTGGACAAGGGGCACGGGGTGGACCGGTGACCACGGGGCTATTCCCCACCTGCACGCGGGAGCCTCACGGTGCCTGTGCGCGCGCACAGGTACGCGTGTGGTGCGCGGCCGCGGGTGCACACAGGTGAGCTGGCGGGGCTCCTTCTGGGGAACCGTCCTGTCTACAGAGGCAGCCACGGGACCCCACCAGAACCTTCTCCCTTTGGCTAGCTCGTGGGTGGGGGGGCACCCGAGCCAGCCAGGCAGGGGGACCTCCCCGGCCCTCCGCTGCCATCAGAGGGGAGCAAGTGCCTCTTGCCGGGGTCGCCACACGGTCAGCCCGAGGCCTGGAGCCGTTGTGCTGCTACACACGACGCCCCCGCCGAGACAGGCTGTGGGGCCACCGGGTTCTGAGACCCCCTGCGGGGCGACCGGGCGCCTGCTGGAGGGGCCGGCACCCGAGACCGAGGGCGGCGCCGCTCCGCGGAGGACCCGGCTTCGAGCCGGCAGAGGGGGCGCGCTCGGGCGCCCCGAGACTCGGGGGACCCGGGTATGAGACGGGGTCCCCTGCCTCACCCCAACCCGCCCCGTGGGGGGCCCGGAGGAAGGGGGGGCACGCGGGGGGGCCGGCCCGCCGGAGAACACCACGTCCGGACCCTCCGCCCTCCGCTACCTGGGTGGGCTTGCCGAACCACTTCCAGAGCTGCCGCGCGGGCAGGAAGGCGGCGATCTTGGGCCGGTTCTCCACGGACGGCAGGCGCTGCCGCTTGGCCAGCTCCTTGGTGGTGGGGAGGTGGACGCCCTCCCTCTTCTTGGGTCGGCTCTTGGCCGCGGCCTGAGCCTTGGGCTGCAGAGGCTGCGCGGGCTGCGGCGGGGGGCGCCTGGGGCGGGGGCGCCGGGGCCTTCTTGCCCGGAGAGGGGGCAGAGGAGCGAGCCTTGCCCGCCTGCTTGGGCGCCTTGCCGGGCAGGGCCGCGGCGCCGAGGGGCCGGCCGCGGCGGGAGGTGCCGCCTCGTCGTCTGAGCTGCAGGAGGAATCGTCCGTGGTGGAGGAGGAGGAGGAGGAGGACGAGGAGGACGAGGAAGATGAGGAGGACGAGGACGAGGAGGAGGACGAGGACGAGGAGGAGGACGAGGACGAGGAGGAGGACGACGAGGACGAGGAGGAGGACGAGGAGGAAGAGGACGAGGACGAGGAGGAGGACGACGAGGACGAGGAGGAGGACGCCCTGGAGCTGGAGGCGCTACAGTTCCGGCCGCCGCCGCCGCCCTGGCCCTCCTCCTCCCCCTCGGTCTCTGAGCTGCTGCTGCTGCTGCCACTGTCGCTGCTGCTACCGCCGCTCTCCGACTCCTCGGCCCCGTCCTGCTCCGCCTGGCCCTTGTCCGGGCTCTTGGGCTCACCCGAGTCCTCGAACTCGAGCCCGGCCCCGGGCTCCTGGGCCAGGTCGCCGTCCCCGGACTTGGGCCGGGCGGCCTTGGGCTCGCCACTGCCTGTGGCCGGCGGGTAGCCGCCCAGGCCCAGGAGGCCCTTGGGCTCCTGCCAGCCCCCGGCTCCGGGGTCATCCCGCAGAAGCAGGGCCTCTTTGGCCTTCTTGCTTTTGGGCGACGTCACACCCTCGTGGTCCAGCTTGACGAGCGGCTCGGCCTCCTCCCCGGGCCTCCGGGTGCCCTTGGCGGCCGCCTCTTCCGCGGCCCGGGCCTTCTTGGGCTTGGGGCGGGTGGCGGGCATGGCGATGGGCATGGTGACGAGGGGGGTGGGGGCCAGGACCGCAGCGGGGGCCGGCAGCTCCCCAAAGGGCTCAGGAGCCGGGCAGCTGGTGAAGGTGGACGGGGCGGGGCTGGCCTGCGGGGCCGCCGGGCGAGCCTTGGGGGCTTTGGCTCGCTTGTCCGCGGGTTCTGGGGGGCTCTTCTTGGAGCCTGGGGTGCTGATGGGCTCCAGGGCCAACGGGGTACTGGGGACCTCCTCTGTCGGGCCCCCCTCTTCCAGGACGGCGGCTCTGTCTAGAAGAGAGAAGGAACAAGCTTACGTGAGGTCAGGGCAGCAAGGGGCTTCCCGAGCCCAAAAGCCCGGTTTCTGCGCTGGCCCTGCTGCTTCCTCTGCGGTGACCGGGTGCTGGGCCTGGACGCTGCCCTCTCTGGGCGCAGGATGAGCGACTCTCACATCGCTGTCATCCCACGGGTGGTGACCCCCAAGCGGTCCTTGGCAGCCTCAGCTCTTAGCACCTGTCTCTGGATTCTGGTGTGAACAACTCGGCTGCCCAGGAGTCAGCTCTGCCCGAGGCAGATGAACGCTGACTCCCTGAGTCTCAGTGTCCCACTCTATCAAAGGGTCCGAGCGGCCCTGCAGCTGAGTTCCCACGGGGGGGGGGGGGGGGGGGCACAGTCTCTGCGCGCAGACCCCACGGCATCCCGCGTCCACAGCAAGTCCCCCCCATGCCTGCACCTGCCCCTGTGCCTCGGCCGAGGCAGAGCTGGGGCTAACGTACCACTCTTGGCTTTGGTGCTGGGTTTCCGCCCACGCCCTCGTGCCTTGGTGCCCGGCTCCTCGGACCCTGGCGTGACCCCGTCTTTGCTGTCCCCGGTGTCTTTGCTGGTCTTCCGGCTGCGGCGCTTGGCACTTGGCACCAGGAGGGCTGGGGACGGCTCCGCACCTGCGGGAGAGGGACACGGTGGCTCAGGCCTGGGTCTCTGCTCTCCCAGCCACCAGAGCATCATCCATCGCGGGGGACAGGGACCGGAAGGCCCTGTGGCTGAATCCGCTCGGCCTGCCTGGAGGGGCTGTGCAGCTGGAGAGGGGGACTCCCTCTGCAGGGACGCAGCTCAAGGGTCTGCAGGCACAAAAAGCTCCACAGGGGTCCCCGAATGGACTGGGTGGGAGTGAGCAAAGATCCACTCTCGTGGGTTCTATAACCCACGTGGAGGATGCTCAAAACCACAGACCCCCGGAGGTCCAAGTCCTGGCTCTGCCTCTAACTAGATGTAGGACCCCAGGAAGAGTCATTTCCCTCCTTGAAGCTGAGCTTCAGTATTGGTCAGTCACGGGGAATGGGATCTTTGGATGCTCAGGACAAAGCCAGGAACTCCGTCCTCTCGTGGACACGTGAAGCCTGGAACCATCGGGAACGGCGCCTGACCAGCCTCGACGGCCTGGACTGCGCGGGAACACAGACCTGGGGAGCCCGGGAGCCCCTCCCCCAAGCCCACTGTGGGAGCCCCACCCGTGGCTCCTGCCATTTCCATCCCACCGGTGCAAACGGTTGCAACGGTGGCCAGAGCCCAGGGCTGGGCCCGCAGGGGAGCCGGTGTGGACATGGGGGTCACCCCTGCCAGGGCAACAGGACCGCCACTCACACTGGATCTTATAGTCGGGAGGCAGAAGGCGGATGTGGGAGAGGGGGATCCTCCCCGTGTCCCCGTCATCGAACTCCACTGTGATCAGGTCCCCGTCGTCCTCGAGGCCTAGCAAGCCTGTTGGCAGAGGGGCAGGGTCAAGGACGCCAGCGGACCCCTGCTCTCCGGTGCCCACAAGGGCAAAAGGGGAGCAGAAACCAGCCGGGGAGCAGCTCCGGGCCTGGGATGTGTAGCGGCACGTATCCAGTGGTACAGAATGTGAGTCTTAGAGTCTCGTGGTCCAGCAGGAGCACTGGCGCCTGCCATTCCACCGACTCGCTCCCAAGACCCTCCCGAGAGCACAGCGAAGCAAGAGCAGGGGCGGCAAGCCTGCAGGCCGGACCTGGTGGGTCAGTGGCCGACTGCGGGAGCAGGGCATTTCCCAGACCACCACCTGCACGGTGAAGGGCTTCCCCTGCTGCTGGGGGCCTGGGAGGGGGCCTGCTTCACAAGGGAGCCCTGCCAGGCTCGGGCCCAAGAGGCACCAAGCGCCTCTGCAGGCAGGGGTCAGGGGACCCCAACAGTGGACAGGCTGAGGGTTTACGCCTGGGGCACAGGAGAGTTAGGTGGGTCCCCGAACCCCAAGGACTGTCTGCCGGCCGGTGGCAGGAAGCCACGGGTATGGGGACCAGGGGTCGCCACAAAACGTGCCTGTCGATGCACAGGCCTTCCAATCTGCTTAGTACAGACCACCTGACCCGAGAGGCCAGCCTCTCAACGAGACAGACACGGACCAGAGAGGTCAGGGGGCTGAAGAGCACAGAACCCCCGAAGAGACGGCAAGGGCAAGTCAGGAGAAAAGGGAGCTGCAGAAACCCAAACGTGGAAACAGTCCTTTTTCCGCAAAGTTTGCGAAAAGAGAACACGGATACCAGCAAATGTGGTAAGAAACAAAATCGGATAAAAACAAGAAGACGGACACAAAAAGTTGGGGGGGGAAAAACATGCAGAGAATAAGAAAAAACTCTAGGAATTTCTTACACGACAGCAGGAATTTCAAAACTTCGGTAGATGGAAGGGCCAGAAGGTCGGGGTTAGTTGAGGAAACCTCCCGAGAGGTTGAACAAAAAGGTGAAGAAACAGACGATAGGAATAAAGATAACAGGCACTGCAGGCCAGCACACGGTCCCAGGGAGGGCGGCAGGGGACAGGGAGTGGCTCCTGGAGAGCCACACACGGAGTTTCCAGAACAAAGGAAATTTGCTTCACAAAGCCCTCAGGCCCCAAACACCCAGCAACACACACACAGAGACACTCAGAGACACATACACAGACACACATCAGACAGACACACACACACACACACACAGAGACACAGACACAAACACACACACAGCCGTGCATAGAGAGATGCACAAAAACAGACATACACAAAGACAGACGCACACATATTCACACATGTACAGACACACACAAACCCACATGAAATTCCAGATCTAGGAATAACGAGAACACCCTCAAAGTTTCCAGAGAGAAAGCAGGTCTCCTACAAAGATGTAGTTTTAACAATGACATCAAATTTAGACAACGTCGACAGCCAGATAAAAACGAAAGGCACAGTGGCTTTGAAAATTATTTCCAACCTTGACTTTATCCCCAGCTCAACTATCTTTTAAGAACATGCCAAAATAAAGCGATCTCAAGCATGCATGTACTAGAGGGATTTACCTCCTAGGATCCTCTCACAGAAAGCTACAGAAAGATTCTCCATGGAAACGAGGGAACGGAACAAGGAAGAGAAAGACGCGGATGAAACACAGGAGCTGGAGAAATGGAATTCTGAGTGACCCCCAGGGGACGGACCAAGAGTGACCCTGCCATGGTCTCTCTGGGGCAGGGGGGCGGGGGAGACTTCCTGCCCGGCATCCGTGTTCCACCTCCTGGGTGGGTGTGGATGTCGGGCCGCAGCGGGTACACTGTATCTGCCATCTGGCTGTTTGTCTGAAGAACGAACATCCAGAGCTCAGCTCTTGGAAATGTCAGTTTTGCACCGTGTGAGGATCTGTGGTTTCTGTCCAACACCTGCAGCTTCTGGGGCACCTGTTATTTATGTCAGCCTTGCTTCCCATCTCTTACTTGGCTAACAACACCCCGGTTTTCCTGGGGTGGCCACCGTCTCCTCTCCCGGGTCGCAAGTGGAATCAGAAAGCCAACCTCACTTGCCGGTGTCGGGAACGAGCACGTGACCCAGGCTCAAGGACGAGACTCACAGCAACCGACGAAATCCACGTGACCCAAGCCAGTTTCGGGGGCCCCGTCCTACGTGTCCCCATGTGGGAAATGAGAGCAATTCCCCCGACGGCAGGATCTGTTAATCTGGCGCGACACCGTCCCCGAGGAGCTGGGTGTGAAGCCAGCACAGCCGAGAGCGGACCGAGGGCCTGAGCGCCGGGCCGGCCCTGCCGGAAGCCACGCGAGGAAATGGGGGGATGAGGGGGAGGATCTGGGGGGGGGGATGCCGAGGATGCCTCACCTCGGACCACGGTGCCCGGGTAGAGGCAGCGGTACTGCTGGCTCCAGTAGGCTGCGATCCTGGTCCCTTGTGGCAAGAAGCGCGTGGAGGCCGGCCTCACGTCGTTGATCTGCGAGGGCGAAGGGTTGAGCGCCAGGGGTGACCGGGAGCAGCCCGGCCCCCAACCGCCCGGCGGCCCCGCCTCCCCTGCCCCCCTCACCGCCTCCTGCAGCAGCTGCTCCAGACAGTAGATGTGGGGCCGGTTCCCACGCTCGCCCTCCACCACCACACGGTATCTGCAAGGCCACGGCAGGCGCGGTGTGAGCTGACGGAGACGGCGGCCCCTCCCGGAGGAACCCTGCTCCTCGACCACCGGCCCCAGCGGCGCAGCTCTGCCTCCCAGACCGCTCGGACGGCACGTCAGAGCCTGGGGAGCCGCTGGCGTGCGGTCTGAACCTGGGGCGAGGCTCTCCCCTCCTGGGCCTCGGTTTCCTCAGCCGTACAGCTAGGGGGTTCAGATCCAAGAGAGGCCGGCACAGACCGGCTGGCCACGCCCACTGGGGCCTCCCTCAGCGGGCACCGCCCTCCCGGGCACCGTTCACCTGGTTCTAGGGAGAAGCAGTCGCGGCTCAGAGAAGCAAAGCAACCCGCCCATAGAGGCCCAGCAAGGCCCCCTGGACCCTGGACTGGGGGAGGGTCCGCAGGCTCTGAGGCCAGTGCCGCCCCCCGCCCAGGCCCCCACTCACATGTCTGGCGAGTGCACCGTCTGCACGTGCCCGGCATACAGCAGCTTATCATCCATGGGGATAAGCACACGTAAGCCGTCTTTCAGCTCGTCCTTGTCGATGACGCAGGAGCGCGGGGCTGCAGGGGGACACGCAGGGAGGCAGGGCTGGAGCCAGGGGGCAGCCGAGAGACCCTCCTTCGGCGCCCAGCGCCTCCCTTCCCCCAGGCCTGCCGGGTGGCAGGGATGCCCCCCTGCAGGGACATGTGGGGGGGGGGGGCCGTGCGCAGCCCCTCCCTCCTGGCCCAGGCTCCTGCAGAGATCCCAGGCAGGTGTGAACCAAGTGTGATCGCCTACACAAGCCACCCCTCCTCCACCCAAAGACCACCACCCTTGGGGCCTGGGTGTGAGGCCCCAGGTCGTCAGCCTGTCCACCGCTGCCTCTCCCACCAGACCTCCAGGACTTTCCACTGGTGTTTTCTCTTCCTGGAATGCCATGTGTCATGGTGGAAACCAATCCCCGCCTTGGCCAAACTTCAGGCCAGGCTCTCCGCATTCCTCACCTGTCCTCAGCTGAAAGCTGGTTCTCCCCCCCGGCTTAGAGGCCACCCCCTCCGGAACCTCCACACCAGATGTTCCCCAGTTTTCCTTCTCCACACTGACCACACTGCTCTGGATTCCAGGGCTCCCTCCTCCTGCCCTGTGAGACCTTGAACCCGGCCCCACCCTGTCATGACCCACACAGCTCGCTGGCTGGCCCGCTTGTTTCTTCATTCCTGCCTGCACGCACACCCCTGCCGCAGCCTCACCGTGGGCAGAGTGGACACCCGCCCCTTGTCGCTGAGTATGGCTGTGAGACTTCCTCCGGCCAATGGCACAAGGGTGGGAGTGATCAAATACTGATTCTGAATCTAGGCCTCCAGAGGTCTGGTCAGCTCCCACTTTCCCTCGTGAGCCTCTGGCAGTACGGCCCCAGGAAAAGCACGCCCTGGCTCACCCACAGGCCCAGGGGGTGAACGGCCCCGGAGTGGAGCTGACCCTGCGTCCGTGGACCTCCAGCTGTCCTGCTGTTGTGGGAACAAGCCCAGGCGAGGTCAGCCCGGCTGCCTTACAGACCACTGAGACCCATAATGGATACCTACTACCAGCTACCACTGGGTAACTCTTTGTTACACGGCAACAGCTGACTGATACACTCCCAATCAGGCGATTAACTTGCCCAGCCCTGCACATCCTCTTGTTCACACCCGCCCCACCCAATTCACATCCTCAGTCTCTCCTCAGAGCTCCACACCCCTGGGTCCAGGTGCCAAGTGTATGTCATTTACCCGGATGTTCTCCGGGCACCCCAGACTCCAGCCAGCAAAGTGTGGCATGTGATCTCTCCCTGCTCCCCCTACACGCCCACCCCCACCACCACCACCCATACTCACTCGTTCTGGTCTGCTCACACAGCCCCTCTCCCTCGTGACGTGCTCAAACCCACCCCATCTCCCTCCGTGCTGCCCCTGCCACCATTGCTCACCGGATCCCCACAAGGGCCTCCCTACCTGGACTCCTGTCCCCCTCAGGGCCACCCCCAAGTCATTCTATACAAAGCAGTCAGAAAGCACTTTTCAAAACCAGTCCGACTGTCCTCATCTACTTCCAGCCGCGGACAGCTTCTTATTTTCATTAGGGCAAACTGTGACCACAGCCCAGAGATGGGGCCATCTGCCTCTCCCTCCTCCCCCACCCAGCTTACTAAACCAGAGCCAAGCCGGCCTCTCTCAGTTTACCACAGATACCATGCCCCCACCCAACCTCAGGGCCCCTGCACATGCCCACTCCCTGGGGTAGCTCAGCCCCTGCCCACTGCTTCCCCAGGGGGACCTCCAGCCACCCCCCCACCCGCTCTGGGCCTGAGCCGACAGGGCATCGAGGGCACTTACCTGGAGTTAGTGGCCGCTCCGCAGCCCCACCACGTGGCAGGTGCTCATCCTCAGAGAAGCTCGAGTCCTGATTGGGCTCAAAGTCCTCCTCTGCAGCCATGCTCTCCATCAGCTTGCTCACGGCTCCCCCCTTCCCCCGGTTCTGGGGACAGAGCACAGCAGACCCACGGCTCGGGGCACGCCGTGCAAGTCCCGCTGCTTAGGACCCTCCCTGGAAACCCCGGAGTCTCGGTCAGGCTGCAGGGGCATCTGCCACGTGAGTGGTGCGGGGCCGAGGGGGTGGTGTCCGTGAGATCGGCAAGCAACCCGAGTGGCCAGGGCCTGCGTGGGCTGAGGCAGCACTTCCGGACACACATGGGGGGGGGGGGGAGGGGGCGGAGCCTGGGGTCTCAGTCACTTGCATGTCCAACTTCGCCTCAGGTCATGATCATGGCTTGTGGTTTCTAATCCCGCATGGGGCTCTGTGCTCACAGCTCAGAGCCTGGAGCCTGCTTCGGATGGTCTCCCCTCTCTCTGCCCCTCCCCCACTCATGCTCTGTCTCTCTCTCTCTCTCAAAAATAAACATTAAAGAAAAACAACAGCCTGCTGGGGACAAGGTGCTGTGGGGGGTGGGCACGCCCAGCATGCCCCATCTGGGAGGGACCTATGGGGACCTGGCTCCTGGGGCACCGCGAGCCTCACCTCCTTTTTCACCTCCTTCCCTTTGGCCTTGGCCTTGCTCCTCTTGGCAGTGGCCGGGGA
Organism: Panthera pardus; assembly: GCF_024362965.1. Taxonomy (NCBI): domain Eukaryota; kingdom Metazoa; phylum Chordata; class Mammalia; order Carnivora; family Felidae; genus Panthera; species Panthera pardus. The sequence goes on along the minus strand of NW_026526969.1, from coordinate 12,320,232 downwards.
GCTGGTGTGGGGCGCCCGGGCCTCTGGGGGCAGGGCGGGAACACGGGGCGGGGGCAGCGCCGCCCCTCCTGAGCTGGCCTCCTTCCCCTTCTTCTTCTGGGGGAGGAAGCAACAGAGGTGCCATCACAGGCCGTCCTCACCATCCCGGGAAAGGAACGAAACCCCTTCCCTCCCCTCCCCCAAGTACGTTTGTTTTTCATCTTTTCTTCATCTTAACTGCTTCATTATTACTATATGTTGCTTATTGTAAAAAAAAAAAAAAAAAAAAAAAATCACCAAAGTGCATATAGGTGCAACTTCCTCTCCAATGAATCCTGTCAAGTGCACAGCGCTAACTAGAGTCACTAGTGGCTGTGTGGTGTACCCTTCCAGAGCTTTCCAAAAGCACATACAACGGAGTAAATACACAGGCTACGAAGATACATTTGTGCACAAACGGTATTTTTTTTAACACAAATGGGAATTTGCCAAATGTCCTGCTTTGCACCTTTCCGTCCCAAGTACGTCTGACATAGAGACTGCTTAGCTTTGTTTTTAACAGCTGCTCAATGTGCAGCTGTGGGAGGGGGCGCCACTCATTCAACCGCCCCCCCACAACCCGGTGACGGATGCATCGGCTGCCTCCATTTTAACACGCTTCCAAATGAAGCCACAAAAAGCCAGGATGGTGCCGGGGTGGTCCCACAGGCACGTTCCTGGAAGAAGGCCCAAGACCCTTTCGGCTGCGGCGGGTCACTTGGGGCGTGCCTGAGTAACTCTGAGCTCAGCCCCGCCCACCCCAGCTCCAAGCCCCGCCCCCAGGGGGCAAGGGGCGGCTCGCTGCCTATTGGTCCGCATTCAGCCACGCCCACCCCAGTCTGAGCCTCGCTGCTCCCTGCCCCCACCACAGGGCCGGGTGGAGGCTCCGCGGATTCTCTGCACTCAGCCCCGCCCCCCACGGTGGGGTGAAGGGGCCGCTACTCGTCCCCGCCAGCCTCGAAACCAGTCCGACCCCACGGCATGGCTTCGTTTATCAGAGCAAAGCACTGGAAACAACCGGTCTGTCCTGCGGCCTGTCAGGGAAACACTGGGGCATCTACAGATACAGTTACAAGCTTTGCTACAGCTTCTGAGAGTCCTGCTCCAGGAAGAGGCAGGGGGCGCCGTGGCCAGGACAACAAAGTGGGGATACTTGGCGCCAGAAGGAAGCTCAGACTATAATCTCCGTGACCCAGGGGAGGTGGGCGGCAGGGGGCAAGGGGTAACTTTATGCTTTTTAAAAGACACATTCCTGAAACAAAACAACCAAGTCAAAGGACCGGAGGATGTGGGAAATTAAGAAATATAAAAAAAAAAAAACACTGGACAAATGTTACCAAGACCACAGCGGAAGTCACAACTTCCTATCAGACAAGTGACATTCACAGCAAACAGCATTATAAGGGTCAAAACAGACAGTGTTACAGGGATAGAAGGTATTCAGTCTGGATCCCCATTTGGGAGAGGGAAAGACATATATGATTATATTTTCTTGTTTCTGATGCATCATGCCTTAATCCTGTTCACATTTCTGCAATCGGAAGGCATCCAGGGGGTCGAAGGAACAACCTTTCTCCACAAACACCTGCTGAAAACGGACAGCTCACTGAATGGCCTCTACCTTCGCAGCTGTGCACATGGGGCCAGCAGAGGACAGCAAGCAAAGTTCTGAGTGGACTTGTAGCTGCTTCCTCTTCTGTATCTTCCAAGGCAGTGTTATAATCAGGTATCACTGAGACCTCTTTCTTTCCCACTGATGAGAGAGCCCTTTTCTGGGAAACTTATTATTTTAGTAAGAAAAGAACTCCAACAAGCTCTGTACCCAGAACAGACATGGTCACTGCCATGGTCATTATGGCAGAAAAATACCATCCTCAACCCAATCACCGCATGGTTGATGGCAGCGGAGAACGAAAACCAAGGGGTGGGTGCAGATGGAGGGATGTTATTCAGCCATTTAGAAACATTGATTAAAAAAAAAAGTAAAATAAGGCTGATGGCAAGTGGGAATATCCAAGTCTAAAAAAGCAGGATACAAAAGCGGGTCTCAAAACACTATGAACAGTGGTTGCTCCTGTGGTGACTTCACTGGCATCTGATTTCTTTTGTTGGCAATTAGTCTCTCCTGTTCTAGTCTCTTACTGTGTCATCAGAAGGCTGGGATTGGGTGAGCCCCCGATCTTCTCCCCAGCAGAAGGTACCATATCTTGGCAAAGGGCCCAGGGGGCAGCGTGGCCCGGGGCGGGTGTTCAAAGCTTAGCTGGGACGCTCAGTAGCTGCCGTGACCTTGGGCAAGTTACAAGGCCACCTGTGCCATTAACATGAGTAACCTACCTCGCAGGGTTTTGTGAGCACTCTGTTGGGACACAGTAAGAAATATCTACTTGGTCTCTGCCCCTGGTTCCTGACAAAGAACTCCTGAACCCCTTGGAATTTCCTGGATCACAGGAGAGTCTTTTGTCCTAATGAGGCGACTGTGGGTAAGTCCCTAGCTGGCCTCGGAACGGGGGCGGCTCACGAGAAACACCAAGCCAGGAGAAGCCAGGAACTCTTGAGTTCCAATGTCCCCCATCCTCCGGGGCAGGGAGAGGGTCCAGAGATTGAGTTAATAACCGATCCTGCCAACGTGACGAAGCCTCCATAAAACCCTGAACGACGGGGTTTGGGGAGCTTCCAGGTCGGTGACGGTGCTGGAGAGGCGGCACACCGGGAAAGGGCACGGACGCCCACACCCTTGCCCCATCCCTTGCCCTGGGCATGTCTTCTATCCGGCTGTTGCTGAACCGTATCCTTTCTAGTAAACAGTAATAGTAAGTGAAGTGCCTCCCAGGGGTTCTGGGAGGCCCCCTGGCGAGTTACAGGCCCTGAGAAGCAGGTCCTGGGAACCCCCAGCACACAGCTGGTGCATCTGCCAGAAGCACAGGTGACAACCTGAACTTGGAACTGGCACGGAGTGGGGGCCGGGCCCTCTGCCTGTGGGGTCTGTGCCAAGCCCGGGGAGTCGGGGCCAGAAGTGTCGTGAGTGGAGAAAAGGAGTTGTCCTTCACCAGTTGAAGTAGAGGTGCTCAAGGGGTGGGACCTGGCCTGGGCCCTGCCTCAGACCACCTGGTGTGATCACCATGAGCAGTACACACTATTCCAGCACCTTCCCTCCGAGGCCCGGAGAAACCTGAGAGGGCTTCAGCTGTGGGCAGACAGGTGGGCACCAATCACCGTGGACGACACCGGAAGACAGCCACTTCCTCACTAGCCCCGTCACCGGGAAATCAGTGCCAAGCCTCATCCCTCTTCTCGACTTCCTACATAGAACATCACCGGTATTTGAGAGATCATCCTCCATCGGGGACGGGGATGGGGAGGTCTGAATGCAACCAACCAAAGGGGGTGGCTTCCTAGCAGCCAGTGCAAGAAGGGTCTGACTGTCCTATGGTTCTTAGAAAGCAAGCATTTTAGGGGCGCCTGGGTGGCTCAGTCGGTTAAGTATCCAACTAAGGCTCAGGTCATGATCTCATGGATCATGGGATTAAGCTCCGTATCAGGGTCCATGCTGATAGCACGGAGCCTGCTTGGGATTCTTTCTCCTCTCTCTACCCCTCCCCAACCTGTGCGCACGCTCTCTCTCAAAACTGAATAGGGGCGCCTGGGTGGCTCGGTCGGTTGAGCGTCCAGCTTTGGCTCAGGTCACGATCTCATGGTTCGTGAGTTCGAGCCTTGCGTCAGGCTCTGTGCTGACTCAGAGCTTGTTTCCTATTCTGTGTCTCCTTCTCTCCTGCCCCTCCTCTGCTCCCACTCTGCCTCTCTCTCTCTCAAAAATAAATAAACATTTAAAAACGTAAGGGGCGCCTGGGTGGCTCAGTCAGCTGAGTGGCCGACTTTGGCTTGGTCATGATCTCAAGGTTCATGGGTTCGAGCCCTGCATCAGGCTCGCTGAGGTCAGCCTGTAAGCACAGAGCCAGCTTCAGATCCTCCGTTCCTCTCTCTCTGCCCCTCCCCTGCTTGTCACTTGTGTCCTCCCAAAAAATAAACGTTAGAAAAAAAAAAAAACAAATGGAGGTGTCCGGTGTTTTGATAACTGCACTCAGGGGTCCCTGCACCTCACTCGCACGTGAGGATGAGCCTGAGACGGGAAGTAAGAGCCGCTCTGAGGCCGGGTCTGAACGCCCGCTGCTGGCAGGGCTCCAGGGGCCCGTGGCTGGGAGGAGTCAGGCCCGCCTTCGGGGCCCCCTCCCGCTGCTCCCACCCCGGCACTGAGGGCCCTACCTTTCTGGGGTCCTTCCTGTCCTTGGCGCGGCCGGTGTCCTTTCGAGGGCTCAGCGGGCCACCCTTGCCGCAGCGGCTGGGCTTGGTGGCCGCGGGGGCCGCGCTGCTGGGCGCCGGAGCCGCGGCCGAGGCGTCGTGCAGGAAGATGCGCTCGCTGCGCCGCCTTGTCCACAGGTCGTCATCGCTGGCCTCGGGCCCCGCCTCGAAGCCAGGCTCCTTGGCGCCCCGTAGCCTGCGGGCCTTGCGCCCTTTCTCTGCCGCCAGCTTGGCCTTGTCGGGGCCGGCGGGGCCGGGGCCCCGGGCGCTGGGTGCGGGCGCGGCCAGGGAGGGGCCCGGCTCCCCCAGTCCCTTCTTGGGCCGCAGCAGCCCGGCAGGCGACCGCTTCCGCACCTTGACCTCACTCTCCGAGTCCGTGTACTCAAACTCCGTGCCTGGATGCGGACAAGGGCAGTGGCTGTGGACGGGAGCTCCTGGGACCCTTGCTTCCCACCCACCCAGATGCCCTGGCCACCAGCAGAACGCCACCGTCCCACCCTTCCTCCCTCGCTGCCCACGGGAGGCTTCTTGTATCCAGGAGAGGAACAGGGCCCAGAGGAGGAAGACTCACCTGCCACACACCTGTGAGTGGCAGGTCCTGCTGGCCCCGCTGCTGTCCCAAACCCCCCTTGGCTGCCTGGACTCAACTCCCTGGGAATGTGACAATCCCTGCCTGGGGCCCCCATGAGCTTCCCCACTGCCTCCTGCATGCCCGGTGGGAATCCCAGAAGCCAGGGCAGGCTGGGGAGGGCCCGAGGCCCCTCAAGGGCAGCAGGTCCACGGGAGGCATGCGGAAAGCCCGCGTGAAATCCCCAAGCCGGGTGGGGCCTCTCCTCTACTTCCTGGTGCCTCTTCTCAAGAGCTGGAAGGTCCCTGGCACCCGCTCCTCTTCTAGAGGGCAGGCCTCACCAAACTCAAAGCCCTGGGGCCCAGCTGCCTCCTGTCAGCCGAGGCTCTCCCTTCCAGCAGACACGAGGCCAGCCTTGATCCCAACCCTCGAGCCCCTGGGCTCCCTGAACACAGACCCTCTCCCCAACGCCCCGCTGTGCTCTGTCCCTTCCAACCTCCGGGCCTTTGCTGCTGCTGGTCCCTCTACCTGGGGCACCATTTCTCCCCTGACCTCGACCTGGAAATCCGCGGCCTCCTAGCGGAGAAGACACACGGAGCACCCGGGAAGATCCTCTGTCCACACCTCCATCACCGCAGGCACACACCCCACCGGAGGGGGCTCCCATCCATGTCTGTCTATCTGGTCCCGCCCTGTGCCCCGGAAGCAGATCCCCAGTTTTACTACCGCAGGCCTGATGACCCCTGGGAGGCCGACAGCCTGCCCACAAGGCCTCCTCGGGGAGGCCGGATCCCATCACCCAACAGATGCAGCCAGGCTGGGAGGGGGCACACTCCGTGGGAGGGACCCACTCGCAAAGCTTAATGATCCCATTAATTAAGCTTTTGTTAACGGACTTCCCACCACACAGGGAGGCAGCTGGGGGCTCTCATGGCTGATCAGGGTGCAGGCCATAAAAGGCTGGGGTTCTGCTGCCGGGTTTGACCCACCTGATGACAGCCCCCTGCAGAAAGCCGGAAGGAAACCCCCAGGCAGCGAAACGCTGCAGGTGAGCCGCGTAGGGAGCAGGGCCAGAGAACGGACAGAGCTGCGACGGGCAGCGGACACTTTCAAGCGTGGAGTAAGGTCGGCCCGGGGGACAAATACTCATGAGGCCAGTGGGGCAGCATGAGTGGTGCCCGGGACACAGGAAACGGGCTCTGTGAGGGGACAGGCCTGTCCTCGAGTGGGGACAGCCAGGAAGCCCAGAGAGAGGGGAGGACGTGCCGAGCCCTCACCGCCACACAGGGCCGCGGCAGGGAGCAGAGTCCATGTCTGTGATGCCCACCCAGTGTCCTGTGCTCCTGCCTCCGCCCCCAAGAAATACGGTAACAAGGGAGGAACAGACAACAAAAAGCACAGAAAAGATAAAACAGAAGGGTGAGACCCAAAGAGACTGCAAGTCAAAGGATGGAAAAGATAACCCATCCAAACACTAACCAAAAAGAGCTGAATAAGCATAAATATAAACATCAGACAAAACTGACCTTCCCTAAGACAAAACTTGTTACTAGAGACAAAGGATATATTTACATAATAAATGGTCAACTCACTAGGAAGATATAACAATTCACAAACACACATGAGCATAATCCAGAAACAGGTAAAAAAGATTATACGCTATGACCAAGGGGGATTTATTCCAGGAATACAAGGTTGGTTCGACGTGTAAGAAAATCAACGTGAGGGTGCCTGGGTGGCTCAGTCGGTTGAGCGTTTGACGCTTGGTTACGGCTCACGTCATGCTCTCACGGTTCACAGGTTCAAGCCCCATGACCAGCTCTGTGCTGACAGGGTGAAGCCTGCTTGGCAATCTGTCTCTCCCTCTATCCCTCTGTCCCCTCCCCTGCTCACTCACCCTCTCGCTCTCTCAAAAATAAATAAATATTTTCAAAAAATCAGTGTAATACACCGTAATAAAGGACAAAAACCACAGGAATACCTCCATAGACGCAGAAGAAGTAACTGACCAAACCTAACGCCCTTTCGTGATAAGATCACTCAAACTGGGAAAAGAAGGAAATTCCTTCCACCTGACAAAGACAGCCATAAAAAAGCCACCAGTAACATCATACCTAATGGTGGCAGAATGAATATTATCAATCCCTATGATCAGAAGACAAAGATACCTGCTCTTGCCACTTCCGTTCAACATTGTACAGAATATTGTAGCCAAGGCAATTAGGCTACAAAAAGAAAGAAAAGGTATACCCATCTGCCGCTCTGTTTGCAGATGACATGATCTTGTATTATAGAAAACACTAAGGAATCTACTAAAAACCTATTAGAACGAACAAATGAGTCCAGCGAGGTCACAGGATACATTTCTATACACTGGCAGTGAACACTCCAAAAAGGAAAAGAATCCATTTACAATAGCATCAGAAAAACAAATACTTAAAACTGAGTTTAACAAAAGGAGTCCTAGAGTTGTACAGTGAAAAGTATGAAACGTCGTTGACAAAAATTAAAGACACAAATGAGTGGAAAGACATCCCATGTTCCTGGATTAAAAAACTTCCATTGTCAAGATGCCAGCACTCCCCGATTTAGCACCATTCCTAATCAGAATCCCAGGTGGCTTTTTTGCAGCAATTCACAAGCTAATCCCAAAATCCCTATGGAATGCAAAGGACTCTGAGGCACCAAGGCAATCCTGAAAAAGGAGAACAAATATGGAGGACTCCTACTTCCCAATTTCAAAGCTTCCTACAGTAATTCCTCCAGTAATCAAGACAGGATGCTACTGGGCTAAGAACAGACATAGGGATCAATGGACTAGAACTGAGGGTCCAGAAATAATCCTTCATATTTAGGTTCCGCTGATTTTTCACAAGGGCACCAAGAGTGTGCAATGGGAAAAGAACGGACTTCTCAACACATAGGATACTGGGCCAAATGGATCTTCACGTGCAAAGGCCCCTCCATCACTCCATACACAAAAAATCAACTCAAAATGGATCACACACCTAACTGTAAGTCACAAACCATAAAACTCTTCAGTGAAAACAGGACTAGATCTCTGTGACCTTGGGTTAGGCAATACTCGCTTGCATAAACGCCCGAAGTGCAAGTGATCTCTCCGGACTTCGTGCAAATCGGAAACGGTTATTTCAAACAACCCAAGAGAATAAACAGACAACTTACAGAATGGGAGAAAACACTTGTGAAGCACAGTCAGAGTTACAGCCAGAATGTACAAAGAGCTCGTAACAACAAAATGACAACCCAATTAAGAAATACGGATTTAAATAGGCACCTCTCCAGACATACGGACGGCTGAGCAACATGAAAGGCTGCTCACCGTCATCGGGAGAAATGCACATCGAAACCACAAAACAACGTAACGACAAGAAGGGGGATGTGAAGAAACCGGAACTCTCACGGGCTGTTGGTGGGAATATAAAATGGTGAGACCACTTTCGAAAACGGTTTGGCAGGTCCTCAAAAGGTTAAACATTAAGTTACCAAATCACCCAGTGATTTGACCCTTAGATTTGGAGCCAGAACAGGGGCGCCTGGGTGGCTCAGTTGGTTAAGCATCCGACTTCAGCTCGGGTCATGATCTCACGGTGTGTGAGTTCGAGCCCCAGGTCGGGCTCTGTGCTGACAGCTCGGAGCCTGGAGCCTGCCTCGGGTTCTGTGTCCCCTCTCTCTCTGACCCTCCCTCTCCCCCCCTCTCAAAAATGAATAAACATTGAAAAAAAAATGTAGCCAGAACTGAAAACATGTCCACACAAAAACATGTACATAAATATTCAGAGCTGCATTATTCACGATAGCCCCCAAACAGAAACAAAAACAAAAGAGTAGAAACAAAATGTGGTATACTCATAAAATGGAGTATTATTTAGACATAAAAAGGTCTGAAGTCACATAAGAAGAAACAGGTCTTTATGAAGGGTCTTTATCTATTAAAGGAGTTGAATCAACAATTAATGACCTTCTAAAACAGAAAATGCCAAGCCCGAATGTGGTCACTGTTGAATTCAACGAAACATTGAAGGAAGAAATTATACCAATTCTCTACTATCTCTTCCAGAGGACAGAGGCAGAAGGGATACTTCCTAACTCATTCTACGAGGCCAGAATTATCCTAATACCAAAACCAGACAGAGAAAACTACACATCAATATCTCCCATAAACATAAATGCGAAATATCAACAAAATATTAGCAAATCAAATCCAGCAATGTATGAAAAAAATTATACGCCACAATCAAGTGAGATTTATCCCAGGTATGCAGGGCTTGTTCAACATTCAGAAATCAAAAACAATTAATGTAGTCCATCACATCAACAGGCTAAAGAAAAATCTCATGATATTAACAGATGCAGGAAAAGCATGTGACAAAATTCAACATACATTCATCATAAAAACTCTCAGTAAAGTAAGCACAGAGGAGAACTTTCTCAACATCTACAAAAACCTTACAGCTAGCATCATATTTACGGGTAAGAAACTATAGAGGCATGGGGCGCCTGGGTGGCTCAGTCGGTCCGACTTCAGCTCAGGTCACGATCTCGGCGGTCTGTGAGTTCGAGCCCCGCGTTGGGCTCTGGGCTGATGGCTCAGAGCCTGGGGCCTGGCCTGCTTCTGATTCTGTGTCTCCCTCTCTCTCTGCTCCTCCCCCATTCATGCTCTGTCTCTCTCTCTGTCTCGAAAATAAATAAATGTTAAAAAAAAAAAATTAAAAAAAAAAAAAACTATAGAGGCTTTTCCACTACGATCAGGAACAAGGCAAGGTTGTCCCCTCTCACCACTCCTTTTCAAGATCATAGAAGTCCTTGCTAATGCAACAACAACAAAAAAAAAAAGGTATATTGATTGGGAAAGAAGAAATAGAACTATCTTTGTTCACGGATGCCATGAGTGAGTATCTATGTAGAAAATCTGAAAGAATACACCCAAAAAATCTCCTGGAATTAATAAGCAATCATAGCAAGGCTGCATTTTACAATCTTCACATACCAAAGTCCATCACTTTCCTACATACTAGCAATGAACAAGTGGAATTTGAAATTTAAGACACAATACTGTTTACATTAGCACTCCCCAAAATGAAATACCTAGGTTAAATCTAACAAAATATGTACAAGAGCTATGGGATGGAAACTACAAAACTCTTATGAAAGAAATCAAAGAAGGCTTTCCATGTTCATGGATAGAAAGACTTGATATTGTCAAGATGCCAATTCTTCCCATTTTGATCTATAGATTCGATACAATCCCCCCCAGAAGTGGACATCAACATACTAATGCCAAAGTCTATATGGAGAGGCAAGAAACCCAGAATGACCAACTCAATATGGAAGAAGGACAAAGTAAGAAGACAGTACATGACTGCGAGACCTAGTATAAAGCCACAGTAATCCAACGAGATACTGACAAAAGAACAAACAGATCAATGGCAGAGAATGGAACCCCAAAACAGACTCCCATAAATTTAATCACATAATCTTTGACACGGAGTAAAGGCAATACAATGGAGAAAGGAGATGTTCTTTCAACAAATGGTATGGGAACCACTGGAGATCCACACGCAAAAAAGTGAACCTAGACACAGAACTAACGTCTTTTCAAAAATTAACCCAAAATGGATCACAGGACTACATGTAAAATGCAAAACTCAAAAACCCCTAAAAGAAAAGGTAAGAGAAATCCAGATGACCCTGGGTTTGGCAGTGAATTTTCAGATACGACACCCAAAGGACAATCCACAAAAGCTGGGCTTCCCTAAAAGTAGAAATTTCTGGTTTGTGAAAGACACCATAAAGAGAATGAAAAGACAAGCCAGAGACTAGGAGAAAATTTCTGCAAAAGACACACCGGATAAAGGTCCGTTCTCCAAAACAGATAAAGAACTCTTAAAATTCAACACTAAGAAAAGACCCTGATTTTAAAAATGGGTCAAAAATTGGAATAGACATGTCACCAAAGATACAGAGATGGCAAAGAAGCATTCAAAAAGATGTTCCACCTCATGTCACTAGGAATGCAAATTAAAACAACAAAATACCACTACACACCTATTAGAATGTCCAAAATCCAAAACACTAACGCTAAATGCTGGCAAGGTTGACAAATCCTGTTCACCGCTGCTGGGAAGGCAAAACGGCACAGCCACTTTGTAAGACATTCCGGCAATGTCTTACAAAACCGAACGTGTTCCTGCCATACGATCCAGCAATCACGCTCCTTGGTATTTACCCAAAGGGGTTAAAAACTTGCGTCCACACACACAAAACTACACACAGATGATTACAGCAGCTTTAGTCAAAAGCGCCAAACCCTGGAGGCCACCAAGATGTCCTTGAACAGGTGAATGAATAAATAAACGGTGGCCCGTCCAGACAATGGAATATTATTCAAAGGTAAAAGCTAAAAAGAAACAAGCTGTCAAGTCATGAAAAGACACGGAGACACCTTTAAGTGCATAGTATGTGACATTCTAGAGAAGGCAAAACTGTGCAGACATTAAGAGTGTCAGGGATTGCCAGGGTGCGAGGGGAGGAGAGGCATGAATCCAGAGGATTTTTAGGCAGTGAAACTACTCTGCATGACACTCTAATGGTGTTTTTACACCATTACACATGTGCCCAAACCCACAGAATGTACAACACCAGGAGTGAATCCTAATGTAAACTATGAATTCTGGGTGACAGTGATGGGTCCGTGTAGGTTCATCAATGGTAACAAATGCACCACTTTGGTGGGGAATGCCGATGATGGGGGGGAGGCTGTGCGTGGGGCGGGGGTGGGGGGTGCATAGCACGTATAGAGGATATCTCTGTACCTTCCTCTCAATTTTGCTACGAACTTAAAACTGCTCTAAAAAAAAAAAAAAAAAAAGTAGTAAGTGCTGACATATACCATGGATGAACCTTCAGACAATTACACCAACTGAAAGCAGCCAGATACGAAAAGCCACATATGGTATGATTTCATTTATATGAAATGTCCAGGATAGAGAAATCCATAGAAGGCAGAGAATAGTGGTTCAGGGAATAGGGGGAGTGATATGAATAGGTATAGGGTTTCTTGTCGGGGACGGGGGGATAAAAATGTTCTGAAATTAGACAGTGATAATGGTTGCACAGCTCTGTGAATACAAAAAAACCCATCAAACTGTACACTTTAAAGGATGAACTTTAGGGGCGCCTGGGTGGCTCAGTCGGTTGAGCATCCGACGTCGGCTCAGGTCATGATCTCGCGGTCCGTGAGTTCGAGCCCCGCGTCGAGCTCTGTGCTGACAGCTCAGAGCCTGGAGCCTGTTTCGGATTCTGTGTCTCCCTCTCTCTCTGACCCTCCCCCGTTCATGCTCTGTCTCTCTCTGTCTCAAAAATAAATAAACGTTAAAAAAAAAATTATAAAAAAAAAAAAAAAGGATGAATTTTATGTGATGTGAATTATAGCTCCACAAAGTTGTGATTTAAGGGTAGATTCAAACCTGAGCATGTCAATAATTACATTAGATGTTAAAAAATTAAGCTCTCCAATGAAAAGACAGAGATTACAAAACAGATTGAAAAGGACCCAACTATAAGCTGTCTAAAAGAGACTTTACATATTAAGACAAAGGTAAAATGACTAAATGAGTGGAAAAAGACATACCACGCAAAGAGGAAGCATTAACAAAGGTGGAGTGTGGGGCGCCTGGGTGGCTCAGTAGGTTAAGCATCCGACTCTTGATTTCGGCTCAGGTCTTGATCTCATGGTCATGAGACAGAACCAAGCCCCACCCACATCTGGTTCCACGATGGGCGTGGAGCCTGCTTAAGATTCTCCCTCTTTCTCTCCCTCTTCCTCTGCCCTCCCATCCTCTGCACACACTCATGGGTGTGCTCTCTCTCTCTCTCAAAATGAAAAAAAAAGGGTAGTGACAGTTTAATATCAGGTAAGAGGGATTTCAAAACAAAATACATTAAGAGATAGGACACTTGGTAATAATAAAAGGATCACTTTAAGAGGAAAACAGGAAATCATAAACGTACATATGCACCCAATAACAGAGCTTCAAATACATGAAGCAAACGTCCAGAGTTAAATTATAAGGAGAAAGAAAATCCTGCAATCCATAGCCAGAGGTTTTATATGTATTTGTAAGCAACTGATAAAACTAGACAACTAGTAAAGACACACAAGATCTTAATACTTTCAATCACATTGACTTGCCTGATAGAACGGAATGACTTACAGAACACTGTGTATAATGACGCCAGAATCACATTCTTTAAGTGCACACAGTACATTTACTAGGAAACACCATATATCCTCAAATTTTAAAAGATTGAAATTATAGGGGCGCCTGGGTGGTTCAGTTGCTTGGGCCTCCGACTTTGGCTCACGTCATGATCTCCCAGTTTGTGAGTTCGAGCCTTGCATCGGGCTCTGTGCTGACAGCTCAGAGCCTGGAGCCTGCTTCGGATTCTGTGTCTCCCTCTCTCTCTGCCCCTCCCCTGCTTGTGCTCACACACACGCGCGTGCGCGCTCTCTCTCTCTCTCTCTCTCAAAAGATAAATAAACAAACAATAAAGATTGAAATTATATAGAGTACTCTTTCTGACCAAGATGGAATTATGTTAGAAACCAGTAACAAGTAAATAACAAGGTAATGCCCACCATATTTGGAAAATAAATAATACTTGTAAATAATCATTGGATAAAAGTAGAAATCACAAGATAAATTAAGAAAAGTGTTGAACTTGGCACAAAAACAGACACTGAGACCAGTGGAACAGAACAGAGAACCCAGAAATGGACCCACAAACGTATGGCCAACTGGTCTTTGACAAAGCAGGAAGGAATATCCAATGGAAGAAAGACAGTCTCTTCAGCAAGTGGTGCTGGGAAAACTGGACAGCGACATGCAGAAGAATGAGCCTGGGCCACTTTCTTACAGCAGACACAAAAAATAAACTCAAAATGGGTGAAAGACCTCAATGTAAGACAGGAAGCCATCAGAACCCTCGAGGAGAAAGCAGGCAAAAACCTCTTTGCCCTTGGCCACAGCAACTTCTTACTCAACACGTCTCCAGAGGCAAGGGAAACAAAAGTAAAAATGAACTATTGGGACCTCATCAAAATAAAAATCTTCTGCAGAGCTGAAGAAACAATCAGCAAAACTAAAAGGAGAAGATATTTGCAAACGACATATCAGATAAAGGGTTAGTATCCAAAATCTATAAAGAACTTACCAAGCTCAACACCCAAAAAACAAATAATCCAGTGAAGAAATGGGCAAAAGACATGAATAGACACTTCTCCAAGGAAAACATCCAGATGGCCAACTGACACGTGAAAAACTGCTCAACATCACTCATCATCAGGGAAATACAAGTCAAAACCACAATGAGATACCACCTCACACCTGTCAGAATGGCTAATATGAACAACTCAGGCAACAACAGATGTTGGCGAGGATATGGAGAGAGAGGATCTCTTTTGACTGCTGGTGGGAATGCAAACTGGAAAAACTGCATGGAGGTTCCTCAAAAGAACTAAAAACAGAACTACCCTATGACCCAGCAATTGTACTACTTGGTATTTATCCAAGGGATACAGGTGTGCTGTTTCAAAAGGGCACATGCACCCCGATGTTTATAGCAGCACTATCAACAATAGCCAAAGGATGGAAAGAGCCCAAATGTCCATCGATGGATGAATGGATAAAGAAGATGTGGTCTATATATACAATGGAGTATTACTCGGCCATCAAAAAGAATGAAATCTTGCCATTTGCAGCTACGTGGATGGAACCAGAGAGTATTATGCTAAGTGAAATCAGTCAGTCAGAGAAAGACAAAAATCATATGACTTCACTCATATGAGGACTTTAAGACACAGAACAGATGAACATACGGGCAGGGAAGCAAAAATAATATAAAACCAGGGAGGGGACAAAACAGAAGAGACTCATAAATATGGAGAACAAACTGAGGGTTCCTGGAGGGGCTGTGGGAGTGGGGATGGGCCAACTGGGTAAGGGGCTTTAAGGAATCTACTCCTGAAATCATTGTTGCGCTAAATGCCAACTAATTTGCGTGTAAATTTAAAAAAATAAAATTAACAAAAAAAGAAATGTGTTGAACTGAGTCATACTAAAAACAGGACAACATAAAATGCATGAGATGCAGCTAAAACAGTGTTGAGAGAGAGCTTTACAAGTCTCCACAAAAAAAAAAGAAGGTCCCAAGTTGATAACCTAAGCTTGCACCTTAAAAAATAGGAAGTGGTTGGCAATTATACCAAGAGTGAACAGGAAGGAAGGAAGGAAATAAAGGGCAGAAATTAATAAAATTGATAATTTCTGGCCACACTGACCAAGAAATAGAGCAGAAATAAGTCATTTGTATCAGCAATGAAGAAGAAAACATCACTACAGACCCCTCAGAGTTTAAAAAAAAAAAAAAATGGGGTGGGGGCGGCGGGTGGATGATGTGAACTCTGCCAATACATTTGACAACCTGGGTGAAATGCAGAAGCCTGCAGGTTCCAGGATGGCTGGTGCGTTTGGGGGTGAGGCTGGGGGCTGTGGACAGGATGATGGGTGTCTGAGCAGCCACAGCCTGAGGGTGGGGGAGCAGATAGGTAGAATGTGACCAGAGGGCAATGGGGGACCAGTGAGAGGTTCTCAGCAGAGAAGCGGTCTGGTCAAGTGCGACCTTTGAGGAAAAGCCCTCCAGCTGCTTCACCATAAAGAAAACCTGAGCAAGGCAAGCCGGAAGGGAGGCCAGCGCCACTGTCCGGGGGAACCAGGCCCTAAGTTCCCAGGGAGCAACGGCAGGACGTGGGGTGAGAGGGAGTGAGAAGGAGGAGGAAGGAGACTGCGAGGCTGCCCCAGAGATGGGGTCCCAGGGGGCGGTACAGGCCGCAGGAATGAGCCTTTGTCCTGGAGCCTGCAAGAAATGAAGCCAGGGGCAGCTGGGGGAGACCTGGGGGGAGAGCAGGGTGGCAGTACTGTGCCCATGTTCCCTGTCCCGGCCCCTGCCAGGAGGGACTCCCGTGGACCTCCGAGACCCAGAGAGGGACCGGGAGGGCGGGCCAAGCCCAGGTCAGCACACACACGTGGGACCATCTCAGTCTCCAACGCCCCGGACGCAGGTAAGCCAGGTCCGTGTGGGGATACTTGGCCTAGTGGGAAAGGAGGTGGGCCCAGGAGAAGGTCCCCTGTTTGTCTCAAGAAGGCACAGCTACGACCAGACAAGCAGAGAGGAAGAAGTGGGCCCAGGACAAGGCCTCGCCTCCGGCCGGAGCTCCCGGCCGTCTCCATGTGCCCGCCTGGGCAGCTGGACGGTGAGCCCGGCTAACAGGCACACGGCGCCCGGCAACCCCCTAGGGATGACCTCCTCCGGGCCCCCACCCCAGGCTGCATGGCCATCTCGCCGACTGAACCGCCTCTAATGCCCAGACAGAAGGGGCTTCCTCTTCCTCCAAACCTCTGCGTGGCCGGCCTGTGCCTCTACCTGTACCTTTGTTTCTCCTATGACACTTAGCCTAGTGCCTCCTCTCTGTCGTGCTTCAGCCTGGGTGTCACCTACCTGGAGTAGCCTCCCCTGGGCTGCTCCAGCCCCCCAGGGAGCAGATCTGAGGCCTCTGTGCTTCCCGGAATGGCCCGTCCCCGGACGCCTGAAGCGGACGGGGCCAGGCTACATACGTCCGTCAGGTGCACATACAATGAAGGTCACCTGCAGAGCTCTGGCGACCCCTCCTGGGGCGGGCCGGGCCCACAGCACCAGGACCACTCTGCTCAGGATGGGGGCCCACGAGGCAGGGCTCCACTGGCCCCCCAGCTCTGCTTCTAGCCTCCCCCAAGCCTTGGTTTCCTGTCCGAAGGATGGGGCAGCGGCGTCCCCCCAAGTCCACCTGCCGGTACTTACCCATCAGGTTCTGCCGCTCTTCCTTCTTCCGGGCCTTCTGCTTGGCCTCCAGCTGCACCACCGAGAGGGACGGCCCCACTGTGGGGCTGGGGAGGGCACTGGCCGCAAAGCGGGCCAGCAGGCCCAGCCCACTCTCCTCCAGGCCTGGCGACAGGGCCCGTTCCCGGGGCCCCAGCCTATAGCCGCCGGCAGCCTCGTCCTCCTCCTCCTCCAGCTCATCCTCCTCGTCCTCCTCCTCGGAGCTCTCATCTGGTGCAGAAAACAGGGGGCGAGTCAGAGCCTTGGCCCGGGTGGGTACCACCCCCCACCGCCCCTGCTCGGCCGGGGCACCAGCGAGGGATGCCACAGCTCCAGCCTAGCTCCTCACTCCTCACCGGCCGGGGGTGGTCCAATACCAGCCCACAAGTCCCCCCGATGGCCCAGTGACCCCATCACAGCAAGCCCAAGACATGGGCATCCCGGACAGCCCAGAGGTGGGCAGCGGCCTTGGGAATCAGAGGGTTTCTGTAAGGGGAACACCACATGCACCTGTGCTGTGGGGAGGGGGACAGACACACGGACAAGGACTGGAGACAGCTCTCTCCACCGTCTCACGCACGCGCGCGCGCACACACACACACACACACACGCCCCGACATACAACATGGAGGCTGAGGAAGGAGGCAGGAGAGAAGGAAAGAGGAGGCCAGGGAGGGACAGAAAGGAGGCGGGAGAGGGCCCTGGGGACTCAGGCGCCTGGGGGTCTGGGGCTGGTGGTGAGAACGTGGAGTTTGATCTCCTCTTGGGGGAGTGGAAACCCCCTGGGTTGTAGCCCTGAGCAGAGGCTGGGATCCAAACTTGACTTCCAAGGATCCCCCTGAGCCAACAAGCCTGGGGCAAATCTCAGCCCTCCGTGAGCACCTATTGTCTCATCTGTGGCAAGGGGTGGTCTCCCCAGCGCCCCCCCTCCCCCAGGTAAGGGGAGGCTCCCAATATGTAGGAGAAAGCACTTCGCAGGCTCAACAAGCATCAAACAAACAGGGCAAGCCTGTTGAGCAGAAAGAAGCCACTGTCCCCAAGGCCAAGGGAGCCACAAGCTGGCTATGCCTCACGACCCATGGGGAGCCAAGAAGGGAGAAGCACCCAGGTCAGCCCACTCTACACCAGGAGACGAAGACTCGGTGCAGCCAAGTGCTCAGGCAGGACTCAAACCCAGGGCTGCCTGGCTGTCTTGCCACCCAGAATCTCCTGGAAAGAATCTGAAGGAGCTTCAGCCTGTGTCTCCAGCTGGTGAACAGAGATGTACTTCTCCATGGGAACCGGCCTCCCGCCTGGGAACCTGCAGCCCTGAGCCCAGCTCGGGCCACGGGAACAAAGGCGGGGCAGGTAGCAGGCTGGCAGGCAGGGGCAGGAAAGGCAGTGCTCCCTGCACATGAACCGAGCCCTCCAAGAGACTGTAGGCAGGTAACGAGCTTGCTTCCGACCTTCCCCAAGAGACAGGCTGACACCACAAGGGCAGGCAGGCACGAGAGCATCAGAAGCCAACTGCCCACGAGATGCCCAAGGGACATCTGCCCAAGGGTGGGGTCTGCCCAGACTGCTGGGAGTGTGAAGGTGGCTCTGGGGGCTGCTGACCAAGGGCAGGGCCAGGCGAGGCTGGAGGTGCCCCTCTGCAGCAGGAAGGGGGAAGGGAAATACGGAGGTGGCCCAGATCCCCCCTACTCTACCTTGGGAAGCACCTGCGCTCAGGGGATGGAGAGGGACAGAGACAGCTGGCCAAGTCCACGTTCTCCCACCACGCCCCAAGCCACCTGCCTGCTTGCGTGCAACTAACAGCCCAAAGTGGCGGCCCTGGGTGCGCCAATGGAGGCAGGGGCTCTGTCTAACCCTTAACCGAGGGAGCCTCGGTCTGTGCCGAGCGACCCCTCGGTGAGGAAGGTGGAGATGAGCTCAAGGAATCCCTGAAGGGAGTTGAGAAAGGCAGGAGGCAGAGACAGAGGTTTGTTAGGAGGAGGAGGAGGGGGAGGAGGGAGAAAGGAGGAGGAGGGGGAGGAGGAGGAGGAGCAGGAGGAGGAGACCCGGCCCCCCGGAGCAATGGATGAAGCAGGATGGAGGCCAGCGGGGCAAGCAGGCAGGCAGTGCGCACTTGCGGTCCATTCACATTGCAGACATCACATGGTTCTGTCTCCGCCCCAGCGGGCCACAGCGGCAAAGCAGGCTAAGTGTAGGCAGACTTTCGACAGCGCCTGGGTCCCCCACAGCGGGCCTCCCTGGGGTGGGCCAATTTGAGCAGGGTGGCGGGCGGGGGGCTGGCCGGGGTGGGGGCACGGGGTCAGACGTGTGGCCGGTTTTCCCTTGTAGAGAAGGCCTCCCCTGGCTGCTCAGGTGTGGAGACTCCAGAACTCTCTCCCATCCAGGAGTCCCCATCGGCAACGTCCGGTGGGGGAGGGCTGGCTCTGGGTTTCCGGATGCCCGGGATGTCTATGTTGGACACCAGTCGGCCAGCAGCAGCCCAATCCCAGCACCCTGAGACGGGAGAGTGCTTGGAAGGGAAAAGTCAAAACCAGGGCGTGCTTCCCCCAAAGCGGAGACACAGAGGATCTTGGTCTCCCGAGACGCTCCCCACCTCCGGCTGCTGGGAGCGTGACAAGCCCCCACTGGCTGTTTCCCATGGCGGCCGGTCTACTCAGGCTGGGGTCTGCGGGGCAGGGGGAGTAGAGGGGGTCTCCGGACCAAGAAAGCCTTTCTAGAGCTGTCCACACCTGAGGTCACAGGGCTTGCCAAGGGCAGAGGGTAGAAAAAGTCCCAACAAAGAAGCCCAAGCAAATAGAGAAAAACTTTTATAAAAAGAAACAAAAAACACCACCAACAAAAATCTCTTGGCTCAGTACAGTGGGGTTGTCTGTTGTTAACTTGGTTCGGTTTCCAAAACCCGATTGATAAATGCCAAAGCAATCCGCTGCTGCCATAGCCGATGGGGGCAAACCCCGAGGAGGGGGGGTGCAGAGGGGACACAAAGAAAAGGGTTTTGCCTACCTACGGAGCAACGAGCCAGGCTCGCACCCAAGCTCAGTGACCCGCTGCGCCGTCTGCCCTACTCCCAGCCTTCGCTTTGCGTCCAGAGTGCAGCGTGAGAGCAAATGCAAGAGACCAAAACAGACATTCAAAGCATCATGGGTAGGGATCAAGGGTGAAGGTATGGTCAAGCTGCTGGGAGGAGAGAGCAGACACTAGAAAGCCAAGCAGTCAGGTGTTTTAGTACCGGATGTCAGAAGTCCCTATTACCCAAATATCCCTGTCAAGACCTCGCCAGCTGGTGTGCGCAGCAAGGCCCCTCCCCTCCCCCTATCTGGGCTCTCTCCACGGCTGCATCCGGCCTGGTCTGAGGGCCCCTGGCTCCCTCTGCCCACTCTGGGCCAATGGCCCCTTGCGAAGAGATCAGAGCGGGAGGGGCTGCCTGCTTCTCTACAGGATCTGAGCTGGGGCAGGAGAGCTTAAAAACATGGAAGCTGGAACTTTGGCTTTAAAGGGGAGGAGCCCGGGGAGGAAAGGAAGGGGTCAGGGAATGATGAACCAGCCAGACTGGTCTGCAGAGGCCAGGGCTGAGGGAGGCCCGGCGAAGGAGGCTGGCTGGTCCGTTAGTGGCCTCCCCCCCAGAGGCCCAGACTGAGGGCAGCAGCACAGGAGAGTCCCAAGGGCACCTGGCCCCCTGCTGTGCCGTCTCCTGGTCACCCAAAATGGATGTGGGCCAATCAGGACGAGGGGTGTGGGCAGGGAGAAGGCGGACCAGGAACGAAATCAGGGTAGAGTCCAGTCCCAGGGCCCAAGCCAGTTCCTGTCCAGGTTGGCCTCTACGTGTCTGGGCCTCACTCAGGGAGCGTGGGGTCCGGGCTCTGGGAATCCCTGAAGGGGGGGTCCACCCTGAAGCAAATGCTAAAGTAGGGTGAGGAAACACTTAGGGATCCTCTGGCTCCCCCGCCGCCCCTGGGACGCACCTAACCCGGGCAAAGTCAGAGCCAGGGTGTTCGCAGGGGTCACTGAACCCCACCCTCTCTTCACAAGTGAGGCGAATGAGGTTCCCCGGGCTGGGCCGGGGTGCCAGCAGACCAGGCCTGTGGGCTCCTAGGCCAGTGCTCTCGGCGAAGCCTGTGCCCCGCCGCTCAACACGGCAATGAGGCCCACGCTTTCACATCTCACAACAAAACTCGGGGCAGCAAATGGTCTTGACCCTGCACTGCCTACATGCCCTTTAAAACAGAAATATGTGTTAGGAAACGAGTGTTCGTATTTTTAAACCGCTGTTACACAGGAACAGAGCTTTAAGAAAATAAAAAAAAACAAACGAGCAGCTAAAAAAAAAAAAAATTAAAAAAAGGAAGAAAGATGAAGCTGGAGGTGAACGCAGCTGACTTTCGGTCTGAAGAATGAAACGCATGCCAAGAGCTACCGGGGACATCTGAACAATAGAAAAGAGCGGCAGACTGCACACCCCAGCTCTGCCCCTTGGTGGGGGGGGGGGGGGGGGAGGGGCGGGGGGGAGGGGAAGGAGGGACAAAATGGGGGGAGCAGCAACCTAACGGTCTAGTAAGGACACAGCAAGAGAGACAAGGCACACGGGTTTAGTTAAAAATGAACTCGGTATGTTTAATAAAGCTTGGTATTACCAAAATCGCGGTACAAACATCAAGTCACACGCCCACACGACAGAATTCCATTTACAAAATGTCCCTCGGAGGCCTCCTCCGGGTCCGCGCCCGAGAGCGCCCAACCCAGGCCTGCGGTCTAGGGGGCAGAGGAGGCGAGGAGGAGGGCAGAGGGGGAGAATGGACAGGGGTGGAGACTAAAAACAGTCCATATAAAAGCTCAAAAAGAGCCAGGCCGTGGCGTTATCACAATGATACAGGTACAGGTAAGAACAAAAATAAAGACTCAGGCGGATACGGCAGGCTACGCTGCCAAGAACCAAGACGGCCGCCCTTCCCGAGGCGTCCCAGACGGGCCACCTCTGCCCGCCATCTCCTGCCATCTCCTGCGTGCTCGCTCGCTCGCGCTCGCTCTCTCGCGCTCTCTCTCACTCACTCTCTCGCTAGGAAACACGGAAGGTATTTTGTGTTTGGAGCTAGTAACCTTGGTCAAACGAGTCCTCCGAGGAATCGCTGAAGGAGGATCGGGCCTCGACCTCTCGAAGCAGCAAACAAAAGGGCTGCTTCCTGCCGGCGGCCGGCTTGGGTTTGAGAGTCCGGGCGGCCGCCAGGCCCCGCTCGCTCAGCTTGGGGCCCCCGGCCGGCTTGCCGTTCTTTGCCACCATGCCACACAGGATGGAGGACGTCAGTTTGGAGCTGGACGGGCCTTGGGCAGACCACTCGTCCTTCAGGAATCCTTCGTCTTCCTCTGAGTCCGTATCTGCAGTCAAAGTAGTTTTTGACACAGTAAGTCATGGGGTGCTGGGCGGGGAAGGGCTGGCGTCTCTCGCTACTAGCGGTTTCGAGAAGGCCCTGGCGCGTGCTAGGGCAGAGAGGTCCAAATGCCCACTGGCTGCGGAACAAGCCGTGCCCCACCGCCTGGACCTCTCGCCTCTCGCCCGGGAGGCCTCCAAGCCACAGGCATCACAGAGCTTGTCCTGTCCGGGCTGGCCGCTGCCGGCCCCGCCCACCAGACAGCCACTTCTGCCAAGCCCTTTCCGGGCCCTGGGGGGAGGCAGGAGCCCCACACTCGTGAGGGTCTCGCCCGTGGTCATGGAGGTCACTGCACCCAGCACGTGGGGACACGGGGAGGGACAAGGCCCAAGAAAGGAAGGGCCCCGGTAAAGCTCTTCTCCCCCAGAATACCCGTTTGCCCCGGCACAGGGTGGCACAGGCAGGCTCACGACGACAATCACGCACGCGCACCCCAACTCCCCACCCAGCAGCATCCCAAAGGCGCGTCGAGATGGGCCATCGTGAAAGCGGTTGCACCAAGGAAACTGGCAAATGATGGGACAACTCAAGGCTTCCCCCCAACTTTTTCCTATCGAAGGGCCGGGCTGCCAGCACACTGCTGCTGGCTTCCCTGTCTCCGGCCTCACCGTGCAGGTGAGGTCAGGGTTCCCAAGCTCTCCCGGGAGAGGATCCCCCAGCTTTGGGGAGGGGGAGTGCCACGGTCAAGCAGGCACAGCTCTGGCCCCTTCCAAGCCCATCCCAACCAAGAATTCATTGGAAGAAAGGGCTCGGCAGCCAGAAACTATAACCCCTTGATCTGATCAAATCCACTCGGAACGAGAGGAACACTAACAGAGACACAGCTCTGGCAGCACCTGCCATTTGCAAATCCACAAGAAAACTATATGCGTTGGGTGCAGGAGGCGAGGGGGACGCAGCGTCTGCTGGCTGCCTCCTCCTCTACCTGGGCTTTCCACGTCAAGACCCCAACGGCAGGATGGCCTCCAAACTCCAGGCAGAGCTAGGACAAAGACAAGCCCCACCAGGCCCCTGCCCATCGTTCCCAAGGCCGCATCCCAGGCCAGAGCCACTCGTGGGTGATGACAACCGAATCGGCTTCCCACCAGGCACGTCCCCGACCCCTACAACCCAAGAGTTGTAAAACCCCAAAGCGAAAAAGAGAAGAACGTTCTGTTCTCTCCTCCCATCTCCTGCCCCAGCCATCCCTGTGCTAGAAAACACTCTTGTCCTCTTTGTGACCGTGTACTCTCGCTTACCTAGAACCGCAGAAAAGCCAACATAAAAATACAAACAAGGGCCCTCTCCAGATCCAGCCGCGTATCAGAGCCAGCATCTAGTTGGAGTCAGACCTTTAGACCTGTATGTTGCAACGTTTACTCACTTCTCACCTGGACGATGGAATTTAGGCACAGACCCAACAGCTAGACTAGCAATCTGAACATCGCTTTGCGCATGCACACACGTGCGCACAGCGGACTCACTGGCTCAGAGCACGCCAAACATCTCAGAGGCTGAACCGGTCTCTGGTCTCTAAATGTACCCCAACCACCTAGAAGTGGGAAGGTACAGGATTCTTCCCTGGCAACCAGCCAGGCGACACCCAGTGGCCACTCACCCTTGAAACATAAGAGCCGCAGCAATGCTCCCCACTCCCTCCATCGTTCCAAAACCAGCAGAGATACAAACAGCAGAGGAAAACCCTTCTTCCCTCTTCCTCCAGAGCTAGGAGTTTCTGGTATGAGCTCATGGTGGCCATGGGCCAGGGCACTCCTGCTCGGATCATACCCATCACGACCGGAGGGCCATCAAAGCTATCGCAATCAAGCATGTCCTGGGCACATAAGCCACAAAGGCGCTGTTTACTTCACACGCGTCTCTGCATCAGCCCTAGAGACCCTTCAGTCCACAGCAACCAAAACCACGAACATTAAAACACACACACACACACACACACACACACACACACACACACACACACACACACACGTATGCGCGCGCGTCAAGTTCTTCACTGACGTGAACTCCCTTAAAGTTCAGGACAGCCATGGGAAGCAGACGATGATAACCCCATGTCCACAAAACTTTATTTCCTTTCCTTAAGAAAACAAACTTTCTAAAAACATTACAAGTGTCCGCTTTCTTGCACGTGACGTTCAACCGCTGCCCTCCCGACACCTCATGGACCACGCAGAGTCAATCAAAAGCCCAGACACACACAGCCAGGCAGTCGTCAAGGGAAAAAGCCGCCCACCCCAGTCGGAGCCTGGGGACTCCCAAAACGAACCCCGCGGACAACTGCCAGGAGCCACGAAGCCCCGCCTGGCTCTCCTGCGGCGGCCACACGCTTGGTGCGCATCGGTCCTGGGCACTAGGGGCTCGGCCCACACACGCACCACGCAGCGGCCCCGGGGCCCCTGGAGAGCCGGGCGGGCCGGCCCAAGGCCCACGGCCCACGGCCCACGGCCCACCGCCCAGGTAAGGAACTCTGACGCGGCGGGCTCCGGGCCAGTGCGAGACCGCTCAGCCCCTCCGCGGCTGCGCTCCCAGGCTCCACAGCTCCCGTCCTGGGAGCCGAGCCATCCGGGCCCCGCCAACTCCCCACCCCTGGCGGTCAACCTCGCCCGGCCTCGGCCTCCACCCTCGGGAACGACGCGGGGCAGCCACTTGGAGGACTGTTTTTGTCGGAAACAAAGTGAAACACGGCCCGCACAGCCCTCGGTGCACCGACCAGCACGGCGCCCGCTCCACGGACACCGGACACCGTTCCTCTGAATCTCCGGTCCCAGGACAGAAAGCCGCCTGTGGGCAGGGGAGACGGACTCCTCTCTATGGTCATCGCGAGCGACCGCTCTAGGCCCAGCGGCCGCCAACTCGGTGGCGCAAAGCCTCCCACACTGACGGCTTCCCCTCGAACAAGCGAACAAGCGGAAGGCCGGTACACGAGGGCAGGCGGACTTCCGCTCCCACCCGCCAATCACGGGCGCCCGCCAATCACAGGCACTTCTGCTTTAGGCACCCACCCCACCCCCACCCCACGCACGCACTTCCGGCCTGGAGCCCGCGCAAAAGCAGGAGACGTTCGAGCGCCCGCGAGATGCAGAGAGAGGAGACTGCGGAGAGGAAACGCCCCGAGGCGGCGCGGCGTCCGCTACTTACTGTAGGAGTAGCTGCTCACTTCCGAGGCGAACGGGGAGTGGGCCGACTTGGGCTGGCCTCTGGCCTTGAAGCCCACCTCCATCTTCCTGGCTTTGGCGGCCCTTTTGTGTTTACCTTCTCTGGAGGCTTTGAGAGACAGGCTGAGGCCTTTGGCCAGCGCCTTCCGGTCCTTGCCCAGCAGGCTGTCATAGGGCGTCAAGTACCTGCCGCAGCCCCCGCTCGCTTTGGACTTCCCTCCAGAACTGTCCGAGAACTTGAAGGGCGACTTCAACTTGTCCTGCTTCGTGAGGGAGAGGGCCTTGTCCAGCTTGCTTGCCAGTTGCTCCTGGTCACTGGCCATCTTCTTCTTTTTAATCTTTAGCTGGAGAGGGAAGTTGGGGAGTCACGGGTTAAGACGTTTGGCAAAACAGGATCGTGTGTTTCGGTGCCCAGACTGTGCCGAAGCTGGGCTCCGGTCCTTTCCTCCTGCCTCTGTGGCTCCTAGCAAGCTGCTCACCTCCTCTTAGCCTCAATTCTTCTGCTCTGTAAATCGGCGGTAATTATGTATGGGCATCTTGGGGGTTTTTCTGAAGATGAACAAGATCAGGCCCACAAAGCTTTTATCACCGAGCTGTTACTGCGGTTACAGTTCTCATGAACACTGGCATTTCCACTGGCTTTGCCTGGCGCTGTCTGGTGCCTCCTAGGGAAGCCCTTCAAGCAGGCAGCACAGCCCATGAGCAGAAGGCAGCTGGATTAGGTCAGAGGCATGGAACCGAGATGGAAAACCCAGGTCATACCGTGGATTCCCACCTAAAGCAGCCCATCCAACTAAATGTGCCTAGCCGACAAGAGAACGCCCTATGAGCGTGCCCTGGGTGCCTGAAGCAGAAAGCACGACTCAAGATTTCACAGATTAAATTCCTGGTTCCAAGTCTGCTGTAGTCACTCATTGTCAAAGGGAAATGTGCAGTTTCAAAGCCGTTAATGCCCCTCATTTGAACGTTTTGTCTCTATTTTTCTTGAATCAGGTAACCTATTGTAAGGCGGGGGATAGTTGGGATAGGGCCATTTAAACAACAAAAGTATCCTTCACAATTTGTGAATAAAGGATGCTGATCTACAAACTGGCTCTATTCCCTCCTCCTGGATGCAGTCCCCCTTATGTGTGTTATTTCGCTCTGATGGCCAAATCAACATACAGCCCCTTGCATGGGGCCTTATGGGGAAAGATGACAAGGTACATTAGTATTTAGAGACAAGGGCCTTAAGTGGCCGATTTCAATGCTCTGCAGAAATCAGAAAAATCAAGGAGCTGGCTCTCACCCCATTACCTCTGGAGAGTTCACAAGGAAATTACGATGGGATCAAGCCCTTGCTTCTGAGAACTACAGAATGGTGAAGCTGCTCGTTGAACAATTACACTGTTAAACAATAGTAACTGTGTTATCTGGTTGAGAACTTGCAATCTCTCTTCCTGGCTTCAGCAAAGGGTCACCGAGCATGCATGGGGGGGGGGGGGGGGGGAGTGGCTTTCCGTCTCCGCTCTACCTGAGGCTGCGCTAGTCTGGTTAAGTCTCTGACCTCCTCTGGGCCTGGATTTTCTCCTCTGTGCAATAAGGAAGACTAGAGGACAGTCCTTCTGGCACTAAGACAATCATTTCTACAGTGTCTGTGCAGCAGGCGGGGCCAACAGACCTGCAAAGGGAGCGTGAACTCTGGCACACCCTCCAGACCTTCCACTCTAAGATGGCAGCATCTCTGGAACACAGGGTTACTGACCTGACTCATGAAGTCCGACGAGGCTTCGTGCTCGTCCCAAGGCTGGTTCCTGCCCCTAGCTTTCCCTGTTCCAACCAGGGCATCGTGTTCCTCCTCAGGTCCCTTGTGTCTCTTCCTCATCCCTGCTCCAAGCTCGTACTCATCCGACGTCAGCAGGGGCTTGCTGCTCAGCCTGAAACCCAGAGGCACTGCTGGTCAGCACGCTGGCCAGGAAAGACTCAAGGGTTGGGGGTCCGCCCTCACAGCCCTGAAGGGTGGGCTCTGGATGTCGAAGCACAGACAGTGATGGCAGAGTGACGAATCTGGGGAGACGGATCCTGTAAAACTATGGTGCTGGGATTCTATTTGTGAGTGGGGCAGAATGAGAGTTTAACCGGAAAGAAGAAACACTTCTCCAAGGCAGTATCCTCTGCTGGCCTCTTTCTTGTGCTTCTTCACACATACACTCACACACACACCTTATCAAAACATGCCAAGAGTAAAGATCAGAAATGTCCAAGAAATCCCCCAGGATTGGAAGGGGAGTAAGAGCCACTGGCTGGTCTCCTGCACCCCTGGGATTAAGACAGTCGGGACACGGTCCTAGGTTGAAGGCTTCTCTTGCCTGCTTTAAGCTAAACCCTCACAAGTAATAACAGCAGCTAATTTTTACTTGGTGCTTACTATGTGTTCTGTTCCGTGTTAGTGTTTGATACTTGAGCCACAAAACAATGTTCCACATCCTGTTTTTACACGTGGGGAAACTGAGGCTCCAAAAAGCTAACACCCAGCCCAAGGTCACAACAAACACTGGATGGAGCTGGGACTCACAAGTAGGAACAGACGCCCACCTCCAGAGGCTGTGCTCCTAACCAGTGGCTGTGTGCTGGCGGCCCCAGCCCCTGTGGTTTCAGGAACTGCTTCCCTGCCCTCCTTTGGCTGGTTTTAGGGGATTTCTTCCTCTTTCCATCCTCTCCTCAAACAGGAACATCCAAGGAGGACAAATCCAAGTCGTGGGGACGCTTGGGGTGATCTGACAAGCCCTGTGGCCGATCCACTGCCTCTCCTGCGCCTTTTAGGGGCACCCTGTGGCCCCTCTGCTTCCTCAAGCCAAGCACCAGGCCACCTACTGTCTGCCCTGCTCCGATGTCCCGGGCTGGGGCACACTCCAACCCCGCTCTTTTGATGGGCCTCATTCAGCTCCTGCTACTCCATGACACCCAGGGAAGACCGCAGCATCATTCCTACCCACGCTCAGCCTGGAGGAAGAGCTCTCATCCCAGCCACCATTCAAGAAAACCTCCAGAGACGCCACACGTAGCTCCTGCTGCCGCTCAAGGAGTGTGCAAAGGAGCGGCCCCGGGTCACAGGCTCGGGCACGACAACCCAACAGGTCAGGCCAGGAGGACAAGAGTGACGCTGTCAGTCACGGAGGGAAGTAAGTGACAGCACAAGTCAGAACCCGTCCCAGGGGGCTGGAAGCTCAGCGGATCCCTCTGCAGGGAGGAGGTGTACGGAGAAGAGCAGGAATTCGTCCCTAACCGTGGAGAAAGCAGGTGTGGCGGGAAGATGGGCGAGGCACTTGGCTCATGGCACAGAAACCTCTCTCACTGGGGTCACCTGCCCACTCAGTGCCGGGTGGATGAGTCTGCCTGTCCGTTCCGCCACTCGCCTGGCTCGCCCTCCTGGCCCCGGGCGGCGCGCACCGTGCTCCCTGAGAGCTACCAAACCAGGTGGGTCGGAGCCCGAGGGACTCGAGGTCCCCGGTGCCCAGACGCAGGCCCTGCGTGGGCCTGTGCTCCTCCCCTCCGAGCTCTGTGCCAGTTCCCGACCCACCGAGGGGCCAGCCTTACTTTCCGCTACTGTTGCGGCTCTTCCCTCTCTTGCGGGGGGGCGACAGGGTGCTCAGGGCGTGGGTCCGTTTCCTCGGCCTGCCAGGGCCTCTGCGTGCCAAGCTTCTATGGGGTTCCTCGCGCCTGTCCCTTAAAAAGAATCACACGCTCGGCTGTGAACCTGGGGGGTGGGGGGGGGCGCGGAGAAGGACATACGATGCACACACGTCACTCGGGTCCACACACACCTCTAATGGCCTACCACAGCCAACCTACTGAGCGCCAGCGCCTAGGAGAGCCCAACCAGGGCGCCGCCTGCCGCGGCCTTGTCACCCGGCCGGCCGGGGCCGC
The DNA here is from genome assembly GCF_024362965.1 of Panthera pardus. NCBI lineage: Eukaryota > Metazoa > Chordata > Mammalia > Carnivora > Felidae > Panthera > Panthera pardus. Next base: position 12,290,935 of record NW_026526969.1, on the reverse strand, counting down.
GGGGTGTGGCTGGGGTGCGGCCGGGGTGCACACTCACTCGGAGTCGCGGCGTCTCTGCAGCTTCACCAGCTCTCGCTGCTTCTCCTTGTACCGCCGCTGGACCTCAGCCAGCCGCATCCGGAAGTCCAGCTCCATGGCATCCATGCTTTCCAAGGAGGACTTCATGGCGTACATCTGCGGGGAGAGCGGGGTAAGGATGCCAACGCCCACCGGCTCCCACCACCTGGCCAGGCATCCGCTCAGATGGGAACGGCGAGGCCTGATGGTGACCGGGGCCCAGCTCACGCCTCACCTGCCACTTCACTAGCCCTGGCCGTGGGCAGAACGCGGCACGGGGACCAAAACTCAACTCTGCAGGGCCGCGTCAAGGCCGAAGCGGCCCGAGACAGCCGCTCCCAACAGTGTGGGCCGTCGTGTTATCCATCGCTTACAGAGGCCCACAGGCACCAAGGGGCACAGCCAGGCCTGCTCTTCCTGACCCGCCAGGCGGTCGCCCATTATCACGCGGATAAACGGAGACCCAGAAAGGGGATACGGCTTGCCCGGGACCGCACGGCAAGTCAGCGCTGGAACCTGGACTCGGATCAGGCCCTTTCGACTCCAAAGCCAGCCGTGTCCCCAGCAAGATGGAGTCTCTGGGGGACCCATCTCTGCTCCCACCCCACGGGCCACAGGCAGGCAAAGACAGGCCCGGGACACCTCACCCGCTCCTCCTTCTTCTGCATCCAGCTGTACTTCTTGTTGGGGTTCAGCTCCCGCGGAAGCCGCAGGTTCTTGAGCGGGTCCACGAAGGGACTGTCCAGCACCTCCTTCAGCATGTGGCTGCTGGCCGCCAGCAGGCTCTCCAGCGAGGGCCGCACCACCGGGCCCCGCTCTGCACCTGCACATAGGAGGCAGGTGAGCCCACGCCTCTGTGCCCGCCCCGCCGTGCTCCCTGGGGGCAGCCCACCCCACTCAGACCCCAAACAGGGAGAAGAACGAGCCCAGGACCAGCTCAGGGCTTGCCCGAGGCCACATGGCCCCCACGATGCTGACGGGACCCCGGCCTTGCCGAGAGCCAAGAAATGGTGCTAAGTGAGGAGAACAGGCAGAAGCCGGGGCACACGGCATGGCTCTGTTCCAAACGTCCACTGCCGCCCAGAGAAAATGGCCACGAGCGGCCAGGCGCCCACAGAGGTGCGTTCTAGGCTGTGCCTCTTTCTGCTCATCTGTCCTTTAAACTTTCCACAGGGAATATGCATGGTTTTCACATCCAGGAAGAAAAGGGCCCAAATTAAGCTTCATAAACTGCAAAAGCAGTAGGAGAACACAAAAAAGACAAACCAAGCAGAAAGGTGCGAAGAAACGAAAACCCTCCCCGCCCCCGCACAAAGCTGGCCCCGCCACCAGAGGCACCACTCTCGACATTCTGGTAGAGGGCTCCAAAAATACCGACCCCCACTCGAACACACGCAACGTCCGTGGGCATCCTTCGTAAATGTGGGAACGGCATCAACGCATACATACGGTATCACACCTTTTTCCACCTACCCTCTTTTCACGGTAGCGCATAACAGCAATCTACTACGTGTCGTTAGCTTGGACCTTATGAATTGTAACTGCCGTTTCTACAGGTCAGCAACTTTTATGTGGCCAAACCCAGTAACAACTGCCTAGAGTTCTCTTGCATTGCTCAGTTTTAATTAATCTAAATAATCCCCCATTAAACGGCATTTCTATTTTTTCTTTTTCTTTTGCGGGGGGTGGGGGGGTGGGTGGGTAGTGGAGGCACAGGCACACAGCAAGGACACGTGTTTCAGGAAAATTCCTCTCTGTGATTAACACGATTAAGGTATGTGCATTTATCTAATAAATATTCCCACTACCCTTCAGAAAGGGCATGCCACCCATCTCCCCTCCAATCTCTCCCAGAGCAACAGTTTTTTTTAATTGGCGTTGTCTTTGTGATCTAATATGTGATCAGTTTTTATGAATGTTCCACACATGCCTGAAAAAAAATATTTTTAAAGAAAATTTTTTTTAGTGTCTATTAATTTTCGAGAGAGAAGGATCGAACACGAGCAGGGGGGGCGTAGAGAAAAGGGACACGGGATCCGAAGCAGGCTTCCGGCTCCAAGATGTCAGCAAAGGGCCCGACGCGGGGCTCGAACTCCCAAACCTCGAGATCATGATCTGAGCTGAAGTCGGATGCTTAACCGACCGAGCCACCCAGGCGCCCTCAAAGCATATTCTTTACTACCGACGCGTACAGTTCCATAAAACAGACATCACTGATGGTCTCGCATAGATCAGGGCTTCTCGACCTTGGCGCTATCCACGTTTTGGTCAGCTCATCCTCTGCAATGGGGGCAGCCATCCTGGGCATGCGCTGTGGGAGGTTCAACAGCATCCCCTGCCTTTCCCCACTAGATGTCAGCAGTACTCCCCCAAGCTGCGACAACCAACCGGGTCACTGCCAGTTGAGAACCAGCGGTTTTGCTCTTACAGGCATGGGCACGGAGGCTGCAGTGAGCCCCATCAGCTCACGAGGGCCCACCCCGAGGTGACGCCTATGCACCAGACCACCCCTCAAGGTCATCCGAACCGGAAGATTCTCAGTTGTTGGGTAAGGCAGGAGAGCACCGCTCCATCACAGAGGAGGGGACCGAGGTGCAGCTTCTGTCACCTCCTTCACCTTCCAAACCAGTCTGGCTGAGGCTCTCCCAACTGAGGCCGGGGAGCCTGGTGACTCTAGGCCATCTGCTACGGGATGTATCATGTCCCCCCTCCCCGCCCTCCACACATTTAAGTCCTGACCCTACTATTTCAGAAAGTGATCTTATTTGCAGAGTCTCTACAGAGGACACCAAGTTAAAGTGACCAGATGAGCCCTAATCCAGTAGGACTATTTGTCTATAGAAAGGAGAAAGCTGGAGACAAGCACGGAGGCAACCGGGCAAGGACACGAGGAGAAGACGGGGTCCACGCGCCAGGAAAGAGGCCTCAGCAGGACCCAGCCCTGCCCATGCAGTGGTCTAGAACATGCAGACGCCCCCCAGTCTGTGGTACTTGTGACAGAAGGCCTGGCTAACACACAGCCTCATGGCTGTACCAACGCAGGGGTGACCTGTGGGCCGCGGGAAGCTCGACGGGCGACCAGGGGCCTCTTCAGCGTTCCATCGGCAGCTGCCTGCTGGGTAGAGAAGAGGGCCACCAGCCTCTCCCTCACCCTTGCTATGTACACACCCCTGCACACCGGCACCTCCAAGTGTGCTTTCCAGCCCAGGGTCACAGATCCAGCCGCGGGCCACACCTCCAATGCAGAAACCAGCTGTGGGTCCCAAAACCTCCTCCCGCTGCTTCCTGCAAAGTCTGCCCTTCCGGCGGCTCAGGCTAGAAACCCTGGAGTCGCTCTTACACCAGCTCGGAGCCGGCAAAGCCCTCTGGCTGCTCCACCTTAACTTCTACCCAGAATCCTCTTGCTCCTCACCTCTACCCACCACCCCGGCCTGGCCTTCCTGCATCCCCCCTTGCCTCTGCGTCAAGTGTCTACACAGCCCCCCAAAATGACACTATTTAAGTCTGATCCTATCACTGTAACTCCAAGCCCTCCTCCAGTGGGTGCCCAGGGCCCCATGCCCGCCCCCTCCCACCAACCCCTGGCGGCCACCACTCTCCTCCTCCCACTCCACCCCAGCCCCAGCCTCCTTGCTCTGGTTCCAACGTGCTACACGTACTGTTGACCTCAGGGCCTTTGCAGGTGCTGTTCCATCAGCAAATCCCCCAGAAGAGTTCCTCCCTGGCCTTCCTTGGGTCACTTCACCCAGAAGCGCCTCCCTCTGTAAGAGACCACCCTTCCCTCCTCCATCCTGTTCCCCTCCCAGTGTCTCCACCTACCCCCTATCACCACCTGACAGGGCCAAGGGCTATGCTCTGTGGCCCTCACGGAAAACCCACCAACTGTTGGTAGGATCAAGAGGGGGTTTGTCTCGTTCCAAAAAGTAATTTTTTGTGCCAAACTATTTAAATGAGTGAAAAGAAGTAATGAACTGGAGAACAAGAACCAAACAACAGACAGCTGTGGGGTGTGGGGGAGTGGGCATCACTTGTCCAAGCTTCCGGGGGACCATGTGACCATGGCGATGAAAAAGCCTTGAAAACGTGATTTTGTTTGGTCCCGGCAATTCCACCCCTGAGAATATACCCCCAGGAAAATCAGCGGTGGGGACAAAGATTTGTCACATTAGTTACAACAATAAAACAAAACCAAAGGCAAACTCAAATGCCTAACAACCTAGGGCCAGCTAAGGCATTGAAGGCTGGGGCCTCCACTAGGTGGAAAACTCGACTGTCCCCTAAGAAAATGTTTAAAGACCCAGAGCCTTGGGGTGCCTAGGTGGCTCAGTGGTCAAGTATCCAACTTCGGCTCAGGTCATGATCTTGAAGTTTTTGAGTCCGAGCCCCACGATGGGCAGCACAGAGCCTGCTTGGGATTCTCTCTCTCCCCGTGTCTGTCTCTCCTCCCCTGCTCACGCACCGTCTCTCTCAAAACAAACTTAAAAAAAAAGAAGAAAATAAAAACACATAGCTGTAGAAAATATTTAATAAAAAATATGCTAAGCGAAGAGAGCAGCTTACACAGCATTGTTTACAAAACGATCTTAATTTTAGAAGCGTATGTGTGTAGAAAAAGTTCTAGAAAAAATGCACCAAAACACTGGCAACGCTATTATTATCTCTCTGACAGCTGTCGCCTGGGCCCCTCCCTCCTCTGCGCTGATTCTGGGCCGAGCGTGGGGTGGCAAGGCTTGCCTGGCCCACGGCTCCTCCTGTACACATTTCTTGGAGCGCCCTGAGTTTCTGTATTGAACACCTGCGTTTTTTGTGCCCAGCCCAGAATTCGCTGCCCTTCTGCTGAAAGCACCCATTCCCTGCAGCCCGGTGGTGACAGCCCCATTGGGGGGGGGGGGGGGTTGGGGAGGATGCACAATCAGCCCGTTCCATCCCATCTCCCAGCCCAGAGAGTTTGCTTCTGCACAAAGCATGACCCCCCAGGGAACTAACGAGAATGAATCAAATACCTTTGCCGGAGCCACCAGGAAAGAGGTGGCCTCTTTTGGGAGTCTGCTGAATTGGGCAGGCCCGTGGGCCTGCGAGAAGTATTGGGTGACCCCCAAGAGGACAGTGGGCCTGCCGTGAATGAGGACAACAGACAGAAAAGTGGAGCAGGCGGAGAGGGAGAGACGGGGAAGGGGTACACAGGACAAGAAACTCCCGATGACGGAGTGCCCAGATCCAGCCATACCTGAAACTTATTACCTAATTACCGCTGTACCTGGCTGCCGAGAGCCCATCAATTTCCCTCCCCTTTTTCTAAGCCAGTTCAAATGAGCCTTTCTGTCCCCCGCAACCCAAAGAATCACGCTAATACAAAACGCGGCACCGACAGAACGAGGAGAAACTTCACAGAGAAGCCCGCAGACCGAGCGCGCAGCGACACGAACGCACGTGAACGCTACTAACCTGTAGATGGCAGAGATGACAAATTCTGCCCCGTGTATTTCTGCCTCAACTTTTCAAAAATGGGTACGGGTAAACCCCATCCTGGGGATTTTCAAAATGTTTAAATCTTTAGGAAAAGTAAAACCACCAAAAATGCCATAGAAACCAACCGCCCATGGCGACTCACCTCCCACGTCCTGGCTCCTCTTCTCCAGCTCCAGCCCAGCGATCTCGCTCAGCAGGGTGATGCCGTGCAGGAAACTCTGCTCCAGGACCAGGCTCTGCGCCGCCTCCAGCTTCTCCAGGGCCTGGGCTCCGGCGCCCGGGGAGGGCAGAGGCCTGGCCTGGGGCAGCTCAGCAGCCGCCGCCAGGGCATTCATGCCAGCCAGCGGGTCCTCCGGACCAGGCAGAAACTGGTCGGAGCCTTCCTCCTCCAGGAAGCAGGTGCCGCCGGGCACAGGCGCGGCCTCCCGGGCCTCCAGGCTCAGGCGCTCTCCGTCCCCGGGGGGCACGTCACAGTCTGCCAACTCCAGGCCGGGCCGGGGCTCGCTCGGGGGCGCCTGGGCTAGGCCTTCCTCGGGCACCGCCTCTACCACGGGCACAGCCATGGGCACGTCGACGGGCACCTCCACCGGCTCCTCCTTGGCCTCCACCAGCGTCTCCGGCGTCAGTCGCGCCCCCAGGTCCGGGGCGGCCGCGCACGATTCCGTCCGGCCGGGTGAGGCGACCCGCGCTTCGGCCCCCTCCGCGAAGTCCGGGCACCCGGGGGCCTCCGCGACCCCCTGCCCTCCGGCGCTCGGGGCCTGGGCCTCCAGCAGGCCGCCTCCGCAGCCGGCCGCGGGGCTCGGGGCCGCCAGCGCTTCCTCGGGGGGCAGCGCCAGAGGCGACTCCAGCGAGGGCAGCTCGGCGGGACCCTCGTCCATGTCCTCCACCTCCGCCTTCACCTCCCGCTCTGCCAGCGCCTCTCCATCCGGGCCCTCCCGCAGCGGCTCCGGGATCTTGGAGGGGGACAGGCGGATGGGCTTGTCTTCAGGCGAGAGCGCCAGGCGCTCGGGCCCGTCGGCCGGGAGCGGCACATCGGGGGCCAGGCCGTCGGCGTCGGCCGCCGCCGTGGGCTGCAGCAGGAACGGGTAGGGCCTCCCGTAGTGCGGCGGCAGGGCCTGAAACGGGTACCTGGGCGGGAGATCTGCCAAAGACACGGACAGTCAGCGGAGGCCCCTTCACCCGTCGCGTCTGACACCCCCCGTGTCCCCCCATCAACACCCACCCACCAGGCGGGACAGAGCCCCGTGGCCACCCTCCGCACCCGGCGGTCCTACACCAGGCGGCATCGGGGGACCCCTGCTGCCTTTCCGCACGTCCAGGCCACGGAGACACAAGTCAGCCGCCGCCCCGTCCCGAGGGGGCCTCAGGACTCAAAGGCAGAAACCACGGTCGGCTCTCTCTTTCTCTGGCCCCCAACGCCTCTGCGCCCGGCACGAGGCTGGCCCAGAAGCAAATGCTCCGTAGGCCACCAATGGTCTTGACCCGGCGGGGCCTCCTTTGGCCTCCGTTCCCGCCTCACCCCATTCAAGTGGAGTCGGGGCAGCCCAACTGTTCAAAAATAACGGCAACACGGTGCTGCCCTCCACGTTTCTACTCTGAACCCCCGCCCCCGAGCGTAGCCGCCCAAGAGCAGGGCGGCACGTGGCCAGATGTTCGCGGTGCTTCTGCGCAAGCTCCGGGTGCTCCACGGGAGCCAGACGAGGGGGAAAACGGGTGCCTGGAGCGGCCCCCGGGGCCAGGCTTAGTGCCGGCCTTTAGCACGGCATCGAATCTCCCCAGAGAGGAGCAGTCACTTGCCCCAAGATTCTGGTGGTAGCAGAATCTGAATCGGAACTCAAATCCTCCCGAGGACGCTCTCACGCTCTGAACGGCCGCCGGGGCAGAGGGACGCCATTAAGGCCACCTGCTGCACGTCCCCACTGGCGCAGGGCAGGGGATGAGTGCCTGTGCTCGAAGCACACGGCAGAGGGTGGGGTCGGGGTCCAGTAAGGGCGTGATCATCGTGACAACCCTGCACGTGCCATGTGCCAGGAGCGCTTCCTTTACCGTTCTCGATTCGGTCTGGTTAACGCTGAGAACGAGTCCTTCTGAAGGAGATTCTAACGTCACGCCCATTTCCCTGACTTTACTACCGAGGTGGGGCTGGAGAGAGGCTGTGTCCAACCCACGCACGCATGCATTCACTCCAGAGCCTGGCGGCAGGCCCAGTACGCCACAGGTGCCCCGCAGAGACAGAGGAAGGAAGGGCTGGAGAACCGGATGGTCAATGGACTGGCGGCGATCGGTTCGACCAGAGCCAGACCCGACTCCGGTCTGGGCGACACGCGCCCCCCACGCCCACCCCAGGGTCTCAGCCACACTCCTACCCGAGAACAAGGCCTGGAAGGGGCTGGGGGCTTCCTTCTCCAACTCCAAGTCCTTCTTCTCGACGACATTCTCGGGCGCCTCCTCCTTGCGGGTGACACCGGGAGTGGGCGGCGGGGAGGCGGGCGGCGGGCTGCTGGGGTGGGAGCTGGGCGTGGCGGGGTAGGCGTAGGTGGGCGCCTTGGACACATCCTCCAGCTTCTGGATGACCTTGGCCTTCAGGGCAGCCACAGGGGAAGCGCGGGGAGATGGCGGCGGGCTCACGGCCTTGCCGTAGGTGCCCGTGGGGCCGGCGGCCAGGCCGGGGGGCTTCCGGGGCAGCAGCCCAGGGCCCGGGGCGGCCAGGCCGGCCTTGCCTGCAGCCTCCAGGCTCCGCTTGCTCACCTTCTCCTCCATCTCCACCCGATGCTCCTGGGCCTTCAGCCGCTCCTGCTGGGGAGGGGGCCGGCAGGCAGGGTGAGCACAGCACGAGCCATCGCTGGGCACTTGCCCAGGCCCTGGGGTCGCCTCAAGCAGGGCCCAGCATGCAGGCTGCCCGCCCTCCCAGCCTGCTACGGACATTCCGTCGTGGCTCACGTGTAACAAGCACAGCATTCCTTGTGGAACCCCAGACGGGGCTGGGCGGGGTGGGGGGGGGCTGTCTGGGGGGCCACCGGGGCTGGCGGGGGCCTCCAGTCCAGACTCCGGCCCCACCGGGAGCCTCAGTTGGCACAAGGGGGACAGGGCAGAGGCGTGAGGCTCCTGACGATGAAGGAGGTACCCCACTCCCCCCACTCGTATGGCTTTAGGATAGCTATCTTCACAGAGAACTCATTACCCGCTGCGTGCTGTCCTAACACCTTTGGGTCTCAAGATGCCGGGAGTGGGGGTGGGGGTGGGGGTGGGGGTGGGGGTGGGGGGGTCTCTTCCTACATTTGATGGCTTTTGAGGAAATGGCAGGGAGCTGCTCGAGAAGAGCCAGTGCTCGCTGGGGGGCAGGGAGCCAGGGGGACCAGGCGGTCAGCACATAGAACACGCTGGCACCGGCTACTCCCACGATTATTAAATCTCACTGAACGATCCCGAGGACATAGGATCACCGGCATCGCCACTTTCCCAAGGAGGAGATCTGAGGCCCAGAAACGTGAAGTCACTGGCCCAAGGGCACAGAGCCAGGCATGCCAGAGCTAAGGGTCAAACCCAGGCCCCGTCTGCTGCACAAGCCACCACCGTGGCCTCTGCACGAAGGGAAAGCAGCGAGGCCAAGAGGACAGACGTCCCGGAGCACCTGCATGTAGGCAGGAGCGCCGTTGGCTCCAGGGAGCCCACCCACACGGGGAACCAGCCCCTCGTGGCTCCTCCCGCACGGGATCAGTTAATGTGGGTGTTAGAGGCCAGCCCTGGCCCAGCCCAGCTGCTCGAGGACGAGGTCAGGCCGGGCTTAGGAATCCGCAGGAGGCCCCGGGATCTCCTCAGCAGCCCACGCAAACTTGCCCAGTCCAGCAGGCTGCCTCTCCTGCCTCGGTTTCCCCGTTGCTCCCTGCACCCTGCCCCCGCACGGCTCCACACACCTCTGGGCCTTGCCCACGGTCAACTCCTCCAGGTCTGGGGGCAGACGCCCGCTGCCTCCTCCAGGCGGCCCTCCCCGACCACCAGCCCCTGCCATCCTCTGTCTCTGCCTGCGGACCCGTCTGCCTCTCCCTCTGTGGGGGGCTCGGGAGGGTCATCCCTCGACCCCCGCCCACCAGCAACTCACCACCAGCTGGGCGCTCCTCTGCAGCTCCAGGGCCTGGGCGGCCTGCTGCTGCAGGTACAGGAGCTCGTGCTGCCGCAGGAGGCGCTGCTGGGAGAAGAGCTGTAGCTGCTGGGCGTGGTGCAGGGCGCCGCGGCCCGGCGGGTACAGGGCGGCCCAGAGGGGTGGCGCCGCGGCCCGCTCCATCAGCTCCGCTGGGGGCAGGACGGACAGTAAGGCCGTGCCCGTCGCCCCCCTCTACACACGGGGAGGCTGAGGCCCCCAGCAGCGGAGCCTCTACCCCCTCCCCTGTCCCCAGCCCAGGGGACACGGGCCCTGTCCCCAGCCCAGGGGGGACCGCGCCCACACGCGGGGACCCCAAGCTCTTCCTCCCACCACACCCGATGGTCTACCAAGTGGGCTCCCATGCAATGGGAGGCACCAGGGCAGGGGGGCCAGGGCAGGGGGGCCAGGGCAGGGGGGCCAGGCCCCAGGTGGGGGCAGCCTGCTTTGGTTCTGAGTAGGAGCCCATCAGAACAGGGACCACCATAGCGTTATTACCCGGGGAAACCCCAGACATCAGAACATCCCCTAGGCGCCCTGGTCTAACTCCCACCCCGTTGTTCTGGGCAGACGCCTGTCCCCCAAGAAGGCCCTTGGCATCTGGGTCAGGCTCTCCAGGCAAAGCTACCACAGCCACTGCCCCCCACCACAAGGCCACCACTTACCAAAGTGAGGCAGGTGATCGCTGGGAATGACCACGAGCTGGCCTGACTGGGGGTCCCTGACGAACTGGTAGGCCGACGGCAGGGAGCCCCCCAGGCCAGGCGGGAAGGCAGGTGCCATGCCCTGGTGCAGAGGTGGGGGGCCCAAACCTAGGAGAGACCCAGGCCCGGGTCAATGCTAGGGGCCGGGGGCCCAGGACGACCCCAGTTCTGTCCATTCCCGAGACGCCCCCTTCCTGGGGTCTCCGTGCAGGAAGCCGAGGGGTGACGGGCTGCAAGCCAACCACCCCTGGGTACCACCTCCAATTGGGCTCAACAAAGGGACCCACGAGGCGGGTGTCCTAGCAACTGTCCTCTTCAGACACGTGAGGGAGCCAAAGCGTCTGCAGAGGGACAAGGCCCGGGCCCCAGCAACAAGAAGACAGAAGCCAGCTGGGGGCGTGGGTCCCACACGAGACTCCCCTCCACCCACAGTCCTGCCCCAGCCCCGTTCCAGTAAGAACCACGTCAGGCCCGCTCCGTCCTCAACCGCCAGACAAGGGGGAAGTCGCCCGCCCCACACCTACCGTAGGGGTGTCCGGCGAGCCACATGGACGCGCTGCCCGAGCGGGGCAACCAGGGGGGAGTGGCCAGGTGGGCTGCGGGGTCGGCGGACCAGCGCCCCGAGCCTGCCAGCGACGGGCCACCGGTCACCATGAGGTTGGGGTTCAGGCCATTAGCAGCACAGCTGGTGGGGTGCAAGCGAGCCAGGTCAGCCAGCTCCTTACTTTCTCTGGAAGGAGAACAGAGGCATTGGCAACCGCCCAGCTGGCCAGGGGGACGTGGGAGAGATGGGGTGTCGCCCCAAGTACCCAGGGGACACCCAGCGTAAAGAGGGGCGGGCTCAGCCTCAGAACAGAAGGGCCCCCGGGGCTTTCCCCCAGGAGGGGGACCCACACTCACTGTAGAGAGCGGCTGTGGGGCCACCTGGCCTAGGATCAGGGGCCAGGGCAGCTCGGGCTCTCAGGACAGGGGCCCCACCCACTTAGGGTCGCCCTCCCTGGCCCCTCGCCCCCCAAGCCCTCACCTAAGCAGCTTCTCCTGGTCTCGGTCCAGCCGCGCCCCCAGCAGCCGCTCCTCCCGGTGCCTGGCCCTTTCGTCCCCACAGTCGTCATCAGCTCGACCGTGTCCTGAGAGGAGCAGGCAGGCAGTGAGCCCCCAGCAAGCAGCCCCTGCCGGCGCACCTGCACCCCCCCCCCCCCCCCCGTCACCCGCCCCTGAGTGCCGGTGTGGACCTCGCCAGGGCAAGTGCGGGTGCCGCTTCACCACTGCTGTGCCTCGAAGGCGGGTTCTGGGGGCGGGGTGGGGCGTGGCGGGTCAAGACGGAGGGGAAACCACAACCCAAGAAAGCAGCACAGCCAGACCCAGGTCCCAGGGAAGCACCTGCCACGCTCAAGCCCCACTGCGGTCCCGTCGTGGTTCTGGCTGTTGCAGACACGTGGCTAAGCCTTCTCAAATCAGGACAGTAAAGTAAAACTAGAGAACACGATCCACGTCAGGGGGAAGGGGGGAGGAGGGAACAACGTGTGAGCTGCCCCTTCGGCTCTACCTTCCATGAGCTGCCCGACCCCCGGAGAGCCCTCAGAGCAGAGAAGGCGGGTCCCCAAGTCCGGCCTGGCACACAGCCGTCTGGTCCGTCCCTCCTCCCCCCTGCCACCTTCCACCAGCTCCAGCTCCTGCCCCGGGCCCTCTCTCGGGGTGTTTTCCGCACAAGCCAGAACCCGGTGCACATGTGGCAGCCCCGGGCAGGCTAGGGCACGGTCGCTGGCCACAGTGGCCTCACAGAAAGCAGCTGAGACGCTGCTCAAGAGAGAAACGCACTGGGGCTGGCGCCCACCCCGCTGCATCTCGAGAGGCCCGGTGGACCTGGGAGGGGCGCGCAGGGAGGAGGCCTCGCCTCGCCGAGGCGCCAGCAAAGGCGCTCCGCGCCAGACCAGGGGTCAGGCCGCGGCCCCCGCACTCAGGGAAATGCTGCCATCAGCCATCTCCCCTTCATGTCTCCCCTCTGCCCACCCAAAACTGGGAGCGAGCAAAGAACAGAGCCCCCAGGAGAGGCTCGGCAGGGTGCGCGGTTTTTCCCTCCCAAGCCTTCAGGAAGGCGGGGGCCTGACAGCCCCAAGACAAAGGACAGGAGCCCGGAGAGAGGCACACGCCCGTGGACCAAGCACACGAGGAGACAGACAGCAGCGCTGGGGAGGGGCGCACCCCAGAGGCAGGAGGGGACACTGGGCCGGGAGACCACCTGGGAGGACAGCCTGGAAGTCCCAGAGGCGGGCCAGGACGACAGGGAGGTGCGGTGAGCATCTAAGGCCAACAACGGGGGCATCCAGAGGCCAGGCAGGAGTGACGGCGGGCGAGGGAGCACGTGTCTTCACAACCTGGCCCCTGTGGGACACCGAGGTGCCTCCCTGCTACGTCGACTATCCGCGCGGGCTGCAGTCGGCAAAGTCGCTGAGCCAACTTCACTTACACCAGCTCAGAGTTGCTGTGGTCTCACCCCGCCCGGCCCGTGGCAAGCAGGGGAGGGGCCCTCAGTGGGAGAGCAGTGCCACGGCCAGCCTGGGGGGAGTGTCAGTGTGGTTCCTGTAACCACAGGGATCCTGAGACCACCCACCTGCTACATGACGGAGTAGAGGGTCCCTTTAGGGAATCCCCCGGGGTGGTCAGGTCCGGAAGGGCAGCCCAGGCTTCAGACAAGGCCAAGATGTGGAGGACCCCCCCAGAGTCCCAGGGCCGGGCTGGGAAATTAGAGCATGTGCCCCAGCTCCCTTCTCCAGGCGGAGATGGCCTCCCAAGCCCATAGAAACCCCAAGGGCCCTCCTGCCCAGCGACCCACCCTGCATTCAGGAACAGGACTTAGCAGTGACTCCTGGAGTCCCCAAAAGGGACAAGTGCCTAGAGGGTCACCTAGCCCCGAGCCCCCTTGTCCGATGTCTGTTGCCCTGTCACCACTCAGGGTGTCAGTGGCTTCCCATCCTGGGCCCTGTCTCCCACCACAAACCCGTCTGCAGGCCCCCCCATCTTGGAGCACCCACCACCCCCAAGGTCACTCGAGTCAGAGCCCCAGACAGCCCCGTCCGAACATGGCTGGTCTCTGAAAAAGCGTGACGTGCCCCCCACTACCTCACCCCGGGCTTGGCCGGACTGCAGCTTACACCCTTCTCCTTCGGCCTCAACCTGTCCCCTCTAACCCCTGTACACACCTGTCCCTCCTGCAGAACCCCGGCCCCACAGAACCATGCCCCGGTCACCATGGCTCTCTGTATTCACCACACTCAGGGCCACACACGCTGTTCCCGACACCCAGAGTGCCCTTCCCCTAGACTATTCAGCCTTTCCTGTCAGAGTTTAGCTGAAATGCCACCTCCCCCACGAAGCCCTCCCTGACCACCTCTCCATCAAGCTCTCGTTTCTCTCCCTCCCCGCACTGATCACGACGGATTGCTGTTCTGCTCGCTGGCTGTTCGCCATCTGTCTTCTCCATCAGATTATGTACTGCTCTGGTTTAAGGAGTCCCACTCCCGCCTGTGTGCCTCCTTCCCTACCCAATACCTGGCCAAAGGGAAGCTACTTGATAAACACGCAGAGAACAAATTAACGGATAAATGAACCGAGAGAGTCACAAGAAGATAGCCAAGAAGAATGAGATAAGCAAAGGCAAGGGCAAAGGCCCTCAGACAGAAGTCTGCCAAAGAACATCAGGGAGGCCATGGGGGCTAGACAGAATAAAAAGAAGGGCGCAGGAGGGGGAGACCACAGAAGGGGTGAGTATAGACTGTAGGGCCTTGTGGGCTGTGGAAGGGAATGTGGTTCAGATTTTGTTCAAAGTGAGAAGGGAAACCAGACGGCCCATCACCTCTCCGTGCTGAGTTCCAGGGTGGTGGGAGGCCAGCTCCTGCACGAGACAGACGTGCGGGGCAGGTGCGGGGCCCCCTCCAATGTCCCAGAGACACAAGACCCCATCCCGGCCCTCCAGACATGAGCTGTGGAAACAACCCACATCTCAAGGCCACTTCTACTCGCAGGAGGCCCCCGGATCTTCTCCAGGCATTCACTCATTCAGGAGTCATCAACCCAGGAGGTAAACCCCAGCCGTCTTCCCGCTCTAGGTTAGGAAACTGAGGCACAAGAAGACAACAAAGCCACCTGCCCAGGTCACGGCACCGACTGACAAGGAGGCCTCCTGGCTGGGATCGGAGTCTGAGCGGGTCTTCCAGATCAGTGGGCTTCCTGCGCTTCCCACGGAGAGCGGGCACGGGATGGGTGCCAGGGAAACGGCAGCCTTGCTCCCGGGGCCCACAACCATGCGGTGACAGCCTCTCCAAGCGGGGCTGAGGCTGGGACCGAGGCCTGGTGCCCTGGCCTCCGTGAACCTGTCAGCAGATGTGGTTGCCACCGGCTCCGGGGTCTGGGCCACCGCCGGGGCTTACAGTCAGGCGACCCCAGCTCTGCCTGGAGCCATGCGGGCGCGTCCTCACGACCCCTCCCCCCAGATCTACCCCTAATGTGACTCCATCACAGAGCTGATGCCAACAGGCGAGACGAAGAGGGAAGAGACACAGGCCTGGGCCGAGGGTTCAAGCTCAGTCTGCCTCTTCGAGCCCGAGCCCTGGGACCCTGGCCAAGCCACTTTGCCTCCTCACCCACTCTCCCCAGGGGTGAAGCTGGGAGGGTACCAGAGCCTGGGCTGGTTCTACCTAATGACTGAGTTCTCCCACGGCTGTGCCGCGCTTCCGGGCAGAGGCCACGGATCGCTGGGACTCACAGGCGTAGGTCACGCCCCTCCTTGGTCCATCTCAGGGCCCCTGAGGGCCCACAGGGACGTTACTCCGGGAGGATCTAGGACTCACAGGCACTGTCAGAAGCTCCCAGACCCCAACACGCTAAATGCAAGCCAAGAAAAGGCAGGCCTGTTCGTGAAGCACCTACTATGTGCCCGGCAGCCAGGTGGTACATGTGGACACTGGGGCCCAGAAGGCTCAGGCCTCTTGTTCAAGGTCACGGACCTGACAGACAGATGGGACATGAACCCACCGACAGGCAGAAGGCTCACTCTGAAACTCTGAGACGACAGGGAAGATGGGACGAGACCGGGAGACCCGGGCTGACGGCCACCCACTCGGCCGGGGGCGCCCCCCACTCCTGCCCTCCCACAAGGGCGCCCAGCACTGGGGAAAAGCCACCCCGTCCTATGGGAACGGTTTTAAGGAGAAGAACCCGCTGCCTACTTTTCGACGGGCGGCGGCACCAGACCAAGCCTGCTCCAGACCAATCCCCGAACATCTCACCCCAAACCCACCAGGCCCTCCCTCCTCCCCCACGTTCTGTCGCAGCGTCACACACACGTGCTCTCACACGCATGCGCGTGCATTCCCTCACAGACCTTCTCTCACACACGTATGTTTTCTCTCACACGTTCTCTCTCTCGCTCTCCTAGGACCCCATGGACACAGGGCCCTCGGGCATGAGCAGGTACTCTGGGCTCCGACACGAGCTCAGGGAACTGGGAGCCCCCGAGAGGGGTGCCATGCCGTGTCATGTGAGCATCCTCTCGGGCAAGGACCCAAAGAGCTCTGACCTCGCCGGGGGGTCCCTGGGGGCAAACCTCTGTCCCAGCAAGAGGACCCGTCCAGCACCGAGCCAGCCACCCCCTGGCCAAGGGTTGCTGCCCACTCCCCCTCCAATCCCAGTATAAGGCAGGGCCTGGGGCCAGCTCCCCAGGTTGGAGGACGGGCCTTCCTGGCTCAGGGAAGA
Organism: Panthera pardus; assembly: GCF_024362965.1. Classification (NCBI taxonomy): domain Eukaryota; kingdom Metazoa; phylum Chordata; class Mammalia; order Carnivora; family Felidae; genus Panthera; species Panthera pardus. The sequence goes on along the minus strand of NW_026526969.1, from coordinate 12,274,816 downwards.
GGGGACGAGGGAGGCCCCACAAAGAACCACGGGCTCATTCAACAAACATCCAGGAAGCGTCACTCACTCTGAGTCACCTAAGCCGGATAAAGACCCTCGGCCGGCCGCTAGCCTGCATGCCAACGGGTGGGGCGAGGACCGGCAGGAGTCCCAGGGGGGCCCGTGCCTTGCGGGCTTCATCCAGCGCATCCAGGAGAGCAGGGCTGAGCCGTCTAGAGGCATCTGGGACAGGAGAGTGGCCACGGACGGAGAATAAAGCCCAGAAGTCAGCACAGGTGGGCCAGAAAAAGGAAGTGATAGGGACCCAGGAGTGAGACACCCAAGACACCCAGGTGGCCTATGGGGTAAAGTCTGGGAGGTGCAGGGAAGGGGGCCACGTGGGTGCCACAGACAGGGGCCCACAATGTGGCCAAAGCCTAAGCTCACAGCTGGAACGTACGGGAAGCTGGCTGGACACTGGGGACAGAGACGCAGGGAAAAAAATCCAGGTCGACCACTGAGAAGTCACGAGAGCAAGGCCAGTGGGACAGATTCCCGGGCCCTTACCCCAGTCCAACAACCCCACACCACAACACACTTAACACCCTCCAGGCAGAGGGTGCGGCCTAGTACCCAACTGTCGAAGGGTCCTTGGCTCAACAATGGGCAGACCAAGGCCAGAGTTCTGATAAAAATGCCACAAATACCAACCCTCCCCAATCCCATGAAGGATTCCAACAGCACGATATGCAAGGGACACAAAAAACACCATCAACCAAGTTCTGGGAAAATATTCAACCTCACCAATAATTGAAAGAAACGGACCGTTCTTCCCTACCGAAATCAGCAAGCATTTTTTAGGCACTGAGGCACCGAATGTCCCATGAGACCACTAGGACCCAGTTTCTGTCCATCGCACTCGGTCATTCATTCATTCATCAAACACCTACTCTGGCACCAGGTCCCACACTAAGCACTGGGATGATGAACGAGGCAAGGCAGTCACCCCCCTCAAAGACTTAGGATTGAAGGCCTCCAGCTGGCCTGTTCCTAGGAACCTATCTTAGGAAATGACTCAAAATATCAGGAAAATGCAATGCACAAAAATATTCAATGCAACATTCTAAACACGAACACATCAGAGAAGGGAAAACGAGAATGCCCATGAGGAACTGTCAGCTGAGCTATGCTGTGTGCTCTAGACACAGTAACAAAAGCCATTAAAAGATTATACAAAGAGGCGCACCTGAGTGGCTCAGTAGGTTAAGCATCCGACCTGGGCTCAGGTCGTGATCTCACGGTTCGTGGGTCCGAGCCCCGAGTCGGGCTCTGTGCTGACAGCTCAGAACCCAGAGCCTGCTTCAGCTTCTGTGTCTCCCTCTCTCTGCCCCTCCCCCACTCTAGCTCCGTCTCTCTCAAACATTAATAAACGTTAAAAAAATTTTAATCATACAAAGATCTCACAGTCACACAATACCAGGAAGGCAGGGAGAAGGTGACAGGTGGGACACAAGACCCACCTTTAACGTTGCTCAGTGACAGGGAGCGCTCCTGGTCTGCTAGCCCAGGCCCCAGCCGGCCACTGCCGCCACTGTCCTTCTGCCGGGCCACGGCCACCGCAATGCCCACGGGTGGGTGTCGCACTTCTGCCTCCCCCTGGGCACCAGTGCCCTCGCGCCCGAAGGCCTTGGCGCTCTCGGGCCTCTCCGGGTCCCGCTTCAGCTGCCGGCCTCCGCCGGCCGCAGGGCCCGCGGGGTGTGGCAGGCGGGCCTGGGCGCGCGGGGCGCCCGTCGAGGTGGGGGCAGGCTCGGGTTTCATGGTGCCCAGGCCTCCGAAGGGGCTCTTCTTGCCGCAGCCTCCGGGGCGCACGGCCACGGCCTCGCGCGCGAAGCTGCCGCTGTACTTGATGAGGCTCTGCATGGCCGAGGCCTCCCCGGGCCCGTGGGCGGCGGCGTGCACGTCGGTGCCCGGCCGGGCGCAGGCGGCCGCCGCGCGGGGCAGCGCGCCCCCGGGGTCCAGGTAGGCCTTCTTGGAGGCGGCCGCCGCCTCCTCCTCGGCGCGGCTGGCGTGATGATGCTGCGCGGCCAGCACGGCCATCTGCGTGGTGGCGAAGTTGCCCAGCTCGAAAGGCTTCCACTTGGGCTCAGGGCCGGCGGGCGGGGGCGGCCGCGCCGGCTCCAGGCCGAAGAGCTTGGCCGCCTGCTGGGGGGCGGCGGCCGGCCCGCGGGACGCGCGCTCGCAGGCCCGCGGCTCGGCCTCGGGCTTGAGCAGCTCCTTGGCGGGGAGGTAAGCCCGCGCGTCCGGGGAGGCGCGCGCGGCCCGCGTCGGCGGGGCTTCGGCGGGCGGCGGCCGCTTGAGCGAGCGGATGACCGAGTTCTTCTCGCGCAGCGCTTCGGGCCGGTCGGGGGGCGGCCGTGGAGACCCGGGCGGCGCCTGCAGGACGCCGGGCCTGCCCGCCTCGCGCTCCCGGGCCCGGGCGTCGCGCGCCTGCGATGCGATCTGGATGGGCCCCGGGCGCTCGTCGAAGGCCTCCACGGAAGGCACGAAGGTGGGCGCCACCACGCGGTGCTCGCGGCCCGACTCGCGCGCCGCCGCCGCGGCCGCGGCCGCCGCGGCTGCCGCGGGGAAGATGGTGTAGACGCCGGCGGGCGCCGGCTGCGGCGCGGCGAAGGCCCCGGCCGGGGCGGCGGGGGGCGGGGGCGGGCCCTTGGGCGGCGGCGGCGGCGGCGGGAGGGGCGACGGGCAGGGGCAGGGCCCGGGCAGCAGGGCCTCTGCGCGCCGCAGCCGCGCGCTCTCGTCCTGGCGCGCCGCCTCCTTGGCCACCAGCGCGGGGAGCCCCGCGTCGCCCGCGCCGTTGCAGAGGCTCAGCGCCGGCGGCGGGGGTGGGTTCTTGCCCTTGCACTCGGCGGCGGCGCCCGGCGCGCGCGGCGGCCCCAGTTCGGCCAGGAAGGGCGACAGGCGCTCGGCGAGGCGCGGGGGCCCGCGGTCCTGGCGGCCCTCCGCCCGCGCCTCCTGGGTCAGGTCCACCACGCCGCGTGGCCCCGCAGCCTCCTCGCGGGCCCTCGGGTCCTTCTTGCCGAACAGCGGGGGCGGCTCCCCGCGGCCCGCCCGCTCCTTGGCCGCACCTTCCCGCGAAGAGCCTTTGGCCGGGGCGCTGGAGGAGTGGCCGCCCGGGGTCCTGGAGGAGGGCGCGTGAGAGTGCAGGGCGCCCGGAGCCCCTGGGGCGGGCAGGTAGAAGCCGTCTACGGAGAAGAGAGAGAGTGCAGGCGTGAGCGAGTGCCCCCTCACCCCGCCGACGCAGAAGCCGAGGGCCCCTCAGGGGCGCCCTGCAACCCCAGGGTTAGGAAGGACGGTCCTGCACAACGCAGCCCTTGGAGGGCAGGCTCCAGAAATGGAGGGTCTGGAGGTCATAATCTCGCCTCGGCCACTGACTAACCTCTCTGGGCCTCAGTTTCCTCATCTGGGAAAGGGGTAGAGGCCAGGGTTGTCTTTCGAGCCTACAGAGAGAGGGTCAGGCGAGTACAGCACAACTAGAAGGCACCAGAAGGCTGGGGGGGGGGGGAGGGGCTGGGGAGGCCCTCAGGAGCAGAGGTCTTGGAAAACAGAGGGGGTGCTGCCTGGCATACTGGGTAGTGGTGGGGACCCCCAGAGAAGCCCCTCAGAAGGTACCCTCCAACCCATCTCCCACTCCCACCCCGATACCTTTCTGGGTATCGAAAATGCTGGGCTGGCCCAGCTGGCTGAGGAGGGGGCTCCCGCTGCTGGGGGGCTCCAGGTGGTTCAGGTGGAGGTAGGATGGGTACAGCCCGCTGGGCAGATGGGAGAAGCCTGGAAGAGAGAAAAAGTCGGATTGGCCCAAGGCATGGCCTCCCAACAGGAACTTCCTTCCATCCCGCTCTTTTTCTTGAAAATAAAATCTTTTAGCCGTGGAGGGAGCCCCTGGTTCCGGGAGCCCTGAGATCTACGACCAGCTCCGTAGAGCAGGCTTGCCTCCCTCTAGGCCCAGCCAGCCCCTAGCCGCTCGAGCCCTCAAATCCCCACCGGAAGAGGATCCGAATGGCTCCAACTAAGCAGCAGATGATGATGATGATGATGATGATGATGGGGGCTCTAATCACAGGCCAAGCGCTGCCAACTGTCTTGCCTTTGTTATTCTCATTTAAACTTCAGCAGCACAAAACTCTGCGAGGCGGATACTCTTAACATCCTCACTTTACAGATGAGAAAACAGGCTCAGGGAGGACCACTGGCCCAAAGTCACACAGCAGAGGAGCCCGACTGTGAACGGAGGTCACTGGGACAGTTAACCTCAGCCCCACACAGACCACGTCGGGTGGTTTACTGATTTAATGAGTCCCTTCTGCTGTGTGACCCAGAGCAGGTCGATCACCTCTGAACTCAAGCCTGCCCAGCATCTCCAACTGTCAGGTCTCCCAGGAAGGTGCCGCCGGGAAAGAATTCCTCCTGGGGAGGATCCTTCCGGTGAGGTCTTCCCACCAGGGATGCCCAGAATGGGGGCTTTGTGGGACAGAGAAGACAGGAGAGGGTAGCCACAGAGAAAAGAAAGGAAACATCTAAGAGAGCACGCAACGGAGGCCCAAGAGCCCCTGAGCAGGGCCCAGAAAGCCAGGCCAACTGGCGAGCAGGCAGGTTGCCGAGCACCGGGGGAGGGTCCTGATGCTCTGCCTGGGCTGGGGGTCCTACGGGACCAAAGGCCACTCGGAGACACCTGAGACTCGGGTCTCGGGTCTCACGTGCCCCCAGTTGTTCCCTCCGAGGCCAGAGATGCAGGCCCTGTCCCTGGCCACACCGGGCCCACGTTTCTCCCACGGCACCACCTGCTAAAGATATTAACCACAACCCCAGAAAAATCAAGAGCACCTGATACACGTGATCTCTTTCAAGCACTGAAACATCGCATCGGATCCCTCTGCTTTCTCGGCTGTAGAGTGGACCCGGCGGTCCTTACCTCACAGCTTGCTGGGCGCATAAGATGAGTGCAACGCAACGCACATAGTAATAAGCACCCTACGTGCTTGGAACCGTTACTGCATATGCGTTACTGCGTGGCACTTGTGACACGGAAGAAAAGGGAGTCGGGAGGGGCAGAGGAGCAGGCTGGTGGCACGCAGGCACCAGAGGCACAGTCTTAGCTCTTCGGGTCCCTCCAGCCCCACCCTGGCTGAGTGAAGAGGGAGGCTCAGGTGGGACCGCAGCCCCAAAAGACTGCCCACCTTCCCAGGCCTAGAGAGGCAGGACCACCCCCTCCTGGTGAGCCCCTGGCACCGAGGAGAAAGTGGGGAGACAGTGCGCTGCGAAAGACCCCAGAAAGCCCTCGGGTCTTCAGTGGACGCTCCCAGGACCCAGCATCCAAACTCCGCCAGAGGGGGGGGAAGAGCTCAGGGTCCCTCAGGCCCATCCCTTCCCCGACAGAGGGGACCGTGGCCCTCACTGCAGAACTGCAACAGGAGGACCCGATGACCCTGGTCCCACTGCTCCCAACACTGCTTATCGAGGGTCCCCAGGGAGACCGCGGTGACCAGAACTAGGCCCTGCCCTCAGAGCTCACTCTGGCGGGAAAACGGATGTCTCACAAATAAACACACAGATAAACCTGTCCTTCAGGTGAGAGGTGGGCCAGGGCAGGGGGGTGGGGATGCGGGTAGCTGAGCCCTAAGGGATGAACAGTGGGTGAGGGCCCACAGCGGTGGGAACAGCTTGTGCAAAGGCCCCGTGACAGAGACCAGAGGAAGCACTGAGTATCTGAGGAACAGCAGGGCAGCTGGATGACCAGGCCTTGTCCCCCCACCCCCCAGCCACGGCAAGAGAGAGGCCCGGAGGTGGAAGGGAGTGGGCAGGATGGAGAGGTGCCAAGGACAGTGGCCCACAGCCCTCAGCCCCGCCCACCTGGCACACTCCTTACCTTCATGGGCATGAGCGGCCCACAGCTGCACCATAGGCAGGTTGCTGGGGGTAGGGGAGCGGAAGGAGAGGTCAGAGGGCAGGGGCACGGGGCTCCCATGGGACGAGGCTGAGGGCCCCATCCCGCTGGCCACAAAGCTGCCCAAGAAGGCCTCGCCTGCAGAGAGAAGGGGGGGGGGACTGTCAGGCACCCACCAGGCCCCCACTGCCCGGCCCAGCACCCCAGAATCCCCATGTCTCCCCCACTTCTTGGAGCTACCACTGGCAGGGACACCAGAGAAGCCTTTCCGCCCCACCCCTGACCCTCCGGCTCAGGATGGGTCTGGTCACCTCGACCAGATCCCCCGGGACTTGAAAAGGCTGCAAGTGTGGCCCCAGAGGAGCAGCCAGAAGGACGCCCGCCACCAGAGACCCTCACCTCCGGGGCACCCGGCAATTAGCAAGAGGGCTCTCCCAACCCCAGACCCAAGCGGGACGGTCTCCCCACCTGCAGATGAGAGCTGAGGTGCGGCGGGGGACAGGGACCTCCCGAGGCCACAGAGCGAGGGGGTAGGGGGTGGGGGGGCCCGTGGCCTAAACCCCTGCTCACGTTGAGCTCCTGGATCAGGGGGGACCCCACGAGTCGGAGAGCGACCCCAAGGCGGCCCTGGTCAGACCTGAGGCGTTCTCGGCCAGCATCGGCCAGCCCGGTGCCGGAAGAACCACGTGCCCATTTGAGGCACCAGGAAGCTGCTGTTCGGAGGTGGGCAGTGCCCGGTCGCACAGCCAGGGAGCCCTGACCCGGAATACACACCCCGCAAGCACCCCACAACTACAGCGGATTCGCGAGAGGAAGCAGCGAAAGACCGAGAGCAATGGGCCATCCTTCCAGAGAGCAGAGCATCCCACCCAAGGTCCCTCGGATGGGGGTGTGGTGGCCAACTGCTACTCGGTAGAGTGGCGTGCCGGGGCCTGGCTGGACGTCGCCTACCCCAGCCACGCCTCACCTGGCCAGGCCCACCCCAGAAGGGATGCCCCCTCGCTGCCGCCGGCCAGGGGCGCTGGCCCTCAGGATCCATACACCCCACCCTTCAGGGGAAGATCCCGGCGGGCCTCCGGGTCACAGGCCAGGGGGAGGCCTGGGAGACTTGGGCGGGGGGCTGCCCTTCCCTGGCCTCAGGTCGCTCATCAGCAAAATGGGAATACTAACGCCTCCCTTAAGAACCACAGTGAAGAGGAAAGCACGCACCGCAGGAGAATAGTAACAACAAACGGCAGCCTCGCCCAGTCACTGACGAGCACCAGTCTGGGGACTGAATCCTCCCCCCAACGCCCCCAGGAGGAGGGGCGGAGGCCTGCACACAGAACCGAGCATGGCGGGGATGTCCGAGCAGCCAGCAGGAGCCAGCTCTGGCCAGCCCGAGCTAAGGGCTGCCCGTGTGCCCCCTCGGGTAACCTCCCCACATCCCTGTGAGGCGGGCACTGTCTGCAATGACCCAGACGAGACACCATCGGCGGCCCCAGCCCACGGGGGAGGGGGGGGGCTCCCAGAGCCCCGTCCCACCTCAGGGTCCCCAGCAGTGCCGTATGCAGTCTGTACACGACAGGCGCTCGCTTACTACCTCCCGGGGGCACAGGATGCCACCAAGTCCACCCGGTCCCTTTGGGGGTACATGCAGGGAAACAGCAGGAGGACACCTTCTGGCCACATGTGCCATCACCGGACCCCGTGTCTGCGGAGTCCCCGTCCTCCAGCCCGGCCTCACCCAGCCCCCTCACCGGACTCCAGCGCCAAGCCTTCGGGACCCAGGGCCATGGCGGCCGGTCAGGACACCCATGTGGCCCGAGCCCGGGCAGCAGGGCCTCTGGGCCCCGCCAGGCCCCAGGCTTCCTCCTTGGCAGGCAGGCGGGTAGAAGGCTCCGGAAGCCAGCAGCCAGAGGTTTGCGCAAGGGCTTACATCAGCCACCAGCTCTTCCTGCCTCGGGCCTCGCGGAAGCCCGGTGGCCCGGGCCTGCCCCTGCCCAGGCTTGTGAAACCCGCCCAGCAGCACCCAAGGCCCGGTGGGGCGTTGGTGCCCGGATGCCACCAACGGCTCCCGCCCGCCACAGGGGCTCAACGGCGCCCAAACTCCCTTCCCCGGGCCCGGCGGGAATTCTGGTGCCCTGGCAAGACCACGCGGGCCAACGTGTGCCCCTCCCAGACCAGAGCTGTGCGACGCTGTGGAACGGGCACACCGTCGCCACCCCACCGCCAGTCACAAGGACGGTTACGCACGACAGTGGCGTTCATTTGCACATATACCCTGCCCCCCCCCTCCCTCGCCGTGCTCTCCCCGAACTATCCTCCCGAAGCCGCCGAGCGATGGATCTCGGATGCAAACCAAACACACTTCCGAATGCCGGTGGCTGCCTCCGTTCCGCCCCCAGGTGTCCTTGTCGACCCCCCCAGACCCGGCCCGTTTCCCCCTTAGGTGGGGCCTTCCCGGCGCCTCACCGAAGCCCCTCCAAGCCCCTGCCAAAGACACTTGGTAATGCGGATCCCTCCCCGCAAGCAGGTCCCCTCCCTGCAGGCGAGAACCGCCAGCCTCACTTCCTGCCACCCGGGACCAGGCATACAGCAGGCGTCAACTCGTGGACTGGCTACACGAGCGCCATTTCTAATCCTCCGATGGCAAAGGCAGATAGACACGCGTCAGGATTAGGAGACAGGGTAGTGCTCCCTTGGGCAGCGCAGATACTAGGGGGAGGGGCGGCCCCTGACCCCTGAGGACACCCACCAGGCACCGTGCCAGGCCATCCTGCCCGGTCTCCCTGGCGTGGAGGACAGGCAGCTGACCCCCACCCCACACCGCCAGAGCCTCCAGGCTGCCGTCCGAGGCCCCGGCCCATGCCCCAACATCCCTGGTGCTCCTCTCAAAGTCTAGGTACACACCCCTGCTCCTCACACCCGCCCCTGGGGACCCGGTGATGGCTTCCTAGCTCCCCAGATGTGGGTCTCAGGGCTCCGGGGGACAGCGACAGTCAGGCCAGAGCCCAATGGTCTCTCCCTAGACTTTGCTGGACATCGTCCCGCAGGGCCCGAGGTGGGAGGGGCTCTCCCTGCCACCCACCGCAGGCTGAGCTCGAGGCCCGGCCCCCACCCTGGTCCCAGGCCGCCCCCTGGTGGCAAGAGGTGCCGCCTGCTCACTGGCCGCCTTGGAAGCCAACACCAATGACCTAAAACACACGTGTAACCACAACAAATTACCGTCATCCAGAATAATAACGGCGAACGCTAAACAAACAGGCTGGGCCACCTGGCACCACTCATGCTGAAACCACTTCAGGTTCACACGTGGTCATTTGTGGACTCTTCTCGCCGGCACGAGGACAAGCAACGATGGCAAGTCACAGGGCGCTGGGCAGGGCGCGGAGCTGGGGCTGACCCCAGAGCCCAGCAATCGGCTCTGCAGCCCTGCGGGGCAGTCACCCATAGGAGAGTGTTCCCGCTGCCCCGCTCGCCGTTCCCAGCAGGCCAGGTGAATAAATGACACTTACGGCCCCGTAACCAACAGCGTTGGACACATGCTCTGTATCGGTGCTGAGTTAACACATCTTTAATTTTCTGAAATTTTCATGAGTCTAGGGGCACCTGGGTGGCTTAGTTCAGCGTGCAACTCTTGATTTCAGCTCAGGTCATGATCTCGCGGTCTGTTGAGTTCGAGCCCCGCGTCGGGCTCTGCGCTGACCGCTCGGAGCCTGGAGCCTGCTTCCGATTCTGTGTCTCCCCCTCTCTCTCTGCCCCTCCCCCGCTCGTGCTCGGTCTCTCTGTCTCAAAAATAAATAAGGACATTAAAAAAAATGTTTTTTACCGTGTTTTAATTTTAAATTAATTTATACTTAATTTAGCTTCAGTCTGCGAGGGCCTCTCCTTGCTGGAAACTAGACTGGGGCCAGGGACGAGACCTCTGACAAGCCCGTCCTCCACCCCAGGAAGGGAGGTAACAGAAGGGTCCCCAGGGACGACAAAGAGACAAGACCCTGGCTCCAAGGCCCACTTGCTCTGTGACTCTGGGCAAGTTTCTCGGTGTCCCCAGGCTGTGTGAAGTGGTCACATGGTAAAACATAACGTGTAAGATGCTTTCGTGAAGTGCCACGGGAGGTCAGCTGCCATTTTGACTGTCATTCTCGTGATTTTTCGGTACAAACCCTGGGGCTCGGAGAAGCAGGGCACCTGCTCAAAGTCGGGGTGTGGAAGGGACCACTTCCTCTACCCAAATTCCCTCTGTCCTCCCTTAAAACTTTAATTTTGCAACCAGAGTGCTAGTGATGGCCCCCTACGAAGGCACTAAATGCTACTGAATCACACACTTCCGAACGGTTAATTTGAAATTCATTGTATGAATTTCACCTTGAACTGGACGACAACAACAACAAATGATAAGCTCTCCTCTCTGCTGGCTGGTAGACCAGCCTCTCTGCCCAGAGCGCCCTGATGCCCGGCGCAAGGCAGGCGGTCCCTGGGCTGGCAGCTCCCCATCCTGACTCACCCTCCCACAGGCCTGGGAGCGCAGGAACTTGGTTCTCCTCATTTTACAAAGAAACTGAGGCTCAGAGCTTGCCTGGGGGGACCAAGTTGCTGGGACACTGCTATAGACACACTGTCACACCAAGCCCTCAGCTTGGGAAGCCCACCATGGCGGACCCCTGCCTCTAGTCCAGTCCTGGGCCCTGAGAGAGGGAAAGTGAGGGAAAGTGAAGGAAGTCCCTCCCCCAGCCCCCTCCCCCACCGCCACCCTAGGAGGTGCTTGGAAAGTGGTCTTCTCCTTCTCTGGTCCTCAGTGCCCAGGGAGAGGGCAAGGATGCCCCAGGGGGGCCGAGGAAGGAGGCACTGAGGCCCAGCTCTCCGGGGGAAAGATTCAGGGTCCCTCCAGGAGCATAAGCAGCAGAGAGCTGGGTAAGGTCGGCCTTAGCTCCCCCCTCTGTGCCCCCTCACGCACTGAGTTAACAGGCCTTCCCCAAGCTGGGACCACCACCATCCCAGCCCCTCCCACTCCACACACTGCCAGCCATGGACAAGCACCCCAGGATCGCGGCAGTGAGCTATGGATTTGGGGACACCGGCCAGCCTGTTTTCAGCCGTCACCACCCCCCTCACCCACACCTGGAACACAGGAAGCGCTTCCGAGGTTTGCCTACTCTGAGGCTGGCCAAGGTCACCAGAAGGCAGCACCTGAATCCAGATAAGGTCCGTCCTTCCGTCTGTCCATCCATCCATCCCTCCTTTCTTCCTTCCCTCCCTCCCTCAATGCTTATGTAGGCCTAGTGTGTGTCAGGAGTTGGGGACTAAGCCCATCCAGATACACTCTGTAATGTGCTATGCTATGCCCATCTGCTGCCAGACACCCCCCATCCCCCGGCCAGAGTAACAGGCCACCTCAGCTGGCCAGGGGAATCCTGCCTCTGTAACAGATGGAAGTCACTGGGGACCCTTCTAGTCCTGCTCTGGTGGGAGCAGGGAGGGGTACTTGGCGAGATCACGGTGGGTACAAAGGTTTGGTAAACGATGAAGGATTTTATCACTCCAAACGGGCTGGGCTGGAACATGGAACAGCACAGCCTCACAGGCTGCACCCCAGGGCCTTTGCACCTCAGCCTGGAATCCCTTCCTCCCTCCAGATACGCCAAATGGTCTGGAAACTCCCATCTGTATAGACCTCGCTCCCTTCTCTGATACCCCAAGTGACGCTTGATGAATACGGCCTTCCCTAACCATGCTATTTTATTTATTTTGCTAACCACGCTATTTTGGACTGCGACCCACCCCACCCTACACCCTTTCCTGCACTATTTTTCTCCATAGCGCTTATCACCATTTATCATACCAAGCACACATTAGTTCCTTCTTTATTGTAGCTCCTTGTTTATTGTCCCTCTCCACCCACTGGAACAGGAGTCGGCAAGCTTTTTCTTGAAAGGGCCAGATAATAAATCATTTAGGCACTGAGGGCCTATCTTGCCTGCTGCAGGGAAAGCAGCCACAGACAACACATAAACTGTTGGGCTCTGTGCCAATAAAACTTTATTTACAAAAAACCGGAGGTACACCTAATTTGGCTAGGGTCCGCAGACCCTTACGTTACAGTGTGGGTTTGTTCCACCCCAAGTGCCCCCTACGCTGCACACAGAAGGAGCTCAATTATGGAGGAGAGGGATGGGCGAGGTTATGATCAGCCAGAGCCTTTCCTGAGACCCTGTTTCACAGCCAGCATTCGGTGTTCAAGAGGCTTTGCTTCATTCTGTCTCCCCACCCCCCTCAACCCTGGGAGGGGAGGATTCTTAACTCTTCTGCAGATGAGGAAATTGAGGCTCTGACTCCAAATTCTACACTTTTCCACTCCGCCACACCACCCAGACGCTAGACCCTATTTGCCTGGTTTCACTCCCAGCAAAGCCTCCCCCTAACCAAAACAGAACAAATCTATCGTCCCTTTCTATTTAAAACGTTCCGGCCTCAGAAAGGAGCTGTATCCCTTAAAGTGTCACCAAAGGCTATCAGAGCATCTCATCAGCATGATCAAATCAGGGTTATCACCCAGAAAAGAGCTCATTCCAGCCCAGAGCACCGACATGTGACTCAGGCGTTTCTATGACAGCAGCTGAAAATAGGGTGAGGACCCTCCAGATAAAATGACCTTCACTCCCACTGATCCCGAGACGCACAGACCTCTGTAATAGCTAAGCCAGAGAGCGGGTTAATGCCCTCGCCGTATAAAAAAGAGTCTGATCATTCAGTAAGAATCCCAAGCAAATCACCGACAACAGCAAATGGCTGAATCCAGTAAGAAATTTCTCGTTAGGATTTACAAAGTATCAAAAGGGGATGACGCCATTTTCGTCTTTCCAACCAGCACATTTGGGGTTTGGCTGCGGGGAGGGCGGAGGCGGGGTGGGAAGCCACCCAGGGAGGGTGAGTAGAGAGCCAGCCCATCCCCAGCTTTCAGAAAGCAAATCAGCAGAACCCTTCAAGGCCTGGAAAAGGCATGCAGACCCACTTTGGGGGTCCCTCCCAAGGAAATCACCAGATGTACCTCCTAGGATGCTCACTTTGGTCAGACTGAGCCAGAGATTCAATGCGATCCCAATCCGAATCCTGGCAGCTGTGTGTGCGTGTTCAGTCTCTAAATGTTACCCCCAAACAGGAAGCAGACTCCCGAGGAGGTATCTGCACACCCGTATTCACAGTGGCATCATTTGCAATTATTCCCCCCAGCCGAAGGTAGGAGCCCAGAACTCGGTCCGTCCATAAAATGGAACATGATTCAGCCTTAAAAGGAAAGGAGGGGCCCCTGGGTGGTGGCTCAGCCAGTTAAGCGTCCGACTCTTGGATTTCGGCTCGGGGCACGATCTCACGGTTCATGAGTTCAAGCCCGGCATCGGGCTCTGTGTTGGCCCCCTGCTCGTGTTCTCTCTCTCTCTCTCTCTCTCTCTCTCTCAAAATAAACAAACAAATAAATAGTTTATTTAAAAAAAAAAAAAAAAAAGGAAACTCTGACATGTGCTCCAACATGGATGAATCTTGAGGACATTATGTTCAGGGAGATCAGCCCAGACACAGAAAGACAAATGCAGAGATCAAAGTAGGATCCCTCTTTTAGGAAGGTCCCTGGAGGAGCCAAGTTCATAGAGACAGAAAGTGGAAGGGTGGGTGGCAGGGGCTACGGGGGGAGGGGCAGGGAACAGGGAATTGTTGTTTAATGGGGACAAGGTTCCGATTTGGGATGGTGGAAATGTTCTGGGGACGGAGGGCGGCGATGGCTACAGAGCGGTGTGAATGTCACAGAACCGGACTCCTAAAAGCAGTTAAAACGGTAAATTTGCATGCACTTCACCAGATTATAAAGAAAAAACAGTTACACCGAAACACAAAGGGTCGAGAACGCGCCAAGGCACCCGTGAAGACGAAGAACGACGCGGGAGCTCTTTGCTAGCAAATCCCCAAGCGCGTGTGCCCACGGTGCCGAAGCTGGGACAGCACCGGCACGTGGGCACAGGCACGGACCTGGGACAGGTCAGTCCTCAGACGGCCCCGCACACGCAGCAGAGAAAAGATCTCAGGAAACACTGCCCATCAGCTTTGGAGAGCCACGCGGGAAAAGCCCGGAGTCTTGACCCCCTGGGTCCACACTGCACATAAAAATCAATTCCAGCTGGACTGTGGATCTACACGTGAAAGGCAAAACAGGAAAGCTTCTAGAAGAACATGCCGAAAAAATACCTTCACAGCCCGAGGGCAAACAAAGGTTTCTCAAAGCCCATTTTATAAACGGCACGAACCAAAGAGATAAGAATGATGTACTGGAGATTACGTTCCAATGAGAAATGTCCATTCATCCCAGGACACCATTAGGAGGGAGAAAAGGGAAGCTACCGCATGGAAAAAGTTCTGTGCCCTACGTCACCAGGGAAGGGTCTGTATCCGGAATATATAAAGAACTCCTGCAATTCAATGAGAGAAAGTCAGACAAGAGAAGGTAGAAATGGGCACCCGGGAGGGTCACAGATAAGATATCCAAATGGCCAGTAAACTGATTAACAAGGCACTCATTCTCTTTTCTTTTTTTTTAAGCTTTTTTTTTTTTTTAAAGTATTCTCTACACCCAACGTGGGGCTCGAACTCACAACCCTGAGATGAAGAGTTGCACACTCCTCCGTCTGAGCCAGCCAGGCGCCCCGGTACTCAGCCTCTAAAACCAGGGAGGGAAGGTGAATTTAAACCACCACATGCGGGCCCACCAGAGGGGCTGATGTCACCACAAGGACAGATGGACAGGATTAAATATTAATACGCGGCTGGAAGCGTAAATTGGTACAAGCACTCTCGAGACCGGTTGGGCACAGTCTGCCAACCTTTGTGACCCAGCCGTGCCCTCGCAGGTATACATCCGAGGGCAAGGTGCGGAAACGCGCACAGCAAGTCGGCATTTCTCTGCCTTCCGCGCGCAGAGTCTAACCACGATAGTAGTCAAAATCGGAAAACGACCCAAATGTACATCAACAGCCGGATAAACAAATCGTGACGTGGCCGCACCACGAACATCTCCAGCGAGGAGAAACTACCACCACCCAGCCCGGGGCCGTGGTGAATCTCACCACCTCACCCAAAAGGCTTCCTTGTACTACCTGCGCGGACAGGCGACTCAAGCGACTCCAATCTCGGGCGGTTTGAGAAGGTCACCTCTTGGGAGGGGGAAGAGAGCAGGGGGACCGTTACGCAGTGGGTTCAGTTTGTGAAAAAAAGAATACAACTGTACGTCTATGATCTATGCCAATTTCTCCGTGCATCTTAAACCCCAATAAAAAATATCCATATGGGGCACGTGGGTGGCTCAGTGGGTGAAGTGTCCAACTCTTGATTTCGGCTCAGGTCATGTTCTCATAGTTGTGGGATCAAGGCCCGTATCAGGCTCTGTGCTGAGTGTGGAGCCTGCTTGGGATTCTCTCTCTGCTCTTCCTCTGCCCTTCTCCTGCTTGTGTGTGTGTGTACGTGTGTGTGTGTGTGAGTGTGTGTTCGCTTCTCTCTCTCTCTCAAAAAAAAAAAAAATCTCTAGGAAAAGTAAGGTCAGTGGGGCGGAGAGAGGCCAATCTGAACACTAACATGATAAGTATTACATTTTAAGTAATCTTTATGAGTAATTTTTACAAACTCTCACCTTGACAGAGTTTGCAAAAACTGAAGCAAGTGAATAAATTAAAATGAGCCAAGAGAGGAAAAAAGGAAAGAGAAGGAGAAATTCCTACCAATGACCAAGCTCTCCCCAGCCCCTGGCTTTCTGGCAGGTAGCTCAGGCCTTGCTTCTAGAGGCCCTCACTTCCCAGCTGTGTGGCCTTGGGGAGGTAACACCACCTCTCTGGGCCTTACTTTCCTCTAAAGTAAAGTGAAGGCAGCAGGAAAGGAACGAAGCCGTGACCACAGCACTCCCCTATGCTAGAGGCAAGTCCCACACGACAGATAAGCAAGGCTGAGGGACAGAGCTCCAAGCTGGGTTGGGGGGCGGGGGGGCATTCTTGGTGCTTTGCACATTCTTGGTGCTCTGGCTGGGCCACGCGACCTGTGGCCACTGCCACTGTCCCCAAGCTCCCATCAGTGCGGCAGAGACAGCGGTGAGTCTTGAGCTGCAGGGGTTCCTCCAAGGCAGGCAGAGAGGAGCCACCAGGCCAGATCGACCAGCTGCTGCCCTGCCCTGCCCGGCCCTGCCCTGCCAGGAGGGAAGGAGACCCGCTGGGCGGCCCCAGCCCCCCCTCCCCATCCCGCCTCTCCAGCTACGGCCGATGGGTTTGTTCCTCCAGCTCCGTCACTCAGCCTAGTGCTTGCTACCAGGCCTCTCCCCTCCCGCTGGGAGGCAACCCTGGCTCCCCCCAGGGGGTCAGATCCCAAAGCACATCTTTTAGCTAACCCCACCCCCACCACAGAAGGACAATGGGGCTTTAACCCCCGTCCTACTCCCAGCCCTGAATATGGGACCCCTGTGGGCTGGGACTTTGCCTGGCCCCAACCAGGTGCCCAGCCCACAAAGTAGGTGCTCAAGTCCAAATAAAGGGAATCCCGCAGCAGCCCGGAGGGTCAAGGCCTCAACCCTGCCAAAGACATGCAAATCCATCCACTCCAGCCTTGCCCCAGGGCTCCAGACGTTCTCAATTCTAAAGCAATTAGAGGACTTGCCCGTGGATTTTCTTTCCTCCCTAACCTAGGTCTAGGTCTAGAGGAGGAAGTAGAGAGGGAGGGAGGAGGGCCTTCTAGAACCCCTGGGCCGAAAGCTAGAAAGCCCGTGAGTGGGACAGGCAGGGACCCAGGAACCAGGCCTCCCCTCCCAGGCACAGGGGCCAGGGGAAGGAGAGTGGGCTGGATCCCAGGAGTGGTGCATAGAATCTGTCCTGCCAAATCCTTTCCCAAACGCCAGAACCCCACGACGACAACAGCAATGCAGCTTAACAGGGAGAGAAACAACAAAATACAGGAATGGAAAGGAAACAACACTCACAACATTCTGGAAGCAGGAAGCAGGGACCAAAGAGGCAGGGTGGGGAGCTGGGAGAATTGCAACCGAACCTCGGAGGTTACCGAGAAACAAGCAATTCCCGAGAGGTGCAGAACTTGGACCCAGTACCTGCAAAGGCCACGGTGCAGAGAGGCGCAGAGAAAGAATGGAGAGCCCCCCACAAGCCCTCTGTTTACTTACTAGGGGGCCGATGGAGCCACTGAGGGTCTTTGGCTACGTCCTCAGGGCTGGGGTGGGGACCGAACTGAAAAATGGATCTCAGTAGAAACCTTCTTCCACTGTTGCAGCTGTTGGAAGGGGAACAGCCAGGCTTTAGCTCCCCTGTGGGCAGGAGACTGGAACTCCTGCCTGGGAGTCTGGCAAACTCAAAAGGGAAAGGTCTATAGAGACATTCGGGGGAGTTCCACAAGGGTCAACGGGTCCCCCTAGCTTTGTTGTGCCTCCCATCTTAAATATGAAGAGACACCAGAGAATCAACCAGCAGACACCCATGGAAGTCTCCAATGTGAAAGACAAGTGAGAAAAAAAAACAACACACACACATATATATATATATATATATATATATATACACATATATACACACACACACACACACACACACACACACATACACACACACACATTCTCCAAGTGATGAGAATTAATGTATCCGTGAAACAAGAACAGGGTGGCTCAGTCACTTACGTGTCCGACTCTTTGATTTTGGTCATGATATCACGGGTTTGTGAGTTTGAGCTCCCCATCAGGCTCTGTGCAGACAGCACAGAGCCTGCTTGGGATTCTCTTCTCTCCCTCTCTGCCCCTCCCCTGCTCATGCACGCACACATGCTCACTCTCTCTCTCTCTCTCAAAATAAGTAAATAAACCTAAAAATAAAAAAAAAGGAAGAATATCCAATTATAAGAGCTCCTAGAAATTAAAAACATTACATTGAAAGGTTAGAAGACAGTTAAGAACATGTCCTAGAAAGCTGAATAAAGAGAGATGGAAAACAAAAAATAAAGTATAAAAAAAAGTAGATGATCAGTCTAGGAGATCCAATATCTAATGAATAGGCGTACTAGAGGGAAGGGGATTACGAAATACTAATAAAATTAATATTAATTCAAAAAAATAATAATAATTCAGCCTGAAGGACCTCAGTTTCCAGATTACTATGGCCTATGGAGCACCCAACACAGGAAATGCAAAAGAATCCACAGGAAGACACATCGATATGAAATTTCAGACCACAAGTGATGAAAAGAATAGTAACAGTATTAATATCCATGAGGCTTACTTTGTGCCAAACAATGTCCTGGGCATTTATGTACATAAGCTCATTTAGTCTTCATAGAAATGGTAAAAGGTAGGCACTATTACTCAATTCACAAAAAAGAAAACTGAAGCATGTCCAAGACCACATGGCTAGAGAGTGGTGAAGCACGTTTGTGCATGAATTTTAGAGCCAATGCTCTTGAGGTAGTTCTAAAAAATGTTAAGCATTTGGAAAAGGATAAAAGAAAAAAAAAAGGTTCACACATGAAGATCAAGCAAAGGAGCATCACACTACTCAAAAGTAACACTGGAATTTGGAAGGTGATGTTACAATTCCTTCAAACACCAGGGGTAAATTATTTCCAAAATGCCTGTCAAGTATGACAGTAGAACAGAGGCATTTTCAGGCACACTAGGCCTCAAAAAAACTTGCCTTCCACGGACTCTTTCACAGAAAACTGCAGCAGGATGTGCTCTACCAAAACAAGGAAGTAAAGCACAAAAAAAAAGGAAAGCAAGGGAGTGAGGAAACAGGAAATCCAACACAGCAGAGAGATAAAGGGAGTTTGAAGGATTATGGCTCTAAAACAGGGCCAAGCACCAGGCAAACCAGACTAGACCGGAAAGATGGAAAACTCTAGGAAAGAAATATGCAAGAAAAGAGGCAGCTAATCCAGTAGATATGACCAAATAAACAGTATTCCAAGAGACTGGAAGACAAGAGATTGTAAGAAATCCCAGCAAATTAAAGGGGGGAAAAAAAGGCAATGAATAACTCCAGGAAATAAAGAAGTGAATTTTATTATACTGCTTGGCTCAAATGTAGGCAATATTTACAAAGCCAAACACAAAATAATAAACCTGGTTTAAACAAGACTTTATTTCACATATATGGGGAGGATAGAGGAAAGAAACATGATGGGGCGTGATATAACAACAATAATAAATACTACTAGAGCTTATTATATTCCAGATACTGTCCTAAGTGTTTTACATGTATTAACTATTTAATCCTCACAATAATCTCATGAAGCAGTCGCTATTATTTTCCCCTGTTTCACAGATGACAAACATTTTCAAGGCACAGAGAAAAGTAGAGAAACTTGCCCATGGTCTCACACTAAGAAGTAGCCGAGTCATGATTCAGACTCAGTCCACACAAAATGCTCATCTTCCACACAAGTCAACAGAGAATCGCAAAGACTGAAAAATGACTAGCAGGAGAAGCAGGTTATTACATAGAAATATGGATGAAAAGGCCTCAAGAAATAGCCAAAAGAGTTAACTAAAGGAATCAAGACTAGGGAGACAGGAAGCAGGGGATGGCTGGTTTTCTTCATAATTCTTCTTCTAACACTAACTGACTTTTAAAATGATGTGTAACTTTTACTCTAATGTTCATATTTAGCGTGAAGCAGAACCGCACACTCTTAAAGGCTGAACTTCACCGTGGGCAGAGTATTCCTCAATAAAACTTTAAAAAAATAATAAGTGAGGGAAAGGATTTTAAGATGCGCACACAATTAGATACCAACGCACACTCACCTGCATGAGGAGAATTTAAGGAAACTGACAATATTCGTATGAATGGTGAAAACGCAGAAGAGGTGGATGATATTGCCAGGAGGGTACAACGGAACATCCACTGGAGAACTCCCAACTGTTAGAGCTTGAACCTCCATATACCCTGTGAGCAAACAATCTGCTCCTAGGTACTATATCCAAACAACTGTGTACGTACGTATACCAAAAGCCATGTTCCTAACACCGCTATCCACAGCAAACCCTCAGTGTCCATCGACAGGAGGGGATACAATAGTACTATTTTTCTGTATAATACTACACAGCACCAAGAAATAAATCGCCGCCTCACACCGCAATACGGATAAATCTCACGCACATACGGCGGAGTGGAAGCAAGCAGAAAGAAAAGAGGGCACGCCGTATGATTCCACTTATATATAGAAAGTTCAAAAATAGGCACAACGATTCTAAGGTACCAGAAATAAGAAATGATGTTGGAGGTGGGGTAGAGGGTGGCTGGGAGAGAACAAAATGGCACCCTCTGGACGCTGGCAATGCCCTGATCTCGAGCTGCTTGGTAGTTAGACGGGCGTGTTCGTGTTGTAAATATGCCATGTTCTAAACACTCACGATTGGAGCATTTTACGGCATATCTGTTACACCAAATTAATTTTAAAAAAATTAAATTTTTTTTTAAATTTCTTTTTCAAATTTTTTTAAATTAAAAAAAAAAAGAGAGAGAGAGATTCAATTGACGGGTTCAGGGTGGGACCCTGGAGTCCCAGAAGCCCACGGGCCATTCAGAGGGGCCTAATACACAATTCCATAGGTCCCCTGGAGAGGACGGGACTAGAACAAGAGATTAGCTTGTTAACTTGATGACCTGTTGAGTCATCGGTTAACGATGACTATAATTCCAGCAATCACTTTTACTCTAACTTTTGCGAGGGCCATCCCTCTGCTAGGCATCTGGCTGGCACTGGCTCATTCGAACTTCACAACAGCCGGATGAATTCAGTATCACTAATGGACTCATTTCATAGATGAGAAAATCAAGGCTTAGAGAAACATCCCACACCCGGTAAGTGGAGGAACAAGATCCAAAACTCCAGCAGTCTAACCTCAGCTCCGAGGCCAACCTGCCTCCAGATAAAGCAGTTCTTTATGCGGAGATCAAAGGGTAGAATCTTCAGCTGGCTCGTGAAGGCCCAGAACGTGCAAGATTGGGACAGCGCATGAAGAGGGGTTTTTTTTGTTCGCTTTCATTAGCTCACGAAGGAAACTCGGATGCAGGTGAAGGCTGCATCTGTGGGCCTGCAAAGGTGGCACAGAGCTTTGGTGTTTGTTTCCCACCTAATAGCCTGACCTCCTCTGGAGTCAGATGCCAGGCCTCTGTGGGCAGCTAGTGTGGTAAGGACCCTGACCTTGGGGGCCAAGACTGACTGCTGGCCAGGGCTCCCAGGAGCCCCTGGGGAGCCCCAAGACCTATCCGGACACCAGCTCCCATGGGTCCCCTCAAAAGCTGGGCTGGGACGTAAAGGAGGACACAGGGTGGTCATAGTGATGGGGCTGGAGTCTGGGTGGAGGCCAGGGCTAACGATGACCAGGAGGGAGGTAAGTCAGCTCAGACCATACCGGTCCACGCTGGAACAAAAGCACCCCAAGGTGCTCCCTCCAAATCAAGAATACCCAATCACCGTACTCTCCCCAATCTGTTCCTCCCCATTCCTCCACAAGCAGCACCTCCCCAAAATCCAGCCAGCTTCCGTCCTCCTTCTCTTCCCCGCCATGCGTCTTCGTTGTAGCCTGACCTCCACCAAAGCCCCAAACCCTGGCCGCCTCCAGCCTCCCTCCCTGGTCACTATCACCTCCCTAACAGCCTCCTTGCCACGGACTACCCACCACACAGTCTCCAGCTGGCAGCCCAGACCGGTTTTGCTAAATGCTTATTTTGAAATAATTTCAAACGCGGGGAAAAGTTTGAAATAGTACAATGACCTGCCATATGACCTTCCCCGGGTCCAGCCATTGTGAACTTTCTCACCCTGTGTGTAACTCGGGCTCAGCGATTTATGGGTGTCTCCCATACATCTATAAATTTGTCTCTTCCTGAGCCATTCCTGAGAGTAAGTTGTGGCCATCATGTCCCCTGTCCCCAGACCTTTCAGTGTTCTTACTTCCAAAGCACAAGGGCATTCTCTTACATAACCACGGTCCAGTTATCAGCTTCATGAAACCTAATATTGATTGGACACTATCAGCTAATCTACAGCCCATATTCCAATTTCATCAATTGCACCCATGATGTACTTTAGAGCAATTTCTTCCCCCATCCAAGATCCAATCGCGGGCCATACGTCGCCTTCTGCGGTCACATTTTTTTAGTCTTTTAATCAGGAACTGTTCTCGGCCTTCCTCTGTCTTGGCACGCCATTGACATTTTTTAAGAGTCCACACCAGTTCCGGGACACCTGGGTGGCTCAGTCCTTTAAGCCTCTGACTTGGGCTCAGGTCATGATCCCGAAGCTCAAGCTCATGAGTTCGAGCCCTGCATGGAGCTCAGACCCTGGGGACTGCTTCAGATTCTGTGTCTCCCTCTGTCTCTGCACCCCCCCCCCCAAACTCGTTCTCATTTTCTGTGTCTGTCTCTCTCTCAAAAACAAATAAAAACATTTAAAAGAAGAAAGAAAGAAAAAGAGAGTCCAGACCAGTTCTGTAAAACGTCCCTCACTTTGAATCACCCTCTCCGTTTAAAACCTTCCACTGCCTTCTCATTCCTCAGTGTGAAATTCCAAGACCTCATTACTGGCCTTCAGGGACCTGCAGGGTCCCCCTCTCCCCTCCCCGCAGCTGCAGTCACTCTCCCCTCTCCTAGTCCCTCACTCCTGGGAGCCCCTCACTCCAGTCCAAACAGACCCTGGGCATTCTCTTTCCTTCGCAGCCTGTATCTCTATTTAAAACGATTTCCTTCGACGATCTGTGTGTGTGCGCGACTACTGCCTGGCCCCCACACTACAATGGGACTCCGATGAGGGCAAAGATTTGCGTCTGGCCATTGCTGGATTCCCAGAGCCAGAGCAGTGCCTGGCGCGCAAGAGACGCTTGGAAATGGCTTGCCGAGTAAATGAACGAGTGAAGAAAGGGAGTGTTTGGGTTGACAGCTAAGGAACCAGTAGGCTCGGAGAGTCAGGGAGCCCAGGAGCCCCCTGCCGCCCCCCATCCAGAGTCCAGAACCTGCCCCACGCTTCAGAGAGGAGGAAGCACCCAGCAAATCTCCTTTATCTTTGGATCGTATCACTCCACCGGCCAGTCCCACTGATTAATCTCTTTAAATCAATCCCAGTAGGCCGACGGGCTGGATTCCAGAGATAGAGCTGATGGAGCCTGGAGAAGGCCCGTGGCCCCCTATTGTCCACTGGCCAGTCCAAAGTGCATGGCCTCCTGGTCCTGATCCTTGGGTTCCACCCCCCATTCATGTATCCTGCGGGGCCCAGCCAGCCCAGGGAGTGGGGGCAGGGAGAATAAACATCCAAGTACAAAATCCTGCTAATAGGTCTTTAATTGCAGCCGAGGAGGGCTGGGTCCAGGGCTCCCAGCCCCAGAACTGAAGAGGGGAGCCTACCAGGTGCTTGTCACTTACTTGTCCATTTCACCGACTGCTGAGAACATTTAAGAGCTCACTCTGTATAACAATACTCAAGGTTACCCGCAAGGTAATGGCCAACCAAACCCCATTTATTCTTTATTTGCCTCTTTTTCTGCACAGGAAAGAGCCAAACCCCTCAGCGTAGACCGAGGATGCAAAAAGGCATTCCCCCCCCCACCCCCACCCCGGGGATCCTCACTCACCACAGTGCCCTGTCAACACCTGCCTGGATGGGGTGGCCACAGCCCAGCCCTAGCCAGGGTCCCCCTCCGGCCAGGAGTTCTCCCAGAGTCTCCCAGAGAAGCAGCTCGGGTAGATTCACAGGCTCCCCTACCCACTCTGGAGAGCAGACTAGGAAGGGGTCGGAGGTAATCCGGTCTCACACTGCCTCGCTGTGTGACCCAGGGCAAATGGCTCAGCCTCTCCTGGCTTCCCAGAACAAAAACAAACAAATAAAGATAGGGCTGATAACGCTGGCCAGACCTAAGAAGCTGACAGCCAAGTAGGAGAAGCGCCTGAAAGAGAAAACTTAGCACCTGCACCCAGCAAAGAAAGAGGGGGAGGGGGGCTGGGTTGAGGAATCTGTAATCCACCCCACCCGAGAGCAGTGAATGGGAAACAGCTCTCTACCTCCTGGCTAATAGGATTAGCACTGGGTTGGGCTCTGGGCGTTGGCCTAGGGTCCAGGGTCTCCCTGAGGCCACTCAAGGTGGAGGCAGCGAGGGACAGCGCCAGCTTGCCCCCCACCCCAACCCTTCCTTCCCAGGTGAGCATGGCCACAGCAGCACTTTCCAAGCCTGCTTGCTATTTCCTCCATGACCTCAGCTGCCAAGCATGCAGGAGGCAGACGGCTTCTGAAGCAGGAGGCTCAGAAGACAGGCCTCTGCGGCCACCTCCAGCTGGACTTCCTTGTCCTGCCTGCCGCTGTGAAGGTTCTTCACCTATCCAGCCTCAGCCTCCCCATCTAGCTAATGGGCGTTAGTCTGCCCGCTGGGCCCTGGCACACTGCAGGCTGCCAGAGGCACCCCCTTGAGTAGTAGCTGTTTTCACTGCTTCTCATTAGGGCACATGGCTCTGTCAGGCAGGAACCAGGCTGGAGATGGGACGCCTTCTCCCTGGCTGGGGGGGGGGGGGGGGGGGGGAGGGGACACAGAGACCAGGGAAGGCACCCCCCAGCCAGCAAGACCCAGGGTCTGACTCCCAGGCCGAGGGATGCCGCCACGACCCTGGGGCAAACTAAGTGAAGGGATGAACTCAAAAGAGAGGCAAACACAAAAATTACCCTGGCCTCAGGGCGGGCAAAAGGGGATGGCCACGCTGCCCTTTGTACGGCGGGCAGCCCCTAACCCCTCCCTGGGATCCTGGCACCACGGTAGAGAAAACCATAGCCCTGGTCACGGCCCCCTAGGCAAAATGCGGCCTCAGCTCCAGGGGGGACACGGGCACGAGCCCCCAAGCCAAGACCCAGTCCTCGCACCCCGGCGGGCAGGGATGCCCGGCCTCGCGGCCCCCGCGTGTGCCCCTCCCCTGCCCGGCGCCTCACAAAGGCCCTTTGTCCCTCTGAGCCCCGGGACTCCGGTTCCTGAAAAGTTCCGTAAAAAAAATCAAAGACACAGGCAAAACCGGCCAGCGCGGCCTCGGTCGAGCGGGCAGGGTCGGTGGGACAGGGCCAAGGCGGCCACTGCGGCCGGAGGAGTCCCTTCCAAGGCCGAGGGGAGAGTCGGCGGCTCCCCGAGAAATCGCAAGAGTCCCAGACTACACTCTGGAGTGGAAGAGGTGGCTTTTTTTCAAGTGAAGCGTAGGACGCCAAGCAAAGCAGCTGGAGGCAGCCGGGGAGGAGGGAGCGGGTGTCCTTCGGCGGCCGGCGGCAGGTCCGGAGGTGCCCCTCGCCTCCCTTCCCACCCGGCTGGACTGCAGCGGCCGCGGCCCGCCCAGGACGAGCTTCTCCCGCCCGGGGGCCGTCCCCACCGAGCCTCAGCGGCCCCTCTCGGGAAACGGCAGAGGCCTCCGGGGCCCTCTCGGCCACCTTCTCCCGAGGTTCGATGTCAGGCCCAAGGTTTTCCCTCCGCCGCTCGTGCCCGGCCAGATCCGCTCGCACGCCGCTTCCTTCCCCGAGCGTCGGGATGGCGGCGGCCCAGCCTCTGCGCCCCACCGCGCCGCGCGCCCGCCTTCCCGCCGGAGAACAAGGGGCTCCTGGGGCCGCAGTCGCTGCCCTCCTACCGGGGTGTGAGTCCCGGGGCCGCCGCTCTCCTCCCGGGGGCCGAGAGGTGGCGAGACGGTCCCCGCCCGCCCGAGGCCGCGGTCTCCGTTCTCCCCGCAGCCTCCGACGCCGGGGCGGGACGGAAACCCCGCACGCTGCGAGTGGAGGGGCTAGAACGGCCCACGGGCGCCGGGCAAGGGCGTTTGCCAAGAAAAGGATTCGAGCTCGGGGGACGGACGTCTCAAAGGGTGTGGAGCGGGCTTGTTCTTTTCTCGCCCAGGTTTTGAAAACCCCAGGCTGGCCTGGAGCAGCAGGGGCCCGGGAGTCGGAATCGCCCCCGGAGGCTCCGGTTTCGGCAGACGCGTATGCTTCGGGAGGGCATGGCGCACGGGGGAAAGCGGCCGAGCCGCGCACCCCTCTCCGCCGGGGCCTCGGGAATGGCCTCCGTCCCGGGCCCGGGGGTCTCCCCGCCCTGGGAGCTGAGCCTGCCCGCACCCCCGTGGACCCGCCCAGGGAAAGAGACGTGCCGCGTCCCAAGAACGCCAAGGAACAGGCCGAACAGTTTTCCCCGGGCCTCCCTCCCCAAGATCCCGGGAGGGGGGGTGGGCAGGAGGGGGCGGCCACGGCGCAAGGCACTTACCCGGGTGCGGGTGGAGATTGAGGCCAGCCATGTACTTCCCGGGCGGCAACGGGCCGGGCAAGCCAGAAGCGGGCAGGCGTCCGGCCGCAGTAGTGCCCACGCGGTGGCTGTCCATAGCCAGGCCGGACAGCAGCGGCGGCGGGGGGCCGTGCACGGACCGCGGGGGCCCGAAGTCTCGGCCATCCATCCTCCGCGGGAGTGCCGCAGCCAGCCCCCCACCCGGCCCGCGGGCCTCGCTCAGCGGGACCTAAAAGTTCGGCCTCGGCGTAGTCCCAGAGTCCTCGGGCGGCGGGGGCTCCGCGGCGTGCATGGCGGCGGCGGCCAGCGGGGTTTGCGCTCGGCTGCGGGCCCGCGGCCCGGGGCGCACGGGCGGCCGGCGGTGGGGCCCCTCCGGGCGGCCAGGCGGAGCTGCGCGAGGCGGCGCACACGGCGTCTTGGCGGGGAAAGGCCACGGGCCGCGGAAGAAACAGAAGGGGGAAAAAGGAAGAGGGAAGGGGGGGGAAAAGACAACAAAGTTTCAGAAAGTCGTCTTGCCGTTCGGGGTCGGGGAATGCGGATCTGGTGGCCGGAAATAAAATCGGGGGTAACCCGTCCTCCACAAAAAGTAAAAATCCATGCTCCTTGCTCCGGCGGCCGCGGTTCCCGGGGACCCGGCTCGGAAAGTGGCCGGTGGCGCGCTGCGCCCCAGCCTAAACTGGCTTGGCGGCTTACGGGTCCTCCCGAAACCGGGGAAGGCCCCTCGGCCGCGCCCGGGCGGCATAAATACAAACCTCCCAAGTGGGACTGATTCCTGGGCGTCACATGCTCCGGGGTTTCAAACCGTGAAACCTTTCCATGAGCAGTTCGAAATGTCTCCCTAAACACTGGGTCACTATCTGATCCGGAAAGTTTAATATTTAACCTTTTTGGCCCCTGGCCTGCCTTTTTGAGTCTGGTTTCCCTAAATTCGCCCTGAGCCGCCAATTAGTGTTGTCTTTTGTTTTTTCGGGTTTTTTTGTTTTTTTCCAGGAGAGAAGATGCAAAGCTGGTTTATTATTTTTAAAGAGGCTCGTGCCTCCTCCCGCCGCCCCCCTCGGGCGACTGTGAGTCGCGGAGTCTGAGTCCGAGGACCCGAGACGTGGCATTCTCGCCCGAGCACTGGAAAGAATCCTTCAAAACAAGCTTTGGTTTCATTTTCCAGCGCCTTGGCCTGGGAATCCTGCGGCCCTAGGACGTGGCCTGGCGCGGGGGATTTGGGGGGAGGGGGGCGGTCAGAGGGTAAGCAGGGGGCTGAAGGGTCTTGCTCCTACCCTAGCTCCCCCCCCCAACCCAAAAATAACCTACAAAGAAAACCTTTGCAGCGCGGGCCGACCAAGGGGCGCCTCCCCCAGCGTTGGGTAAATCCCCCTGTAGTTCCAGTTTAAAGCTGTTTGTTTAAAAGATTTGTCGTTTGCCGATTCCCATGGGGGCGGGAGGGGGTCTTGGAGCCAACCCTGCCCTCGCTCTCCGTCTGCCCGCAGCAGCTCGGATTCCTGATTCCGAGAGGCCCGGGCGTTTCCTAGAGCCACCGATCCACGCCAAAGCCACCGGCTCCCGGGTGCCCGCCCTGCGACCGGCGCCCAGCCCCCCGAACTGCAGACCCCCTCAGCCGCTGACCTCCCGGCCTCCTTCTCCAGCCTCCCTCCCCAACTTTGCTAAGGGTGCTTATTTTAACCCGGTTTTGGTTACAAACACCCTCTTCCCTCCCTCCCTCGCTCACTCCCATCAGGCTCTGGTTACCAGATCCGCGTTTACTTTGGAAAAATCTAAGATCGCCACATCCGAGGATACATGTCTTAAGGAGGCGATGAGCTTTCCGTGATTTTTTTTTTTTAAATGCTCTTTGTGCAGCTTTCTTTTAAAAGCTAGAGCTTCGGAGCATGCCCCAACGCCCCACTTCGGGGAAGTCGAGGTGAAGGCCCCTGGAACACCCTCGCTCTGGTAAAGAAGCTGGCTCGGCCATCTGTGGGCTCCGCTGCGTCCTCTCTACTTTTCTCCCCCACTTAAATGCAGTTAAAATGGCTGAATTCCGGCTTTTAATTAAAAACAGCCTATAATCGAAAACGTCTCGGCGTCCCTGGCTCCCCCGCCGCCTGCCGGGAACCGAGAAGGGAACCGACGCCCCTCAGCCCGGCTGGGCGGGCTGGAACGGGGCTGAGGGCTCAGGTGGGCGCCCGAGGCACAGCGACCCGCCCCCACCCATCCCAGGGCGCCCCCACCTCGCCGATGCCGGTCCCCGATCCCGTAATCGGGGACCGCAGAGCTGCGGGGATCCTCCCGAGCACCCCGAGGGTGAGGCGGGGTGGGGGGTCAGATGAAGAAGTTTGGAGACCTTCGCGCCCGGCCAGGGACGGACGGGCGGCCCGGCAGCGTACCTGGCGCGGCGGGGCTCCCGGCTCTGGGCTCCGGCGACGGCGACTCCGGTGGTGGCCCCGGCTCCCGGCGCGGCTAGGCGCCCGTGCTGCCCGCCATCCCGCGGCTGCTGCTCCCCTTCGCCACCCGCAGCCGCCTCACACTTTTTGCCCGCCTTTCCTTTTTTTGGTAGAAAACCGCTCCCCGGGCCGAGCGCTCGGCGCGCCAACTCCTCCGCCCTCCCGCGGCCCGGCTCCCGCAGCCCCCGGAAAAGCCAGCTTTCCTCCCGCCGAGCTCCCCGCTTTTTAATAAAATCCAGGTAGCGCCGGTTTAAAGAATCCCAAATCTCCATATACAGCCCGGGATTGGAAAAGGTACATTACACAACCCCCCTTTCAAGTTCCTCTCGCTGGATCTAAAAAAAAAAAAAAAAAAAAAAAAAAAAAAAAAAAAAAAAAAAAGCCAGAGGGAGGGGGGAGGGGGCAGCTGGGGGAGGGGAGTACTCTCCAGCGAAGAAACACGCATTGTTCCCGGGCGCCCGCCTCCCCCCCCCAGGCCAGCCCCCGGCCGCCATCCATTGGCCGCGCGTACCGCCAATCACCCGCATGTAAACACCTTGGCCCTCAGCCATTCCTATAAAACCAATTACGGACCTAGGGGCTCCAGCAGTTTCCAGGCTCCCCACGGCGGGGCTGAATGATCAAAACTGGTGGTGAGAATTTTTCCCGGCCGTTTCTAGGCAGCCCTCCCCCTCCACCAGCTCGAACCCCCCTCCTTCCTCCCTCTCCTCCCTCTTCCTACCCCCTCCCCCGGCGTCTAGGCTGAGTGATCAAAATAGAGGAAGATGGTTGTCGCCGCAATCCAGGGCTTTGCAAGGCGCGGTTTAATGGGCCGCCTGTCAGCTTCCTGCTCGCGGGAGGAGGTGACAAGCCGAGCGAGCCGGGAAGGGTCTGGGGCCCGGCGGGCAGCACCCCGCGCCCGGGCCCCGGCCCCCTACCTCCCCTGGGGCGCGCCTTCTAGAATGCGCGGTGGAGACGCCAAAACAGACAAGGGCTGCTTTTTCCCTTTTTTACTCCCCCTTTTAAAACAAAGCAGCGATTCATTCCTTTTCCCCCAGCAGAGCGGTTGGGTGGGATGGGCAGGCGTGAAGGCCGTTTTCCTAGCCCCGGCCTGCGGGTCCCTCCCTGAAACCCTGTGTCAGATGGTTACTGATTAATATTTTGGAGAGGCCGCGGCGGCGGGTAGCGGGTGAGTCTCTAATCTTCTAAAAGGGGTTCCTATAGAAACGCGGGCCAGGGCGCACCCCCCGCTCGGCCCCGGCCGGGGCTGTGGCGCTTTGCACCGCGCGCCCTTCCCCAAAGCCTTTCTTTGCGTGGGCTCTCCCCACCCCTCCCCCCCAAAAAAAATCAGAGCAGAAAAAAGGATTAGATCGGCTGAGCGCGAACTGACTCCCTCTCGATTCTGACATTTCAGCCTATTAGCATTTCTCCACGGGGCCTTCTGAAACCTATTAAAGTGTAATATTAAAAACCTCTTGGCTGGGGGCCTCTCTCGCCTTCCATCCGCCGCGCCCCCTCCAGGGAGGGCGAGACCGGGAAAAAAAAAATCTGTTGAGCTCAGAGGAAGCAGAAGCCAAGCCCAAAAAGTGCTTGGCTGGCCGCGGCGGCCGAAGGGGGAGGGGAGCACCAATCCCCCAGACTTTGTACTTTTATTTTGCGCTTTCAGCAAAATCCTTTCTGAGTGGAGTCGCCGGGAGCTGCCCGCGGCAACCTACTTGGCTGCGGGCGCAAGGACTGCGGACGCGGTCGGAGGGGCCGCCCTGGGGGCCCCGCACCCTCTCTCTGCAGCCCCGCAGGGACCCATGCCCGGCTGGGCATTACGTACCCTCAAATGGAAGCTTGGAGGGGCAGAAATCCTTGCCGATCCTGCCTCGGAGAGCAACCGCGGTGATTAGATTTTAATTAAAACAAGAGAAGCCCGCTCTTTCGCCCTGCGCTGCGGACTCAGCGTTTTCGCATCGCTGGTTTTTTTTTTTTTTTTAAATCCATTTTTAAGCAACTTTTCTGGAGGGGGGGGGGAATGAGCTAGTTGGCGCCCGTCCGTTCTATTTTCTTTTCTCCACTTTTAGAAGAAAACGGACGGGGAGGGGTAGGCTTGGAGAAAGCGAACTGGGGGTGTCTAATTTAATTCCAGTATAAATTTGAGGAAAAAAGTTCAGCCTCTTGAGGGCAGTTTCAAGTTGCCCTGCAGGAGCCTCTGCGCTGGTTTCGAGGCTGCCCTCTTTTGGAAGCTGGAGCTCCGCAGGGGGAGGAGGGAGGAGTGAGAAGTAAAGAAAGGAACGAAAATAGCCGGAGCCGAGGGGAACAGCGGCGGTGTCCGCGCGAAGGTCTCAGTGGCGGCCGGGGCGGCGGGAGGTTCCCGGTGCGGCCCCGGAACGGCCAGGAGCAAAGACGGAGAGGAGAGGGGGGTTAGAGAAAGGAGGTATTGTGTCTTGTGTGCCTTGGGGGAGGGGGTTGACTGCAGAAATAAATGCAGTTGAGCTGCGCGGGGCTGCTAGAAGCCAAGGCAGGGGGAAGGGGCTGTGCGCGGGGGCGCAGCCCGGGTAGGCGCCTAGCATCCTTGAACCTTATCCGAAAGCCTTTGTGGGTCCCTAATAAGCCCTCCCACGCCTGAGCCCCCATCGTTTCCCCACCCCCCTGGTTGCCCTCCAATATTCGGAGCCCAGACCTTGATCCCCCACCCCATTATCCCCGCCCTTGATCTGGAATGTTTTGTTTTGTTTTAATCTTCGTATAGCTCAAGCAAAATATATCTTGAGAAAGTTGAGGTGGGGAATACAAAGGACTTGAGGGGCGGAAAAAAACAAAGCCGATTTTTATAAATGTTTAATGTTTTCACCCCTGGATGCTCCAAGACGCCGTAATTGTGATGGCGGGGTATGTGTGCCATAAATCATTTAGTTGCTAATAAAAATTCTGCCTGTTTGCCCTGCATTTGCCAATGGCGTTTGCATTTTCCAAGTATGTGCCTTTCTCTGCGTGGCGATCCGAGCCTGCATTTCATTAGGGTCGAGGTTCGGGGCAGGCGAGAGCCCCCCCCCCCTCCGCCTGCCCCCTCCTCCTGGGCCTTTGTGGGCCCCAGCCCCCTCGCGCCGCCCTCCCGGCACACACTCACACCCGCGGCCGCGCGGGTCGCCTCCGGAGCCCGGCCGGGCGCCGGGCCTGGGGACACGGAGGCAGCTGCTCCCGGGTCCTGGCCGCGGGGTGCGCAGGACGGCCTGCCAGCGCCGGCTCTCCGAGCGCGGCGTTCGTGGGGGCGCAGCGGGCACCGCCGAGGAGCCGCCCGCCCCGGCCGATCGGTGCGCGCCCTAAGTCTTTGCCGCCCCCTCGCCCCCGCCCGCCGGGCCCCGCGCCCCGGCGCCCCCGCAGTCGCTGGGTAAACAGCGGCCGGGAGCCATCTTGGGGCGGGGGATGGGGGGGGTGGGGACGGATCCCAGGCCGAGTGGTGGGCGCAGCCGGGCTCCTTCGCAGACCCCCGCCGCCAGTCGTCGGGCACCTCTGGGGAATCCCTTGCCAAGCTTCGGGGTCTGCGGAAGCACCCTCTCCGCGCCGGCGGACCACACTGAGATGTCAAAGCCCGGCCGGGCGCCCTGCGCGGGCCGGGTAGGAGGTGCCCGGTCCGCGGTCCGCCCGGGTCTGGCCGCCATCTTCCGCCTCCCCCTTCTCCCCCCACCCCCCCCCGCCACATACTTGTGTTTACCCGGCGGGATCCTTGGCCAAAAAGTGTGTTGACGCAGTGCGTGTGTGTGTGTGTGTGTGTGTGTTTTGTACTGACTGGGCGGAAAATCGGCTGGAGGGGGGGGGAACCTCCTCGCAACTTGAACCTCAGTTCCCGGAGAGCCTGCCCAGGCCCGCGCTCTTGTCCACGGCCAGCCTGGGCCGCCGGAGCCGAGGCCTTTTGTGTGTTCTAGGCCTCCGGCTCCGTGCACGAGGCCCCACTGACAAAATTATTCCCCTTTG
Source organism: Panthera pardus (assembly GCF_024362965.1). Lineage (NCBI taxonomy): Eukaryota > Metazoa > Chordata > Mammalia > Carnivora > Felidae > Panthera > Panthera pardus. The sequence continues at coordinate 12,242,238 of NW_026526969.1, read as the reverse complement.
TTTTAAAACCAAAGGACAGGCCAACTTTGAGTCCGGTTCTCCTCGGCCGCGCCTTTGTCGCGGAGGCACAGCCCCGCGCCTTGGTCAACTCTGTTCTTTTCAGGGCTGAACCCGACTCTTTCTGGAACCCTGGTGTTGCTGGCCGCCTGAATACATTCTCCCCTTACCCTTCCCGGGAAGAAAATGGGCATCCTTTCGTAGGCGAAGACATAGGAGCCGCCACCACCCGTCTCCCCAAACCGCCTTCCCGGTGGGGACCTCGGTTCCCTCGCTGTGCCAGCTTCTTGGTGAAAGGGACCCCGAGCGTTCGCCGGCCTCTGCCACCGGCTCGGGAAGCCCTGGCCGGATCTGGGGCTTAAAAGCGCCGGTTTTCCAGGTCCCGGGTCTGGCAACCAGGGAGCTCCCGGCCCGGGCACCGCGAAAACCCGGAGAGGCTGCGCCCGGGACATGCATTCTCGCCATCCCTCTGGTGCTGCGACTGGCTCAGCCACGATTCGGCGCCGAGCCGAGGTTCAGCCAGCTCAGCCAAGAGGGGTCCCGACCCTCCAGGAAGACCAAGGACGCGGCGCCCAAGCCCGAACGCGGCAGGGACAAGAGCGCTGGGTGGGCAGAGCCAGGGCTGAAGCACCAGGCTCGGCCCGGAGGATCCCGGCGCGTCTCGGCTCCGCCTCCGGCCCTGGCCGCTTTCGCCGGCCCGGGTCGGGTCTTCCATTCCACTGTTTGTCTCGGAGAGGTCGGAGACGTGCTCGGTGCACAGGGGGCCGGATGCGGCCATAAATCTTCATGCGGGACCTCCTTCCCGTCGCTCACACGCCGGTGCTCCTGGCCGCCCTGGCATCCCGGGCTGCACTGGGCGCCCTGCTTTCCCCGCCATGGCCTGGGGTTCCCTGGAGCGGCGCGGGGAGTCAAGGCCGAGCGTCCCCATTCGCCAAAGAGAGGGAACAGCCTCGCCCCGTTCTGTGCCACCGCCTTCCATCCCCGCGGTTGCTGGACCCTGAGGCTGCCCGGGCCTCACTGGATCTCCGCCTGGGGTGGGGGTACCGGGGCCACGCACTTACTCCTAGGAAGGTTCGTTGAGGCTGGAATGGGCACACGGCCACCTGCTTGAGCCCAACTCCCGCACCGTTAAGGGGTGACGCCAGGGTTAGGATCAGAGTGCCTTTTCAGATCTCAGCCAGCTGCTCCTCTCCGAAGACCCTGCTTTAATCCCACGCCATCGTTCTGCCCTCAAGAGTCCTCTGCAGGCGCACGATATAGGGGAGGTGGGCTTGTGTGTGTGTGTGTGTGTGTGTGTGTGCATGCGGGATGAGGACCAAGCAGGGTGTCTGCGGTAGCCGGGCCCGGAGGGGGGGCTCGTGTACCTCCCCACCCCGCACCAGCCCATTTCTCCCTTTATGCCAGGGATACCCTGGACTTTTCGCCTCCCAGTCGGCACCCCATCCGCCACCAGCTTTGGCGTCTATAGCCGAACCATCGGGAAACCAGGAATTGGTGGAGCGCTGGTGGCAGCCTGGTAGGGGTGGTGGTCTTTCTACCTGAGCAGTCACGGAGCACCCGGAGGGCAGACCCAGAGAAGGTGAATTTACGATAATAACTCTTAATGTCACCAGCATTGTTTGTCTCTTTGCCAGAGGGGCGGGGAACAAGCCTTCTGGCGGGTACCTCGCATCAGCCGAGCAGAGCAGGCCGCGCGCCAGATCAGGGACAATCACCTCCAAATGGTCTTTGCTCTTGGCTCGGGACTTCGGTGGGGACAGCCGAGAAAGGGGGAGGCCTTCACCCCCTCGTAGGCACCTCCCCCTCACCGTGCCAGTGACACAACTGCAACGGCCCCCGGGGCAGATGCCGGAGGTGGAAGGTTTGGAAACCTCGGCCCGAAACGATCTTACTGTGGGAGCTTCGCTCCTTCCTAGAATTTCTAGAAGCACATTCGGAAGGGATAGCGAGGGCTTCGGCAGGGCCCAGAGGAATGCGAGCGCTCGCCCCGCCGCCCGGGAGCAGATGAGGCTGCCCAGCCGCATTCCGGCCGTGCCTCCCCGCCTCGGCCCCGGCCCCCGCCGCGGCGCCCCAGGAAGCGTCTCCGAAAACAAAGCTCTGCGGTTTCAGCCCAAGGTTAAAGTCCACCACGAGCGTGTTTTTTCCCCCCCTCCGGAATCCGAGAGCGATAGCGTTTCTCCAAATAAACCGCCAATAAATCAGCTCCCGGGGCCGCCTGCTGAAGAGCTCTGCTGACCTTGGGGAGTGGTTTTCCTGCTCAGACCCCTCCGAGGACAGCGGTGGGGAGAGGGCCGCGGGGCCGGCCGCACCCGCCCCCCCCCCCTCCAGAGAGAGGCGGAAGAGGGATGGCCAAGGGCATTTGTGGGCGGTTATTGTGGTACTTGTGTGCTCAGAGGGTAGGGGGAAGGTTTGGAATTGGGGGGCGGTGGTTATCTGGGGGGCTGGAAGCGCCTGATTGGCAGGGGTTATTGTGGGTGCTGGTTGCTTTGGGGGAGGCTGACCGCCTGCCCATTAATTGCGTGGGCGCCCACACTGTTTTAGGCACTGTTCTAGGATGAACAAGGCATCTTTGGGGGCCTCCTTTGTCTGGGTGTGCCTGGGTGTAGTCTGCAGGCAAGTTTGTGCCGGTGTGACTAATGGATTTATGTATGTCAGTGCCAGGGTGACTAATGGAGGGCTTGGCAGCGCGTGTGGTGGGGAGTCAGAGCCCCGGGGGGGGGGGGCTGCCTCCTGCCTGGTCTTTAGGGGTTCACTTCTCCGGTTGCCAGCCTCCAGCTGTGTTGGGGCCTCTGAAGCCCGCCCCGGGCACCTCCCCGGCGGGCCTGTGTGCGTCCAGATCTCAGGAGCAAATTTCCACCGCAGCCCTGACCCCAGAGGTACCTCTGTCCCCTCCTGCCACCCTGATCCGCTCTGCCCCTGCAGACCCAGGCCCGCCCATCCCCTTCCGTGGCAGAAAACTCCCAGTTTGCTTCTTTTCCAGTTTGGAGATTTCTTTTGATGCAAACTGGCCCCTGCGTCATGCCAGCTTTGACAGCCCCTCTGACTTTGGAACCGTAGTGCCCATTTAACGGATGAGAACCCCAAGGAGAAGGGATGAGCTCCCACGGCTAAGAAGTGGCAGCCATCTAAGCCAGGCAAGGAGATGGGATACAAATGGGGGGCCCCAGGCCTGACTGACGAGCTACGAGAACAGAGAACCAAGGGAACCACGCTAAGGCACCCTGCCGCCCCCCTTTACAGCCCTTCCTCATCAATCCCCCAGGGGCGGGCGACAGAGGTCAGAGGTCGGTGGGAGTCCTTTTGACCTGGGGTAGGGAGCACATTCCACATTCCAGGGTTGGAGGGGGCCGGGTCGGGAGTTCAGGAGAGCCGGCCCTGGGTGCCCCATACCTGCTGTAGATTCTGGCTCAGGACGCACCTGGAGAATCATTCCCATCTCCCTCAGAGTCTTCTGGTTTCTGACACACACATACACACCCCCAATCTCTGAGTGCTCCAATAGGTGTTCTCGCTGCTGCTTCCACACGCCATCTGTCCTCTGCGTCTGTGCCCGGGTCAGAGACACACTAGTCCAAAGGGTCCCTGCAACCCAGAGATATGGGGTGATCTTCCTAAGGTCAGCCAGTCTGGGTAGCAACAAGCAAGCCAAACAGGTGTCTGCCCAGCTCTCGGCCTTCCGTGCTCCTCACTGGTGCTCCATGACCCTTGGTGGCATCTCCAGGGAGGGGACAGCAGCACCTCCTTCCCAGGCCTCCTGGGAGTGGCTCCCAGGACCTCTATCTCTGTCTCTTTTTTACACGCACTTGCGTGCACACACACACACACACACACACACTGGGTCTCTCTTCACCTCCCTCCTCCCTTTTTTTTTTTTATTCTTCTTTGGCATTTTCTTTCAAGCAGAAAATAAAAACATTTCCCATGGCTACAGCTTTGAAAGCTTCCCTCTCCTCTCTGCCTTCCTCTCGCCCCCACCCCCATGTGGATCCATTTCTAGAGTCAGCATAAAGTCGAAAACAAACCCTGAAGATCAAACTTGACAGGCGCCCCCTTCCTGCCTCTCTCCGCTTTCTCCGCGTGTCTTGGCCTGTCTCCACCCTGGAGATGAGTGGGAGGCAGCACCCAACACACACGCGTGCACTCCCACACCTTCTGTGGCCACAGGGAGTCTCTTAAGAATCTTCTAGAGCCACCCCTGCCAGAAAGGCCTGCTGCTCACCTGGCCCGGCTCCATCCAGCCCTCCTGTCGGGGGCCATCTTCTGCGGGTTGATTATCCCCCAAATTCCTATGTTCGGGTCCTAGCCCCAGTACCTCAAGCGTGACCTTGTTTGGAAACAGTGTCCTTGCGGATATAAGTGGTTAAGGTGAGGTCATCCTGGAGTAGGGTGGGCCCCTAATCCAGTATTCCCCGGGCCCTTATATAAAGGAGTCACAGACAGATACAGAGGGAAGACAAGAGACGGCCGGCCATCCGTGAGACGAAGGGAGAGGCCTGAACCAGACGCCCTCACAGTCCCTAAAGGAAGCCACTCTGCCCACACCTTGACCTTGGGCTTCTGGCCTCCAGGACTGAGAGACTGTGAATTTCGGTCGTTTCAGCCACCCGCGTCGTGGTCCTTTGTCACGGCGGCCCCAGTGCATTCATACACCATCCCACGTTTAAGTGCCCACAGGAGTCAGGCAGGAAAGAAATGAGCAAAAGTCAGAAAGCATCTAGAGAGGGCAATTCGTCACAGTCCCGGCCAGTGGTCCCCAAGGGTACCAGATCTTCCGTGGTTCGGGGCAAGTCGGTGTGTCCGTTAGAACGAGGTAGGTTATCCCGCAGTGACAAAAATCCCCACCATCTCAAAGGCTGAGCGCAACGCATACAAATCTATTCTCCCTGATGGGTTGTTTGCTCTGAGCCTAGACGATGCTCCAGGGCAGCTGACCTCCTTGTGGCACCCAAGCACTTAGATTCAATTCACCTCGATCTGAGACAATCACAGGGAAGGGAGGGTCACCGCACTGGGGTTTTACTGCCAGAGCCCAGAAATGTTACACGCTGCTTCCCACCCACGTGACCACACCCAACTCAATGGTGCTGGAAGGTGGCTCCCCGCCCCCCGCCCCCACTGTCCCCCGTGCCCAGGAAGGAGAGGAAAACCAAAGACGGGTGAGCACAGGTGATGTCCACCACAGCTGGAACGGGACATCTCCCTATCTGTTAACTTTTTTTTCTTAAGATTGTATTTTGGGGGCGCCTGGGTGGCTCCGTTGGTTAGGCGTCCAACTTTGGCTCAGGTCATGATCTCGTGGTTTGTGAGTTCAAGCCCCGCCTCAGGTTCTGTGCTGACAGTTCAGAGCCTGGAGCCTGCTTTGGAGTCTACGTCTCCCTCTCTCTCTGCCCCCTCACTCCTACTCTGTCTCTCTCTCTCTCTCAAAATAATAAATACACAAAACTTGTGGCAAAATATACATGACATGAAGTTTACCACCTTAACGATTTATGAGTTCAGAGCTCGGTGGCATGAAGTCCATTCCCATTCTCTGCAGCCGCCGCCACCATCCATCGGCGCAACTTTTTCATCTCAAACCGAAACGCCATCCCCATGAAGCAGTTCCCACCCCCTCCCCCAGCCCCCCTGGGCACCCACCCTCCGGCTTTGTGTCTCTGTGAACTTGACTCCCCTGAATGCCCCACGTAAGCGGAATCCTACGGTATTTGCCCCTGTGCGTCTGGCTTATTTCACTTCGTATAACGTCTTCGAGGTTCGTCCGTGTTGAAGCAGGTGCCAGAACTGCCTTCCTTTTTAAGGCCGAATAATATCCCCATTGTATGGCTAGGACCACATTTGGTGTATCCGTTCATCTGCGGACGGACACGTGGGTTCCACCTTTTGGCTCCTGTGAACAGTGCTGCTGCAAACAAATTTCCCTGCGGGTCCCCGCTTCTAGTTTTTTGGGGTGTAAACCCAGAAGAGGAATCACGGATCATGTGGTATGTTGATGTCTGCTATTTGGAGGGACCTCCGTACCGTTTTCCATAGCAAACGCACCGTCTTACGTTCCCACCGACAGCGCACAGGGTTCCGGGTTCTTCGCGTCCTCGCCGACGCCCGGCGTTGTATACGCAGGTTGCGTTTTGGGTTTTTAACTCGCCATCCCAACGGGTGTGCAGTGGTATCTCGCTGTGGTTTGGATTTGCATCTCCCTAATGATTACTGGTGGTGAGCATCGTTTTGTGTGCTCATTAGCCATTTGTAGATCTTCAGAGGAATGTCCGTGCAGGTTTGCCTGTTTTTAATGTTTTGTTTTGTTTTTTAAAGTTTATTAATTTCGAGAAAGAGCACGAGCGGGGGAGGAGCAGAGAGAGGGGAGAGAGAGAGAATCCCAGGCAGGCTCCATGCTGTCAGCACAGAGCCCGACGCAGGGTTCGAACTCAGGAACCTCGAGATCCTGACCTGAGTGGAAGTCATATGCTCAACCGACTGAGCCACCCAGGCGCCACCCCCGTCCCCACCCCCGTTGCAAATGTTTTTAATCGTTGTTTGCTTTGTTTCTGTCCTTGGCACTATTTTTAACACTGTGATGACCAAAATGAAACACTCTGGTAGGCCACCTGCTGGTCCCTGGTTTGCCAGCCTCAGGGAGATTGTGCTCTGATTGTCCCAGGCGGTCCCTGCACCTTCTAGTGGTTAATGTTTTCCTGGGGCCACACGCTGCAGTTTGTTTAACAAATAAATACTCACCCGGTCAAGTGGGAAACAGAGTGGCCCAGAGTCCTGCCCTCGGGGAGCTGACAGTCCAGGGAGTGGGACAGTTGGTCAACAAAGAACCGTGAGTGTGGCGAGCACAGGACAAGGAGGAACAGGGGGCCCCGGAGCAGCACAGGGGCCAGACCAGGTAGGGTCTCCGTCTAGAGGAGGAAACAGATGTAAGTACTTGGTACCCAACCTCTTTTTTTTTTTTTTTTGATGTTTATTTATTTTTGAGACAGAGAGAGACAGAGAATGAACAGGGGAGGGGCAGAGAGAGAGGGAGACACAGAATCCGAAGCAGGCTCCAGGCTCTGAGCTGTCAGCACAGAGCCCGACGCGGGGCTCGAACTCACAGACCGTGAGATCAGGACCTGAGCCCAAGCCAGACAGATGCTTAACAACTGAACCCCCAGGTGCCCAGTATCCTGCCATGTTAAATAAAATACTGGGGTCCACAGCTAGAAAGGCCAGAAATAGAACAGTGGCAGGCGTGGATGGACCAGGCGCCCCCCCCCCTTTCTCCCTCCCTGCCTCTCCCCTTACTCTCTCCCAACGCCTCCATTTTCCTTCCCTTGCCATTGGCCTTACTCTGTCCTTGGAGCACCGGCTTTGTCTGTGGGGTGGGATATGGCCAACCTCAGACCTGCAGCAAGAAAGAGGCAGTTCCCCAAAGGGATGTGGTGAGAGTTGATAGAAAGAGGACTAGAGCCGGGCAGAACGCAGACTGTAGTGCGCCCTCTACCCATCGAGCTCTCCTCCAGGGGCAAGGACGAATCAGACCTGAGGGATGGCCGATGCACAGATTTATCCCGAGGCCTGGCTCCGGAGGCAGAACGTCACCGAAGGTCACCCCAGCGCTCGCAACGGCCACCGACCTTGTGCTCCTTCTCCTCCCCTTCCCCTCCCCCTCTCCTGGGTTCAAGTCCCGACTCTGCCGCCTACTTGACGAGTGACATTTGCAAAGTCACTTCCCTGTCTCAGCCTCAGTTTGCCTGTTGACCCCTCCCCCGCTTTCTCTGTGGCGCTCGACACCCTGCCCGCACCAGCACACCCGGGCCACCGTTCCAGTTCCGGAGGATCAAATACCACACTGTGGGACACGGGGGCCGGCCTTCCCGAGTGGCCGCTCTGACACGCTATAACCTCTGACAATGGCCACGCAGAGTCTCCCTGCTCCAGCGCGACCCTGACATGCCTCCCATTCCAGGTGCGTGGTCCTCTAACAAGATGCCTGCAAGTGACACCACGTGGCTCCCAAGCGAGGTCAGCAGAGGAGACACCAGGCTCACGTGGAACCCCGAGCCAGCAGGTGAGAAGCTGGACTGCCCGAGGCCACCACACACTTAGGAAGCTCCACCCACATGCTGAGGCCCCCAGTAGTCTCTCCAGGGGACAGAAGGCTCTGCTCAGGGCACGCCCACAGCCAGCATCCACTGCCGACACGTGTGAGCAGAAAGGCACCTCCTCAGAGCTGCGTGAGCGAGGCCTGGGAGCTCCGTGACCGCCCAGGTCACGCGCAGGGGGGCTGAGCTGGGACTGGAACTCGGTTCTATTCCCCCCCACCCCCTCCGCCCGGCCGCCCTCCTTGGTGGGTGCTTGAATGACCACAGAAGAAAACGGTCTGGACTGTGGACCAGCCACCCATTTGCGATGTTGGCAAGGCCACTTCCCTCTCTGAGCCTCGGTTTGCCTGTCTGTGAAATGGGGCTAACGTACTCCTTTCCCGGGATCGGGTGGGGGGGGCGGGTGCGTGCCTGTGCTGAGCGTGCAGATGGTGGCCGATGCCCTCATCTTTCTGAACACCGGCAGGTGTTCTGATAGCCAAGGGGGCCTGGGAGCCCATGCGGCAGGGTGACCGCCACCTCACTCCCTCCGGAGGCTGGTGACGGCTGGGTACCGAGCAGGTGCTCAGGAAAGGATGGCTTCACAGCTGGGCTGTGGTCAGCCCAGTCCCCAAGCCACTGCCCCAATGCTTCTTGAGCAGGACAGGACCGAAGCCAGCTGCACGGCTCTCCTGTCGCTGTCATGACCAATAGCTACTCACTGGGTGGCTTTAGACACCAGACGCTTATTCTCTTTCGGTTCAGGAGTTCAAAATCAAGGTGTCAACAAGGTTGATTCTTTCTTGGGGGCTGTGGTGGACAGTCTGCTCCAAGCCTCTCTCCCGCGTCTGGGGGAGACCGGCGCCCCTCGGCCCTCCTGGGCGTGAGTCCGGGTCCCCCCGGCCACTGCTGCCACGGTCACACGGCTGCCTTCCCTCTGGGTCTGTCTTCACGTGGCGTTCTCCTCTTATAAGGACACCAGTCATATTTGATTAAAGGCCTGCCGTGCTCCAGTGGGACCGCATCTAACTGATTACACCTGCAATGACCCTATTTCCAAATAAGGCCACATCCTGAGCTGCCAGAGGTCAGCACTTCTAGATGTCTTCACGGGGCACACGATTCAGCCCGCAGCACCGACCTTGGGCCCTCGCCCCCCTGCCCCATCCCATCACCAGGACACAAGGGGGGCCACTCCTTCAAAGGAGTGGGGTCCTCCAGCGCTCCAGGAGGCAGAGGGGGAGACTGGGCTCGTGCTGGAGGGGCAGCGCTGGCAAACCACCCCATCCCCTCGGCACACTTTCCCTTCCGGGTGCCCTAACCTGAGGGGTTGCAACCCAGAGCCGCCGTGACTCCAGGGGCCCCCCCGAGCGAGGCACGGGGGGCCCAGGCAACCCTCAGCCAGGAGGAGAAACCCTCCTCCTGCGTGTCCCACACTCTGCAAGGGCCCTGGCAGAGCAGAGCTGGGCCCCCGTTGCCCACGAGGTAGCTGGGCAACAAGACCGGGGGGGTCTTGTCGTGACGCGGACACGGAGGCCCAGGAGGGAGAGGTGACTTGTCCGAGGTTATGTGGCGAAACAGTGATGAGAAGAGTCTTTTTTTTTTTTAATGATTATTTATTTTTGAGAGAGAGAGAGAGAGAGACAGAGCGTAAGTGGGGAGGGGCAGAGAGAGAAGGAGACACAGAATCCGAAGCAGGCTCCAGGCTCTGAGCTGTCAGCACAGAGCCCGATGGCGGAGCTCAAACCCACGAACCCTGAGATCATGACCTGAGCCGAAGTTGGACGCTCAACCGACTGAGCCACCCAGGCGCCCCGAACCCGGATCCTTCTGACCGCGCTGTTTCCTCCCAGGGACCCCTTCCCCCCTCTTACAACTGTCTCCTACTCGTCAGTCACCCCTTCGAGCCTAGAGGCCCGTGTCAGTCTGCTCGGGCTGCTGTGACAAAGGCCGAGCACTCAACCAACCAGGCATGTATCTCTCACAGCTCTGGAGGCTGAAAGTCCAAGATCAAGGCCTCAGCAGACTCAGCGTTTGGGGAGAATCAGCTTCATGGTTCACAGACGGCTGTTTTCTCACCGTGTGGTCACACGGCCGAAGGGACGAGAGGCCTCTCTGGGGCCTCTTTTTTGAGGACACTAATCCCACTCCTGAGGGCTCCGCCTTCAGGAGTGAATCACCTCCCCAAAGCCTCCCCTCCCCATATCATCACATTGGGGCTTAGGATCCCAACAGATGAACTTCGGGGGACACATTCAGTCCACAACATAGCCCACACCGGAGGCCCCCTGCCTTCTTATCATTCTCTCCCCCACGTTCAACCCAGCAGAGCTCAGCGAACGTCCACCCAATGAACACATGAAGTGACGCCATGTGGGTAGGGTTTTCAAGGATGAATAGAAGTTTGCTAGGCGGAGAAGGCAGAGACAGACATCCCAGGCCCAAAGAATAGCCTGTGTTGAGGTCTGGAGACTTCTCAGCAGGGCCTGCCTGGCTCCCACATGTCGTGCTGGGCCCCGGGGAGGGGGAGAGCCAGGCAAGGTCCCCCCATCCCAGGTGACTGGCCTCCCACTCATGAGCCAAGACCCATCAGCCTCCACAAGGAGCAAGGCCCCAGCACCTCCGCCCACAGGAGCCCAGCCTGGATGAGTTTAGGTATCTCTTTTCCCCTTCACGCCTGGGTAGGTTGAGTAGTACTTATTCAAACTTGTATTTTATTGGTGTTTTTTGTTGAAAGCACAGGAATTATTCATGGCTGGTTTCGGTTCTCTTCTGGCAATGACCGCATCTTTGTAACGCAAGGTACAAATTATGTGTCAGTTCGATTCACCGTCAATGGGAGGCCGCCCCCAAGCATCAGGCAGCGGAGGCTCCGGGGTCTAGAAGCCAAGCCTGGCTGCAGGCAGCAGGGGCCTGAATGGCTCATAGTCCCCAAGGTCACTAAGGACTGGGGACGGAGATACAAGCGGATGACCATGGAAAAAATCCCACCTCCATCCCTTTCCCCCGGGATCATATCGGCCTCAGTCTTCCCATTTGAAAATGGGTATTGACGTGAGTGTTCGGGACACGGAACCATCCATGTTGCTTTCCACGTGTGTTGTCACCCTCGCCTGGCCGATGTGACACGCCAGGGCCCTCTCTGAGGCCTAAGGAAGGGGCAGGGGTGCCGAAGGAAATGAGAAATGGAAACAGAAGCGCCAGCTTCAGCTCCTCTGGCCTCCTGGGGGTGGTGATGTGGGAACATGTCCCCGAGAACCTTTGACACCCTCCTGTTGAAAGGCGGGGTTTCCAGGGCGTCTGGGTGGCTCAGTCTGTTGAGCGTCTGACTTCGGCTCAGGTCATGACCTCACGGTTCATGAGTTCGAGCCCTGCATCGGGCTCTGTGCTGATGACTCAGCCTGGAGCCTGCTTCAGATTCTGTGTCTTCCTCTCTCTCTCTGCCCCTCCCCGTCTTGTGCTCTCTCTTTCTCTCTCTCAAAAATAAACATAAAAAAAAAAAAAAAAAACCCAAGGATGTTCAGCAGCCCTCTTAAAGAGAAAAGAAAGGTGGGGTATCCACCCCTCCCCTCCATGACTGCTCGACAGAATGGGACAGAATCACCAAAGGTCTGAGCCAGGCCTTTCCGAACTGGCGTTTTCTGGTTTGGGTCTCCTGGGGTCTTGGGGTGATGCTCCTGGAAGCTAGCTGCCATGCCGTGGAGGAGCCCGTGTGGATGGGGACCCCCAGCCGCGAGCCCACGTCTACACCCATGCTCGGCCCGCACACGAGCCCCCCCGCGGATGCCACGCGGAGCAGGTGAGGGGTCCTTGCCGAGATCCGCTCAGGTCGCAGATTCACAAGCAAAATAAATGATTGTCATTGTCCTGAGCCACCAGTACCGGGGTGGTTTTTTATGTAGCAACAGAAAAGTAAAACATGGGGTGCAGCTGGAAAGAATTTCTTTCTCTCTTTTTTTTTTTTTAGTGTTTATTTTTGAGAGAGAGACAAGGAAGGAAGGAAGGGAGGAAGGGAGGGGGAAAATCCTACAGTTGGGAACCAGATGGGTCGTCTTCCTGGGACCACGAGGAGGAGAGCAACTCAGATCCCTCCTGGGTTGAGTAGTGTCTCCCCAAAATTCACGCCTGCAGAACCTCAGAGTAGGACCTTACTTGGAAATAGGGTCTTTGTAGATGCCATTGAGACGATTAGAACTAAAATGTAGTTCCAGCGCGGTCACACTGGGTTTCTCTCCTATTCGATTCTATTCTACTCTACGTTATTCTGTTTTTCCCCCACTGGATTTTTAGAGTGGGCCCTAATCCAGCGACGGCTACTCGTATCAGAACTGGGAGCTTTGGACACAGCTGCCCACACGGAGGGAGGAGGCTGTGTGACCACAGAGACAGACATCAGGGTGGCAGTGCATGCCAAGGAACGCGGAGACAAGGCACGGGAGGGGTTCTCCCCCGGGGCCTCCAGAGGGAGCATGTCATCGAGGACTTCTGGCTTCCGGAATTAAGAGAAAATAGATTTCTGAGCCTCTCACTGTGTGGTGATGTGTAGGGCACCCCTAGGGAGCTAATACAGCACCCCATTCTGGCTGGACCAGCTTCTGCGACCTGTCAGTGTTCTTCCTGGCTTACACATTCCCCCGCTGTTCCTCTTCATCCCCTGGGCCATCCACCGGGAGGAGCTTGGAGCCTGGCCGGGAAGGTAAGCAGGGACCCAGCCAATCGAAGAACGTGTGGCCAGTGCAGACGGCCAGAGGACAGTTCTTTCCGGCCACTGACGGTTCCCAAACATGCCTGCACCTTCTCTGCACGTCCCCATCGAGAAGGGTACTCTAGGGGCACCTGGGTGGCTCAGTCGGTTAAGCGTCCGACTTGGGCTCAGGTCATGATCTCAGGGTTCGTGGGTTCGAGCCCTGCGTCTGGCTCGGTGCTGACAGCTCAGGGCCTGGATCCTGTTTCAGATTCTGTGTCTCCCTCTCTCTGCCCCTCCCCCGTTCATGCTCTCTGTCTCTCTCTGTCTCAAAAATAAATAAACGTTAAAAAAAAAAATTTTTTTAATAAAAAAAATAAAAAAAATAGAGAAACGTTTAAAAAACATTTTTTACGGACTTCAAGTGGTACTACAAAGCTGTAGTCATCAAGACAGTATGGTACTGGCACAAAAACAGACACTCAGATCAATGGAACAGAATAGAGAGTCCAGGAATGGACCCACCAACATATGGCCAACTCATCTTGACAAAGCAGGAAAGAATATCCAATGGAAGAAAGACAGTCTCTTCAGCAAGTGGTGCTGGGAAAACTGGACAGCGACATGCAGAAGAATGAGCCTGGACCACTTTCTTACAGCAGACACAAAAATAAACTCAAAATGGATGAAAGACCTCAATGTAAGACAGGAAGCCATCAGAACCCTCGAGGAGAAAGCAGGCAAAAACCTCTATGACCTTGGCCGCAGCAGCTTCTTACTCAACACGTCTCCGGAGACAAGGGAAACAAAAGCAAAGATGAACTATTGGGACCTCATCAAAATAAAAATCTTCTGCACAGCGAAGGAAACAATCAGCAAAACTAAACCAATGGAGTGAGAAGATATTTGCAAACGACAGATCTGATAAAGGGTTAGTATCCAAAATCTATAAAGAGCCTCTCAAACTCAACACCCAAATAACAAATAATCCAGTGAAGAAATGGGCAAAAGACATGAATAGACACTTCTCCAAAGAAGACATCCAGATGGCCAACCGACACATGAAAAACTGCTCAACATCACTCATCATCAGGGAAATACAAATCAAGACCACAAGGAGATACCACCTCACACCTGTCAGAATGGCTAAAGTTAACAACTCCGGCAACAACAGATGTTGGTGAGGATGCGGGGAGAGAGGATCTCTTTTGCACTGCTGGTGGGAATGCAAACTGGTGCAGCCACTCTGGAGAACAGTATGGAGGGTCCTCAAAAAACTAAAAATAGAACTACCCTACGACCCGGCAATGGCACTACTAGGCATTCATCCACGGGATACAGGTGTGCTCTTTCGAAGGGACACATGCACCCCCATGTTTAGAGCAGCACTATCGACAATAGCCAAAGGATGGAAAGAGCCCAAATGTCCATCGATGGATGAACGGATAAAGAAGATGTGGTCTATATATACAATGGAGTATTACTCGGCAATCAAAAAGAATGAAATCTTGCCATTTGCGACTACATGGATGGAACTGGAAGGTATTATGCTAAGTGAAATTAGTCAGAGAAAGACAAAAATCATGTGACTTCACTCATATGAGGACTTTAAGACACAGAACAGATGAACATAAGGGAAGGGAAACAAAAATAATATAAAACCAGGGAGGGGGACAAAACAGAAGAGACTCTTAAATATGGAGAACAAACTGAGGGTTGCTGGAGGGGTTGTGGGAGGGGGGATGGGCTAAATGGAAAGGGGCACTAAGGAATCTACCCCTGAAATCATTGTTGCACCAGATGCTAACTAACTTGGATGTAAATTTAAAAAATTAAAAAGGTCAAAAAAAAAAAAAAAAAAGAAAGAAGAAAAAAAATTTTTCATAAGTAGACATTAAAAGAAAGAGGGGCGCCCTGAGTCCCCTCCCTCCAAACCCAGGCAGGCTTGTGACCACTTTGACCAAAAGCCTAGGGGCTGAACGATCTGCGTATGATATCGGGGCCTTGGTTGTGGAAGGCCACACAGCCCAACTTCCAGCCAGTTCCTGGCACCCTCGGGGACAGGCCACCAAGTGAGGAATCCAAGTAGCCTAGGGCCACCACGTGCAAGGAAGCCCGGGCCACACAAGCAGGCCACACACGGAGGTGCCCCAGCCCACAGCCCTGGCTGAGCGTCCCCACCCCGGAGCGTCACCTGCCAGCCCCACCAGCCTCCCCGCACCCAGGCCCGCCGTGCTCCCAGATGACCGCAGAGTCTGGGGTCATCTGTTCCCACGTAAGGACCGCAGGTGGGAACCGTGCTGGGCATCTTCCTGATTTCCCCACCTGCAAAATCCCGAACTAC
Source organism: Panthera pardus (assembly GCF_024362965.1). Lineage (NCBI taxonomy): Eukaryota > Metazoa > Chordata > Mammalia > Carnivora > Felidae > Panthera > Panthera pardus. The sequence goes on along the minus strand of NW_026526969.1, from coordinate 12,227,150 downwards.
ACTAAGCTGGTTCTAAGCGGCTACGTCTTGTACCGATTTGTTAGACGGCAATGGCAGCCAGAACAGCTACGGGGGGCCCCGTGTGGGATGACGCTGGAAATGGGGGGACGGTTGCCAGTACGGGCCGCACCGGACCCCGTGTACCCACCCCCTGGCTGGGGCAGTTCTCTCCGGGCTGACTTGCCGAGGCGTGGAGAGAAAGCCAGCCACAGCGCCGACAACCCTCGAGGGTCTCTCCACCTCGCGGGGGCTGCTGCCCCTGGGAGAGAGAGCCCCCGGCAGGGCCCCGGTGGGAGCCGGGGGCCCTGTGTGCAAGTTGCCCACCTCTGGGCCTGCTCTGGGCTTGGCCTTTATTTCATCTGCTGTGGAGCCAGGCCCACCTGCTCCTCTCAGCCTGCCTCTACGTGGAGCCTCCAGCTCCAGGGCATGCTGGAGGATGCCTCCTCCTCCTCCCCCTCCTCCCCCTCCTCCTCCTCCCCCCTCCTCCCTCTCCTCCCCTCCCCCTCCTCCCCCTCTTCCTCTCCCTCCTCCCTCCTCTTCCCTCCTCCTCCCCCTCCTCCTCCCTCTCCTCCTCCTCCTCCCCCTCCCCCTCCTCATCCTCCTCTTCCTCCCCCTAAAAATGCCTTTCAGCTGCCCTCTTGTGCCTGAAATTCCACCCTCAGCTCCACCCTGGGGCCCAGAAATTCCACCCTCAGCTCCACCCTGGGGCCCAAGGCTCTGTGTGTAAAGAGCGGGGTGTGCAGAGGCCACGGCCACAGAGGCCTTGCGTGGATGGGCTGTGGTAGGTTCATCTCGGGGCCTCAGTGTCCCCTGTCTGTAAGTGAAGACAAGAAGGGGGACAGCCTGGGGGTAAAGGACATTCTGGGGTCAGTCCCACACTCGGCAAACACATGTCAAGCGCCTATTGTGACCCGGGGTGGGGGTGGGGCAGCGGTGGGTGTGAGCCACGTGCCCAGGGCTCTGGTCTACAGGAAAGAGCCGCAGGACACAGTCACGGGGCAGGTGTCTATGGAAGCGTGGCCCCCTGCCCCCTGCCCGGAGGGCTTGCCACAAGCCACCCACTGCCCAGGAAGGGGGCAGAGCCTTCCCCCGGAGCAGGGTGGGCTTGAGGAAGAGGTCGTGTCCTTTTCCAAATGAGGCCCAGGGAGGGGAGGCCACTTGAGGTCACGAGGCAGGTGGGCAGCCCCTAGTCCCTGACCTCACGTCCACTCAGGCACCCTCAGGCTCACTGGCCGGTCTCTCGGGCTATTTCGCCTCCCAAGTCCCCCTGGCCTGTCACCTGGGTGTCGGTGCTCAGAAGTCTGAGCTGGCCGGGGGCGCAGCGGAAGCCACGGAGGGTTTGAGAGGGATGGTTTCATCTACTCTGTGCTGGGACTTGGCACGGATCACTAAGGGACCGTCCCCGGGGTACTGGCGAGGGGACAGTGGGAGAAACCAAGCTGGGGTGAGCCAGCTGCCCCGAGGCCGGGGGCTGGGGGGGTGCTCTCCAGGGATCTGGCCACACCCACAAAGCAGCCTGGGTGGCCCAAGGGCAGGACTCTGAGAAAGGCAGAGGTGTCAAAAGGACTCAGAGTCAGAAAGCCAGATGCAGGTTACCCGGAGCTGAGGGAGGGCATAGGAAGTGCGGGGACAGAGTCTCAGAGTGGAAACATGGAACGTTCTGGAGTCGGGCGGTGGTGATGGCTGCACAGCGGTGTGCACGTGCTCAATGCTCCAGAACTGACCATTTAAAATGGCTGGAACAGTAAATTTTACATGGTGCCTATCTCACCAGAATGTTGTAAAACGTAAAAAGATAAAAATAGGAGAGGTGGTCTCTAAGGGGATCTAGGTGGGCACCGACAACGTCCAGCATTTTGCCCGACCGCGTCAACAACGGCACACCGCCTGGACACCCCAACAGCACCGTAACACCCCCTGCCAAGTACCATCAGCACCCCGGGCCGCCGGAAGGCCATCCGCCGACCCCGTCGACGTCTGTCACCGGGTCTGTCGCCCGCCCCTGCCGGGTGGGATCGGCTGGTCTGTGGACCCCACGCGGGTGGGGATGGGGGCAGGTTCGGCTCCTGCGGGGATCCAGCCGCCTGGAAAGGGCACCGTGGGGAGCTTAATTTGGTTCTTTTTCCTCCTGGAACCGGGTTGTCCCTGGAGACCTAATCCCTTCTGGGGATTTAAAAGCATCCAACTTGCCAAGGAAGAGGCCAGCTCCTGGCCCGGGGCGATGCCAGCTTCCCATTTTAATTGGAGCATTTTTAGCCCTGAGCAGAGGTTCCCAAAGTCCTGAGCATTCCCCGCTGTGCCCACGGGAACAAGGGACATGTGCCCGCTCTGTTCCCTGGGGCTCCCCACCCCCCACCTCCGAGCCCCCACGGCCCCGTTGGCTGCCCGTTCACATGAGGTGCGGGGTGCCCTCAACCCCGGCAGGTGAGCGGTCACAGCTGGTCCCCCGCGAGGGCTGCCAGGCTGGGCAGGCAGGGACCCCTCCTCGTGCCTGGGGCCCAGCCCTTTACCCCTGGAGTGGTGCCCCCTACCTACTGTACGACATCTCACATCCCGACCTCCACTCCGTGCCAGGGTGAGGGAGCATCCAATTGGCCCAAGACTGTCCGTTTCTCACTAAATGTCCTGTGTCCAGGCAGCCTCTCGGCCCGGCCAGCTGGTCACCTGCCATCACAAGCAGGTGGTAAATGGAGCGGGTTAAGTGGTGTCCCCCCGCAAAAGACAGGTTCCCCTGGAGCCCTAGGATGCGACCTTATTTGGAAATAATCTCTGTAGATACAGTTAAGGTAAGGATGTCAAGTAAAGACCATCCTGGATGAGGATGGGCCTAAATTCAATGACGAGCGTCCTTATAAGAGACAGAAAAGACACACACAAGGGGCGCGTGTAGGTGGAGGCAGGGACGGGAGTGACGAGGCACGGGAATCTGGAAGGGGCCTGGAGCGCTCTCCCCATCAGAGCCTCCGGAAGGAAGTGTCCCTGCCCCACCTGGATGGCAGACTTGGGGCCCCGCGGGGAGAGGGAACACATTGCTCTTGTTTTGGGTGGCTCTGCTCTGCCGGCCCTGGCGGACCCCCCGGACCCCGGGGTGGATGCGGGGAAGGGGCCTCGCTGCCCCTACCCCAGCCCCAGCCCGAAGCCTCCCGAGGGCTAAGCACAGGATCTGTTTTCCATAAACACTCTTTTGAACTGAATTTCATCTTTCTCACCCAAGGAAAGCGTCTGGAAGAGAATGCCCAGACTCTCCTGGTGGAGACCAAAGGGGGAGGAGCATGTTCTGAGTTTGGTTGAGGGTTTTTCCTTTTTTTTCTGGCATTCTCTGCCCTCCCTGATTTTTCTCTAATGCACATGGAGGCCATGGCTTCTGAGGGTGGGTTCCTGTTTCCCAGGGGGGCTCTGAGAGCAGGGAGTCAGGACAGGGGAGCAGAGGTGGTGGGGCGGGGGGGGTGGGGTGGGGGTATTAGCAGCTGCCCTAGGGTGGACAGGATTCAGTGACAGGCTCCCGCCCTGGCCCTGCTCCCGCATGTTGTGCGCTGGGCGCAGGGGACACAGGGTGGGAGGGAGGGGCGCCCCAGACAGATCAAACTGGAAGCCCGTGACCCCCAGACTCTCAGCCCTCCCCGTGGGGCCAGGGAGGGGAGGACATCCTCTATCCTCCTCCAAGGCTCCGGCTTGGGATCTACAAGTTGATCCTTGGGATCTACAAGTTGATCGACACAGGCTGGGGCCTCCCACCCCAGATGGCGGGGGGGGGGGGGGGGGGGGGGGGGCGGGGAGGCCCATGTGGTCCCCAGAGGCCACAGAGCCCACCAGGCCAGAGGCATCCATGCCGGACAGGTGCAGGGACTCAGCGGCAGCAGCCCCCCCCCACCCCCACCCAACCTCGGTCCCTTCGCAGCATCTTTAATTTGCTGGTGTCGAAAATACGCTAATGGAGGCAGCGGGGACTTTGTTTAAAAAAGAGCAGGCCTCAGCGTTTCCGGCGGCGTTGGCAGCATGCCTGGGAGGGGGAGGGGAGAGCGAGGGGCGTGTGGATTCATCTCATTCCTGCGTGGAATCGCTCCCTCCATCACCCGCCAGAGGCCCAGCCCGCCTCCCCGTTCCCGTCCGGCCTAGTAGTCACGTGGCCTGGGTCCTGCGGCCTGGCTGAAGGCCCAAGGGCCCCTTCCCCCTCCCCTGCCCCTGCCCCTCCCCCTCCCCGGAGAGCTGGGCCAGCCACCCGCCCGAAGCTCAGAGTGGGGGGACAGCAAAGCCGGCACTGCCCAAGGCTCCTGCCTCCCTGGGCCCCAGTGACCATCGTGTACAACGGGGTTAGGGGGTCACGGACCGCTGAAGCGAGAGGCGGACTTGTCCACAGGCAGGTGGGAAGGGGTATGTGTGCCCTGCGTGCGTGTGAGTCCTGGGACGAGGTGGCTTCTGACGCAGAGAAGCTTCCAGGTTTGAGGGGTGGGCAAGGCAAGGGCCGAGCTCCTAAGGGGCCTGCTCCGGCCGGCTGGCCACGGCCCAGTCCTACAGATGGGGAAGCCAGGTTGGGGACAGCCGCGCCTGGCCCAAGCCCCCGCCGGGTCGGAGCCCGGGTTCTCGTTGGCCTATTGAGGGGAGAGCTCCTCCTGGGCCCCCCCAACCCGGGCCCGTTATCCCTGGCCGTGCGCCCCACCGGGACGTCAGGACAGCTGCCCAAGGCTCCTGGCAGAGGTGGCCGTGAGGGCCCCCTGGGGCCTGGTGGGGCTGGGGGGGGTCCCTCCTGGGGTGGCCGGTGGAAGCCCCAGGGGAGGGGCGACAGGCGCCCCCCCACGCGTCCACGCCCCCTCCTCCAGATTCTGTAGGCTCTGCTGACACCTGCTGGCCATCACCATAGCAACCCTGGCCGTGCCTCCCACACCCCCAGCAGGGGTGAAGGGAGAGGGTAGGCCCAGGGCACACGGGGGTGGACGGGGCCCACCGGGACCGGATGCCAATTCTAGGGGCACCTTCCCACTGTTCCCAGAGTGCTGCGCCCCTGCCCCGCCCGGCCTCTTCTCTCCTCCCCACCCCCACCCCTGCGCTCCCGCCCTCTGCTGCCTGCCACTCCCCAGAGCCCAGGGTCTGCGCCCAGCCTCCAGTCGGCTCGGATCCTCCTCTCCTCGCAGGCTTCAGGGGTCCTGTCTCTGGCACCCTGACCCCTCCAGCCCCACTTGGACTGACAGAAGGCAGGAGGCGGGGGGAAGGGGGTGCTCCCACCGCCTGTGCTCCCCGGGGATTTCCCTCCTCCACACCGCTGGCCTGTTCACCTTCCCCCATCTTCTCCATGGCTGGGCTGGGCCCACCACCCCTCATCTGGGCGGCTGTCACCCCTCACCTGGGCACCTGTCACCCCTCACCTGGGCACCTGTCGCCCCTCATCTGGACGGTTGTTGCCCTTCACCTGGACGGTTGTCACCCCTCGCATGGGCGACTATCACTGTCCAGCCCCAGGCCCTTGCTCTTCTGCGGCCCCCAAAGCCACATGTGTGTGTGCCCCACAGGGAAAGTCCCAGACCCTCCCTCAGGCCAGCCACTCTGCCTGGTGCTCCCGCCTGGGGGCTCTGAGTGTACTATTCCCGTCCCCAGAATGTTTTTCCCAGTTTCCTTTGTCTCTATTCAGCAAAGCCTTCTGGGACATTCCACCGGCTGTGACCTCTCCAGGTCCTACCATTACCTGGGGACCGTCCCTCCCCTTGCCATGGTGCCCCAGTGGCTCCACCATGATTGTGGGGTCCCCACTGTGCATGGGCTGAGCCCAGGACCAGCACTGGGAAGCATTTGCTGACCTGGTGCCCTCCCGGCCTTTCCCTCTTCACCCCCCTGCCACCTTGCCTGGCCTCTGCTTCCCTTGCCGGCTCTGCCCTATGGGATGACAGGGAGACTCAAGCCAGTCCTGACACAAGCCTGACCCCACAGCCCAGCACAGTCCCGACCAGGGCTCACAGTCCTGGCCTCGGGGCCCTGCACTGGATTTTAATTCACACACTCTTCTGGAGGCCTCCTGAGATGGCTCCTCAGTGGCGGTGGCTGGGGATAGACATTGGGCCACCTTCTCTATTGGTCCCTCAGGATGGGGTGGTGGGCCAGAAAGACTAAGAGAAAAGGCAGGAGCAGAAGCCTTGGTTTTGCCCCCACGGTGTCCCAGGCTCTTGGGCTGGTCCCCACCTCCAGGGCCTCAGTCTCCCCATCTGTACTTGACAGATTGGGCCCATCTGATCCCGACAACTTGGTGATGCCTGGGCAGACCCTGGTGATCGAGGGGAGACCAGCCCTTCCTCTGGTGCACCCCACAGCCCGGTACCCCCGCACCAGTGCCCAGAAATTCCCTGAAAGCCCTGAGCCTTGGCCGGCCCCGAAGGGGAAGCTGGTTCCTCCTCTCTCATCTCCCTCCACGGCGCACCGACGACCACTCAGATGGCAGCACTGAGCGCCTCCCGGTGCTCCTGGCCTTCAGGATGCTCCAGGGCATCTTGGCCAAGTCTGACCATAGCCACGGCCACGTAACCAGAAGCCACATGTCAGGCCGGGAGAGCTCCGCGCACGGGTCAGCAGCCCAACCTAGCCCCCAGGCACCACTTCTCACCTCTTTCTCTGTTGGCCTCTCTTCTTCCTCTCTCCACCCCTTGTTTTAAGATTTTGTTTTTAAGTAATCTCCACACTCAGTGTGGGGCTTGAATTTACAACCCAAAGAGCAAGAGCGGCATCAACGGAGCCAGCCCCTGGCCCCTGCTAATCTGTTAATCTGATTTCTCTCTGCTTCTCTGTCTCTCTCTGTCTCTGGCACTCCAGGCAGAGGGACAGACTGCGCAAAGGCCCTGTGGCTTACCAAGCACAGAGCAATAGAGGACTTGAAGGGAGACAGGCATGGCAGAGGGTAGAGTATACAGAGGCAAGGCCGTGAGACGGGAAAGGGACAGCACTGGATGCTGAGACTCAGAACAGGGTCATCCCCTCTAAGAACACACAGACTTGCAGGTTGACAGAGAACAACTCGGATCAGATCAGTTCAGGTCAGATCCACAATAGTCATCACACATGTATATCAGAAGAGGTTTTAGTGGATGCCGTGTGTTCCGCAAAATCCCACCTGCCCCACCCCCATTCAGCAGTAGCCCCAAAGTTTGGGTAGACCCTGCCGGTCTAGGCAGATCAGGGTGTTCTCATCTCCCAGGTTAGAGACGAGATGATAGAAATTGGTTCAGGGGTAAGAATAAACAAGGCATCATACAGCTCCGCTGGCCAGTAACCATCCTTAACTGAGTCCTTAGAGACACTGCTTAGCTGCTGGATCAATCCTGACCTGAAGTCTACCATACCATTCCTTTACTGAAATTTGTATTAATAATAAATTTGTATTGATTAATAAATTAATTAATTAATTTGTATTAATAATAAATAAAAATTATAATAATAATCTTTATCATTAAGTCATTTTGCACTAGGTTTTCTACTCTTTTGTAGTATTTGCTATCAAACACATCCTGGGAATGTGTTCTCCCAGAGACTCAATGTAGCAATGAGGCCACCTCAGAAGCCAGACAGAACAGTTTCCAGATGGCAATAAAGCAAGGAATGCCTCTCCAGTGTCAGGGAGGGTCAGGCTGTAGTTTAAAAAGCAACAGAGGGTCTGGGAAATGTAACCCTTGGAGAGCAAAAGCCTGCAAATGCCTCAAGTGGGTGAGGAGATGGGGTCTAGGCCCCCTTGCTCCCCAGGTCTCCAAGTCATGTCCCAGCGAAATGCCACCCCAGCCACCGCGCCTGGTTGGCCTGTGCCCACAGCCCGTCATCCAATTCTCCCAGCAAGCGTGCCACCAGCTTCCGCAACACCCGAGCCATGCTGGAAAATTGCCCACGAGTTAAAAGAGATTTCTTTCCAGCAGACATCGCTCAGGCGGATCCCAGCCTTATCTTCCCCTTCCAGAATGAGTGTTGTTCATTTCACTTCCTAAAATAAAATAAAAAAACCTAAACCGCAAACTGAAAAACAGGTGGGGCCGTTTCAGGATTTGGCTGGAGCTTGTCTGGGAGCTGATAAGGAGTACCCGGTTGCCGGGCAACCCAGCAGAGAGCTGAAGGGGAGAAGTGCCTGGCGTTTCCGGGGCACCCCTACCGCCCCCCAAAAAGATAGCTGAGCGTGAGCGGGCCCAGAGCTCTGCGAGGCCTTTCTCATTCTAGAGAGGTTTCATCCCTAAGTATTCGGGAGCCCAGAGGGATGGGAAGCAGGACAGAGGAGGCTCCCTGTGCAGAAACGCTGAAACAATGTATTAATGAAGCACAAGGCGGGGGTCAGGGTCCAGCACTTTGAAAGCAGTCTGTCCTAGGCAAATGCAAGTCTGACTAAGGAACCTAGATGGGGGAGCAGGATTTTCCTAGGGCTGCTGACGGACCTCCTGGAGACAGGTCTGCAGAGGGAGGCTATAGGGCTCTGCCTTGGCCCGCCTCTGGTCTGCTAATCCATCAATGATTGGCACAAGGTGTAAAAATCACCTGATGAAATGGACACCTGATCGAAAAAGCCAAGAGAGACAAAAAATAAGATGTATATTTAGTTTTACCACCACCTCCCAGACCACCACCATGAGACCTACAAGGGCGCTCAATGTTGGCGGGTGCTTGTAGTTGTGAGCCCGGTGGGCTATGTTACTGAGAAAGCTGGCTGTCACGCTGGGGTAGAAGGGGGGAAGTAATGCCTTCCACCTGATGGTTGTGGGGCTGTATTAAATGAGATCACAGAGGGCTTAAAACGGCACCTGACACAGAGCGCGTAACCCGTAAATATAACCTACCACCGCTGTACTTATGATACAAGCTACGTGCATTTGGTATGATCATAAAAGCGCTCCTAACACGAAAATGGCCAAGAGCTGCAGACACAGGGGATGACATCTGCCACCACCATGCCTCCCTCCTCCCCTCTCCATCCTCTCCCACACGCACCCCTCCTCCCACCCCTCCTGCCATTCTTAGCTGTTAGTGCAGTAGTGATGTCTCCTGTCATGAAGCCTGTCCTGACTCCTGCATGCGAAAAACACCGCTCCTCTACCCTATAAGGACTTACCTGTCCGTCTCCAGTGGCCTTCATCACCCCCTACCTGGGGATGGTTATGTCTACAGACACCTGTACGAGTCAATTGTGGCTGCACAATAAATTTAGCACCTTCACACAGGAAGCATTTATAGGCGTGTGCTATTTTGACGGGGGGAGGCATCTAGGAGCCCCTTGACCTTGCAGTTCTGACTCAGGCTCTCTCACAAGATTGCAGGGGGCTGTTGGCTGTGGCTTCTGCTCATCAGAAGGCTCAACTAGACCGGAGGCTCCTCTTCTGAGAGGGGTCCCTCATACAGCAGGGAGTCGGCCGGAGGCCTCAGTTTCTCACTTCTCAGTTTCTCAGTTTCTGCACGGCTGCCTGAGAACCCTCACAATATGGGAGGGAAGCCCAGGCTGTAATGTCTTTTTTGACCTAGCCTCCCCTGCTCCTGCAATATCCTGGTAATGGCACAGGTCGGGCCCATCTGGGAGGGGAGGGGCTCCCGGGGAGGGAATCCCAGGAGGCAGGGATCATCAGGGGCCCTCCTGGAGGCTGGCTGACACAGCATCCTTTTCTTCCCTCTGGAACGTAAGTTCTAGCCCACAATTAATACCTCAACTCCAGGAGCGCCTGGGTGGCTCAGTCAGTTGCACGTCGAACTCGGGCTCAGGTCATGATCACATGGTTCGTGAGTTCAAGCCCCTCGTGTGGCCCTCTGCTGTCAGTGTGGAGCCCGTTTTGGATCCTCTGTCCCCCCTCTCTCTCTGCCCCTCCCCCACTCGTGCTCTCTCAAAAATAAACATTAAAACAAAACCAAAAAATAATCTCAACTCCATACCTTACACCTAGTTAATGTTAAATAAACGTGTTGGCTGAAAACAAAATGTAGGTGGAGGGACATACTCAACGGCTGACACTACTTTGTTCGGTCAAAGCCCATCTGGCCTCCTTGGGCCCGTAAGGCGAGGTCACCCGGGCCTGCACGAACCAGGGGGAGGGGAGAGGATGATTTCCTGGGGGAGCAAAGCAACTTGGGGAGTGCGGCAGCCTCAGGAGGAAGGAGGGAGGGACACTGGCGGTGAGGGGCAAGCTCATCAGTGTGGAAGACAGTATGGCGGTTCCTCAAAAATTCAACACGGAGGGGCGCCTGGCTGGCTCAGTCGGTATAGCAGGTGACTCTTGATCTCAGGGCTGTGAGTTCAAGCCCCACGTTGGGTATGGAGCATACTTTAAAAAAAATTCAGGGGGGCGCCTGGTGGCTCAGTCGGTTAGGCGACCAACTCTGGCTCAGGTCATGATCTCACAGTCCATGAGTTCGAGCCCTGTGTTGGGCTCTGTGCTAACGGCAGGGAGCCTACTTTGGATCCTCTGTCTTCTCTCTCTGCTCCTCCCCAGCTTGTGCATTCTCTCTCTCTCTCTCTCTCAAAAATAAACAAACACTAAAAAAAATTCAGGGGGTGCCTGGGTGGCTCCGTCGGTTAAGCATCCAACTTCAGCTGAGGTCATGATCCCACGGTTCATGACTTCAAGTCCCACATAGGGCTCTGTGCTGTCAGCTCAGAGCCTGGATCCTGCTTCATATACTGTGTCTCCCTCTCTCTCTGCCCTTTCCCCGCTTGTTCTCGGTCTCTCTCTCTCTTTCTCTCAAAAATAAATAAACCTGAAAAAAAATCGGAGACACCTAGGTGGCTCAATCTGACTGAGCATCTGACTTTTGATTTCGGATCAGGTCATGATCCCAGGGTCATGGGATCAAGCCCCATGCTGGGCTCCACACTAAGCGTGGAGCGTGCTTAAGATTCTCTCACCTCCCCACGCCCACCCCCGCCTCTTTCCCCCACTTACGTTCTCACTCTAAAAAAAACACATGAATAAGAGGGAAAAAACGTTCAACATAGAATTACCATATGATCCAGCAAAGAAGATGCCCAGAAGAATTGAAGGAAGGGACTCAAAGAGATACATGTGCACCATTTTCATAGCAGCATAAACAGCAACAGTCAAAATTTGGAAGCAACGTAAGTGTCCGTGGGCAGAAGAATGGATAAACAACATGATACACACACACACACACACACACACACACACACACACGAATATTACTCAGCCTTTAAAAGGGAGGAAATTCAGGCGGCTCCTGGGGGGCTCATTCGGTTGAGTGTCTGACTCTTGATTTCAGCTCAGGTCAAGATCCCAGGGTTGTGGGATTGAGCCCCACATCAGGCTCCAAGCTCAGCATGGAGTCTACTTAGGATGTCTCTCTCTCTCACTCTCTCTCTCTCTCTCTTTCTCTCTCTCTCCCTCCCTGCACCTCTCCCTGGCTCACACCCTCTCACTCTCTAAAATTAAAAAAAAAGGGCGGGGGGTAGGGTAGGAAATCCCAACACCTCCTACGACATGGATGAACCTGGAGGGCGCCATGCAGAGTGAAAGAAGCCAGACGCAGAAGGGCAAATACTATGTAATTTCACTTGCACGAGGAGGTATCAAGAGGGGTCAAGTTCACAGAGACAGAAGACACAAGGGTGGGTGCCAGGCTGGGGAGGAGAGAGAGCACTGGGGAGGGAGCGCTGGATGGGGACCAGCTTCAGTTTGAGAAGATGTCAACGTTCTGGAGATGACGGTGGTGTGGGCTGCACAACACTGTGAATGGATCACAGGCTGAAATGTAGGCACTGAAACGACAGTTTCCCGAAGGAAAATTAAGGGGGAGAAAAATCTTGGTGACACTGGGTGTGGGAAAGATTTCTGAAAAGCAACACAAAAAGCACAAATTATAAAAGAAAAAAACAATCAGCAAACTGAACTTCATCAAAACATTTTTTAAGTTTGCTCTTCAAAAAATGTACCTTGAAAAACCCCAAAAAGGTGGGGCGTCTGGCTGGCTCAGTCAGAAGAGCAAGTGAATCTTGATCTTGGGGTTGTGAGTTCGAGCCCCACGCTGGGTGTAGAGATGACTTAAAAATCAAATCTTAGGGGGCGCGTGGGTGGCTCAGTCGGTTAAGTGTTCGACTTCGGCTCAGGGCACGATCTCACGGTTCGCGAGTTCAAGCCCCACATCGGGCTCTGTGCTGACAGCTCAGAGCCTGCAACCTGCTTCGGATTCTGTGCCTCCCTCTCTCCGCCCCCTCCCCCACTCACGCGCGCACATGTTCGCTCTCTCTCTCGCTCTTTCTCTCCTCTCTCTCAAAAATAAGTAAAGACGTTAAAAAATTATAAAAAAGAAAACGAAAACAAAACCCCAAAACACTCTTACAATTCAATATAGGACAAATGATCCGATTAGAAAAAAAATGAGCAAAAGATTTGAACGGACATTTCGACAAAGGTGACACTCTGCTCTGCCAGGTGACAAGATGTTCCACGTCAACAGTCTCTAGGGAAACGGGATTTAAAACCACAGTGAGACATACATATCCCGCCACGGCTAAAAGGAAGGACCGACCATACCAAGTGTTGACAAGGACGGAGAACACTCTTACTTTACCCCACACGCCACCCAAGGAGCCTGAGGACCGGCCACCAACTTTCCCATCGGGGGTCAGAGGCTATACCGCACCCCCAGAGGCATTTGGAAACGTTTGGGGGCTTTGGTTTTCCCGGTAAAGGGGGAATCCCTGGGACTTAGCAGGAGGGAGCCCGGGAAGCTGACCTCCCACGGGCATAAGACGTTGCCCCACACAGTAAACCATCCTTCCCAAATGCCAAGGTGGAAAATTCACCAGAAAGCTCCATCCAACTAAAGTTCAGCTTTTTTTTTTTTAATTTTTTTTTTTAACGTTTATTTATTTTTGAGACAGAGAGAGACACAGCATGAACGGGGGAGGGGCAGAGAGAGAGAGGGAGACACAGAATCGGAAGCAGGCCCCCGGCTCTGAGCCATCAGCCCAGAGCCCGATGCGGGGCTCGAACTCGCGGACCGCGAGATCGGGACCTGAGCTGAAGTCAGACGCTCAACCGACTGAGCCACCCAGGCGCCCCAAAGTTCAGCTTTTTAATTAAAGAGAAAATAATAGAGAGGTGCCTGGGTGGCTCAGTCGGTTAAGTGTCCTACTCTGGCTCAGGTCACGATCTCGCCGTTCCGGAATTCGAGCCCCACGGCGGGCTCTGTGCTGATGGCTCACAGCCTGGAGACTGCTTCGGATTCTGTGTCTCCTTGGTGCCCTGTGCCCCTCCTCCGCTCACGCTCTGTCTGTCTGTCTCAAAAACAAATAAACATTTAAAAAAGAGAGAGGAAAAATAACAGAATGAGAGAATACAAGATAAAAACTCAGCGTGCGTCCCTCGAACTCAGGACGGGTACTGCCTCCTGACGTTCTAGTTCCGGTTACTATGTCTGTGTTCTCTGTACTAGGTTACGACGTAAAATACAGTCTTCCTGGGCGTCCAGGAAAAAAAAAAAAAAAAAGTGACAGACACGAGGTGCCGTCACGGACTCCTGAGCGGGGGAGACACCCACAGTGCTGTCCCCCACGACCCCCACGGCGTTGAGTGAGGCCTGAGGGGACAGCCCGGGGACGCCTGGGTGACCGGGAGCTTGGCTGAGGGGTGCACAAGAGCACACATGGGGCCGTGGGGCCTGCGAGTCCCTCATGCGGTGGGCCAGGCAGGCGCTGGCCTGGGACTCGCTGTGGGAACCCGCCCAACCCCAGCAGGGCCTCTCGTGGGCAGCCTAGGGTGGGGGAGACCCTCCCCAGTGTGGGGGACCCCGGGGCATGATCCGTGAGGGGGGGCTCGAGGGCCGACAGCCCCCTTCAGCCAGAGCAATGTCCCTCCCCTGCGTGGTCCGGAGGGGGGTGGAGGGGGGGGCAAAGGACTATCTTTGCTACACTGACGCGGCTTCTGGGAAGTTTAGGACCCGAGCTGCGGGGCCCCGAGGGCCTGAGTCCCCCCCCGCCCCCCTGCAGCTGGCGCTCTCTGCCACTTCTCCTCCCTGAGCCTCACCCCAGAGTAGGGGTCATGGGGTAGTCCTGTGAGCCCTCCTCTGGGCAGGTGGTGAAGGCGTGTAGCCCTGCCCGGGTGAGTCCTGGGTGCCCACGTCTGCCCAGCTGCAAAGGAGACCCCCAAGCTGGGACTTGAAGGACACACCTTCAAAGGGAAGGTGCCCTTGAGCTCAGTGGGAGCAGAGTCCCCAGTAGGCTCTCCCAGAGTCCCCCTGCCTGCCTGGAGGAGAGGGCCGTGGGCAGGCAGAGGAGCTAAGGCCCGGGAAACATCAAGGCCGACGAGCAAGATGGCTGAGCCCCAGCGACAGACCCCAGGGAGCTTGCCTGGCAGGCCCGGCGGGCCCCGTCTGTGACAGACGGTGGGCACACCTGGCCGGAGGCCTCCTCTGAGCAGGCAGAGGTCGGGGCCAGGACCCTCAGAGGCTCTGCCCTGGGCTTGCTCTGAGCCCCCCTGCCATCCATCAGACCCCAGGGACCACAAAAAGAAGGCACCTGAGAAGGGAGCCCAGACCCACCCGTGTCTCCTCCCTGACCCACCACACCCAGCCCAGCATCACCGGGGGCCGCTCCCAGGAACCTGTTCCCGGAACGGAGGACGGAGAGCGGGGCAAACTCGAGCCCCTTCACACCGGTGGCTGTCCTCACGTGCCAGGCACCACAGCCGGCTCAGGGGACACAGCAGACCCCGCCTGCTGTCGCGGAGGGACACATGGGACCGACGGGGGCTGTAGCCCCTGAGAGGCGCCCGGGGTGGGATTGGGGGCGGGGGGGATGGTGCCTGGATGGTGAGTGTGGCCAGCTGGGCACACAGGGCATGTCTGGGGCTCACAGGGGCCTGTGGCACCAAAGCTGACAGGTCAGGGAGGTGACGGGAGGTAGGACCTAGAGGCCACACAAGCATGCGAGGAGGTGGGCTTTTACTCCTGTAGGTGTGACTTCGGACAGCCATGGACATAACTGCATGTGTGTGTGTGTGTGTGTGTGTGTGTGTGTGTGAGATAGGTTTTTTTGTTGGGGTGTGTGTCTGTTTCTACCTCAGAACAGCCTGTTTAGCCAAGGTGGCATTCGGTGCCCGGGCCCTGGTCCCTGTCAGCAGAAGTGTTTGGAAGGAGTCTGAAGTCCTTGCAGCGGGGCGTGGCCCATCTGACTGTAGAGGCACGGGCCCTGGCCTCCCGTTCCACACCTGCCCTGCCTCTGCCCTCTGCCCTCTGCCCTCTGCCCTCTGCCCCCACTCCACACAGCCCCCAGCCCAGGGCAACTGTTCGGCTGCCTAAAGCCTGTTTCTTCTCTTTCGCTGTATTTTTTTTTTTTTTCCCTTTCTTTTTTGGAAGCAGCACTGCTCTGAGATAATGGTGCTTCTGGGAAACAGAGCTGAGAGTCCTGTTTGTGCAAAGTGCCACACGCAAGTGCCGTGTTTATGCCATAAATCGCCCCCCTTCCGCGGCTGTCCTCCGCCCTCCCCTCTCCTGTCCCAGCCAGAGTCTGGCCCCTGCAGGGGAAGTGGGGAAGCCGGGCTGGGCTGGGGGTGGCTCCGTGTGCTCCCCTGGGCTGCCGAGAGCCCCAGGGACTGGACGCGTGGCCCCACGCCCCCCAGGCTTGGTCTAGGCCTTGGTTTTCCCCAGCTCGAAGGGGGGTTGCAGACTTGGCCGGGGAGTCCTGGGGAGAGCACACACGTATGGTTCAACCCCAACCTCACACGATCACTGACGACGCGCCGAGGGCTGGGCCCCGGGAGCCATAAAAGGGGTTCAGACTGCTTCAGGAGTCAAAGGCAAGCAGAGGAGAGGGGTCCAGGTCGGGGGGCTCAGGTCACCATGAGGGTGGGCGCCCGGAAAGCCTGCTGTCCAGCCCTGTGACCACACCTGGCCCTGAACCAGTCCTGCCCTTGCTGGGGGGATCAGCAGCGTTGGGACTGGCCGCCTTCTTTTCTTGGCCACCCTAGGGGGTCTGTCACTCACAGCGGACCTGGATTTCTCTGCCCAGGATGACCCACAACCGTGTAAAGACAGGCTGCTGTGCATAAGGGCAACTACGTCCCTGTGTCTGGCGTTTGCTGCTGTTGTTGGCCGTTGGTTTAACACTCAGGACTTCATATACGCATTTGAGGAACAAAAGCCCTGAGCATCAGATTTCTTTTTTCCCAGACACGAGTGTTCCAAGGAGCCTGACTTGAGCCAAACCAGAGTGAAGAATCTCCGCCTTCTCTCCCTCTTGACCGAATGCACGTCCCCACACATGCAACAACAGCTGGTCCAACCCTGGGCACAGGGTTGGGCGCTCGGACAGGAAACACTGGCGTGGAGGGGACACACGAGCCACAGGACAGGAAGCCATAGTTCGATTCACCACTGGGGGGATGGTGCCTGTTCTCTCTGGGGCGTACTGACACCTCAAATTCTAAACACCTTTGGACCCTGGAATTTTCTTTCTAGGAATGCTTTCTGTTCTAAAGAAAAAAATATGCACACATATTCTGTTTATAAGAACACTCACTGCAGCTCTGATTATAAAAGCAAAAAACTACGGGAGCCTGGGTAGCTCAGTCGGCTGAGCATCTGACTTCGGTTCAGGTCACGATCTCACCGTTCGTGAGTTCGAGCCCCGCATCGGGCTCACTGCGGTCAGCAAAGAGCCCGCTTCAGATCCTCCGTCCCTCTCTTTCTGCAACCCCCTCAAAAATATATAAAAATTTAAAATAGGGGCACCTGGGTGGCCCAGTCGGTTAAGCATCAGACTTCAGCTTAGGTCATGATCTCACGGTCCGTGAGTTCGAGCCCCGCGTCGGGCTCCGTGCCGACAGCTTGGAGCCTGGAGCCTGCTTCGGATTCTGTGTCTCCCTCTCTCTCTGCCCCTCCCCTGTTCACACTCTGTCTCTCTCTCTCTCTCTCTCCCCCCTCTCTCAAAAATAAACATTAAAATAAATAAATAAGTAAATAAATAAATGCAAAAAACTAGGAGCAACCTAAATGCCCAATCATGAGGGATCAGTTGAATAACTCAGGTAAACACAGCTGTCGTAAGTCATGGTGTAGAAGATTATGGGGGGCAGAAACGTGCACCACATACACAAAAAGCAAAAAGAGAGGTGGGCAAAGTCGTCTGTGGAATACAATCCCGTCTGAGTCTTTTCTGATACATACATACACATATAAGTCCAAAGACAAAGGCCAGAGAGATGTACTCTGAAATATTAATGTTGGGATTACATTATTTTTCCTTTGTGTATACAGGCCGTTTTTCAAATGAGCTTTATTTTATTAGGGAAGAAAGACTGGTTGAAAAACTGAATTCGGGAGGATAATGGCAATTAACAGGGAAGTCTGCCCAAGGCACAGACGTAGAGCAGGAAAATGAGGGGTTCGCTCTGTTGGGAAGGGCCAGGACGGGGGGATGGGGGGGTAGAACTCCCCTGGAGGTTCACGGCAGAGGCGGCTGGGTTTGGAGAAACACCGCGGACTCTGACGAAGCCACAGGAAGAGCTGGGTAACTACAGCAGAGGGAGAAACATATGCGACGAACAGAAGACACCTGCTGTGTCCCTGAGGCTGGCTCTTCAGGCAGAGGAGGGCCCAGCGCCCCGGGCTGGCCCCCGGAGGGCGGGAGCAGCTCACGGCGTCTGCTTCAACGGTCTCCAGGTCCCCTGAGAGCAAGACGTGGGCAGAGCACACACTTAAGGACATAAAAATAAAGGCCCTTGTCTCCCTAATAGACAGAGCGTCTATAAACCAATAAGAAAAACATACCAGAGAAAGAAACGCTCGATGGCCTTTAAAATACATAAAAAGATGCTCCACTTTGCTCATAAAAGAAACGTTCAGTGAAATCACACTTAGATACTATTTTTCACCCACCCGATCGGCAAAATTCAAAAGTTAGAGAACACCCTCTATTGGCAAGACCGTGGGAAGCTCAGATTCTTGTACATTGTTTGTGGGAATGTAAATTGGTTCAACCCACCCCCGTGGAGGCCAATTTGGGCAGTATCTGTCTAATTACAAATGCATACACTCTCTAAGCCATTCCACTCCCAGCAATTTATGTTACAGACATTGGCACACACGTCAAATGATATTCAAGATTCAAGTGATGGTATTAATTTGCAGCATTGTATGTAAGCACGGAAGACTGAATCAAACCATCTAAAAATTTTTTTTAATACTTATTTTTGAGAGAGAGAGAGAGAAAGAGAGAGACAGAGTGTGAGTGGGGGAGGGGCAGAGAGAGAGGGAGACACAGAATCCGAAGCAGGCTCCAGGCTCCTGCCATCAGCACAGAGCCCGACTCCGGGCTCGAACTCATGAACTGTGAGATCACGGCCTGAGCCAAAGTCAAGAGTCAGATGCTTAACCGACTGAGCCACCCAGGTGCCCCTGTGGTTGAACATTTAGATGCGTCTCAGTCTTGGGGTGCCTGGGTGGCTCAGTCGGTTAAGCATCTGACTCTTGACTTTGGCTCAGATCATGATCTCACAGTTCGTGGGATTGAGCCCCACATCAGGCTCTGCACTGGGATCGTGCTTGGGATTCTCTCTCTCCTCTCTGCCCCCTCCCTCTCTCAAAATAAATAAACTGTAAGAAAAGGAATTAAAAAAAATGTTCAACCACAGGGGATGGGTTGAATAAGTTGTAATTGCCACCCGGTGGAATATTACCCAGCTGTCACAAGTGATGCAGGAGGGGACAGGAGCGACAGTGGCCACATGGGAGCCTTTGAAAACTCACGCCTTCGTAGAAGCAATGGAAAAAAACGATCAGAATCAATTTTTTCAGAACTCCGGAAATTAATCAGAGGCCTGCAGCAACCTGGGGAAATGTTTATTCCAGAAAAATGAAGGACTCTCGGTAGGGACAGCATCCCATGGGGTCTTACCCGCCCATCCCGTGTCTCACTCTGCAGCGAAGCACCTGCCAAAGGCCCCACCCCCTTACACCATCACGGTGGGGGTCAGGGCTTCAACACATGAATTTGGGGGTGGATACAAGCATTCAGACCGTGGCACTGTCTGGTTCCACTTCTAGGAGGTCCCAGGAGTAGTCAAATTACAGAGACGAAGAGTAGAGAACCTGGCTGGATGTCTCTGAAGGAGTTCCTCAAAGCCCACCAAGGCTTTGTGAACTGTTCCCCACCACCCAGACCCGGCAGGGGGCGGGGGGGGGGGGTGGCTCCTGTCCAGTCCGGGTGTGTCTGAACTGCCCATGCTGTCTCTGGCCAGCTCCAGGGGCCCTGGATCCGACCGCACATTGGGTAGCCCACTCCCCACCAAGACCCCTCCACTGATGGCCGGTGTGTACTTGGGTTTTGCTCTGCACAAACCTACCCCGATCGTTTTATCACAGCTCGTGTAGTATCCGGCAATCTGCCCTCGGGTCCGTACACCGTGAACAACCTTCTGTTTTATCGCACAGAGACGCGATCTGTTCTCGTTAAGGGCTCCGTACTACGTTTTTAACAAAATTATGTCTGTTTGCTTTGTTCTCCTGTGTGTGTTTTGTTTTGTTTACATCTCAGAATTGAGTTCATCCATGACCATTATAGAAAATCTGGAAAAGGACGGAAAAGAATGAAAAGGAAAAAATAAAGTCACCAGAAATCCTTCCCTTTGGCGGACACGGGGGCGGCGGTTCCTCTCTGCCTTGGCCGGCGGCCCTGCGCGCCCAAGGATGGGTGGGAGGGAGACAGGCGGGGGGGGGAGGTCCTTGCCGGCTGCTAACGCTGTGGTCAAGGCCCACAAACTTAACGGCTCCATCAGTCTGACCCAAACCTCACTGGCTAAAATCCAGATGTTGCCAGGGGCTGGCTCCTCCCCGAGGCCCTAGGGGTGAACCCGTGTCCTTGGCTTTCCAGCGCGTGGAGGCCACACGGTTCCCGGTCCCTTCCTCCAGCCACAAGGAAAGTTCTCCCTCCTCTGCTTGCTAGGACCCTTGTGATTATGCGGGGCTAGTCTGTCCGTGTAACCAGTCCGCTGATTTGGGTGAACTTACCTGCCCTTTGCCACGTGACCTAACGTGGTCGCGGGACCTGGGGGCGCAGGCATGGACATCTTTGGGGGGGTTGTTAGGCCACCTCCACAGACGGCCTGGCGGGACGCACAGCCAGGCCCCAGGTCCAGGCCTGTGTAGGCGGTCAGTGGGAGAGAGGGACCTGGGGCTCTGGCCGCTCCCCTGGACGCAAAAGCAAACTTGGGGGGTGTGGGGAGTCACCATTCGGTAGGATTTACATCATCTGACACCTATCAATTTTTCTTTGTCTGCGTTTGCTCCCTTATATGCCTTGATCATCGACGTCCTGAGTCACTAGTACATTTGGAATCGGGACACTTGGCAACTGGGAGGTGACCTCCGAGTTCTGAAGCCACGGACTGCCACGCGGGCCGGATCGTTCTGTGGAAAGATGCTCAGCCCACGCCCGAAATACAGCTCTGCTTCTACAACCCCCTAAGGCTCCTCCCAGCCTTAAAAAATTCATATGTAGACCCAGAAATTTCACTAACGAGAGTCTCTCCTAAGGAAAGAATTCTAAATATAGAAGAACGCTCGAGCACAAGGGTATCAGAGCAGCATTCCCTGGAAAAGTGGCTAATTAGAGACAACCTAATTGTCCAACGACGGGGGACCAGCAGCGTCCACGTGATGGCAAACCGTACTGTTAGACGGATGGGTCTGGAAGGACAGAAGATGCTTTTATCGTTGCAGGTGTACAGCAAAACCCTACATTGGACGATCACAGTCTGAGAACGTTTTTTAAAAGCACAGGACGAGGACTCCAAGGACATGAACTAAAATATCAACAGAGGTTCTCTCCGGCTCCTAAGAATATGGGTCATTTCTTTTCCCCTTCTGCTTCTCTGAATTTTCCAAATTTTCTGGGCTCGATAGACGCAAGAGGAGAGTGGAACTGAACTGGTCGTGCTGAGTAACTGGGGTGTGAAACGAATCCGGCCCTCGAGCAGGTGTGTGAGTGTGCGTCCCCGTTACAGTAGTGCGAGGGTGTGAACAGGAGTGTGTAGGAGTGTGGGTGCCGGCGTGCACACCATGAAATTCGGTGTGGAGGTGGGAGCGACCGTGGGCGAGCGAGCCGGCGCGAGGTGTGTCGGCGCGGGTGTGTGAGTGGAGGTGTGCACTGGCACGGGTGCCGGTGCGGACACTCGGGTGTGTGACGGCTGGGGGGTTGTGAAGGCAGGTACGCGAGGCAACGTGTGTGGGGACACGCGTGCGCGCGTGTCAGCGGCTGGGTGTGAGCTACGACGTGGGAGGGTATTTGCGTGTGAGTGGCCACGTGTGGGTGTGAGGGTGGATCCGTGCTCGCGCTTGTAAGGGGGCGTGAAAGGGTGAGAGAGGGTGGGGCCGGGGTGTGTGCGGCGTGAGTGTGAGCGAGGGCAGCAATCCGCGGGTCCAGGGGTCCCGAGCCTGCACCCCTCTTGCGGGCCTTCCACCTCCTTCCTCACCGGGGTGGGTGGTCGTCAGGGCTTCGCCCAGGCCCCGCTCCTGGCTTTGGCCGACTTCCCCAGGCGGCGCTGCGTGTGGCCCCTGCAGCCGGGGGGGGGGACAAGGGGCAAAACTCACAATGCGGCAACTTCCCGCGGCTCGGGCCCCAGAGCGGGCGGGCGAGGTCCGAGGGAAAGCACCCTTTCCCTTCCGGCGTGGGGCTCCGGGCAGGCCACGCGAACTCCCAGAAGACCCTCGGCTCTGGAAGGTCAGGGCTCCGCAACGCCTTCTCCCCCCACCGGGAGAGGCAAACGGGGCAACCAACAAATCCTGTGCAAAGCTCTGGGCCGCAATCAAAGCTTACCATTCTTTTTTTTTTTTTTTAAGGCTTTTATTAATTTATTTGAGAAATGGAGTAGGGGAGGGGAAAAGAGAGAGAGAGAGAGAGAGAGAACATCCCAAGCAGGCTCTGCGCCATCAGCACGGAGCCCAACACGGGACTCGATCCTACGAACTGTGAGATCGTGACCTGAGCAGAGATCAAGAGTCAGACGCTTCAACGACTGAGCCCCCCGGCCGCCCCCAAAGCTTGTCATTCTCGCCACCCCTCCCTCCCCCAGCCTCGACTCCTGACGCTTCCAGCGCAAACCCCGTTCACTCAGGGCGTCCGGCTCTTTCATCACCGCCACAAGAACAGCTTCACTTGAAGTCGTTTGGATGGGTTTTTCTGAGGCTCAGCCTGCGGACAGAGGCCAGGCCGCTTCTCACCCCGTCAAGCCCGGGCGCGCCCTGGCCTTTCCGGGCCGTGCAGACCTCTTCACGTCTCACTGCCCCCAGCGGCACAGTGCTCCCCACAAACCAGGGGTATCTGCTGAGGAGGCCCCCGGGAAGCAGGCGTCCTCCTCCCAGGCTCGGCGGGTCCCTCCTCCTCCACGGCAACCCGCGAGGCCGGGTGAGGTTGGCCGGGGAAGCCAACGGCCCGGGGGGACAACGGCCCCGCATGCAGGCACCCTCCCCTGACCACGAGGCACTTGCTAAAAACGCCACACTGGGCTCCCGTTCCACACGCTCGGCGAGTGACACCTCCCTCAGCGCGACTCCCACCGGGGGCTGCGACAGCGCGTCCCCTTCCCTTGGATCTGGCGGACCCGTGACCGTCGCAGTGAACGGAGTGTATGGAGGTGACGCTACGGGACGTCCAAGGCTAGGGCACAGCGTCTGGGTTTCCTGAGGACCCGGCCACTGTGCTGGGAGGAAACCCAAGCAGCCCACGTGGAGAGACCACATGGAGAGGCCACACGCAGGCAATCCTGCCACAGGCCCGGCTGAGCTCCCGGTCGACGGCCTGCATCAACCACCGTCACCTAAGAGGCCTCTGGAAGATTCCAGCCGCCGGAAGAGGCTCCGGGCACCAGGGAACTGGGGCAAGGCACCACGCCACGCCCTGTCCAAACACCTGCCCCACGGAAGCCACGAGCATCCCCCAACTGCTCGTCTACACCCTGAGGCTGGCATGGCTTGTCTTACACCAGCAGCGGCATACCGCGTGGTTTCCCGCCCTGGCTCCGCCCCCCACCACTCACCTGTCACCCTAACCACCGGGTCACACGCGTGTCTGAAGCACGGGACGCCGGATCTCTCACTCCTACGCCCACCCGCCCTGGCCTCTCCGCCTCGGCTGGCACCTTCCACCCCGTCCACGCTGCAGCCACAGCCCCTTCCCACAGCCCTGGTCTGCTGCCAGATATTTCGGCCTGAAACATGCTGCAAATAAGCCCGTCCCAGAAGCACGAACCCAGTCACTCCTCTGCGATCCCCAGCGTCCTCAGACTCCCAGAGCCGGGGGCTGGGGGACAGAGTCTCAGCGTGGGAAGATGGAAAGTTCTGGAGCGGGATGGTGGTGACGGCTGCACAGAAGGGTGAATGTGCTCAGTGCCCCTGAACTGGACACTTAGAAATGGTTAAGGTGGGGCGCCTGGGTGGCGCAGTCGGTTAAGCGTCCGACTTCAGCCAGGTCACGATCTCGCGGTCCGTGAGTTCGAGCCCCACGTCAGGCTCCGGGCTGATGGCTCGGAGCCTGGAGCCTGTTTCCGATTCTGTGTCTCCCTCTCTCTCTGACCCTCCCCCGTTCATGCTCTGTCTCTCTCTGTCCCAAAAATAAATAAAAAACGTTGAAAAAAAAAAAAAAAAGAAATGGTTAAGGTAGTGATTTTGTTATATATATACTTTACCACAATTAAAAATACATATACAGGGGCACTTGGGTGGCTCAGTCGGTTAAGCCTCTGACTTCGGCTCAGGTCACGATCTTACCGTTTGTAAGTCTGAGCCCCGCATCGGGCTCTGTGCTGACGGCTCGGAGCCAGGAGCCTGCTTCGGATTCTGTGTCTCCCTCTCTCTCTCTGCCCCTCCCCAACTCGTGCTCTGTCTCCCTACTCTCTCTGCCTCTCCCTCCATCACGCTCTCTCTCTCTCAAAAATAAACACTAAAAAAACTTTTTAAAAAAGATAAGGAAACACATTTTTAAAAGTTAAAACGTACACATACACACACACACACACACACGTATATAATATAAACAAAATGGACACGGTCCCCACAGCCCCTGGATAACACCTATGGCAGACAGTCACCAGGCACTGCCAGAGCTCAAGCTGCCACTGGGGAGCAGAGAGCGGCTTCAGGCCATGCCGTGTCCCTGCGTCCTGCCTGCCCGGCCACCTCCCTCCCCAGCACACGTGAAGTGACCCAGCAGCTTCCTCCGGGGAGCCCCGGGCAGCCTCCGGATGCTCCGCCGGGTCTCACGTGTCCGTCGCGGTCACCCCAACGTCAGAACAGCCGTGGGTGACTGGTGCCCCCCGCCCCCCGGGGGTGGGGAGGGTCGCAGGGGAAAGGTCAGGGAGGGTCCCTCCCGGAAGGACTGCATGGCCACCCGTCTTTCGAAATCAAGTCCACTTTATTTGAAACTTTTCACATGCCACAAGTTTACATGAAAATACCCATTCAAAATGTCATCTGGACACAAAATTCAGGAGTGGGCATCACCAGACGGATGAGGGGGTCTGTGTGGAAAGGCAGGTGACACATATTTGGTCACTTAGCACCTGGTCACCACATACCGTGAGACCCCCTGCCAGCTCCCCCCACACCCCCTTGGAAACGTGCCAAGCTCAACGGCTCCGGGTCGGCCGCGCGGGGACAGGCGGTGGTCGGCCGGCAGAGGGGCGGCTGGTGCCAGCGCCGGAGACCCCACCTGCGCCAGGGTGTCACGTGCCCCCCCCCCCCCACCCGCTCCAGTGAGGAGCAGACACGCCTCCAGTTCACACCGTTAGGACTCCACGGGAAACTATTCCCTCGTCGGGTCCGGCAGCTTCTGGCGCGGACTGAGCCTCCCAGGTGGTGAGTTTGGCTCCCTGACCTCACAGCGACGAGCAGCCCCGGGTCCCCCACGTTCCCCATCTGGCTGGCCCGGAGAGGACCCTGTGACGTCAACGCAACGCCCCACGCTCCCGTGGTTTCTGGAAGAGTTCCAGAAAGCAGACATTCAGGTGACACCGCCCGGCCTGTATCCGAGACCTTAGACATTTACGTGCCCCGTGAGAATTCTGCGCCCCCGACGCGGAGAAGACAGGCGAGCACCGCACGGGCACCGAGCCCCTGCCACGTGATCCCGTCCCCTCCTGTCCAAGCAGGGAAGGAGGTTCGGGGCCAAGGCCACGAGAACTTCGGGCGCCCGTCCTCCTTCCACATCTCCATTGCCTCAGGTTTTCTGGCCGGAACCGCCGAAATCTCCCACCGTTGGCCTCACCGATTTCTCAGGTCATAGTATTTCTTCTTACAAAGTCTTAGCAATTCTCAAACCTCCAAGGAGCAAATAACAAGGGCAAGAGGAAGCAGGAGGCTGCCCGCTGCCCCAGGGCCACTCAGAGGTCGTGAGGGTGGGTCCACAGGGCAGGGTCCCCGTCCTGCAAGGTGGGGAGAGGTCACGGGGTCACTGCCTTCTTGGCACAGACTCCGGGAGGGCCGCTGGCATGATCAGGATGGCACGTGCTGGTTTCAGACCCTCGTGGGCCCATAGACATCCGGGTCCTCCGGCTCCTGCGGCCCTGCTCCCCTGGGCCCGCTCTCCTGGCCAGAACCCGCCACGTTCGTCCTCCCGTCCGATGGCCCACAGCCGGGGGTCCCCGTGCAGAGGTGGTTGAGGGGGCATTGCTCCCAACACCCAGCCTTGCAGAGCCACCCGAGGTGCACGGGGCATCGTCCAGGTCCCATCCTGGGCCACAGTCGCCGGCCCGAGCAGAGCACACCCTCCAGCCTGGTGGACACGTGGGCCCAGACCCGTGAATCGTCGGGTCCTCAGAAGGGTAGCTGCCAGGCAGGGATAAGGTCTGCCCCCCAGTCATTTGACAGAGTGAAGAGTCCCCAGTCCAGCCTCCTTGGGCTCGGAAATGAAAATACTCGCATGTGACAATGAAAAGCCAATGGCAGGGAAGGGAGCCTGCGGGCCTCTGCTCTCCTGGCGCTCCGGATGCCTCCCCCCGCCCCCCCACCCCCGGAGCACCTTCAGACGCTCCGGCCAGGGGCCTTGGTGGCGTGGCAGCAAAGTCAGGGCCCGGGGAGCAGCACAGCCGGGAGAGGAGCGAGAGGAGTGAGCCGCCGGGTCCAGGGGCGAGCTGGGCCCAGGAGGGAGGAGCGGCCGTGGGAGGGCAAGGGGGCTTCTGTTTCAACAGGGATAAATGCCCCGGTCTCTCCTCCCTCACTGTCATTCCCACCTTGTCCCCGGGCCGCTTTCTCTCTCTCTCACACCCACACACACTCACGCGCACACGTGCACACACGCACACTCGGTCACATGCTGAGGCGAGCACACGGAAGACGACCCTCACGTGTGTGCGCACAGATGGACACGTGTGCACATGCACACGCAGCCACCGGTGCTGACCAGGCCCCTCTCAGCAGGCAGCATATGGTCCGCACTTAACAGCCCAGTTCTGCCAAGTGGGGACCATTAGGGTGGGTTCTTTTCCCAGCATAAAATGCTGCAGAATATAAATCGCAATTAACGCTGCTGCCAAAATGGCACTTAGCGCGAACAAGCACATTATTAACATCTGGCGGATCCTGTCTCGGGTGTCGAAGCGGCGGAAATTCTCGCCCTAAGTAGAAGAACGGCTACGGGGGACACGAACAATACGAGGTCTACCGCTTGGGGGCCGTTTTCCACGGCAGCTCTTGCCCCGGCCTCCGCTGAACGGCCCCTCCCAGCCTGTCGGTGGGCGTAGGCGATGCCGCCGGTGGAAACTGCTTGCTCAGGAGAACGGCCGTCCAGGCCAGCGCGTGAACACACGATCGCAGCCTCTGGACAAAGCGCGTTCTCCAGCCTGAGCCCAGGTTGCTCTGAAGGAGACCAGGGCGCCCAGGGCCACCCAGGGCCCTGGGCCACCTCCCTCCCGGGTCACACCTCCCTAGCGGTCAGGCCTCGACCAGACACACTCCTGCACTGAGCACGAGAAGTCACTGCCTGCACTGACCACGCTTGCCTGCGGGTCTCTGGGCACCGCCTGAAAGAAATGTCCCCAAACTGGGGAGGGGAGGTGCTCCCACCAACTCTCAGACCCTCATCTACGGCCACGTGGCCCCCTAGGGACCTCAGCCCTGTCTCTCCGGGGCCCAGGGCAGTCTGTGCCTCAGCCTGCAAGGCCAGGCATGGCTCTCAGACTGCATCGGGACCTCCAAGGTGAAGGCTGCAGGGCATTCATCTGCGGACAGCCTGCAGACCAGTCCCTCTGGCCAGGCTGCAGAGAACTGCCAGCTGCAGCCTGGGGCAAGGAAAGGGCGTGCAAACCACCCCCCTCCAGCCATGCAGACCCCATCCACTCAGACAGGGGAGGGGAGAGCAACCGAAGTTGCTGGGATGGGCAGAGGCTGTGGACAGACCGTTTCTCCCAGGGCCCTGACCCCAGGCCTGCTTGATTCCTGCAGCTGCTGTCTGCCCCCCCACAGCCCCTCAGCCCGGCGGGGTCGGGGGCTGCTGAACCGTTTGCCCCTCACGAATCCAGGGAAGGAAAAGGCGAATGAAAAGCCCCGGGACCTGGTCTTCTAGTAGATTGACTGTAGGACACGCTACACAGAACGGGAGAGTGGGGGAGACCGTCACCACAGAAACCAAGCGGGAAGATGGCCGGGCTGGGGGCCGGAAAGCAGATGCCAGCCAGGATGGGCCCCGGCAGCATGAGCAGGGCCCGGTGGGTTCTGTGGCCCTGGCCCAGAGCACAAGGCCGCCTCCACACACTGGCCTGCCCCTGGCTGGCTGGAAGGTGCCCGGCATCCCCCCCAAGTCTCCAGGAGCATCGCCAAGGGCAGTGGGGCCGGACTCTCTGGGTAGAAGGAAACCAGCCGTAGCCCGTCAGAAGCTCCCGGATGAGGGGCCGATGGCTCCGGGGGAGTCTTGCAGTCGAGAAGGCAGAGGCAGTGGGCTCCACACAGGGAGCGAGGCCCTGGACGCTGGGCAGTCGCTCCCCACTTTTGGAATAGCTGCACTGAATTTTTTAAAGTGCTAAATAAAGCTATATGAAATGGGGTAATTTGATCCCTCCTCTGGCCTTAAATGTCCTTCCTAACTTTTAATATTTCAGGTTGCTTTAATGAAGTCAGGTGTATCTGTGCTTTCCCAGAAACACGGGGCTTCAAGGGGGCTGCAGGTTTTAAAGCCGAACGTCATGACGGCCGTACGGCGGGCCAGACCCCAGGCCGTACCCCACAATCCCAGCCCCGGGGGGCCCTGCCCAGCCAGCGGCCCTGAACTTGGCTGACGCTGTCTGCCTGGAAACATACTGGGGACATTACTGGGTTAAAACGTGTCTTACTGGGAAAAAGCAGCCCAAACGTGCAGCCACAAAACCTGTGAGCTCCCAGCTGGCCTGAGGGAAGGAGAGCGCGGTTACGGGCAGCGTCGTCGTGTCACGGGGTAAGCCGAGTCACCCTCACAGGCACCCGCGCCGTCACCGCAGCACTGGGCCCCCGCCGCCCCTCCACAGAGCCTGACGGCAGGTGGCCAGGAACACACGCACAGACGGACACTCTAGAGGGCTGAAGTAGCAGTGGGGGCAGCCCTGGGGGCCTCATCAGGGCCCCCAGGAGCCGGCTCCCCGTGATGGACGCGGGTCTCAGGTCAACACCCACGTGGGGCCCTGCAGGTCGCCCCGACAGCCGGTTCTTCCTTCTCATCCTCCTCACGGATCAGAACCCACGGTTCAGTGAGGGCCAAGAGAAAGCGAGAGGAAGCCCCGGGGGGGGCCTGGCGGTGGTGGGTGCACAGGACGGCTGGGCGGAGGGAGCTTTCTTCGTCTTGTGACCCAACAGGCCCTGGCGTCCGGCAGGGGCAGGCGGTGGGCAGGAGCGGCGAGGCCACGTGCCCACTCGGGGCAGTCCCGCTTCCTGGCCCAGGAGACGGACAGAGGCGACAGCGGCAGGCGAGAGGCTTGGCTGACGGAAGCCGCTCCGGCCGGTGCGAGCTGAACCTGTCACCACCACAAGTTCGGTGGCTCCTCGGCCACTCTGCTTTTAAATAAGGTGATCTCATCCAGGTGCACCATGGGGACGTCCCGGATGACATTGGTCAGGCCCTCGTGGAGCAGAGGGAAGATGACGACATTCAGCGCGGGCCGCTCAGCCTGGAAACTGAACCAGAGGCAAGCCGTTAGCGGGGCCCTGTGGAGGTGGGCGCCGCGGGGGCAAGGCGCAGGGCCGCAGGGGGAAGGCGCAGGGCTGAGCCACCCCACCCACCAGCAGAAATGGGCCTCCGGGAGCAGCGGGGCGGGGGGCAGCCAGAGGGAAAGCCACCGACTTAGGGTGGTGGCATTTCTGTGGGGTTCACAGGAGACACCCAGACACCCATTCTCCTGCCAGGGGAGGGACCAGGAGAGCGGCCTGTCGGAACAGGCCATCGCATTCCTACACAGTGGGGGCTCCTGGGAGCTGCAGAAGCCACGCCTGGCCAGGACAACACCCGCAGGGGGTGGAGAAAGAAATGGCAGCCAAACCTGCCTGCCCACAGGCCACCCTGTGGGCACAGAACCCCCCAAGTCAGATGAGGCGGCCCTCTGCCAGGCCCTGCTGCTGGGAGCCACAAGCCCTCACCTGAAGTCATGACTAAGGGGGGTCAGATTTCCTCCCCGCCTCCCCACCCCACAGAGGGGGCAGTCTGCCCTGCCCACAGCACACAGGAAGCGTCCAACTGCCACGGAAAGTATCGGGTCACCCTCCCCGGGACCCCGCGTGGACAGCCAGCGGGGTGACCAGCCCCCATCACCCTGGCCGTGGGGCCCCTCCCTCCCTGCTTAGAGCAAAGTCCCTGTTTGTACCCGCCCACTCCGCACAGTGGCCAAGAGACAAAACACAAGTGTGGCTGCAGGAGCCCCAGAAAGGCAACATGCTGGTCCCTACGGAGTGAGACAAAAGACCTCCAGACCCCAGAGCGACTCTGGTTCTGGAAGAAAGGCCCGTCCCACGGGTCTCAAGGGGCAAGAGATGCAAAGGTGCCCACAGGACAGGGAACCTGGGCATCTGGCAAAACAAAGGCAACTCCCCTACAGCCCCGGGACTGCTGAAAGGGACCAGGAAACCGCGGCCCCAGCCCTCCCTGTGGTCCCCAGTGGACACAGTGATGGATTTACGACACATGGAAAGTAAATGCCAGAAAGGTACTCATAAAGCTGGATGCTTTGGCAATAAAGATGCCAAGAAAATGCCTCCCAGTTCCGCATTCAGTGGCCTACTCGCGGGCAACGGTGTCTGTGACCGTGAACCTCAAGGCAAGTCCTTGCCTGCAAACCCGCCGTGCAACTGACTTGAAACAAAATATCCTCGGATGTGGGATGTGCCTGCAAAGACTCCCCTGCCCGCCAGCCTGCCTTCCCGAGGCAGCGTCACCCCAGGCTCTTCACAAGCTGCTGTCAGGATGCTAACGGGGGATTAATTTCTCACCCAGAGCCAGGACAGGAATGCAGCTGCCTGCCCGGCTTTGCTCCTCGTGCGCAGCCCTGGGGGCGGCTCCGGGTGGCCGCCCAGGTGGCCGGGCCCAGCAGCACTTGGGGCCACACACAGAAGGTCCCCGGGGCCACGGGCAGACGTGCTACCACCACAACTGAACCCCACGTCCTTCCCTCTCTCGGTTCACACCTGGATTCACGTGGACTTGGACAGAGCTCCGGGAGCACACCCACAGTCGCGGTCTCTGCAAAGCCCCTCCCTGAGCCTCAAGGGGCCCGTGCTCTCTCAGCCACAGCCTCAGGGCCCCTTCGGGGCATCGCCCCCGCTGGTCAGCCCGGCCTGTGACACCACTGGACATCACACAGCAGGCGGGCCTCGCCCAGAGCGAAGACGTGGTGACAAGTGGGAAGACGGCAATCACTCGCGTCCAAGTGCAGGGCTGGGGCTGCCTTTGCGGGGGGAGGGGGCCCCCACGGGTGAAGGCGAGTCCTTGATAGGGCAGGGGTGGCGGGGACGGGGGGGGGCTTGTGTGATCCGTTCTGCTCCCTGTATCCTGCCACATAACTTACGTATGTGCTACAATGTTCTTTAGCATGATGCAAACATAGTTTGAAATTCAAGTAAACAAATCCAGTGAATTAAAACTCCTGGCTACCCGCGTTCAGAAGCCACACTACGGAGGACAGGTCACCCCTCAGAACCTCTCCCCTGCTCAGGGCCAGTTGAGTTGCTAACCATAAAGGCCCAAGGCCGAGCTTCTGGCCCTGAGTCACGGAGGAGGAGAGCCAGCCCCCGGAGGTCAATGGGCTTGCCCCCAGGTGTCACCCTGAGGTACCCCGAGGAGGTCTCCGGTCACGGTCCTCAGGCCCGGCTACGCCCCGTGCTGTCCTGGGCGGCAACGCCAGCCCGGGACAGGCATCGGGCAGAGCACAAGGCAGGTGCTCTGGCCTTCCAGGAGCTGCACCAGAGGAAACCTCACCGAGGAACAGAGGGACCCACACGCAGAGGCCTGCTCACCTGTCCTAACGCCAGCACCTGTGAGGTCGGCCGCCGGGCTCCCACCAGGAACAGTGACAAGTGACAGCAGAGGCGGGGAGGGGACCCCACAAGAAGCAGGAGAACCAGGGGTCACCGTGGATGGGGCAGAAAGCCTGCCCTTCCTGGAGGGCCAGAGGACGATGCTTAAGAAAAGGTAAACTATAGGGGCGCCTAGGTGGCGCAGTCGGTTGAGCGTCCGACTTCAGCCAGGTCACGATCTCACGGTCCGTTAGTTCGAGCCCCGCGTCAGGCTCTGGGCTGATGGCTCGGAGCCTGGGGCCTGTTTCCGATTCTGTGTCTCCCTCTCTCTCTGCCCCTCCCCCGTTCATGCTCTGTCTCTCTCTGTCCCCCAAAAAATAAATAAAAAACATTGAAAAAAAAAATTTTTTTTTAATTAAAAAAAAAAAAAAAAAGAAAAGGTAAACTATATTTACTCTCCACCATTTAGAATGGCTGGAAGGAAAGAAAAATTCTACCGGAGGCTGTTGCACACACACCAGGAGTATTTAAACGGCGCCTTCAGCCACCCAAAAGTCTCAGGACCCAAAATGCCTTCTCTGCACGCTCTCGAAGCAGAAGAAATGTTTCACTTCCAAACCACTGCTCTGTTTAAAAAGAAAATACGACAGAAACCGTACAGGAGAGCGCAGAGGCCCGGGCACCGCCTCAGCCGGGCCAGCCGCCCGCCTCGCCACCTCACGTGCGTCTTGCTGTCGTACTGAACGCGCTCGTTCTAGACGCGGCTTAGGGGACACAGCAAAACGTACATGACATGGGTCAGGTTTGCTGTGCTTGTTCCAGTCCTTGACATCTTTATGTTAAACAAGGACACGGCACGGCCACAGCAGCGGGACCGTGTGCACTCCGGCCTGACGGAGACGGGGCACCCAGCACGCCGGTGGGCATCGCCCAGGTGCACACACGCAGGGGCCTTTCCTCTTACTACCGTGTTGATAAACGTCAGCTAACGTGGTACAATTATTTCTGCGTTTTGAATTGTTTCCTCAGAATAAATCCCAGAAACAGGGCTACTGGGTCAAAATGTATGAAGACTTTTACACCTCGAAGGACAAGGCTGTAACGACCTCAGACAGCAGTGAGGGCCACGGTGAGGAGCCCGCGGGCTGACCCACCCACCCTCAGGGGGTCAGGAGAACACTGTTCCGGCACGATCAAGGTGGAGAACAGCTGGGGGCTCCCCGATCAGCTAGGGCACCTTCGTCCTGTGAGCCCACTATGCATCGGCCCGCGGCCCTTTCGGAGAAGCGGACAGAACAGGCCCGGACTCCGTGCTCATCACCAGCACGAGCGGACAACGCGGGGGCTCTGCACAGTGACCACGCTGGAACCGGCTCTGGGCCCGACTCTAGAGTGAGGGAGGGACGCTGGGACCTCACGGCCTGCACGTGCCACGGAGGCGGGAAGGGCTCCTGGAGGGGCAGGCCGGATGCAGCCTGGAGGCGGAACTGGTTCTATCAGCTTCGAAACAGCCACCGCCGGGTGTGCTTCTTCGCAGAGAAACTACAAGCAACATTGAGACTCACGGCCTCTTCCCCCCAAGACAAAGGTCTTCTAGAAAGGCCGAAGCGGGAAGATAAGTCAGAGGAGCCACCCAGACAGTGATAACAGTCCTCAAGAAGCACGAAGACAGACGGCAAAAGTTAGTGAAACCTGCAACAGGGAGGAGAGAAGGGACTTCTGTCAGAGTCCACAGAACTGAGACGCCGCTCTAGGGAGCAGTACGGGCGCGCTGCCGAGCTCCTGGACGATCCCACAGATGCCCAGCGCCAACCTCGGAGTGGCCCGGGTTCTGCCCGCGGGTCCTCCCCTCATGGCCAGGGAGTACCCCAGGAGAGACCAGACCTTTCCGGTCTCCCGCCCACCAGCCGGTGCAGCCACAGCCCGCTACGGGGTACTGGGCCTCGTCCCGCCACTCGGGTGGCCTGGACAGCGTGGACCACGGGAGATTTTAATCACTGAACCGTCTTCTACACTGATCAGCAGCGTGGGGCTCCAGTCTGGCCCCTGACGTGGCTCTCCACCCCACGCCGGCCGGCGGCTACAGCGGGTCCCACGGCACCTGGCCCAAGGCCTGCCCGCCCCCAGATCTAGCCCCTTGGGCCTCCCCCACCAACGGAGCCACAACTCACCAGCCTCCTAGCTGTGAGGCAAGGCCAAGGGCTCCCCCCGGCTGAGCCCGAGAAGCAAAGCCCTGCTGGCCTGGTCCTTTTCCGGGTCACATGCGGATCGGCATTCCAGGTGGGAATGACGAAATCCTCCCAGAAACCTGCCCGGAAACCGTAGTGAGGCAACGCCATTCACGGTGGAGCTCAACCGCCCCTTTACCAGCAATTAAGGCTGCAGAACAGCGCTAATTCTGAATTTTAAAATCCACTTTCAATTCTAATGCTCCCAAGGTTCCCCAGACTTGAACAATTGATCGCTCCATCCGTAAACTTTACTCGTTTCTAAACACGTTTCCAGAACACAAACGCAGACGGAGCCCCGCGGCACAGGGGCGCGGGCGGCCCGGCCCCCAGGGCCCCGGCAACGGCCAGGAAGGAGCTCACGGGCTCAGGGCAGGGTCGGGGAACGTCCCTCCGGCTCGGGCGGCTAGGAACTTGCAGCGAACCGCCTGCCGACCTCACAGGCCCACATTCCTCGCCAGCACAAGACTCTCCAGGACACCTGGGGGAAGGAATTTCCACACAGGCCTCGCAGGCAGAGACGTGACCCCGTCTCGTGGAATGTCCGACCCGAGGCGCAGAGGCTCGGGGGGGGGGGGGGGCGGAGGACATCGCCTGCCCCTGCCCGGGGTCGGGGTTCCCGACATTCCTGAAAAAGGAGGCTGCCCCACTCCGGCTCGAGACCCCTCGGGATGACAAACGACAGAGGTCAGTGACAAGTAAACACACGCGGCCTGGGAAGACCAGGGATGGGCGTGGCCCCCAGGGTACTGGCACCTGGAACGCCACCACCTTCTGGAAAGCACCCGGCTGAGTCTCAGAACCAGCACGTCCTCACGTCAGACACCTCTAGCAACGGACAGGAGACCCCTGAGGGCACAAGCCTCTTCCGCCCCGCCGTCTTGCTTCCCTGAGTGCCCCTGCCACGGAGACAGAGCGCGCGGGGGATCATGGGAGCAGCAGAGGGCCCCTCACTCTCAGGATGACCGGGACGGTCCCCGACCTCACGGAGCCGGGCTGCCCCATCTGCAGAGCAGAAGGTCCGGCCGCCGCCCGTGTAGCACTCACCAGGGCGGGCACAGAGTGGGTGAGACGCTGTCTTAGACAGGAAACTCAGCCCAGACAGAAGACTGACTTGAATCACAGAGCGAGTAAGTGAAGAGGCCACAGCGTGAGCCCAGCTGATGGGACCTGAGGGCACAAGGTAGGGCTGAGCTCAGCAGGATGCCACACACACCAAAGCGAGCCGCCGTCACTCTGTGTGGGACACCAAGAACACCGGAGGGCTGACACGGCCCTCGCCCACCCCCCGGGGCCCACGAGGCCTCGCAGGAAGCTTCCAGGAAGGGCAGAGTCAAAGAAAACCAGAAAAGCTGACAGCCCCCTGGAAGGAGCCCTCCCACCCGGGACGAGGCCAGGGGACAGCGGACAGCAGAGCTGTGGCTTGGTGTGCGGCTCAGACCTGAAGAGTCAAAGGACAGTCCCGCCACGGAGGAAGGGCCGCGCCGCCCGGCTTCTCACCAGGCTGACCGGGGCCCAGACAGAGGGGCAGCCGGGAGCTACTAACCTGGCAGGGACAGGACTCCGGGTCTCTAGGAGAGACAGCAAACGGAACCGACAGGCAAGGTGTCTGAGGCCAGGAGGGAATTGGGGGCAAACAGCCGACCCTGTGAAGCCGGGGTGTGCCCATGGTGGGAGGAGGGCGGCAGGCGGGAAAGCTTCGTCCCGCTCCCCGGAGGGGCCCCGAGAGCCCCGGGCCCACAGGCGTCGCTGCCCCACGGCACCGTCCGAGCTCTAAACCCAGACCCGACAATGGGAACACCAGAGGACCCAAAGTGGGGGAACGTGCAGAAGCAGCCCCCAAACCCAGAGGGGGGGACGCCACAGAGGTCAGAGAAAGGCCCGAGTGTTTAGCGTTTCAAACTTGAAAGAGCAAAGAACAGAAAGAGAGAACGGATGCGTGTCAGGACGCTGCGCTTGGTGTGGGACACACATCGCCACCGCCGTCATGACTGTGTCCGGTACGGTCACAAACCCGCCTCCCAACTGAGGAAACTGAGGCAGCCTGAGAGGCAGGGCTGGGCTCCAAGCCCAAGTGCCGATGCCACCCCCACAAAGGGCACCACGACGGGACCTGTGAGACACATGGAGATCAGACACATAAACCAGAGGGAAAGTGCCGACCCCGAAGAGAGGAGCCACTCGCCC
Organism: Panthera pardus; assembly: GCF_024362965.1. NCBI lineage: Eukaryota > Metazoa > Chordata > Mammalia > Carnivora > Felidae > Panthera > Panthera pardus. The sequence goes on along the minus strand of NW_026526969.1, from coordinate 12,191,328 downwards.
GGTGACAGGACCGCAGATGTGACAGCAGCCCTGTGGCTGAGTCACGGGGAGAAACCGGGCAGGGAGTGGCAGGGCAGCCCAGGGCCAAGTGTGCCCCCCTGCTGGCTCCACAATTCCCTGAGCCTGAGGCAGGGAAGGAGATAAGAGAAAAGAAAGGCAGCAGGAAAGTGACGACAAATCCCAGCCTTTCCCTTTTCCCTGGTGGAACCCAGGCCTGGAGGCCAGAAACCAAGGGCCGGGTCAGGAACCTTCTGGTTACTGTGAGCTACGGCGCCATCTGCTGGCGACATCGCAGAAAAGCAGCTGGGCCCCCGCTCTGGCAGCAAGGCCGGCCGCAAGGGGCCCCGCGGCCCAGGGTCCCACGCGACTGGAAAGGCCAGCAGGTCACCCATGTGCGGCCCGACTGCCGGAGCCTCCCTGTGCTGGCCCAGACCCACAGCAGGGGCCGCGCCACAGACAAGCGCAGAGGCCACCGGGACACCCGTGCAGAGGCGGGCCAGCACCTCTCCCGTCGGGCTGCATCTCGGGCCTGCCCCCTGCAGCACGGCCAGAGAAAGGCTTCCGGTAGAACCTGGACGTGGGTGCAGCTCTGGCAAGCACAGAAGATTCTTCAGACCTGTGAGCCTCCCTTAGGGCTTGCGGGCTCAGGGTGAAATGCCCACGTGGCTCTGGAGGGCCCACACAGCACCCGGCAAGGCCCTAACCCTTCTTCCCTCTGGACACAACCTCCCATCCTCACCTTGCTGGGGTCCAGGCCGCACTCCTCACCTGACTATGAGAGCCTCAGTTTCCCCATCTGTACACTGGGACTAATGGCCCGTATCTCACAGGACTTCCGTGAGGCTTGAGTAAGAGGCAACGATACACAGCGCTGGCACAGCCCCCAGCATCGAGGCAGGGGCCCGGAGCAGAGGCTCCAAGGAGGTTCGCTGGAGATGCGAGGGCTCCAGGCACCGCAGGCCGGAACGGGCCCTTAATTCCCCCGAGGTGGCACTAGGCACGCGGGGGACCCGGCCATGGCCCGGGCCTGTGCCAAGTGCTGGGACGCGGGACAGAGAGATGTGTGCGGCCTCCGCCCAGGATGTCCACTTAACCAAGGCCAACCTCAGGTCTGCTCTCGGATGCCGCGCCCCAAGTGTCAGCCGTGATCGGTGCCCACTGGGGCCATCAGTGAGCCCAGCCCTGTACCCGGCTCGTGGTCCGGGCGCGGAAAACAGAGCACACCGGGCCTCAGACCTCATCAACGGCAGAGGCTGCAAAGAACATAACTGGGAGTGCTACGCCCCCTAAGAAAGGGGCAGGTGGGCGCGGTCCGAGAGGCCAGGGGAGGGATGCCCTTGACCAGGCCACCAGGAGGCGGGCAGGCTGCAGACAGGGACCTCGAGAAAAGAACCGAGAGTGAGAAAGAGAAGCTGAGAGCAGGGACTGGCCTCTTCATGCCAAGAGCACAGCGGCCCGGAGCACTGTGTTGAGAACGATTCTGAGGATCAGAATGACAAATTACCTTCCTCGGCCAATGACACCCACATGGGGAGGGAGACGTTCAGACGCTCTCTTGTCACAAGTACGGGCTTCTGAACGGCGTGGTGGCCTCAGATGTTCTCAGTTTCTGAGAAGGCTCCCGAGTGTACACGGAAAGCTGGTCCCCGTCTCTGCGGGAAGCTACCCTTCAGCGGGGAGAGAGGCAGAACCCCACAGGGTTCTCCGAGCCTCGGCTTTCGGCAACGGGCGGGAGCGGACGGGCCAGTCCCAGCTCCTCTGGCAGAACACGTCCAGCGGGGAGGTGCCAGCTCCCCGAAGCCAGAGCCCCCGGGAACGCGGTGACCTACAGCAAGTCGGCGAGGGGGACACAGGACTGGCAACTCTTCCCCGCGGCCGAAAGGGCAGAGCCGGCCCAGCAGCGTCTCCATCGTGCACCAGAGAAAAGCGGCCTTCGCCTGCACGGACAGCAGGTGCGTGGGGAGAGCACAGGGCGGGGCAGCCGCACGACCTGCCGCGCACCCCACTTCCCAGACAGCTGCGGTCCCTCCCAAAGCCCACAGCGCCTGGGCCGCACAGCCTGCACCCGACTCAGCCCCCCGAATCCCGGGCACACCAACAGCATTGACTCCATCCCACCCAACGAGCATACTCAGGTGTGGACACGCGATGGTGAGCTGCCCTTGCCGACACGGGCTCCAGAGCCGGAAGATTCCTAAAGCGGAAGGTGAAGGGGAGTCAGTGGTACACAGAGTGAGCTACGGCCAGACCAGAGACCGCGACCCACCCATATAACGGACACAAAACAGAATGAAAAGTAATCGTGTGCAGAGGGGCACCCGGGTGGCTCAGTCGGTGAAGCGTCTGACTTCAGCTCAGGTCATGACCTCACCATTTGTGAGTTCGAGCCCCGCGTCGGGCTCTGTGCTGACAGCTTGGAGCCTGGAGCCTGCCTTGGATTCTGTGTCTCCCTCTCTCTCTGCCCCTCCCCTGCTTGCAATCTGTCTCTCTTGCAAAAGTAAACACTACAAAAAATTAAGAAATGATAACAATCATGTGCAGATTTATCGACATAAAAACCATCTACAATGTGTTACATTTTTAAAAATCAGATGGGGCACCTGGGTGGCTCAGTCGGTTAAAGCGGCCGACTTCGGCTCAGGGCATGATCTCGCGGTCCGTGGGTTCGAGCCCCGCGTCGGGCTCTGTGCTGACGGCTCAGAGCCTGGAGCCTGTTTCAGATTCTGTGTCTCCCTCTCTCTGACCCTCCCCTGTTCATGCTCTGTCTCTCTCTGCCTCAAAAATAAATAAAAACGTTAAAAAAAAATTTTTTTTATTTTTTATTTTATTATTTTTTTTTTTTTTGGGACAGAGAGAGACAGAGCATGAACGGGGGAGGGGCAGAGAGAGAGGGAGACACAGAATCGGAAACAGGCTCCAGGCTCCGAGCCATCAGCCCAGAGCCTGACGCGGGGCTCGAACCCACGGACCGCGAGATCGTGACCTGGCTGAAGTCGGACGCTTAACCGACTGCGCCACCCAGGCGCCCCCAAAATTTTTTTTTTTTAAATAAAAATCAGAGTAGGGGCACCAGGCTGGCTCAGTCCATAGAGCCTGCAAATCTTGATCTTGTGGTTGTGAGTTCGAGCCCCACGTTGGGTGTAGAGAACACTTAAAAATAAAATCAGAAAAAAAAAAAAAAAAATCAGAGTACACACCATATGATAAGTCCACCCCGGGTCGGCCGGCCGCGATGACCTCTGGTTGGTGGAACCATGGGGAGCTCTCACAGAAAAGCAGCTTGACGCATGGTCCAAATTTTTAGAGGAGTATTAACATATTATTTCCATAACCAGGGAAAGGAAAACCTCAGCTAGGATTTCTCCTGAGCAGTTCAGCAGAAAACTGCAAAGATGGACGTGAAGTCTGTCCGGCAAGGCCACCGGAAATTCTGGAGACCTCCCGGCTGATGGCTGTCTTCGGCATTTTGTTAACATCGGTGGCCTCCTCCCTGTCAGCTCCCCCCGATCCCCGGGACACAAAACTGGTGAAGGAAGCGACCCTCTCGGCCGTGCTGACCCCAAGCGTCCACACTCAGCTCTCTTTCAGGGACGCCGCGCACTTCCCCACGAGCGGTCTCTAAATGGCCGCTGCCCAAACGACCTGCTCACTCGGGTCAAGTTCTCTCCAGGAAGCATTCCTCCCGACTTGTTCAAATTCTGGGAGCTTATCTAAGTTCTAGCTCCGCCTCCAGGAATGCCACACTCTTGAGCGGAAGACGGGGGCCCTGGTCTGCAGGGCACTGAAGCCGAGGGGGTGCACGGCTTCTAAAGACGCCCCAGTGCAGGGCGACGGGGGCAGAGTGCTGCCCCTCGAGGAGCAGGAAGTGTTTGAACTCTACTGCCTTCACTCACGACTGTCCCAGTACCTACTGCTTCAAAGTCTAAATGAAGTGCAAAGACACCAAAAATTTAAGAGTTGAGAGATCTTAGCATTGGGGCGCCTGGCTGGCTGAGTCAGCGGAAGGTGCGACTCTTGATCTTAGGGTCATGAGTTTGAGCCCCAAGTTGGGTGTAGAGGTTGCTTAAAAATAAAATTAAGGGGGAGTCTGGGTGGCTCAGTCAGTTAAGTGACTGACTCTTGATTTTGACTCAGGTCACAATCTCACGGTGTGTAAGTTCAAGCCCCGCATCAGGTTCTGTCTGTGCTTGACAGTGTGGAGTCTGCCTGGGATTCTCTCTCTCCCCCCTCTCTCTGCCCCTTGCTGCACTCTCTCTCTCTCTCTCTCTCAAGATAAATAAATTAAAAAAAAAAAAAAGAAAAAGAAATAGAAAGTCGAATAGAGGTTCCAGGGGAGCTGGGTAAGCGGGTTAGTTTTCACGATCACACGATCACGGGTCACCGTAACAAATTTAATAACAAAGAAAACGTCTGAAATGCTGGGAGAACTACCAAAAAATGTGACACAGAGACACGCAGCGAGCAAAAGCTGTCGGATAAATGACACGAACAGACTTGCTTGATGCAGAACTGCCACAAACCTCCCATTTGTAAAACAAAACGAAACACAGGACCGGCGCGCAAAGCACGATAAAGGGAGGTGCGCCTCTACACTTACAAGCAGCCAAGGTGGTAACGTTTATGGTATGTGTATAAAAAAGGCTTCAAGGGGCGCCTGGGGGGCTCAGTGGGTTAAGCGTCCGACTCTTGATTTCGGCCCAGGTCATGGTCTCATGGGTCAGGAGCTGATGACCTTTGCGTCTCCGAGGACTCCAGCACAGAGGGAAAGGTAAGGATTGCCGACTGAGAATTTCTCCTGGCGCTGGCTGCAGAGACGGTGCCCGTCAGCCCGCACGCTGGTTTCCACCTGATAAGCTGTCCTGGGTCAGCCTAAGACGGAGGCGAGTGATCTGATACTGAGCAACTCCGGTCATTAGTCGAGACTTCAATTCCACCCCTCGTTCAAACTCCCCAGCACGTGCTGGAAGCTCAGGAATCCCCAAGTCTTCACTCGACAGTCACCGTCCCCACACAGCACAGCACAGCCCAGCCCGGGGGGACCGGGGATCTGCGGAGCACTGCACGGGGAGTGCTCTGGAGTCTGGAGTGGAGCCAGGGAGGCTGTGCAGCGTGGGGCACTCGACCGAAGGGGAGCCTAGGAGCAGGGCCTCACTCAACTGCTTGGCCAAGCGTTAGGCTAACCCACGCTCACCACTGCCTGCTGGAGGGGCATCGACGCTCACTCGGCCGAAGGTATCGGGCCACCTGCTTAGTTAACGCAACACCCCGGTGCGATCAGCGTTTCCAGGAGGTCTTTGAGCCTCCGGCACACGCAGGACTCAGGTTGGCAAGTGCAGCCCCCGGGGAGGCTCCCCGTGACCGCCACTCAAAGCCCACGTGGCTCTACTTTGCAGACAAACCAGCCGGCTTTGATACCTGGGTTCTCCAGAAGGGGAACAGGACGGGCGGCAAGTGTGAGAGGAAGCTCCGGGTGTAAGAGAGGCAGCGGAGGTGGCCGTTAAACGCGTGGCAGCAACCTGAAGCGACGACGGACACAGCAGGAACCAGGAGGAGGACCCGATACGGTGGGCCCACGGACTCCGGGCACGGCCCAGCCTCTCACCAGCCAACACACCACCACCCAAAGCCAAGGCCGACAGAGAAGTAAGGCGTCTGCGGAGCTGATCACAGACCGGGAGAGAGCCTGGTGATGAACACGTCAGACGACGCTTGCTGGGAACAGACAAGACACAAGCTTGGACAGCAGGAGGGCCCTCCTCACCCAGGAGACCAGGACAAGCCCAAAGCCCAACGATATCAAGGGGTGGGGCACGGATGTAGGGCAGGAACTCTCTCACACTCCGCCAGGGGAAGCAGGGCTTGGGAGAATCACTTTGGAGAGCATTTTGCCATTTTCTTTTTTTAAAAAAAATTTTTTAACGTTTATTCATCTTTCAGAGACAGAGAGTGAGTGGGGGAGGGGCAGAGAGAGAGGGAGACACAGAATCCGAAGCAGGCTCCAGGCTCCGAGCTGTCAGCACAGAGCCCGACGCGGGGCTCGAAGTCAAACACACTGCGAGATCATGACCTGAGCCGAAGTCAGATGCTTGACCGACGGAGCCACCCCGGGTGCCCCGATTTTGGTGTCTGATAGTGTCACATCTGGGAATCTGGTAGCTGCACAGGGACATTCACCGGGATAGAGGAAACACAGGAAAACAGCCCGAACATCCATCAGCAGAACAGAAACACAAGATGTGACAAATCCGTTTGAAGGGTTACTGCGCATAGCACGTGGCAGGAACGAACTAGCGCTAATGAACAGCGGCAGACCTCAAATCCGCGGTGGAAAAACACAGGCTGCATAGCCACGTGCCTGTATCAGACATTTATGGACGTTACAAACACACAGAAACAAAACCCCATGCTTCTCAGGGGATGTACTTGGGGCTGTACTCCTGGGACTTAGAAACCAAACTCACACCGGCAGGTGCAACAAGTCAAGGGAGCTTTGTTTCCATCGATGCACGATTATCTTTTATCTCTGTGTTTTAAGACTCTTAAAGTAAATTCCAAAGGGAATGCAGAAAAGGCCAGACCTAAAACGACAAACACTGCGTGGTTCCACTTGGGTGAGGTCGCCAGAGTGGTCAGACTCCAAGACAGGGAGAGGGTGGGAGCCAGGGGCCGGGAGGTTAGTGTTTCTGGAGACAGGGCCTCCGTTTTCGCAAGATGAAAAGTCCGAGGATGGAGGCTGGTGATCACACAACAACGTGGACCCGCTCGACGCCACCGGACGGGACACTTACAACCAGTTAAAACTGTCATCGCTTTTGTTTTGTTTTTTTAAAGAGGGAGAGAGAGAATCTTAAGCAGGGTCCACACTCAGTGGGGAAGCCGACACGGGGCTCAATCCCACAACCCTGGGATCAGGATCACGACCTGAGCCTAAATCAAGAGTTGGACACTCACCCAACTGAGCCACCAGGTGCCCCTTAACTGTTTTTGGTGGGGGGGGGTGAGGGGTGGTGGCCCTGGGTGGCTCAGTCGGTTGGGCATCTGATTTTTTTTTTTTTAACGTTTATTTATTTTTGAGACAGAAACAGAGCATGAACAGGGGAGAGTCAGAGAGAGAGGGAGACACAGAATCTGAAACAGGCTCCAGGCTCTGAGCTGTCAGCACAGAGCCCGACGCGGGGCTTGAACTCACGGACTGTGAGATCATGACCTGAGCCGAAGTCGGATGCTTAACCGAGCAAGCCACCCAGGCGCCCCTGGGCATCTGATTTTTGACTTCAGGTCATGATCTCATGGTTTCGTGCGTTCGAGCCCAGCATCTGGCTCCGCAACGGCAGCACGGAGGCTGCCTGGGATTCTCTCTCTCTGTCCCTCCCCGGTTCACCCTGTCTCTGTCTCTCTCAAAATAAATAAACTTAAAAAAAAAAACAGTTGAAACGGTAAACTGTGCTATGTATATACATCTCACGACGAAAAAGAACGCAGGGCCATATGACCCGAAATCCAACATACACGTTATTAAGCAAAAAAGCAAAGCACATATCAGAAAGCGCACAGGAGAAAACACTGTGTATCTGTTCATTTGTGAAAACAGAAAACAGAACGAATCACTGAGAACTGACAAGACCAGGTGTCTAAGGGGGGGATGGGGTGGTAGCGAGGCGGAGGGAGGGGGCGTGGGGCGGCGCTTCTCCGAGGCCGCCGTCTGATAGAGCCCTGACTCCGAGCGCCACAGCAAGGCTTGGCTTCACGTACGGAAACACGGGACAAATAAAACCTCCCAGGACGCGGCGCGAAGGCAAAATGCTACGTGACACAGCGATAAAGGACCCCGACTGCATGACAAACAAGTGACATGAGCACACTGAAGGGGTGGGGTGCAAAGAACAACCCTGAGTAACTCCGGAAAGCAGGGACCGCGGGGGGGAGGCCAAGAGCGTGAATACAGATTATCCTCGGGCTCCAGGCGGTGGGCTGGCGACTCCCAAACTGCCTTAGGTGTGCGCCCGAGGGCGGAGCGGACCAGCAAACACCCCGTGGATGGTGACACCCAGACTGTCCAACGACAGGGAGGGAGGTCGTGAGGAAGGAAGAGGAGTCTGCGGGAACGGGAGCCCTGGGCTGCCGGGCTGGACGAGACGCGTCAGCATGAACCTGTCTTTGATGTGGATGCAAACGGGCGACGGGGACACACAAATACGGATGTGTGTAAGGACATACACACATCGGGGCGTCTGAGTGGCTCCGTCCGTCGAGCGTCCAAGTCTTGGTTTCGGCTCAGGTCGCGATCTTGCGGTTCAAGACACCAAGCCCAAGTCAGGTTCCGCACTGACAGTGCGAAGCCTGCTTGAGATTCTCTCTCTCTCTCGGCCCCTCCCCCACGTGCACACGGGCATACCCACTCTCTCTCCCAAAATAAATAAATAAACGTCAAAAAAAAGAACACGTAGGGGCGCCTGGGTGGCTCGGTCGGTTAAGCGACCGACTTCGGCTCAGGTCATGATCTCACAGTTCGTGAGTCCGAGCCCCACGTCGGGCTCTGTGCCGACAGCTCAGAGCCCGGAACCTGCTTCAGATTCTGTGTCTCCCTCTCTCTCTGCCCCTCCCCTGCTCTCACGTGTGCAGGCTCTCTCTCTCCCTCAAGAATAAACATTTAAAAAAATTAAGGTAAAACAAAACAAAACAGAACATACAGACCTCAATTTCCTACTGCGTCCATAAGGGGGCCTGGGGGCGGTGACACCCCAGCAGCAGTGAGCATACCCCACACCCGGCCTTGGTTTCTAATTCCAGCCTCTAATAAAAGGAGCCAGGCTCCATGAGGAAATGGTGGATTCCAGGACTGGGCCTGGAATATCTTGTAGTGACAGAAAAGGAAGGAAAAGGAAGAAAGGAAGGAAAAGCTCAGAAAAGGAAGGGGCATGTCGAAGGGGGCACAGGACCCAACCTGAAAGAACACGCCCACGGCCAAATCTGGAACGATCTGTGCAAGCCATGAACGGTGTGAGCATGACAAAACCCCGCTGAATGAAACGAGTATCCACGAGTCCGTGCTGATACAAGTAGATGCCGAGGAAGTAAGTGAATGCGGAGAGGGGACAGGTTCCTGCTCAGAGCACAGCTCCGTTAACAAAAGTGGGAGGAACGAAGGAAACAGACAACCATCACAGCCAGACGTCAAAGTAAAGCAACTGTCACTAGAAAGATCCGTCGCCGGATGCCAAGATTAGCGGGCAAAACTCCGACGAGAACCGGGGTATCTGCAGACTCTGTAAGTATCTCCCCACGAGATGCTTCTTCATTCGAAAGGGAATAACGGGCCGAGGGACCCGCAGACACCAATGAGAAGACGTGACAACACCCTGTGTCCCTGGCACACCACGCCGAGGACACAGCGTCACCGTGGGTGACGACGGGCATCCTACCAAACACCTGGCCCGTGCTCTGCACAAAGCGTCAAGGTCATGAGAGACCAGGAGAGACCGAGGGCTGTCACGGGCCGAAGGCTAAGACGACGTGACTACCGCTGTGACGAGGGCTCTGAATCAAACCCCGGGACGGGAAAGGACCAGGGCAGGCACTGAGGAAATCCTAAGCGTCACTCCTCATCTGGACGACCGCACCGTGGGGACGTGTGCGCTTGGTGGGGGAGGGGGACGGGGGGGGGGGGGGGAAACACTCTGCAGTTCGGCTGCCTGGAACTCGACCGTGGGGCAGCGGGAGCGCCCGGGAGGTGAGGCGCCGCCGCGAAAGGGAGCTGGCCTTCGTTCTCACGCCACCTCCGCGGGCGCCCTCTCGACCCAGGAAGCGGCCGCCTCTGCGCCAAGCCCTCGGGAGGAGCCGCGTCACCGGCGCGCCCCCACCCCACCCCCGCGCCCACTCACCTCCGGAGCAGGGACTGCTGCAGGCTCTTGCAGGTGGCCAGGGACTCCCCGGTGAACATGTGACACACGACGACGTGCAGGCAGCGCGCCATGAAGGCCAGCACGGCCTCGGGCTGGAGGGTGCCGCTGCGGGACACCAGGCAGAGGCGCTGCAGCGCGGAGCACTGGCTCAGCGCCTGGAAGAACTGGGCGTTGGCGCTGAAGTAGGGCTGCTCCAGCCTGCGGGGAGAGAGGGCGGTGTGAGACCACGCTGCTGCCGCCGGACCCCCCCCCCCCCCGCCCCCTGCAGGGGTGGGGTGGGGGGAGCCTCTCGCGAGGGGGGGCCAAGCGGGTCTCTGGGAGCCAGACCCAGACCAGCTGTCCCCACGCCTGTCTACGCCACAGTCCCCCGGGGCATCGGGAGGAGACACAGACCCCAGGGCCTTCCCAGCTGATCCCGAGTTGGGGGCAGACCCTGGAGGCCTGACACGACGGGCGAGCCACCGTACAGACCCCAGCCGGCCACTGCCCGGAGCCTGGCGACCCGCACGCTGGCTGGGCTGGCCGCTCGGCACCCCACCCACCTCAAACGCTGACCTGTCGGGCAGGGGGCGGGGAGCCGCGCTTACATGGGATCCCAGCCACACACTGCTGCCCGCGCCTGTGACACACGACGACAGGCTGAGGGCAGTGGAGGGGATCTGGAGGCTGGGGCCACTCCGGCCACGGAAGGGAAGGCGACAGATCCCTAGTCCTTCCGCCACGGAAGGAGAGGCGACACCGGGCAGATCCCTAGTCCTCCTGCCACGGAAGTGGGGGGGACACCGGGCAGGTCCCCCCGTAGATAGGGGCTGAAGGCAAACAAGAGCCAATCTACAAAACCGGGGCCTCGGCCACAGACCACCACAAAAGATGGGAGGTGCACCAGGTCCCACCTGCTTTAGAAAGACGGACGAAAAGAGGGGTGCCCGAGTGGCTCCGTCGGTTGAGCACCCAACTCTTAATTCCGGCTCAGGCAGTGATCTCGCAGTTTGCGAGTTCGAGTCCCATACTGGGCTCTGCACTCAGTGCACTGAGCGCAGGGCCCACTTGAGATTCTCATTCTCTCTCTCTCTCTCTCTCTCTCTTTCAAAATAAATAAAATTTAAAAGAAGTAGGGGCGCCTGGGTGGCTCAGTCAGTTAAGTGTCTGACTTCGGCTCAGGTCGTGATCTCATGGTTCGTGGGTTCGAGCCCCGTGTCGGGCCCTGTGCTGCCAGCTCGGAGCCTGAAGCCTGCTTCCGATTGTTTCTCTCTCTCTCTCTGCCCCTCCCCCGCTCATGCTCTCTTTCTCAAAAAATAAACATTAAAAAAAATTTTTTAATAAAAATAAACATTAGGAAGGAAGTGAAGAAGAGAAAGGAAAAGAAAGGAAAGGAAAGGAAAAGGAAAAGGAAAGACACGAAGAAATGGGAGAGCCACAGTGGCTGTCGGACAGGGCCTTGGCACAGGCAGGAAGGAGTGCTGGAGCCTCCAGCCACAGGGATGAGAACAGGAAAGTGGTGTGGAGGACAATGTTCCGGAGCCTTCCAGACCCTTCTGCGCACCAGCCGGAAAGCCTAGAGGGCAGACAGAGCTATGTGGTGGGGACACACGGTTGGAGGTGCTGAGGACAATGGACAGGGCAGTTCAGCACCAGCTGGAAACACGGCTGCGGAACCAGCAGATGCCCAGATGTGCGGCAGGACGCCGGGCCGCAGGCCAAGGGAGCCCTCTGGAATGCGAGTCGGAGGAAGAGCAGAGGGCCGGGGGGAAGCTAACAGGATTGCGGGGGCTGCCAGGAGGAGGGCCGAGACCCAGGAGAATGGGAAGAGAGGAGCTGGTGGGAGCTGTGTCCCCCCCCCACAGACAGGTGGCTGTCCTAGCCCCTGGCACCCGTGAACGCACCTTACTTGGAAACAGGGTCTTTGCAGGGGGGACTTCGTTAGGATGAGGTCGTGCTAGACTGGGGGCGCTGTAATCCAGTGGCCAGTTCCTTACAAGAAGGCCATGCAGAGGCACAGCAACGCAGGGACACCCAGGGAGAGTGCCATGTGACTGCAGGCAGGGACTGGAGTGACACGGCCACAAGCCAAGGACTGCCAAGCACTGCCAGCGACCGCCTCTAGAAGCCAGGGGACATGCCTGGCACAGAGGCTCCATCAGAGCCTCTAGGAGGAACCAGCCCTGATGACACCTACAGCTCGAACCTCCGGCTCTCAGAACTGTACGTGAATCCAGGGCGCTCGGGTGGCTCAGTCGGTTGGGTGTCCGACTGGCTCAGGTCATGATCTCACGGTTCGTGGGTTCGAGCCCTACGTCAGGCTCTGTGCTGGCAGCTCAGAGCCTGGCGCCTGCTTCGGATTCTGTGCCTCCCTCTCTCTCTGCCCCTCTCCTGCTCATACTCTGTCTCTCTCTCAAAAATAAACATTTTTTTAAAAATTAAAAAAAAAAAAAAACCTGTGCGTGAATCCGCTTGTGCTGTGGCGGTTTGTGAGGGGAGCCCCAGGACCCTAACGCAGAGGCCGAGCAGACTCACAGATACCTCCCTGGTCAGTTACACACACGCCCAAGACAACCACGTGAGCAGAGACCAACGTGTGTCCCCCTGTGTAAGACCTTCCCAGGGGGGCGCCTGGGTGGCGCAGTCGGTTAAGCGTCCGACTTCAGCCAGGTCACGATCTCGCGGTCCGTGAGTTCGAGCCCCGCGTCAGGCTCTGGGCTGATGGCTCGGAGCCTGGAGCCTGTTTCCGATTCTGTGTCTCCCTCTCTCTCTGCCCCTCCCCTGTTCATGCTCTGTCTCTCTCTGTCCCAAAAATAAATAAAAAACGTTGAAAAAAAAAAATTTAAAAAAAAAAAAAAAAAAAAAAAAGACCTTCCCAGAGAAAAACGTAAGGATTATCCCTGGAGAGCAGAGCTCGGCTCCAGAAACTTCCTTATGTCACTGCCTTCAGCAGGACTTCCGTCCATCTTAGGCACACACAGTCATCACTTGATGCTTTTATTTTTTTTCCACTTGATGCCCTTAAAAAGCTTGCTCAGAGCCTCTGTCCCCCTCTTTCTGCCCCCCCAAAAATAAATAAACATTTAAAATAGGGGCGCCTGGGTGGCTCAGCCAGCTAAGCGTCCAACTTCGGCTCAGGTCATGATCTCACAGTCCATGAGTTCAAGCCCCGCGTCGGGCTGTGTGCTGACAGCTCAGAGCCTGCAGCCTGCTTCAGATTCTGTCTCCCTCTCTCTTCTGCCATTTTGCCACTCACGCTCTGTCTCTCAAAAATAAATAAACATCAAAAAAATTTTTTTAATTAAATAAATAAACAGCTTGCTCTGAGGGGCAGGGGAGTAAAAAAGAACAAAAAGCAGCTCGCTCCGGCTGCCGTGGGGGGTGTCGCCGGTCACCTGGCCAGAGCGGCTCCAAGGCTGTGGCAGCACAGAAGCTCGTGGAGGCGCCGGCCCGAGCAGCAGGGCAGTGGCCGTGGCCAGCGGGGGGCCTGGATGGATGATGCGGATCTGGGCCCGTGCGTGGGGAACCGCAGCCCACGGGGGGCCCGGCAGACAGCGGAGGCCCACAGGCAGCTGAAACCCGCTGCCTCCCGAACGCGGGGCGGGGGGTAAAGGGGCAGAGGACAAGATTTGTCAGGAAGGTGCTTCCCCGCCCCTACCAGGCTTCATCAGTCTTTGGGTCGCCTCCTTCTGAACCGGATGACCGACAACAGGACACTGTACAAGGGCGGCCACCAGGCAGCAGGCAAGGTCCTTTCTCCGGGAGCCTCCAAGGCCACCGACGGACTCGAGACAGATGGCGGGAGAGACTCGGCCGGCCCCCGCGGGCAGCCAGGCCCCAGAGACCAAGTGCAGGACCGCGCCCGGCGGGGCTGCAGCCTCCACTGAGAGGACACTGCTGTGCATGCACTGGGTGCCCCTGTCCCTCTCCCTAGGATCCCCTAAGTGTCCCCAAGGCCGGCCACGCTAATCCACCTAGCAGCTCCTCCCAGGGCCCGGGCGCCGCGCAAAAACTCCTCGCAGAAACCCCAGGTCAGACCCGGGACATTCTGTCTCTCTGAGTCATGGCCCAGTGGCTGCGGGCAAGACCTCCATCCCTATGCAGGATCCACAGAGACCTCCCGGCCAGGTTGGTGACCTCCTGGGACACTGCCGACAAGGTGCTAAGCAGTCGTGGATGCTCATAAAAGGAGACCTTTCCAGGATGAGCAAGAAATGCCCACCCCCATCCCAACAAGACAGAGTGTCCCCGTCCAAGCCCCCAGGTGGAGGAAGACCCGAAATGCTCTGAATGCAACACCTTCAGAACGGCTGATCCAACCAGGACTGGGTGTAGGGCAGTGGATGGGCGCTCCCCAGTTCTCAAAGCCTAAAAAGACCCAATTGGTCATGCACTAGGTCCCCATCACCCCGACACCTGGGGACACTACCAAGTTCCAGGACAAAAGGAGAGAGGTTTTCAAAAAGGGGTCTTTGAGGAAAAAAAGAGCAATCCCGGCTATCTACAGCAGCCACCCGACAGAATATCCCCCAACAATGGAATGTTCTAACCTGAGCTGTGCAGTAGGGGAGCCACCACTCACTGAAATGTGGTTCATGAGACAGGTTTTTAATTTTATTTTATATTTATGGGTGCCTGGAGAGCTCAGTCGGTTAAGCATCCGACTTCGGCTCAGGTCATGATCTCACCGATGGGGGGTTCGAGCCCCAGGTGGGGCTCTGTGCTCACAGCAAAAAGCCTGGTTGGGATTCCCTGTCTCCCTCTCTCTGACCTTCCCCCACTCTCAAAAATAAACACTGGGGTGCCTGAGTGGCTCAATCAGTTAAGTGTCTGACTTCGGCTCAGGTCATGATCTCACGGCTTGTGGGTTCGAGCCCCGTGTCGGGCTCTGTCCTGACAGCTCAGAGCCTGGATGGAGCCTGCTTAGGATTCTGTGTCTCCCTTTCTCTCTCCTCCTGCCCCGCTGGCACGTTGACTCTCTCTCTCTCTCAAAAATGAATAAACATCTTCTTTTATTTACTTATTTTTTTTTGAGAGAGAGAAAAGAGAGAGAGTGCATGCACAAGAGGGGGAGGGGCAGAGCGAGTGAGAGAGACAGGATCCGAAACAGACTCCAGGCTCCAAGCTGTCAGCACAGAACCCGACATGGGGCTCGAACCCACAAACCGTGACATCATGACCTGAGCCGAAGTCAGATGCTCAACCGACTGAGCCCCCAGGTGCCCCGAGCTTCTGACTCTTGATCTCCAGGTCACAAGTTTGAGCCCCACATTGGGGGTGGAGATTACTTTAAAAAAACAAAAAAATGTATACGAGTAGAAATGCTACTAAGCTCCTGACACTAACATTGTGGGGAGGACAGTGGGTCCTTCTAGAGTACGCTCACAAGAAGTCTCACGTTCACTCCCCCATCAACAGTGGAGACTCAGGACGTGTGAGGGAAGAGAAGAGCGGCACTCAGTGTGTGGCAGGAGGGAGCCCCTGGCAGGGCTGTTCTGGGCTCCAATGCTAGAGAAAGGACCCCCCTGGGGCAGCCACAGCCATCAGAGATCCGATGCCAGCAGGTGCCCCTTGGCAGAGATGTGAACACGGGCCTCCCCCCACCCCCAGACCCACTGAACGAATTTCATCGGTAAGGAAAGGACTCCAAGAGCCGTGAGCAGAGAGCAGTGCCTCTCCGAGAAGCAATGGTGGCTGTGTGCAGTCCTCATTTACCCAAAGGAAGGCCAAAGTAACAGCCAAAGTCATGCAGGGCCCAGACGGAAAGCGAATGTCATCCCGGTTATAAGTGTGAATTTTCTGAAAAGTTGACTTTTCTTGAAAAAAAGTCTAAATATACTATTTCATTCTATCTTTCAAAGGCAAATTACTCTCTTTTTTAAATATTTAAAATTTTTTTCTTTTCAACTTGAGAGAGAGAGGGAGAGAGATGGAGGGAGAGAGAGGAAGTGTGTGCACACGCAAGCAGGGGAGAGGGACAGAGAGAGAGAGAGAGAGAGAGAATCTGAAGCAGGCTCCACACTCAGCTTGGAGCCTGACTCAGGGCTCAATCCCACCACCCTGGGATCATGACCTGAGTCGAAGTGGAGAGTAGGACGCTCAACCGACTGAGCCACCCAAGCACCCCTATTCTTCTTTTTTTTTTAATGTTTATTTGTTTTTGAAAGATACAATGCAAGCAGGGGAGGGGTGGAGAGAGAGGGAGACGGGGGGTCCCAAATGGGCCCAAATGGGACGTGGGATCCCACAGGGCCCGACGCAGGAGTCGAACCCACAAACCATGAAATCATGCCCTGAGCCAAAGTCGGTTGTTCAACCGGCTGAGCCACCCAGGCACCCCAAAGGCACCCCTACTCTTTTAAAAGTCCTAAGGTAAGCATCCCTTTGCAGACCTGAAAGTGGGAAAACGGGAGGGGCTGAAGTCCAGAACCCTGACCGCGGTCTCTGGCTCGTCCCTGAGGAAGAACAGGCCTGTGGCGCTCTGGCCACTAGGTGGCGCTGTGGGTCCATGCTACCCACCGGAGACGTAGCGGATCTGGGTTTCAAACCAAGTAAACAGAGTGTGTTCACACAGCCTTTTAAACAGTTTTCAACCAGCCGGCCACTTCCGGGCTCTCCCACTCCGAAGGAAGCCACCCGTGACAGGTGTTTGGGATGGGGGCAGGCCTGTCCACTCCACCAGCTGCCTGGACAAGGGGGGGTGGCCCGTCCAAACCTCCCCCCGGCTCCCCGCACGGCCTGGTGGCAGAAATGGCCGGGTGTCGGTGGCTGCCAGTGCCTGCCCTCTGGTCAGAGGGTGAGGAAAACGATCCACCGGAATCACTTTTGCCTCGGGAGGCAGTCGTCCCCCTCAGCCGCGCCTCAACCTTCCGCTCAGGGAGGATCTGGCCTCCAAAGCCCGCTCCCCGAAAGGCAGCCTGGTCTCCTGAAGGTTCTGTGGGCACAGGAAGGCGCTCGGGGAGCGTCCCCTATCAGCCCACCCACCTCCGGAGGGCCCGGGCCTCGAGGGCGGTCCTGGGACGACCTCCAGGGCCTGGCTCCAAACCAGCCCTCTCACTTCCGCCCAGACGCCGCCCTGGTTCTGAGGTCGCGAGCAGCCCGGGGTGACTCAGGGTGATGCCTTCCCCTCCCTCCCCCAGGAGGCAGGGCTTCATCAGCCCTGGGAAAGAAGGCGCCCTGCTCTGTGCGGCGTGGGCTCCTCTCCCTGCCGAGGTGCGTGCGAAACGCGAGGCGCTGTCAGCACGACGTGTTCCCGCACCACCTCCCCGCGGGAGGGGTCCTGGCTGCGTGGAGGCCGCGCCCCGCCAGGAGTCCTGATGGGCCTCGCTGATGGGCACAGTGGTGGTGGCACCGGCCACCTCAGGGACGTTCTGCCGGCAAGTGCGGGAGCTGCCCGGGGAGATGTAGCGTGCCGGTGTCTCCGGAGCACGGGACGCCATCTCCTTTCTGCAGCTCCTGCCCACGGCAGGCGGGCAAGTGCCACCTGCTCCTGTCCCTCAGCCTCCCTGGGCTCGGCTTGCCGCAGAAGGCGAGAATCCAGGGGAACGGGGCCATTTGGCTGCGTTTTAGAAACTGGTGTTTGTTCTGAACAGGCAGTACCCAGCTCTGATCGGACATGGTTCTCGGCAGCCAGCGTGCACAGAGAGTCCATTATGAGCGGCGGTCAAGTTCCCGGGCCGACCTACAAAACCCATCTAGCCCGGGCCCCACAGGCCTCCCCAGCCACCGAACTCCCGCACAGCCTTGCTCCTGGAGGACCTGAGCCACAAGGGTCACGTTCCAGCTGCAGAAGCCACTCAGGACCACTAAATGCTGCTGTGTTACCCCGCTCAACGCTCAACAGGCCCTGTGAGGCAGGAAGTGCCACAGACCAGCTGTGTGGCTCAAGCAAGCTCCTTAATCCTCTGGGCCTCACTTTCCTCATCTGCAAAAGGGGACAATAATAGCTCCACTCCCGGGGTCGTTCAAAATGTCAAAGGAGTCAACACCTATGAGTGCGGGGAAAAAACAGCTGGCAGCCGTCACAAGTACACCAACAGGATCCAACAGCAGTCACTTCCTACAGTCCCTTCCTCTAGCTTCTGGAACACCTTCCCCCTCCATCTGCCGGCTCCCTGCCTCCCTGCCGGCTCCTGCTCAGTCGGCTTTGCTGATTCTTCCACCTCCTGACTGGGTGACCCCGGGCCCGGTCTGTGGTCTGCTTAGTTCCACGTGCTGGCTGGAGTCCACCGCCTCTCAAACTCTGGGACACACGTGCACAGCTGTGCCCCACAGCCTCCCCATCGCAGATGATGACGACCGCATCAGCCCAAATGCTCGGGCCGAAAGCGTCAGCATCGTCTGGACCCATCCTTGAGCCCTCCCACCCGCCCCACGTATCTGATCAATCAGCAAATTCTTGGGTCTCTCCCCGAATGTCTGACACGGCCTCCCCGACAGTGACAGCGCCCCTGCTCCTGCCCTGGCCCCAGTCTGTTTCAGTACAGCGGTGTGACCTGCCCTTCCGCTCCCCTCCAGTCACACGGGCTCCTGGCTGCTCCCGAAACACCCGACACACCCCATCTCAGGACCCTGGCATTAACTCGGCTCTGTCCAACAAAACCTTGTGTGCAGATGGGAACAATCTCCATGTGTGTTCTGTCCAACATGGAAGCCACCAGCACATGTGGTTCCTGACCGGCTGAAATGTGGCTAATACCGCTGAGGAACTGTACGCTTGATTTGACTCCCATTTTTACTCATTTAAAAGTAAGCGCCCGTCTGGCTCAGTCGGTTAAGCGTCCGACTTCGGCTCGGGTCATGATCTCATGGCTCGGGGGTTCGAGCCCCGCGTCGGGCTCTGTGCTGACAGCTCAGAGCCTGGAGCCTGCTTCGGATTCTGTGTCTCCCTCTCTCTCTGCCCCTCCCCTGCTCATGCCTGCTCTCTCTCTCTTTCTCTCAAAAATAAACATTAAAAAAAAATTTTTTAAAGAAAGAATTATCGTGGGTATTACAGGTGCTAACCCTGTTCTGTAGGCCCTCCAGGTACAAAGTGCTTTGCTCTCACCAGCCCCACTTTACAGGTGGAGGATCTAGGAGCAGGGTGAGGCAGGCAGAGCCAGTCCGAAGGGGGCCTGTGTTAGGCGTCCAGCAGCCCAGGGAGCCGGCAGCACCTGCCATGTCCAGGTAGCCCCACAGGCAGCAGACATGTAACGCTGTGGACGTGAGGCAGGCATTTGGGGGACAGATTCTGACTACTTCGACTTATTAAATTAGGGGCTGTATTTTACTTAATTTCATTTTCATCGACTTCCGTTTTTATCAAACACTCCCGGACGATGACCAAACACTCCCCAACAGCACGGCCAGAAAAGGCACAAGGTTTAATGGGTTGGCAAGAAAGAAAAAAGAAAAAAAAAAAAAACAAAACAACCCGATCGCAAAGAGGAAAGATCCAGAAATACCTTGACTCAGAATTTAGTGAAATTAGAACTCAGGTGTTCACCCGCCCCCAATTTTGGGGAATGTTCAATTCCTCCTAATCTCAAGACTCCCAACAGGTTAACAGGGTTGCAGACCCGGGGAGTTTTCTGTTTGCTAAATATATACCAGGACCCATCTGCAGCTTTGAGCGAAATGTGGCCCGCTGACCGCACGCTGATCACCGCTCCTTCCGGAAAGGCCAGCGATGTGACGGCAAAGGCCCAAGAAGAAGCAAGGTGGGACAAGGCACTGGACAGAGAAGGACCAGTGGAGGAGGGAGCAGATTCCTGCTGCTGCAGATACACAGGCAAGAAGACAGGCATCCAAGCCTCTGACGTCAGGAGGCCCGTCCCATGAAGACAGTGGTGGAGGGGGCCGCCCGCTGCAGCCGGGGCCCCTCCTCCGTCTCCGGAGGCTGATGCCACACCCCAACCCGGCAGGAGAGGCGCCCAAGCCAGAGAAATTAACAGAGAGGATGGAATTTGGGCCACAAGGCAGAGGTGGGCAGGAAGGGGGACGTCGGGGGGGTGGCAGGAAGTAAAGAGCAGGCCTGCGGTCCTCGCTCCTCCCAACTTACCCGGGCACTCCGCACCTGCGGCAGGACAGAGGGTCCCAAAGGTCCCTGCAACGGGAACAGCAACGCTGCCCAGCGAGCGTCCTTAACCGTTTCGTGACGCCTTGTATCACCTCTGGGCAAGGCCGAACGTGGCTGGGGAGGCCGCGGCCAGAGCCAGGCACACACTGCACCTCGAAGTTCCCGGGAGGTTAACTTTGACTCAGGTCTAAACCAGGGGGTTCTAACAACACAGCATTACGATTCTCGAAGCGAGGGTAACTGGAACGCACGGGACACGGCATGAACAACTGCCCCCTCCCCAAATACGGGGTTCGGTGGACACTCGGGCTAACGACCGAAGCCGCACATCCAGGGTGTGTGGATCCGACACGGCGGGAAAACACGGAGGCCTACTCTCCCTGCTCTGCCGGGTCGGATCCTGGGATTCTCACCCCCGACGGCAGGGCCTCAGGAGCCGCAGTGTGGATCGCGCTTGCAGGGAGAGTGGACAGACGGCAGGCACAGCCTGCAGAGGACCCCTAGAAGGCTCCAGAGCGGGAGCGGCAAAGCACTCAGCCGGCCCCATTTCCTGTCAGAGGACGCCTTCTGAGGGGAAAGTGGAAGCCTGCAAAGGCACAGTGGTTTCCATTTGGCACGACCTGGGGCCAAGGTCAAGCTCTGGAGTTCGACTGAGCTGGGTGAACCTCAGCTCCTCCTTCAAGCTTCCACTACTTCGTCTGTGAAACGGGAACGATGAGGGGCTGTCACGGGGACTAGACGGTGCCCGACAGCCCCTGGCTTAGCACCTGGCACTCGGCAAAAACGCAAAGTGCGCGCTGACCACTGTGGGGACAGTGACACACACACACGCCTCAGTGCTCCTGCTCTCATGCCACCCACCAGCCACCCCACAGCTCCAGCCTGACAGGGAGACCAGCTGAATGATCTGAGCCCGGCCGCTACATCCTCCCCAACCTGAAGCCCCAGCAGAGCTGGCATCCGCCCCACCATACCTTCCAGTAGATTCTGGGAAACAGTGTGATTTTTTAAGCTCAGCGCAATTTTTCAAGACCAGATCTGTCAAGATTTTCAAACATGTCTCAGGTCAACCAAGGCTTACCCTGTATTTATTTTTTTAAGTTTATTTTATTTTATTTTTAAAGCTTATTTATTTATTCTGAGGTGGGGGGAGAAGTGTGTGGGGGGGAGGAGAGAGAGAGAGAGAGAGAGAGAGAGAGAGAGAGAGAGAGAGGGAGAGAAAGAGAGAGAGAATCCCAAGCAGGCTCTGCACTGTCAGCCCAATGCAGGGCTCAAACTCATGAAACTGTGAGACCACGACCTGAACCGAAATCAAGGGCCGACGCTTAACCCGCTGAGCCGCCCCGGCACCCCCAAAGGCTTACCCTTTCGATGCTCACAAGAACCCCCCTCACTCCACGGCTCAATTCAGCGAGAGTCCGCTGTGTCTGGACTCTTAGGACAGCAGCCTGGGTGGGTCCTGCCCCTCACCCTCTCCTCTCTCAGATCGGCCTGCCACCTCGCTCTGGGCCACTGTCACCTGCCTACAGCAAGCACCGCCCCCTTTCAGCGCCCCTGTCTCCGGCTCCTCCGGTCCGGGCGGGTGCCAGGGGGGCCTTTCCCAGCCGGAGACGGGACTGCTCCCTCCACCGGCTCTAGTGCGTTCACCTCACCTGGCTGCCCGCCCCACCTCACCTGTGCTTTTTGAGCACCCGGTGTGTCTGCAAGACCCCAGGGCCCCGGTACATGCCTCCCGCTTTTCCAGAAAGCCTTGGCCTCGAGTCTCCTCCCAGCGCCCTCTGACTCTTGGCTTCAAAAAGCACACAGTCGGACGGAAAGCTCCGAGTTCGGCTCCTGGCACCACCCCTCACCAGCTCCGCTACGTGGGGCAACAGCCGCCTCCTGGGGTCGTCGCGAGGACTGACCAGGACCGCGCACACAGCGGCATCTTCTAGAGCAACCACTCAAACGACCGACCGCAGGGATGCGGACACGCCTGCCTCCCGCCCCGGCCTCCGCCCCCTGCTGCCTCCCTGAGTCCCGTCACCGCACCCCAGCCCCGGTCGGGCCCCACCGCCCCCCAGGCCCTCAGCGGCTAGAGGACAGCCCGCCCCTCCTCCACCCCGGCAGACGGGCAGCAGGTACGCGAACGTCTGCCACGCGAGGGCCCGAGCCGCTCACGTCCCCCTGCCGCCTCTCAAGCCTCCGAAGGGCCGGCGGCGGCCACGGCGGAGCCGCCAGGCCCCCTCACCTGAGGTCCTTCAGCCGCTTGCAATGCTTCAGCATGTCCGAGAGGGCGGACGTGTAGACCACCTTCCCCATCAGGCCCAGGTTGGCCAGCGACAGGGACTGCAGCTGCTGGCACTGCAGGCCGATGCTGACCAGCCCGGAGCCTGTCAGGATGCCGGGCAGCTGGGCCAGCGTCAGGTGCCTCAGGAAGGCCAGCTGGCCGACGGCGGCCACCTCCGAGTCCCCGACGCTCTGCGCCCGGCTGCAGGGCGGGAGGGAGTTGCGGATGGCGGGCTCGTTGCGCGGCATGGCGGAGGAGAAGCTGGACCCGATGAGCTCGAGGCGTTCCAGAAAGGGCACGTTCTTCAGCAGAGCCCAGAACACGGAGGAGGGCTGGGGGGCCGCCTGCCCCGGGAGGGGGCCGGAGTACGACGGCACGCCGATGCGCACCTTCTTGCCGAAGCCGCGGGGCACGGCGTGCGGGGCGGGCTGGGCCGGGGCGCGGTCGGCCCGCGGCGCCGCCTCGGCCACGGAGCACACGGGCAGGGACAGGGAGCGCAGGCGGCGCAGCCGGGCCAGCAGCTGGCAGAGGTGGCGGCCCGGGCCGTCGGCGCTGTGGTGGTGGGCGGCCGACAGGTTGAGGTGCTGCAGGTTGTGGCAGGACGCCACGAGCGTCTCCAGGATGCCGCTGTCGATATCGTCCTCCGCCTTGCGGAGCAGCGAGTCCGGGGACAGGCAGTGCACGCAGCCGCTGAGGTTCAGGCTGGCCAGGCTCCGCAGGTCCCTCCCGCCGTTGATGACCCGCTGGATCAGGTGGCCGCCGGACAGGGCGCAGCGGCTGAAGCTGAAGTAGAAGGGGTTGTTGAACTTCATGTGCTGGAGGAGGGACGAGCCGTTGAGCCAGGACTTGGGCAGCTGCAGGGCGTCCAGCGCGACGTTGCGGGCCATGGAGTCCAGGAGGTTCTTGGTGGCCCCGCTCTCGGCGAAGCTGCCGGGCACGGAGATGAGGAAGGCGTGGAGGTTCTCGGGCGTGCGGTCGCTGAGCACGGCCAGGTAGAGCCGCACCACCTCCTGGTTGATGTAGCCGGGCGCCAGGCGCGCGTAGAACACCCGCAGGTTCTGGTAGTGGGGCACGTTGCTCTGGCCCACCATGAGCTGGCCCGACAGGACGGCGCCCTCCCGCGTGCGGTCGAGGATCTCGAAGTAGAGCAGCAGCTTCTCGAGGCTGGTGCAGCAGGGCACCACGCCGTACGAGGGCGTGTACAGCGTCTGCTTGAGCTCCCGCACGCGGCTCAGCGTGGCCTTGCACTCGCCGCTCAGCTGGCCGGCATCGAAGCCGGGGCTCACGTCGATGGCCAGGGAGCGCAGGTGCTGCAGGGCCGACAGCATCTTGGAGAGGCGCACGGAGGTCAGGTGGCAGCCCGACAGGTTGACCTTCACCAGGCCGCGGCAGCGGGCGACGTGCTCGATGGTGGCGCCCGACAGCCAGTAGCAGCCGGCCATGTTGAGCTGCTGGATCTCGCGGCCGATCTCCTTCACCACCTGCTTCACCTTGTCCTCGCTCGCCTGCGGGACGGGGCGGGGCGGGACGGGACGGGGAGGGGCGGGGAGGAAGGAAAGGGGCTGAAGGCACCGGGCGGCTCCTTCCCCTTCATCCCTCGGCCCACACCCTCCCCCTCAGCAGTGGACAACCCGGAGCCACGAGGGGCCCTGCAGGGGCTCTGCGCTCCAGCAGAGGAGGGACACCGGAGGGGAGAGCCGGCCCCTGCCTCCCCTCCCCACAGGCCTACCGGAAGCCGCAGTCGAGAACCCCCAGCTGGGCGTGAATGTAAACCGGTGCAGCGGGTGTGGAAAAGTGTGGTGCCGCCTCCTTAAGCTAAAGCCAGGGTTACCATGTGACCCAGCAACTCCACCGAGGGAATGGAAGACACAGGGACTCGATCCGTGCCCGTCACGCACACGGCAGCACTACCCACAGCAACAACGGGTGGCAACAACCCAAACGTCCACCAACAGACAGAGGATAAACAAAAACGCGGTCCACGCACGCAAAGGAGTACCGTTTGGCCACACGGTGACACTCTGACACGTGCCACAACATGGTGAACCTAGAGGACGTGACGCTAGGTGAAACAGGCCAGTCCGAGGAGATCCCATGTTGTGTGACTCCACTCACAGGAAATACCCACAATAGGCAAATTCACCAACGGAAAGCAGAGCAGAAGTTACTAGGGGCCGGGGAAAGGGGCATGGGGAGTCACCGCTTAACGGATCCAGAGTTTCCGTTCAGGGTGATGGAAAAGTTCCGGAAACACTGACGATGGATGCACGACGCCACAAAGGTAATCCTGCGTACCGGACAGCGTCGTGCACTTAAAACCGGTGAAGACGGTAAGTGTTATTCCGTGATGCGGGCGGGCGGGGGGGGGGGGGTGGGGGGGTGGGGGGGTGTTCGAATCACGCGATGAAGTCGTGGCCTGGAAACCCGACCTGGCTGTCGCTGCCCTTTACATCGTAAGCATTTTCACATCATTAAATATTCCTCAAAAATATTCCTCACCGCTTAGGCGAGCCACGTTACGTCTGGTCATGGAAGCCAGCAGCCGACAGCTGCCCGTCCCGGCTGTGCCAGCGAGGCCTTCAGAAACCACACTGCCTCGAGCACCCGCGCACGTCACGTTCGTGCATCCAGATCACTGCTCTAAGCTAAACTCGCGCACACACAGCCGCGCAGGGGCAGGACACACGCATCGGAAATGCTCCAGATACACTGTGCCGGGGCAGATGCCCTTCCCTCTACAGGAAAGAACCCTCACAGGCAGGAAGCCTGACCCTGGCTCTGGGGAGTGGGCTCAGCTGCCCCCCACCCCCGCCCCCAGCAGAGAGGGGCACAGTGCATTCTCCCGTAAAGAGCCAAGCTCTGGAGGGGCCTCGCTCTGGGTTCAAATGCACGGCTTCACAACAACAGTAAGGAAACCTTCCCACAGTCTCCTAAAACTCGGGTCTAGGTCAAGTCCTCTATTTTCATCTTTAAGATATGTCGTCAGTTGACTTTCAACAAAAGGTGCAAGGCAATCATGCAAAAGAATGAAACCTTGCCATTTGTGACAACACGGATGGATCTAGATGGTTTAATGCCAAGGGAAATAAGTCAAATACTGCATGATTTCACTCATTATGTGAATTTAAGGAACAAAAAAGCAGGGGTGCCTGGGTGGTTCGGTCAGTTAAGCGTCCAACTCTTGGTTTTGGCTCAGGACATGATCTCGTGGTTGGTGGGTTCGAGCTCCACATCTTTGCTGATAGTGCAGAGCCTGCTTGGGATTCTCTCTCTCCCTCTCTGCCCCTCACCTTCTCACTCTCACACAAAAAGAAATAAAACATTTTCTTTTTAATTTTAAAAAATAGGGGTGCCTGGGTGGCTTAGTCAGTTAAGCATCTGACTTTCTGCTCCAGTCATGATCTCATGGTTTGTGGGTTCAAGCCCTGCATCAGGCTCTGTGCTGACAGCTCACAGCCTAGAGCCTGCTTCGGATTCTGAGTCTCCTTCTCTCTCTCTGTCCCTTCCCCCGCTCACATTCTGTCTCTCTCTCTCTCTCTCAAAATAAATCAACATAATAATAGTCAATTTTTTTTAATTAAAAAATAAATAAATAAAAGAAACAAAAGAGCAAAGGCAAAAGAGATAGGCAGACAGACAGACAAACCAAGAAACAGACTCTTAAGTACAGAGAACGAACTGATAACTGATGGTGACCTGAGGGGTGGGGATGAGGAAATGAGAGAAAGAGGTGACAAGGGTTAAGGAGCACACTTGTCATGATGAGCACAGGGTGACGTATGGAAGTGTTAAATCACTAAATCATATACCTGGAACTAATATAACACTGTATGTTAACTATACTGGAATTAAATATATATAGAATAAAAAAAATTACAGGGCGATTTAACAAGGAAAGGACGACCCTGTCGATAAGTGATGTTGCAACCGTGAGGAGCCACGTGCAAAAAAGGAGCCCTCGATCCCTACCTCACACCATATACAGAGACGAACACAACAGGGATTGGACGCATACCAGAAGAGCTAAAGCTGTAAGACTTCTGTAAGACAACAGCAGAAAATCTTCACGACCTCAGGTCTAACAAAATTTTCTTCAACAGAAACGCGAGACACACGAACTCAGAAAAAAAAAAAATCAATAAATTGTACTTCAACTTAAATTCAAACACTTATGCTCTCAAAAGATCCCGTTAAAAAAAGAGGAAAGGCAAGCCAGACTACGAGAGAAAGTACGACACAGGCACCCGACAAGGGACGCAGAGTACGTGAGAATTCCTGTAACTCCACGAGAAGAAGCCTTACACAGCTGCTTCGGGAAAGAAGATACACCAACAGCCCAGCCCCGGACGGAAACAGCACTGCTGCCATCCCAGCGCCCTTCCCCCGCGACGCCAGGTGAAAAGGCACAAGGCGACACCCACCCTGGCCGTCAGAGAGTGGCCTGGTGGGAAGGTCGCGCAGCAGCTGAAACCCGGCACGCGGCTGCTGGGGGGCGAGATGGGGCCTCCCCCGCACCACCGAAGTGCCAACACCCGCCGCGGACCCGGCAGCCCGCTCCTGGGGTACCTGCCGGGAGGTTGGCCTCCCTCCCAGCACCGCATCCACCCACCGAGCCTGCGCCCTCCCCCTGGGGGCCACACTGGCCGTGCCTTCCGGTCTCTAGCTTTTATCACCTAACCATGTGTCTCGGAGGTTGAGCAGGTCAGGACTCGGAGCTCCCACCTTCTTTGTCACCAGCCGCACGGCGCCCCCCTGCCAGGCTGTGCCGGTCCTCGGAGGGGCACGTGGGCCGTCCCCATCCCCGCCCGCGGGCCAGCACCACCTCGCGACCCGCGCCTCACCTCATAGTCCTTCTGCAGCAGCACAGTGTGGGTAAGGCTCTTGTCCAGGCACAGAACTGCAAGCTTCCGGCAGGTGCGCCGGACGTTCAGAACCAGGTCTGTGCTGGGCACGTGGCTCAGGATGTGCAGGAGGATCTCATCCGAGAAGCCGAGAAGGTGGGCGCCCACCGCCATAGTGGCCGCTGCAGGGGGTGCGTCGCCCTCGTTGGACGTGTCCTGTAGGTAAGGGGGGGCGGGGAGAAAGACACCGAATTCCCACGGGATCCCTGAGGTGGCCTTCAGCCCGGCCTCCTCGGCCAAGGACAGATGCCAAGAGAAGCCGTCAGCACAGTCTGTGGGAAAGAAGGTACTTTCACCAAAACCCTTACCTGCGGAGCCAGAGCCCGTGCCATCCAACACCCCCTTTCACATCTGCACACCAGGGTCTCTCCTCAAAAGAGAGGCAAAATGAAATTGCAATTTTTTTCCAAATGTAAGAGACCGTTCCCACTAAAGGTCTCCCATCAAGCCCGCCATGTTGCAGACTCCACTTCTGACCATCGGCCAACGTTCTCCATTTGGAAGGGAGGCTCTTCTCCCGCTCCCCCCAGCCTCACGCTATATTCTTAACGTGCTCGGGTAGCAGGAGTCTATCAAGAAACAATAGAGATGGGAAAAGAATAAATAAATAAGAGGGGCACCTGGCGGGCGGGGCGGGGGGGGTGGGGGCGCTAATCCAGTTAAGTGTCTGACTCTCGATTTCGGCTCAGATCACAATCTCATGGTTCCTGGGTTCGAGCCCCACATCAGGCTCCGTGCTGACAGCACAGAGCCTGCTTGGGATTCTCTCTGTCTCCCTCTCTTTCTGCCCCTCCCCCACTCAAGCTCTCGCTCTCAAAATAAACATTAAAAAAAAAAAACCAACGAAGACTGGGGATAACAACATGTCTTCACCTGTTGGGGTCGCCGAGATGGGCGTCAGGCCCTCAAACAGTGGCAGACAGCAGCTCTTTCCAGCACTGCCATTAAGGAAGGGCAGTATAAAGTCCTTATAAAGAAGAAATCGCACCTCCTAGACCGACGTCTTTACATTGCCGAGGCTACTACCAGATGATGGGAACTGCACAATTTACCCCCACTTATCACACTATCTGGCTAGAAACTCGGACCAGTACTTCCCGTAAGATGTCCACACATTTCACCGTGTTTCTGTAAATATCTGCAAAAGGTTTTCTTCCGTGATGCGGGCCTCCCGCCTCTCCTGGGCTGGTGTGTACAACCCAGCGGGAGAGGGGGCTCACCCTTCATCAGTGTGACAGGAAATTCCCAAGTCAAGGGCAAAGGGACTGGAGGCTCTCAGGGGAGCCCCTGGTGGGGAGGGATCCCCGTATCTTCCCGGCACTTCCCAGAAGGGATCCTCTTGCCTCTAAAGCATCCTCACCGAAGGGGTGCCTGTCTGACCGCTCCCAGGAGAGGGCACCCAGGATTATTTCCACCGCCTGTCTCCAAGCCCCCCTCCGCCAACCAGACTTGTCTTCTGTACGGATGTGCACCGATGGAAGCCCTGAGACCTGGAGAGCCCTGCTGCTGCTGGGGCAACCGTGAAGTCTGGGAAGGGAGAGCCTGCCTGCACACCCCACACAGCCTCCAAGGCTCTCCCGGGCTCTGTGACTGGAGCCCCCTTCTCTGTCCCACCAAGTGTTCCCCAGGCCTGGGAAAGGGTTTCCGCAAACATTTCCCACGGTGGAACAGCACGGGCCCTTCCCATGTGCCTTCACTGCCCCCCTTTCCATCTGAGGTGCCTTCGATCCTGTCCCCCTCCTCCCACGGTTTGTGAGGGTAGACGACAGCCGTCAGACCCAAGTCCGCAGTGTTCTGGGTTGCTGTATTCTGGGGCTAGTGTTCTCAACCATTAGTGACTTTCCGTAGCTCGGCGCGTCCCAGAGCCAATCATAGGGATCACCCAGGCATGTGTTACAAGTGATGATTCCCAGGGGCACCTGGGTGGCTCAGTTGTTTAAGCATCTGACTTCAGCTCAGGTCATGATCTCATGGTTCGTGGGTTCGAGCCCCACGTCGGGCTCTGTGCTGACAGCTCAGAGCCTGGAGCCTGCTTCACATTCTGTGTCTCCCTCTCTCTCTGACCTTCCCCCATTCATGCTCTGTCTCTCTCTGTCTCAAAAATGCATAAACGTTAAAAAAAAATTTTTTAATAAAAAAATAAATAAAAATAAGCAAAAAGACTTAAAAATATTTTTAAAAATAAAATAAAATATAAGGGGGAAAAAGTTTTATGCACTTTTCAGAACGTAACATTTCACAAAAAAAAATTTTAAGCAAAGACAAAACAAAACAAAAAAACAAAACCTCAGGCAGAATTAAGTACTGAAACTTCAGTGCGTGCCTGCCCCAAAATCATCCCCTCCCAGATGTTCACATTGGACAACCCAAGAAATCATAGGTCTCACAAATCAACCGAAGAGGTGTCTGGAATGATCTAAATAAGTCAAGGGGAGAGAGAGATGAAACAAGGATAGTCATGTGTTAACAACTATTAACTCTGGGCAATGGGAGGGCACCTGGCTGGCTCGGTTGGTGGAACATGTGACTCTTGATCTTGGAGTTGTGAGTTCAAGCCCCACACCGGACATAAAACTTACTTAAAAAAACAAATAAAGAGGGGTGCCTGAGTAGCTCAGTCGGTTAAGCATCTGACTTTGGCTCAGATCATGATCTTGTACCTCGTGAGTTCGAGCCCCGCACTGCACTCCTCACTGGCAGTATAGAGCCTGCTTGGGATTCTCTCTCTCTCTCTCTCTCTCTCTCTCTCTCTCTCTCTCTCAGATAAATAAATAGACTTAAAAAGAAAAAAGGAACACTAAATGCAAAAAAAATTTTTTTTCAATAACTGGCCAATGGATCTAACAGAAAGGCTCATTATAGCGCTCTTTCATGATGTAAAATTGTAAAATATAGCATATTTTACATCATAAAACCTTTGTTAAACCACAACACCAATCTCAAGAGGTGCACAATTTTATGGGTTTCCATAAATTTTCTGTCCCACTTCTCAGGTCTCTGTTTCTCTTAGCAATTTCTAGAATGTCCCCTGCCTGCCTCGTGCCTCTAAGCCTTTCCACAAGCTGTTTCCTTCCACCAGACAGGCCACCACACAGGAAAACCGCTCCTGTCAGAACTTTGGCTCAAAGGCTCAAATGCAACGAAGCCCTCCCAGCATCCGGCACCCCGCTTACCTCACCCTCACCGTGCTCATCACCGCTGGACCAGGCACCCTCCTCCCCTCACCCCAGCCTCATCGGATGACGCTTATCTCCTCACTAGGCCAGGAATGGCTCCTGAACGGGGATCGTTTTTTAATTTCCAAGAGTTAAAAAAACACCGAACCAGGTGAGGCAACGGACCACGGCTTCAGAATCATTTGAAGCATTACAAAAACCGCAGACCACTACTCCCAGAAACTCTGGAAGCCATCCTGGGCATCTGCATTTTAAAGCCAGCAATGAGGGGCGCCTGGGTGGCTCAGTTGGTTAAGCATCCGACTCTTGATTTCCGCTCTGGTCATGACCTCACAGTCGGTCGTGAAACTGAGCCCCACATCGGGCTCTGTACTGACGGCGTGGAGGTTGCATGGGATCTTCTCTTTCCCTCTGCCCCTCTCCTCTGTTCACCTGTGCACATGCGCACTCCCTGTCTCTCTCACACAAAAATAAACTTAAAAAAATAAAAATAAAAACAAACACCTTTCAAAGCCAGTAATGACTTTCAAAATCAGACCACCTCATCTGGAATCCTACAGCGGGGATGGCTGCACAACCATGTGACTATGTTTTTCAAAACCACTCTGGGGCACCTGGTTGGCTCAGTTGGTAGAGCATGCAACTCTTGATCTCAGTGTTGTGAGTTCAAGCCCCACGTTGGGCATAAAGCTTACTTTAAAGAGATAAATAAATTTAAAGCTGTGGATTTTATTTATTTATTTATTTATTTATTTATTTATTTATTTATGAGAGCATGCAAGCAGGGAAGGGGCAGACAGAAGGGGACAGAGGATCTGAAGCAGGTTCTGTGCTGACAAGCTGACAGCAGCGGGCCAGATGCGGGGCTCCAACTCACGAACCGTAAGATCATGACCTGAGCCCAAGTCTGACGCTCAACCGACTGAGCCACCCAGGCGCCCCCTAACACTGTGAATTTCATGGTATGTGAACTATATATCAACAAATAATCAATAGACCATCCCAGAAGGGACCTTGATTTCCATCCCCAGGGTAGAAAGAGACGGCCCTCTCTCCTCTCAACTCAAGAGCCGCCCACAAAGCAACGAGAGAGGCCTCACTGGCCAGGTCGCTTCAAGGAACACAGGGGCCTTTGCGCCAGCCCCCCGGGGCCCCGCAAGTACACACAATTACCTGAATCTGTTACAGCCAGGCTACTCCACAACTCTTCCTTTTAGAGCTGCAGCTTTCCACCCCTTCAAACCTCCCACCAGTCTGCAGGTATGTCCCACAGTCCCACACCGTCCTTCTCAATCAAGGGGCCACTTCTAAGCCCAATTCACTTCAAAGGAAGAGGCGCTGTCACCAACACCCAGCCCCGTTCGAAAAACACTTGAACCTCTGACTCCAGTTCCCCAGAGCCTAGGTAAGCCCCTAAGACAGGAAGTGCACTCAAGGGTCCAAGTCCCACGTGCTACATATACACACAGGTGCACACAAATACACATAAAGAAAGGCAGGAAGCAGCAATAGGAAAGACACTAGTCAGAGTCCGAACCCCCATACCTCGGTATGCAGATAAAATACGTTGCACCACATTACAGGGACTCAGACCCAGACTTGTGGAGCGCTGGGGAAGGAATTCTGGGCTAAGTCAGAAGTCTCCCAGGTGAAATGGGCCTTCCTCCATTACCCCCTAAGTCACACAAGCAGGCACAGAGCAAAGTGCTGAAAAGGACTGAAACTGAGCATTCAAAGATAGAGGATGGGGTGCACAGCGGGCATGGAAGAGGGAAGTCTCATAGCTCCAAGGGCTGAGCCCAGGTACAGGGGAAAAGGGCCTGAGAGGCCTAGAGGAGCCTGGAAACTCTGGGGGCGCAGAGGAGGGGAAGAACTCTGGCGATCACGACTGCGGGGCTGGGAAAGGGCTGGAAAACCCAAGGAGGAGAGAGCTTGTGCCTTCGGAACGGAGTGGTGAGGACCCGGGAGGGATGGGGGCGGGATGAGGCAAGGATGGGGCAGGGGGCAAGGCCAAGACAGGGATGGGAAGGACCCGGCGAGGCCGAGGCCAGGGTCGGGGCAGGAAGGACCAAACAGGGCAGACGCCTGGGCTGGGGTGGAAAGGGCCAAGCGGCACCGAGCTGGGGGTCGAGGTCGGGACGGGAAGGATGGAGCGGGATAGGCGGCTGGATGGAAAGGACGCAAGGGGACCGGGGAGAGATGGGAAGGCCCGAGCGAAGCCAAGTCCGCGCGGCAGGAAGGGGAGCGGAGAGAGGCGCCGGCCGTACCTCTCCGGAGCTGGCCATGTCGAAGGCGGGCGGGGCCGCGGCCGCGGGAGCCGCAGCCCCAAGGCCTCCCCCTGGCCCGCCAGGGATGCTCAAAGCCGGCGCGTCCGCGACTCCACAGAGACCCCGGGAGGGGCGGGGGCTCCAGCCACTTCCGGCGCCTGCTGACGCACTTCCTCTCGCCAGTCGGCCTGTCCCGCGCGGCCGCCATGTTGGGTGCGGCGCCCGTGCCAGAGGTCCTGCTAGGGCGCGGGGTGAGCCCGAGAGGACCCCGTCAGCTCAGCCGCAGCTGGCTCTCTGGCCTGGCTCCTTTCCCCCTCGTCTGCTCTGTGCAGGCTCCTTCCCAGCCCCACTGGCCTCTTCCTGTCCGGACAGCACTCTCCTGCCTCCAGGCCTTGGCCTTTGCGTCCCCATGCCTGCAAGAACCACCCGCGGGGAGCGGGGCCCCTGCCCACCGTGCAGAAGACAGCCTCCCCTCCTCCACGTCCTCACATTCCCACACCTAAATTTGCTCCTTATCCTGTATTTTTTCTTCATAGCTCTTGGCACTGTCTGACCTACTGTGTCTTTTTCTTTTCTTTTTTCTTTGTTGTTCTCTTCCTGTACTCAGGGGCAGGATTCCAGGTACCTAGGATGCTGCCTGACGCGTAATAGGCACCGAATAAATACTTGGTGGGTAAATGAACAGGTGGCTGATGTGCCCTCACCCCTTAACGCTTTGTATATAAAAATCATTTACTCATAAAAATCCGTGGGGAAAAAACTGGGGTCAGAATTGGTGCTGACTCCTGAGTGACCTTAAGCGTGTGTATGTTTCCTGTGGTTGGTGGAACAAAGGGCCACGATCTGGGGGCGGGGAGGGGGGGGGGGTTAAACCACAGAAATGTATTCTCTCACAGTTGTGGAGGCCAAAAGTAGGAAACAAAGATGGTGATTGGGCCATGTTCCAGTGGCTCTCAGGAAGAATCCCTTCTTGCTCTTCCTAGCTTTGGGTGATGGCCAACAATCCTTGGCTTGCAACTCTATGGCTCCCAAGTTCTTCCTCTGTCTTTGCAGGGCCATCTTGCTTTCTTGCAGGGGCGGGGCGGGGCGGGGCGGTGGGGGCGTGTTCACACATTTGTATCCTTTCTTATAGGTACCTGTCATGTTAGATTTAGAATCCATGTTAATCCAGGGTGACCTTATCTTAACTAATGACATATGCAAAGAGCTTGCTTCCAAATAAGGTCACATTCTGAGGTTCTGGGCGGAGGTCAATCTTTGGGGGACACGTATTCAACCTAGTACATCAGGTTTCGTATCCTACTCTCCTGGGGCCTCATTTTCCTCCCACTTCATTGGGTTGAGCCTTTTGTATCAAGAGGCCTTTGATGAGCTCCTCCTGTGGGTGGACCATCCTGGGGGCAGGCACAGTCTTTGCCTCAAAGAGTTCATGGTTTAGTCAACAGTTAAACACAACTTCAGGCATAACAAGAGTGTTAATGGAGATCCCATTGTTTACTATTGGAGTCTTGACAATGGAGCCCAACTATGACCTAGACAGGTATCTGGAGTTTCCCAGAGGCCCAAGGTTTCTCCTCCCGTCCTCCTGACTCCCGGACCCATTCCTTCTTTTCCCCTGTAATCTGTAATCAGGTATGTTTTTTATTGTCATGCAAATGTTTATTTTCTGTCCCCTGTCTAGAGGCCGCTCGCTTTTAGGCAAACAGGCTTGAGCAACGGAATGTAGAAAGGGCCCACAGCAACTACCTGGCTGAATACAGACAGGCCCATCAGGTGACCCACCTCAAAATATCCAGAGGCCCTAAACTGACCAATGGGCTACTTACAACCAGGCACAGTTACCAAAAAAGGGAAAATTCCATGCGTCCCCATACCTCCTCACCTTCCCTCTCTAAAAACAGCCCCCACCCACTCCCTCATTGCAGCCGGCCTCCCCTCTGCTGTCCTGCCTGCCGCTCCTTTGCGGAGCCTTCAATAAACTTCTATCTCCTTTGTTCTGCCTCAGGTGAATTCTTTCACCACCTGCCTTCATCTCAGCTTTAGCTGAAGCCCGATTGTGTCCCACATTTGGGGGCTCCCATCCAACTGGGAGAGACACCACATTTAGACACCACAGCCCACTAGAACGGGGCTTGGCAACGACAGGCCCTCGATAAACCACCATCAGCTAGGCACCTGATTAGCGGAGATGATGCATGTAAGTGTCCGGCACAAGGAGCAATTCAAACACTGTAACTATTGCTATTATGGGTCCTGATGAGGACGGAGTCCCACGTTTCCCGGGTGC
This sequence comes from Panthera pardus, assembly GCF_024362965.1. Lineage (NCBI taxonomy): Eukaryota > Metazoa > Chordata > Mammalia > Carnivora > Felidae > Panthera > Panthera pardus. Next base: position 12,156,490 of record NW_026526969.1, on the reverse strand, counting down.
CCCAATTCTGAGGAGCATTTGGTTGGAAATCACAGAGCGTGGGCTCCAGGTAACCAAAGCGGGGAGTCAGTTCCAACACCTCGCTGCTCTCACCCCTCGTTTCCAGGTCTGGGCGACACTTCCTCGCAGTGCTCTCAGTGGCTCCTGCACTGAGAGCCAGCCCCCCCCCACCCCCCTCCCCACCCCCGCCACTGCAGTGTCTGGCTGGCCGGGGCCAGGTCTGAGCCCCTGGCCCCATGGGTTCACCAAAAACCCCAAGTAGAGGCTGGAAATGATGTAGGCGAAGGTGGTGATCTCTGTTACCTCCCACCCACTCCTGATGTGAGGCCTGAAGGAAAGCTCTTTCCTAATAGAAATGACAATGGCCACGATTCCCACGCCACTGCTGATTACACTTTCCACGTGAGATCCGATTGGAACTGTCACGGAACCCTGGTGGGTAGACCCGATTATTACCCCAGCTTGCAGAAGAGGACACAGGTGCACGTGAATAGCAAAGCTGGGATTGGAGCCCACGTCGTCTCTACTCCGGAGCTCAGAGGCTTGGAGAGGCAGAGGGAGCCCTCCAATTCCGCCTCCTTAACTGTATTGCAGGGAGCAGAGAACCTCCAGGCACCGGGAGGCTGCAGCGAGGGGCGGATGAAGCCTGCTGAAGGTGGTCGAGGCAGGGAGAGGCCTTGGATGAAACCCACTGGAAGAGCCTGGACACCTGCCCCCGGGGGGGCTCTTCCTGTGCCGAAGTCCTCACCCTGAGGGTCTCATCCCACCAGAAGAGTTTGTGAAGGAGCCATACCTTCCTTAAGCACCTCTCGCTACAGCCAGAATAACCTCTTTCTCTTAAGATTTTTTTTTTTTAGAAGGTGTGGGAGGGGCATAGAGAGAGGGAGAGAGAGACTCTAGCAGGCTACTCACTGACAGCACGGAGCCCGACCCGGGGCTCGAGCCCACGACACCGGGATCATGGCCTGAGCCAAAATCAAGAGACGAACACTCAAGGGGCACCTGGCTGGCTCAGTCAGTAGAGCACACAACTCTTAATCTCCGGGTCGTGAGTTCAAGCCCCATGTTGGGTGTGGAGCCTACTTTAAAAAAAAGAAAGAAAGGAAGGAAAAGAGACACTCAACAGACTGAGCCACCCAGGCGCCCCTGCCCCAGCATTCTTAAATTTAAACGGCCGCTTATGGCTAGTGGCCCCCTTGGGACAAGCCCTTAAGCTCCTTGAGGACAGGGGCAATGGGCAGTGTCCCCCAGCACTGAGCACTGCACGCTGCTCACATGTAAGTCATCTGATGAGTGATCGAGTGAATGAAGCATCAACCGCTTGGCAGCGGGTTCTGGGAGGTTCCAGCCGCCATGTCCCTGGGGTGACTCCAGGCCACGGCATGTATTCAAACCCTCGGAGAGCTGCGTTACCCTCCGAGCCTCAGTTTCCCCACAAGGAAAATGACGGCCTCCAACAGTGTGACCATGAGGTTTCCCTGCGTCCTCACCACCAGGATGAAGGGGAGGGGCTGAACCCCTGTACTTAACACAACCCCCCTCCTCCCCGAGTGGCCTAGTGGGGCGCAGGTCTATTCAGGCAGGGCTGTCGTGCAGCAGAGGGACATTCCAGGGAGATGGGTTTCAGCTGATTAGAAAAGTGAGCCTCCTCGGTGTCAGGGCCGCGACTCAGGTGGAGCCAGGCACCTGACAAAGCAGGGAACTTCCTGCTTTGTCCCAGGGCAGAGGCAAAGCTGCAGAGGGGGCTGGGGATCACAGTCGACATTCCAAACTTCTAGAAAGCCAGAGACCCGTCGTGTTGGCGTGAGCCTCGAGGTGTCCGGCCGGCCGATCTGCCAGGCTTCAGAGGCATCAGGGTCAAACTCCAGCTTCCTCACGTAAGGTCGGTGTCCCTGGGCCAGCCAGCCGCTGTCCTCTTGGCCTCAGATTCGTAACAGACGCACAGAGGAAGACAGGAAGCAACGAAGAGCGCCTTCTCAGACAGGCATGTGGATGGTGATGTGACTTTCAAAGCCACTTAGATAAGACATATGGCCCCACCACCTTCCCATTCTGCCTTGGGGGTGTGACTCCATTTACTTGGACTTTGTTTCTGGTCAATCCATGCCTCTGTCTGTGACACACAAGCCCACACCTCCATCTGCCCAGCTGACTCTGCCTCAGGCATGTCAGAGGGCCCTCTCCCCCGGGAAGTCTCCTGCTCCAGAGGGACAGCTCCCCACTACCCCGTCAGACAGCTCTCTGATCCTTTATTTCCTTTTTTCGATTTATTTTTATTTTGAGAAAGCGACAGACAGAGAGCACCAGCAGGGGAGGGACTGAGAGAGAGGGAGACAGAGAATCCCAAGCAGGCTCCTTGTTAACAGTGCAGAGCCCAAGACTGGGTTCAAACCGACAAACTGGGAGACCATGACCTGGGCTGAAACCAAGAGTCAGATGCTCAACCAGCTAAGCCATCCAGGTGCTCTTTTTATGAATTTTATTTTATTTTATTTTATATATTAGGGAGAGAATGCGTAAGCAGAGTATGGGGGGCGGAAAGAGAGAGAGAGAGAGAGAGAGAGAGAGAGAGAGAGAATCTTAAGCAGGCTTCTTGGCCAGCATGGAGCCGGACAAGGGGCTAAATCCCATGACGCTGGGACCACGACCTGAGCCGAAATCAAGAGTCAGACACTTAACCGACTGAATCACTCGGGGGCCCCAGATCTTTTATTTTTCTTTTTGTTCAAAAGAGACAGAGGCACCTGGGTCGCTCAGTCAGGTTAAGCATCCGACTCTTGACTCTTGATTTCGGCTCGGGGCACGGTCTCACGGTTCATGGGTTCAAGCCCAGTGTCCGGCCCCACACTGATAGTAAGGAGCTTGCTTCCGATTCTCTGTCTCTGTCTCTTCCTTCCCCCCGCTTGCTATCTCTCTCTCTCTCTCTGTCTCTCAAAAATAAACATTTTTTAAAAAGAGAGACAAAATGATACGTGCTTTTTCCTCCTTTTTAAATCTGTATTTCTTAGTTTCTTTTTTCCAGTTTTACTGAGGTACAATTTGCAGGGTTTTGATGTGTGTGAGCACCCGTGACACCCTCCGCCAGTCGATATGAACAAAAGCGTGTGCCCCTGCGGTCCTGCCTCCTTCCTCACATGGAGCCTCTGCTTTTTCTCCTCCTTGTCACAACCAGTAATCGTACCTTATTTGTTGGCCTAATATCAGGTTTCCCCCTTACACCGGGTGCCTCATGCCGGCAGGAAGCACATCTGGTTTGTTCTCCACTGGTCCCCAGCCCCTGGCGCCCTGCCTGGCACAAACAGTGGCTGGACAGAGGAAGGAAGGAAGGAGGAAGGCAAGAAAGAAAGGCAGGCTAGCATACAGTGGGCACTTAATAGATGCTTATGGCATGAAATAAGTGGTCCAAGGTGGAAACTTGCAGGGCAGGGCCCAGGGCTCATCATCGCCACTGAATGGGACCAGAAGAGCTGGAACTGACCTGGGGGGCGGGCAGTGGGAGGGGGACTTCATGCATGTCAAAGCCTGCTGCCCGGGCCTCTAAGACAGAAACATCCTGGGCACTTTGCTGTCCCACCTCCCGCAGGCAAGCTGCATACAGGTCAGAGGTAGCCCAGGAGCCGGGAGGGAACAAGACTGCTTCTGGAGCCCACGCCGCCCCGTGGCATGTTATGTACAGAACTAGGAAACCTTGCAGAGGTGAGCTGGGGGATCAGTCACAAGCTCCTGCTGGGTGTTGGAAGCCATCAGGTCTTAGAAGAGTCTCCTTCCCACTAAGCAAGAGTCACCTTGCACGTAGAGTGGAATTACCTCCAAACCCGCCCCAGTTCCATAGGACTCTGGGCACGTCCTGCCCACCGGAAGGTCTCTGCTCCTCCTAAGATGGGAGGCAGTGGGCCACCACATCCCCAAGGGCCATGGCACCCGTGCCCCACAAGGGTGGGGCCTTGTGCTGGAGGGAGCCGGGATTCCCGCAAGGGCAGGGCCCCCTCAAGGCCTCAAATCTGGATGGACTTGGGGGCACTCAGTCTCTGGAGATACAAAAGCCAAGCGGCATCCTGCATGAAGGTCCCCACCCACTCTCCCTCCCAGTGGCAGCTTGGAGCTGAGGGAAGCCAGGCTGGCCCTTGGCTTTCACTTGGGAGCACTCCATTACCAAGCTGACCTCCAGTGCCAGGCAGACCCTGCCCCTGCAGGGTCTCGGGACAACTAGGTCAAGCCTGAGCTTGAAGAAAACTGGGCCCGGAGCGCTCAGGAAGGCACGAGGCAGAATCCAGAGCTCTCCCCCAGAGGAACTGGGGCATTCTCGGCCAAGCTGACATGCCCTCCCCCAACCACGGAGCTGCCCTGCAGAATCCTACAAAATACCTTTGGCTGCATCCGAAATACCGGTCCAGGTAAGCTAGCAGTACAGGTGGAACCCCAAACCCCACCCTCAGTGTCCCAGGCCCCTCAGGAAGGCCAAGGATGAAGACAAAGGCATGTGCTGCCTAGGAGCCCACTCTTCCAAAGGACACCAAGTTCAGGGGGCCCTCTCCAAAGAGCCCTCCACTGAATGGAGGCTACATGGACCACTGTCCTCCCCTTCCACAGTCCAAGACCCCGCTCTTTCCTGAAGCATCTGGACCTCAGAACTCTGAGAAATAGGGGTACGTGGTGGATAGCTAGAGGGCCAGGCCAGGATCTAACTCCCTCCTACCCATATCCCACCCCCAGGACTATTCGATGTCAGGGTTAGATGCACCTCGAACCCCCTTCCCTTCGTGGTAGGGAAGGCTTGGTCCCTGCTGCCCCACCCTTCTCCCCAATACCCAAGAAGCCACATCTTCTCTCTTTAAGGTGTGCACTTTATTGATCTGGTCTCAAGTCAGTGTACAGGGAAGCCCTGACTGCCTGTGCCTCAACCCCACTCCCAGGGAGACCAAAAGCCTTCATACATCTGAAATTGGGGGGGGGGGGGGACAAAAAAGGGGGACCACGATGGCAGACCATTCAAAATAAAACAAAAAGAACAAGTATTAAGGCGAAGATTAAAAAAAATTTGGACTACATAATTTACACCAAAGCAATGTGATCACCCTCGCCTGTGTGGACTTGGGCGAGGACTGGCCCTTCTCCTCAGGGAGAAATGGGGTGGCTTTTGGGAAGGCAAGGGACTTCCTGTAACAATGCATCTCACGGTATTTGGAATGACTATTAAAAAAAAAAGAACAATGTACAGTCAAGGTCCTCGGCCACACCGTAGAACTGTGGGGGTGCTCGCTCCAACCAGCTGCTGTCACCTTCGCCGTTCCAGTTTTTAAATCCTGAGTCAAGCGCCAAAAACAAAAACAAAAAAAAAAACGAAAAAAAAAAACCAAAAAACAAAATCCAAAAACAAAAAAAATTTAAAAAAAAAACCAAAAAAACAAAACCGAAAAACAAATAAAGCCATGCCAATCTCATCTGTTTTCTGCGCAAGTTAGGTTTTGTCAAGAAAGGGTGTAACGCAACTAAAGTAACAGTCCGCCTAGAAGCATTTGCGGTGGACGATGGAGGGGCCGGACTCGTCATACTCCTGCTTGCTGATCCACATCTGCTGGAAGGTGGACAGCGAGGCCAGGATGGAGCCACCGATCCACACGGAGTACTTGCGCTCAGGGGGTGCGATGATCTGAAGAGAGAAGGGGGCGGTCAGCAGCCCCGCAGGTGGAGGGGGCGCAGCCGGGAGAGCCCGCCCCCGGCCCACCCCACGCCAAGCGCCCAGGCCGGCCAGCTCAGGCTGGGCCAGCACCCACCTTGATCTTCATCGTGCTGGGCGCCAGGGCGGTGATCTCCTTCTGCATCCGGTCAGCGATGCCGGGGTACATGGTGGTCCCCCCAGACAGCACCGTGTTGGCGTAGAGGTCCTTGCGGATGTCGACGTCGCACTTCATGATGGAGTTGAAGGTAGTTTCGTGGATGCCACAGGATTCCATGCCTGAGAGGAAACCGAAGCCAGACTTAGCTTCCGGGGTGGCCACAAGGGGGACCCCTCTGAGGGAGGGCCAGGAAGGCCGGCTCACTTACCCAGGAAGGAAGGCTGGAAGAGCGCCTCGGGGCAGCGGAACCGCTCGTTGCCGATGGTGATCACCTGCCCGTCGGGCAGCTCGTAGCTCTTCTCCAGGGAGGAAGAGGACGCGGCGGTGGCCATCTCCTGCTCGAAGTCCAAGGCCACGTAGCAGAGCTTCTCCTTGATGTCACGCACAATTTCCCGCTCGGCGGTGGTGGTGAAGCTGTAGCCGCGCTCCGTGAGGATCTTCATGAGGTAGTCCGTCAGGTCCCGGCCAGCCAGGTCCAGACGCAGGATGGCGTGGGGCAGGGCGTACCCCTCGTAGATGGGCACAGTGTGGGTGACCCCGTCCCCGGAGTCCATCACGATGCCGGTGGTGCGGCCAGAGGCGTACAGGGACAGCACGGCCTGGATGGCCACGTACATGGCCGGGGTGTTGAAGGTCTCGAACATGATCTGTAAGGAGAGGAGCCCCTGTCACGCTCGGCAAACCACCAGAGGCAGCCAGGCCAGACTGGGGACATGCAGAAAAGTGCAAAAACACAGCTAAATGTGCTGGGGATCCCGGGATGGGGATTCACTTCAGACCTACTGTGCACCTACTGAAATACACACTCCAAGGCCGCTTGACAACCAGCCTCATTGGCTTTGTCTCGCAAGCCAGTGTTAGTACCTACACCCACAGCGTTTTATAGCCTCAAACACCTAATCAGAAAGGCAAACACCAGAAAAAGATTCCATCTGGGAAAAAGCAAATAGAACCTGCAGAGTTCCAAAGGAGACTCAGGTCAGAGAAGAAAGTCCTAGGAGAATGGCAGAAGAAAGAACAAGTGAGAAAGGGCACAGAAGAGCAAGGAAGGACGGGGGTGGCCGCCCGCGAGAGGCCAGCGGGCCACTGACCTGGGTCATCTTCTCACGGTTGGCCTTGGGGTTCAGGGGGGCCTCGGTCAGCAGCACTGGGTGCTCCTCGGGGGCCACACGCAGCTCGTTGTAGAAAGTGTGATGCCAGATCTTCTCCATGTCGTCCCAGTTGGTGACAATACCGTGCTCGATGGGGTACTTCAGGGTCAGGATGCCCCTCTTGCTCTGGGCCTCATCGCCCACGTAGGAGTCCTTCTGGCCCATACCCACCATCACGCCCTACGGAGCGAGAGGAGAGGTCAGCGCGAGCCTGGGGCCATCGACCTCCCCCCAACCCCCCCCCCCCCCCCCGCCCCGAGAACCAAGGACAGGGCAGGGCCTCCCCTGCGAAGGGGCCCTCGTGCGTGGTAGCGCCTGTTCCCGGGAGTGGAGGCCCCACCCCCTCCCCAAGTCAAAAGCCCAGGTTGGAGCCCTACCTGGTGCCGGGGGCGCCCCACGATGGAAGGGAAGACGGCCCGTGGGGCATCGTCGCCCGCGAAGCCGGCCTTGCACATGCCGGAGCCGTTGTCGACCACGAGCGCAGCAATATCATCATCCATGGCGAACTGCGGGAAGAGCCTCGCCTGAGTCGGGGGGTCGGGTGGGGCCGCCCCCGCCCTGCCCACTTCCGGCGCGCCGCGGCCTCGAGCCGCCAGGGGGCGCCGGCGCGCGCCCACAACGGGGACAAAGGCAGCTCGGCCGGCAGCGTTATTACCATAAAAGGCAAACGCTGGTTGGAGGCGGCCCCGCGGCGCGCGGCAGGAAGCCAGGCCCCCGCCCCCTCCCCACACCCGGGGCAAGCTCCGCCTCCGCCCCGTTTAAAAAACGCCGGCCGGCCTGGCGCGCGGCGGCCACGCCCGCGGGAGCCGGCGGCGCGGGGAGGAAGTGCGCGCAGGCGCTCTAGCGCCGCGGCGACCCCACCCCTTCCGGCCGGCCGCGCCGCCCTCACCCTGGCCGCGGCTCCGGGCCCCGAGCGCGCACGCGCACGCGCAGCCATGTCCCCAGCCCCCACCCTGCCGGCGGACCCGCCGCGCCCACCCACCCACCGTGCCGCCAGAGCAAGCAAACCGCCCGCTGCCGCACAAAGACCCGCGGCCGCCCTGGCCTGGGCCGCAAGCACCCCGGGGGCGCGCGACGTGAGCGCAGCCCCGGCCCGATCGAGGGGCGCGAGAGCCCCACTGCCCGCGCCCGGCGGCGCTCCCGGAGCGAGGCCGGTGGCCGAGGGGCTCTTCCACCCCGAGAAGGAAGAGGCGCGGGGCCGCCGTGCTCCCGGCCGGCCCGGGGCCTTACCTGAGAGCGGTGTAAACCGGCGGCGGCGACGGAGGAGCGGCGAGGGCGAGGGGCCTGTGCTCGCGGAGTGGACGCGGTCTCGGCTGTGGCTGTGCGTCGCGTCGCCGGGTTTTATAGGGCGGCGCCGCGGCAGCTCGAGCCATAAAAGGCAACTTTCGGAACGGCGTGCGCTGATTGGCCCCGCGCCGCTCACTCACCGGCCTCGCCGCACAGTGCAGCATTTTTTTACCCCCACTCCCCTCCTTTTGCAAAAAAAAAAAAAAAAAAAAGAGGGAGAGAGAGAGAGAGAGAACGAGCCGGGCTGGGAGAGAGCGAGAGCGAGATTGAGGAAGAGGAGGAGAGAGAGAGTTTTGGCGTTGGCCGCACTTGGGTGCTGGGCCCATGGGCCGCCGCCCCTCTGGGCAGTGCCTGGTCCGCCCCGCGTGTCCCCCACCCCGGGACCCTCGGGTGTGGATGTCACATGAGCAGTGAGCGCCCCGGTGGGCAAGGGTCAGCACGGATGCGAGGGTCCCTGGTTGGTGTGGGTGCATGCTTAAAGAGCAGTTGCAGGGGAAGAATTGGTCAACATTAACTCAGCTGCCTAGAAAGCCTGGATTGGGGTGAGGGAGTGGGGGCTCTGGCTGGGAGTGCTCAGCTTGCTGAGTTAGGGACATTACCACTCAGACCTGGGCTGAGGAGTAGGTATGGCGTGGGGGAGTCAGCGGGCTTGTGGCCACTCACTCGACCGGGCCTCAGAAACAGGACAGGCAGCAAGAGCCAGGGGCTGGAAGTTCCCCGTGAAGAGGGCTCCAAGCCTCCCCTGCCGCAGGCCTGGACGGAGGTGGGCTCTGTAGAGCAGAGACACTGTTCCCATGGAGCCAGGCTGCTTCTAAGAGCTGCCTGGTCACACCCAGCCAAGGCCAGGCCAGAGCCGTTAGCCTGTGACCCAGGCAGCTGCTGGCGAAGGCAGGCAGGGGTGCCCGGCACGGCTCTGGGGCCTGGGGCCCACCATCCATCGTCTGTGTGTCATGTGTAGCCGCAGCTGAACTGTCCTGGACCATCTGGAGGCTGTTGAGCACTGGGGAAGGACCCTTAATGCCCCCAAAGACGAGTTAGGTTGAGGGGGGGCGGGGTGGTAGGGACAGTAGGTGAGGACCAGCTGCCCTCAGACAAGACCCTCTTCATGTCACCTTTTCCTGCCCCAGGTCCCTCCACCAAACATTGGGCAAGACCTGGGTGCCCAGAGTGTTCTGGATGGTTCCCTGCTCCGAGAGCAGCCAGTCTGGGCAGGCAGAGCCTGTACCCAGATGGTGGCCAACAATGATCAGCGTGTGGCAGACGGAGCCAGCGCCCACGGGACCCCAGAGTGGCATCTGGCTCAGCCTAGAGGACCGCGTACCTCCTTGGAGGTGGTGACAGGAAGCTGACTTTTCACACGGAAAACGGGAAGGGTGGTCCGGGCAGGGGTGCTAGCCTGTAGCCACTGGTCTCTCTTTCTGGGCACCCTAGGGCACACACAGTAGGTGGTCCTGAAGCCTGTGTTGAAACCAGTGAACCATTCGTCCATATATGGATGTGGAATCTGTGGCCGGAGAAGAGGTGGCCTGGTCCTGCCCACTATAGGTGGCTGGTGGCAGGGCACTTTGGAAGTCGTGGAGGCCCCAGCCAGGTGGGAAGGGTGACCAGTACCCAGCATGCAGCAGAACCATCAGGCTCAGAGCTGTGCCCCCGCATCCCCAGAGAACTGCCACGGGGACTGGCTCCCCTATCACCGCTCCGGGCTTGGGGGATGTTCCTAGCCAGTCCACTCCCTGCCTCCCGGGGACTGCCCTGTCCCCGGCCTCGTATCTCTCAGTCGTGGGCATCTGGCCAGCCAGTTGCCTTGGGGCCTGCCAGGCCTGCGTTTCAGGGGCTGGGGAGCAACCCTCTTTCTGCCTGTTGGTGAGGGCTGCTTGTGGCCATTCACCGAGCCCCGAGGGGTGCTGGGCAGGCTGGGACTGGGGCGACAGGGCAAGGGATGGGCAACTCTAGGGTGGTTTCCGGCAGCTACGTGGGGCAAAGAGCAGGCCTTCTCCATAACCAGGGCCTGTGCTGTCACCTCACCTCCTCTCCACCAGGGGTGGGCCACGGGGCAGGAACACCAGCCCAACCTGACCTGGGACCGAAACGCTCCCCGCCCCGTGTCTGCAGCAGCCATTTCCTGATGCTCTCCTACACGTCCTTCAAGGCCCATCGCAGAAGGCCCGTCTCCCCTCTATGGGGGAGCCCTTTAGCATCTGCAACCTACACTGTCCCTCCCACTTAAGACCACTGCACTCGGCCTCCTCCACGGACCGTGAGCCCTGGCACCCACCTCTTCCTGCCAGACCCTCCCCAGGGCCACTGCTGGAGTATTCTCAGCCTTCCCAAAGGACCCTGGGAAGAAGATGGAGGGTTGAGAGGGGGGCTGGGCCACAAGCCTAGGGGGAGGGGAGGAGAAAAAGAGGAAGTGAAGCGGGCAGGAGGAAGGGGGAGGAGACCTGCCGGAGAGGAAGTGAACAGGTTCTTCGCTTGGGAACTTTGTCCTTGCAGGGAGTTTTCAGAGCTGTCACTGACGGCTGCACAGTCCCCGAGCCTTAGCCTGGCTCAGCCAATGGGGACCTCACCTGCTTTCTGGTGTTTTTTTTTTTTTCCCCCTCTTGTGGTTCCCCCACCTGGCAAGGCGTCCCAGCAGGGGACATTTACAGCCCTCCTAAAGGACCACTCCCTGGCCCTCTCTAGAGAAATGGCCACGCTGCCAGGTGAGGACCCCAACTCCCACTTCTCAGAGGAAGAAAGCAACGTGTAGCTGAGGAGGGATGTGTGGCCTGTGGACTTTGGCTCTGGGAGAGTGGAGACACCGGGCCCAGAAGGTGATCAGTGACGGCGAACTGGTGGATGAGGGCATGGGACACTCTAGCAAACACACATCCTCTCTACAGATGAGGAAACTGAGGCAGGACTGCAGTCCAGCATGAAGGACACTAGGTGCAGGGCCCCTGGGGAGCCTCACGCTGCCCCTCCCTGGTAGATTGTCCTGTGGAGTGTCCCCAGGGACTGGGTCCAAAGGCTGTTCCAAGGTCTGAATTCTTGGATTCTACCTCCTCCTGGGTGCTTATCTCCTAGGGCCCAAAGAGGACAGCCACCAGCCTTTGGTCACATAACAATTGGTCCTGAGGCCCCTGTCCGGCTGCCCCTTTCCCCTGCCCTCCTCCCCTGCTCGTAGGGTAGTCTCAAAAGGAGATTGTGGACCTTGGGATTCCTGAGGGACTGGGCTTGGGTTTCCTGTGCCTCCTGCCCGACTTTTCCTTTGCCTCAGGGCCAGCTCTTTGGGATGCCCCCTCCAGGAAGCCTGCCATGATTGCCTCCTTCCTCTACCCTATCAACCGTAGCTTTCCTGCTCAGGGGAAAGAAACAACCCAGCCAGGGATCACACAGCTAGGGCACAGCCAGGAGCCAAACCTCCTGCATCACGGGGCTCTTGCCTCCAGTGCACCAGCACCAACCGGCCAGGCCCTCTTCCAGAGTGGAATAGCACCAGGGCACTGTTTTGAGCAACACCCTGAATCAAGCAGGTGTGATCCCTGAGACAGACCTCAAATGAGAGAGCGAAAGAGAACACGCTCCCTCTGCCACCTACGAAGGAAAGCAGCGGGTCTCCTCAGGGAGGGGGGAGCTTCTTAAAGGGCAGTCAAGGAGCACCCCCTCGCCGCCGCCTCCCCTCCCCCCCAGGTGAGCAGCCAGCTGATGGGGCTCCCATCAGGAGACAGGAGGGCTGGGCTGGGCCCTGTGTATTCTCCTGGGCAGCAGCCAGGGCCTTGGTCCCCACCCAGGCCTGGCCTCTAGCCAGAGTCTCCTAGGGCCTCAGCCTGCTCAGGGCTATCCCTGCTCCCCGACAATCATCCCGCCCCCCCCCAAGGGGGATCCCCGCCCTGGAGCCGCTGGGAACTTCTGACACTTCTTGGGAGAGTTTTAAAAAATCCTTAAAAATCACCGCCTTTCTTCCTGTGCCCCAGGGCGCACGACACCGACAAAGGCCAGGCCCTCCTGGGAAGTTCCCAGCCTTGCTCACTTGACTTAATTTGCAGAAACAGAAGGCGAGGCTCCCTGGACTCCCCCACTACACGCACCAGCCAAGGCCCTTCTTCTTGCCCCCGACCTGACCCGCTGCTGGGAAGGCTTGCTGTCCCCGTCCCACAGATGAGAAACCCAGGCGACCCACACAGACCCTGAGTGTTGACAGGGAGCTGGCCCGTGGGAGCCACAGACCCTTCCAGGCGAACTGGGGAGTGTGGGGAGACTGGGGCGTTCCCACGTCCCCCGCAGTTGTCCTGGGAGGGTCTTGAGGCCCACGTGCCTGGAGAGGGAGCTGATCTGCCCAAAGCCACCTAGAGACCAAGGCAGGCAGCCTTCGGATACCCTGGGGGGTGGGCAACACACCCAGTGGGAGTCACAGGGACAGGAGGTGCCACACAGACCTTGCACTTTGGGCCTCTGACCCTGGGCTGTGATAAAAGGCAAGGGGCATCTGACACCCAGGGCGTCCGGAGCAGTGTGCTGGGGTCTGCGGTCCTGGCCCCGGGGCCCCAGCACCCAGGGGTGTGGTCAGTGTTGGGGCTCAACCCCTTCCTGGCCGGGTGGACTTCTCCCTGCTACTCTCCTATGGGGCTCTGGGGGTGCTAGAATGGCTGAGGAGCTGGGGGAGGGGAGGGAGGGAAGGAGGGAAGGCCGACCCTCCTGGAGGGCCCAAGGAAGTGAAAGGGGAACGGAGAAGGGGGAAGGAGGTGCTGGAAAGTGTGGGTGGGCAGGGCCGCTGACTCAGAGGCCAGGCACACTCACCTCAGAGCCAGGCCTGGCCTCCCCGGTCCATGAGAGTCCCTGAAGGCCTGCCCTGACCAGAGCGGCACCACACAGAAACCTCGCCTCTCCCCTGCCGGCTGAGCTGGAATCTCCCCATTTCTCAGACTAGCAAACTGAGGCCAGCGACCACAAGACTTGGCTCTGCAGTTAAGAGCACACTGCTGCCGGACCGCCACACCGCCGGTGGGCAGTGGTAAAGCCAGCCAGGCTCTAAGGCTGTGCTCAGCCACCCTGCCTGGCCGTGGGGTACAACACGGGGCTCCACGTGGGGCACTCCCCAGCTGTCGCCGCTTCTCCAGCCTCGGGGCCTGGGGCCCATCCAAGTGGAAACCTGATCAGTCATGGCCACGTAGCTGCGTAACTAGGCCCTGCCCAGCCAGAAATCTCGGCTGCTGCTGGGCTCGCCAGCAACCTGAGCCGGCTCTGTGTCTGGGCTTCCTGATGTCTCCCAGTGCCTGGCCCCGTGCCAGCTGCTGGGGACCCGGGGGGCCCCCTGGCCTGCACTGTCCACTGGGGATGCAGTCCTGACACGATGAGATTGGTCCTGTGCTAGCCCAGAGAAGAGGCATAGGTCTCGGGCTTGGGTTGTGATGGCTCAGGTAGAGAAGGGGTTTCCCCTGTAGAGTGGCCTCTGTTGGGGGCCAGGAACAGCGGCCAGGGCTCCCAGTCCCCTCGTTTCCCGGATCACTAGGGTATCATTTGGGCTATCTCATTAAGTCAACGCGACTGCTGAGACCCCTGGCGTTGGGGATGACAGTGGAGGGAGTGACACACAGATGTGCTCACAGCGGTGACCCAGAATGTGCAGTGATGGTGCCTTCTTACCATAGCCGGAGTGAAAAGAGCCCAGAGCAGGTGGGGAACCCCAGGAAGGAGTGCAGCCTCCTCCCTGCTCCATGAGGCCCCGCAGAATGGCCGGCTCAGCACAATGTCTTCTGGGGACCCCAGTCTTTCCTTCTTGGAAACACTTTCAGGCTTTGCGCTAAGGAAGATCGTGTTCTGTCGCTCACCCATCGGATGCCCTTGGAAAGTGACTCAGCATCTCTGGGCCCAGGGTCCGCAAGACCACATGTGGATGGCATTGTCTGGGTGGGCCTTTCAGCAGCTTGTCGTGGACATCCTTGAAGCCGGCCACCACCCAGCTCCTTAACAAAAGAGAAACCAAGGCCCAAAGACGGACAGAGGCTGGCCCAGCGTCACACAGGTTATGTGGCAAGTCAGAGCCCAGGCCTGGAAGGCTGGAGGTCTGCACTTTGTGTGCCGCTGGGAGGGCTAAGCAGGTCTGTTGTGAAGGCTACAGGACCCTGCTCCCCTTGGCTAAGAGGGATGACAGCTCTGGGGCACCTGGGTGGCTCAGTCAGTTGGGCATCCAACGCTTGATTTGGATTCAGGTCGTGATCTAACGGTTCGTGAGTTCGAACCCCGTGTTGGGCTCTGTGCTGACAGCTCAGAGCCTGGAGCCTGCTTTGGATTCTGTGTGTGTGTGTGTGTGTGTGTGTGTGTGTGTGTGTCTCTCTCTCTCTGCCCCTCCCTTGCTTGTACTCTCTCCGTTCTCTGTCTCTCTCTCTCAAAAATAAATATTAAAAAATCAAAAAGAAATAAATAAAAAGAAACAAAAAAGAAACAGTGACAAGGGTCCAGTGCTCCTATCGACGTGGCTAAGTCAATTGTGTGTCGGTGGCCTTGGGCAAGTTGCTCTCATCACATGCATAGTCGCAGAGCTGCAGGGAGGGAACAGAAACGCTGGGCCTGCCCAGAGTGAGTACAGGGTGGCCACACCATGGTGACCTTGGGCCGGGCATATTGTGTCTCTGTGGCATGAAGGCCGTACCACCTCTTCTTCCCAGGCTTGAGGGCTCCAGGCAGGGGAGGGGCCGCCAGCCCTCCCTTGGTTCTCTCCCTGCTGGGCCAGCTCCAGGGAGGTGAGGGAGGGAATTGCTGGGAAAGACCCTTCACCCTGCCCCCTGCCCTGCATGTGTGTGTGTGTGTGTGTGTCCCTATGTGAGCCCACAAGACAAATCCAGGTCTCTCCCTGGTCCCTAGGCTTGTCACACACAGAGCAGGACCCTGGAGGGCTGGGTGGTGGGGAGGAGGAAGCTGGGGACTACCACCTTCTCCTTGATGTCCTTTTGGATTGTTTTTCCACCAGAGAATACTGGCATGGCCTTCGGGCAAGGAGGGGAGAGGGAAGGGGGTGGGGGAGTGAGCAAAAGACCGTAAAGAACTTGAAACAAGAAGCCAGCCAAATCTCCAAATCACCGGCAAAGATACAAAAACATGCTCAGGGCGCCTGGGTGGTTCCGTGTGTTAAGCATTTGACTTTGGCTCAAGTCAAGATATCAGGGTTCAGAGCCCCCCGCTGGGCTCTGTGCTAACAGCTCAGAGCCTGGAGCCTGCTTTACATTGTGTGTCTCCCCTTCTCTCTCTGCCCCTCCCCTGCTCATGCTCTGTCTCTCCCTCTCAAAAATAAATAAGTGTTAAAAAATTGAAAAAAAAAAAAAAAGATGCTTAACATCATGGGTCGACGGGAAATGCAAATTAAAACCACACGGAGACGCAGCCTCCTACCCCCAACGGGGGACATGAGAAGGACTGGCAATCCAGGGGTTCCTGGGGACGAGCCACCCTCAGTCCGCGCTGGGATTTCCACAACCGCTTTGGGAAACTTTGAGAATGTGCTTAAAATATCACCCGGCGATTCCTCTCCTAGGTATTTATCCACGAAAAACGAGGTCACGTGTCCAGCAAAAGACACCTGCGGACACGTCCCTACAGACTCACATGTGATGTGTATGCACATAACGTACATTTATCAAAGTCCCAAATGTACATCGGCAATGGCACAGGAAAACAAGGTGTGGTGCGCTCCCGCACTGGCGTAAACTCCCGTCCTGCTCAACACCGGGAACCTCCAGAACGTCCCGATGAACAAAAGAAGCCAGACCCAAGCAAGAGTGGATTCCGTGTGATCTGGTGTTCACAGAGTTTAAGCACAGGGGTGTGAATCTGTGCTGAAGTCAGGAGGCTGGCTTGCCCTCTGGGGAACTAGTGACTGAAAAGGGCCCGAGGGACCTTCTGGGAGTCGCAAATGTCTCTAGATCTGGGTGTCTGGGTGCCGGGCCGGGTATTCGGTTTGTGGCAATTCATGCAGGTGTCCACTAAGAATGTGTGCACTTTCCTAAGATGGCTCACCCCTGCCAGCTTCATCTCACACTCTGGGCACTCAGAGCACTAAACTTCTGCCTGCCTCAGGGCCTTTGCACGTGATGTTCTGTCTGTAATGGACCCTTCTCCTGCACCCTCTTTTTGCCTCTTTAAATTCTGCTTATCCTTTTTTTTTTTTAAGTTTATTTATTTTGAGAGAGACACAGCATGAGTGGGAGAGGGGCAGAGAAAGGGAGAGAGGGAGAATCCCAAGCAGGCTCTGCACTGTCAGTGAAGAGCCCGACATAGGGCTTGAACTCACAACCCGTGAGATTATGACCTGAGCCAAAGTTAAGAGTTGGATGCTTAACCCATTGAGCCACCCAGGTGCCCCTGCTTATCCTTTAAGGCTCAGTGTAAAGATCACCTCTTCTAGGAAGTCCTCCCTGATCTCTAGACAAGGGCAGGGCTCCTGCACCTCCTACATTTCTTTGTCACGCTCATCACCACTGATGATTCAGTGCATCTGTGTGATGACAGGTTTACTTTCTCCTTCCAGGCTCCAAAGGCAGGGACCAGGTCTGTTTTGGTCACTGCAGGATCTCAGTTCATGGTGCGTGGTTAGTGAAGTTTTCAGTTTCCGTCTGCAGATGGAAGGAAGGAAGGAAAGAGGGAAGGAAGGGAGGAAGGGAGGGACCCAGTTGTCTCCAGAAGGGACAGAGGACTGGATGTGTTGTCTCTTGAGGGTGTGAGCATCCTGTCCCAGGAGGGTGTGGGCACAGCCCTGGCAGGCGTGATGTCCCAGGACTGCCAAAGCTGATGAGGAATAGGCTTAAGGAGGAGGGGCTGGGCCACCTTAGGGCTCACACCTTCCAGAGGATGTCGGGCCGGAGGGGGGGTGTCACAGGAAGTCCTCAGGTCTCCGGGCTGTAGCTGACTCACCCAGCCTCTGACAACAGTCAAAAGTCAGACTCCAGCCTTGTTCTCCAGGGATCCCCAGGGGGGACCACCGTCTGACATCCTGAATGTGTGAGGGGCTGACCTGGAGATGAGTCTGGCAAGGCTGTCTGGCAGAGAGGTCTTTGTGGCTGGGCCTTGACGTCTGAGTAGGAGACAATCTGGGGAGGTCTTGATACAAGCGTACGTTGGGGGGACCGGAAGCCTCCCATGTGGCCGGCACTTTGGAAACTGAGTCTGTAGAAACCTCAGTGGGGAGATCCCTTCTGGCCGACACCCAGTAGAGCACAGGGAGGCTCCCAACTGAGAAAGAGCCCAGTTGAAGCGGGTTCAGTGCATGAGGTGGGGGGAACCCACGTAGCACCGCCTTCCTCTCTATGCCCTGTTCCTCCCAGGACACGACTTGGGGGAAAGGAGGTCAGAGCGGGCTGTCAGTTCTCACCCCTCGGGAGAAACGTACTGGGCCTTGAATTCAGGTTCCGTTGTACAGATGGGGAAACTGAGGTGGCCATGGACGGAACCTAAGCTCACATACCTGGGTTAAGCTTGGATTCGGGAGCCCACAAGGGCAAGAGACAGGCTCTCCTGGGGGTTGGGTGACCCACACACACAAATAACTGCCACGCTGTAGGGCCCAGCCCTGGCGGGGCGGGGGCGGGGGGGTGCCCCGGGAGACCCGCCAAAGAACTTGTTGGAAACTGGGAACCAGAACCTGAACCAGGCCTCCCAGGTGACAGCTGCAGGGCCTCTATGCTTCCTCTCCCTCGAGCTGGCCTCATCAGCCCCAGCCCCGGCAAGGAGAAGGAAAGCAAGCGGCAGGGGCCACACAGCCAGAACGTGTAGCATTGGAACTCAGCCAGGAGGTGGGAAAACGCTTCCTAAGCCGGAGATCACTGACACCCACAACGTGCAACGACCGGGGCAGGCATGCTTCAGAGCAGGAGCCTAAACTTGGGCGCCGGGACTTTGTCCTGCAAGCATGATGGGCGGCTACAGAGGGTGTAGGAGCAGGAGAGGGGCAGGGCCAAACCTGATGCTTCAGCAGAAAGTTCTACGTAGTTTGTACTAGAAATACCAGAGTTATCTGGTATTCACTCCCCTGGATGAAGTGAGGTGATGAGCCCCTAGTTGGGACGACTGTGCCTTCACAATCATGCTCTTCCTGAGATGCTCTTCCTGAGCCCCTGGCGGCCGGCCCTGTCCTCCTCACTCCCCATCAGATGCTCCTGGAGGCAGAGGCCTAGATGGTTCCCCAAACCCAGGTGAGGCTCAGAGGGTTGAGGAGACATGCCCAAGGTCACACTCAGTTAGGGAAAGATGGTGAGATGGGCATGTCTTCCTTCTCCATGACCCTGAGCAAGTCACTTTACCTGGAAGGGTCTCAATCTCACTGTCAGAATAGGGGTGAGGGGTGCCTGGTGGGGCTCAGTCAGTTGAGCGTCTGACTTCACCTCAGGTCCGTGGGTTCGAGCCCCGTGTCAGGCTCTGTGCTGACAGCTCAGAGCCTGGAGCCTGCTTCGGATTCTGTGTCTCCCTCTCTCTCTGCCCCTCCCCCACTCGTGCTCTGCCTCTCTCTCCCTCTCAAAAATATACAAACATTAAAAAAATGAAAATGGGGGGGCTGCCAGAGGATGGAACCAGAGGGGGTGTTGAGGGGGGTCGCTGGCTGGCTCAGTCATCAGTAGAGCATGTGACTCTTGATCTCAGGGTTGTGAGGTCAAGCCTCATGTTGGGTGTAGAGATTACTTACAAAATCGAAGAAAAGAAAAGAAAGAAAGAGAAGAAAGAAAAAGAGAAAGAAAGAAAAAGAAGGAAAGAATGAAAGAAGGAAAAAAATAAAAAGAAAGAAGGAAGGAAGGAAGGAAGGAAGGAAAGGAAAGAAAGAAAGAAAGAAAGAAAGAAAGAAAGAAAGAAAGAAAGAAAGAAAGAAAAGACAGGCGGAGGGAGGGGGAGAGAGAGAGAGGAGGAAGGGAGGGAGGGAGGGAGGGAGGGAGGGAAGAAGAAAGAAACTACATGGAGGTGCTGGGCTGGAAAAGGTTCACTCTTGTTCCCAGGGAAGCACTGGGGGGGGCAGTCGCCTGTCTCTAAGGCACCTGCCAGCTTTGGGGAGGGAGCAGGCAGGGTGTAGGGAGGAGGAGAAGGGTGTCCATGGACCAGCTGAAGAACTGAGCTTCCTGGCCTTGACTCTCGCCCACTCCCAGGGGCCCCCTGAGCAGAGGGCAAAGAGCAAAGGGCAGGGGCTAGAGTCTGGCCTCTCCCTGTCCTCCTGGGGCCACTTGTAGACATTATCTAGGCTTAATCATGACAGCTGCCTTTCCCTGAGGGTGCCCTGGGTGTGGTGCCAGCCTTCCAGCTCAGCATCTGTAAGCACCCCCTCACCTGCTCCCCCCCCCCCCCCCATGAAACGTCACCCTGGGCCCGGGGGCAGGTATCAGTCATAGAAAACTAAGGCCTAGAGAAGTTTAGCACCACCCACACTTAGGTCTGGCAGACCCCCAGAGGAGGCGGTGACTGTACAGGTGTCCCAGCTTTGCAAGGAGCCCGACCACAGTCCCCGGGCCCTGCTGCAGCGCTGTTATCTGACCCTCAGCTCCTGAGGCCTCGGAAACTCTCTTCGAGGCCCGGGAATTTCTGGGGGACTCAGGAGAATCACAGCCCGTCACAGGCCACTCACCACTCACAGGACCCCCTAGGGTATATACCTGGGACGGCATCCAGGCCCAGGGTCCTGTTCAGGGTTCACGTGACCCAGGGCTGAAAAGCAGAACCTTTGCACCAACCTGGGCCTACGGGGCTGTCTCTGGGCCTCGGTGTGCTCATCCGTACTATGGAGGCGGGTGGCCTCAGACCAGCGTCCGGGGCCCCCAGGCGGACCCCGGACCACCCGCACGGGATGGGGCACAACACCGGGTTCTCAGAATCCCACAGTCGGCGACGCGGTCCCGCCCAGCGGCCAGGACAGCAGGAGGCGGAAGCGAGGGTAGAGGAAGGTTCTCTCCGCTGGGAATCTGGGTCCACACAGCGGGTGTCCAGACAGAGGCCCACCCGCTCCCAGGTTGGGAGGGGGGGTAGGCGTCTCGGTCTGGGCAAATCAGCGGGTGGAGGGCGCGTCCGAACACCCCAGGGAGGCAGCTGCCTGGGGACCTCCCGAGGCCGGCGCGGTCCAACCCGTTCCCCAAGCCTTCCAGCCCGGGGCGGGGCGGCCGGCTGGGCCTCGGGGGTCCAGGCCCCGCCTCCGCCCAGGGCCCGGGCGCTGAGGGGTGGGGTGGGGGTGCCATTATCTGGCGCGGCCAGGCCCGCAAGGCTCAGGCTCACGTGGCCGCGGCTCCTGGCCTCCCAGGTCTCAGGGCCGCGGCGCGGGCGGGCAGATAAGCCGGGCGCTCCCAGAGCCTGGCCGGCGCGGGCCGGGCCGGGCCGAGCTCCCCGCGGGCCCCCCCCACCCCCCTCCCGGCCGGCCCGGCCCACTTGGCCCAACTTCCTCTCCATAAAAGGCGAGGTTTGGGAGCGCCCGGGGAGGGGGCGTTGGGCTCACACGTGGGGCCCGGAGCTTTGCCGGGGCCGCCCCCCCGCGTCCTCCGGCCCTCCCCCCTCGCCCCTCCCCCGGAGCCGCCTCGCCCCTGCCCCTGGCGTCCCGCGGACCACCATCCCGACCTCGCTCTCCTCCTCCGGCCCGGCCCTGAGCGCCCCGCACTCTGTCCCCACTTGGCCTTGCAACGGCTCGAGGCCCCCCACAGCCGGGCGGGTCCGCGGAGGGCGGGGTCGGGCATCTAGGAGCGTCGGGAAGACCAGCGGGACCGGGGGTCACCCTGTAACTCGGCTCCGTGCGGATGCAGACGAATCGTACTGGCGGCGGACTGTAACGTGCATTTTAATACCTCTAGAGCTTGGGGTGCCTCTTCCCGATTTTACGTGTTCGCCCAGCTCGCCTGTGGCCTTGGGCGCACGTTACGTCTGCGCGCAGCCTCAGTTTCCCCGTCTGTTAACCCGGGGAGAGGCTTCTCCTCTGCTGGGTTTGCGCGACTGTAAACCGCAGCGCCCGCCGGGCCCGGCGCGGGGCTGGAGCAGAAGCGGGCAGGGGGCGGAGCCGTCTCCCGCCCGCACGCCCCCCTCGCTCCTCCGGGGGAGACCCCGCACGGCTGCGTTGAGGGAGAGGGGAAGTGGGCGCCGAGAGACAAACAGTGGGTGCTCAATAGATGCAGCGCTGCCCCACCCCCACCCCGCCCCTCAGGGTGAGTCATCCCTGTCCTGGCCCTTTGCCGAGGGTGGGGGGGCGGGTAGGGCCATCGGGTGCCATCTGGCTCCACCCCCGCCGGGCTAGGCGACCTCGCCAGGGCTCCGCTCCTCTCCGGGCCTCAGTTTCCCCTTGCTAAAGTTCAGGGCAGGGCTGGCGCAGGCCGGCTGGGGGCCGCGGGCACCCCCGCGCGGCCCCGGCCACGTCCGCTGCCCACGAGGCCGCCATAAAAGGCAAGCGGCCGCAGGTCGAGCAGCCAAAACTTAGTCATCCGGCCCGCGGGCCGCCCGGCGCGCTGCGCGCAGCTTCCCTCCCCGAACTTCCCGTTTTCCGAGGGGCCCGGGGAGGGGGCCGAGGTGCGGCCTGGTCTTTCGAAACGCCTGGGCTCCGAATGGCTGGGGGCTTGGCCCGGGGGCGTCCCAGGCTGGCGCTTTCATCCCGGAGCTGCGGGTCAGCGCGGCGCCTCCAGAAGACGCCTGCGAGGGAGGCCCAGGCTGCTGCCCGGATAAATCTCAGCCAGCTGCCCCGGGGGTGGGGAGAACAGTGCGGTGCGGCCATGAGCCCGTCGGTGCATCGCCAGAGCGTCTGGGCCGAAACCACCCAGCGAGCGTCGCGGGAGCAGGGCTGGGTCAAGGGATACGGGATGCAATTCAGTGCAACGTAAGGGACAGCTCGAGCTGCAGTCGCTGGTCCGTGCATGGACCTCGGCGGCCCCCTCGTGCTGTCTGGGTCTCGGGTTCCATTTACAGGCAATCAGGACAGTGGCTGTCCAGAGGTGGGGGGGGGGGGGGCAGGGGCAGGAGGCTTGCTGGAATGGAATTGTACCCTGGACTAATTAGGGTGGTGGCCTTAGGGCTGTACACGCAGGATTGGGCTGTCCTATCAAGGTCGCTGACCTCCACTGTAGGTAAATTATACCTCAATTCAGAACTGTAAAAAAAAAAAAAAAGAAAGAAAGAAATGCACACGCAGGGCACGCCCATACATTGGTTAGGGATGTCTACAAAGGTACAGGGAAGGAGTCGTTGCTGCCGCCTCGGGGTGGGTGGGAAGGAGAAACGTGGAACGCCGGGTGTCTTCTGATTCTGATATCCTGTATTTCTTTCAGAAAACAGAGCTGAAGAAAATACGGTGAAGTAATGCCTGGGTCCGGGAGTACATTATGTTCCTCTCTGTCCTTTCCTGTGTATTTGAAATATTTCACACTTTTCACGAAGAAAGGGCGAAAGCACCGTGGCTGGGAATCGGGACACACGGTGGTCAACCTCTTTGACCCTCGGTTTCTTCTTCTGTACAAGGGGGCAATCAATAATCCCTTTGGGGGAAAGCGTATTGGGTGTTAGCTGCAAAGAGCGAGCCCTAGGCATGCAGTAGGTGCTCAGCAAAGGGGTCTGTTTGGGGCTCCCCTTTTCCTAAGCCCACCTTCCCCCCAGCAGGCAGGACTTGCTATAGGGTGAAGGGCCAGGGTGGGAAGGTCTTCACCTCACAGCTCCATTAGGCCGGTGGCCTGGCCTGGCCTGGCTGGGAAGGCTTGTGTTTCTGACAAATGGGGCCAGCCAGCCCCATGCCCTGCCTGTCCCATCCTGTCCTGACTGTCCTGTCCCCGGGGCCAGGGTCACTCTAGGTGAGGCTCAGGGCCAGTATACTAGCAGGACACAGGCCAGCAGGTCACCTGGCCTCGGATTCCAGGTGGCCAGATCCTCAGGAAGCCACTGGGGGTGGTGAGGGCCCAACAGGGATGGTGGGTGCCAGCCAGTCAGCACTGTTAGGGACACAGAGCCCAGAGAGCCCCAGAGGTCTGTGGGCAACCACGGCCAGCAGGAAGGAAGGGAGGAGAGTGCAAGGTTAAGAAAGTACATCCAGGAAGGGAGAGGGAAGAGAAAGCAAAAGCCTGCATTTCCTCTCACTACTTTTGACCATCTGTACATGGGCACTGCACCCGGCTCTCTGGTGAAAGTCTCCCATGACCCTGAGGGGGAACGGAGACCCCCCCCCCCCCCCGCCAAAGCCAGCACGGTTAAATGACGAGGCCAAGGTGACCCAGCTAAGAAAGGCAGGGTCTGGGGGAGTGTGAGCAAGAGAGATTGACGGACGTGTGGCCAGGGGACAACAGGGCCCTTGCTAGGAGGTGTGCTGCAGCTCTAGGGAAGGGGAGGCCGAGGGAGTGGGGAAGGAGGGGTAGGGGACTGAGAGCAGTAAATGACAGCTGGCTGGGGCTGGTCTGAAGGCCGGACTGGCTGCAAGAGACGCCTCTCGGGTGCCCTCTAGTGGGGACATTCTCCTCCCTGGCGAGGCGGATCTGTGTGTCCGCATTCCATGCTTCAGGGAGTGACCGCCTTCTCCCCGTGTTACCCAGCCCATCATAGACACCCCCATCCAGAGCACCTCTTTTCTCAACGCTCCCTCACCTCCTCAGGCTCTGCCTCACTCCAGGCCTTGCTGGACAAGAAGAGGCCGTGGGAAAGCATCAGATGGCAAGAGGACCCAGCCATCATTCGCCCACCAAAAAGTCTGGCTGCAGCCTCCCAGCAGCCCTCCCAGGGGAGACATCTCTCTCTCCTCCTTTTTTAGACAAAGGGAAGAAAAACCCTGAGGTCTAGAGGGTGCACAGGCACCCCCTTTCTCATGCACATGGTCTCATGCTCTGAGTCTGGACATCTGGGAGCTGTGGCCCCCCTTCCCCCGCCTGTGGGCAGAAGAGCCCCTCCTCTGGTATCTGGGGCCTCTAACCTTCCTGGCAGACTCTGTAACACCCTCGGCTGAAGGGACCCTCTCGAAGGCTCCACATCCCCAACCCCCTCTGCAGCCTTCTGCCTTAGAATGAGGGTCAGGGGGTGCCTGGGTGGCTCAGTCGGTTGAGCGTCCGACTTCAGCTCAGGTCATGATCTCATGGTCTGTGAGTTCGAGTCCCGCATCAGGCTCTGTGCTGACAGCTCAGAGCCTGGAGCCTGCTTCCGATTCTGTGTCTCCCTCTCTCTCTGCCTCTCCCCTGCTCATGCTCTGTCTCTCTCTGTCTCAAAAATAAAGACATTTAAAAAAAAAAAAAAAAAGAATGAGGGTCAGATTCCAACATGTCCCAGGTGCTTAGAAGTCAAGGTTGACCCTGGAGAAAATATACTCCAAATGAATGACAAATGCTGCTAATTTCCAATAGGAACCTAGGGATCGGAGTGGAGATGTTAGGCCCTCACAGCGGACTGTGACACTGCATTGGGCCAGATTTATGGGTTTGAGCGGCGCCCCAGAGAGTCGGAATGTAAGGTGGAAAGGCCCCCGACAGTTTGCTAGGTCTGTAGACTGAAGTTTCAAGCAACCCATCAGTGGCCTGCATTCAGTGAGGCAGACTTTCGAGAACTTTCCCAGTGGGGTGGAAGTGGAAAGTCCAAAGAGAGTCACTTATCATGTGCTACCCACACGCTTTTAGAAATACGTCGGTAGGGGCACCTGGGTGGCTCAGTGGGTTAAGCAGCCGACCTCGGCTCGGGTCATGATCCCACGGTTCCTGGGTTCTAGCCCCGCATCACGCTCGATGCTGACAGCTCAGAGCCTGGAGCCCACTTTCAATTCTGTGTCTCCCTCTCTGCCCCTCCCAAGCTCGCACTCTGTCTCTCAAAAATGAATAAACGTTAAAAAAAATGTTTTTAAAAGAAATGTATTGGCGAAGCAGCGGCTTCATCCCTGTGTGGGTACCTTCTGTGGGCTGGCATCAGCCACTGACGTTCCACTGGGCTGGGCTCCTGATCTCAGGGGGCTGGCTGGGGCACCCCGACTGGCAGAGGCTGAGTGGGAACTCTTAAGCCTCAGAGACCAGGTGGCTGGATCACACAGAGATGGAGTGGTTTCCACGAGGTACTGATCTGCCGTTTTGATGGAGGCTAACCGATCCTGATGTTCTTGGGAATGAAGGAGCTGGTGCCACTGAAGTGTCACTTGAGGCGGACAGCTCTGTCGCTCAAGCGTCCGACTCTTGATCTTGGTTCAGGTCATGATCTCACGGTTCGTGAGTTCAAGCCCCATGTGGGGCTCCGGGCTGACAGCACCCGCATGGAGTCTGCTTGGGATTCTCTCTTTCTCTCTCTCTCTCTCTGCACCCCGCCCCCTGCTCTCTCTCTCTCTCAAAATAAATAAATAAATAAAACAAATAAAGAAGTGTCACTTGACCGATATAGTGGGGAAACTTGAGGTCTGGTGGACAGAAACCTGGCTGGAGTCCCCATAGTCTAGAGTTTCTAGGCTTGAGATATGTTATTTGATGCATTAATAAAGGAATGCATGTATTGGTTACTGTATGACACATTTGTTCTTTCAGCTTGTTGACAACTGCAATTAAATTACAAAGTTTCCTTCGGAATGCAAGCGGGTGCAGCCACTCTGGAAAACAGTATGGAGGGTCCTCAAAAAACTAAGAATAGAACTACCCTACGACCCAGCAATGGCACTGCTAGGCATTTATCCACGGGATACAGGTGTGCTGTTTCGAAGGGACACATGCACCCCGATGTTTACGGCAGCACTATCGACAATAGCCAAAGGATGGAAAGAGCCCAAATGTCCATCGATGGGCGAACGGATAAAGAAGATGTGGTCTATATATACAATGGAGTATTACTCGGCCATCAAAAAGAATGAAATCCTGCCATCTGCGACTACGTGGATGGAACTGGAGGGTTTTCTGCTGAGTGAAATCAGTCAGAGAAAGACAAATATCCTATGACTTCACTCATATGAGGACTTTAAGAGACGAAACAGATAAGGGAAGGGAAACAAAAATAATATAAAAACGGGGGGGACAAAACAGAAGAGACTCATAAATATGGAGAACAAACAGAGGGTTGCTGGAGGGGGTGTGGGAGGGGGGATGGGCTAAATGGGTAAGGGGCACGAAGGAATCTACTCCTGAAATCATTGTTGCACTAGATGTTAATTTGGATGTAAATTAAAAAAAAAATAAAAAATAAATATAAATCGCCTCAAAGAGAAAAAAAAAATCACAAAGTTTCCTTTGTAATTCTATGCATGTTACTTTGGGCACTGAAAAGTATTCTGCCCAAATGTCTATCTGTGATGAATGGATAAACAACAGTACAAGCAATGAAAGACAATTCCACTTTTATCTATTTATTTTTAAAGATTTTATTTTTAAGGTAATCTCTACACCCAGTGTAGGGCTAGAACCCATAACCCCAAGATCAAGAGTCGCTTCCTCCACCGCCTGAACCAGCCGGGCGCCCCTATAATTCCAGTTTTAAAAGGACGAGAAGGAAACGTTCACTCTGCTACAACATGCATGAACCTTGAGCACATTACGCTGAGTGACTCAGCCAGACGCCAAAAAACAAATACTGTATGATTGCATTTATACGAGGTATCTAAAGGAGCCATACACAGAAACAGAAAGCACAAGGGTGGTTACCAGGGGCATTGGGGGAAAAGGGAATTTAATGCGTGTAGGGTTTCCCATTTGCAAGAGGAGAAAGTTCTGGGGTGCTGTTTCACAACAGAATTAATGTACTTACTACTAAACTCTAAAGTTAAAATGTTTGCGATGGGGAAGTTATGTTACTTTGCCACAAATTTTAAAATGCAGGATGCAGTAAAAACACAAGTTAAAGGCTTAAACATTTTGTAAACAGCGTATTTCTGAGAAGAGGACCGTATGTATCCTTAGGTGCCACAGGCGACCGCAAGGTTCCCGGCACGGGAAAGGTTAAGAGCCCTGACGCCTCCTACTGGCCGAACCTAGCAGGAATTCCGGGGGCGACAAGGATTCTGGGAATTGTAGTTTGCAGACCCCCAGCCAGAGCCTCGCGGTGAAAGGTGGGCTTGGAGCCGGGAGACAACAGCTCCAAGATGGGCATCTGGGCTGGCGGGGAATTCGTGGGATGCGCGCTCAGCGCGCGCCTGTGCTCCCGCTACGCACCTGCAGCCTCGCACTGAGGCACACACGGTCACGCAGACCTGGCGCGCGCACCTGTCACTTGCACCACGCAGCACGTGGCGCTCCCGGTTTGCGGTCTGCATCGTTTCCAATCTAACTGGCCACCCAAGCATCTGTGGGTCACGGTGACAGGTGCCCCCTTGCTCCCATCTGACACATCCCCACGGGAGCAGATGCCTTGGCAGTGACCGTGGGAAGTACGTACAGGCTACAGGTGCGCAGGGAGGGGTGTGCCAGTGAGAGGACACAAGCCGGTGCAAAGGCCCTGAGGTAGCAGCTTGCACGGCCACCAGGGTGGCTGGGGGAGGACGGCAGGGGATGAGGTGGGGTTGGCTTCTCTAGACCGAAGAGCCGTTTAGACAAGACAGTAGTCGGGTCTCCCAGGTGAGCGCTGGGCCGCTGCCTAGGGAATCGAATGGCACTCTTCCCCCTGGGGCTGCAGAGGCAGCCTCGGAAGTGACTCAGCGGTATTCCGCGAACTGGGGGAGGTTGGCAGGGATGCTCCAAAGGGGCTGGGGAGGGGGCGTTGCCTTCGCAGAGGCCCCACCCCCAAACTCTCTAGGCCGTCGAAGCCCACGGTCTCAGTTCTCCACCCACCCGCGGCCCAGCGGGTTAGCGGCGGGAATATAGCCTGAGGACTGAGGGAAGAAATAGGGAGCTGGAAACCTGATCTGGGGAGGGGGGGGGGAGGCAACCAGGGAGGGGGGCCAAGACTCGTTCCCACCCTCCTGGAACCTCCATCCCAGAGCCTGGCCTCGGCTGTCGGTGGGGCAGACTGGAAGGAAATGGCGTGGGGTGGCGGCTGGCTCTATTTCCAATCCCGGGTGGCCTTTGGAAGGGGGCTGGGCGAACAGAGTTGGGGGCTGGGCGAACAGAGTTGGTTGGGTCTGGATTCCCTGCGTGACTCTGCCGGCTCAGGCTCTCTCGGAGACAAACTCCTCCTCTGCATAAAGGGAATTGTTCAATAAATAGGCCTTCAAGGATGATCATAAATTACCTGGTGGCACAATGGGCGTGTATGTGTGTGTGCGCGCTGCGCGCACGTGCGCGCGAGTGCGTGTGCGTGTGTGTGTGTGTGTGTGTGCACAACGCACACACCCACCTTGGCTGGGACAGGCTTGAGTGGATTAGGACGGCGGCACCAATATTCCAAGAATTGGGTTCTCAGTTTTCCAATGAATAAAATGGGTATAAGGACCCCCAAAACGAGGCTTGCTGGAGTTAGAGGCAAGCAACGCGATGTCGACCTAATTCACCTAATTACGGGCAAGGCCACGCTCTGGCACTTGCACCCAGGGATGGCTGGACTGAGAAGGCGAATAAATAAACGTTCTGCACGGCTCGGCTCCAAAACTCCAATGTGCCCCCTTAGGGCAGCTGTCCACGACTACAAAGACAAAAGATACAGCCTGCTTCCTCCTAGGCGGGAGAGAGGAAAGGACCCCACCCAAGACTGCCGCCCTCAGGGACCCTGCGCTACCCCCACCTCCGGATTGGGCTGCGGAGCTCCTGACGGCCGCCAGGTGGCGCTGCAGACGCTCCTGCTTCGCCAAGCTGGGCGGGGCTGGATTGTTCTGGAGTAGGGCCCTTCCGGAAGCCTCCCTCAGACCTATGTAGAAGCCCTGCAGCCAAAAAATAAAAAGCAAAAAAAGAACTGTGTTCAAAAAAATGCAAAATAAGAATCAATACAGTACTTACATATTTATGTGGTCAAATTACAACTTAACTTGCTTCATCTGTCCTAGCCTGAGGCCCTGGGGCCCCAGTGTCCCGTTTTGGGGGTCCAGAGCAGGGGCCTGAAGACCTGCTCAGGGTTACAGGAAAGAGGACTAGATGGGGTGCAGAGCAAGGAGGCTTAAGCCAGGCTTTAAAAGTGGGTAGAATTACTGTTGCACTATATGCTAACTAACTTGAATGTAGGTTAAAATAATAAATTAAATTAAAAAAAATTGCGCATGCAAAACACAAAAAGGCATATCTTAGAATGACCTTATAATCCAGAAATTCTACTTAGTTTTACATCCAAGATAAATAAACATGTGTGTATACATAAAAAAACAAATAAAAAATAGGGGCGCCTGGGTGGCTCAGTCGGTTGAGCGTCCAACTTCAGCCCAGGTCAAGATCTCGCCGTCCGTGAGTTCGAGCCCCGCGTCGGGCTCTGTGCTGACAGCTCAGTGCCCGGAGCCTGTTTCAGATTCTGTGTCTCCCTCTCTCTCTGACCCTCCCCTGTTCATGCTCTGTCTCTCTCTGTCTCAAAAATAAACATTAAAAAAAATTAAAAAAAAAACAAATAAAAAATAAAAGTGGGTAGAATTTGGGGGGCCTGGGTGGCTCAGTCTCTTAAGCGTCTGACTTCAGCTCAGGTCATGATGTTAAGGTTTGTGAGTTGCAGCCCCACATCGAGTTCCCTGCTGTCAGCACAGAGGGGGCTTCAGCTTCTGTCTCCCTCTGCCCCCCCCCCCAATAAATAAAACATTAAAAAATGTATATATACACACATATACATGTGGGTAGAATTTGGGGGGGGAGAGGGACCGGACTGCAGGCTGGGAGGTGGACCTGGTTCCAACAAGCACAGAGCCCATCACCCAAGTAGGTGAGAGGGTGGATTCCGGAAAGCATGTGGGCGAGCGATGCCCTTGCAAATCCGGGAACTCGGCCTGAACCTGCCTGCTGATGGCGGCTGGGCACCCCCTAGTAGATGAGGTCAGCGAGCTGTGTCTGCTGGGAACTGGAACAGGAGTGACCTCCGAGCTCCATGGGTCAGAGTGGGCTGGGGGGGTACCTGGCCTGGGAGCAGTGATGGGGAGGGGGTGAGTATCCAGGGAGACCCAGGTCTTGACCCCCTTCCTGCCCAGCCCTGATCAAGGTGGGGGAGGAAGATAGGTGCCAGGAGATAGGTGTCAAAGTATAATTTCCAAAAAGCTAAACAGAGCTGGGGCGCAGGGCTGGGTCAGTCAGTGGAGCACACCTTTATCTCCGGGTCGTGCTTCCAGCCCCACATTCGGGGTGGAAGATTACATTAAAAAAATCTTTTTTTTTTTAAATTTTTTTTAACGTTTATTTATTTTTGAGACAGAGAGAGACAGAGCATGAACGGGGGAGGGGCAGAGAGAGAGGGAGACACAGAATCGGAAGCAGGCTCCAGGCTCTGAGCCATCAGCCCAGAGCCCGACGCGGGGCTCGAACTCACGGACCGTGAGATCATGACCTGAGCCGAAGTCGGACGCTCAACCGACTGAGCCACCCAGGCGCCCCATAAAAATCCATTTTAAAATGTTGGGATAAGATTTCCAAATTCAATAAAAAACAAAACCTGACTAATGTCCTTTGGGGCAACGAAGGGTAACCCTTGAACGGCAAATAGCATACAATTTCACTTACAGGTGGAATCTAGAAAACAAACAGATGAACAAACGAGAAAACAAAGAGACTCTTAAATACACAGAACAAACTCGTGTTTACCAGAGGGGAGGTAGCCGGAAGGATGTGTAAAAGGGGATGAAGGGGATGAAGAGGTACAAATTTCCAGGTATAAAATAAATGAGTCACAGAGATGAAAAGTACAGCATAGGGAGTTTAGTGGATACTATTGTAACAACATTGTATGGTGACTATGCTTAGTCATGGGGAGGATGTTAGCCGCATTTCAATAACAAGTAAAACTTTTAAATTATTTTTGAGAGAGAGAAAGAAAGAGAACAAGGAGGGGAGAGGCAGAGAGAGGGGGACAGAGGATCCGAAGCAGGCCCTGTGCTGACAGCAGAGAGCCCAATGCAGGGCTCGAACTCCAAAACCATGAGATGGTGACCTGAGCTGAGTCAGACATTTAACCAACTGAGTCACCCAGGTGCCTGAATAATAAGTAAGTAAATAAATAAGTAAATAAGTAAATAAATAAATAAATTCTTTCTTTCTTCCTTTCAATGTCTATTTATTTTTGAGAGAGAAATAGAGTGTGAGGGAGGGAGGGACAGAGAGAGAGGGAGACACAGAACCCGAAGCAGGCTCCAGGCTCTGAACTGTCAGCACAGAGCCCGATGCGGGGCTCGAACTCATGAACCGCGAGATCACAACCTGAGCCAAAGTCAGACACTTAACAGACTGAGCCACCCAGGTGCCCCATAAGTACATTTTTTTTTTTTCTTTAAACCAGTAACTGTTGGTGTTATCTTTTGTATCAGACACACATCCACAGGTTAACCTGTAACTTCGCCAAGTCCGAGCCCTTAACAGAAAGCAAACAGCAAGGCAAACAGAGGCCTCCTAGAGAGGTAAGTCTTTAGGTGCATTTGTTAGACAAGGCAGTCCTTCTCTGGGCCTTATTTCGAGGTTTTGGATGACATTTCCTGGCACAGGAGAGACGTGGGTGCTTGGCCAGGCCCCGACACATGCTAAAGCCAGGAATACTCCCCAACCTTTCTAGCCTCAGCCTCCTTAGCCCCGAGGGGCTCGGACCCACATCTCCCAGCTCTGACAGTCTCCACCCTCCAAGACCGATCTTACCACCAAACGTATACCCATGGTCCCCATTTCATTTCATCCCTACCCTGCTCTGGTCCAGCCGTCCTAGGGACCACAGGAAGGTAAGGACATTGGGTTCAGAGGGACTCAGAACAGCCACAGTCCCCAGGTCTGCCCTCAGGTACTATGTGATTCCAGGAAAACTCGGCCCCTCTCCAGGCCTCTGCTTCGGGTTGGCCAAAGGGCAAGGTGGAGGGGGTCTGTGGCTGCCCCCGCCTGCTGTTCCAAGGGGCCCCCCAGATTTGAGAATGTGGGAACCCTCCTTGCCCTTGGTGCCACTGAATGCCATTCAATTCAAAAGGAATGAGCCACTGGGGAAGAGAGACCTGATAAGCTCCTAGTGGTCAGGAGCTCAGAAACAAGGTCTGGTCTCTTAAGATAGTGGGAAAATCTGAGACGTTTTGTGGATTCAGCAGGAAATGGTTTAGCAGTTGACTGACAATGTCTGTCATAAGTGCAAAAATGAAAATAGGTTGTATCTTGTGTATTTACCCAACCCGGTCAAGTAAATACAGGCTCTCTCTCTCTCCAGTAGAGAGTCAGGAAAGCGCAGATTCTGGTCCCAATTTTGCCACTGCCTTGCTGAGTAAACTGAGGAAACCAGCCCCTCTGAGCCTCAGTTTCCGTAGCTATATAAAATGAGAGTTAGTATCTTCCCAGGGTTGACGTGACAATAAATATTGCCAGTGAGTATCTTCATGTTGCAAGAAATGGAAAATACCAACGAATCCTGCTTGGAACAACGAACATTGGTTTCCCTAACTGTCTAGAGATGAGACTTCAGGTATGGTATGATCAGGGTTCTGGCTCAATTTCTCTGTGACTCTGTTAGTATTGTTCCCCCCCCCCCCCCCAAAGGTCAGTTCTGTCTTCAAGGACCCGAAGCCTGCTACAGGCCCACACTGACTTGGGGTAGATTGCAATGTTCTGGGCCAGCCCGCTAAGCAACGGCCCTAAAGTTGCTCCTGATTGGGCAATTTCAGTCACGTACCCATCCCTGGAGCACTGCTTGTTGCCTGGCTCAGAAGGAGCCAGGAAGAGAAATAGGGTCTTCTCCCAGGTTAGAGGAAGAGTGTAGAGTAGAAAGGAAACCAGTAAAAAGGAGGGAAGGGAGGGATGCTGGGAAGGAGCCCCTGGGGAGCACGGTGGATGAGGAAAGGAGCGGCTGACAAACTTCTCCAGGCAGCCCGAGGCCATTGCCTCGGGATCAGACAGCCCGGGAGGCTGGAAAGGGCACAGCCGCTGAGGTGTGCAGGGGGGAAGGGGCCCTGGGTGAGGGTGTGGCGCGGTAGTGGGGGGGGGTACTTTGGGGAAGGTGCCTCCAGCCGGAGATCTCAGAAACCACGCCCTGCAGGAAGCCAGTCGGGGTCCCCTCCAGGAGCCTCCCGGTCCCCCGAGCCTCCTGCTGCGCCCTCCGCGGTCTCCGCCAGCAGGAAGCAGGGGGCGGGCTGGGGAGGCGGCGGCTCTCCGCAGGGGGTCGGGGAGCGCACCGGTCCCGGGACGCGGCGGCTGACGGAAGTACCGCGGGGCAGGGGTTGCAGAGGGCAGAGGGACCCGGGAGACGCCCCCTCGCTAGCCGAGCGCACAGTTGGGGGCTCCCCCTTCGCGGGCGGGGCCCCTACTCACTCCGACCCCCACTGCCGGATCCAGGGCCCCTCTCTCTGCCGCGGCTCGGCGCTCAGGCTCCCTCTCCCCGCCCACAGCCCCGCCATTGGCCTCCCAGGGCTGCGGCCGCCTCGGATTGGTCCAGCTCCGCGAGGCCCCGCCCCCTCGCCGGCACAAAGAGGAGGCCCACCCCGCCTCCGGGCGCTCAGATCCAGCGGAATCCGGGGGCCCGCGTCCCCTGGTTGCGAGCCCCGCGCGGACCCCGCGGCGCGGCTGAATCGTGGCCCCCCCAGCGTGGGGGTTGTGAGCCCCAAAGGGACGGATTTATGCCTGGGGTCCCCGCCGGAGTCTCCACACCTACACCCCGCCCCTGGGGCTCTATGACCTTGTCGGAACTGACCCCCAAGTCCCCCTTACTTAATTTCCCCTCCCTGCCTGTAGTGCTGTGGGTGTGGGTGGGTCGACTCGTCGGATTATTAGTGCCTTGAGTATAAGCTCTTACAGGTGAGAAAACTGAGGCTCAGTGAGGGTAGGTAATCTGCCCCCAAGTCACACAGCAGTCAAGGGTACCCAATTACCAATAATGAGGAGTGGGGAAAAAAAGAAGGGTGGTGTAATCTCCGTGCACCGCCCCGCTCCAGTTTCCCTCCAAACACACTCGAGACCCTCAGCTAAGCGGGCTGGAGGAGGGAATTTCAATAAAATTTGGCAGGGGCGTTTGGGGAGCCAATGTAGGCTTTGTTCCCACCTCCCCCTCTTAGGCAGGTTTGGCCTCCCTGAACTTTACTTTCCTTATCTGTGAAATGGGATGATAACCGCTGTGAAGATTAGACCAGACCTGCCTGGCGTCAGGCACGCAGTAGAGGCTAAACATGCGGTGCCTTTGGAGACGCTGTGAAGGGGTCACAGTCCACAGGACATCCTTACAGCACGGAGGACCTGCTCAGTGGGGGTCTGGAAGGGGGCATTGGCACTAGGTTTCCCAGGGGGACTGACGGGCCTGTGGGTCTTGGATTGTGGGAAGGCCCCAAGCCAGGAGAGCAGGGCAGGGTGAGTGTCCAGGCTGCCCCAGCGGGGTGGGAGTGGGGGTGCCATTCAGGGTTTACCAGACAGGGGCCGTGTGAAGGGGACGATGGGAACAGAGCCTCTCCGTGCCCAGCGAAGATGGGGCTAGGGGGTGTAGGCGGGCTTGAGGGCTTCGGGATTTCCAGAACCACCCCAAAACTTTCAAAGTGGTTGGCACTTGTGAAGCTCTGGGAGAGGGTGACCAGATGCAGGGAACACTGGCCAGGACTCCTGGGTTCAAGCTGTGAACCCAGGACTCCTGGGTTCAACCTGTGGCATATCACGGGTGTGAGTCCTGAGTGGTCAGGGCTTCCCTTGTGGGAACCGGTCAGTGGCCCTGTGCTCCTGGCCACCTGCAGGGTCCATGTTTGGTTTCATCCCCAGCCTCTTACAGCATGGACCAGCATCCTTTGTAAGGAGCAGCTGACCCCTTCACCTCTCCAGCACCTGCAGGGCTCCCCTCTGCATCACCTGCTCTCCCCCCATGGTTTCCCAAAGACCCTCTGCAACCCAAAATGTCTTTTTTCTTTATTTATTTAGAGCGAGAACCAGTGGAGGAGAGGCCGAGGGAGGGGGGGGGGACAGAAGATCTGCACCGGGTCCGTGTTGACAGCACAGAGCTGGATGTGGGGCTCGAACCCACGAACCTCGAGATCATGACCTGAGCCGAAGTCGGAAGCTTAACCAGCTGAGCCACCCAGGCACCCCGCCCCAAAATGTCTTTTTAATCTCTTTTTAAATTTTGAAATAAGCACACGCTCAAAGTTGCAAGTACAATACAAAGTAAGGTTTTTTTCTGGAAAAAATTGGAGAGTGATTTCCCAACCTGATGCCCTTTCTCCCCTTATATTCCCTTCAAACAAGTTTGTTCTTCTTCTTTTTTTTTTTCCTTAGAAAGAGTGAGCAGGAGCCGGGGAGAGGGGTAGAGGGAAAGAGATAGAATCTTAATCAGGCTCCACACTCAGCACAGAGCCTGATGAGGGACTCGATCTCATGACCCTGGGATCATCACCTGAGCTGAAATCAATGGTCAGATGCTCAACCGATTGAGCCACCCAGGCGCCCCAAGTTTGTTCTGTATACATAGCCACATTAAGGTTGCCAAAATAGGAATACGTTACTACGCAATGAAACATGACCTCCAGCTAATGTTCAGACCCCGTGAGTTTCACTCGTTGTCCCCAAAATGTCCTTTATAGCAAAAAATCCAAGCCAGGTGTTGTGGTTAGCTGGATCCCCTCTTCGACCCATCTTTGGCTTTCCTGACCTTGACATTTTAAAAGGTTACAGAGCAGTTACAGGCCAGGAGTGGTTTGGACTTATCTGACCTCATGATTTCTTTCCGATTTTGCTTTGTGGCAGTAATATCACAGCGCTGATGCTGTGTTCTCGGTTCGCCCTGTTCCTGGTGCTGCTTCCTGTAATGATTTGATGAAGGGCGTGTCTGCCCAGGTTTTCTCCATGGAAAGCGTCTCTCTTTTTTTTCTTGGTCAATCATCAATCTTTTGCAGATGTGCTATTTTGTAAAATACTCCATTCCTTATCAGAGTTGACTTCCAATTACTTCGTGTATTTATATCTCTACAGAATCACATTTTTGTATCTATTTTACTCAATGGGTTGTAATCTGATAGTATAATAATTTTTTTTTTCTTTTTGGATGCTAAAATTGTCTCCCACTTGGGCTGTGGGAATACCTCCTATATGGCTCCTGTGTCCTTTGGACATCGTGTCATACTTTTTTTTTTTTAAACAGCTTTATTGAGGTCTGATTGACATACACTCAATTGCACATTTTTGAAGTGTAGGATTTGATAAGTTTTGACATGTGTCCACCGATGAAGCCATCAACCCAATTAAGGTAATGAATGTATTCATCACTCTTTGTGCCTTTGTAATCCCATGCCTCCCACCCCACCCATGTCCTCAGGCGACTGCTGACCTTTCTGGCCTACGGATTAGATAACCATTTTCTAGAATTTTATATATGTGAAACCATGCACCCTTTTTTTAAAAGCTTATTTATTTCTTTTGAGAGAGAGAGAGACTGGGAAGGGACAGAGAATGAGCGGGAGAGAGAGAATCCCAAGCAGGCTCTGCGCTGTCAGCCCACAGTCTGACGTGGGGTTCGAACGCACGAACTGTGAGATCATGATCTGAGCCGAAATCAAGAGTCGGACGCTTAATGGACTGAGCCGCCAGGTGCCCTGCTACATCCTTTTTTTTT
The DNA here is from genome assembly GCF_024362965.1 of Panthera pardus. Taxonomy (NCBI): domain Eukaryota; kingdom Metazoa; phylum Chordata; class Mammalia; order Carnivora; family Felidae; genus Panthera; species Panthera pardus. Next base: position 12,119,721 of record NW_026526969.1, on the reverse strand, counting down.
TTTTTTTTTTAATGATTGAGAGAAATTCACAATGCATAAAATTAACCGAAGTGAACAAGTCATTGGTATTTAGTGTATTCACAGTGTTGTGCCACAACCATCTCTAACTAGGTCCAGAACATTTTTATCGCCCCCAAAGGGAACCCCCATGCCTGTTAGGCAGTCACTGCCCATTGCCACTAACCCTCTGTCCCTGGTAACCACCCATCAGCTTTCTGTGTCTCTGGTTTGACTTATTCTGGATATTTCACACAGACGGAATCCTCCAATACATGGCCTTTTGTGCCCGCTTCTTCCAATGAACACCCTGTTGCCAAGGTCCGTCCGGATTGTAGCGGATCAGTTTTTCATGCCTCTTTACGGCTGAATACTATTCCATTGAATGCATGCAATACATTTTGTTTATCCTTTTAGCCTGTGACAATACCTTTGGATTGTCTCCACCTCCTGGCTATTGTGAATATCAGCGCTGCTATGACCCTCTGTGTACGAGTCGAGTCGTGTTTGAACACCTGCTTTCAATTCTTCCGGGCATATACCGAGGAGCCACGTTGCGGGGTCACATGGGCATTCTATATTTAACTTGTGTACCCGCCAACCTTTCCGGCGGGCTCTGCACCATTTTATATTCTCAGTGGCAGCATAGGGGGGTTGCAGTTTCCCCGTGTCTTCAGCAACACTTATTTTCCTCTTAATTTTTTTTATTATGGTCACTCTAGTGGGTACGAGGTGGTGTCTCCCTGTGGTTTTGACCTGCATTTCCCGGGTGGCTAATGCCTTGGAGCATCTCTCCACGTGCTTGCTTTCCATGTGCTTGCTGATCCTTGGAGAATCTGGATCCCTCTGACAGGTCCTCCCTCTTCCCTGCACCAGCCCTGATCAGACCACACCAGGGGCCCCGTCCGTCCTTTTTGTGGAGCCTAGGGATGGAGGCACGAGGTGTGGCTGCTCCCAGGCCCTCTTGAGGGGAGAAGCTAGGAATTGTGTGCTTGTTCACACGCAGGGCACGTTCACACACATGTATGATTCCCGTATCTATTGATTTGTATTGAAACTCCTGAGTTTACACTGATGCATCTCGGGGTTCACTGTAGTCTCCTCCCTTTCTGTATTTGTAGCTGCCTTCTCTACCAGTGAGAATCTGGCTGCCGTGATCCTAATGTTCCCAATCCTGCTGTACCCGAGTGTGCCCCCAAACGCACCCCACCTCTCATGGCCACTGTCGCCCCATCGCCCTGCAGACACCCTCCTCTCCTGCTCGGTCACGCTGTTTCTACTGCCTCCTTACCCCGCATGGGCTTGGACACCCTTCGCCTCTCCTGCCTGGAGATGCTCCCCCCTCCACTGAGCTCTTTCCCCCCCACTCTGATCCCCGGAGCCGGCCACCCCCCTCCTGGACACCTTCCACGGAAGCCCTCGCCACCTGCTGGCCTCTGGGCCCTGACCTCTGCGCAGAGCCGCAGCGTGCCCCGCCCCCAAGTGTGAAGGCCCATTTTGCTCTGCCCCAGCTAATGGGTTTAGGACTCAGTTGTTCCAGAAGGGAAAGGAAAGGAGAAGGGGCAAAGAGAAGAGGGAGAGGTCGCCTCTGTTTCTTGCTTTATCTTGACAACTCATGGCAGGTGTGCCCTTTGTAACCAAAGCGAGAAGATGCGACCAGATATTGTACCCCCCTCCCAGCACACCTGCGGGTAGAATTGATGGGGAGGGGGCTGCAGTTCCAAGGCCAGGGCTTGGGCCTCTGCTGGGGAGGGCTGGAAAGGACCGCCTGGGGACGCAGGCACCCCGGGGGAGGGCTGGGCACGGCAGGTGGCCTCCTATCCTCTTAGCTTCCTCCCCAGACAATGGGCTGCCTTCTGCGGCCTGAGATAAGAGCCACGTCCAGGAATCACAGAATCACAGCCTCCTGTCTGCCGCCCAGGAGAGGACTGCTTCCCTGGGGACGGTCCCCTCATGTAGCAGAGGCCACCCGTCTGGTCCCCATCACCCCGCGCCTTTGAGGAAGGGAGGTGTGAGGCCCTACCCTTGCTCCAGGACTCAGCTGCTCGAGGAGAATATTTTCTTTTCGTTAAAAAAAATTTTTTTTAACGTTTATTCATTTTTGAGAGACAGAGCACGAGGGGGGGAGGAGCCGAGAGAGAGGGAGACACAGAATCGGAAGCAGGCTCCAGGCTCCGAGCTGTCCGCACAGGGCCCGACGCGGGGCTCGAACTCGTGAACTGTGTGATCATGGCTTGAGCTGAAGTCGGATGCTCAACCAACCGAGCCGCCCAGGCGCCCCGATTACGTTAACTTTTTTAATGTGGCTCTAGGACATTCCAAGTTACCTTTGTGGCTGGCATAGAACATCTCCAGTCCCGGGAGCCCCCGGAGCCCCACCCAGTCAGCACCTCCCCGGAGGCCGCTCTCTGCTGTCACCCTACACTAGCTTTGACTGCTCTTGAACTTCAGGTAAATGGGGTCACACAGCAAGGGCTCGTTCCTGTCTGCGGGGGGTCAGCCGTGGCATTCATGTCCTGGCACATTCACGGGAATTTACTAATCCAGGCCCTGGATGGGACAAGGGGACCCAGCGAGCAACCACTCCACTGGGTCCTTGGCTTGAGGAGCTCGCAAACGGCGTCCCCTCCTGGGGACAGGGGACGTCTCCTCCCTCACCTCAGCCACCATCTTCCTGCGGGTGATAACGAGCTTGTCACACTCCTGCTCCAGCCTTGCACGGCCCCGCTGCTCTCAGGATAAAGCCCAGAGCACAGGTCTGCAGGTCTGGCCTCTGCCACACCGTCTCCCTTCCTCTGCACCCAGATCTGACTCCAGCTGGCCCCTCAACTCCTGCTCCCCTGCGGGCTCCAGTGGACACATCCCCGGAACTGTTCTATGCCAACGACCCCGTGGGGGAGGCAGCACTGCGCCCATTTCCTGCCCCCCGGGCCCCCTCGGAGGCTGCTTCCTCGTCTGTATGCTGACCTCTGTTTCTTTGAGCCTCTCTGTTCCATTGCAGTGAACCTCGATGGGAACCGATCACGCGCTGATCACTAACCGAATTTCCCTCCTTTATGCAAAGTGAGCAGCAAACGCCTCTAGGGCCGTGGCTTTGTCACCAGCAGTGTCACTGATGCCTTCAGACCATATTACATTTATTGCAGAAATTTCAGAATATCATTTAGACTCATCTCATGGTAGTTCTTTTTAAAAAAACTTTTTTTTGGGGCGCCTGGGTGGCGCAGTCGGTTGAGCGTCCGACTTCAGCCAGGTCACGATCTCGCGGTCTGTGAGTTCGAGCCCCGCGTCAGGCTCTGGGCTGATGGCTCGGAGCCTGGAGCCTGTTTCCGATTCTGTGTCTCCCTCTCTCTCTGCCCCTCCCCCGTTCATGCTCTGTCTCTCTCTGTCCCAAAAATAAATAAAAAATTTAAAAAAAAAAAAAAAAAAAAAAAAAAAAAAAAAAAAAAAAAAACTTTTTTTTTTCAATGTTTCTTTATTTTTGAGAGATAGAGCACAAGCAGGGGCAGAGAGAGGGGGAGACACAGAATCCGAAGCGGGCTCCAGGCTCCGAGCCCGACGCGGGGCTCGAACTCACGGACCGTGAGGTCATGACCTGAGCTGAAGTCGGACGCTTCACCGACTGGGCCACCCAGGCGCCCCAAATGATGGTAGCTCTTTTTTTTTTTTTTTTTTTTTTTTTTTTAACGTTTTATTTATTTTTTTGAGACAGAGAGAGACAGAGCATGAACAGGGGAGGAGCAGAGAGAGAGGGAGACACAGAATCTGAAACAGGCTCCAGGCTCTGAGCTGTCAGCACAGAGCCCGATGCGGGGCTCGAACTCACGGACCGTGAGATCATGACCTGAGCCGAAGTCAGACGCTTAACCGACCGAGCCACCCAGGCGCCCCTGATGGTAGCTCTTAAATCCACCACTAGATGTTATTATTTAGTGTGTTAATAAGGAACACATATATTAGCATATTACATTTAAACAATATGTTGAGAACTTCAATGTAACTGATTTCCTTTGTAATCTTATGTATTTTATGTATATAATCTTATGGCTTATGTGTGTAAAAACATGATACTGAGAAAGGGTTCGTAGGTTGTCACAAGTCTAGTTTGGATACTGTTGGGAAGCTGTGACGTCTGGAGCCCTGGCAGCCATCTTTTGACCCTGAGGGGCTCAGCCTGAGGGCAAAGCTGACTCAGTAAGAATGCAGAATGAGGAGTGGGGGAAGTTCCAGGGTCCTTTCCCAGCTATTAGCAGAAATAACCCTGGAAACTCCCCTCTTCAGGACTTCTTCTTTCTTGCTATTTATTAATGACTTTGTTGTTTGGCCAGCTGAGTCAGAGTTTTCTTTCTTTTACTTTGATGGTACCATGCCTGAAACAGGTTGTTTCCAAAGAGGTCCAGGAATGGCCTAGGGAGAGGTGGGTGAGGACAGAATCCTGTTGGTCTGTTCAGAGTCTTAACATGAATTAGAAAAAGGTACTCCCGGGGCGCTTGGGTGGCTCAGTCGGTTGAGTGTCCGACTTCCGTTCAGGTCATGATCTCGCAGTTTGTGAGTTCGAGCCCCGCATCGGGCTCTGTGCTGACAGCTCAGAGCCTGGAGCCTGCTTCAGATTCTGTGCCTCCCTCTCTCTGCCCTTTCCCCGCTCATGCTCTGTCTCTCTCTGTCTCTCAAAAATGAATAAACATTAAAAAAGAAATTACAAAGAAAGAAAGAAAAAGGTATTCCTCTGGGTGGATGAAAGTTACCCTGTCTGGGGGCTGTGAGTTCAGGCAAAAATCAAAGTCCTTTTTCTTCCAGGCTAACAGCCCCCAGGTGAGCACGCAGGGCTTGTGTGGGAGGAGCCTGAGTTGGCTCTCACCCCCATGCAGCCTTTGTGTAGGGTACAACCTGTGCAACTGTACACGGATGGCCTGGAAGATGACCGCCAGGCTGAGGAGAGTGGTGGGTTTTTTGAAGGGACATGTGGCACAAGTGGCCACGTGGCAAGGGTGGGGCCTGCAAACGTCAGTTCTCAAACACAGGCCCTCCGGCCGCACTTGAGGGAGACCCACAAATGGCCGGCACCCATGGTCTGCAACTCCTGTTCCCAGCCCCGTGAGGACCTCACTTTGTCTGCCAGGGACCACCCTGCAGGTGTACCTCTTGTTCATGCCCCAAGGCTGCCCTCGTCCCCATCCGAGGACCCCCACTGATGCCCGGACCCTTGGGAAGTGACATGCACTGGGGGGACATAGGGGGGCCGTCAGCTCAGGACTCCTGAGCCAGGCAGGTGGTGAAAGACTCCCCCTCCCCCACATGAGCATTTCAGATATCCCGGGCTGCTGTGCCCAGCCAGCTGGCACATCCCGAAATGCTAAGCTGTCCCTGGGAAGCAGCCAGAGTGCCGGGCTGGGGGTCACGTGCTCACTTCTGGAAGTGCGGGGTCTGCAGTCTGGAAGGTCCGCAGGTCAGGGAAGATTGAGCCTAGAGAGGCCTGGGCGGCAGGGAAGGTGAGGGAGGGTCTGGCCTCCTGGCCTGGCCGCCCCTTCCCGCCCCTCTCTGCTGCTGTCTTGCCCTGTGGCAGCTCGGCTTCCGGGTCCACAGGGCTTCATGCAGCCCTGCTCTCAGCTGGGGGGACGTGGGGGCTGCAGCCGGGGCACGAGGCAGACGCAGATCTGCCCAGTGGTGCGGCAGGAGGGACGGAAAGTCGCCAGCGGTTTCCGGGGGTCCCCACACCTGTTGGCCATCTGTCAACTCCTCGGCTGTCTCTCCAGTTCCCAGATCCGGCTCCAGCCTCCCGGGGGTGCCCACGCTGTGGCGGGGGCCCCAGGGATGCCCAGACCTGCGCTGCCCAACACGGTCACACGTGGCTTTTTGCATTTAATTTCAGGGGTGCTCGGTCGGTTGAGCACAAGACTTCAGCTCACTCACGTCATGATCTTTGAGCCCCATGTTGGGCTTTTCAAGGGCAGAGCTCATTTCAGATCTTCTGTCCCCCTCGCTTTCTGCACCCTCCCCAACTCATTCTCTCTCTCTCTCTCAAAATTAAACGCTAAAAAAAATTTATACTGGGGCACGTGGGTGGCTCCGTCGGTCAAGCATCTGACTTCGGCTCAGGTCATGATCTCTCAGTTTGTGAGTTCGAGGTCAGGTTCTGTGCTGACAGCTCGGGGCCTGGAGCCCGCTTCGGATTCTGTGTCTCCCTCTCTCTCTGCCCCTCCCCTGCTTGCACTCTGTCTCTCTCCCTCAAAATAAATAAACATTAAAAATTTGAAAAAAACGTTTTAAGTTAATTTCAGTGAAGTAAAATGAAAAGTTCCGTTCCTCAGTCACACCGCCACATTGCAAATGTTCAACAGCCACATCTGTGACTGGTGGCTCCCATGCCGGACAGAGCAGATTCTAGAACATTTCCATCATTGCGGAAAGTGCTATTGCTTGGTGCTGAGCCAGATGCCTGTCTGGACCCCAGGGACACCTAAACTTGGGAAGAAAGTGCCACAACCCCCTGGGGCTGGTCAGGGAAGGAGCCAGGTGGCTCCCCAGACAGGACAGGGAATGTTTAAATGGGGTCTTTTTTTTTTAATAACGTTTAAAAAATTTTTTTTAAATGTTTACTCATTTTTGAGAGAGAGAGAGAGAAAGAGACAAAGCATGAGCAGAGGAGGGGCAGAGAGAGGGAGACAGAATCCGAAGCAGGCTCCAGGCTCTGAGCTGTCAGCACAGAGCCCGACCTCGAACGCACAGAGAGATCAAGACGTGAGCCGAAGTCAGACGCTTAACTGACTGAGCCACCCAGGTGCCCCCTATAACTTCTGACTTTCCCCAAATTTAACTACTAATATCCTACAGATGACTGGAAGCCTAATCTACCACAGGAACAGTCGATTAACACATATTCTGTCTGTTATTTACAAACTGCAATCTTACACTAAAGTAAGCCGGAGAAAAGAAAATATGATTAAGAAAATCATTACTTAAAATAAATGTAAGAAAAGAAAGGGGAGGGGCGCCTGGGTGGCTCAGTCGGTTAAGCGTCCGACTTCGGCTCAGGTCACGATCTCGCGGTCCGTGAGTTCGAGCCCCGCGTCGGGCTCTGGGCTGATGGCTCAGAGCCGGGGGCCTGCTTCCGATTCTGTGTCTCCCTCTCTCTCTGACCCTCCCCCATTCATGCTCTGTCTCTCTCTATCTCAAAAAATAAATAAACATTAAAAAAAAAATTTAGAAAAGAAAGGGGAGTGTGTGCCTGGTTGGTCCAGTTGGTAGAACATGAGACTCCTGATCTTGGGGTCATGAGTTTGAGCCCATAATGGGTGTGGGGATTACTAAAAAATAAATAAATAAATAAATAAAAATAAAAATAAATACAAATAAATAGATGAATAAATAAAAATAAATAAGCTTAAAAAAAAAACAAAACAAGGGGACCTTAGTGGTTCAATCGGTTCAGCGTCCAACTCTCGATTTTGGCTCCAGTCGTGATCACACAGTTCATGAGTTCGAGCCTCACGTCGGGCTCTGTGTTGACAGCTTGGTGCCTGGAGCCTGCTTCAGGTTCTGTGTCTCCCTCCCTCTCTGCCCCTTCCCCGCTCCACTCCTTCTCTCTCTCTCAGAAATAAATAAACATTAAAAAAAAATGAATTAAATAAACAAATTTACAAAAAAGATTTCTAAAAAAAAAAAAAAAGGAAAATCATAAGGAAGAGAGAATACACTTACAAAATCCTCACGTAAGTGGACCCGTGCGGTTCAAACCCGTATCGTTCAAGGGCCAGCTGCACGGGGCAGGACGGAGCAGCGATGGGCACGGTGCGAACGTGGCCGCAGCCCCACCTGGATGGGTGTGAGCGAGTGGAGGAGAGGGAACGGGAGGGGAGGCGGGAGAGAGGAACAGAGGCCAGACCTGCGGGGACCCGACACCGGGTGCTGAGCACTGGGGAGCCATGGGGGAGGTGAGACACCCTGGCTGCTCCCGTGGAGGCATTGCAGGCCGCTGTACTAGGGAGACGGGCTTCTTATTATTCCTCCCCGCGGGCGTCAGGAGTTGATCAGACCTCGCTGAACCAGGGAAGGGCAGACCCCTTGTTCCTTGCCGAGATGCCCGTGGATTTACGGGCATTTAGCGGAAAGGGTTCCGTGCCGGCTCCGGCAGGAGTGGATGGCCGCTCCCCTTGGCAGATGGAGCTGCGGCCCGAGACAGGCCCGTCCCGCTGAGCTTTCACAGCGTGGGTGGGGGTGAGGGGAGCCCCAAAGGGCACAGGCCGTTTGGAGCAGGAGTGGGGTGGTGGCCGGTGCAGGGAGGCTGAGGCCTGCCACCAGCCAGCGGCCTCTCTGTCGCCAAGGAATCCGGTCTCGCTCCTGGCAAGGACATCTTGGCAGGAGCCGGGCTCTGCCCGGGGTGCTAATGCCCTCTTAATTAGCCAGGCTCTTGCCAGGCACCTGCCGTCACAGCCTCACTTTGTAAAACACGCTTGGGCCTCAGAGTCGGACCAGCCACTGCCCTGCTGTAGGTCAGGTGGGCGGCCGGGTGCGGCACCCTGGGACGGCCTCTGAGCAGCCCGCTGAGGCCCATCCGGGCTTCCCTGTCAGGGCATCGACGTTCAGGAGGATGCCAGAAAGTAAAATGATTTCTAGGGACATGTTTTCAGTAACAGAGATGGGACAGGCCGGCCTCCAGACTTTTGCCCCGGTTGTCCCTGACTCTGCCTTCCTGAACTGGTCACTCGCTTCCCCCTGGACTTCCGGGTTAACTCTAGAGTTCCCCCTGCCCAGGACAGCTCACCACTTGGGCCACCACAGATTTGGTGGTGCCTTCCAGGGGCTATAGTTTAGGGCCGGGGTTGGGTCACAAATCTCTCGCCAAAGCCGATGAGAGCCACAAGCCTGGGACCCTGAAATCTGCCCGTTCCTCCTTTAAAGCTGGGCTACCGCCTTTCTGTTCTGCCCAGGCCTCAGTTGCCCTCTTTGTAACCGGAAGGCACTGAAGCCAGAGACTGGCAGGGATGCTTGTGGAGACGGGGTGATGGCCTCATTCTGCCCTCCTCGGTTCTGTCCGGACAGGGCTGGGGCGCAGCCTATGGCCTCGGCCAGCACAGCTGGCCTGGAGTCCCTCCCATTTGCAAGACAGCCTGGAGGGACGCAGGCCGTACCAGGCTGCTTCGAGGGGCCCGCAGCCGCAGAACAACAGAAGCCATTCACAGGCTCTGGCCTCCAAGGCCCCTCATTTATGGTGGGCTGGGCCGTGGACATCTGTGCGTCTATACCGTGGAAGCACTTCCAGCCCCTTATGCACGCCTGGGCCGCACTCCCCTCCTTTTGAGAGAAGGGAAACCCAGTCCCCATCACACAGCTCTGAGGGATGCTGGCCTGAAGCTCCCGGGACACTTCACGCCCCGGTCCTTCTGGGGACGAGGAACCAAAGCTTCCAGGGGGCTGTGATCAGCCCCGGGCCACCCGAGGCCCCAGGGCCTGATCTCCGGGTGAGAGTCCAGAGGAGTGGGCAGAGCCCCGAGCAGGTGGGGTGCGAGGTTTCCAGCATCTCACTGGGCGGGTGTAAACCGACCGAGCCACCCGGGGGGGGGGGGGGTGGGGGGGGGTGGGGTGGGGTGGGGGGGGGCCTCAACTTACCATTTGAAAGCGTGTACTTCTGTAGCTTTCGCCACCACCTGTATCTACCTGCAAAGCATTTGTGTCATCCCCAAAGGAACCCCGTGCCCCTCAAGCAGTCCCCCCATCCCCCAGGCGACCACCAATCTGCTTTCTGTTGGGTGTGTCCCTTCACCTCCTCTGAGAAATGAGGAAGATCCCAGCTTACTAGAACTTCAGAGCAGATAAGGGAGCAGATAACCGAGAACGTTCAGCACAGTGAGCTCCCCACCCCACCAGAGGGACTCGGTGGCCCCTGAGGGCAGAATCCAGCCAGAGGGCTCCTGGGGACGGTGGGAGCCGGTTCTCCAGCTGGGGAAGATTCCTGCCAGGAGGAGGCAGGGGGAGTCCGAGGTGTAGGAGGCCGTGGGTAGCAGGGCTCAGCCTGGGGATGGGGAGAGGTGAGCACACAGCCGGTGCAGGCGGTCGTTGCCCCGGATGGAGCAGCGTCACCCCACTAGGAATTTCATGACCCGCCATGTGTCTTGGTGCAGGCAGGGGTGCGGACGGCCCTGGTGACGGGGGAGGGGGGGCTCATTGGGAAGAGTCGTCAGGAGACTGAAGCAAGATGCAGAGAAAAAAGCCAAAGCCAAATCAATAAACAAAATCCTCAAATATGAAGCTATACGTTCCTATATCTAAACATCTATCAATATCTCCCAGAGTAGGGGCGCCTGCGGGGCTCGGCCGGTTCAGTCTCCGACTCTGGCTCAGGTCACGATCGCACGGTTCGTGGTTTCGAGAGCCCCGCGTCGGGCCCTGTGCGGACAGCTCAGAGCCTGGAGCCTGCTTCCCATTCTGCGTCTCCCTCTCTCTCCCCCTGCCCCCCACTCACACTCTGTCTGTCTGTCTCTCTCTCTCCCAAAAATAAGTCAACGTTAAAAAACTTAGAAAGAAAACATTAAAGCATGGCGAATCTGGGGCACCTGGGCGGCTCAGCCGGTTAAGCGTCTGACTTTGGCTCAGGTCATGATCTCACGGTTCGTGGGTTCGAACCCCACGTCAAGCTTTTCACTGACAGCACGAGAGCCCACTGTGGATCCTCTGTCCCCCTGTCTGTCCTTCCCCCGCTCACACTCTCTCTCTCTCTCTCTCAAAAGTACATAAACAGTAAAATGAATAAATAAATAAACACTAAAAAACCATTAAAGTAGAGCTGTCCTCTGCTGACACAGAAATCACGCTCCATCCATTCCCCTCCCCCCACCACTGCTTTTGGAGGGGCGCTGGGCATTTTCTTTCTTATTTTTGTCCTTGCTGTGCTTCTGTAAAACCTTTTATTATGGAAATGTCCAAACGTTTATGGAAGTAGAGATGCTCACACAGGAAACCCCACGCATCCACCACCCTCTCTCGGGAAGATCTTAAAGCAAACCCCAGGCGTCTCTGTCATTTCGCGGGCAGAACTTCTGGGGAGTGCTTCCGGAGGGTGAGGACAGCGCGTTCTGGTTTTTGCCTAACGCCCGTGCCATGAATAGCCCCATCTGCGATTTCACCAGACGCTCTGCAGGTGTTATGATTCCCATTCACAGGTGCGGCACCAGAATAAGTCTTTCATGCAAGGTCCCGTGGCAAGGATGTGTCAAAGCCAGGACCCAAGGGACTCCAGTGTCCCCTCGACTTTTGTGCCAGGTGTCCCTTTAGAAAGCCTCTGCTCCTCCGTGGTGGGAGCAGGGAGCCCCGGGGCTGCAGGGCTGGGGACAAGGGGTCTGGGTCTCTGTGGCTCAGGGGCCCTCACCTCGGAGCTGGAGAGCTGGGCGGCCCTTCCCAGTGGCCTCATTTCCCTCCCCGGACCAGGCAGGCGGCACGAGGTGGCCAGCCCGGGGGCAGCTTGGTCTAGGTCCCGCCAAGCACTCCGTTCACCCCGTGCCGTGCCCTCCTTCCAGGGCAGCTCAGGTGACGCCTGGGCTCCCGTGGGACCCTGGGACACAGTGACCGTGTTCCTGTCCTTCCCCAGAGGGACCCGAGGCGGGGTCTGCAGACAGCACCCTGTGACCATGCTGGACGTAGAGGTGCCCAACGTAACTGAGCCCTGGGAAAGGCCAGCGGAGGGAACGCGGGGTGGGTGCAGAGCAGCGGACGACTTTTGAAAATGCTAACCGCATCTGAGATTTTGTTCCTGTATTGGCTTCCCGAAATCATTATTAATAATAATATGTATATGTATTTATGTTTAAAGTTTATTTATTTTGAGAGAGAGAGAAAGCGTGAGTGGGGAGAGGCAGAGAGAGAGGGAGAGAGAGAGAATCCCAAGCAGGCTCCAAACTGTCAGCATGGAGCCCAATGTGGGACTAGAACCCACAAACTGTGAGATTATGACCTGAGCTGAAGTCAGATGCTTAACCAACTGAACCACCCAAACCCCCCAATAATATATATATATATTTATATAAATATAAATATAAATACAAATATAAATATATATATATTTAAAACCAAGAAGTTTCCGGGGAGCCTGGCTGGCTCAGTCGGAAAAACATGTGACTCTTGACCTCGGGACCATGAGTTCGAGCCCCATGTTGGGTGTGGAGATTACTTACTTATAAATAAACAAATTATTTATATAAAAAAGAGGCTTCCCACTCACTCCATCCAGGGATCTATGGTCATGAGATTCACACATGGGGTCGCTTGCTCTGTCCACAGGACACCCTCTTTTCCTGGCAGCTGCTGTGGGCCACGGCTCTCTCACTCCCAATCTCCACCCAAGCTAGTCCAGGGCAAATACATGTCACCCACATCGGCCTTGGACAGAGGACGGAGTGAGCTCCCCACTACCAGAGGCATTCAAGGCAAGACTGGACAGCCTTAATTTTTTACATGGTGCACGGGCCATGGCTGGGCAGAGAGATGCACAAAAACATGTTGGTTTGTGGTTGAGGGTTTCACTATTGGGAGGGGGTTCTGGCCAAAGCAGGGCATCAACGGCAACAATCCAAATGTCCATCCTTATGACACCAATTAAACAAACATGGTGCATCCTGCCAGGGAATATTATACAACTGTGAAAAAGAACAAGGAAGCCACTTTTGTACTGAAGCGGAAACCGTGTTAAGATACACCGAGCAAGGAGCACCTGGGTGGCTCAGTTCGTAGAGCATGTGACTTGATCTCAGGGCCCTGAGTTCGAGTCCCATAAAAAAAAGATACATCAAGTAATCAAAGGGTTGAAAATAACGGAGAGAAGAATACAAACTCAAGTTCGCTGGTCTTTGCGTAAAGAAAGGAAAACACAAGACACCAATCTAACTGCACTTGTGGAGCTGATGGGGTGGAAACTGGGATGGGAACAAAGCCCGGGTTGCGTTTTTGAATATTTGAACCCTGGGAAGGCATCATCTATTCAGACAAAAACTTAAATACTGGTAATTTAGGTCCACATCCTTTGAAATTCTTCGTGTACTGACCCCAGCTGACCTCGTCCCCCAAGTCCTAGGACACAGCCGCTTTTCCACAACACTGCAGGATCGATTGTGTTCACTAGACTGAGACGGTCCTTGTCCTGTGGGGACATCTCAGGTGTCCTTTTCTGGTCCTCCCCCATCCCCCGCCCTTTGCAAAATTGCATGTTCATTTATTTCACAAATAGGCACGAGCCTCCGTGTTCCTGGCTGATGGATCCTAAAAGGCTTACACAGACTCCACCTTTGCTTGACTACAGGAGTTCTCGGGGGTTCCTGGGGACCCTGGGGGCCCGAGGGGACCCGTCTGTGTCCCCAGGATCCTCCTGTCAATGTCGTTAGTGAATAATAAAACAGCTGGCATTTGTTGAACACTGACCACACGCCAGGGAGAGTTTCTCAGCAACTGTCCTGGGGCGGGCACTGTCACCATGCCCCTTACAGGATGGCAAAGCCAAGAGCCAGGGATGTGCATTTGAACCCAGGCTCCCACCATACCCATCTGGACTCACCAGTCTTTCTAGCCCTCAAGAGCGTCACCTGGGAAGGCCTGGACCCCGCTCCCACCTCTGGCCTGATCGAGAGGCAGGAGCCCCCAACCTCTGACCCCCTCCTGGCCTCTGGGCTGCAAAGCTGTGGGAAAGGGCCTTGGGGCCAGAGAGGGGAGCTGCAGACAGGGGGGAGGTGTTGCGGGGCCTGATCCCCGTGGGGGGGTCTCAGCACTCCAGCACCACTGCCGGCATGAGGTCGGGCACCCCACGGCCTTCTGTAAATGCTGCAGCTATCTCTCCGCCTCTCCTCGGAGCCTTGGAAGTTGGCCAGAGATCTGGGGTCTTTCTAGTTAAATGGAGGGCTTTCTGGGGATTGGAATGGCTCCTCAGGGAGGGCCAGGGCCAGTGTCTGAGCTCCATGCCCCCAGGGACTCTCAGACCGGCCTGAGATGGGGGGTCTGTATCTCTTCCACAAGACGGAAACTGAGGCTCTGAGAGGTTAAGTAACTTGCCTAAAGTCACATAGCCAGTGAGACCCTGGGTTTCGAGCCTAATAGCCTCGCAATGACAAAGTTTGGATGTTCCGGCTCTTGAGGAACGGGTTTTGTGGGAGGGGAGGCTATGGTCACTGTCAGTAAACCCATTCAAGCCACAGTGGTGAGAAGGGGACCCCATCTTCCCCTGGAAGATGAAATATCCCCGGAGGAGTTTGCCTGGGTTGGGGCGGGGGGGGGGGGGGGGGTGGGCACAGAGCAGACCAACCAGTAGGAGCTAGTTCAGTGCTCTCTGCCTTTGGCCTCGGGACCTTGTGGGCAGCCTGTGGTCATGCTGGCATTCCAGGGGCTCGCTTGGCATGTGGGGAATGTCCCAGCAAAAGTCCTAGCCTTAGAAAAGGGAAGTGTTCCTAGAAGGGGGAGGAAGTAGGAGGGCGGTGGGTGTCGGAGGGAATGTCCCCTTTGAGGGAGGAGGGCAGAGAGCTGGGGTCCTGAAGGAGGAGGGCTACTCTACCTTCCAACCCCCTTCCAGGGTGCCCAGCTCAGCCACCTATGAAGTGGGAGCCTGGGGGTAGAAAGCGAACGGCCCGGTGGTCCCGGGGGCGCCCACCTGGATTCCACCCCTCAGGCTGCATCCCACCTCCGACCAGCCCGGAAAAGGGTACACTGATCCTGCACTGCTCACCCCACTGCCTGGAAGACCAGCACCCCGAGGCTCCTGCAGCCCCAGAATGGGAACAGCGGTCACTCGTCTCTGCCACCAGCTGAAAGGGCTATTTTGGGCTAGCAGGGCTGGGTGCTTGGGCCACCGGGAGGGTCTGGGCGGCCTTCAGGGCAGAGTCTTGCAAGACCTGAGTTGGGGTTGTTGGGGTGTGCCCCCACCCCTCTTCGGCCCACTGGCCCTCTTGGGGGGCTGTGGGGGCGTCTCCCTCCTTTAGAGCTCTGCTCTAAGGCCACCTCCTCCGAGCAGCCTCCAGACCGCCTCCACCCAGTACTGATGTGTTCTGTGGCCTCTGCGGTCTCTGTCACAACCTCAAACCCGGCCCGGCCCGTCCTTCCTCCCATCTAGGCTTGGGATGGAGGCGGGGTGGGGGTGGGGGTGGGGGGGCTTCGAGGGGTCCCGACCTCTGGGTAGATCCTCAGGCTGCGGCACTGCGGGGGCGGGACCCTGGCACTGGGGGGAGCGAGCCGAAGCGGGGACGCAGCAGAGGCCTGCCGCGCAGGAGGAGAGGGGACGCCGAGCCTGCCAACCGCGCCCCTCCGCGCGCTCCCTGCGCCCCCTCCCCGCGCCGAACCCCGGGGCGGGCCGGGGGCGGGGCCTCGCGGCGCTGACGTCACCCCGCCTAGAAAGGGGCTCGCGCGCCGCGGGCCGGCTTTGTGGAGCGCTGCGCAGGGTGCGCGCCGGGCCGCGGCCGTGAACAAAGGAGCAGGGCGCCGCCGCGGGGACCCGCCACCGACCTCCCGGGCCGCGCCAGGGCCCTCCCGCCCGCCGCCACCATGACCGCCAACGGCACTGCCGAGGCGGTGCAGATCCAGTTCGGCCTCATCAACTGCGGCAACAAGTACCTGACGGCCGAGGCGTTCGGGTTCAAGGTGAACGCGTCGGCCAGCAGCCTGAAGAAGAAGCAGATCTGGACGCTGGAGCAGCCGCCCGACGAGGCGGGCAGCGCGGCCGTGTGCCTGCGCAGCCACCTGGGCCGCTACCTGGCGGCGGACAAGGACGGCAATGTGACCTGCGAGCGCGAGGTGCCGGGCCCCGACTGCCGCTTTCTCATCGTGGCTCACGACGACGGCCGCTGGTCGCTGCAGTCCGAGGTGCACCGGCGTTACTTCGGCGGCACCGAGGACCGCCTGTCGTGCTTCGCGCAGACCGTGTCGCCGGCCGAGAAGTGGAGCGTGCACATCGCCATGCACCCGCAGGTCAACATCTATAGCCTGACCCGCAAGCGCTACGCGCACCTGAGCGCGCGGCCGGCCGACGAGATCGCCGTGGACCGCGACGTGCCCTGGGGCGTCGACTCGCTCATCACGCTGGCCTTCCAGGACCAGCGCTACAGCGTGCAGACGGCCGACCACCGCTTCCTGCGCCACGACGGGCGCCTGGTGGCGCGCCCCGAGCCCGCCACCGGCTACACGCTCGAGTTCCGCTCCGGCAAGGTGGCCTTCCGCGACTGCGAAGGCCGCTACCTGGCGCCGTCGGGGCCCAGCGGCACGCTCAAGGCGGGCAAGGCCACCAAGGTGGGCAAGGACGAGCTCTTCGCCCTGGAGCAGAGCTGCGCCCAGGTCGTGCTGCAGGCGGCCAACGAGAGGAACGTGTCCACGCGCCAGGGTGAGTGGGGACGCCGCCCCCCTCCTCTCCCGGTCGGTGCACAAAGCGCACCCCACCCCCGTACCTCCAGCCTCCCGCCCTTTCTCGCCCGCGGCGCTGCTGTGATCCCCAGCGACGTCCGGTGCGCCCCCGCTAGGCGCGCCGGCCACCCCGCCTCGTCGCGGGACGTGCGCTCGGGCCCGGAGGAGGGGGCGAGGGGTGGGGCTTTGCCCATCCTTGCGCGGCGCCGCACACCCCCGCCCCGCGTCGGGGTTGGGGCTCCCCGGGCCCCACGTAGGCGCCGCCCTACGGGCCACCCTCCGACCCCCCACCCCCACCCCCACCCCCAGCCCCAGCCCCAGCCCCAGCCCCAGGCCTGGAACTCCCCACGCGCGCTGATCCCGCGGATCGCCCTGCCCAGCCCTGCCCAGCCCAGCCCTGGGGGGCAACGCCCATCCCCCCTTTCCTCGTGCCCCTCCCTGGTCAGCTCGAGGGCGAAGATGAGGGTGGCTACACGCTCGGGGCACACCCCCACCCCCCACGGTCCTCGCAGCGCAGGCGGGATGGGGGAGCCTTTGATCTCCGCAGGGTGCGCCGCCACCTTCCAGCCCTCCAGGCCTTTCTCCACCCCCACTCGCAGCCTCGAGAGGTCGGCCTCTGCTGGGGGGTGCGCCCCTCGTGTCTGCCCTTCCCCCCCAGCCCCTCCTCCCGCGTCTGCCCCGCGCTCCAGGCCGCGGCCTTTGTGAGCAGGGGGGCGGGCTCCTCCAGAGGGCCCTCCCTCGCCCCCTTTGTCCTGCTCGGTCTCTGCAGATGGGAAAACCAGATGCGGAGGGGCGGGGGAGGGGATCGGTTTTCTGCGGGTCCCCCCTTGCTGAGGACCCCCCGCGCCGCCCCCGGTTCTAGTGCCCGGGTCCGGAGCCTCTCCTGGAGGCGGCCTCCCTCCTTGCGCCCCGGTCCCGGGACGGCGTGGCGCCGATGGCCCCCTGCCAGGCACCCACCCCGCCCTGCGCCCGCCGCGCGTCTCGGGTCTGGTGCGCTCTGCGCTGCGGGCGTTCGAGGGCGGACTTAACGTGAGCCGAGAGACCCCAGCCTGGCTCCCTCGGGAGGCCCCCTACCCTCGAATGAACCCATCCCCAAGTGTCCCGCCTGGAACAATTGGCTGCAACTCGATGCGTCCTTTCCCGGGCCTCCCGCTGGCCTGGCCATTTCCTACCGGCCTGCGCGCCAGAAATGAGCCCCCCTCTTCCCTTCTTAGATTCTCCCCCTGGGCGGTTTCTCTTCCTTCTGACGCCCTCGTCCCTCCTTTGGCAAGGAAGACAGTTGGTTCTCTGCAGCCAGAGGCCCCACTGGACGGACCTGTCGGGGGCTGGCTCTGCCGAGTGGGAAGTTGGAGCCCAGCCTCTGGAGATGGCTGGATGGGAGCCCAATCGGTGGCCTCCCCCTGGTAGAGTGGCCTTCCCGGACTTTCTCCTGATAGCCAGCCTCCTGACTGTGGGCTGGGACTGGGGAGAGGGGCCTGCAGCCCCTTGTCAGTGGGGTAGAGGCCGGGAAGGGGAAATGGCTGTTTTGTGCCTGAGTTTGCTTGATTTGGGCAGTAATATTTCAAGGGAACAGATGAGCGGGTTTGGCCCAGAGAGGTGAAGCCATTTGCCCAAGGTCACACAGCAAGTTAGCAGCTTGCAGAACTGGGTCAGTCTGACTACAGAATAGGTGCTTTTCGGGACCCCCTGATACCTCCCAGCCTCCAGGGCACAATGGGCCTCCCCTTTCTGGTCTCACACAGCGTAGGTAGGGCAGGACTCCTCACCTCTTCAGCAGATCTTGAGGCCCTACCAGGTGAGACATGCTGAGGCCTGAGTGGTGAACAAATGAGTGCGTGGGTCCGGACCCTTCCCTGTTGTGGCTAATGTTCTTGTTGGGACATGAGCAGCATCCCAGAGGTGTCAAAAGGCCTGGGGGTCCAGAAAGTATATCAGGATCCCAGATTCGATGGGGGAGGGTGGGGGGGGGGGGGTTGGTGACTTCTGAAGAGGACAATTGAGCTGACCTGAAACATGAATACAGGTCGTGTGGATCAGGTGTGTGGAACAGTGGTGCCAGCAGGAGGCACAGCTGGTGCAAAGGCCCTGAGGCAGGAAGGAGCAGAAAGCCCAGTATGGCTGGGAAGGAGTTTGTGAGGTTGGTAGGTGGGACTGAAACAGCTGGTGGGGGCCACCATGAGGAAGACCTTGCCCTTGCCCTTGCCCTCGGGGTCGGGAAGAGCTGAGCGAGCCTGGGCAGATGCCCTCTCCTCTTTATTAAGCTTGCTGGCAGCGTTCGGGTGTGATTCAGGCTGATGGGGCAAGGGGAGCCGGAAATTGGGCCAGTAGGAGTGTTGGCTCATCTGTGAGTTTAAAGGTGCATAGAGTTGGGGGAGGGGTCTTTGGGGGCTGAGATTGGGGCTCTTTTGGCCTCAGATCTTGGGGTCTTCCTCTTGTTCTCGTGTTAGCTGACCCCGGGGCTTCCCGGTGGGATGGAGGGTGACCGGAGGACCCGGAGCCGTTTGGGGGTGGGGGGGCGTGTCTGCGGAGGCCATTTTGGACAGGCCTGCGTGGCAAGGAGGCGGTGTCTGTGCTTCTGACACATGCTGGGAAAAGCCAGCCAGGAAGGAGGAGGATCCGGGGCTTAGCCGGCAGGGGGGATGTGAATCATGTCCACAGGCTTGCACAGGCCTGGCCTGGTGGGGGTGGGGTGCTCCCTGCTGAGGCTGCAGTCTGCTCTCTGGCCTCAGTTTCCCCACCTGCTTGGGCTGCCCCAGGGTAATCCTTTGAGCCAGGCTTTGTTTCTGGGAGGGGGCCGTCTCGGCTACCAGGGAGTGGGGTCCTCTGCCTGAGGACCGATGTGACAGGCAGATGGCCTATGTCCATCCCAGGTGCTCAGAAATGGTGTAGCTGTGACCACGTCCCAGGTGAGGAGCTGGCTTGGGTGGGGCTGGAGGTTGGCAGGGTCTCTGGGGGAGCAGCACGTCACTCCCAGTGGGGTCTCCTGCCGTGCTCCTTAGAAATCTCACCTGCCCCCGACGCCAGCCACACGCTGGGCTGTGCCTCACCGAGGTCCCCCCTTGGTCTCACAGCTCCTTGCCTCTGGCCAGCTGTGCCCTGGGGATGTGCTCGGGAAGTGCCCTGTCCCAGCCACTCAGGGGCACTCAAAAGGCAAGGCTGGCTGGCTGGCTGGCTGGCTGAGAAAGGGCTGGCCAGGTTGGGCTTTGCAGGATGTGTGAGAGCTCTCCTGAAGAGGCGGGACATGTGAGGTAATTCAGGCCCTTGTTCTTGTGCAAGGATGGAGGCAGGATCTGAAGGGGTCAGGTGGTGGTAAGAGTGACCAGAAGGTGGGGCGGGGGGAGCGGAGTCTCCCACCCCCCGCAGCCTTAGCAGTCCCCAAATTCGCCTGGCCTGTCCAAAGTGGACACTCCCCAGCACCCCATTCAGGTTGGGGGAGGGGACTGGGAAGCCCTCTCTGAGCTACCTTAGAGAATGGCTCAGAGGCTGGAGACAGGGAAAGCCATGAGGCAGAGGGCCGGGCAGGGCTGGGGGCGGCAGGAGACGTGCTTCTTTGAGCCCCCACATCTGCCTCCCCGGGGCTCCTGCGGGTCTGTGACTCAGGTTTTCTGTGCTGCTGCTGCTGTTGATGAAAAGAAAAATCCCGAAGAAAACCCTGTTCCCATAGTAACCCAGCTCTAATTAGAGACTCCAAGGCCAAGCGGGGCCTTTCCCGTCTGGGCAGGGCCTCGGAGCCAGGAGGGGCCCCGCTGGATGTTGGGGAGACGAATCCCTCCCCCACCCCTTCCTTTTGGGGTTGGAGGACCCTTTTGGTAGACAGAGGGAGACCGAGGCTGAGTGAGGGGAGGGCACTTACCCCAGGGTGCCTGGCCCCCACTTTGGGTGGCTCCCCTGCTGGCCTAGGCCCTTCCAGGACTGCACACAGCCAGCTGATGGGGTCTCAGTAACCCAGTGGCCGGTGGCAGCTGTGTGCCCCGGGCAGCGACGACCCAGCGGAGCCTCCCGACTTCTGCGTTATCTCCCGAAGGCTGGCAAGTGCCTCGTTTATCTGCAAGGCTGTATTAAGATGAGCCCTTTGAACCAGCAGATTTGACTTCTAACCCAGGTCCCTTCCCTGCTCCCTTCTGCCCCTCTTTCTGGGGATCTCCCTCTGTCTTTCCTGCTGTTGGAGCGTGCCTGGAGGGCTTTTACTCTCCTCTGTTCCCTCCTTCCGGTCAGCCAGCCAGCGCAGGTACCCTGGGCAGGTGGCCGGGGCGGGCTCACAGGGCCCCTTCTGCAGCAGTGGGGGTGGGGCAGGTCGGCCCGCTTTCGGGGACTGCAGCCCCAAGGGGTGCTCCTCCCCTGAGTGGCCCTAGGACGGTCCCATTCTTGGTGGCCCGGCTACCCAGGGGGCCCAGTCCCTGCTGACCCTTATCCTCACCCATTGCTTTACTGGGGGTGTGATGGTGGATGGGGCTCATTACCTGCCTCGCGGCCGTCAGCAGATCCCCAACATCAGGGCTCTGCGGGCCCGGGGGGGCCTGGAGGGTGGAGCCCAAGGGGTTCCAAGAGGATCTATTTCAGGGCCCTGGGTCCGCCAGGCCACACAGAGGGAATGGCTGGAGGCCCGTTTGCCCCCTTCCCCTCCTCAGGGTCACCAGGACTCAATACTCTTCCTCTGGGTGACCTTGGGCAAGGACATACCACCTCTGTGCCTCAGTCTCCCTCTTTGTGGAGGTGAAGGTCCCCTCCGCCTGGTGCTGATGTGGGTTAAGACAGGCTCACACCCTGGGCACCTGGGGGGCTCAGTGGGTTAAGCGTCCGATCTCGGCTCAGGTCACGACCTCACCGTTCCTGGGTTCGAGCCCCGCTTCGGATTCTGTGTCGCCCTCGTTCTCTGCCCCTCCCCCATTTGTGCTCTGTCTGTCTCTCTCTCTCTTTCAAAAATAAATAAACATTAAAAAAAGAAAATAGGCTCACACCCTTCAGGCCCTCCACTTGGTGGCAGAGAGCTAAGGGTGGGTCCCGGCCGGGGGTGGGGGTGGGGGTGGGGGTGGGGGTGGGGGAACCGGGGCTCCGCCAGCCACCAGCCTCCATCTGCCCCTCTGAAGGGACAACTTACCGTCCACCAGTGTGGTCCCGTCTTCCCTAAGGTGTCAGGACCCAAACGGTGACCCACTTGTGAGCTCTGAGTCTGGGCACCAGCAGGTGGGGCAGATGTCTCTGCTGTTGGGTTTGTTCGAACCCAGGCGCTTGGGGAGTGTGAGTTCGTTCTATTGGGGCCGCATAGCTTGCTTCCGGGCTGCAGGGCGTGGGAACACTGGAAGCTCCCTCCGGTCACATCAGGTGCTTTGGGGACAGGGACACGTGTGCAAAGATGCTGCCAGATCACCTGCAGGTCGAGATCGGTGGCAGGCGTGCACTGAGGTGGAGAAAATGCCTGTGTCTGCACAGGGGGGACAGGCAAGGAGGGTGACTCCACCCGCCGTGCCCGGTGCGGTCTGGGGCGCGGGGGCGTGAGACTGCGTGGGACTTCACTTTTATGAGTTTTGTAAGTTCTCTGAAAGGAACGTGAGGTCGCTCTTCTGTTTTCCTGTTAACTTGGACACATTCAGAGGCACGGGGAGGCTACGATGTCTCGATTTCCCTCAGGTGCCACAGTCTGCCATCTAGCTCCATCTGTCCCTTTATTCGTTGTTTTTGGTTGTAGGGAAAGCAAATCCCTGGCCTCGGGGCATTTCGTCTCGAGCTGTTTGTGTCTGAAAAACGAGGCCATTTTCCTACATAACCGCAATATCATGAACCGTAATTAATCCTTAATATTTAATCCTGGGCCGCGTTAAGGTTCTCCCGACTGGCTCAAGAATGGCTTTTTGCAGATGGTTTGTCGGAAGGTATCACTTGTATAATCAGAGGACATGATGCCAAGACGGACGTGGCCGGCCTTGGTCCCTGCCTGGCCCTGCCTGGGGTCTTGGGTTCTGGCCTCTGCCGTCGAGGCTGAGGGGTCTCCGCAGCCCCGCCGTGTTGGTGTGTGAGGGCAGGGCTGTGGGTCAGCCCGAACTGGGGTCCCCGTGCCAGTCGGAAGCTCTCCCCGCAGGTATGGACTTGTCAGCCAATCAGGACGAGGAGACCGACCAGGAGACCTTCCAGCTGGAGATCGACCGCGACACCAAAAAGTGTGCCTTCCGCACCCACACGGGCAAGTACTGGACGCTGACGGCCACCGGGGGCGTGCAGTCCACTGCCTCCACCAAGTGAGTCCCTCCCCCCGCCAACCACCCCGCACCCAGACCGGCCCTCTCTGTTGGGACGGGGCCCGGGGACCCGGGGCGGCCTTGCCTGACCCTGCCCTGTCACCCCCAGGAACGCCAGCTGCTATTTTGACATCGAGTGGAGTGATCGGCGGATCACACTGCGTGCGTCCAATGGCAAGTTTGTGACGGCCAAGAAGAACGGGCAGCTGGCCGCCTCGGTGGAGACAGCAGGTAGGTAGTCCCTCCCTGGTTCCCCGGAGGGTCTGCCCACCTCCTAGTCACTCCCCCGCACCGCACCCCTCCCCCCAGGCCCGCCCCCTGCTGGGTCTCACCCTAGGGCTGATTTGCCCGGGGACCCCAGAGTCCCGCCCTCCCTCTCTGAGCCACACCCGGATCACCCCCGCCCCGCCCCCGCCATGAGGCTCACCGCCCTTCCCCCTTCCTGGGCCAGGGGACTCGGAGCTCTTCCTCATGAAACTCATCAACCGCCCCATCATTGTGTTCCGCGGGGAGCACGGCTTCATCGGCTGCCGCAAGGTCACGGGCACCCTGGATGCCAACCGCTCCAGCTACGACGTCTTCCAGCTGGAGTTCAGTGACGGGGCCTACAACATCAAAGGTGGGTTCTCCGGAGGCGGGGTGGCTCAGTGATTTGGCTCTGGGGAGGGACATCCTGTGGCCGCCAGGCCCTTCCCCTCTTCTCTGTGTAGGAGGGGGGCTCCCCGGCCCACCCCAGAGTGGACTCCCTGGCTCCACCAGAGCGAGAGGCGGGGTTCTGGAAAGGGTGGGCCGGGAAGGTGTCGCACACCTGAGCTGTGGGACTTAAACCCCGGGTGGGGGGAAGGGGCGCGGACCCCTGACCAGCGGGGGGGGGAGGGAGGCTTAGACACAGAGGTCACCCCAGTTCCGGAGGTGGTGATTGGCGTGTGGGGAGCCGGCCCAGCATGGGGCCTGATGGGCCTCGCCCCCACCCCCCACCCCAGACTCCACAGGCAAGTACTGGACAGTGGGCAGTGACTCCTCGGTCACCAGCAGCAGCGACGCCCCCATGGATTTCTTCTTCGAGTTCTGTGACTACAACAAGGTGGCCATCAAGGTGGGCGGGCGCTACCTGAAGGGGGACCACGCGGGGGTCCTGAAGGCCTGCGCCGAGACCATCGACCCCGCCACTCTGTGGGAGTACTAGCCTGCCGCCCAGCGCCCTGTCCCCACCCTGCCCAGACCCTTCTGCTAATAACTCTCTTCTCCAGGCGGGCTCCGGTGTCGTGGCAAGTCCCTTGCCTTTCAAACTGGAAACCCAGAGAAAATGGTGCCCCCACCTGTTGCCCCGTGCCTGGTCCTTGGAGGGGATCTCAGACCCCTCTGCCCTCTCCTCTCTGCCATGGGCGAGGCTGGCACCCCTTTCTTCTGACCTCAGACGACTCTGAGCCTTATTTCCTCAAAGTGGCCAAGGAGGGCGGGGGGGGGGGGGCGGGGGGCACTGGGAGGCCTTCCTGAGCCCCTGGGCCTGGCTGGGTGTGTAACTGGAATCTTCTGCCCCCTCCCAAGAGCCTCTCCCCACCCGCCCCTTCCCGGGAGCTGGGCGCTTGCCCCCAGCTTATCGGAGCCCCTGGTGCACCATCCCTGCGGTGGGGGGAGGCTGTGGGAGGGGGAGGGGGTGAAAGCAGCGTGTGCTGGCTGCTGGCCCCTCTGCACCCGCGGCCTGCCCGTCTGCCCCCCGCTGTGGTCTGGGGCCCTGCCGTCTTCTTTCACCCTGGCCTGACTGGAAGCAGAAAATGACCAAATCAGTATTTTTTTTTCTTTTTTTTTGAAACGAAACATTACTGCCAGAGGCGCCCAGGCAAGCCTGGTTGGCAGCCACGAGTGATCTTCAAGGGGTCTCGTGGGGGATCTTGAATCGGCATCTCCGGGCCTCGCAGCCCTACTTGCTTGCTAGTCGTGGGGGGCGGGGGGCAGGGTGCTTCCCTGAATCCCAAACCCGCCCCTACCTCCTCGGGGCCTCTCGCTGGCCCCCTCCCTCCTGCCTGCCCTGGCCTGTGTCCCCATCTGGTGGTGCTGAGTCCCTCACCGCCTCAGCCAGAGCCCCCGGTGTGATCGGTGCTCCCTGTCCGACTGGACTCCTTGGGTCTTGGGGTGGGATGAGGTTGGGCGGCACCCTCCATCGGGAGCCTCCCGGGGAGCCCCGAGGCCCTTGGCTCCCGGCCCTGCCCCCTGCCAGCCCCCCACCCCCGGTTCATCTCTGCCATGCATCTCACTCTGGGTGTCTTGGTCTTTTATTTTTTGTAAGTGTCATTTGTATAACTAAACGCCCATGATAGTAGCTTCAGACTGGAAAGCAAAATAAAATAATGCGTGTGCAGCCCTGAGCTGGCCCGTGTGTGTGTGTGTGTGTTGGGGGGTGCAGGCGGGTGGGGCGGACGGGGCCCAGGGTCCGAAGGGTGGTCTGAGCAGCCTGGCTGCCTCCAGGAGTGGAGGAGGGGGCCCTGTGAGGGATGGCCTCTTACTTACCCCAGAGATCTGCCTGAGGCCACCAGGGTCCCAAGCAGGTAGCGGGAGCTCCTGGGTGGGGAGGTGGCTCAATCTGGTCCCACAGTTTCCTGCCTCCGGTATTTGTGAGGCCCGTTCAGGCCTGCACCGTGAGTTGGGCCCGTGGGCTTAGGAGGTCGAGGTCAGGGTAACACGAACCCATAGATCCAGCTTTCTCCTGCCTCTAGAGATGCCCTTGACTACAGCTTGGAGGACTGGGGCCCTTGGCCGCCCTCTTCTACTGCATAGGCCTTGTGTGGATCCATCAACACCCCCAAACGCTAGGCCTTGCAGAGGCTGGGATTTCGCGGTCCGACGGGCCCTCTGAGGATGGGCACAGATAGAGACAGGTGCAGGTACTGGGAGCAGGCGGCCGGATGGGCTAAGCTGGGGGGAGGGAGGCGCCAGGTTGGGTCCCTGCATCAAAGCAGGCTCAGCCCTGGAAGTTGGGGGACACTTCTCCATCTGGCACACCGGAAGCTGATGAAGTGTCCAGCCCTGAGCCCACCCTGCGTTCTCGGCCCCTGGCAGCCCCCCCTCCCCCCCATCTGGCCAGCCCTGCAGCGACTGCAGTGTATCACTTAACCCAGAGCTTCCCGAGGGGAGCGCCAGCTCCCATCTTACAGAGAAGACTGAGGTCCAGGGCAGTCAGGCACAGCCTTGCGGGTGGAGCACGGCGCCCTGTGGGTGTCCAAGGAGCAGAGGATGGATGCGGACACGGGGGGCGTGCAGCGTAAGGGCCTGGGACCGCTGGGGTGAGGGGGCTGGAGCCGGCCTCGCCGCCAGAGGGCTCAGCGGAAGCGCTGATTGGCTGCTGGTGACGAAACTGGGAGGCGGGCTGTGATTGGTGGTTCCTGGAGGCGGGAGTCTCGAGATTGACAAGGGCAGATGGCAGCCACAAAGGGATGTTGGGGCCCCAGCGGGGTCCCGGCGACCGGTCCCCCCACCCCTGTTAAAACCAGGCTGGAAGCCAGAAAAGTCTCAGTGACATGGAAGGGACAGATGAATCTTCCGGATCCAGGCTCTTAGACCACGGGGGAGGGGGTGGGCGGGGGAGGCACACTGAGAGGGGTTGGGGTGGGGTGCAGGGGTTCCAGTTGGGCACAGCTGTAGATCCTGCTGGGTGAGGTGGCTCGAGCCCCGCCCACGGACCAGGAATGAACTGCCCTGGAATGACACCAGGGTCCGCTCCCGGAATCCCAGCCTCGTCCCTAACCAGACAAGCTAGGCACAGATTCCGAATTCCATCCATTCCACAAAAATGGGCACCTGTCACGTGGCTGCGCATTGTGGGGGCTGTGGGTGACTGAGGCACGCAGTCTGACTGGGGAGATGATCACACTTAGGGAAAGAGGGCATTATAAGGGACAGGAAGGACAGTCTGGGCAGAGGGAACAGCATATGCAAAGGTCCTGTAGGGGGAAACTAGGCAGGAGGCAGGGTGGAGCCTCCTCGGGTGGGTGGAGCCTCCTTGGGTCCTCCCTGAAGAGTGGGTTTGAACAAGCGAGGGAGGTTGTCTCAGGACCCACCTGGAGGCAATGGGCATCTTCAGAAAGAGATCGATCATCCTGTGGCCTTGCGTGGAGCATGTTGGGGACCACCAGCCTCACTCCTGCACACCCAGGCTCCTCACTTCTGGGTCTTTCCGGGCCTTCGGTTCCCTTCTGTCAGAACCAGCTCTGGGGCCCAGGGTTGAATGCCAGAGCAGGAGACGCAGCCCTCGATCCTGCCAGAAGAACCTTCCTCAGTGTCTCCCCATTGACAAGGGCCTGGCCCCATCACATGCGATCCCACATACACATGGACTTATGTACATGCATGGGCATGCGTACAGAGTCCTGTGCACACACAAACACACGTGCACTAGAGACATGTGTGTGCACAGACACAGAAGTGCTCACGGACACACAGATATGAGTACAGATACACATACGCCAGCTCCCGGGGAACAATGAGCTGTCCTGGTCGGTGGGGCCTCTGAGCTTCCCAAGTGTGTCCGCAGCTCAGGCTTCTCCCGTTTGTTTCTTTCTTTTTAATTAAAAAAAAAAAAAAAAAAAAGGTTTTTATTTATTTTTGAGAGAAGGAAGATGGAGTGTGAGAGGGGGAGGGGCAGAACGAGAGGGAGACACAGAATCCGAAGCAGGTTCCAGGCTCTGATCTGTCAGCACAGAGCTCGACGTGGGGCTCGAACCCAGGAACCGTGAGATCATGACCTGAGCCGAAGTCGGACGCCTAACCGACTGAGCCGCCCAGGGCCCCTCCTCTCATTTCTGGGGCAATCTCAGAGGAGGACACTCCAGGGCTGGCTGTGCCCTACTTCCTGCAGGGTCAGAGCAGTCTCTTCCTGAATCAGGAGGGATGATAGGTAACCTCCGGTGACCCCACACTGAATCATAATGTGAGGCCCCAGAAGGATCTGGACTCTCTGGGGACCCTCCGTCCTCAGTTTCCCCCATTTGAGCAGTGGGCGATTGGCTCCCTGGCAAGACTGTCCAGATGGAGGAGGGGTTCTGAGACCCCTGGGGCAGCGAAGAGAGAAGGGAACAGATGTGGTCTCCCCAGGCAGAAAGAGGCGTGGAGAAGGGGCCTGGGCAGGGGGAGGAGGGGCGGGGTAGGGTGGAGCGTTTGGCCCGAAGCCCAAGCCTCTTAGTGGGGCCTCTGGGCTTAACCAGGAGGAGGCTCATCCTCTAGGAGGTGTGAATCAGCAAGACAGAAGCTGCGCAGACTTGGGGGAGGGATATGCACTCCCCTCCCCCTCCCTGGGACCCAGGCCTGCCCCCCTGGGAGGGGAGGGGCAGACCCACCTTCCAGGAAGCTCCTGCTGGTGCCAGGCATTGGCAGGTCCTCTGCACGGGACCAATAACTTGATCGTTATTATTATCCTAAGAATCGAGGTGATAAAAGCAAGAGGATGACGTCAAAGGGTGCCCGACCCCAGTCCTTCTCCCCCCAGCCCCGCCCCCAGCCAGGGTACCACCGTTGACTACGTCTTTTACTCTTCTGGAAAACCGGCTGTTACATACAGTACCCACAGATAGCCCTTGCTACGTGCTGGCTACTAGCCCCTTATTCACTCACTGAGTCCTGTGACGGGCTGAGTTGCGTCCCCCTTAAATTCTCACGCCGAGGCCCCAACTCCCAATACCTCACCATGGGATTGTGCACGGAGACAGGGTATTTAAGGAGGTGATTATGAGAGGTCGCCGAGGTGAGCCCCACTCCAATCTGTGTCCTTGTAAGAAGAGGAGATTAGGAGACAAATTTGCACAGAGGGAAGACTGCGTGAGGCCTCGGGTAGAGGCCCCAGCCCAGCCGTGCTGACTGACACCTTGATCTTGGACTTCCAGCCTCTGGAGCCAACTGCCACCGTCCCCATCCATCCCAGCCCTGGGTAGTGGTGCTGAGTCCTGCTCCTCCCATTTATTGGTGCAAAGACTGAGGCGCAGGGCGGTTATGAAACTTGCTCCGGGTGCAGCTGGGATTTATATAGAGAAACATAACCTGTCTGTGCAGCACATAGACGCTCGCGGGATGGGTTCTCCCAGAAACAGACACGCACTCAAGGCCAGGGGGCTTATCTGGGAGGTGACCCCGGGAACAGGGAGGGGGGTACGTGAGCCTGAAGGGGGACGGCAATAGTGTGTGAGCGCCGTGGGCGACCCGGGAGACCCGGATTCACCCCGCAGAGCCTTCCCGCGAGCGAGCGTGCGGGCGCTCACCGGCTGGCCACTTCCTTAGTGGTTACCCTCCAGCACTTTGGACTTTGCGGTCAGCTGCAGCCGGGGGTGAGGGGAAGTGAAGGGGAAGCCGGGGTGGGGGACTGTGCGTCCAGGGGGCAGCTGGGGGGGGGAGACCGGCAGGCCCGTGGTTCACAGCAGCTCTGTGCTGGGCAGGGAGGGGCTACGTGGCAGGGCTGCTCTGGCCTCTGCCGCTGTGCCAAGATGATCAGGACCCCCGTTGGGGTTCTTTTATTGTAATTCAGTAAGGAGATAATTTGGGACGGTGGTAAAATGCACTGACACAGAACTTACCGTCTTCCCTGCTCCGAGTGGCCAGTTCAGGGGCATTAAATACATCTGCCACCACCATCCGTCCTCTAGAACTTTCCATCTTGTTGATTATTTACAAAAATTGTTTTTAAATGCTTATTTAGGGGCGCCTGGGTGGCTCGGTCGGTTAAGCGTCCGACTTCGGCTCAGGTCATGATCTCACAGTTCGTGGGTTCGAGCCCCGCGTCGGGCTCTGTGCTGACAGCTCAGAGCCCGGAGCCTGTTTCAGATTCTGTGTCTCCCTCTCTCTCTGCCCCTCCCCTGTTCATGCTTTGTGTCTCAAGAATAAATCTAAGCAAAGCAAAACAAAACAAAACAAAAAAATGCTTATTTATTTTTGAGAAAGAGAGAGAGAATGTGTGAACAGGGGAGGGGCAGAGAGGGGGGGGGGCATAGAATCTGAAGCGGGCTCCAGGCTGTCAGCACAGAGCCCAACGCGGGGCTCGAACCCATGAACCACGAGATCGTGACCTGAGTCTGATACTCAACCGACTGAGCCACCCAGGTGTCTGCAGAACTTTCCATCTTGTAACATGGAACTCTTGCCCCCGGTTCAACCCCAACGCCCGCCCCTCCCCTGGCCCCCTGGTAAAGTCCATTCTGTGCCAGGGACCTCGGGTCAGTGGAATCTCACAGTGTCTGCCCTTCTGTGACCGGCTTATTTCCGCGCGGTGTCTGCAAGGCTCATCCACTTGGACCGTGTGCCAGAATCTCCTTCGTTTCTGCGGCGGAGTATAGTGTCCGTGGGAGGGACGGGCCGCCCCACCGCCGGCCGCCAGCTCGCCTCCGCTCTGGCTCTTGGGAGCGCTGCCACCGGGAACACGGGGAGCCGATCTCTCTCCTCGTCCCTGCTTCCCATTCTGTAGGGTCTTGCTGCGTCCTATGGTCATTCCAGTCTAGTGGGGTTTTTTTCTTTGAGCAGCTCCATACGGTTTCCCCGCAGTGGCTGCACCATCTCACATTCCCGACGACAGCGCGCCAGGGCCGTATTTTACTTTTTTTTGCACACACGGGATCGAGTGCCCCCAGGGCCCCTTCCCTTCAGGGGTCTCCTGACAAACGTGCGGTTTCCTTACCTGCACAGGCCGACCTCGCTCTGGCTTCTCCACGACCCACCTGACCCACCTCGTCCGCCGCTCACGGACATTCACATCTGTCCCCCTTGTCCTGAGCGGCACACGCTGCTGAATGGAACAACAATAGTAGGCAGGAGTCCCTTTTTTTGTTGGTTTGCTTGTTTGATTAGAGAGAGAGAAAGAGAGGGAGAGAGTGAGCTGGGGAGGGGCGGAGAGAGAGGGGGACAGAGGATCCAAAGCAGACTTCGAGCTGACAGCAGCGAGCCCCATGTAGGGCTTGAACTCACGAACCATGAGATCATGACCTGAGCCAAAGTCGGACACTCAACTGATTGAGCCACCCAGGCACCCAGGCACTCTGGGGTCACTTGACATTTTGATAGATGTGGCCAGATGGCCTCCCCGCAGCCCCGCCCCAGCCGTGGGTGAGTGTATCTTCCCAGACCTCGACGGAATCGCCCTCGAAGCTTCTTGCCAGGCTGAAGCCTGGGTCTCACGGAGGCAGGAAGTACAAACGTCACCCCGTGTGGGTTAGGGGGTTCGTCTCCGCTAACGGGGAGCACCCAGGCTCGGTGGGGCTTCTCTACCTCGTCTTCCTGCCCACCGCCTTCCTTCTTCCCAAAGCACCACTGGCAGATTTGGGGGGTATAAATAAAAGCCTCCACAACTCTCAGGGCCTCAGATAGAGTCTCCCCCAAGAGCTGGTCCCTGGTCCCCACAGCGGCAGGTGGTGGCCCGGGCTGTGGTCGGCTGCTCTCCACCTGGCCCGAAGGCCTCCCCGCCGGGCTCCCGTCCGCAGACCCGGGCAGCCTGTCCGGGCAGCTTTCTCCTCCTTCGCTCCTCTGCCCTGCACAGCCTAGGCCTCCCCAAGCTCTCATGTCTGTCTCCTTGACTCAGGGAGGCCACAGTCTCTGCCCAGCTTCCGGGTCCCCTGCTGCGGCCCGGAGGCTCTCCTGGAAGGCGTTGGGGAAATCACGGAGTCCCCTTCTCCCGGGATCACTGACTTTGCTCCTGTTGTCCAGCATCTGAAGGGCACTGTCCAGGGAGAGGTAAGCCCCGTCCATCATCCTTGTTCCTCCATTATGGCCAGAAGTGGTGCTTCTGCACCCCAGCCCGCCCCCCTTTCCTAAAACAGCATCACGGAGAGATGACTCACGCACCATATAATTCGCCCACTTAAAGGGTACAACTCAGTGCTTTTGTACCTCACGGATACATGCAGCCGTCACCACGGTCAATTTTAGAACATCTCATCATCTCAGCAAGAAAGACTGTCGTCTTTCAGCTGGCATCCCCTACCCCTCCAGGGCCCCTTCAGCCCTAAGCAACCACTCATCTACTTTTTGAATCTTTGGGTTTGCTGACTCTGGTGGACATCTCACATAAATGGGATCGAACAATCCGTGGCCGCTTGTGTCTGGCTTCTTTCGCTGAGCACCATGTTTTCAGCCACGTTGTAACATGGGTCAGCCCTTCTTCCCTTTCTATGACCAAATATTGCGTTGTACGGATAGAGTCCTTTTTATCTCTTCATCAGATGATGGACCTTTGGGCTGTTTCCAGTTTTGGGCTACTATGGATAATGCTAAATTGTCACCGTATTAGCAAACGTTCTAGGGGAGCATCTTTGTACCCTGAAAACCCCCACTCGGTATCTGGGCCATCAGGACACCTGTAAAATTAGAGCCTGTTGTAGCTGGGAGGGCCATTCGGGTTACCCCTTTCCTTTTACAGATGGGGAAACTGAGGCTCCAGCTAGCAGGTGACTTACCCACCATGACACAGGTGGGAAACCACTTGGCCACATTTTCTGATTCCAAAAACAATTAAGCTGACATTTATGTGGCTTCCGTATGTCAGACTGTGTCCTCACATGCAATAGCTCACTTAACGTCCCACAAACCCCCTTCTGAGGTGGGTATTAAAAAAATTTTTTTTTCATGTTTGAGAGAGAGAGAGAGAGGCAGAGTGTGAGCAGGGGAGGAGTGGAGAGAGAAGGAGACAGAATCCGAAGCAGGCTCCAGGCTCTGAGCTGTCAGCACAGAGCCCGACGAGGGGCTCAAACTCACGAACATTGAGACCGTGACCTGAGCTGAAGTTGGACGCCTCACTGACTGAGCCATCCAGGTGCCTCACGAGGTGGGTATTTATAGCCTCGTTTCAGATTTATTCTCTCAACAATGATTCCCTGAGCAGCCTGGACCCAGAACCAGTGCGGGAGACGCACCGAATATTCTCCATGGCAGGAACCGTGGAGAATATTCCATGGTAGGGACCGAGTCTGAGATGGCCAGTGGCGCGTGAAAAGAGAGCCCACGGAGGACCGGGCCTCGGCTCAGAGCCGGGAAATGGCAGAGCTGGGCAGGAACGTTCTTTGGCAACATCCAGCCTCCAGGACGTCTAGGCTTCCTCTTTGGCCCGGTTCCCCATCAGAGGGGAGGGACGGGAGATGTGTGTGTGGGAGGCATCAGAGTCCCCAGAGGTCTGAGGCTGGGCCGGTTAGGACAGCCGTGTGGGCTGGGGAGCCATGTGGGTCATCCGCTCTGTGCCCCCGTCCAGGCCTGCCCAGGGCCCCAGCGGGGGCCCTCGAAACCCAACAGGGCCTGGGGCCAGGCTGGATCTGATCCTGGGGGTGGGTTCTGGGGTGCCTGGGACAGGGGGCCGCCACCAGCGGGTCGCAGAGACGTGTGCCACCCGCAGAGTGCCCTTCCTTTGAGCTCTGGGCACGTGTTCATCTTCTGGACGTGGTGGCCCTCAGGACTCGTGTGTTTCTCCATGTGAGCTGCTGGGAAGGTGAAGTTGCCTTTAAGGACCCGGCCGGGCCGCCTGGTGGAGACGTGTTTCGGGAGCCCCAGTTCCCGGCTGTGTTTATTTTAACACTGTAGCTTTGCCTCTGCTCCAGTTTGTTTTTTCTGCTTGTTTTATATCATGTGTTATCTTTTTGGTAAGTGGCCTCAATCTCGATAGAAATGAGAAGAGAGAGCGAGAGAGAGAACCAGACGTGGGACAGAGAAAGGAAAGAGAGACTACGAGCTGCCTAAAGGCGGCTGCGGCCATCGTCTCCCTGAGGTGACATCCTGGGCACAGGTGCACAGCCCCCCTCTCCCAGGCCGTGCACGCCACTTGTCCGGGACTTGGTTCAGGGCAAGCTGGGAACGGCGGTTTGTGGTCCCATCTCCGCTCCCTCACCGGGGTGGCTGGTTTTGACCCCTTGATGGGCCGGCAGGGTCCTCCGCCGGCCTCTCGGAGGTCAGTGCCCTGCTGGAGGGAGGCTCGGGCTACGAGGGGTGAGGCCGGCGGGGTCTGTGGTCTCAGCTGAAGCCCAGCGGGGAGCAGAGCTGCCTGGCTGAGCCCTCGACCCGCAGCGCTGTCAGAATCAGCACCTCGGGGGTGTTCCCAGCTGCCACGGTGGCCTGTGGTTTTCTGCGACGGTAGATGAGAGGCCGGAGAAGCAGGGGCCAGCTGGAACCAGCACCCAGAGGAACCGGAGGGCCAGAGAGAAGGCTCCGAGGAAGGTCTGAGAACGCCCGCGGGTGCACCAGCCATCCCCGGGCTGGCAGACACCAGCCCCGCGGTCTCCCCCTGCTTCCCTGGCCTCCGCTCTGCCTGTCGGGAAATCCCGGCACCCTTGGCGCCCTGGTCTGGCCTGCTGTCATCCCCAGCCCTTCAGGACTGGGTCTGCGGTCGGATGCGCCGTCTGGGCTGAGGACGTGGCCCCCCCCACTGTGCCCCGCGTGCCCCGGCCCCTGCTCCCTCAGCCGCCGTTCCGGCGCCTCCTCACTCCACAAGTCCCCACTGGCGTCAGGTCCCCCTGGACTCTCCTGAACCCCCCGGCACGTGCTCTCACCCGGAGCCCAGGAAGCAGCCTCCCCCACCACCCTCCTCCCCCGGGACTCCGCCAAGGCCCTGCGGTGATTCCCAACACTGAACGGTTGATCGAAAAGGCAGATTCCCCGGGAACCCCCAGAATCACGGGCCCCGCAGCCTGCATGTGGACAAGCCAGGAGGACAAGGAGCTAGGTTGTGGCTCCAGTCTCGGATCCGGCCACCATGATGCCTGCCCCATGCCTGGGCCACCCCCGCCGCGTCCCCCTGTCCCCACCTGCCTGGCCTTTGAGGTGCACGTTTCTTGTTGCCCAGTTGAACGGCAGGCCCAGGCCAGGTGGCCACCGCCCGGTGCACACGTGAGACTGCACGGGGCACGCGTGCCTGAGATTCCTGCGTGGGGCTTGGGGCAGCCTCACACGCACCACGGCCGAGGGCAGGTGGGGGGGGTGGGACCTGCGGAGGGGTGAGGGGCAGCGGGAAGGGGGCCGGACGACAGCGCTCTTCAGGATGAGAGCCTCCAAGCTCTTTTCCCACCTCACGCAATCATCTCAGCCTGACGAAGAGGTGCCGTCATCATCCCCCCCTCAGCGGCAGGCTTAAGTGACCTGCTCGGTTCACGGGGTGCCGCCCAGCACCTGCACAGCCTACTGGACGGCCTGGGGCCTGTGTACCATCCCCCACTTGGGGAAGAGGCAGGCCCAGGTGATCCTGGTGACAGCAGGTGCTGTGGAGGGCCAAGCCAAGCCAAGGTGGCGGTGAGTTCTGGGCTGTCTTCACCAAGATGTGCTGATGAAAGGAGAGGAAGCAAGAAGGGCAACCGCTTTCGACGAAATCCTGACCGAGAGAGAAGACACACAGATGGGGCTTCAGGTGAGCGCCACATCCCCCCAGGGGTCATGAGAAGACACAACAGCAGGCCGGACAGGCGCAGCTGTGCACCAGCTTGCAGCAACATGATCACAAGAAGTCCAAAGAGAAGGCTAACGAGCCTGCGGCAAAAGGTTCTAGAAGCAGCAGCTAAAAATCGTCTTTGGGAAGCTCATACCTGGCTCATGTTCGTGGTGGGTCGCCAACTTGTGGTTGACCGGTCCTGGGAGACATTATATACATCACAGGGCGAAACCACCCCAGAAGGAAATGCATCAAAATATCCCCAGTAGTCACCTTTGGGTCACAAAGCATGTTTGTCTTCGTCTTCACACTTTTCTGTGTTTTCAAGTTCTTTTCTATCTCGAAACGTCTGTAATTGGCAAATGTGTATACATCTCTATCACTTCGAGGACGGGAAAGAAAGTCTGGACCTCACAGTTACAAATGCTTCTAACCTAAATAAAAAGCAGTCCGCTTTGCAGAAAGAGGTGTGCATTCAAGGGGTGCCTCCCTGGGGTCAGATTCCGGGAGAGGGTTCAGGGACCCTGGTGACGAAGGTGTGTCAACGAAGGATGAGAACACCGTCTGGGACTGGTGGGTGGGGGCTGCTCGGTCAAGGAACCTGGAGAGCAATCTAGCAAAAGCCACGGCAATACATACACCATCTTACCTTTTCGTTCACGAGGCTACTACTGGAAAGAAGAGCCACTGAAACATCAAAGGGGGTGCTCAGTGAGGTGTTCGGTGGTGGCAGGAAGTTGGAAGTCCCAGAATTTTCCATCAGGGCGGTACAAAGACCCAGTTAGACCTGGAGGGCACTCCATGGTTAGAAAAGGAGAAAATCAAGTCCTGTGAAAGGTATGGAATCACTGAAAATTTTTTTTTTTTTTTTTTTTTTTTTTTTTACAGAGCCCAACGTAGACTTAACCCTGAGATCAAGAGCTGAGCTGAGATCGAGTCAGACACCCAACCAAGCCATCCAGGCAGCCCATTTAAAAAAAAAAAAAAAAAAAAATTAAGTAGGCTCCATGCCCAACGTGGGGCTCAGACTCACGGCCTTGAGATCAAGAGTCATGTGTTCTACTGACTGAGCCAGCCGGCTGTCCCTTGGGATCAATTTTGTTAACAACCAGGGCGGCAGAGCAAGCGGGTGTGGGAGTGGAATGTGCTGGCAGGAGTGTGGGGAGGAGCAAGAGGACCCTGGTGACGAGGGTGGAGGGTGGAAAAGGTGGCAGAAGACGGGAGCATGGCCATTACCCCTTTGCTTACTGGGGGTGTGGGACAGTTTGTGACTAGGGTGTGGCTGCCAAGTACGAACAATACTGAAAATGTACTGGAATGATGAATGATGACAGGGTGGCATGAACTTGTTTAGAAGCTGGGAATGCAGGTAACTTTTGTCTTGGGTTGATTTCAGTGTACTTTTTTCAGAGATGCAAAACAAAACAAAACAAAACAAAACAAAACAAAAAACAAAACCAAAAAAACAACCCCAAAAGTATCACTCAGTAAAGTTGCAAATGGCAGACAGGACAGACCAGATCATGATCTCGGCCGAAACCGAGTTGGACGCTGAAACGACTGAGTCACCCAGGCGCCCCTAGCCCATGTTTCATTAAAATAATTTTTTTTTGATGTTTATTTTGAGACAGAGTGCAAGCGGGGGAGGGACAGAGAGGAAGACACAGAATCCAAAGCAGGCTCCAGGCTTTGAGCCGTCAGCACAGAGTCCGACGCGGGGCTTGAACTCAACGACCACTAGATCATGACCTGAGCTGAAGTCAGATGCTTAACTGACTGGGCCAGCCAGGTGCCCCAGAGCTCGAATTTTATTAAATCGCTGAGCACGGTTTGAGCCCGTGTGTGCTGAGGTCTGCGGGCCTGGCACGTGGTGGGGGCAGAGGGGGTGCTAGGACAGGCACGTGGCTCCAGAGGACTTGTGGGGGAGGTGGCCCCTGTCAACCAGCTTCCCTGCCCCAATGCTCTGTCTCATAACGTCGCGTCCCAGTGCTGGAGGACGAGCTTCCTCCCACCTCACCCAACCTTCGCCTGGTCTCACTTGTGCAGGTGGCTCTCCAGGTCAATGGGTGGCTTGTCGCCCAGGCCTGGAAGAGGGGCTGAGCACATCTTCTGGAAGGGGATTCTGGCCAAGAAACCAACCAACCAACCAACCAACCCCTTTGTGCCCAACTGGGCCTCCGCAGCCACTCAAGCAAGGTTAGCATGAGACACCACCCACTGCCTTCTGGGGAGGGGTGGGGGACAGGAAGTGGTCCTTCCCCACGTGGGGCCGGGGCCTCGGGCTCGCTACTCTGGGTTCACACCCTGCGGATCTGCAGCGGCAGCTGGAGGTCAGCTCCCACGGGGCGGGGAGCCGTGTCACCCTAGACCCGGACACTCCCCAGGACCCTGCCACCCGCCCACGCAGCCCCTGTGATTTCACCACGCGAACGGACAAAACCAGAGGGGACATAATGCACAAACATTTATTTACAAAAAGTCAAAGTTACATATGGTACAAGCTTTTTACACACAGTAGTTTAAACAGAATTCTTTTTATGTGTTTTTACTACCGGAAGGTAAAGAAAAGAATTTAATAAACTAATCATTTCTGCTATTTTTATACAAAGTGACAGGTCATGCACATTTTTTTTTAAAGTTTTAAAATCTTTTGCTAAGTGCAAATACTAGATTCCTCTCTCCAGTTTAAGGCAAGTAGAACGGGACTGTCGCCGGGCAGTCTCTCGTCTGGGGGAGCAAACACTGTGGCCCAGAGAGGGGAAGGTGTCAGGCTGCCTCTGGGATTCCTGCCTGTCCCCGAGACCGGCTGATCTCTGGGGGTTTCCTGTCATCACACCTTGCAGCCACTTGCCGGCCCGTCAGAAGGGCCTGCTTTCCCCCAAACCATCACTAGTGCAGACTGCTTCTCAAGAAACCTGGGGTCCTCTGGGACACAGGCACCTAGAGGGACACTTCGCGGACAGGTGGGGACTCAGGCCAGTGTCAGAACTTGTGGCATTGACCTTCCCCCAAACAGCAATCGGGCTCCTGCAGACAGGGGGGCCACTCCACAGTCCAGCTCGAGGAGGAACGTTAGAAACCAGGCACCCTCAGTTCAGAACAGCAGGAATGGATCCCTAACAGCTGCATATGGTGACAAACAGCCAAGAATTCATCTCAAAGGAACGTCGTGCTTGGCCTTGGGAGGAACCAGTTATTCTGGTCTCTCCCCCTCTGTGCCAGCACCTCCCATGCCAGGTTCCGGTGGACTTGCTGGATGGTGGTGTCAGGGGCAGGCCACCCACCCGGAGCCCCCTTCCCTGGGCTAGAGGGCACAGGGGGGCTGGCTCATTCCCTCCTTGGATGAATTGGCTCCGGGGGCCTAGGACATTCTGGTGTGTCCTGGGGTCACCCTCCCCATTTGGTGGGATGCCTGCTAGAAGCTCACTGCTCTGAGACCCTCCCTTGGGGATGCACAGAGAACATGTTTTTAAGGTACTTCAATCCTGTCACCTGTCACCCTTGGCGCAGCTCTCCCAAGGCACGGTCGTTCAGGCTACCAGCAAGGCAGAGGCAGCCTGACAGGGGCTCCTGGCGGCGCAGACCTCTCCTCGTGTGCCCCGATGACGGTCTGCGAAGCCCTCGCCTGGAGGAAGCGCAGGAGGAAGAATGGGCAACTTAGCAGATTTCTCCCCAATTTAACCCTTGAAATACAGGAGACAGTGATGGCGGTGGATGACCCTGGGGCACGGCCTGCACGGAGATGGGGGACCGGCCATTAGGCTCACCCTGCTGTCTGAGGTCTGTGCACACACGCCGGGAACCCCAAAGCCATCAGACATATAGTGACGGCGACAGACACCAACACTGGGGAGCCAGGCAGGGCCGCCCCCCACAGAGGCCTGTCTCTGCATGCGGGCGGGGTGGGAAGTGGCGCCCAGCGGTGAACAGGCAGGGCCCCCACGCTGGACTCCGCTGGCCTCAGGCGGAGGCAGCTCCGAGGATGGGTGCCGGTGTAGCCTGGGTCGTCTGTCCCCCTGCTGAAACCCACTGCCGCCACCAGATCTCAGGGAGAAGGTGCTCACTGCCGGGCTGGTGGCGAAGGAGGCTTCCCGACAGCTAGGCTGCCCGGGAGGGCCACCAAACCCGTCAGGGTTGCTTCATAAAGATGTTCTGTCTGGCGAGCGTCAGGACCGTCCCGCCCTCACCGGCCGCCTGGTGTGGGTGACAGACTGGACTCTCCAGAGACTGAGCGAGAGAAACTCTAGTAGGCCACAGAAAACCCAGTAAGTTCAAAGCGAGTAAATGGCAAATATTTTAAACTACAAAACAGAACAGACAGCACGAGACAGCTCTCTGTGGTCTCAACTGAGTGGTCCAAGGTCAAAGACCCCTGAACAGTCACGGTGGTGGTGGCCTGGGGTTCTGGATTTGGGGGGACACGGCCCACAGCCTCCCCACCCTGAGCGGTGCTCCCAGGCCCGGGGACTCTGGTGGCTCTGCCCCCACTTGATGGGACCAAGTGGCTTGGAGCAGCAGGGCGTACCTCTCTCTGGGTGGGCTGTGGTATTGGGGTGGGGGGGTGACGGTGGGGAGGGAGAAGAGAGCCTGGCTTCCGGGACGTGGTTCAGGCGGCCCGGCTCTCTCCAAACCGTAGGAGTTGCTGCGTCAGTTTTACGACGCTTCAGGCTGCACTGTGGTCAGGAAGGCCTACGTGGTTAGGGGAGACACTTTGTAGTCGGCCGGGGGAGGGGTGGAGGCAGACACCACCCTGGCCCCAGCAGGGCCTGGACTAACCGCAGAGATGGGCTGCCCGGTGGGGAGGGTCCCTGCACTGGCCACTGGCACGGTGGGACACTCTGGGGAGGTTTCACTGCCCCCTTCTCTTTGGCCCCGTAAGTGCCAGGCAGGTCCTGTTACAGGTGCCTGGGGGCAGTGGCCCTTCCCAGGAAGGAGCAGGAAAAAACCCGGCCCATCTTTTCGAGAGCCCGGTCCATCATGCCTATTTGACAGGCACGGCCCCGGGAGTGCGGCGGGCTCCCCGGACGAGACAAGGCCGCGGGCGGTCAGAAGCGGCGCCGTGGCTGGGGGCCGAAGTGCATGGGCAGGTTGTGCTCCAGCGGCACGTGGACGGGCGCGAAGTCATAGTTGACGCGCACGTTGGGCAGGGGGGGCACGTAGGGCGCCGGGACGGGGCCCATGTTGAGGGGGAAGTTGTTGAACACGGGCCGGACAGGCGGCAGAGGGAAGGGTGGGTGCACGAAGGCGTAGGGTGGGATCTGTGGCTGGTGCAGGTTCTGCGGGACGGGCCTCGGCAGGGCTTCGATCCGCTGGACTTTCTCTGGAGGCTTCTCCAAGGGGGGCCCGATGCGTTTGAAGGTGTTCTCTGAACAGGAAATGGGATTTAGTAGAGGAGACAACGAAAACCCACGGTGCCTGTGTGCGGGGCGGGGCCGGGCCTGCTCATCTCAACCTCCATCCTGCCTGCCCCAAGCGGGAGGCCGAGGGCCTCGAGAACGGAGCGAGGCCAGGAACATCTGACCTTCAGCGTCATCCTTACCGTGGACACGGGAGGGTGGCCAGGCCACAGTAAGGCCGATTAACGTGTACATCCACCTCCCGCCCCTGCTGTCTGAGCGAGTGTTGATTCGGTGATCACTCTGGAAGGTGGAGGATCGACTGAGCTCAGACCAGGTGGAGCTTCTGTGAGCGCCTTTCCTTCGGAGCTAGGGCCCGGACGGCCACTCCCAGAAACTCCCTTTCTTTTCTTTGTGACCTCAGTGAGGCCAGGGTGGGCCTACCGTCTTTTTGGTCTGGCGTGGGTTCCTTCTGTCTGCTTCCTAAGCCCAAACCCACCCTTGGCACCCCCTGATCGAGGGCATGCGGGAACCCTCCTACGTTCCCGCAAGCAGCCGGGGGCCCGGGCAGAGCATGTCCGCGGCCACCCGAGGGCCAGCTGTGGAGGTCCCCCCGCCCCTGTGCACACGGACCGGACCTGGCGTGGGGCCCGTGCTGGGGGAGCGCTTGCCTCCGTTCTTTCTCTTCTGCTCTTCTTCAGCCTCCTTCTGGATCTCCTCAATTAGCTTCTCATCGTCTTCCTAGAAGAATAACAAGAGGGTGAGCTTGCTCCCAATCGGCTCCTTGCAGCAGCACAGAGACCCCGCTGGGATCCGGGGAAGGCCAGCTCACGGCCAGTCAGCACCACTCACTGCCACACCCCAAGGGTCTCCTTGCTCGGTCAGTGGGTGCCGCCGCCGCCACGGGGAAGCCCACCCGGAAGGCCTAGGGCGAGGCCGAGAGCTGCTTTTTTGTTCAGTCACCTGTAAGGCAAGCAGACGAAGGACTCTCCGCAGCTTGGGGCGGGCAGACTGATAACCCAAGGGCTGGGGAAGGGGGCGAGCGTGGGTGGGCCGGGCCCGAGGAGTTTCAGATCCGGTCTATGAACTCCGAGTGCAGCGGCCCTTCTGTACAGAGCCTGACAGTCTTGCCGATTCCCTGACTGCAGGTGGACGAATCCTCAGGCCGGCAGAGCCCTGAAGCTGGCGGGCTGC
This sequence comes from Panthera pardus, assembly GCF_024362965.1. NCBI lineage: Eukaryota > Metazoa > Chordata > Mammalia > Carnivora > Felidae > Panthera > Panthera pardus. Next base: position 12,078,232 of record NW_026526969.1, on the reverse strand, counting down.
AGAGGCCGGACTGCTTGCCGCCAGTGGAACGGTGGCTGGGGGTGGGGCTCGCACGTGGGAGGAAGGGCACAGCAGTTTTTGAGCATGATGAACGGAGTGGCGTATCATCAAATGCACGGGTTTGAACGGAATGAACTTGGTTCCTAGGGTCTCCCGGCTGCTTCTCCACGAGTCAGGTACAGTCAAGTTGGGAAGAAGTGTAAGGAGGGCACTGGTGCCCACTCTGGGGGCAGGAAAGCAGAAGAAACCGCAGCACTCGGGAAGCGTTTCCTAGACCAGGCACCGAGCCTCCTCCGTGGCCAGGTGTATCCTGGGTTGGAGAGATCTCGGCGATCGCTTTGGATTTTTCATGCTGATCTGAGGCTCTGACCGACTAAACACTGCGTGTTTACTTAGCACATTCATGTCCCAGCCAGGACAGCACTCGGGGATTTCACCAGCTACGAACCCTCAAAGATTTGCGAGTCGGGAAGATCACTCCATCAGTATGTACCAGATACCTCCTAGTGTTAGACATCGTTCTTAGTGCTGAAACTTCTGATCAACAACGAGACTAAAAGTCACACTGCTGGAATGACTAAATCGCTACGTCATATATTCCCTTTAGTAGATAAAACATTTTAGGACAGTCACAGGAGTCCGTGTGCTCTGTGGGCAATCGTGAGAGGCCCTATTAAATTCACTCACACTCTCCCACCCTCCGATGCTGAACGGCGGACCGAACTCAACGGTCTCGAGATTCTTTCCAATTCTGACATTTGGGAATTTTTAACATACGACCGAATCTTTTTCAGCCTCACCCTGCCAGGTGTTCTGAGCAAAGCAAGAGGAAGAGGAGAGGTAACAAAGGTTAAGTTCCCATCACGCCCGTCGTCAGAAGCTGCCAGGTGCTCGTGCATATCAGAGAATCGTCCGACCCGGAGGAACCCTCACGGCATCATGTCCGGCTCCCCGGTAACACACCCACACACACACACAAATTCTCCATAAAAACCCCAAGACATGGTCATCTAGGCTCTTTGCGAACACTCCAAAGCAGGGAACTTAGTACGCTACAAAGTAACCACTGAGCTAACCCACACAGAGGGCTCCGACAGACAACAGAGTTCAGTGGGCACAGTTTGAAGGTTTCTGTGTGACTGTAAAAATAAATTCTACCAATTATCTACATTAGGAGCTGACACACCTTTTAATTTTGGTGCCAGTGCAAGGCCCATAAAAAAAAGATTTTTAATCTAAGAAAAAAGAAAAAAAAAAAAAGAAAAAACAGAGAGGAAGCGATCCAGAAAACACAAATGGAAGGGCAGCCACCGAGCGGCTGGGAGCAGGCTCTCGAACATCCGAGTCGCCACACCTCATCTGTAAAGTGGGCTGTTGTAAGGACTGAGTGAGCACCAAGTGTGTAAAGGACTTGGCACAAAGCTCTCACTACTAAAGGCAGACAGGTCACGAAAAATGGCAGAAATAAAGATTTTCAGAAGGATGAAAAGTGTCAAGGAAAGTCGTAGAGACTGGGAGATGCCCTCAACACTTCTCTCCGTGGTTCCTTTGTGGTGGCTTCTTCGTGGTACAAGTGACAGGCTTCCTGACTGTATTTACTACGACCACTGAGCAACTGTCAGTTGCACCTAGAACAGGGGTCAGATGGTTCAGATTTCAACTGCCTCCAACTGGCTGGGAGTCACAGGACACTGTGTTTAGAAACTAAGAACTAAAATGCATTTCAATGAATGTGTTTTTTTTTTAAACTTAAAAAAATGTTTATTTCTTTATTTTGAGAGAGAGCAAGCAGGGGGAGGAGCAGAGAGAGGGAGAGAGAAAATCTCAAGCTGGCTCCAATGCTGTCAGCCAGAGCCTAATGCAGGGCTTGATCCCATGAACAGAAATCAGGGGTCGGACACTTAACCGACTGAAGCACCTAGGCGCCCCTCAATAAATGTATTTTTAAAATTACAATTTTTTGGGGTGGGGGAGGGACCGGGGTGGCTCAGTTAAGTGTCTGACTTCAGCTCAGGTCATGATCTCGTGGTTCATGGGTTTGAGCCCCGCATCGGGTTCTGTGGTGACAGCTCAGAGCCTCGAGCCTGCTTCAGATCCTGTTTCCCTTTCTCTGTGCCCCTCCCCTGCTCACACTGTCTCTCTCTCCGTCTCTCTCTCAAAAAAAAGAAAAATTACAAAAAAATTAAAATTTCGTTTTTAGCCAAACATGTTAGATTCTAAGGGGGAGTTCCTTCCCAAGCAGTTTCCCTTAATCATTTAAAGCTCCTTTGGGGTGCCTGAGTGGCTCAGTCGGCTGAGCGTCGAACTTCAGCTCAGGTCATGATCTCACAGTCCGTGAGTTCGAGCCCCACGTCAGGCTCTGTGCTGACAGCTTGGAGCCTGGAGCCTCCTTCGGATTCTGTGTCTCCCTCTCTCTCTGCCCCTGACTCACTTGTGCTCTCTGTTTCAAAAATAAATAAGAACATTAAAAAAAAATAATAAAGCTCCTCAGATCAAGGGGCGCCTGCCTGGGTGGCTCAGTCGGTTGAGCGTCCGACTTCAGCTCAGGTCATGATCTCGTGGTTCGTGGGATCGAGCCCCACGTCGGGCTCTGTGCTGACAGCTCAGAGCCTGGAACCTGCTTCAGATTCTGTGTCTCCTTCTCTCTCTGTCCCTTCCCCGGTCATGCTCTCTCTCTCAAAAATAAACATAAAATATGCTCAAGAGTAAAGGCAGACATTATCATATACTCTTACAAAATGGCAAATCTTACTTTATATGTATTTTACCATAACTTAAAACATGAAGACTGGTCCCCTTGGGTTTGGGCCGAGTGACAGATGGGCTTCTAGGAGACCTTTCTGGAGGGAGTTCCCTTGGGACACACTGTAGGCACCCTGAGTGTCATCATTCACGGTGAACCAGGATACTCGCCACTCTGCAAATCTAGGACACGCCTAGGCTGCTGGAAGCGGGGAACAATAGGAGGAAAGAAGATGAGAAGGCCGGGTGCAGGGGCTGGGTCACAGAAGGAACTGACCTCCAGCACCCCCGGAAGGGGCTGAGTCACCCACAGGAAATCCAGGCGTGCCGGAGCGGCCACCACGGCCAATTTTATCTTCCAGCAGCACTGGCTTCCTAACGGACAGGCAGCGGGCATGACAGGAAGAACTCCAGTTCTGGGGCTCCACAGAGCTGGGCTGGGGGACCCCATCAGCCTCCACAACCTGACGTGGAGCCTATCTGCAGCAGGTTTACCGTGAGAAGCAAATGATCTCTTCTTACAAAGAGACTTTGTAAGCAAAGTGATAGCAAGAATGGAAGTTAACATTTACCGGGGGCCTCACTACGTGCCAGCTCCTACCGCGAGCACCACACAGACCCGGATCTGCGTAACAACTCCACCAGTCAGGTCCGATTAATGAATCCCCACGTTACAGATGAGGCAACCGAGACTCAGTGAGGTTCAAACCCAGGCCTTCCAGCTCCAAGGCTGGAGCTCTTAACCTCCTAAACCACGGGTTTCTGAACTGGAGCTTCTGGAGCAGTGTGACTGCAGGGCCCCTGGAACTCTGCCTGCCCTGCCCCAAGCACTGTCACAGGCGAGTACTTTCAGGCCCTGCTTTGTTCTAGAGAGAGTGCATCTTACCCTCCTTGAAATACAAGAAGGCTTCTTCTCTCTGGGATGGGCAGAACTCCGAAATCTCCTTTTTTCCCACTAAATACAAGAAAATAGGGCAAAACAAAACACCTCCATTCAAGCAGACGAACAGCCAATACAGCAGAGCATCACTTCCCTGGAAATTTTTAGGGAATTCGCATTCTTGGTTAGCTCACCCAAAAGTGCATGTACCATGCCTTAAAAATAGTTCATCTGAGGGGTGCCAGGACGCATGGCTCAGATGGTTAGGTGTCTGACTCTTGGTTTCGGCACAGGTCATGATCTCATGCTTTGGTTTGTGAGTTCGAGCTCCTCATCAGGATCTGTGCCGTGTGGAGCCTGTTTGGGATTCTCTCTGCCCCTCCCCTCCTCGTGCTCTCTCAAAATAAATAAATAAACTTAAAAAAGGCCCCGTTTGACAGTCTCTGACCGGCTTCCCCGGCACTTGGCCTTTGAGACAAAGCTAGCAGGTCCCTCTCATCCAGACAGGAGTTTGGGGGCCCAGAAACCTCACCTCTTGAGCCAGAAACCCAAGGTGCAGGCCAGGCTCTACCATGAGGCCCAGGAGGACTTACTGGCTCATGGTAGTCGGGTCTCCTGTCGCCTCTGACTGAGCTGTTGTTCTTAGCCCATTTCAAGAGTAGGAACACACACTTCCAAATTTCCCTGACATGCTTTTCTTGTGAGGCTACTCAGTTTCTTGCACATCACAGAGTCCCATGGAATTTTCTCTTTCTGCCACACAAAAAAACAGTGTTTCTGATTCTTAGACACATTAAAGCAATTATGGGGGAAAAAAAGTTTAATAAAACACAAATAAAAAAGTCACCAGTAATTTCTCTCCAGAGAACTCCTGGGAACATTTTGGCCTGCTTCCCACTGGTTGTTTTTGTATCCACATCTCACTCGGAAAGGCCCCGAGGTTCTCTTCTGGAAAGTCGTGCTCTGCACATTCGGGTCCCACCTCCCTGTGCGCACCTGCTCTAGTCACACACCGCTCCCGATGTGTCTCTCCCTGCCACCCCAGTCTGCCAGAGACTCTACCCCTCTGAGGATGCAGTCACGTGCCGAAGGTCGCAGGGTCACGAGACGTGAAATCGGGACCAGGCAGAGACCGGCTGCTCCTTCTGGGCTGACAGCCTCCAGGGGTGCCGGGGCAGTTCTGGGCTCTGCAGGTGGCCACAGGCCGCAGACCTCAGGAGCGGGCGGTCGGGGCCCCTTCATCGGCCCCTGAGACCTGAGCTCCTCTCCGCACCCCGCCCGCGCGGGCCTGTCAGGAACTGCGGGAGGAACAGATGGCTCTGTCACAGTCACCGCATCGGACACCCCGACAGGCTTTAGTGAACGGCCACCAAGGGTGACACGTCCCCCAGGACTCCTCCATCTGGTCTCTGGCACGGGCTTTAAGACGGATCCAGCAGGCCTGAATTCCATTCTCTGTATGCTTTCTGGCTCCTCCTAATCGGGGTGAAAATTTTTACACAGATCCACGGAATGTGCATACGAGCGAGGCTAGGCTGAAACAGGAGGGAGTGGACACCAGTCCACGGTCAAGATGTCCCAGGACGGGCGGGTCTCAAAAGGCCGAATATAACGAAACACCGGGCTCGGTGGAAGAGAACCACCCAAAAAATCCCTCTGGCTGCCCACGGCCACTCTGGGAGGGGAGCCCACGAAGCACGACCAGACACGCTGAGGACTGCGAAGGGAACAGGCACAGCGCCCACAGTGGTCCGGCACACCCCGAATGCAGTGCCGAGGCTCAAGGAACAAAGCGGAATGAGGCACGGAGTCTCACCGCCCGGCAGATCTGGAAGAATACTTTAAAGGGAGAAACGAGTGGGCTGCATCTTAACAGGAAGGTTTTACTTCCTTTCCCCGAATTCCTTTGAGCTCAGCAGGACACAAAGTGCCGGCCTGACTTGCAGGCCTCGGACACGCCTGTTTCACATGGAGGCAGCGGGGAGCACGGCGAGGGCACGAGGCCGACGGCAGGGGCCCGGTTTCTCCAAACACACACTCGGCCCGGCAGTCGCCGACAGGAAGTGAGGCAGAATTCACCAGAGAGGTTTTAATTAAGAAAGAAAAAGGCGCCCAAACCCCGACTCCTTAAACTGCACCTCAACAACGAAGCTCCACAGCTCTCCCTGAGCAGCAGAGTCTGGACAGACAGGAGGCAACAGAAAAAGAGGCTGTTTCTGTCAATCAGAGACTGCCGAGATCGCCAGCACAGGCTGGAGGTCCCTAAAATAGACGTGTGAGCGCTTGGCCCCAGGCTGCTCTTGCCGAAGCTCTGAAAAGTCCCTCTGGGCCGGTTTTGTTCAGCATTTCTGATCACCATGGCCGGCCGCCCGCTTGCCTGCTGTCCAGCCTCCTGTGACCACGGAGGGAGGGTGGGTGACTTTTCTTCTTCATTTAACTTTTCCTCCCCTTAAAAAGGTGACTGGGAATCGCAAGTCAACTGCTGCTTCCCTCCTGCGACTCTGGGGGTGGGGTTGGGGCTGGGATCCAGGTCATGTGTGGCCACAGCTGTTGTTAATAAACTTGCAATGATTTCATAAAAGCCTTCCAAAGGGCCGAGGATTCAGTTTCAAATTGTTCCCAGATCGGCTGCAGATCGCCGAGCAACACCAGTCCCTAACCCCCCGCCCCAGCTGTCCCCCTGCAACAGGAAATTGGGGGGGGGAGGGGGAGGCCCAGCCCGGAGCGGCACATGCTGTGCAGCTGGGGTCTGGAATGGCGGGGCGGGGGGCCGGACAACGTGCTGGGGAGCAGAGACGGCCAGGCTCTCGGCGGGCTCAGGCCGCTATCTTGGGTCAGAGAGGCCCAGCGCCCAAACACCTTTCTATCCAGAGCTCCCCACGGGGGCCCGGAGGCGGCATGGAATGTGACGTTTTGACTCTTGTCAGGGTCAAGTGCTCAGCCTGGGCCTGCTGGCATTCGCTGAAGACAACACATATCAGCTGTTTACTGGACTAAGTCATGCTGCTACCCTCCTTGGCAAAGTCTTCCCGTGATACCTACACTCGATCAGGGACACTTTCAAGGTTTGGGGATGCCTGGCCCCCCCTTCTACCATTGGCAACTCGCTCATGGGAAGGGGTCCAGTGATGGTCCTACACCTCTGTGGAGTCCCACCTGGTTCACTGGGCTCAGGGACCCCCACGGGCACCTTCTGATGGACCTCTCGCTCCAGGGTGAGGAGACTTCTGGAGTAAAAGGAGCTGACATCTGGTACAAGACCTGGGCTTGCACCCTGCTGTTACCAAGTGACCCGAATCTCATTCTCCTCACCTGCAGACCAGGTGAGGGGTGGGTCCCGTCCCCATGTTGTAACAGAACGGACAGTGTTTAAAAGGTGACTAGGAATAAAATGCTGAGGCTAGCTGTGGAAGCTGGGCTGAGGGGCAACAAGGGAGCTCACATTTCCATGTCTTTCTCTCTCGTACAAGGCACGCTGAAAAAGTTAAGGAAACAATGGGGCGCCTGGGTGGTTCGGTTGGTTGGGCGTCCGACTTCAGCTCAAGTCATGATCTTGCGGCTTGTGGGTTCGAGCCCCGTGTCGGATTCTGTGCTGGCAGCTCAGAGCCTGGAGCCCGCTCTCTCTCTGCCCCTCACCCGCTCACACTCTGTCCCTCTCTCAAAAATAAATAAACGTTAAAAAAAGTTTAAATTAAAAAAAAGTTAAGGAAACACGGGTGCCTGGCTGGCTCAGTCGGTAGAGCGTGTGGCTCCTGATCTCAGGGTGGTGAGTTCAAGCCCCACACTGGACGTGGAGCCTACTTAAAAAAAAAAAAAAAAAAAAAAAAAGGTTGTGCAGTATCCTCCATACACCAGACCCGGCAGGGACTGGGCACTGGTCTAGTCGGGGTGGAGCTGGAACCACACACGGGAGAAGTCAGGTGGGTGGCTTTAAGACGCCAAGAGAAAAAACAATCCGGGCTGGAGCCTGCGAGATACCGTTCACTGACCGTCATCTTTGTAAAAATGGGAGGACACATCCGCCTTAGAGAATTAAATACATTAACACAGGTCGACATCAGGCTCAATTCGACGCAGGCTTGGGAAAAATAAACACGTCTCCTGACCAAACGGCTGGGTGGGAATGGTATCAAATTGTAAACTGGCTGTAAAAGCCCCAGAGTTTTATTTGAATTGAACAATCTTTACTTTCGCATTAAAAAAATCAAGGAGGTTGTGAAAAACAATTGTGCGCAGTTTCTGATAACCAAAATCCAAGATAAACACTGACTTTGTTTTGCGTTTATAGAGAAGAAGAGGGCTGTGAAGAATTTTGCCCCACTTCTGAATCCACACTGCCAGGTGACTGCCCTGCTGAACGCGGCTTCTGAGGAGACACCTTCTGAACTACTACCGCTCACTCAGCTGCACACGGACAGGGAACGGTCAGCGTGTTTGGATGCAGTCAAGCCCCAGGGACCCTCCCTGCTGCAAAATAACGGCTGCTCACTTATGTGTGGCCATGTGGCTTTGCACCCTGCCCCCCAGTTAGAAAACTGTAGTTTGCTTCTCTTTCCTTCCTGAAAAGACATCTTGTTTTTCAAGACTCGCGGTTCAGTGTTGCTGGCTTCTTGTCGATAACGAGCAGAGGAGGAAAGTTACATTCCCCGTTTCAGGTCTCATATGGAGTTCATTCGGGTTCCCAAGCAATCTCTGGTCATTAAGGGAGAAAACCACCAAGGGACATAGACACTCTTCCCGGCCTCACTGGTTAATTAAGCTGGAGAAAAGGCTTGGATGACAGGGCACGCTTTGTTTCCCTGGGCTTCTCAATGGCTTTGTGTTCTCAGAAGCCCCAACAGATGCTGGCTTGGAATCCAATCAGTCTCCTGGTGAGAATCAAGGAAACGGGGCTGATCCCAGATTTGATGGGAACGGGGCACATGGAACCAAATCTCTGGCTGTAGCTGCCCGAGGAGATCGGAGGAGTTTGTATTTGCCTGACCTTCCTTTTGAACTTTATTCTGAGCAAATACAGAACCTTTCTCAGGGCGGAAGATGACAGTTCAACAAGAAACAAGGGGGCAGTCGCACGCCGTGGCACCCAAACAAGGTAACAGAACACAAGAAACCTTTAACCAATTCCAGGCGTAGGACCAAAAAAGAGGTGGGAGAAGGAACAAGCACAAGCGTGAGGAGAAAGGGAAAACTGTGCAGGCCGAGGACAGGTCAGCCAGCCGAACACCCTCTCGTGTGTGACTCTACTTGGCGCTGTTTCCGGAGAGACGACGCAGAGCAGGGAGCACTTAGTGGGAGTTGTAGCTGAAGAGAAAGAATCCCATTTCCTGGGGCGCCTAGTTGGCTCAGTCGGTTTAAGCATCTGACTCTTGGTTTTGGCTCAGGTCATGATCTCACGGTTCGTGGGACTGAGCCCCGTGTCAGGTCTGTGCTGAGAGCACGGAGCCTGCTTGGGATTCTCTCTCTCCTGCTTTTTCTGCCCCTCCCCCACTCTCTCTTTCTCTTAAAATAAATAAGTAAACCTAAAAGCAAAAATCCTGTTTCCTCACACAGTTCCCCCAGTTTGCTAAGCTGCATGGCACTGAGGAAGCAGGTCGGCAGAAATGCCAGGTCCCGGGAAGGTTCGTCCCCAGAGGCCCTGCGGATCACCTTAGTGAGCCCGTGTCACTGAGGGCCGCACCTCCCTCCACCCCATCAAACCGACACCAGAAGGGTGACCTATTTACAAAGTCTGCCCTTCCTTTGGTGACGGGGGCGTGGGAGTGGGTGGCGGGGAGGAAGGCTTGTTAAGAGTCTCAGTCACAGAGCTGTGGAGTGAGAGCGATTTCTGGGTCCCTCAGCCCAATTTTCTGCCCAGTGAGGTTGTTCCTGACACGCACACACCTGGTTTCCATATACGACTCCCTGCTTTTCAAAACTGGTCGCTCCGAGGATTATGGTTAGGCCAGGAGAATGCTCTGTTGTGGCTGTCACACAGGGGCCGGCCTGTTACCAACACCTCCTCTTGTCAGGCATATTGGAGATGTTCTGCAGCAGGGGTCAAGGCTGCTGGCTGACAAGGCGTTTCCTTTGGCTTATAAAGTGCTAGCTTAAACTGTGTTTTAAAGATACTTGGATTAAGGGCTAATCTCTACCAATCAGGAGAGATCATATTAAAGTACAGATTTCTACCTTCTCTGGAGAATGTGAAGCCATGGCTAAGTAACTGGGAGTTAAAATCTCACTTGGCAACAATCTGTGGGGGCCGAGGGGCAGCCTTAGATGGACGCTTATACCCTCTCCTGTTTGCCACAGTCCCCACCACACCCTACGGCCCCAGACCTGGCCCCACTTGACATTCACCAATCATTTATGTTACTATTGCCCCTGCGGTAACCTGGGTCCGTGATCCCAGCTACATGCTGTTGGGTGTCCTATGTGTAGATCTTTCCATGTTTTTCTTCCACCATGTTTTAAAATATAGCTATATAGCATCTTATTAATGCAGTATATATTACCTGGATATTTAAGTTAAAAAAAAAATGTATACATATAGCATCGCTTAAAAAAATTTTTTTTAAGTAAACTCTACCCCCAATGCGGGGCTCGAACTGAGATCAAGAGTCACATGCTCTACTGACTGAGCCAGCCAGGCGCCCCAGCATCACTTTTTATAGCTGTGTACTCTCCTAATACCAGCATCCCACTCTCGGGCTGTTCGCTGCTGTACTTAACATGTGATGAAAAAATAAAATTCTATCTTGTCTAATCCAATGCTGTTTTTGGACTTCCGTGAGTCACAGCCAAATTGATCCTTATTAACAGAGGGATGTTTATTGATTTCTTATTGAGTCGTATTACTCATTACATATATATATTTTTAAGGTTTATTCATTTTTCAGAGACAGAGAGACAGAGGGTGAGTGGGGGAGGGGCAGAGAGAGAGAGGAAAACGCAGAATCCAAAGCAAGTTCCAGGCTTTGAGCTGTCAGCACAGAGCCCGACTCGGGCCTGAATTCACGGACGGTGAGATCATGACCTGAGCTGAAGTCGGACGCTTAACCGACTGAGCCACCCAGGTGCCCGTGTCATTACATTTTACTATTCATCTGTATCATATGTGTGTTACGACGATTTCCCCCAGTTTTCCATTTAACTTTATCTTTGTTTACGATGTCTTTTGCCAAAGAGGATTTAAGTAATTTTAGTCTGGCCTCGATATACCACTAAGAAGGATCTTCGCACTTTAGGGGATGATAGAAGTCATTTTCTCTCGTTTTCTTGAAGTATTTCCAAATAGCCCAGTGCCCCAAAAGAGCTGCTGAAGGTTTCTCTTGCCACATGGTAGCCAGTGTGATCTTGAACGCTTACATTAGGCCAAGTCACCCCCCCATGTAAGCCCTGCAGCAGCTCCCACTGTAGCTGGTGAGACACACGGCCTGGCTGTGCCTGCCTCCCTCACTTTCCTCCTCTCAGCCGCCACCTGCAAGATACACAGCCTTCTTTCTGGTCCCCAAATAGGCTGAATTCATTTGATTTCCTCCTCCTCCTCAGGCAGGCCTCTCTGCAAATGCTGCCTCCGGGGGAGCCTGCACAGGTCACTCCACCTAAAGGCGGCCTAGCCTCCCTCTCCTGCGCTAGCCTTCTCTGTGGCATCACTCGTCAGTCCTGCCTAACACCAACTACACGAAGGACTCATCTCAGACTGTAAACTCCATGATGACGGGGCTTTTCTGTTCAGACTAGTCCTGGCAACACGGAGTAGTTAAGAAAAAAAGAACGGGTGCATCTATCATTTCTCCAAGTGATCTGAAAGGATATTTTCAGGGTTGTCTGGCTGGCTCACTTGGTACAGCATGATACTCTTGATCTTGGGGTTGTGAGTTCAAGCCCTACGTTGGGGGTAGAGATTATTTATTTCTTAATGTTTGTTTATTTTTGAGAGAGACAGGAAGAAAGAGGAAGGGGAGGGAGGGAGAGAGGGGGGGAGAGAGGGAGAGAGAGAGGGAGGGAGGGAGGGAGGGAGAGAGAGGGAGAGGGAGAGGGGGAGAGGGGGAGGGAGGGAGGGAGGGAGGGAGAGAGAGAGAGAGAGAGAGAGAGAGAGAGAGAGAGAGAGAACGAACACGAACACGAGTTGGGGAGGGGCAGAAAGAAAAGGAGACATAGAATCTGAAGCACCATCCAGGCTCTGAGCTGTCAGCACAGAGTGTGACGCAGGGCTCGAACCTATGAACCACGAGATCATGACCTGAGCCGGAGCAGGATGATTCACCAAGGACCCCAGAGATTACTTTAAATAAGAACTTAAAAAAAACCAAAACATAAAAACCAATATTTTTATCACATTAAATTCTCATTTAACGTGTTTCCGGTCTCTGTTTTGTCCTCTGGTCTAGTCTTGAGTCTACATGATTAGCGCAGCTTAGTAAAAATTAGTCTCATTAGAAGCAACTTTTCAAGGGAAAAAAACCATCCTACTGAGTTTAAATGGGAATCACAGCAAACGTCTAGATTCTGGATAGAAGTGCTGTCTTCCCTTAGAGGGGGAGGTGCGTCTCCACTCTCAGGCCGTCCTCATTGGCCCCAGGGAGAGCAGAGGAGCGGGCTGGCGGCCCCCGGGGCTCTGGTGCACCTTCTTCAGGCCTTTGTTTGCTCCAGGCTTGCAGGGTTTTCACTGTTCTGCTCAATCTTTGTGGGAGAACGACCCTTGGCCCAGATCAACTTATCACTGATTCAGAGTTTCAAACTTAGAACTCACTTTAAGAAGTGATACAGTTTATGTGAAAACTTACTTGAGAAGAAAGCATATTTTTCCATATGTTCAAGTCTCTTCATGTCTTTCAATATAGTTTTATAGTTTTCTTCGTATTTCTTGTTGAACCTAATCTCCTAATCTCTAGGATATTTTATGACTTGTATTGCTATATAATATGAATGACAGCGAATGACATTGTGTATTTATTTTGTATCTAGCCATCTTTGTATGCCTATGACCTCTAATAGCTTTCCAGTTGATTATTTTGTCTTTTCTCAGGCTTAAAACGGTGGATTTAACTTTCTTTACTACATTTAATAGTGCTTAGAACTGTGCCTGAAACACAGTGGATGTTCAGTAAACACCAGCAATTATGTTCTCTAACTTCTGCTCTCTTAGCTAACTGAACTGACGAGCAGTTCCAAAACAAAATAGTGGTGATGGTCTTAGATTTGACGTTTGGTAATGCTTCTATGTATTTCACTATTAAAAACATGCTAAAGGACTATTCTGAAATATAGGATTTAAAAAAATCAACCTTCTATACTATTCTTTAAACCTTAAGATAGATATTTGATTTTATTACATGTCTTTTACCACCTAAAGATATCATATGGTGAAGTGTATTAATAAAGCTCTCAGTATTAAACCATCTTTTGGATTTCTGGAACAATCTCACTTGGTTATAGTTTCTATTTGCTGATATTTTACTTAGAGAATTTATTTAAAAAAAAATTTTTTTTAACGTTTATTTATTTTTGAGACAGAGAGAGACAGAGCATGAACGGGGGAGGGGCAGAGAGAGAGGGAGACACAGAATCGGAAGCAGGCTCCAGGCTCCGAGCCATCAGCCCAGAGCCCGACGCGGGGCTCGAACTCACAGACCATGAGATCGTGACCTGAGCCGAAGTCAGACGCTTGACCGACTGAGCCACCCAGGCGCCCCGAGAATTTATTTTTATCTAAAGACAGAGCGAGCAAGCATGCGCAAGGGAGGGGGGAGGGGAGAGAATCTCAAGCAGGCTCCATACTCAGCATGGAGCCTGATGCGGGGCTCGATCCCATGACCTGAGCCAAGATCAAGAGTTGGATGCTCAAGTGACTGAGCCACCCAGGCGCCCGTTTATTTACAGAGTTTAAAACCTATATTAATGAGTTAGACAGATGTAATTTTCTTTTTTTAGGGTTATCTCTGACAGGTTTTGGTATCAGCCTTATGCTTTATACACAAATATGTAAAACTATCTTTACTTTTCTATGCTCTGGGATTTGTTTTAGATGGCACAGAAACATTTTATTCCCTGAAGGACTGTAAGACTCTGCCTACAAACTGGGCATGCTGCTTTCTTGAGGAGTTGCTTTTTAATTACTTTCTCATTTTTTCCCCGTGGTCATTGGTCTATGTAATTTCCTATCTTTCCAGAAGTCCCAATGAGTTATGTATATATAAAATCCCTTTTCGGTATGTCATCTTACCACGATTGCCCCCTACAAAGCAACAGGCAGCCATGCGTTCACTTACGGTGGGGTCGGTCCAGAGAGAGCATCTTGAACACTCCTGGCAAGGAGCTCCCGGTGAGCGAGGATGCTGGCAGAAATGGTCATAGCCGTTGATGGACACTCGGCAGAGGTAGCACATTTGGGCGCCACAGCGGCAAGACATGCGGTTGCAGCCTTCGGATTTGATGAGGCCGGTCCCACACTTGTGGCATTTCCTGATGCGGGCTGCCGTCATTTTTTCCTCACTGAGAAGAGAACACATGAGAGGAGACAGCAGGGAAGATGACAGGAAGAGAAAAGCGCTGTGGCCACTGAGTCCGTTTTCCCACAGGGGACCGCCTAGCCCTTCTAGGGACACCTGGAGAGTGCAAAGAACCTCTGCTTCGGAGTCGATAACTACGTTCGGTTTAGTAGTTATGTGACCCTGGGTAAATCCCACAACCGCTCGGAGACTCAGTTGCTTCATTTTTAGATTAGGAAAGCCCAGCTGCCTCCATCACGTTTTGAGGATTATTAGGTATGGATATCAAGTACCCTGGCACAGCACCTGGCACCAGCATTTGGAAACTGCTTATTCTGCTTGTTATAGGCCTAAAGCAGAGAAAACGCAAGGTCTTCCTAAATATGTGTTTTCTATAAACAAAGCTGGTTCGCGAAGAGCCAGTGAGCCTAAACCTGAGTTGCAGAGACACCTTCGGTTTTGAATACTCAGTGTGGGGTGGGGAGACACAGGTGGGGACAATCCAGCAACCAGTTCATAACCTCTTCCTGTTGACAGGGCCCATCTCCACGTCAAAATCCCACATCCCCAGACTCCCTTGTAGCGAGGGGATCTGCATGCATAGGAGTCGATTCTGGCCAACGGAAGCTACTCCTTTCCAGAAGCACTCTACCTGATCTGGAGAGGCAGGGGACTAGAGCCGAAATGACACATCTTGGCTCTTTGCCAAGAGCTGGCGCTGCTGGACTAGTTTCTTCCACAGTGCAGTGTTCCTAACTCTAAAATGACACTTGCCACCTTGGCCTGTGACTGTTGATGTGTCTGTCCTCCTCTACTGAGTTGAGTTCTTCAAAGGTATTAAAAGGCACGCCTACGGAGACGAGGGAAGGCAGGAAGGACTCCAAGAGTGGACAGCCCCAAAGCTGGACTTGCCCCACTGCTCTGAGCCCTCCTCTTTCTTCCAAGCGGGAACCCAGAATGGTGACCAGGGAACTGCTTCCCTGAAAAGACTCAACAGTCTGGGCAGGAGTTCTGATCTGTAGCCTCTCTCCTAACACTGAGAAAATAGCCATCTTCCTCCCAGGGCTCCCAGTGTATCTGCTAAGTGAGGGAAGCCAGGTGAGTCTGGGGGCAGGCAGGTGTTTTTAATTACTGATATCCAGAAGACTGTCATAGTTTGCTCCTTAGAAGCCAGATCATGTGCTTAAGAATAGAAAAATGAATTAGGAAATTGGCTGCTATTCATTTAGGTCTAATTTTGAAAGGCCCCAAATGCAGGAAAGCTCCGGCTTGAAAAGAATTTAAACCCAGTTCAAGTCACAGAAGAATAAATGATTTCTAAGTGTCGCTGAATAGGAAACATCGTCAAGGAGACAAAGTTTAAATGAAGTGAATTTGTTATTGTCAACTTGATAATACAGCACACATGTTCATGAATTCAGTTACTCGGCAACTGTGAAGACATTTCTCAATGCTCCATGTTAAGACTTACAAGGTTCTGATGCAAATGTTGCCAATATAAAAAACCTGTGACCAAAACACAAGTGCAATTCTCTACGCGCAAACTTTTTGTCTAAGATCGCCTCCGAGGCTGCTGTGTGGCTTCGAGCTGTCATGCTCTGGTGGCCTGGGGCGGGCTGGCTGGCTTCTTCCCTGGGTAGCTGCTATGGCTGTAGTGTGGGAGAAGAGCGGATGAAAGAACCCAGGTTACACAGCCCTTTCCTGAAAGCTTGGGAAGAAGGCGCACATTTATTTGCTTGCTCTGTTCCACCGTGCTATCAGTCACCAAAGTAACGGTGGATATGGTAGGGGAGAAAAGGCACTCCCAGACGAATGGAGGAGCACACAGGGCACACCGCACACCATGGCTCTGATGTTCAAACAGCTGTTCCACACGGCAGGAAGGTCCGTTCGAGGCCTTCGTTTTTGCAATCATAACAATAGTAAGAGGTAGGGCCAGTCCCCGTTAACTTTTCCTACACCAAACAGAGACTGCTCTTATGGCTTGTGGCGACTTGTTCAGTAACACGAAAGTGCAAACTGGGATGAGGAGACATCAGTTGATTCTTTTGGGATTAGAGCGATTTGGGAACTGGATTCTAAACGAGGCAGGAAACAAACATCCCCACAGGATGTGTTTCTGGGCAGGACAGGAAGAGCAGCCGGAGCTGCAGCCGTGTCTGCTGACCTTGTGCTCAAACAGGAAGGTTCACTGCCGCCTCTACAAAAATGATCTAGACCCCCCTCTACATAACTGATCTAGACCCTACAGCTCCATGATTGTTGATCTGCACCATGTTGAAGTATGTTGGGAATTTGGGAGCTGTCGTCATTTTTGGTGGCACATACCATTCAAAATGTTAGGTGGTTTTCCTTTGCGAATGTGTGTATGGATTTCTTTTATTGTGACAAAACGCACATAAAATTTCCATTTTAGCTATTTTAAAATCCAGAGGCATTTAGTATATCCCAATGATGTGCAACCATCACTGCCATCTAGTTCCAGGCCATTTTCATCATCCCCCCCAAAAACTCCGTACGTACGAAGCAGGTCACTCCCCGCGCCCTCCTTTCCCTGCACCCCCTCATCCGTCTCTGTCTCCAACTGACTGGTCTATTCTTCACACAGGCAAATATCCACATGTCTAAGGACCGCTCAGACACATGGAACGATGCGAGGGTGGCCTTCTGTGCCTGGCTCCTCTCACTGAGGAGGCTTCCGAGGTTGCGGCACGGATGTTCATCCTGTTCTTACGGCTGAGTAAGAATCCCATTCTATGGCGTACTGAACTCCGTTTACTGTTCATCAGTTGAAGGACATCTGGGCTGTTTTCACCTTTGGCTACTGTGGATAGTGCTGCCAGGAACATTCACGTACAAGTTGGAATACCCGTCCCGTCTCGTACCACTTATTATGCTGTATTTTATGATTCAGCAACAGTAAACTGCTTATAATTCCCGGTGTGTACCCTGCCGTTGCTTATTTTTGACACTAGGCAACTGGCACGATTCCCTGGCCCTCTGGTCCGTGGAGTAAGGGCTATGCGGTGGGGAAAGGAAGTGGAAGCCCTCGGAGGACCCCCTCCCTACAGAAAGTACCACCAGATTCCTCCGGGCATCTTTGAGATTGGTGCCATCATCGAAGACTTCAAAGGTACAGCGGTACTGATTCTCAACACACCTCCTATTGTTTCGGTTTGGCCTGTACAGACAGTGGGGCTTTGAGAACATTACTGTATTGTAGGTACTTGTATGGAGAATGTGCATTACTGTGACTCATCAGGTGCTGCCTGTAACTGTAGCCGCTGTTCCAGATGTCATTTCTTACCAGAGCAAATACACACAGCCTCTGGCAACCGGTATGTAGCTACTGATCTGAAAAACACTTTCTCTGTCTGATACGCAGAGAATACCAGAAGCAGTTGGCAAGGACCTCGATCATCTGTGGTCCAACAGGACAATACAGTGGTCTTCTATTCAAAAGACAGGCAGATAGAACCTGGGTGACCAGGAAGTAGCAGGTACTCTAGGATACATTAATATGGTAGGTGAGTGCTAGGAGGCGGGAGATCAGTCCCTTCAAACTACAGAGATCTGTAATCTCTACGACATGCTGGCAGTCTGGAGGTCAGGCGTGTGTATTATGCCGTTCCCTCCAAAGTCAAGCACATGGTACCTTATCTTGTATCCCCTACCATGAAGAAAGAAGTCGGACATCTGGGAGGTCTTTCTGGATTTTGGAATTAACATATGATCACGTTTGGAATTAACGTATGATCATACTTGGATGTGCCGCTCTGATTTAGGCTGATAAAAAAGGCTTCCAGGTTTAAGTAGGGCCCAGACCAAGAGAGGCTTTCCAGTTGTTACTGGATGCAGTGGTGCTCCAATCTAGGTCAGACCAAGACCTCGAATGGAGCCGGAGGCAGGAACTGACAGGACGTCGGGGTGGAGGTTCTGCTTTGAAAAGTAACCAGCTATTCTCTTGCTAAGAAACACTTCCTGGCCTGTGACCAAGTCCTGGAGCAGTCCCAGGGCCCGGGCCCGGGGCACTGACAGTCGGTTTACGGAGCTGGGCAGTGCTCCGTCACCAACTGCAAGTGGAACACATGACCTGAGAAAGTCCCAATGCAAGAAGTTATCTGTGTAAGTGCTTTGTGTCATGTTTGTGAACTAGGGCCTTCTGCTTACACATTCGCGTGCGCACACACACACAGGCACAGTGAACACTTACGGAAGATTTACGGGGCCAGAATCACGCTAGGCACTTGAGCACTTTCATCTCTGTGAGAAGCAGACACAAGTACGCTCTGTACCATACAAATGAAGAAACCGAGGCACAGAATGATTAAGAAATTTGTTCAAGGTTCTTAACTACTGCTATCCACAGCGAGCAGTCAATAAATCTGTACTGACTTCATCAAGAAGACATCCTTCTTAGGGGTAAAAGCCCAGATGGCAACAACAGAAAACTTCGGCTTCTCCCAATCCAAACCAGACGTAACTTGTCCACAGTAATCAGAACAAATTCTGGGGGGAGATGGCTCATAAACTGGCTGAAAGACAACTCCAAAGGAGAAATTTAGAATGTTCTTGGCAATAGCACAACTACTAGACTAAGTATACAGCCTGACAAGATGATTACTTTCAAGAAAGAGTAATTTTTGACGTGTTCATCACTTTAAGGCCATGCCACTGGTCAGCTGGTGGCCGCTCGGAATTATAAACGCTGGCAGACAGGATTTGAGGAATCAACGCTAGACTTTTCTAGTTGGAGGGGCATTTCTGGTATCATGTCAGTTTTCTTTCATTGCCATAGACGTAATCCCATCTGGGGATAAGGGCCATGCTTCTGCCCACTACAGTCTACCCTCCGGCCTCCAGATTCAGAGCCACCCTACACCCTTACGACCACCTCAAACCAAGACCCCAAAGGTCTCATCCACCATAGCATCAGCTCTAAGTCCCAAATCTCACCGTCTAAATCAAGTTCAGGTGAAGACGAGACATGATTTGGGGACACACTTCTGCTGAGATGGCTGAGGGGGGGGTGATGCCTGAGTTTCTTGGAAGCTCCTGGGTCTGACTGAAGGGATCCGAAGAGTCCCTCCCTCGAGCCTTTGCGTGACTGAAGACTCCGACGTTTGGCACACTTCCTTGGTTTTCTCTCCAGGAGCATGTGTTTTCTGACGATGAACATCTTGATTTTGGGGTCTTTTGTCACCTGGACGGGATGGGAATTTCAGAAACAATCAAATCCTGTTTCTGACCCCCAATCTCTCCTTCTGCTTGCACTTTCCTCTCTCCAGGGCTCGCCCTGTGGGTCCTCTCAGCTCCATGTCCAGACGCATGGTCTTCACCCTCTGCTTTCGGCACGACCGCAGGGAAGCCGGCTGAGCCTCTTGCCGCTGACACAAGCACACGTTCCGCCCTGACTTCTGAGTCCTCACCAGCAGGCCTTTACGGCCAAAGGGACGCGAGAGGTCTGTTCACTGAAGTTTCAAGTATTCTCCAGGACAATTCTGGTTTTGTCCACGGTGCTCCTCACTTGCTTCTGAGCCCTCAAGGGTGAGGTTTCTGAAGTCCGTATTTCTACCACTTGAAGGCAGTCTGGGCTTTTTTTCTATCGTGCTTTTGCAAGATGCCTCCGGCCTGTATCCATTGACCGATTCCAAACCCACTCGCACACTTCTATGTATCTGTTATAGCCGCACTCTACTTCCGGCCCCCAAATCCGTGTCAGTTTTCTACTGCTGCTGTGACAAGGCATGTCACGTTATTAGCTCACTGTAACACAACTGCATTATTTTGTAGTTCTGTAGGGCAGAAGTCCAGCACGGGTCTCCTCAGAAGAACACCAAGGTGTCACTGGGCTAGGTCACCTACTCCAGGACAGAATCTGTTTGCTGTTCACGTGGGCTGTCAGCGGATTCCTTCTTTGGGGCGGCAGGGCGGAGCTCCTGTTTTCTTACTGGCTGCACACTGAAGGTTGCTCCCTGCTTCTAGAAACAGCCACGTGCCTTGGCTCAAGGCCACCTTCCTCCATCTCCAAAGTCGGAGGCAGGAGGTGGAGTCTTTTCACATCTCTCCAAGTCTGTCACTACACCTCTAGCTGACCACAGAAAAGCTTTCTGCTTTCAAGGAGCCCTGGGATTAGACTGGGCTCACCTGGATAATCCACGATCATCTCCCCACCTCAAGGTCCGTAACCTTAATCACATCTGGAAAATCCCTTTCGCCATGCCACAGGTTCCAGAGATTAGGGCAGGGCCATCTCTGGTGGTCATCAATCTGTCCACCAAATTTGTGGTAAAGAACACAGTTGGAAAACCATTTGCTTAGATTTAAAACCCTGCTATGCACCACTTACTACCTGAGTGACCATGTGCAAGTCACTTGGGCTCTGTGCCTTAGTTGTATCATTCAGTAAAATGAGGATAATACCACCTACCTGTGGTAGAAACTCAGAGACTGTTAACTGCCCCAAACGGTCATTTCCTACTTCATTTTCTTGGTAACAAAACCCACTCTTCACCCTTCAAATTTAAGTTGGACATAAAATCACCCAGCTAGACATTATATATGGTGTCTGCTGTGAAGCTAGGTGGTGGCCACGTGACTCAGTCTAGACCAATAGGGCAGGAGCAGTCTAGACCAACAGGGCAGGAGCAGAAGTCACACACACACACACGCGTGCACCTTATAGCTTAAAAGCTGCCTGCCTGGCAGCTTGTCTCTTTCTCCTTTGCTGTGGACTGGAGTGCAAATGTGGCTGCAACCCCGCCACAACCATGCGGATGAGAATACCACCTTAGGGAACGGTGATGCAATGTGATAAAGGAACCTGGTCTCTGAATGACCTCATGGGATAGATCTGTGTGGCAAGACTGGACTATTATATGAGAGAGAAATGGACTTCTGTATTATTTAACTCAAGGTATTTAATGAGTTAATATCTGTAAAGTGCTCAGCCACATAGGGAGTGCTAAAGAGTCCCAGTGCTGATTATTAACTGACTGCATTATATCGCATTCTGGAGGCTGTAATTCTGCTTAGTGTCTCAGGCTACCAGTATCCTATAGGAAACATGGATATAAGCAACATTAGTGCAATCTAATCCAGCTAAAATGTGTTACTACTTATTTATTCAGATTATACGGAGAAGAGGAACTAACATTTACTGAATTCGCACGTGCTGGGCATTTACTGTATCACATCTGACTCCAGGACCAGCTCCATGAGGCTCAAAAGGTGAGGAACCAGAGGGAGGTGAGGTCACTTCCTGAGATCACTCTATACTGGGGTGGCCTGAGAGCCTACTCTTCACACGATCCTCACTGTCCCCTGACAAAGGGCAGGCTGATGGGGGGGCGGAGGGCCCGTCGTAAGCCCCCCGGAACGAGGTCACTCACATAGACGTTCGGTACTTGATGTCATCTTTCTCTGCCAGCTCTTCACAGGTGAGGCCATTGTGCTCCTTCCAGAGTCCCTGACACTTCCTACAGGTTTCCTGGGGATAAAGGAGAGACACAAAGACAGCTCCTGGTGAGGACACACCACACAAGTTTCTGTTCTACAACAGGAAATGCGAAACGAGCTTCACGTGGCTTGAGTTCTTTCTGAGGATGATTTTTTTTTTTTTTTTTAATATATGAAATTTACTGTCAAATTGGTTTCCATACAACACCCAGTGCTCATCCCAAAAGGTGCCCTCCTCAATACCCATCACCCACCCTGCCCTCCCTCCCACCCCCCATCAACCCTCAGTTTGTCTGAGGATGATTTCTAAAGACATTTCTCAACGGAAAAGGTAAGAACCATTAGGAGAAAGCACGGTGAAAATTTCTTTTCCTTAGGTTAAAAAAACAAAAAAAGTGTCCCCCCATCACCCAAATTGTGTAAGGCCTTCTACAATGTCAGGAGCCACCTGAAAAACAACAACAGCAAACAAAAACCACAGCAGACAGACTTATGTGAAATCAGGTTTTTACAAATAAAATCCCGGCAGCTGCCTCAGCGCAGGGCCTGTTTGGGTCTCAGAGGTTTCCGTAATCCCTACGCCCAGGGTTCCAGTGCTGCTCTGGCAAAGGAATACTTCTGCTGAACTGATGAAAGGTCTGGATTAGGATCACTAGGGATCCTTAATTAAGGGAGATACTCCCTCAGTCATCCCTCACTCACAAATACAAATATCAACCTCCACAGCTTAGCCTCATTGATAAAGGTGAATTTTAAAAAATTACTACTTTTGGGGCGCCTGGATGGCGCAGTCGGTTAAGCGTCCGACTTCAGCCAGGTCACGATCTCGCGGTCCGTGAGTTCGAGCCCCGCGTCAGGCTCTGGGCTGATGGCTCGGAGCCTGGAGCCTGTTTCCGATTCTGTGTCTCCCTCTCTCTGCCCCTCCCCCGTTCATGCTCTGTCTCTCTCTGTCCCAAAAATAAATAAAAAACGTTGAAAAAAAAAATTTTAAAAAATTACTACTTTTTACTCTAGGAGGCTTTATAGTTTACAAAATACTCATCTGTGTCAGAAACGATCTCACATCTATAACAAGAATTTAAAGGAACATTAATCCAATTACATTTCCATCAAGTGGAAATTACAGCCTTAACATGTACAATAGGAGAAGATGGTACTGTCCCCAGCTTTAACTGGGGACCCGATCCAGTTTGGGGGCGGGGCGTGGGCGGTGGTGGTGAAGGCTTGAGGCAATGGAGCCTGACTTCTGAAAGATGAGTCAAGGGTAGCAAAGAACACCAATCTAGACAGAGAATAGAAAAGAGAATACTCTGGCAGGTGAGGCTGGGCAAGTCTGGTTCCTGTGGTTGGACCGCAGAGAGGAAAAACAGGCTGGGAGAAGCCTGCAGGGACCAGTCTGCATAGACGCGACCATCAGTTTGACCTCTGTCCTAAGAGCACCAGGAAGGCATCAAAAGGTATCAAGCATGGAAGCAACGTGGTCAGGTTTGTGGTTTAAAAGATCTCTGTGTGTGGAAAACACACTGGAGAGAGGAAAGAGTGGACATGCCAAACGACCCAACACAGAGCCCGAGAAGGCCCAGAACAAGGAGGTAGGTGAGGATGGGAAGGAATGTTGACTGACTGGAGAGAAATTCAGGAAGGTGTCAAGGATGAGGTCTTAGTTTCCGGTCTGTACAACCCAAGACAGAGATGGAGCCTGGCAACAATGGAAAAGGTCTGGCTTGGCCTTTTGCGGGACCCCACCGGCAATGTCAGGCGGTGAGCTGGGTGTAAATGTTCAGCATTTGGGAGTGGCTGGGCTAGAGGTCGCCAGGAGACGTACTAGATTTTATCTTTAAAAATTTTTTAAATGTTTATTTATTTTTGAGACAGAGACAGAGTGTGAGCAGGGGAAGGGCAGAGAGAGAGGGAGACACAGAATCGGAAGCAGGCTCCAGGCTCTGAGCTGTCAGCACAGAGCCCGACGCGGGGCTTGAACCCACAAACCGCGAGATCGTGACCTGAGCCAAAGTCAGACGCTTAACCGAATGAACCACTCAGGTGCCCTTAGATTATATCTTGACGTCAATTCTAGAAACATCTCCCACTGCTGTACTCCCCACTTACTACTGAATTTTCTCCAACACATGCTGCTCAAATGACTCAACAAGGCAGAGAACAGTATGTACAGTACAGACACGGTACATAACAAAGGTGGTGGGGGGAGAATATAGCGACACATCAAGTCAACCTGAAGAGTTACCTAAGAAATTGGTAGCACCGATTGTCCCAAGTGGCTGGAAGGCAGGGGTGAAGACTTCTTACTGCAAGCTCTTTTCACCTTTTGAATCTTATACCGTATAAATGTACTGTCTAATAAAAAAATGAGTAGCATTTAAAAAGAGACAGAGAGTGAAATGAAGTGGGCTGCTCGGGGAGCTGAGAACGTGGACGGCCCCTTTGGTAGATGTTGTAAACGGGCTCCAATCAGTGGAAGGGGGTGGGTGGAAGGAGGGAGGAGCTGATCAGAAATTCACTATTACACGCCGCTGCTTCTAAGGGATGCAGTGTTCTCTGTTCCCCTACCTACATTCCCCGCCAGTGAACAAAGGCTAAATCAGTAATGACTTAATTACTAAACAGCAAAATGCAAAGCAGCCCCAAACCCATTTTTAAAAGACCTTGTGCCTGACTATTCTGGGAAACTGAAGGATAAACAACAGCTGGAGAATAGATGAGCTGGTATCTGGATCCTAACCTTCAAAACAATACTAACCTAGCCACCCACCAGGAACAACAGCTTGACAACAATGTGCGGCCTTTAGACAGCGCTTTTCAGCATTCTCGGTGATGCAGTTATTAATTCATGGGACCTTCTTTGTAAGGAAGAACCCATTTTCTAGGTGAGACACTGTCCTGGCCAAATGGAGTCCGTCGTGAACGGTCATACACATGATAGGACACCACCACCACTCACTTCTAAAATCACAGCGGTTCTCCCGCAGCTCCAGAGGCAGATTTCCTGCCACGGTGCTTCTCACTGAAGGGCCCAGGGTTCCCAGAGGATAAAACTGAAATGTCTTTGGAAGAGACCAGCGAGGCATTGAAACCCATAATTAAAATAAGGCGAGAGAAAAGCAGTTTGGGTAGATTTAACATTCGGAGCTGTGTTGTTTCTTTAAAATGTATCTTCTCTTCTAAACACAACATGTATTTCACCGAATAGTAATTCTCTCCTCTCAAGCGCGGCTCGGCTTAGTTCTCAGACTCGACAAATGCTTAAACAAAGGCAGGAGAAATATTCTTGATCGCTTCTGACACAAGGATAATTATGTTCTTCAAAGTGAGGTTAATGAGAACGTCCCAAGGACCACTGTGGAAAGCAGAGTACTCTGCCATGTTAACTTCAAAACTCGAAGGACAAGCGTATCCTGGCTATCAAATCTAACCGGAGACCATGCTCTCCGTCACCTGCGTGCATTTTCATATCAGGAGGAAAAGGTGACTTCATCATCATCCCAATATAACAAAGAAGGCGGCTCCTTCCTTCTGAACGAGGAGGGCACCCACACACCGACGCAGTCAGTAAGGACTGCTATTCCATCTGTGTTCTTCACGGCCTCGGAGAGATTTCTGGTTAAGTTTTCTGTTGCCCTTTCGTCCTCAAGATGCATCGACCTGTTCTGACTACTCACTGAGGCCTCAACTCTGCTGTACAAAGAAAACACTCCAGAGCCTCCCTTCAACCACTTTCTGCTGCTTCGGTAATGTTTTACGGGCAAGGCAGAAGATGAAGCTTGGTTTCAGATGACCCTGTCAGGGAACTGAGAGTTCGTCAACACAAACAGCTTCCTCAAAGAGCAGCCAACACCGTCCCTGGTCGTCACCTCGTCTACGCACAGCAAGGCTTCCTGATGCTGGCGAAGAACCCGGGAGAAGATAAGATAAGATAAGATAAGTCACTAGACCCTGCCTTTGTCATTCGCTGCCCTCCAGGCCTCTTCGGAATTTGCCCGGCTCTCCGTGTACCTTGCATCTCACTTGTGGGCCTTCCAGCCTGGTCCAGAAAGTGGAATACAGTAGAAACTGCTCACTTATTTTTAAATGGTTGTCCAGTGAAACTTCTAGATCTACCCTCCAGAGTGGAGAAGTTGCTGACCCAGATACGGAGCATTAGGCTGTGGCCAACTCAAACAGAATCCTTGCATCTCAAGCTGCTTTGCTATCTCAGGCACTCCCAAAAATGCTGGGTCTGGAAATTCCCAAACCACCCCCCCTTTTCTTTTTTAAATGTTTGTTTATTTTTGAGAGAGAGAGAGAGAGAGAGAGAGTGTGTGAGAGAGAGTGAGAGTGAGTGGGGGAGGAGCAGGGAGAGAGGGAGACACAGAATCCAAAGCAGGGTCCAGGCTCCGAGCTGTCAGCACAGAGCCCGACGCGGGGCTTGAACCCACAAACTGTGAGATCATGACCTGAGTTGAAGTCGGACGCTCAACCAACTGACCCACCCAGGCGCCCCACTCCCAAACCCCTTAATGCAGAAGATGAGGCCCGGGTACCCGACTATTCACAAATGTTTAGCAAACAACTCCAGCAGCCAAAGGGCCACCTGTGTTCAGGCCACAATGTCTCTCAGCCGTCAAGGTTACCAGTTTTCCCCACCTCCAGGTCCAAATGACACACGGACCAAGTCCAGGCAAGAGCCCGATTTTAAGACAGGAAAACAGACAATGAGACTGATGTTGGAACCCTTGAGAATCAATAATGGCTGGCAAACTCAAAGCTCAGCAGAATTGGGTCCTTTCCTTCCTTTAACTGAGGAAATCCGAGAACTTCTATTTTTCCCAGGGTAAGGATGCACACGGTCTCTCGAGGAAGTCAGATATGTAGCAAGCCAAGCGGAGCAGAGTGGAGTTAAGCGTAATAGGGCGCTCGTGCACACACGAGATGGCAAAGAGGGGGAGGAACTAGGTCAGACAAGGGTTCTTTGAGGAGTGGGCATCTTCACAGGACTGAATAAAACAAGTATCACGAGTTATGAGAACACCCAGGCGACCAATACAGTACTACTCCTATTGGGACTGACACCTGTCTGTGAAGTGCCCTTCGCAGCTACAGCAGCCGTCAACGCCAAGTATCTGAAGTGCAGAACCAGATCCCCAAACGTTTCAACTAAGAAACACACTTAATATGTTAATATTTTAATGCACACAAAAGGATTCACATCATTCTATAAAATTATTTGAGTAGGCTTTCATCCCACCGTCTTAAATTTTCTGTATTGAAGCATGCTTTGCAATATATGTCACAACGGTAGCACTCACACACACTCTGTAAACATACATACACCAGGGGGGGTTTCTGCTCTACACCATCCTTCTGAGGCAGTGAGCAATCACAATGTTGTACATCTCCTGCTCTATATACTGGCAGGTCACGGAAGGGATCGAGACAGGGCAGCAGCAATCTGTCCGGGGGCTTGTGTTTCAGAAAGCTTTCACGAATGGCAGAAGCTAGACGAGAGGCGGGAGGATGGCTGAGCAACAACTGGAAGAGTCCACGGGAAAGATGAGGGCGAGAGAAACCTGCAGTGGATTCTGGGGTTCTGTGACAACCTATGACAACCCTGGGCCGGTGGAAGCATGAACCTGGTTGGACCAGGTGATGCAGGAGCAGCGGACGTGAGTGAGGGTGGGAGGCAGAGGTGAGAATGTAAGTTTAATTAGAAAAAAAATTGTATTTAAGTGTTTCTTTTAACATTTATTGATTTCTGTGAGACAGAGAAGGAGCGGGAGAGGGACAGGGAGAGGGGGAGACACAGAATCCCAAGCAGGCTCCAGGCTCTGAGCTGGCAGCACAGAGTCTGATGCGGGGCTGGAACTTACGGACCACAAGATAGTGACCGGAGCTGAGGTCAGATGCTTAATTGACTGAGCCACCCAGGTGCCCCAATGTAAGTTTAATTTTAAACTAGCTTATTTATTCACTCTTTTTAAAAGTAATTTTTTAAGAGATTTTATTAAAATATTTAAATTTATTCTGAGAGACAGAGAGAGCGAGCGAGTGAGCATGGGGTAGGGGCAGAGAGAGAGAGGGAGAGAGAGAATCCCCAGCAGGCTTTGCACTCAGAGCCTGATGTGGGGCTCAAATTCACAAACCATGAGATCATGACCTGAGCTGAAGTCGGACGCTTAACCGACTGAGCCACCCAGGCATCCCAAACATTTTTTTAAAAGCAGGCTTCATGCCCACCATGGAGCCCAATGTGGGGCTTGAACTCACGACCCTGAGATCAAGACCTGAGCTGAGATCAAGAGGACGCATAACTGACTGAGCTACCCAGGCACCCCTTCACCCAATACTGGCTGAACTGTTCTCACTTGTCATATGCTGAGATGCTGGGGACAGCAATAGGCAAGTCAGACTCTACCTTTTCTTTCGTTCTTTTTTTTTTTTTTTTTTTTAACATTTTATTTATTTTTGAGACAGAGAGAGACAGAGCATGAACGGGGGAGGGGCAGAGAGAGAGGGAGACACAGAATTGGAAGCAGGCTCCAGGCTCTGAGCCATCAGCTCAGAGCCCGATGCGGGGCTCGAACTCACGGACCGCGAGATCGTGACCTGAGCTGAAGTCGGACGCTTAACCGACTGAGCCACCCAGGCGCCCCTCTTTTTTTTTTTTTAAAGTAATCTCTACACTCAATGTGGGGCTTGACCTCAGGACCCTGAGATCAAGACTCACAGGCTCCAGTTGGGCACCCCATTACCTTCTTGAAGCATACGTTCTAGTGAAGGAGAGAAATCTGGGGCAAACAGGGATCTGGGGCAACTACGACAGCAATGGGAACATTTCAGAAGAATAGCACTGGGTGCTGTGAGCGTGAAATAGCACTTACGTTAGCCTGGAGATCAGGAAAGCCTTTTTGAGGATGTGACACTGAAGCACAGCCCTGCAGGGTGTGCAGATTTAGCCAGGTATGGGGGAAGGGTGTTCCAGGCAGAGGGAAGGGGGTATGTGAAGGCCTGACGCAGGAGAGGACCTGTCTCACTGGAGGAGCACAGTGGAAGCTGGTACGGCTGGAGCTCAAAGGGCAGGGCCGAGTGGCCAGTGAATCCTGCTTCCTGCTGCAGGCATGGAGTCGAGAAGAAGAGTCTGGAAAGCCGGGGCATGGGTGGGAAATGCAATGATTCGACTTACATTCTCTTCAGTTGATTTATTTATTTTGAGAAACAGAGAGGGGGAGAGAGAATCCCAAGCAGACTCCACAATGACAGCGCAGAGCCAGACATGGGGTTTGAACTCATGGACCTCGAGATCATGACCTGAGCCTAAATCGAGAGTTGGAAGCTCAACTGACTGAGCCACCCAGGGGTCCCTTGACTTACCTTTTCAAAAGCTCATGCTGGCTGCACAGGCAGGGAATGGCTCCTGGGGGTGGGGACGAGGCTGTAGGACCCTGCAGCAGCCTCCTCACTAAAATTAGGGCCAAGTACATAACTTCTAGGGGGACAAGCCCTAGAGTGTGGATTTGATTCTTGGCCAGACTTCCTTCCCAGCCCTCTACAAATAAGGCTATGACCTACTTCCTGAAACAGGCTGCCAACAATGAGCCGACCTGGCAGGGGTGAGGCTGGCCTGTGATTGGGGAAATGGCACCAGGCCTATCTTTCCTTGTTAGGAATAAGAGAATCGCTTTTCCAACATCTCTTCAAGAAGAGACTTTAAGAAGTGGATTTTCAGCTTTGTGTCTTTAGATAAGCTTCCCGTTGAAATGTCTGTATGGAAGGGGGGAAAAAAGAAGGGAGCTTTTTTTTTTTTTTTTTTTTTAAAGACTTCATGTTTTGCAAGTATTCTCAGGGCGCCTGGGTGGCTCAATTGGTTGAGCGTCTGCCTCTAGATTTCGACTCAGGTCACGATCTCATGGTTTGTGAGTTCGAGCGCCATGTCGGGTTCCGCACTGACAGCATGGAGCCTCCTTGGGATTCTCTCTCTCCCTCTCTCTCCTCCCCTCCTATCTCTCTCTTTCTCTCAAAAAAAAAAAAAAAAAAGTATTCTTTACACCCAACGTGGGGCTCAAACCCAAAAACCCGGACATAAAGAGTCACGTGCTCTACTGACTGAGCCAGCCAGGTGCCTAGGAAGGGAGCATCTTTAACATGCGTCCTGAGCTCACACACCCCTCCTGCTGCCCCGCGTCACCGGCTCAAACTCCAAACCAGTACAGGGTGCTTCAGACCCGTGCCACTCAGTCTTCACGGCAATAAGGGAAGTATGGACCGTCAGGTCGCCATTCTTTTCCGTAGAGTAGGCAAGAAAAGGAAGGCTGAGGGAGGCAAATTCACTTGTTTAAGGTTTTGGAGCCACGGACTCAGTCCGCTTGATTCCAAGTCCACTTGCTCTTTCCACGCCGTTCTCACTGCCTGCCAGCTCGGGGCCTGCCAGCAAGAACAGGACATTGTTTAGTGGAAAACCCGAGGGCACAAGGGTATGAGACAAGCCCTGAGGTTACAATGGGCATCTTGTGTGAGAGCAGATGAAAGGGCGGCCAGGCCCCGAGGGGCAGGCGGTGCGACAGGGCGGATAACCAGCTGCAGCTGCTTCCCCGTGCCTCCCCGAGGCTGGGAATGACCCAGCGGGGGCAGGATGCGCTAGGACCGAACCCGAGGACACCATTTCTTAACGATAATGACAGGAACCTGCTAGTCACAGCGAACTCAGACGGGACACATGCGAGGAAGTAGCTTTTCCTGCGACCTCTGGCCAGCTGCACGGCTGCGGGGGCACAGAAGGAAGCGGGCTGTTAGACTGCCGTTAGACATGCAGACAGGTTCCGTGTGAGCATTCCACAGTAGAACCACGCACCGCTACTTGGTCCTTCCGTCACCCAGTCCCTGGGCCTTTATTTAAAAGAAAAAAATTTTTAATGTTGATTTATTTTTGAGAGAGACCGAGCATGAGTGGGGGAGGGGCGGAGAAGGAGACAGAATCTGAAGCAGGCTCCAAGCTCTGAGCTGTCAGCACAGAGCCCGATGTGGGGCTCGAACCCATGAGCTGTAAGATCATGACCTGAGCCGAAGTGGGGCGCTTAACCGATTCGGCCACCCAGGCGCCCCTCCCCTAATGCCCTGGGCCCTTATCTGTAAGTACTGGCCCCTCACTTCCCTGAAGGTGGCCATGACGATGATGTACGAAGACTTGCTAATGACAGCGCCCGAGACCATCATACCGCCGTGTCTGCTCTGGGGGAAGGTTTGTTCCCAGTGACACTGGTGAGGGAGACAAGTTCTGTACTGAAAGGAACGATGACACTCCCCCTTCCGTCCCCTGCCCCCTTCAGTAAACACCTCCTGAGACAGCGAGGCTGCCACCTCGACCGGGCTCTATTCTCAGCAAAGGGATCAGTGGACAAATGAGGTCGCTGCTCCTTACGGTCTCCGCTCCGACCGACAAGTACATAAACATCCACTCTGCAGGAAGACCGTGAAGAACACACAGGGCACAAGCGGGGGCGGGGAGACTGCCATTTTACACTGGGGTGAAGGATGCCGGCTGGTGCTCAGGTGGCGATCCGGTCTGAACCCGAAGGGGATCTAGCAGAGTGGAAGCAAGGGAGTGGAATGACCTGGGACAGCAGGAAAGGAGCTCAGAGAAGCAGCCCCTGGGGGCTTCGTGGCTGATCCTGAGCCAGCACCCAGGGCCAGCACGGTCGGCCTCCTGTCAGGACACACACCTGACACCCTCGACCTCGCAATGCGCTGCCTGCGTGTCCTTTTTCTTCTGGCCACGCCTACCCATCAGTTCTCATCTCAAACGCTAGGGGCTCTGGGTGACCCAAATGACCTGGGCGAGAGTTGGCACTCTTTCCCTGGACTCCTCGAGCACTTGGCTCCCACTCTATCACAGCTCTTTTAAGTGTCTCGTAATTATCTGATTACATCACATCTCCAAGGAGCCAAGCACTCCTTGCAGGCAAAGACTACGCTCTGCTGATCACTACGGACGGACTCGGAACGGAGGATTCAATCAATCTGTTCAAAAAACAGCACCCTTTGAACGCCTACTTCGTGCCACACGGGGATGTGCTGGTGAGTAAGCCAGCAGATTTCTGGATCACAAGGTGCTTACAGCCTACCGCGCTGTCTCAGGTGTCTCTGGATTTCCAGGACCATGCGCTAAGTCTGAGCCACGCGAGGGAGTGAGTGCACGAAAAAACCTCAGACGAAGGCTGTCAATACAAGGCACGTTCCTCTTTATGCAGAGTTACAAACACACCTCCCACCCTTACTCCTGGGACTTCTGCATTTTGTATGTGAAAAAGGCATTTGAGGGGCGCCTGGGTGGCGCAGTCGGTTAAGCGTCCGACTTCAGCCAGGTCACGATCTCGCGGTCCGTGAGTTCGAGCCCCGCGTCAGGCTCTGGGCTGATGGCTCGGAGCCCGGAGCCTGCTTCCGATTCTGTGTCTCCCTCTCTCTCTGCCCCTCCACCGTTCATGCTCTCTCTCTGTCCCAAAAATAAATAAAAAACGTTGAAAAAAAGAAAAAGGCATTTGAAATCTCTTAGTAAACGGATTCCCTTCCCCCAAAGAACATTATCTCCTCCTTATCAGGTCTTCATATTTATAATCATGCAAAATACAATGATGAGTTTATGAGAAAATCAAGTTATATACAATATACTTTCAGAGGGTGCCTGGCTTGCTCAGCTGGTAGAGTACACAACTCTTGAACTCCGGATCATGAGTTCAAGGCCCATGCTGGGTACAGAGCTCACTTAACAAGAATCAATGTTATATATATATAAAAAAAACCTTTCAGGTTGTGTCACCGCAGCTTGTGCCTTAAGGATACAGGTTGTGTCTTTCTTACAGAGGCTCCTTTCCTTGCTCCCCCAATTCCCTTTACCAATCCAATGCACAAAACTGTCACGATCAGTTATTCCCAAGGAGCTAATGGCCAAATGCCTGCGGATGGTGCCTGAGAAAGTCTCGAATCTCTGAATTCCAAGGTGCTTCGTTGGCTTTAACCTACAGTCTCAACATGTAGAAACAGCTCTTCATTTCGGACAAGAGGTGCTTCACTAACAGTAGTGCCTACTAACTCGTTGCACCTTTGAGAACCTCTCTGGTTGAAAGTCAGGACCGAAAAATCAGTCCGCCGCGCTCTCTCCCTCTCCCACCCAGGGCTCTCGTCGGTTACCACCTGAGGTCAGACCGCAGGTTCCTCTGGCCCCCAGCCACCAGAACAAGACGGTCTAGTCTGCCTGGGTCCATTTTTCTTAAAGGGCAAAAGAAATGTGAGCATTAATTCTTTTAATGATGTCCTGTAATTACCTGATTACATCACATCCCCACATGGAGCCAAGCTCACCTTGCAGCCATTTCTCTTCCCCTCAAAGTAACAATCCCTGAGGCAGAAGAACGTTCTTTTCTTTTCTTTATTTTTTAAAGTTTATTTATTTTGAGAGAGGGAGAGAGAGGGAGAATGAGGGAGAGAGAGAGGAGAGAGAGACAGATGAACAGAGGAAGGGCAGAGAGAATCCCAAGTGGGCTGGCTCCATGCTGACGCGGGGCTCATTCTCACTCACACACTGTGAGATCATGACCTGAACTGAAATCAAGAGTCAGACGCTTCAACAACTTGAGCCACACAGGCGCCCAGAACCTTTTGATTTCTAAACGCAGAAATTCAAATCTGGGCATGGCCAGGTGACAGCTCTAGGCAACATTACTGAGGAAGAGACTTCTTCGGGAAAGATTGCACACTGTTCTTACTTTTTGATGGTTATACATACAGACACTAAATTAATTTTCAAAAAAATGTGTGCCCTGGATGCATACCCTCCCATTTCTAGATACAGAAGCAGACTTTGAAAAAAGAAATCACTAGGGGTACCTGGCTGGCTCAGTCGGTGGAGTGTGCAACTCTTGATCTTGGGGTGTGGGTGTTGATAAAACTTAAAAAATAAAATCTTAAAAAAGGGGGAAAAAAAGGAAAAACAATCTCTAAACCTCACTCCCGTAGATTGGAAAGAAGCCAAGCATTCCTCTCCTTTAGGTTCATTTAGGATTAGGTGACAAACTGGAATGGGGGACTTCAAATTTGGTTTCTGTACTAATGCTGCCCCCTAGGGATAAAAGTTAAAAAGGCACCAAGACTTGCAGAGATGCATGCTGCCGAGGACAGGGGAATGCTTGAGAAATTCACACGGGGAAAAACCATCTACATTATGACCACAGCGCCTACATTTTATTCTACTACGGACACCAGAGTTCTAAGATAAAGTGGTATGTAAATGCTGCCTAGCATGTAAGTTTAATTTTACCAGAATAACCATAAACAAAAATACCAATTCCCTTATAGAGTTATTCAAATACTGAGGACTGCTTCTCTCGAATGTCCATTTAACAGAATCACTGGGATGGTATCAGCAACACCCAGGGCAATGTCAGGAGGTGGGCGTTTACGTAGAAATTTGGAGACAAATAGGTAAGCTCCTACTAGGTACTATGACTACTGCTCTGGGCGCTGGGGAACAGAATGAAAAAATATGACCCTCCACCTTCATGGGAGCTACTGGAGACAATGTCACATAAAATACATATAGGACATGATTTTAGGTGCTAAGGAGAAAATTACAGGAAGGAAGAATAGTCTGGGGGTGCTGAGGTGCAGAGATCGTTCCCAATTATAAAGCAGGTGGTTGGGGAAGGGCTCTCTGAGAAGGCGTATTTAAACAAAGATGAGAGAAGGTGAGAAAGCGAGCCTCGTGATGTCTGGAGAAAGCGTTCCAGGTCACTGGAACAGCAAGGAGTGTGGAGGGAACAACAGAAAGAGTGGGGTGTCTGGGGCCTGGGAGGTAATGACACAGACTGTGGCTTATACCCAGAGTAAAGAGAGGTTGAGATGAGGATTCTCTCTACAAGGACCTGAGCAGGTTAAGTCCCAAAGAACCCTATCTGCCAGCACCCCTTTCATGGAGAGCTCTGCTGCTCTGAGCCACCTCTCTCCCAGGGCCCTGCCTTAGAGAGGGCTGATGGGCAGCAGGGCAGGGGCTGTGACTAAGCCCAGTCCAAAGGGGCTTGCTCATAGCACAGTGCAACAAAACAAGTTTGTGCAACCGAAGTTACTTATAGCTATGATTTTCATACTATAAATTGCAACCCACTGTTGGGTATGAAACCATTTTAGTAGATTATGGCCAGTGTTTATTTGTTCACTTTTTTTAAATTTTTTATTTAAAAAAAAATTTTTTTAATGTTTATTTATTTTTGAGACAGAGAGAGACAGAGCATGAACAGGGGAGGGTCAGAGAGAGAAGGAGACACAGAATCCAAAATGGGCACCAGGCTCTGAGCTGTCAGCACAGAGCCCGACGCGGGGCTCGAACTCACGGACTGCGAGATCATGACCTGGGCTGAAGTCGGACGCTCAACAGACTGAGCCACCCAGGCGCCCCTTATTTGTTCACTTTTTTGAAGTTTATTTTATTTTTGAGAGAGAGCACGTGTGTGAGTAAGGGAGAGACGGGGGTAGGATGGACAGAGGATCTGAAGCGGGTTCTGTGCTGACAGCAGAGAGCCTGATTCAGGGCTCTAACTCACAGACCATGAAATCATGACCTGAGCCGAAATTGGATGCTTAACCTCCTGAAGCAGCCAGGTGCCCTTTTTT
This sequence comes from Panthera pardus, assembly GCF_024362965.1. Taxonomy (NCBI): domain Eukaryota; kingdom Metazoa; phylum Chordata; class Mammalia; order Carnivora; family Felidae; genus Panthera; species Panthera pardus. The sequence continues at coordinate 12,043,030 of NW_026526969.1, read as the reverse complement.
TCTTTTTTAAAAATATTTTGAATCTTTATTTATTTTTGAGAGAGAGAGAGAGACAGTGTTAGCACAGAGCCCAAGGTGAGGCTTGAACTCACCAAGTGCGAGATCTGAGCCACCCAGGTGCCCCTTTTTCTTTAAAAAAAAAAAAAAAAAAAAAAAAAATCTTTATTTATTTTGAGAGGGAGTGGGGGGGAGGAGAGAGAGAGAAAGAGAGAAGGAGGGAGGGAATGAGCGGGGGAGGGGCAGAGAGAGGGAGAGAATGAATCCCAAGCAGGCTCCACGCGGTCGGCACGGAGCCCGACTGGCGGCTTGATCTCATGAATGGTAAGATCATGACCTGAGCTGAAATCAAGAGTTGGACGCTTCACCAACTGAGCCACCCAGGCACCCCTTGTTTATTTTTCAAACTAGAACAGAAAAGAAGATACTAGAGTTCATACCAAATGTCAGGCACAGGTTTTGTAAAATCACTGTTCTGGTTACATACATGTAAGTTACTTACATACATATTGGTTTTATGGTCAAATATATTCTTACTATAGATCACAGTCAAAACAGATGGAAAGCCATTAACTTATGATTATTACAACTTTTCTAAAAAAAGTTTAAGGGTTGAGAGAGGCTCTTTCTCATAATAGAAATTCCTAGGAAACACTGTCAGGAACTTAAAAATGGCCCCATCTCCGCTTTACCTCGCAGATAACGCTTTTATAGAGAGGAACATCGCAGAACAGCAGCCTTCATCAGGGCTCAGAGCAAAGTAATGTATTAGGAAGTGATGGATCTAATAACAGATTATTTCAAACTGTCAAAGATAAACACTGCTAGGACACGGGGGGAAACAAGCCCAATACATCTCCTCTTTGCTCAATGCAAGTGTTACTTCTGGGCTTTCTGGTGCTTCTGGGGATCGTGGCCCGGCAGGAGCTGCCAGCAAAGCCAGCTCTTCCCTGCTTGGACTCCAAAGTCATCAAGTCCCGGAAGAGAGGCGCCCGATTTCAGGAAAAGCCAAAGACCCATTTCCTACAATACGCTTTGGACCGCATCTATGTTTTCATGTCGTTAGCTAACTGGGCAGGGGTGCTGGGGGAGGCAGGCGATAAAAATAAAGGCCCTCACAGCCCAGCACTCAGAGAGGTCAGCTTTGCCCTCAGCATTAACATGAGAAATGCCACATATTCTCTGGGGAAGACAGACAAGCGGCAAAAGAGCTCAAGGAGCAACACGGCGGATCACACAGGACGGGCGACCAAAAAGAGCGTTCCAGTCTCATGAGCAGCTCCAACTAATTGAGGAGCGGGAAGATGTGCCTGCGTTACCAGAGGTTAGAAAAAGGGGAAATCGGGAATGTGCCAGCCCGACCCCCACTCTGAGGGAGAGGGGACTGCACTGGCCAGCTCAAGCATCTCTGGCCCTGTCACAGCTACCATCCTGCGGCAGTGACAACGGGCCATGGGATAGCTGGACCCCTCCCCTGCCTCGGGCTCCCTCTCACGATGTTCCTGTGGGGACAGGAAGGCCAACTTAGGTATCTACGTGACAGTCCCATCTGTGACTGAACTAGCATCCTGGTTTCCCTCGACCTCGCCGTGGCGGTCCGCTCTGGACCAGCAGCGCCGAACAAACCCTCGGCCCTGGAGCTCGTCTTGTGTGCGCACGAGAGCGACCAGGGCTGCTAAGAGAAGATGCAGGTTCTGACACTGGGGTCCCAGGGGGTCCAGGAAGCTGCACGCAGACCAACTTCTTGGGTCACTGTCAGAGCTCGCTTATGGACCGTGTTTTGAGAAGTCTTGACCCGACTGCAGCACTGCCTCCCCGCGAGGCCCTGCCCTGGTGGCTTTCCTTGGGGACACTGGGACCACTGCTCCCTTGGTGACTTGGTTTCCCCACAAGGGAAAAGCAAATACATGCTGATTAATGTCCCTTATCCAAGAACCTGCTCAGTTTCCCTTTATGGGTTCCCTGAACATATACTTTTGCCACTTTTTTTCTTCCCTGCCAAAATCAGAAAGAAAAAAAAAAGTCTTCTGTACAGACCGTGCTTTTATTTCAGCCTAGGTCTGAGGACATGCTGTGTCCTCAGTAAAGGAGGACACAGTTAGGAGGACACAAGTAGAGAAACCAAGCCCTGCCCCTCAGGCCTGAGAAGCAGAGATGGATGAAGGCCATCCTCGACATGTCCGGTCTGGCAACAGGCTGGGAGATTTACTCAGCCAGGCTTAAAATATAGTAAAATTGATCTCAAAATATAATGGAACAAGAAACGAGATCTACAGCATACACTGTTTGTGTCAATGAAAACCATACATGCCCACACTCTTCTATTTTCTCAAGATATACACACATCCAAGGACATACACACAATTCTTAAAGTGGATGTTTAAGGGATGCGGGCTGGGAATGGGGACGGGAGACGAAGAAGAAAAAACAGAGAGAGGGTCTTGCACAGCTGATTCTGATAGTGTACACTAAGGCGGTGTGGCTGACTCAGGTTCGTGGACTTGGGGGTTCCAGTCCTCACCCCAAGATCAAACACACTGCCTCATGCGCCCTGGGCTCAGACTGCTATCACTGCCCTCACCCTCTTTAGGTTTAGAAACAGGTGCAGAGGGGTGGTTGGGTGGCTCAGGGTTAAGCGTCTGACTCCTGACTTCGGCTCAGGTCATGATCTCATGCTTTGTGAGTTTGAGCCCTACATCAGGCTCCACACTGTAACGGCACAGAGCCTGCTTAGGATTCTCTCTCTGCCCCTCCCTATTCCCCATGCATTCACGTGCTCTCTCTCTCGCTCTCAAAAATAAATAAATAAACAAACTTAAAAAAAACCCCAGAAACCCAGGTATAGTATAACTGGATTAGTCAAAAGGCAAAGCCCTACCAACAGGGCATAAGCACATGAGGGCAGGTGTATTCTGGGGTGTCTCTCACTAATGCTTCTAGTTTGGTTAAGTTTGTGGGTTTACTGCAGTGACCTAGTCTAAAAATGACTCTGCTTTAGAATGTAAAAAACTGTGGATTGCTAAAAATGAGAATTGTAAGAATTAGCATATACTCAGAAAGATGGGTCCCGACAAATGAGAGGACCTCATGGAATCTCTGGTTCTGTATTTCTTGGACAGCGTTCCAGATACTAGGACTTGGCCTTTTTTTTTTTTTTTTTTTTTTTTTACCATTTGAGATGAAATTCTTACAGTGGAGGGAACAGAATTCAATTTTTTCCTTATTACTCACAGTTACGGTCCTGAGATACATATCCATGACTCTAAGCTGTAACCAGGAAAGCCACTGGAGTCTACCAAGATGTGTGGACAGTCTGTCCCTGTCCTGAATGTCCCCAGGCTGCTGGGCCCTTGGAGTCCTCCTGTTTGTTTTGGCTGGTTTCTTCCCTGCTTTCAGGTGGCCTCTTTTTTGTTGCTGTTTCTGTGCTTACATGACACACTTCCTCTTTGTCCCCATCTATCTGTTCAAGAGGTGAAAACCAGACAGCTAAGCATTTTAGAACTGGGTTTCAAGTAAGAATGGACTGATCTAAAGGCAAATCTCTAGGGTTCACCTTGGAGGATGGAACATCAAAGACTGTAATGTTAACTATTTTGGATGCTTCAAAGGCTTTTCAGATTAGCTCCCGCTACCAGTTCAGTGTGGAAGATGAAAAAAAGGCAGCTGTGGAAAATTCTTCACAAAAATGATGACTGTAAAATCTGCTCTGGCTTGACCTTGATGGACCTTTCCCAACCTCATTATCTTCACCTACTGGGCCAACACTGTGGGGGAATGGTGCTCTCTGTCTTGGCAGACACGTTTGTCGGGGGGAGTCGTGGGGGTACTAGGTCAGTACCCTCACCTCCTGCTCAGTTTCTCTGAGGGTGGAACCTCCAGCCTAGGCAGACCACCATTCAGACCAAGGCCAGTCTTTAGTGATGAGGGTGGAGAAAGTGCCTAGGCCTTCTCATTTTGCCAGACGACAAGCTTCTCCCGGCTGGGATGCAGTCCATCAGTTCTCATTAACAGGCTTTCTCACAAAATCCAACCCACGGATTAGCGCAGAGGGAGGCCCAGGTATGTTCCAGGTCTTTTCAGATCTGATGCCCAGGTGTCATTATGTTCACCCTAATCTTGTAGGGTCCGTGAACTTTAACGAAGCCCTCTGTCAAGAAAATCAGTAAACACAGCACAGAGCTGCAGTATCTGGGACTGTGATAGCAAATGTGCATTTACCAATGGGATTAATCAAATGGAGCCTGCATTTCCCTGTTTTCCCTCATTTGATAAAATGGAAGAGTGAAATGCGGATACCTTACCCACCTACAAGAAAACTGTAACAGCCCACAAAGTGACCCTAGATTGTTATGAATTGCGGTGTAACATAACTCTAACTTAAACAATCTCAAGAGCTCACCTTTTTAAAATGAAAACATGCTTGTTTTTTCCCCAGGGCTCAAGGAGAATGGAGTTACTCCTGAAGAAAGCATGACAGATTTAGATATCATGTGGGGGATTTTTATTTATTTAATTTTTAAATTTGTTGTTTATTTCCTAAGTAGGCTCCACATCCAGCACAGAGCCCAACACGGGGCTTGAACTCACGACCCCGAAATCAAGACCTGAGCTGAGATCAAGACCTGAGCTGAGATCAAGAGTTGGACACTTAACCAACTGAGCCACCCATGAACCTCACGTGTGGTGGCTTTTTGAGAACTGCTTGGGAGGAAGGGGGTTGAGCCCAGATGTGGGCAGCTTCAGCATGTACAAAGCACTTAAAGACATGCTTTCGATGAGATCACCCGAAGCGAATGGGGACAGATGCACAGGGTCACAGGTCAGAGCCCCTCGGTGCTCCAGGAGCGGTGTGCAAGGTGGACAAAGGGAGGACCAGGGAGCTTCTCAGTGGAGGGGTTCTTGAAGGTACTGGATTGGGGTTCTACACGGGAAAGACGACAAATGGAAGAGGGTGTGTGGGAGGTGCACATGCACCAGGGACCGGCAATCTCTGTCTGTTCTGGCTCGTCAGTAGCACCACCTCCGTCTCTCTTGGCCCGAGGACTGAGGCACGTTCTACCTACATTGCTCTCTGGTGATGCCTTGTGAAATTCGAGACAGAATCTGCATCATTTTGTAGTCCTACAGTGATAGAACCCGAAGCCGTTGCAAGTGCTGAGCTTCCTGGAACCGAGAGAGATACAAGTAACTGCTTAGCTCTGAGCCCCAATCAGCCCAGAATGCTCAGATAACTCCTGGCTCAAATTCTGTTAATTATTGACGGCTGAGAATTGCCACACTCATGTAACATTAAGACCACAAGTTCGTAGCTTCCCAGAACCACAAACTTTAGCTCTAACTTAGAAAAAAAGGAACTCCTCGGTGGACATTCAGGGTGGAATGTATCAATGATCTTTCCAGTATAGTTGGGCTTGTGGCAAGTATTCACGCCTGGGAGTGGATGTAGAGGAAGAATACAGCCTCCACAGAGGTGTTCAAAGTGGGTTACATTAGGACCATTTAGAAAAAAAGTTTACTTTTGGCGGGGGGAGGGGGGGTAGAATGAGAGAGGATATGAGCGGGGGAGGGGCAGAGAGCAAAGGAGACAGAGAATCCCAAGCAGGTGCTGTGCTGATCTGGGCCCTGAAGCCACGAACCATGAGATCATGACCTGAGCCAAAACCAAGAGTCGGACGCCTAACTGACTGAGCCACCCAGGTGCCCCAACAGAACGACCATTTTCGATACTGACATTAGACAATGACTTCTGGGAAACTTGGAAACAGAATAGGTTCTTAAAGGAGCAGTGGGGGTCAACAGTGGGAAACAACGAAAGAGAACAGCACAGTGGGACAGGGAGGGACAGAGCGCTGCATCCTGTCTCTGCCGTGGCCGATTTCTCCCTGGCACTTCCAGAACGTGCCCTGCATGTCTGCATTTCTCTCTCTTCCTGCCGACCTCTCAATCCTGCTCTTTCTGTAAAAATGTTCATTTCCCCTTTCAGAACTGGACTTCATGAGGTACAGGCTACACACGGGCCTTTCCCTTGAATATGGCCCCCCCACTCACTCTTTGTTGGACAGTGCAATCTCTCGAGTTGCCTCTGGTTCCTGTGCCCGCAGAAAGACACAGAGGCACGCTCTGTTGAAAGGATTTTGTGGCTCACCACTCTGGGCAGAGAGAATGGAGGAAAAACTGACATATAGCAAGTTGAGTAAATGACTTCTGGAGAGTGGTTTGAGGTACACTTCTGAGCTGCTAATTGGAAAGTCCCATTGGACTTCCTTCCATTTTTATTTTTAAAGCTCATCTGCCTTCCTCACCTGCTTGTCCCAACTCCTGAAAGGAATAAAGACAACACAATGTAGCAGAAGGAGCCCAAGCTTTAGACACTAGACAGTTTGCTGCTATTGATGCTATGGGCAGGCTCCCTGGTCTCGCACCAAGACTTACTCTTCCAATCTCCCTGGACGAGTGTTAAGATAAAATGAGAAAATATGTGGCCTCCGGTATGATGATGCCTGGCTCTCAGAGGCTGTCCCGAATGCTGACTTTACTAGAGGGTTCCCCTTTCCCGAGGTACCTCTGACTACTCTGCCACTTCTGTTTCCAATCCTCTAACATTTAGAACATCACCAACAAGCCTGACGTTCCCCAGGGCTTTTGTCTACGCGAGCAGGTAGGGCAATCTAGGTATGTGTCTTTTTTTTTCTTGACTCCCATGATTTTCAGGGCAGATTCTATGATGACACCATCCACGTACGGTATTTACTAAGTCCCCACCGGGGACGAAGCAGAGCATGGGTGCCATCAGCAGTGCCTGATGTCATCAAACCACACGCCCTCTTCATGCTTCAAATATGGTAACAGCCTCGCATAAAAGGGCCTGATCCTTCCACTGTGAACCCTGGCAACACTCTGCTCGGACTACATTTGACCAAAGAGCTCTTTGCTTTTGAGTTCAGGGTTTCCTCACTGCCCAGGGAGTGGAAGGCAATTTATAAATCATTCATCTGAGCTCAGCCACGCAGTCAGCTCCTGGAAAAGGGATGGGGATCAAGGGGACCATGCACCTGTGAAGGTTTTTAGGATGATTTTCCTCCAAAGAACTCACAGTTCTCCCTAATTATTTATATCACAAGGAGACTGAATTCTCACTGTTGTCCCAGAAAGAACAAACAAAGGTAAAGTAAACTGCACAGTGTAATCACTTTTGACCCTTTCTGGCCACCTGAAAATTCGCTAATTCTGTTTTGGATTCAACGGAGGAAGTATAATGATGGGCCGCTTAATTCTTGTCGAGCAGGGTAAGAAAACCAAGAGTGACGTGGCTGGCCGATGTGTTGCAGACGACAGTCCCTTTCCTCTGGTGTTGGAAGGACGGTCCCGTCCTTGACCTTAGCTGGAAGCAGAGGCGACACCACACTTCACGAGTGCCGTCCACGTGGCAGGCTTGCGTGGAGAAAGCCGCTGCCCACGCTGGGAGTTTTTCACGCTCATTAAAAAAACAAAACGAAACCACCGCCCCCCTCGCCCCCTGCAGAAAGTGCACACATAGGCACAGCAGCAGGGACACGGTCTCAACGGAGAAACACTTCACGATAAACGGCAAAGGCAGGCCGCTTTTCTCCCAATCCCTCGTTCCTTTTATTCTCCCAGTTCCGAAGCTTTGGCAACTCCAGTTATGGTATGAGTGTCTTTCACACATTTTTGTCATGGAAAATAGCACAACACTGCTTGGTTAGCACATCACCCATCTGAGGTCTCCAGACAGTACTGTTCTTACGCTCCTACTCACATGCCCACGTGGCTCTTTCTCCACGTGAAAATGAATCCTCTCCTTCAAATATGGGCTGTTTGTTTCATCAGTGATTTTTAGTTCTGGGGGACACGATACCATAAAGAACACTGGAGGACGCTTAATGCAGGCAGGTGGCTATAGATGGTCCCCTTAGAGGACAGTCACCCGGTCTCTTGCTCCTCAAAGGATGAGCAGGACTCCACCCGGGAGCTTGTCAGGAACGACAACAGCAGGCTCCACTCGAGACCTACCAACGAGAAGTGCCCGCGGACATAACGGCGGCGATTCTGACGCGTAGTCCACTTTAGGAAGCGCCGACCTTTTTTTACACAGGTCTCGGTTTTGCTGGTCCTTTTGATACCTCTATTTAGGAAAAAAAAAATCAGACAACTGGGTTCTTTAGAAGAAGAATTTGCTACTGGCAATTACAGGGAAGTTGACAACATTCACTGTCCATTCTTTTCTTCAACGCCCTGAAATCTTCACTCCATCTTGCTTCAAGTGGCAGGTGATCAACAGATTCAACAGTAAGACACCAAAAAGGTATTAGAGAGTGAGGGGACAGGAAGGGCTGGCAGTGAAATCTATGACTGCTCACGTTTGTAAACCAAGGCCTAAACGTAGTATCGAAATTGGCAAGTGGTGTTGAAAATGAGAGGGTGGAGGCGCCTGGGTGGCTCAGTCGGTTGAGCGTCTGACTTCAGCTCAGGTCATGATCTCACGGTCTGTGAGTTTGAGCCCCGCGTCAGGCTCTGTGCTGACAGCTCAGAGCCTGGAGCCTGCTTCCGATTCTGTGTCTCCCTCTCTCTCTGACCCTCCCCCGTTCATGCTCTGTCTCTCTCTGTCTCAAAAATAAATAAACATTAAAAAAAATTAAAAAAAAAAAAAAAAAAAAAGAAAATGAGAGGGTGGACAACGCATTCCGGAAAGCACTCCTGTAAACGATGCCAACACAGCTTCAGGGCTGTACATAAACTGTTAGGACTGAGCACACACCCGCCGGGGCACAGGGATGCCTTGCTGACGCAAGAAGGACCCGGTTACGCAGGGGGTCGGGGGGGGCAGGCTTGCCTGATGCCGTGTCATGCCGGGGTAGCTGCCGAGGGGAGATATTCAGGCCCGAGGGAGAGTGCTGAGCTGACTGTCTGATGAAGACAGACCATCCTTTATTGTCTTACTTGCTGCTTCTTTTTTTTTTCCCAAAGTTTATTTATTTATTTTGAGAGAGACAGTACAAGTGGGCAGGGGCAAAGAGAGAGAGAATCCCAAGCAGGCTCTGTGCTGCCAACACAGAGCCTGACATGGGGCTCGTACTCATGGAACCCCGAGATCGTGACCTGAGCCGAAACCAAGAGTTGGACACTTGACCAACTGAGCCACCCTGGTTTGCTTATTCTTGGATGTAAATTTCCGGTGCTGTCAGCGACAGTGGCTATAAAACAAACCTTAGGATGCTACTACCTCAAACACTGTCATGAGAGCTTGATCAGGGAGAAATGAATCAGTAGTGTGTCCCCACCACTCTGTGCCCAGAGAATGCTTAGTCCCCACTCTTACTTCTTCATTAGCTTCTTCACATTTAAAACCCAAAGGTGACTTCCGGAGGTGGAAGTACAGCTCAGGTGTTGCTGAGTGCGTCTCCTAACACCGCTGCAAATATGACTCCCCCTCCCATGTTTTCCAAGCTGTCTTCAGCCTTCATCTGTAACCCCGGATCTCAGTGCCTGTTACATGGTCTAGCTAGTGGGGAAAGTGCAGTGGTGACCACATGGGCGGCTCATCTACGGCGTCCTAGAGGGCAAGAGTCCAGTCCAAGAAGGTAGAGCTGAAGGTCTCCCTGGTGGGAGCTGCACCAGTCGCACCCCTAGCCACGTGCCCTCCCCTAGAAGGCTTGCGGTGATTTCTGTCAATAAATCACTACCTGGCCCTGCGGAGAGCTGCCAAAGGGTAGTCTGCTGTGGCACTGCTAGTATCTGTTTTCATTCTTAGCGCCTTCCTGCCAACAACTGTTCAAAATAACAGATGGACAATAGGATAAAACTTCACTAGATGCCATTTGCCTTTTGCCAGGTTCCCTGAGCTCTGCTCTATTCAGGCTTAGAATGAACCGCTCTACCTGCCCAGATGAAAGCAGGACAATTTGGAAACACACGGAGAATATATGCTAATACTCTGATTGATTGGTCTTTGGGTTCAATCGTAAGCCCAATCATAATCAGTCCTGCTTTCCAAACTGAATATCAGAACCAGTAAAACAAACAAACAAACAAACCCATGTCATTTATTTATGGCTGTTATGGACTGAACTGTACCCCCCCCTCCAGTTCAGATGCTTAAGTCCTAGCCCCCAGTACCTCAGAAGGCGGTAGGACTTTTAATCAAAATGGAGATAGGGCTTTTAAAGAGGTGATGAGGTTAAAAAAAGATACTTAGCGTGGACCCTAATATCCATTCTGACTGGTGTCCTTCTAGGAAGAGGAGATTTGGACACATAGACACCAGAGATGTACGTTCACAATGCAAAGGCCATGGAAGGACCCAGGGAGAAGGTGGCCATCTCAAGTCAAGGAGAGAGGTCTCAGAAGAAACCAAACTTGCTAACACCTTGATCTTGGACTTACAGACTCCAGAAAAAGAAAAATTAACCGTGAAATGCTAAAAAATAAGTTTCTCTTGTTTAAGCCACCCAGTCTGTGGCATTTGGCTATGCCGGCCCCAGCAAACTAGTAAAGTAGCCTTCAATGTTCATCAAACACTAGATGGTGGTGCATCCAGAGTGGTCGTGATCTCCTCGTGCACATACTGCTGCCTTCTGATCTTCATACATGCTGGAGACTCTAAGTCCAGATTCTTGGGGACACAGATGGGAGACAGGCTGTAGACACTATGACTAAGTCCCAGAACACCAGGAGTGTCACCGATTTACTTCCAATCCAGATGAATACATGGCTTCCTGGAAGTCGCTGCCTCTAAATACATGTTTACTTTGGGGGAACAATAATCTTTTAGTTCTATCAATTACTTACTTAAATTTTTAAAAAGTAATCTCTACACCCAACATGGGGCTCAAACTCATGATCCCAAGATCAAGAGTTGGATGTTCCATCAACTGAGCCAGTCCGGTGCCCCTGTATCAGTTACTTTTGTCTTCACTAATGATATCAAATAGTCTCACCCTAAGAAACGATCAAGTTGGAGAGTTATGTTTGCTAAACTTAAAAGGAGCAAAGCAACCAGCCATGGAATAATCACTCCCCACCCCCAACAAGCAATGGAGTGAGTGCTTGCAAATGTGAACAGATACTTTATGCTACTGACCAACTTCAATAGGCAAATATATTCATAGGTATGAATATATTTCCTGGGAATAAAGAGAGATTTCCAAAATTCACAAAATATGTGTTTTTTTTAATTTATTTTGAGAGAGATAAAGAGCGAGCAGGGGAGGGGCAGAGAGAGAGGGAGAGGGAATCCCAAGCAGGCTCTGTGCTGTCAGCACAAAGCCCGATGAGGGGCTCAAACTCAAACTGTGACATCATGACCTGAGCCGAAACCAGGAGTCGGATGCTTAACTGACTGAGCCACCCAGCTGCCCCCCAAAATACATGTTGAATTAAATCTGCATCCATCTCCCTGTATCCTCTTGCTGGTACCCACAAGTAATTAAGGTTTTTAGGTGTGATTAATTATATCTATTTTATTTATTTATTTTTAATCTTTTTTTTAATGTTCATTCATTTTCTGAGAGAGAGAGAGAGAGAGAAGCAGGGGAGGAGCAGAGACAGAGAGAGGGAGACATAGAATCTGAAACAGTCTCCAGGCTCTGAGCTGTCAGCACAGAGCCTGATGTGGGGCTCAAACCCATGAACCATGAGATCGTGACCTGAGCCGAAGTCGGAAGCTCAACCGACTGAGCCACCCAGGCACCCCGAATTATATCTATTTTAACAAATATTTACCAGGCGAGCCAAACACTGTGTTAGGAAGTGGGGAAAAAAAATCATAAATAAAACTCTGTCCTTAACTTTCAGATTATAAGATTCAAGAACAGTTGCCAAGCAGAAGTTAGACTGTTTGCCCAAGGTTTTAAATTCAAGAGAAACCAAAAATCTGGAATTTTATATAAAATCTAATTTTATATATTGGTAGCTAGCTAAAAACTAGTTTATAATGTCAGTGAGGACTAAACAACCATGGCTATGAGCTGGATCTGGGGTGTGTGTGTGTGTGTGTGTGTGTGTCCACTTTACAACTCAGGTTTGCATTTTACAGGCCAGGCTGGCCTGGATACACCTGGAGGACAATTACTGGCACCAAGGCAACTTTCATAACGTTGGCTCTAAGTTCAGTTTGTACATTTGGTACATCCATCCACTGAACTGCTGTACTCGCCAGCCGGTCCCCTGTTGCCCTCACCTCTCTCCTGCCCACTTGGGGAATGGTACTGTAGTTCTCCTTAACTATCAAGAGAATGTTCTCCTCTCCACCTTTCTCCCCATCACTCCTTGCCGCAAAGACAAGTACAAGGGTTCCTGGCTACTGTGTGGAAAAGGTCCCTCTTCTCATAAAACAGCTATCACCGGGGAAGCGGTGGTGCCTACTCCTCATGATTAACCCACTCGTTCACTTGAATGCTTACGCCAGGTCCTGAGCAGGTGCCAGTTAAAAGAAATGGATCCTACAGTGTTTCAGCTCAGGGACTGGCTGGTGGAGTGGGGATTAAGGAAGAAAGAGGGTCACGTGAGTGCTGCAGGTGCTCAGGAGAGAGGTGGGTGGGGCATGGGAAGACCGCACAAAGGAGAAGGTCTGCGTGAGGTTCCAAGGTTGAGAAGAGGCATCCGGGAGAGGGTGAGGGTAACAAGTATCAAGTGTGGGGATGTGAGGCAGCCGGGCTGGTGCAGAAACTCAAGACATGAGGCTGGAACAAGATGCTGGGGGAAGGAACACATGCAGAGAGGCTGACCAGAGCCAGTGTAAGGCCTCCAGAGGTGCCTCCCGGAGCTGTGGGGAGATACTGGAGGGTTTTAATGGAAGGACAACATGGTCAATGCAGTCTGTTCTTCAGGAAGATCACCACAGTGCGGGTCTGGAGCATGAAACTGGAAGGAGCCGAGCGGAAGAGGAAGCCCTATTAGGATGCTGCCATGATCCAGGAGCGCAACGGCGGGGAGGACAGATGTGAGAGAGCCTGGTGACAGACAGAGGTGGGAGAGTGGGGGTGAAGGGAGGGCGGGGGTCTGGAATAGGTGGCGAGAAACCAAGGCCCCATGAAACACGTGGAGCACAGTCTTTGCTGGACATCGCTAAGGTGTTCCCCTGGCCAGAGGTGCTGGAGATTCTCTCTGTGGATTCCATCGTTTGACCTTTGGGGATCTCTTGGTCAGAAAATCTACAGAAGTGCTGAGATTTCCTGGGCCTTAGGCTAAAGGGCTGTAACTTATGGGGTTGTTGCATCTTTTTTAATATACATATGAAGTTTATTTATAGATTTCAAAAGAGAGAGGGCAAGCATAAGCAAGTGAGGGATAGAGAGAGAGTAAGAGAGAGAGAGAGAGAGAGAAACCCAAGCAAGCTCCGCACTGTCAGCATGGAGCCCGGTGTGAGGCTCAAACTCATGAACCATGAGATCACGACCTGAGCCGAAATCAAGAGTTGGGATGCTTAACCCACTGAGCCAGTCAGATACACTGTGGGTCTGTTGCATCTTAAAAAGCAAGAGACACGACTGGTCTCTTTCAGCTTTCTGCCCACTCAGGGTGGGACAGGCAGATGTGCATAGCGTGGTCATCCCCTCCACTCTATCTAGACCCCTGCGATCAGTTTCTTGAACCTGATGCTGCAACAGATGTACTCTCTTTAATACTAAACCCCATCTGCAGGCAGGGAGGTCCTGTGTCAGGCACAGCACCACCCCAGAGTGAGGGAAGTGGGTTAACTGCTCAGTGGTTACTAGGATTCTTCTATGGAGCCCCAAAGCGTCAGACAGAGCCCCTGCCTGCCTGCCTGCCTGCCTGAGTATGGTAACTGAGATGGACACACTCAGTGAAGCTATGTGAGCTGGGGAAGACTTCGTGGAAGCAACAGGACCAGTGGCGAAGAGAATGACGGAACATGTCCAGGAAAAGGCATCTATGCAAACACATGCAGGCAGGCAAGGGACTGGTCTTGTTTGCGAGAAACAGGAGGAAGAGGCCAGACGAGAAAGAGTGTTAGAAGCCTGGAGTTCTAGAAGCCACTGCAGGTTCTCCCTAGGTGATGTGAAAGAATAGCGAGCAAGGCTGACTGAGAATTACAGGGCAGCCAGGAAGGAAGAGAGTTGGGATGGAGAGCAGGAGGCCAGGGGTACAGTCCAGAGTGAGACTCCGGACCAGGGGAATGGGAAGACACAAGATTCTGAAGAACCTCTTCCAAATGGCTAAAGAGAGAGAAAAAAAAAGAAAAAACCCTAAGAAACCACAGCTTATTAAAAAAATCTGCTGGTCAGGGAATCCTATTCAAAGAGGTGCCAATGCTCAGTCAGTTGTAGGGGCACAAGGAGGGAAGCTTTTGAAATAACACAGATGTGAAATGGTCAGTGCTTCGTGTGTAACACAGCAGAACTCCCACAATTTAATTGAAAGGTTAGTTTTTTATTTTAAAGTAACAGCATGGAAAGAAGTAATGGGTCTGGAACACTTAGATGAGGTGCGGTTTATTCAGTGCCTGTTACACGCTAGTTACCGACCAGGGAGCTCACGTCCATCACCTCAGGCAGCAGGTCAGTCTCGGACCCGCAGGTGAGGCTCCTGCTGGGGAGTGACTTCCCTGGGCCAGGTCTCAGTGCACGGGGAGAGGCAGAACCGCACTGAGGCTCACGGCACCACCTCTATCGCGTTCTTGTTCCAAAGAAACTCCCGTTTTCTCAAGCCCCAGACCTGAGAAGTTTATGTAAACTAACACAAAACAAAGCTGGCAGTAAAAGTGTTGACAGCGGGTGCAAAGAACAAGACGAGCTCCGTCAGCACCGCTGCTGGGGAAAGCTCCCAGCAGCACTTGCAGCAGAGCCAGTGAGCTGCTTCCCGCAGAACGAAACGGTGCAGTCCGCCCCAGCCCCGCTGCTCTGGTCCCGTCTGCCTGGCTGTGTGGCGACCACAGCTTCAGTGGTGCTCCTGGGACACAAACGAGGCCCCGGACACCCTGAGAGGGCACAGGAGGGGGACAGGAGCAACTGGAGAGAGAGCCTTGAGACCTTATTTTTATGGAAGAACAGCACTCCAGGCCTAACCTCCACAAAACGAAGGATTCACAAACACACGGGACGCTATGAGAACCGGGACATGCAGAAAAACCACCGGCCTTCCTTGGGCCTCAAGGCCTCAGGCTCAAAGCGCTTCCCCTCTAGCCATTGTCCCACGCTGCGATTTCAAGGCTGACCTTGGCCCAGGACCAGGTGTGCGTCCAGCTGGGCTGCTCCCAACGGGACTAGCGAGTGCAGGTACAGTCTCATCCAAGGCCCCAATTTCCAGTGGGCAGGGGTGAATGCTTCTTAAACCAAATGAAACCGTGTTTAATGACCTTGTTAAGAAACCTGACCGGAGGCCCAATTGAAGTAAAATGCCACTACAGGATCTGAACATGCACAGCCTCCCACCCGACATTTTAAGGGCGCTCTGACAGAGCTTATTGGGTGTGGAAAGCTGACAAGCATTTTACTTTGTATTATTTCTAAGTTGTCAGGGTGTTCACTTCAGAGCAAGCGCACGTTACTCAGACACTGCTGAGCATGCGATTCTACCGCATCAGTCCACGGGCGGCTGGCGGTGTCCCCTCGCCTCCGAACGCGCTGTGCTCTGCTTGCCGTGTGTGGGGCGCTCATTACTGGTGAGCGTGAGAAGCTGTGCCCACTGCAGAGCGTGACAGCTAATGACATAAGCACATTCTTTTGGCTTTCTTGCCATTTCCCCAAGCCTTCTACTGTAAGGGGGAAAAAAAAAATCTTAAAAAAAAAAAAAGAAAAAAGGAAAGAAAAATAGGCTCTAGGCCTGATTTAAAGGCTCATCTATATGGGGCATCTGGGTGGCTCAGTTGGTTGAGCATCCAATTTTGGCCCAGGTCATGATCTCACAGTTTGTGAGTTCGAGCCCCACATCAGGCTCTGTGCTATTAGGGCAGAGTCCACTTGGATCCTCTGTCCTGCCCCTCCCCTGCTGATGCTCGCTCTCTCTTTAAAAAAAAAAAAAAAAGGCCCATATACAGTACATAGATTATAATAATAACAAGCCCTTATGCAGGCATTGTTCTAAGCACCTACAGTCAGGATCCTCAGATTGGAAAGAAATCATTAAGAACCTGGTTGGAATCTGGCCATTCAATTGCTAATACTGAGGGTTAAGAGCCAAACAGCTTAATCTCATTCTGGGTGTGTCTGTCATTACCTCACTAGCATTTACTGTCCATAGTCCTGGGACAGCTGCTCAGAACATTCCAGGAAAGATACTACCGAGGGGGAGGGTCATTGCAGAGGCCATGAGGGTTACTGAATCAGAACCCAGTAAAAATCAGGGCAAGGGGATATTAGAATATGAAGGACTTGGGCAGTTTCTTGTTCCTTTCCTGGTTCCTGCAGAAGCCGGTGGGTTAACTCCTTTACATACGATGGCACACAATCCCGTGCCCTACCCTCAAAGCAAAACCACACGTGACTATCAGGTCACCAGACTCTGCACTATTCTTCTATAATTAACTGTAATTTCTACCTTCTACTTGACTCCTATCTTGATGTTGGAGGTGCTGGGGTTTCCTCCCAGCTGAGAGAGGAGTACTCCAGTGCAGGCTCGTCTGAATGCTTCCCTACTACGCCAAAGGACACTCGCTGGCTTGGTACCTGGCGAGCATCCAGCTAAGGCCGGAATCTAGATTTTTTTGGTGAGGCTCGGGGGCCCTCTGCTGCCTGCCTGCTGCAAATGTTAGCTCCTCACTAGAGTAAAGAAAATCTCCCTCAGGAACCTACCCACCTGCTGCCGTCTACAAGGCTTTCAATTCATTTCAAATATCCACATGCAGAGAAATGTACAACGCAGCTTTCTGTCATTTGAGCTCCTGCAATGTTAATATTTTATTCACATCTCATCAACAGGGTCTGCAGAACATTAAAGCTTGTGACCAGTCTCAGGAAGGGAACGAAAAGTCAAGGATCTGCCTAAGAAAATCCCCCAAGTAGCATCACAGCCTAGCCAAGCACACACTGTTAATCTTGTCACACAAAACAAAAGTGGGATTCAGACAGATGAGTGTGACAGGGCTTCCCCACATAACCTGTGGTCAGGAACGCTAGGCACATGTGGGCAGTCTGCCTTGGTCACTTACTAAATGGTGAGCACAGGCAGGTGGGTGCCTCAGCTCTCCCAGCTTCGGTTTCTGCAGTCTCATTCTATAACAGGGGATATAACGGGGCTACGGGATCGGATGAGACAACCATCTCCAGCACGTACAGGGTGACGGCACACAGCGGTGACCATAAATGTCAGCTGCTGTTCTGCATTGCTGCCGTCACCACAACTGCTCACGGCCTGGGCCCCTCCAGCACAGCTGCAGGAACACCAGGTCCCATGGGGGTCTCCAGCAAGAAGACAGGATGGAGAGGCCCTTTACACAGAAGGTGACAGAGCCTGTTTCTGGACACCAGCTCACCAAGTGGGAGCTGGCTTCTCTAACTTATAAGGCAGAGGGAAGGGGCACCTGGGTGGCTCAGTCGGTTAGGTGTCCGACTTCGGCTCAGGTCGTGATCTCAAGGTTCCTGAGTTCCAGCCCCGCGTCGGGCTCTGTGCTGACAGCTTGGAGCCTGGAGCCTGCTTCGGATTCTGTCTCTGTGTCTCTGCCCATCCCCTACTCGCTCCGTGTCTCTCTGGCTCTCTCTCAAACATAAAAAATAAAACACAAAAAGAAAAATTTAAAAGGCAGAGGGAAATCAAGAGAGCTGACAGAAAATGAGAGCAAAGGGGGCTAAAAAGTAGATCTGCAGAGACAGCCAAGGAAAACGAATATGCTGTGCTAGAGCGGAGGGTGTGGAGACACAGGCAGTGGACAGTTTACCGGTTGCTTTCCGCTAACCCTGACCACCCAGGGATTGGAACTGGCCGTGAGCAGAGCAACAAGGAAATTTATGCGAGCCACAAGTACAGAATACTGAAAAGATGGCTGAGTCAAGTTGCCCAGTCTAGGAGTACGAGCTGAGATACGCAGCAGGATGAATGACAACAGGCAGCATTCACTGAGCGCTCATGGACTAAGCATCTTCTTACGTTAAGTCATTCGGTCCCCGATCCCTGTAACAGACCTTCCCCCAGGGGTGCTATTTTCCTCCCTGTTCTTCCAGATGAGACTGCGGCACAGGGTGGAGCGGGCAGTGTAATACCACTCAGCTACCGAGGGCAGGGGCTGGGGTCCGAACACGGGAGGCGCTGCTCAGGCCGCCCCATTGGCAGCACTGGACGCACCGCACCGCCTGCTCTGCCAAAGTCTGGGAACTTTGGGCAGATCCCTCGGCCCAGAGCGGCGCTGTACAGGGAACACCGCTGCCTGGCCAACCTCCCAGGGATACGCTGTGAGGACTGAGGCATGCAGGTGAGGACACCGTGTGGACACACTAGAGACAGACTCACTGCCATGGGCTGTTAGGAAGCCAGGGGGAGATGGGCGGGGCCTTTTGGTAGGAAGAAAGCTGACCAGAATGCCCCACCGTAGTCCTCATTGCCTCACGTTTCTGGGGGTTGACGTCTGCACCACACAAACAGATATTTGACAAGGCCTGAGCTCCAGGTACTGTGGCAACATATCATAAAATCAAACCACTGAAATCAAGCAAGTGAAAGAACATTCCTGCTGTAGAATCTGCCAGTGGAATGTACTGCTGCAGGATGCAAGGGGAAAGGAAAAAGAAAGGAAAGGAAAGGACTCAGAGAAGGAGCGTATGTGCATGTGTGCACATTTAAAACTGTGGGTCTTGGGTGGCTCAGTCAGTTAAGCGTTCGACTTCAGCTCAGGTCATTCGTCCCACGTCGGGCCCTGTGCTGACGGCTCGGAGCCTGGAGCCTGCTTCGGATTCTGTGTCTCCCTCTCTCTCTGCCCCTCCCCTGCTCATGCTCTGTCTCACTCTCAAAAATGAATAAGTGTTAAAAACACATTTTTTTTTAAACCGCTGGTCTTAAGGAAACAGCAAGAGGAGTGCCTTTAGAATTGGCCCGGGAGCAGCTAGAAGACCATCACACAGGATCCAGAGCCAGCCACCTTCCCACTTCACAGGCTGGCCCGTCCGTATCTGCTTTTCTGCTGGCCGCAGATGGACCCTGGGCGGGGACAGCAGTGCGGCTGCCCGGGGTGGGGTGCGCAGACTGTCTTCATGCCTTGAGCTGCCCTCACCTCCAGTCCGTCCTCCACACTACCGCCAGAACAGCCTTCTGAAACACGCGATGTGATCACATCACTCCCGTTTCCCACCCTGGATGGACTTCCCACAGGGACCGGCCACTTCCCAGCCACGTCACCTCCCCACCAGCTCTCAGAAACGCTTTGAATAAGCCGTGTCCTTTTCTGGGAGCCTCTCCTACTCCTCTGCCCCAGCTTTCCAGCAGCATTCCAGGTCCGGTCCTGGAGCCGCTTCCCCATGATCTCCAACTCCCCAGGCAAAACCAGTCAGGCCCCTCCTGCCTCACTGGGCCCAGGCTCTGAGGCTCTGACAGCTCCCGAGTGGCAGGCTTGCACCTCCACCTGGCCGCACGTTTCCACTGGGACATCTAAAAGGCATTTAGATATGTCTGAAACACGAACTGGGATGCCCCTGCCTCCCCACAAAGCTGTTTACTCTGCCCTGTATCACTAAAGGATGCTACTGCCCACTAGCTAGTACTTCCAGCTCCACCTCAGATCTCTCTACTCCTTTTACTAACAAAAATGTGTATTATTTTGAGGGGGGGGGGGGGGAGAGAGAGAGAAAGAGAATATCCCAAGCAGGCTCCACGCTGTCGGCACAGAGCCTGACATGGGGCTCAATTCCATGAACCGTGAGATCGTGACCGGAGCAGAAACCAAGAGTCGGACGCTTACCTGACTGAGCCACCCAGGCACCACTTTCTTCCACTCCTGTCTGTGTCCAGAGACCACTACCATTTCTGGCTGGGACCATAGAAGGAGCTTAGATTTTGGTTCTTACTTTCCCTCCAGGGCCTTCTGCCATGTCTCTAACAGCTTCTAAGCTTCTGGGAGAAAAACCACTAGCCCCGTTTCAGTGCACGTTTCTCTCTAGTTTATTCCAAGGGTTTTCTCAAAGCCTCAGAGGTCAGGCAGGAAGGCAGGAGCGTCAGCACCAAGGACAGGCACCCTCTTCCTTCCTAAGCCTACCAACTGTCACAGCATGAACCCTTCTCTGTCCATATTACTCGGGAGGTGTCAACAAGGAATCCTGTGACTCAACTTGGGACAGCTGTACCTGGTGAGCTGGCCCCAGCGTCACTGGTCACAACTTCCACATGCCACAGACAGCACTGGCCAACTTCTTCAGTACATTATTCACTGGCCTGGGTGTCCAATCAAGTGACACACTCTAGTGTGATTTTCTAAATGGGAAACAGATCTAGAACGGGAAGGGAAAAGACCAAACTTAAAAAGCAAGTTCAGAACTAAGATAGTGCCCTCAAAGGGTGCCCCTAAGGATCTTCTAAAGAATGCTACAAGTGTGACTGAAGGCAACAAACTCCCTGAGCCACCACCAACCTTGAGGGAACAGGTTCACACACCCTCAAGACACAGCTTCACGGGCACATCTGACTGTTTTTGTTCTTTTCCCACAGTTTCTTCCCCCCAGAGACGCCTGCACTTAACAAGCAAGTGCCCCTGACCTCTCAAGATAACCGAGACCGCAGTAGGTGCTGTGTTGCCGGGACCAAGTGCGCGCACGCTCTCCCTTTTCTAAACGGCCCAGACGGTGGACTCTGTAGCTAGGTGTCGGCCCACACTTGCTTTTGCTCAAATGTGGCCTCTAAAAATTCCTATTTTGTCTTGAAATCCTCTGGAAACACCTCAAAGGCCACTTCACGGAGTAGCCCTTCACAGCTGTCAGTGTCCCTTTGGAAGGGCAGCCAGTCTCTGAGCTGAAGAATAGACTATGACATTTTTGAAAATAAGCAGCACGTACTGGAGGGAACTGTGTGCAACCCTTTTGGAAAGAATTTTGGAAGTCTCGAGAAAATGGATTCTCTTGGACCTAGGAGTCTTCCTCTAGGGATCTATCCTAAGGAATAATTCTAAAAAAGAAAAGGCTTTACATACAAAGCCATGCACTGTGTCACTTGCAGCAGCAAAAGCAGAAAACGCCTTTTACCTCGGACCCAGGGCACATGTAATAAACTGAGGCACATTTGTCTGACGGAATGATAACCACCCATGACACAGGCTTGCAAACTGTTTAAGAATGCAGAAAGGGTTCAGGTCATGCTAAGTAAAAAAACAAACAAACAAACAAACAAAAAACCACAACAAAACCTGGGCATGACACTGTACACACGGAATGATTACGATCTTATGGCAAAAAGCAAATGCTAAAAACACAGCATCACGTTAGGAAGAGAGGACAGGGACCAAAGGGATCTGTGTGACACTAAGCAAGTCTTGCTCTCTCTGCTTCCTCATCAATAAAAATGGGGAAAGCAAATACCTGGCAGGATTCCTGTAAAGATCAATGAGAAAACTGTGTGTGCCCAATAAATGACAGCTGCTATCCTCATGCAGGGACAAGAGGAACGGGTGGTGCCTCCCACACTCCTCATCACGCCAACGTAGGTACAACGTTATCTCCTTACTCTCCGTGTGAAGTCACGTCGGCCACAGGCGCAGGGGCGTCATAATCTTAACTATGCCACTAGAACCTTCTAAACAGCTGTGCCCTCTATGGGTATGTACTTAACTTCTGAGCCGGAAGAGGCTGCTTTTAGGCAACCCGCTTGAGCAATGGGAATCTGAGTAAGGTAAAAGGGCCCACAGTGACCACTGGGCTGAATGCAAACAGGCTCATTAAGCAACTGACCTTGAAAAGGGCCCTAGCTGACCAAAGGGCTACTTGTAACTGGGCATGGGTCCCCAAAAGGAAAATTCTATCCGTTCCCATCCCTCGTCACTCCCCTCTTAACCAAATCCCCCCACCACTGTCTCCTGGCAGTCTCTCCTTTGCTCTCCTGCCAGCTGCTCCCTTGTGGTGTATTCAATAAACTTTTATCTCCTTTGTTCTGCCTTGGGTGAATCCATTCGCCACCCATGCTGCCGGCTCCCCCCGTGACTGGGTTGCCCCACTGGCCCCAGCGTCCCCATCTGGTAAAATGGGGGTAATGACATCTCTCTCAGGGTTACTCTGAGGACTGGGAATAATTTTTAAAGAGCCTAACACGGCAGCAGATAATAAATTAATCGTATAATTATTTGGGGAGGATGTGGGGTGCTGGCAGTCCCATCAATATTTTGGGACAAAATCTGCAAAAAGCTTATAATGAGCTGAGCAGAGTTTATATCCTAGTTACTCTGGCCATTCTCACATAGACAAATGAGAGACAGGATTCTCCAGCTTCATTCCAAACAGATGGGGACAGGGCAGGGAAGCTTTTGCTTAAAGGAAGAGTAACATTAGGATATGACAAGTTACATACGGTGAGAAGGTTGGCCATGGCTGAGTTAAGGACTAGATAAAAAAGCAGACGGTGACGTGTGAAGAACAAGGGAGTAGAAAAGCAATTCAGCCTAGCCAGTATCTGGCAGTGACTTGTGATAGCTGAACATGGGCTCTCCAAGCCGAGCCTATGCATTAAAACACAAAAACAAACAAAACCATCCTGATGTTCAGACTAGTGCCAGATTTCTGTTTTTCCTGACCTGCTCTAGGAAGCACCGGCCATCACTCCTGGAGCATGACGCTCCCTGGGGTTTCTGGAAAGCAAGGCTGGCTTGTGTCAGCGGTAGCGAAGATCGACCCGAGGAGTTGTGTAGTGTCCTCAGTTCTACTCAAGGCCCAGGTGCCTGTGTCCTGGGCAGAGGGGAGCAGAGCCGCCTCTACGGATATCTTAACAGCTATTCAATGGGCTCCCAAACAGCATCTGTTCAAGGCACAAAACCTTTGCCGTCGTAGGGTCCTCTCCTCCAGCAAGAAGGAAACATGAACTCCGGCCGGGGTGGTCTGCGGCTGCACCCCAGGTCCAGGTTCAGGCTGCGTGGGGAAGGGCCATCATTCAACACCCTGTCCACTCGCGCAGGCTGAGCACAAGTGCCCGGCACTGCTGAAGGTGGGCTGCGACCGGAGGAAGCCAGCTTCTGCTGGTTAGCCCTCTGCGCCCCCATAACCTCACCACCTTTGCTACCGGCTGCTCACTCCACACGATGCCTCCCACAGGGAGACAGCCCACAGCAGAAAGGGAGTGAGCCTTCAGCCACTGGACCCGGGCTGTAGAAACCGGGGAGGCTCCCCACAGTCGTCATCCACCGCAGATGTGGGGACACAGGGGTGGCTCTGCTGGCGGTGGCGGCCTGAGGTGGAAAGGACACACTCACCTGGAACAAAGTCACCCCCTTCCCTTTGCCCCACAGGCTCTCGGGCCTCTTCTGCCTTCACAACTAGATGGGTAACAGTGATCAGTTAGGAGAGGAGACTCCCCCTGGCCCCTGTCTGGGGTCTGAGCTCTTTTGGGGCCTGTGCGATCCCTCCTCTCCACACGGGCCAGCAGGGTTGAAGGAACCCAGGGTGTGAGAGTATTTTTAAGTCTCTGGAAGGGCAGGGCTGTAGAAATCGTTCTGTGACCTTATTTTCCTGGATGCTAAGAGACGCACACTAAACATAACTACTACGAAAATACAGCAAGCTGGAAGATGAACTCCACAGAGGCAACTTCTGCTACCTTACTCTTTCTTCCCCAAACTCAAAGGACAAAGTGATAAGCTGACAATAAAAGGGGAGGGGCTTGGCAGGCAGGGAAGTACGCTTGAGCCCCTCTCCCCGCACAGACACATCCAAACGGCAAGGCACCAAGCTGCAAACGCTGAGCTCAGGAGTAATTAAATCAAATTAATCTTGGGAAAAGAGCTTTAAATATTCAAAGCCCCATTAATCCTCATGCCTTGTAATTAAATATGTATGTTAAGAAGGCTTGGACAAAAGCAAAACGTTCTCAATATGTGAATTCTTTACATTCGTAGCATTATAATGCGTTCTAAGTGCTGACCTCATAGAAAACTATGTAAAAAATCCAGTGAAGCGCACGTTGTAAAAACATGGCAGAAAGAATGTAGCTACAATCTCTGGCCATCCTGAGCACCTTTTAGAAAAATGTGCCTTGATAAACATCTTCAGTTTCCAGGCTCCACATAATTTGCCCAGCGATAACCCTCACTTAGTCTGGAATCTCCCTGGTCCTCACTCCTTGGGGTCCCGACAGGGCAGCCCTCACACATGGCTTGAAAAGTTCTTGGCTTCTGTTGCTCTGGGATCCTCTCTTCTATTTTATTTCCTTATTAAAACACACACATTGTGTCATCTTCCAGGAATAACCTTTCCTTTGCTAATCAACCACCGAGAGAGACTGGTCAGCCCAACCTATCGTGTGTCTTAGAGGGAAGACACCCAATGTTCCAATCCTAAAACACGGCATAATTGCCAAAACCCTCCAGGAACTGCCGCCGTGGGGTCTCTGAAGAGCTCTCCCCTTTCATGGGACCCCACTGCCTCACAACCACCCTGGAAAGGGCACCAGGAATTAGCATGTCCATTTTTCTGATGAGGAAAATCAGAGTGAATGATAGGCTGATGGTCACACAGCAAGTAGTCTGAACGGCATCAGTTCTCCGATTAAGTGCTACAGGTCCGAACCAGCAGCACCTCCAGGAAAGGCTGTCACAACGCGGGCCCAATCACTCAGTGTGCTCCCGTGATTTGTCTAAATTGCTCGATGGGCTCTGTGAGAACTGTTGTTATCAACTACTTCTTAAAAAATACAGGAGCTGGTACTATGGACTGAATGTTTGTGTCCTTGCAAAATTCTTACGTGAAATCCTAACACCCCTGATGTGATGGTAACAGGAGGTGGGTGGAGCCCTCATGAATGGGATTCCTTAGAAGAGACACTTAGAAGAGACCCGGCTCTCTGCTCTGCCACGACGACACATAGAGAAGTCAGCCATCTGCAAACCAGAAGGTGGGCCCTCACAGGAACTGAATCTGCTGGCACCTTGAACTTGAACTTCCCAGCCTCCAGACTGCAAGAAACGAATGTTTGTTGTTTAAGCCGCCCAGTCTACAGTAATTTGTATAACACCCCGAGCTCAGACAGCTGGGTTTGGAAAGCCTGTCAACAAATCTTTCCAAGGTAGTGGTATTTGTGGTCATGGAAGTTTACTTACAGAAAATCTTAACAAGATAAAAGCAGAAGCATGGATTCATTACCATGGTCAACTGAATGTTAATCTGTCAGGAATACCAGGTTCAAACCCAAAACTAGAAATTAAGGGAACAGGTGGAGTTCCCAGAAAACAGAGTCTCTTTGTATCTATTTTTGGACAAAGATACAGTAGAAGGATTCTCATACCAATACCGGCGGATCTAAACAGCATCTTAAGTTTCTCTTCTGCCCCTTGCAAGATGCTGACGTAGGCAGATTTCGTTCCAGGGGGAGAAAAACTAGATAAATGCGGAGAAATCAAGAATAAAAAAAACTTGCCTTTCGTTTATTTCCCAAGCCCCATGAGAGGGAGAAGATGAATGAACCCACCTGTATTGCAAGGACCTGAATATTAAAGGGGCCACCTAAGAATCTTACAAACACCCTCCCCCCATCAATCCTCAGGCCACCCCGTGACACAGGTATGTATCATTATACCCGTTGTACAGATGAGGAAACCAAGTTACTGAAAGACTGAAGGACTGAGCTAGACCACATAGGTTATGCCCAGAAGTCTCACTGTCATTTGGCAATGAAACCAGAGAGGCGAGTGGAGCGGTAAATAAGCGTCAGAGGAATGGGTATGTCCGATCAATGAAGTCTTTGCCTCCTGTGTATTGATCTTGTTCTGTAACTGAGAAAACTTAGGACACAGAAACATCAGAAGTTTCTGCCTTGTGAATCTCACTTCTGCGCGACTGCAGATACGGACCCTGACACAACGCCAGGTCTCACAGATGGAGAGGGCGTGCAGGTCAAGTGAGTGAGATGGAACTTCACCATCGAAACTGCAGGATGCTCTGCCGAGTCTTCTTGGAACAGTCATGAGAGTATTAACGGAAGACACTCCTGCTTCGAGTCCTGGATTCCTACTGCTGGCCTGCGAGGACACCAGGCTTTCATTCTGCTGTTCAAAGCACAGAACTGAAAGTGTAAAAACTGAAAGGCATTTCCAGCAATGATTAGTCTTCCTTCGATTATTTAATGTTGGGAGAATAGAGGAAAAAACTATACAAAGTAGATAGTAAATGAAGAGGGCTGCATACTGTACATAATATGACACGCTCACATAGCCAAGAGCTGCAAAGAAATGGAAGCAGGAGCTACTGACTGGCTCATTCCAGACAGACTGAATGTCAGGGGAAAAGGGTTTTCTGTCCTGGAGCTGTTGGTTGTTTTGTTTTGTTTTAATCTCAGAGATTACTGGGGAGAGCAAACACACCCGTGCACAAGCCACTAAGAAACACAAAAGGCACACATGAAGGCAAAGCGCACTCCTCTGGTTTCAAGCCTTCCTTCAGCAGTTTGTGTTTCATTCCAGAAGATACACACACTTAACAGATAAACGCTTTCCATTCACACAGAAGGAGCCAAATGCTCAGTGTACACACTGCACCTTGCTGTTTTCACTTGATGGTGCATTTCTTACAGAGGTTTCTTGATCAGTACCTATAGGTCCATCTTAGTTTTTTTTGGAATGAGTTACGTAAAATTTGTTGGCGATTCTAGCACCGGGCCATTCTTAATTTACCTATTTCACATTCTTATGAAAAAGGGTTGCTTTTGGGGTGCCTGGGTGGCTCAGTTAGGCGTCGGACTCTTGATTTCGGCTCAGGTCATGATCTCGCGGTTTATGGGTTCCACACCCGTGTCGGGCTCAGTGCTGACAGCTCAGAGCCTGCTTGGGATTCTCTCTCTCTGTGCCCCTCCCCTGCTCACGCATGTACACACTCTCTCTCTCTCCATAAATAAATAAGCTTAAAAAAAAAAGGGCTGCTTTTGATAAAGTATGACACAGGCTCCTGAATGGTTAACAGCTAATGTTACTGTGACGACTGCTGTGCCCTTTAAAGTAAAATTTAATAGGCTCTGAACTCGAACGCTTACCGAATGAGGAAACAGAGAAAAAAGTTCAAAGAACCGAATAAAGGAAATAGCCTTTTTTCATCAAGTGGATCTAGAAAGCTGAGGCTGTCTCTGATTCTGCTGTGGCTCCGTCCCTTGTGGAAGGACGGGAGGGCAGGACGAGGGGACAGGTGAGTTCCGCGCGTGCGCCGCGTAGAGCTGCTGCCTGGGGACGCCTGCCCCTCCCGCACAGCCTGTTTCAAGCATCTGGCTGGTGTGTGCCATACGGGAAAGTGACAGGATTTACTTTCAGTTTTGAACACCGTGACTCACGCCAGCACTCTGTTCAACTGTGGCCGCATTTGTAATATTTAAGAAGAAAAGAGAAAGGCAAGTCACCTCAAGATGAGGAGGTAGGGCACCTAGAAACCTACCTTGTCTCTCAGCTCCACGGTCAAGTGACCAAGAATTCCTCACTTTCTGAAGCTACTTTCAAGAAAAATCGAAACTTTGTGTCCTTTCAAAATGGGCTTTCATGCTTTCCAACAATTGAAAAATACGATTTCAAAGTAGTTTTCCTTTTCTCCTGGGCTTTCTACAAGCCAAGGTTGCACAGTGTGAGAAATCTAGGTTCAGGACTGGGATTCCATGCCAGCACGCGAGTAAAAGAAGGCAGACGTGCAGAGTTCACGAAAGTGGCACGCCGAAGGGGTGGGTAACCCAAGTTGACAGAGTTTGAGTTTATTTATTTTCTTTTTATTTAAAAAAAGTTTCTATTCTTGAGAGAGAGGGACAACAAGCGTGAGTGGGGGAGGATCAGAGAGAGAGAGGGAGATACAGAATTGGAAGCAGGCTCCAGGTTCTGAGCTGTCAGCACAGAGCCCGACGCGAGGCTCAAACTCACGAACCACGAGGTCGTGACCCGAGCCGAAGTCGGACGCTTAACCGACTGAGCCACCGAGGCGCCCCTGAGTTTATTTTCTTTTACTCACATCCTTAAAGTCCCTTTCTGCTCCCCGTTCCTCCGGAAGACACAGCTGGTGCTGCTCAGAAGCGGGGTGGATTTGGGCTGAGGTTTGCGAAGCCCACACGGCTCACAGCGTGGGAGGTGGCGCCGCAGCTGGCACTGGGCACGCCGGCCCAAGTGCCTTCCATGCCCGTCAGCAAGCACCACACAAGCCCTCCGAACGCACGGGGCTGGTGGGGGCAAGGGCCCTGACGGGCCGAGGGCAGAGTTAAGCGCAGGACCCTTCTCTGACGCCACTCCGCCCGTGGCCCCGGATGCCGGGGTGAGTGCACGTCACTTGTGTGCTCCACCAAGCTTACATCTCACGGCACAGATGTCCACACCTGAACGCACAAACTCGCCAGATGAGAGACCCGGCCCCGGAGGGGAAGGGCTGACCCAAGCACTGGGCACACGGCACACGGCCACGAGAGGACGGAGCCGGCCCTCTGCGCTCTCCTCTGCAACCCTGCTGTGTTTTCTTTGGGCTCACGCCACCCGTGCAAAGAGCCGGTTTTCAAAAGGTTGTTCGGCCAGAGAAAGAATTCTAGACGCTTTTACGTTCTAAGAGAAATGAGACCAATCCCCTTCTCTAACCCTGTGCCCCGACACGGAGAGCCTGGGGTGACCGATGTGAAGAGCATTTGTCCTCCCACCAGGAGGGTCCCTGCCAGGTCAGCCTGCGGTGGAGGCCCACCTCCACCCCCGACAACAGAGCGCAGACACCGAGCAATTTTGCCCGACAGCGGTATTTTATTGTTATGACAGTGTCTTGTGACCCACTTTACTCCCTGCTCCTTCCTTCTCGGTTATAAGCAGTAATTAGTAATGTCAGCGTTCTGGCTGGGCTGCTCCAGGCCCATTAATAATGCAAGAACAGGAACAGGACGGATGCGTAAGTGTACAACAGAGGTTTCAAGGTTAAAAGCGGTAACGGAGAGAGCTATGGCGGGGGTAGGGGTGTGGTGGTGGTGGCGTGCAGGTGGTTTTGGGAGGAGAGGAGGAGAGTATGTGTGAGAGAGAGAGAGAGAGAGAGAGAGAGAGAGAGAGAGAGAGATGAAAGGAGTGGGAAGAGAGAGATACGGAGAGAAAGAGAGAGATTTAAATCTATTTTCTGCAACGCTCAGCTTCCCTTTAGGGCAAGACGTATGACAAAGCACAACTTCCTAGTTGTCCTCGCTCAAGCTCGCCCGCTCTTCTGGAGTGGACACACGTCTCTGGCCACCTGGCAGGGAGTGTGTCTGTGCTAAGTCTCTGGCGCTGGAGAGTTACTAGTGTATGAAATTGAGGTCAGAGAAAACTATACCGGTATCTTTCAAACATATTTTCGACGTTCTAAATGACTTCTCTTAGGAAGGCAATGCCTGCTTGTTCAGCAGAACTGGTACCTTCCCACTTACTGCTTTTAAAGGAAAGTCAAGACAAGCGATGCAGAACAGGCCCTGGGTTTGGCAGCCAGCACCGCCCCCCCCTCCCCCCCCGGAAGACAAGACTGCGTTGTTACAACTGCTCCCGCATCTCTGCAAATCCCCATCACAGGGGTTGTGAGGGGAGGATTTCAAAAGGTACAATATCGCACATTCCTGCAGAGGTTCGTAGAAGAACTGAATGACTGCACACAGCCTGCAAATCAGGCCTGGAAAAGGATTAGAACAGCTATTTGAGAAACACTTGCTTGGTAGATGGGGGAGGGACTACAAAGCAAGGCTGAGCCCCATCCTGAGCTGTTCCTATCTTCAATGTCTTTTAAGTAGAGAAGGATTTGCTACTAAACCTTTCATTTGTCCCTCACATACCAAAAGTGAGCACTTTTCTGTACTAGGAGAGTAACAACTTTATCTGCTAATTTCACAACCAAGGGCAGAAATTTTTAAAACTGGTCGTCGTAATGCTTAGGTGAATCAGAACCCATTCTTACTTGTGAGTCAGAAATAGTCTCTATGGGAAAAGGAAGCAGCTGGAAACAGTCTTGAATCATAACTACTGAAAGCTGTATTTATCCCCACGGGGCTGACTTCAGGGCCAAGGTTTTCTCACTGGCTGTGTACTGTCCAGGAGCCCCTGAGCACGTGCCGTAGACGGGGCTCCTGCACAAAAGCCCGTGAGAAGAAGAAAGGCAGAGCAGCCGAGTTCCAGCGCTTTCCACTTGCCATGAAACCCCACCCCCTCACCTAAAACCTAAGGCCACACACTCTTCTTTGAGGGAGGTGAAGTCAGCCCCCACAACGATCTAGAAGAAATGGCTATGGGCTTGAAAACACACAAGCACAGTTTACAAATCACATTTCTACCTTTCCCTGCAAGTTTCCTTAAAGCCAACAAAACAAAATAAAAATCCTTTTGCTTTAAAAGTTCAGGTGACTGAGTTGATGAAAATGGGTGCGTTATTTTTTTTTAATTTTTAAAAATGTTTTTATTCATTTTTGAGACAGAGAGAGACAGAGCATGAGCAGGGGTGGGGCAAAGAGAGAGGGAGACACAGAATCCGAAGCAGGCTCCAGGCTCTGAGCTGTCAGCACAGAGCCTGACGCGGGGCTCGAACTCACGGACCGTGAGATGACGACCTGAGCTGAAGTCGGACGCTTAACCGACTGAGCCACCCAGACGATGGCTATTTTTTAATTGAGAAAGCAAGACACGCATAACTCCCCAACCCCTTGTGCCTTCGTGTGCCTCCCCCGACACAACTCCTGGGGCCAGTTTAAGAAACTGCCCATCCTCCCAGTTCTTGTGTACGTGTCCACACATATCTCCTGAGACCCGAATATAAACGTACCATTCCCACCCGCCACTCTACACCTGGCTCTCTTCACTTAATACATCTCGGGGGCAGCTCAGCGGTGGCACCACCACACCCATGTCATCCTTCTAAATCTTATTGCGCATGCCAGGAGTTGACTGACGGGAGCTCACGGGCCAAATGCGGCCTGCTGCCCATTTTTCTAAACACCATGTTACTGGATCACAGCCACGTTCACTGTTCACATATCATCCAGGGTGACTCGCGAGGTACGAAGGCAGAACCGAGTAGCTGCGACAGAGACTATGCGGTCGGAAAAGCCTCAACTGCTGGCTGTCTTGCCCTTCGTGGAAAAAGTCTGCCATCCCCCGGTGTAGCGCTGTATGGATGCGCCAAAATGTACTTGACTTGTTTCCTGCTGGTGAACACGGTCATGGAAAATTCCTTACTCCTTAGAATTCCTCTTATTCCTTAAGAATAAAATTACAACTCTGCAAATGCTGAGGGCGTGAAGAAGGATGAGGAAGGGAAGAGCAGGAGCTAGCTGGGAAGAGGCCAGCCTGAAGGCACAGGCTTCAAGAGGGAACTTCAGGGTGAGCTACAACCTCCCGAAGTGTCACTTCCTCTTTTTAGAGGAAACAAGAGGCGAACTGTGGGTCTTTTGATAAGAGGAAATCCCCCTCTGCTGTATCAAAGCTACTCCCTGTGTTTGTGTTTTTCTAAGTCTGGCAAGGCTGCCCGAAGCACACTGTGACCAAATTAGGAAGCGAGCAGGCTGATGTCTCTAAGCCGGTCACCGCACAGCCAGGACGCCCGAGCATGTGTAGACAGTGATGGATGGGGAGGGAGAGGCTCCATCCAAGAAGGAAATGCTATTTGCTTAAGCAATTAGCCTTATAAAAGTTACACTTAATAAGAATTAGTAAGTGTTCTGTAAGACGAAATTCACTTGCTACTGCTGACAAAAAAAACAAAGGCTTCAAAGGTTTCGACAAGGAAAGATTGTGGGAGACAGAGAGTGGAGACAAATTTTGAGGGGCATTATCCTGTTTATTTCGAGGGCAGTGAAGATCTTGAGAAGTGCCAGGGGAAAATATACCAACTAGCTCTTCAAAAGATTCAGAAGTTTTACACTATTGAGAAAAAGAAAAAAGAATTCAGGCAGGTCGTGCTAAAAAAGAGTTGTGTAAACGCTCCATTTTACCACTACTGCCTCCCCAACTGCTTCATTTGCTGGAACAGTAAGGTTTAAACTCATCTTACAGTTTCCAACAAGGTCTAGGAATGTGTGACACTGAATCATTCATACTGAGCTCCTTTCTGCCATCTCTACTTGGTGATATTCTCTTCCAGGAATGACTTCTGAGTTAACTTCTGATTCTGAGCCAACAAGCTGACAATCTATTCTGACCACCAGTACTATCGGGGTAATAAAGTTTAAACTTGAAAACCCTTGCTTTCCTCCCAAATTTCCAGATCAGCAAGATTCTTGGACATGGTTTTTATTCCCCGAAGAATGTGCTTGGGTCAGTTCCAGCATTCGCTCTGAAATCAGATGTGCAGTTAAGAGTTAAGGTAAGTTTTAAATGACACATCTCAGTTCCTCTTTACAGGAAAACCTTCAAGGGAGCCAGGCCAAACGATGTGGGCACTGTTTTTGGCTCAATCGGAGAACCTGTCCTCTTCAGCTAGAGAAGGCGGAGGCCCAGGGCAGAGGTCTGTGCGGGCGGCGTGCTGGGGTGTGGGGCTCCCGCTGAAACAGCATGCTGTGCGCTGCCGCTAATGTGTGCTGAGCTGGCATTCTGGTTCCTTCACCAGGCTGCACGGGGCAGGAATTTCGCAGCCCCACTCTCATGTTGTCGAAACAGCTAAACGTTTGCTTCCTACCTACTCCTATACTGATTCCCGAACATCATTTCCTTACAATCACCTCAAGGGCCCATGGATTTTACAGGTAACAAGGTTACAAGTAGGTACTTTCTGAAAGACCCTGGCTGACTCACACGCAGTCCCACCAGTTGAGAACTGTACTTTTATTAGTCCGGGTTTCTGTGGCCCATCATTAGCGGAGGCGATTGGTATACTAACAGACCACTGAGGACACGCACAGATTTGACCTATCCTGGAATCTCTGCAGAGTCCCCATGTAACTGAAAGACATAAGCTGGAGGTCTTCCTCAAGCTACACGAACCTGGCACTCAGTCTCTTCCCTGCACCTGCACAATGAAGGTGCCAGGGCCATACGATCTCCCAGGTACCCCTTGCAGATCCAACGCCCGCAATCACAGATTCGGGAAACCAGAGGCCAGGATCACAGAGCCGTGCGGGCAGGCCCAGTGCAGCTCCTCCGAACAGGGTCTGAACTACACATTCACGTGTCCCGCTCGGCCAGTGCCGAGGATACCCACACCTGTCCTGACCTCACGCTGCCCATCAGATGGCACGCCACGCCCTGCTCTCGGACACCCCCCGCCCCGCAGCCGGGCCTAAGCCAGAGGTGTGCTCTTTCCAAGGCTGTCTTCTGCTTTTTCACTGCAGTGCAGAAGGCACCGCGGCTCTACACAAGCTTCGTTGTCCTTTTATGGTAGAAAAATGAATTGCTTGCCCAGCAGTGGAGCTGAGAGAGATGACAGAACGGAAAGTTGTCATTTGTTGTGGTTCTGGCAGCAACAGAAGAGAGCGTTCTCCCCTCAGCCACCCTGGGATGGACAGTGCACGCCAGGCATTCAGCGGGGGAAAAGCAAACCCAGCCAAACTGCTCCCAGAGGCATTCCTCCCTTGCCTGGCCTGTGAACGGATGTGTTTATTTATGAAGAGTGTCAAGATTTATTTTGGGGGAAATGCACTTTTTACAAAACAAGGTATAAAAAGGCCGTTTTGTGCTCTGCTAGAAGCTCTTAACAAAGGTACCCCAGAAAACACGGTTCCAATCAGATTGCATCCAAGGAACGGGCTTCATTTCCTTGCAGGATGAGGCTATGGGATGGGAGCTGGGCGGGGAGGTGACCTCGCTCAGAAGGGAGGGGGCCGCAGCTGTTGCTGAAGGAAGCCCAGCTCAGCCCACTGCCTGTCTGTCTCTGGCTCAGCTCGGAGGGATGGGGGAGTAGCCACCAACTCCAGATAAATACATTCCTGGGAAAAACACACCAATATCCAAGTCCCTGGGGTAATAAACAGCAGTTGGTACCACAGGGCCTTAAATTGTTTGCATTTCTGTCAGGAGGCCCACAGAAAAAAAGCAGGCCTCCCAGCAGCTGGGAAAACATGTTGCAAAAGGAGAATTAGGCAATTCTCTGTATGCACATCGGAGTTAGGGAAATTAAGCTTATCTGAGTGAGAGAAATTAAGCTTATCCAACATGCTTTCAGCTGGAAAACAAGCCATTTTAAATGGGTGGGGAAAAAACTTTGTGATGGTTACATGGTTTCTTCCATATTTAAAGCACCCAAGGACTAAAAAATCACGCTGGCCACAGAGTGGTAGCTAAGTAGCAGCCACTAAAAGAGGGGCCAAACGTCTGGTTTTCCTACAGCCAGCAATGCAGACCCTTCCACGCAGCAGGGGGTGTGCTCCAGAGACAGCCAGCCTCTGGACATGTGCGCCCAGGATGTGTCCACCTGGCCTGTGAACGGATGTGTTTATTTATGAAGAATGTCAAGATTTATTTCCTTGCACTGTCTCTGCCTCTATCGTCGCTCGTGACCACTGCTGCCTTCACCTTCTGGCCTGCCCGCCCTGGTCAGCCCTCGGAAGACTAGCGTTTCTTCAGGCTAATCCACTCCCACCGAGGTCTTCTGGAGAAGGGTCAAAGATTGCTAGTGAACACCCACAACAGTGCACTAATGGGCTTTGGGACTGGATGGTTTGTTAACCAAGGACAAAGGAGCACCGTGCATTCCCAGGTCGCGGGTCACTAGGTCACCAGAAGTGACCAGATATTCCAGCCCCCCTAACGCTGTGTATCTAGTCTCTCTCCCCATCATGCCCTCTTTCATGGCTCTCCAAGGCCCGCGCTCCCACCAGAACTCTGATCACACCATCCCAGCATTAGGCTCGCAATGGCTCCCTGGGGTGTCTGCAACCAGATTCAGGCCTCTGCTCTGCAAACCCCTTTCTATCTAAGGTCCACTCCTCCTCCCAGTGTGTACTCTTCCTGCTCTGTCACACCCGTCTAACGGCTGACCCTTGTTCAGCTCTGCTTGCATCACTCCCTGGCCAGGAATACTGGTCTACCTGTACCCATCGGGTCCCGTTAGGACTCAGGCCAAGACCCAGCTCTTCCATGAAGTGTTTCCAGACTGTGCCCAATTAAAGTCCCCCCCGCCCCGCCCCCCCATCCCCAGATCCCTCCAGCAGCCCCTGTCACCATCTCACTATTTAGCCGTCTGCATAAGGAGTCGGCTTCTCTGACCCCGATCTCAGAGTACGGTTGTGGCTGCCCCTTTTGTATTTCTTCAGACATGGCAATACTCAGTCAAAATCTGCTGAATGAACGACCAAATTCCAATCAAAGCCAACCGGCCTGTCTTGGCACAAGCCTATGCCGACGGAGCAGTGAAGCAGTGTGTTCAAAGAGGGAAGAAACGTGAGACAGAAGGGGGAAGACCTTCATCAGCTTCTTCTACAGGAAGACAGCAAGGCAAAGGGTTTTAAGAAAGAGCGAATCCGAAGGAAGAACTCAGGGGAGAGAGAAGAGCTGTAGGGCAGAAAGGGCCAC